>NC_045774.1:83237043-84493352 GCF_008692025.1 Phocoena sinus | reverse complement strand
CTTTTTTTCTTGATGAATCTGGCTAAAGGCTTATCAATTTTGTTTATTTTTTCAAAGAATCAGCTCTTGGTTTTATTGATATTTTTTCTATTGTTATTTTATCTCTATTTCATTTATTTCCACTCTGATCTTTATTATTTCTTTCCTTCTGCTAACATTGGGTTTTGTTTGTTCTTCTTTCTCTGGTTCCATTAGGTGTAAGGTTAGATTATTTTTTTCGGAGGTTTTTCTTGTTTCCTGAGGTAAACTTGTATCACTATAACCTTCCCTCTTAACAACTGCTTTGGCTGTGTCCTATAGTTTTTTGATCATTGTGTTTTCATTTTCATTTGTCTCCAGTTATTTTTTGATTTCCACTTTGATTTCTTCAATGACCCCTTAGTTGTTCAGCAGCATATGTTTTTAGATGATTTCTAGTCTCATGACATTGTGGTTGGAAAAGATACTTGATATGATTTCAATCTTCTTAAATGTATTGAGCCTTGTTCTGTGGTCTAGGATGTGATCTGTTCTGGAGAATGTTCTGTGTGCACTTAAAAAGAATATGTGTTCTGCTGCTTTTAGATTAAGTGTTCTGTATATATATATAACCACTAAGTTCATCTAGTCTAATGTATCCTTTAAGACCAGGGTTTTCTTGTTGATATTCTGTCTGGATTATCTGTTTATGAATATCAGTAGTGTGTTAAAATCCCCTGCTATTATTGTGTTACTATACATTTCTCCCTTTATGTCTGTTAATATTTGCTTTATGCATTTAGGTGTTCCTATGTTGGGTGCATATATACTTATAATTGTTATATCTTCTTGTTTGATTGAACCCTTTATCATTATGCAATGTCCTTCTTTGTTTTTGTTACAGTCTCTGTTTTAAAGTCTATTTTGTCTGATATAAATATTGCTACCCCACCTTTCTTTTTGTTTCCACTTGCATGGAATAAATGTTTTCATCCCCTCATGTTCAAGTCTGTGTGAGTCTTTAGATCTAAAGTGAGTGACTTGTAAGCAGCATATAGACGAGTCTTGTTTCTTTATTCATTCATCCACTCTATGTCTTTTGACTGAAGCATTTAGTCCAGTTACATTTAAAGTAATTATTGGTAGGTATGTATTTATTGCCCTTTTGTCCATTTTTTCTGGTTGTTATTATAATTTTCTTTATTGTTGTTGTTCCTTTCTTCTTCTTTTGCTCTTCTTGTGATTTGATGACTTTCTTTAGTGTTTTATATCTTTTTGTTTTGTGAATCCCTTTACTACCTATTGTAGGTACAGATGATTTTACTAGTTTTGTCTTTTTACCTTCCTACTAGCTTTATAATTGATCTATTACCTTTACTGTACGTTTGCCTTTAGCAATGAGAGTTTTCTATTTATAATTTTTATATTTCTAGTTGTTATTTTTTTTTTTTTCTGCTTAGAGAAATCCCTTTAACATTTTTGGTAATGATGGTTTAGTGATGTTGAATTCTTTTAGCTTCCACTTGTCTGTACAACTCTTTATGTCTACTTCAAATCTGACTGATAGCCTCGCCAGGTAGAGTATTCTTGATTGTAGGTTTTTCCCTTTCATCACTTTAAATATATCCTGTCACTCCCTTCTGTCCTGCAAAGTTTCTGCTGAAAAGTCAGCTGATAGCATTATGGGAGTCCCCTTGTATGTAACTAGTCCCTTTTCTCCTGTTACTCTTAAGATTCTCCTTTTATCTTTAATATTTTTCATTTGTAATTGACTATAATTTTAAATTCATAATTAATTATAATGTTTCTTGATGTGGACCTGTTTGGATTTATCTTGTTTGGAACTTTCTGTACTTCATGTACCTGGTGTGTTTCTTTTCCAGGTTAGGAAATTTTTCAGTGATTATTTTATTAAATAAATTACCTGCCCCTTTCTCTCTCTCATCTCCTTCTGGGACCCCTATAATGCAAATGTTAGTGTGCTTGATATTGTCCCAGTGGTCTCTTAAATTGTCTTCAAGTTTTCATTCTTTTTTCTTTTCTCAATTTGTCTTGGGTGATTTCCATTACTCTGTCTTCCAGTTAACTCATCCATTCCTCTGTAACATCTAATTTACTGTTGATTCCTTCTAGTGTATTTTTTTATTTCAGTTATTGTATTCTTCAGTCTCTGTTTGGTTCTTCTTTATATTTTCTAACTCTTTGTTAAAAATTCTTGCTGTAGTTTTCATTTGCATTTCTCTAGTGATTAGTGATGTTGAACATCCTTTCACATGTTTGTTGGCAATCTGTATATCTTCTTTGGAGAAATGTCTATTTAGGTCTTTTGCCCATTTTTGGATTGGGTTGAATGAGGTATCACCTCACACACCGGTCAGAATGGCCATCATCAAAAAATCTACAAGCAATAAATGCTGGAGAGGGTGTGGAGAAAAGGGAACCCTCTTGCGCTGTTGGTGGGAATGTGAATTGAGGCAGCCACCATGGAGAACAGTAGGGAAGTTTGTTAAAAAACTAAAACTAGAACTACCATATGAACCAGCAATCCTACTACTGGGCATACACCCTGAGAAAACCATAATTCTAAAACAGTCATGTACCACAATGTTCATTGCAGCACTATTTACAATAGCCAGGACATGGAAGCAACCTAAGTGTCCATCGACAGATGAATGGATAAAGAAGATGTGGCGCATGTTTACAACGCAGTATTACTCAGCCATAAAAAGAAAGGAAATTGAGTTATTTGTAGTGAGGTGGATGGACCTAGAGTCTGTCATACAGAGTGAAGTAAGTCAGAAAGAGAATAACAAATACCGTATGTTTACACATATATATGGAATTGAAAAAAAAAAAGGTTCTGAAGAACCTAGGGGCAGGACAGGAATAAAGACACAGATGTAGAGAATGGACTTGAGGACACGGGGAGGGAGAAGGGTAAGCTGGGAAGAAGTGAGAGAGTGGCATTGACATATATACACTACCAAATGTAAAAGATAGCTAGTGGGAAGCAGCCGCATAAAACAGGGAGATCAGCTCAGTGCTTTGTGACCACCTAGAGGGGTGGGATACGAGGGTGGGAGGGAGACGCAAGAGGGAGGAGATATGGGGATATATGTTTATGTATAGCTGATTCACTTTGTTATACAGCAGCAACTAACACAACAATGTAAAGCAATTATACTCCAATAAAGATGTTAAAAAGGAAAATTCTCACTCCATTCATTCTTCTCCTGAATTTGTTGAGCATCTTTATGATCATTACCTGAATCTTTATCATGTAGATTGCTTATCTCCACTTCACTTAGGTCTTCTTCTGGAGTTTTGTCTTGTTCTTTCCTTCAGAACATATTCCCCTTTCTCCTCATTTTGCCTAATTTTCTGTGCTTATTTCTATGTATTAGGTAGGTCAGGTACATTTCTCAATCTAAGAGAAGTGGCTTTATGTAGGAGACATCTTATGGGGCCTGGTAACACCCTCCCCTCTGGTTACCAGATCTACATGCTCTAAGGATGTCCCTTATGTGGGCTGCAGGGACCCTTCTGTTGTTGTGCTGACTACTGTGGGTATGCTGGTTGCCTGGATTGACCCCTGGCCCAGTTGATGGCCCAGCCATCTTGTGCAGTAGCTGCCAGCCCACTGGTAGATGGGGTTGGTTCCCAGGGAAGTGGACTACAGAGCCGGGGATCCTGGAGCTGGAGCTGGCCTGCTGGTGGGACATCTAATAGGTTAGCGGGAGGACTGCAAAATGGCACTTTCCAGCATCGGTGTCTTCATAGTGAATGAGCTCCCAGAAATGACTACCACCAGCATCTTTGTTCTGAAGAGGAGTTCCAGTTGCCTCCTGCCCCTCCAGAAGGCTCTCCAGGATCAGCAAATGGGTCTGACCCAGGTGGCTTTCAAATTACTGCCTCTGCACTGGGACTTGGAGTGTGTGAGATTTTGCATGTGCCCTTCAAGAGTAGCGTCTTTGTTTCCTACAACTCTCTGGCTCTCTCATACACAAACCCCACTGGCCTTCAAAGCCTGCCTGACATTCTGGGGGCTTATCTTCCTGGTGTAAGACCTCTGGGCTGGAGAGCCCAGTGTAAGCCTTGGGTCCCCTCACTCCTTGGGGTTCTGCATTGTGATTATCTTCCCATTTGTGGGTTACCAACCAGAGGCATGAGTCTTGCCAACACCGTGTCTCTGCCCCTTATACCAGTCTTGTGTTATTTGTGCTTATATCTTTAGTTATGAAGAATCTTTTCTCCTAGTCTTCAGGTCCTTCTCATAGGTAGTTGCCCTTTCAATAGTTGGGTATTTTGGTGTGCCCATGGGAGGAGGTGAGCTCAGGGTTTTTCTACTCTACCATCTTGGCTTCACCCCCTGGCATTTGTTTTCTGAAGTAGAAGTAAAGTGTTGTTTTTAATACTTAAATTGCTAGAAGTTTATGTTAAAAGTTTTCTGCTCTATGTATACCTTTTTTTCTTTTTTAAACCAGAAATAAAATTTTAATCAGAAAAATTAAAAACGAGTACTCTATTGGGTCTGATATTCTCATGTTCAAGGTGTTGATTTCCAATATGAAGTTTAAAGAAACTGGGAAGGAGAAACCAAGGAGTAAGAGTGTGCCTGCATTTCATGAAAACAACTATTTTGGTAGTGATAAGTTGAAGGCAATTTCTAGATACCCTATCCTTGACATTAGTTTGGCAAGCATATAGCACAGATGTGGCAGAGAGAACATTATGGCTAATTTTATAGCATCAATCTGTTGTCATCAGTAAACAAATGAAATTAAACCCATGTTGACTGATCAAATTACTAAAGAGAGACGTGTGGATTAGAAAGGAGCAGAGGCCTGAGAACAGAAACCCTGATGACACCTGAAAAAAAATGCTGAGTGTCAGAGTCCAAGCCCCCAACAAGGTGTTATCTACATGCAATTTTTATTCAACTGAGGACTCTAACCAAAGATAGAATGTTTCTGTTCAAAACGGAAATCTAAGCAGCTGTAGAAAAGCTAGTGGCCACTATGATCTGAGAAAAGCAGCTGGGAGATCAGTGGTTGCCTCTGCAAGGCTCCTTTGCTACATCTCCTTGGAGACCCACAGGTTTTGCTACAGACTAAAACAGAAATCTGCAAGCAGGTGGCTTTGGAGAAACTAGAGGAAGCCAATTCCTAGATCCCCAAGGTGGAATTTTAAAAGCAGTTGGAAATAGAAGTGGAAAAGAAGTTTTTCTAAGCTGAAGCTAGAACCCATTCCCTATGTGGTTCCCAAAGGACTGAGAGCATGCTTTCCTATGGCTATTGATTTGTTAAAGAAATGTAAAAAATACACTCGTTTAAGTAACATAAGATGAAAAAATGCTTCACAGAGCATATGACTTCGTAGTTTTAACACAGAAATCACTGCTGTTGTTCCATTGTCACAAGACCTTGCCCCATAAATCATTCTATTTCTTCACACAGTTCCATCCACATTCTTTCCCAATGAAGAAATAAACTAACAACAACAAATAACACGCTTATTATTTCTCCCTTATCTTAAAATATTTCCCTGGTTCCTCTTGAACTAACACCCATTTCTTAAAGTGCTTTACTGAACAGTCTTCATGGGAGGGTCTACACCTGCTACCTCTGCACTCTCCCCACATTGGCTGGATCTCACGTCCTCCTCTGACTCCTTAGTATTTCCAGCTCCCAGGGCCTTGCCTCAGCTGTTTCTTTCTGAACCTGTCTCTGGGACACTTAGCGCTATTGACTACCTACTTGATTTTGAAATTCTCTGCTGTTTTTTCCCAACCTCTTTTGTGTCTGTATCTGTGTGTGTGTATCTTGCCTTATTCGTAGTATTTTCTCTCTGACCCCCTCCATCCTTCTCATTTTCTCTGATTCCTCCAACTTTTTGTTTCCTAACTCCTAAAAGAGACCATTTCCTAGAGTTCTGATTTTGGCTCCATTCTCTTCTATACATCTATACTTTATTGAGTTAAAATAGCATAAGTAGACCATTTTGCCTTCTTTATATGCCTGTGTTCTTAACTTCATCATTATCGGCATTACCACTCTCTTGTCCATTCTAGAATTATAACTACACAGATTTTATCATCAGGTCCATCCTACACTGTATCTCTCTTTCCATGAGACTTCTTGTTTACAGAGTTCTCACTTGGACCCTACTCTTTCTCTGAACAGACTGTTTCAACCACCTTCAGAATATTCCCACCACTCTCCAATTCAGCCTGTCATTTCACCAAATACCAATATATCTTCTGTTGTCTCCTTGTGATTTAAAATTACACAAATAAAGTGTCCAAAAATATGGCATCACCATCATGATTAAAATATCTTAGCCAGGTAAAAAGCCAGGTTCTACTATATGGCTCTCAGTATTTTGAACTCTGTTTAAAGTGTGCCAGCAGGACATGGTGACATTCCTACATGTCAGCTTGGTCCACCAGGGAGATTTGCAATCCTTCATGTGGGTTCTACATTCAGAAGTTGAACTTGGGCTTGTCTTGAGGATATATTGCTTCTGTTAACTCACAGATGTTAATCTACTGAGGCCATGTTTTAGTTATAAATATTCTAATGTTGATAGGCGAGTTGTCTCAAGAAATTGATGTTTTAAGTTCCCCTTCTGTTTTTCAATATTAAGAATTCTGAGATTGAACTAATGTCTAATTGCAAAGTTTTCTATGGTATCTATGACAGATCCCAAGAACCTCTATACTTTTTCTATATCATGAAGTGGATTCTGACTCTATTTTTCTTTGCACCTAGGACATGGACACTTAACCAGTTGCATTATTCCACTTATACTAAATCCTAAAACATTCCAATCCATACTTTCCATTCCATTTATTTACATAGATAGATAGATAGATAAATTCTTTCTCTGCTTGTCTCAAAATCCTATAAGCCAAAACTTACACTTGCAATATCAATAGACCTTTTATTACCTAGAGTGGAAAGTATTCTTCTACATACTGAAATAATACAGTGAAGATTATTCCTAGTTGAGATTTCAAATAACATTTAGAACCAAGCTAGTCTCCAACCGATAGTTACAGGTTGAGGACACAGATAGCTGAATTTTTATAAACACCATTTCTTACAACTAACTGAATCAAGAAAAAGCTGCATTATGAGAACAGAGGCATTTGAGAAATCAAATACTTTATTGGCAGCCACCAGAAATAAGTACCTACTTGCTGCAATTTTCCTGGTTGAAGAAATGATAAATTCCACAGAAACCTGAGGAGTTCCAGAAGAAAACCTTTCTCTGGCAGAGGCTGCAGAATGTGGTAAAATGCTTTAACGGAACATTGGAGTTACATGACCTTCAATGATAATAGCCAAGTAATAAATTAGTCTTCCCAGCTGCTAGTGTCTAATCATAACAGCAAACAGTACGTGAAAACTAACACCATGACAGATAGTAATCATGTAACGTAACATGTTTATCCCAAGCACTGAAGGATAAGAGTGCAGAGGCCCGAGAGGAGCTCAGTTAAGAATACATGTATTTCATCAAAAACTCCATGGGAAATTAACACTGCATTATGCAAAGACATTGTGAAAACAGTTTTAAATCACACTCTAATCTGGGAAAGTACAAGGGCATTGTCTTATATGCAGATCATCATTGCCATAGTTTTACTGTTATTATCACTGAGTAGGTTTTGAACAACTATACTTTGTGAAACATCATTCATCAGCAAAAAGAGGCATTATCAGGATTGAGTGGAGACCTTGGATTTAGGGTCAAAAACTTGCAGAGCCCTTTCTCTTGTGCTTACTTCTTTTACTTCTTCTAATTTTCTTTTTTCATCCTTCCCTTTATTTCACCCATGATTAACTATACTAGGATTGCACACACGCTGGGAATTATAGGAGAAATTAGAGCTGGTGGAAAACGTGTCCTTCTCATTTGAAATCTCAGTGTTGACCTATCATCTACAAGGTGAAGGCCAGTCTTGGAAATGTGGCCCTTAAGTTCCTTCAGTCACTAGCCCCTGGTCACTCCTCCAGCCACAGTGCTTTCTACTTCCTGCTCTTGCATTGTTCTCTGCAACCCCTACCTACCCTTATCTCTCATACATCTTTCTTCTAACCTAGCAATCATATCGGTATTGTCACACATAACTCCACACAACTGAACATCATACGTCATTCCAAAGAACTGGAAATCTCTTTTGATGGGATGCGTCATTTGCAATCTCATGGTTTAATTTTCTTCAGTTCACTACCAAAATTTGTGTATGAGTAATTCCAGTGATCCCTCTGGTCTTATGTACAGAGGCCAAGAGGGTTGCCACTAGCTTTGTATATATGTCACCGCCAGTTTTTCATCTGAGAAGTTTCTCAGTTATCTTTATGGTAATTAACTGTTTTGGTATGAGAAACAGAACTACCACATATATTTTAATGTTCCCAAAGCTTGTGCCCTGAACACATTCAGTTTTTAGTAAATGGTGTTGGCTGACTGGCTGGCTGACCAGTGGTACACTAAGAATAAGCTTAACCTTTTTCCTGGGCACATTAACTTGAACTTTCAGAGCCTCTCTGCAAATTAGCTTGGCTCTCAAGCTGTTATTTCACACATATTCTGTGTGAAATATAAAAGCTCAGAGTCCTCAAAATAATTTTCCCTTTTCCATGAGGTAAAAGTGTTTTCATTGAACATTATATTTTTTAGTTGACACAAATCATATTTCTTTTTTCTGTAATACTAATGAAAATGGTTAACTTCTTACTTATGAAAAGTCCAAAGTATTTAAAGATCTGGACAAACTATTCATACAAAATTGATATATATATATATATATATATATATGATAACTGGATGTCTTGTGTGCGCTCTGCTCTTGAATTAAGTTGTCTAAAGATGGTAATAAGACCTGGGTGCATAAAATTCATCTGCTTGGCTGCTTTTATTCTCTAGTTTATATTTTTTTTACAAAACAACTCATCTAATAATTAGAAGACTCACCTTCCATTTGCCATCATTAGTTGTTCTTCCTTGAGCAAGTCCTTTAACCTCCCTGACCTAGTTTCCAAGACTGTAAAATTATGGAATTGTTGTAAATTATCACCAATTTCTTTTATAGCTCCAGTACTAATGGAGAAAGTTAAGGACACCTAAAAGTAGAAAGTAGGTTTTGTATACTTTATAGAATTTTCAATTTCTAAAAATTACGGTGTGCTTGTTAACATGTTCCTAATGTAATATTCAGCAAAATCTAGTATAATAAAGCTGGATTTATTTTATATTATGTTAGAAATATCATTTTATATTTATGCTCATATATTTCCTTCATTTAAAACATCACCCAAGTTAACACTAAATAATTTGTATAATTTTTAACAAAAAGCAAACCCAGCTAGAAATAAGCCTTATTAAAACAGTATTGTGTAATGGATTATTGCCTAGTGCTCTTATTATCAAAATATTGACTTAAATAGTTAGCTAAAGTCCACTCCATACAAGAAAGCTTTCTTTAACCCACACCATCTGTGGTCCTCATTATTACAGCATTTCTCTACCCTCGAAGATGTTAGGTTTTCAAAGCTGGCCCAGAGGAAGAGGTTCTTCATGCCTGGGTTCTTAGTAAAGAAATATTTTCAATAATACTGTCCCCATGTGTCTGAGATTGTGACTGTCACCATTGTTCTCCCCTTTTTCTACAATAAAAACTCCTTTCCTTTTGAGCTGGAACATAGGGGCTTCCCTGGTGGCGCAGTGGTTAAGAATCCACCTGCCAATGCAGGGGATATGGGTTTGAGCCCTGGTCCCGGAAGATCCCACATGCCACAGAGCAACTAAGCCTGTGTGCCACAGCTACTGAGCCCACGAGCCACAACCACTGAAGCCCGTGTGCCACAACTACTGAACCCCAAGCGCCTAGAGCCCGTGCTCCACAAACAAAGAGAAGCCACAGCAATGAGAAGCCTGTGCACCGCAGCAAAGAGTAGCCCCCGCTCACTGCAACTAGAGAAAGCCCGCATGCAGCAATGAAGACCCAATGCAGAAAAATAAATTTAAAAAACAAAACAAACAACAATTCCACATGTTCCAGCCTCCCTTTCACATAAATCTGGCCAAGTTCTGGTCAATGAGACACAAGCAGAAGTGGTATATGTGACTCTAAGGAAGTATCCTTAGGGAAAGGGAGAAAGTTCTCTTTCCATTTATTTTTTCATGCTGGCTGCAATGGAGATGGTCCTCCTGGAGCGGGATCAGTCATCTTTGTGCTTGAACTGGAGGTCACGCATAATGAAGTAATAAAAGAGATGGAATCGGGGTCCCTGACACAGCCCGGGGCGAACTTCCTTCAGTTTTTATGTGTAAGAGAATATCATCTGGGGTTTTCTGGCAAACCTAATCCTGTGAGTCTACAATATACGTATATATTTTTAGTGCATCTAAGTGCCAGGTACTGCCGAAGCATTTTCCCTGCATTATATTATTTAAGGTGTTACAACAACTCTGTGAGGTAAGCATTATCATAAAAGATGTAAAAACTGAGCTTAAAGAGGGCAACTCGCCCACGTAGAAGCCCTGGACTCTCTCTGTCATTGACTATGCCCCTACCGTGCTCTGGTTTACATTCTATTAAATATTTATTGGTTTATATTATCATCTTCTTCCCACTCAAATGTATGGGCAGGAATGTTGCTTTGCTTGTTGCCATATCCCCAGAAGCTACAGCTGAGCCTGGAACAAGATTAGTTGAATATATATGAGTAGATGACTCAAAATCCCATTCACTTAGCCACCAAATTATATTGTTCTCCCTCGTGTAATCTTGTAAGGCCAATTCTGTGTGAGTTACAACTAGGCTACATCTGTTTTACATACCTCAGCATTTTTTGAATTTGGGATACATATTCAGAAATTACATAATCTGGAGAAATGTATCAAGAGGAGAAGAGAGAAACCCAAGACTACACTTTTTAATTCTATTTAGTGGAATTATTTTTATTCTTAAATATAAAAGAAGTTTAATATGTTCTGGCCTCTATAAATTCTGATGTAGCAGTACAATTAAGTTCCAATATTGACATAGTAAATTTGCAGAAAATCAAATAAGGTTGCAGTAACACATATTGCAACAACCTATTGCAACAAATAAGGTTGCAATAAAACATCAGAAAAAAAAATCAAAACTCATTCTACTTGTCGCTTATTTGCTGTGATATGTGTTTGATGGTGGCCTTTTCCAATATTGCCCTCCAATTATTTTGCTGAATTGCTGAAAACGTAAATCATATGCAGCTACATTTAAAAAATTAAAGTAGGTGCATGAGTTCCTTCAGCCTGAAATGGAAGAAATGCAAGACTTTGTATGTAAGAGTAATTCAGACCACACTATTTTGAGTTCCCACTTTATGTGGGGCATTGAATTTTTCAAAAGATGACCTAACAAGAGACAGCTAATATACAACTCTTTCCAAATGAATTTAAAGTTAAAGGTGATTAGCTGTTTTACTTTTTCCATAAAAATTTTATTTGAAAAGGGGGGAAAAAAGAAGACTCCCCAGTAGATACTGAAATAAGCCCTTTTCTTTTATTCCTCCAGATTAATGAACATTCGTAAAATTGCACTCCTTGACTGCACTTCTCTTTTCTTGATTTGGTAGGCGGAATATTTGAAATATTTAATTGGCTGGTTATCCATATTTCAAATCCCATTACAGACCATGAAAGCACTGGTTTGATAAGAAAACTTAATGTATTAGAAAAGCAGAATGGGTAGTGTTTGATTGAGGGTCTTTGCAAGTAACCTTTATTAGCAAGTCTGAACCAGTTTTTCAACTTGCTGATTTTAGAAATTTCTCATTGATCTGTGGGCCTGAGATGCCTCTTTGCAGCTGTAGATAGCTAATGGGAGGTAGCAGACATTATTTTAGCTTTAAATTTATAAAGGAGAGGAAAAAATGATATTATCTTGTGTAACAAAGTTGATGCATAGCTTGACCAAAGTGTTCCAGTAGTGTGATCAAATAATGTCCCACTTTAACCCACTGATCTAATGAGATACCTGAGTAAGTACAAGTTATAGATAAAGCATTCATTTCACAGAGAAGTCGCTTTATGTTGTGATGAATGTGAACAGTTAGCACAAGATTAAAGTGAACACACATAAACAAATTCAGCTATTTGTTCGTATCTCACTCCCCCATTTCCCCTTTAGAAAGCTTTCAAATGCATACAGTTTTCTTCCCTATATACTAATTCTAGGAATGAGATAAGTCCAACAAACAGGAGAGTCACTTTGCCCTTAACCCTCATATTGAATTTACTTATGGGTAGCATAGCTATGCCTGGTTTTCAAGGAAGCTTTGTTCAAATTCATCAACGTGAATGGGAAGCAGGTGTGTGGATTGTTTCAACAACCCTTGACTGGCAATCACTAAAGACTTTTGCATGAATTAAGGATTATTTTTGTGTTTTGCTTTTAGAAGTTAATACTTACTGTATATTGGCTTTAGGATAAAGAAATTGTTTACCTAAAATAAATAGACTGCCAGATACTTCTCCAGAAAAGATGAGTTTATTTGGAATCAGCAGAGAATTGCATTTCAGGGTCTTCAACCATGGTGAGCCACTTGCAAGTTCTCTCATGGCAAAAGAAGGAGAATCTTTTTACAGAGGGGAAAAGAAGGTGGGAGGGCTGCAAACAAAGAGTCCATGGCTTTTCATTGACTGAGTCCTTCCAGGAAAGTAGAGGAGTCTTTATTCTTCCTGCTGGGCTCTGCCATCATCACAGGAAGTGAGAGGTCCCCTTCTGTTTCCCCCCGCCCCCCGTTTAAGTGAGGTTTCAGTTTATTAATTTTTTATAGAATCATCAAACAGAACATTCTGTGGATACACAGCATGGTTCCTTAGGCTTCATGACATTTTTGGAACTATTTTTTTCATGTTTATCATAAGACTTAGTTTTAAACAGACCCCATTCCTAGCAACAGTATAGGATATTATAAAATATATTTCACTGGATACACTCCTGGCCCCTTCTTCTCACACCTACTTTTTCATATCTATTTTTTTTTAGTATTATTATATTTATCTTTCATTGTATATACTTACATGTCACCTTAAATCTTTCTGTAACCAGAAAGGTAAAGCTAGAGGAGATAGATAGATGGGTCGATAAGTAGATACTTAGAAAGACAATGATATTACTGTTTCAATGTTTCTGAAGTTTGTAGTTAATTTCTCAGTATTTACCACCTGATATATTCAAAGCTATATATTGTGGTTCCAAGTAGACTGACGTAGTCTCTGACACTGAGGACCTGAAAACTGAGTATGGGTGAACGAGACCAAGGTAAACAACGAGTGTACAATATTGGATTTGCTACAAATGCTATCTGGACATGGAGAATCCTGGCAGCCCTGAGGTGGAGGCCAAGGATGCTTTCATAGAAGATATGGCATTTGACCTGGACGAAGGAAGGAAGGGCGTTGATACAAACGGGAGAAGAGGGAAGAACAGTCTTAGCAAAGGCACAGAGACGTGGATGTGCACGATGGATTTGCAAATCTTTCATTCCCTTTTTGTACCAGTTGTCAGTTGGGGCTAGTATCGCATTGGAGTGTCAGCTTGATAATAAATGACCACGTCCGGTACCTGATCTGGGTTCTCAGCAGCCCCTGAATACCGCTGTCAGTCTGCTTGAGTAGGTACTGAGTTAAAGCATCCTCCATTCCTGCTGATTCAGATCCATTTTATTTTTCTGCTAGGCCAGAGAGACGGCCTTTATATTGTTGGGCCATGCATTCTATTCAGAAACTACACTGTATTTGTGGAAGGAAATTCTGGCAAAGATCAACCGAAAAAGTGACTAACACCACCGCCAAGCTGGTGACATTAGCTGTACAGACTTGCCTCCCCAGTTCTGCTGAGGTTTAAAATTAAGAGGAGCACTGCCCAGTGAGCCATGGGGATGACTGTAGAGCATGTTAGGTGTTAAGAAGGAAGTAAGCTTCCTGTCCCTATAAAAGGTGCCCCAGAATCACCCCTGTGATAATTTCAAAAAGAGGGCATAGATAGGGCTTCCCTGGTGGTGCAGTAGTTGAGAGTCTGCCTGCCGATGCAGGGGACACGGGTTCGTGCCCTGGTCCAGGAAGATCCCACATGCCGCAGAGCGGCTGGGCCCGTGAGCCGTGGCCGCTGAGCCTGCACGTCCGGAGCCTGTGCTCCGCAACAGGAAAGGCCACAACAGTGAGAGGCCCAGTACTGCAAAAAAAAAAAAGAGGGCATAGATATTTCTTAATTACAAATGGAAAAAGTGGGGAAATCTGGTAGATACAGCCAAAATCAAGTGATTGGAGTTAACTTCACCAGGAATAAGACCTATGTGTGTCATGTGCTTTCTGATATGATGTACGAAGTAAGACAAAAACATCACTTCTGTGATATTCCTGCCAAAAATTCACAACCTCAATCTACTTTTAAGAAAGGGCACACACATCTAAATTGAGGGAGGTTCTACAAAATAAGTGGTCAATAGCCTTCACAGTGGTCAAGATCATGAAACACAAAGAATGAGAACTACCCCAGATTAGAGATTAGGGAGGCAGGATAACTAAATGCAGTGCAGGATCCTGGATGGGATGGTCCATCACAGAAGGGACAGTAGAGGTACAAGGGCTGAATTTTGAATAAGGTTTGCAGACCAGTTAAGAGCGTGTTCTTTTTTTTTTTTTTTTTTTTTTTTACTTTTTGGCCGCCGCACTGTGCGGCATGCGGGATCTTAGTTCCCTGACCAGGAATTGAACCCAAGCCCCCAGCTGTGGAAACTCGGACTCTTAAACACTGGACTGCCAGGGAAGTCCTAATAGTATGTTCTAAGGTTAATATCGTGACTTAGATTAATTGCACTGCTGTTGTATCAGATTAATATATTAGGGAAAGCTGGGTGAAGGATATACAGGAATTCTATGTACTATTTTGCAACATTTTTATGTCTAAAACTATTTCAAAATAAAATGTTAAAAAAGAGAGAACCTATAAATTATGATTCTTCCCATTTCCTTTTGTTCTTACTCCTACCTCAAAAAAAGGGTGACAGAATAAACATAAACATAATTATATATGTGTGTGTGCTCATGTGTGTATATATATGTGTATATGTATAAATGCTGGAGAGGGTGTGGAGAAAAGGGAACCCTCTTGCACTGTTGGTGGCAATGTAAATGGATACAGCCACTATGGAGAACAGTATAGAGGTTCCTTAAAAAACTAAAAATAGAACTACCATATGACCCAGCAATCCCACTCTTAGGCATATATCCGGAGAAAACCATAATTCAAAAAGAGTCATGTATCACAATGTTCACTGCAGCACTATTTACAATAGCCAGGACATGGAAGCAACCTAAGTGTCCATCGACAGATGAATGGATAAAGAAGATGTGGCGCATGTTTACAATGCAGTATTACTCAGCCATAAAAAGAAAGGAAACTGAGTTATTTGTAGTGAGGTGGATGGACCTAGAGTCCGTCATACAGAGTGAAGTAAGTCAGAAAGAGAAAAACAAATACTGTATTCAAACACATATATATGGAATCTAAAAAAAAAAAAAAAATGTGGTTCTGAAGCACCTAGGGCAACACAGGAATAAAGATGCAGACGTAGAGAACAGACTTGAGGACACAGAGAGGGGGAAGGGTAAGCTGTGACAAAGTGAGAGAGGCATGGACATATATACACTACCAAATGTAAAAGATAGCTAGTGGGAAGCAGCCGCATAGCACGGGGAGGTCAGCTGGGTGCTTTGTGACCGCCTAGAGAGGTGGGATAGGGAGGGTGGGAGGGAGGCGCAAGAGGGAGGGGATATGGGGCTATATGTATAGCTGATTTACTTTGTTATACAGCAGAAACTAACACAGCATTGTAAAGCAATTATACTCCAATAAAGATGTTAAAAAAAATCTTTGAACAAAATTCACCAATTACAATAACAACAAAAAAATGTCTATTGTTTTCAAAAGTTAGGGCATTTTCTTTTCAGGAAAATATTGACTAAACTCAAGCTTTTTTGCTGTAACAAAGAATTATAAGACCTACAGGAGACCTAATGTAATCTCTCCCCACAATTCTCATTAGAGACATTTTAAAGACTTAGGGAGAAAAACAAAAAACAAACAAACTAATAATCGTAACGAGTTTATTAGTGGTAGTCTTGTCCATTCTCTCATAATAATATTCTTGATGATTTAAAGACCTCCTCCCACAGTTCGAACAAAATTCCTGTCATTTCTTGTTAGAGGGGGAGAAGTGTGGGTGGCTGTCTTTTACACAATGAAATACATTTCTTAGGTCCTGATAAACCTCAAGCCGAATGTCGCTAACCCATTCATTCTTCTTCACAGTTGACCTAGATTGTTAAAATAAGTTTAAATCTCCTGAACCTATTTATCTATCTTGACTTTCTAGAATGCAAGATCATTTTCAAAATATTCTACAGGCAAAGGAGATTACAAAAGAAATAAATGTGTATTCTGCCCATCATGTTTTTAAGTTGCTACTAAATATTGACCTTATTTTAAGGATGATAATGGTTTTGGTGACAGAGTATCTTTTTAATCTTCCCCAAAGTCTAGTAAATGCCTGACAATAGTAGACACTTTGTTTAAGTGGATGGATGAATGGGAGGCCTTGGGCCAAAGAATTTGCTTGATTGAGAGGCGTTAATGGGTCTAAACAGAACTGTTTTACATCCCCACAGACTACTGCCTGGGAGCATTTGCATTTGAATAACCAGAATTAGTGAGAAAATTTGCTTAAGTCTATTTCAAGATCAAGGTTCCTATCAAAAAGCTTAGTGATTTGAAGGGCTTTTAACACTTTGTGAGGAGAAGAGTCACTGCAGGGCTTTGTTGGGGTCATGGTGGGCACTGACGCCCCCGCCCAGACAAAGGAGAGCTCAGAGGTAAGTGAGACTGTGTCAACCGTCTGTGCAATGCCTGTGGGTAAGACCAGGGCTGCGTAAATGTCCTCAACCACAGGTCCCACTGTGAGAGACCAGAGGAGAGAGAAAACCCTGGGATATAGAGTCCTCTGAGCAGAGCAATTCCAAGAACATATAAAAGGAAGCCCCATGTGTGTCCGTTCTGCAGAAACAGAAAAACAGCCTAGAAAACCCTAAAAGGGTCCATGGAGTCCCAAAGTATACAAAATCTATTTGGCCCAAATAACTGGAAAGAGACCGCCCACTGGTCCTGAAAGCGACTGTGTTTAGATTTCAGGGGCAGGGGATCCCAGTGGCTTTGAATTTAATGGTCTTCAGGGAGATGATGAAATCAGCCGTCAATCAACAGAGGGACTGCAGGCCTTCAGGTTTAGCGTTGGGACAGCACAGTACGACCAGCCTCACGTGCACCTGTGGCCTACCTTGTCCTGAAGCCAGGAAGGGGCTTATTGAGGAAAAGGAAAAAGACACTCACAGGCATGATCCTTCTTCCTGGAACAAAAGGGGTGCATAAATCATCACACCTCCTTTCAGCCACTCTGGATCCAGTCCAACCAATGACTGACAAGAGGGAACCCTCAGCTTCTCTGAGTCCTGAGTGGGTGGTGCAGCTGCCTGGTCCAGAAGGAGTCCCACCAGAGACGTAGTCCTCATAAGCACCCTCTGAGGCTCTGCCTGAGTCCTGGCAGCAGCCACTGAGAAGGGAGGGGATTTATCAATACCGCACTGGAGGCGTGTCTGAGGCAATGGCTGGCCTCCTTACCTCAAGCCTCTAAGAGCCATCTGCACAGTGATTGCAATTAAAACTTATGGGGAAAAAGTTTTTACGAAGCAATAGGAAGCACACAGAATAAAATTGGTAAAACCCAGCCTTGAGCATCTGTTTTTCCTGTCCCTTATTCCTGAGTGTAGCAGTCCTAAATTATCTACAGTTGGTAACTTGGCTGGTAAGGAGGGCTGTGTGACACAGCAGGAATGCAGCGGTTTGTTCAAGGTGGCTTAGCTGCAAGGCAAAGGAAGCAGTGTGTCAGCCAACATCCCATCTGGGCTGCAGCAGATCTCAACGCTGGTCCCGCATGGCCTTCGATTTGGCTGAAAGAGACCGCGGGAGATGGATAATTTGGTGTTAGCGTGTTTTCTCCTTTGTACTGCTAGGATGATTCAAAACCCTGATTCGCTTCTCTTT
This sequence comes from Phocoena sinus, assembly GCF_008692025.1. Lineage (NCBI taxonomy): Eukaryota > Metazoa > Chordata > Mammalia > Artiodactyla > Phocoenidae > Phocoena > Phocoena sinus. The sequence continues at coordinate 84,475,234 of NC_045774.1, read as the reverse complement.
GCGGACCCCTTCGCTGTCAGGTGGGAGAGTTCTCTGTCCTTGAGTCCTTCCTGAGGTATACCTGAAAGTAAGATTTAAACCTAGCTGAATTAAGAGTAATGTAACTATATCCCTTTCCCCTGCCACCCCACCCCTTTGGGGCTAGATAGCTATTTAGTTTTAAAAATTCAAAGGTATGAAAGAGGTGATGGAGAATATTGGGCTCAGAGTATCTAACTCTTGCATAGGGATTCAAGGTCTCTGATATCTAGGAGATTGTCTTGAGATACTTCTTTTCGCACTTAACGTTAATACCTTTGGGTGTGCCCGTAAAAACCTTATTTCCGTCTGAAAAAAAGATCAAGGTCTTTCAAGCATTATAGTGCAAATGAAGCAGCCATTGTTATATCAGTATAAACACTTTTGTCCAGAGTGGTCCGTAAGTCCTTGTTGTTGAATATTTGAACCCATTAATGTCAAGACTGAGTCTTGTACAAATGGGATCTACTCGTATTTTAAATAGCAGTCCAATCTTAGAATCCATTAGTAATATTCTTCCACCTATAAAGCTCTATTTGTGTCAGTTTTCTGTATAAACTGCAGCCCTGGGTCGTTGGTGTCCTGGTGTAGATATACAAACCAAGAATCTCTTTGGTTCTGGGAAGAGAAGCTGCGTAACAGTGAACAGTTCACGTAAGATATAAAAGACAGCAAACTCACAAGGATATGAATAAATGTTACCATAAGGACGTCTGTACTCAGAACCTAAAAGAAATCCTACTGAACTCCAGGGCTAGAGACAGGGGACTCCAGAAGCAAGTTCTCCCCCTTCTTCCTCTTCTTTTGTGCTTGACTTTCCGTAGAGAATCTGTCGCCTTTAGAAGGTGGAGCCAGTGGAAATTTACGGTGCCGCCCACAGCAGATTTTCTGTACATCTACAGGGTTCTTAAATATCTTCCCAAACCAGTTCATGAAATACCATCACTCTTACTTGGAGGTGAAGTGGATTTCTATCCACATTTGTCTCATGTGTTAAAAGTCCAGAAGCCACCTTAATAATATAAAACCACTGCTGCAGAACTCATTATTACACTTCCTAGGGCTATGTTTGATTCTGTGTCTGTCGCTCCAAATGGCTACAGTTAAACTCTAGGACATTGAAGATACATCTAATGGCCTGAGTTAGAGAAGTTTTAACATAGGTAATTTGTTTCTTTGCCTTAAAATTGCAATGTTGGAAATTGTGCAAAGTGAATTCTCTGTGCCATTCTGAAGATAAACAGTCTTCATACCAGCCTTCCCAAATGCATCCTCAATAGGAATCTTTCTGATTTCCTGGGATCTTCTATGTATCCTAGATGGTTGGCTACAAAGATAGGTGGTTTATATTGTGGGGCATTATGTTGATGTCTGATTCTCTTTGGAGAACTTGGAGTCTTCTTCTCCAGATGACATTCACTTCAGTGGCAGACACCATGTGACAACTGTTCTTCATAAAATCAATCAACTAAATATGGCAGACATTTCTATACTTTAAGTTTTTAAAAAAATATCCTTGATTATGGTTAAGAGGAAAACAGGAATGCTGAAGGACACAACGAACACCACTGGAGTCTTCAACTTTGCTAAAAGATTACATAACTCATAGGTAAATGTGCATGCTGTCCTTGACTGAATCAGTAAGCAAAATTTAAAGTAGTGGTTGAACTACTTCAATATCTATGTGTATTATGAATGTTCACTTCTTTAGAGATAACTAGAGCTATGCTTTCTTGTCACTAAGAAATAAAAGTCAAAATTCCCTGAGATTCTGCAGTCTTTACCTTATAAGAATAATAATATAACAAATATTGTGCTATATGTGTAACATACGTTAGAGTAATGGGTCTGCAGTAGTCAGAAATGAGATATGAAGAAGGGAGAAGCAACTCGAATTTTATATTAGTGATGTTATATTAAGACGGAGAAGGCTTTCCTATTATAAGCCTCGTTTTTAAGATGCTTGAAACTTTCCCATAGGAATTTTTCTCATGACAGTTTTTTTATTTTGCCTCGTAATGAAAATAGGATATTGGTTTTTAGTGTTTGTTTGTATTTTTTTTTGCGGTACGCGGCCCTCTGACTGCTGTGGCCTCTCGCGTTGCAGAGCACAGGCTCCGGACGCACAGGCTCAGCAGCCATGACTCACGGGCCCAGCCGCTCCGCGGCATGTGGGATCTTCCCGGACCGGGGCACGAACCCGTGTGCCCTGCATCGGCAGGCGGACTCTCAACCACTGCGCCACCAGGGAAGCCCGGTTTTTAGTGTTTTTTGAAAGATGTTGTCTAGGAGTAAAAGTGTTTTTCTAAACATTAGAACATTTTTAAGGTAGTTTTTGTTTTGAAACCTCAAAACAAATAGCTTTTTAATGACCATCAAACTTGTCTCCAATGAAGAAGTTTAGTGCCTCTGGTGTATGAGGCAAAGTTTGATTTGTAAATAATTAAATAACAAGCATTACCCAATGCTTTCTTTTCAAGTTATCGTGTCCCCAAATAGCAGTTAGCCCGCTGCACATTGCAAATGAGGGGGACCTGCAATTAACCACTCCCGGAATGTGAGTGTTGTGGGTACAATTTTTGTACCTGTTAAAAAAGAAGCCAGAGCTGAAAACTAGTTGTTGGACTCTGACATGGCACCTTCGAATATAAGGGAGCTCTGCTAATGAAGGAGAGAGCAGTATCAAGCGGAAACAGTGGCCTGTGTGATCTACTTTTGTTTAAAATCTCACTAAGACAGAATCACCCCATTCTCTGAGTTCAACAGATTGAGGTCCACTCAGACGACAAACAGTTGAGATCCAAAACATGAAAGGTCCTGACTTTTTATTAAAATGTTAATTGTGCCATGGAGGGTTCAGGGTTCTCCTTCAACCATGAATTTTCACAGCTCACCTTTTTAATGTACAGAGAAGCCATAGTACCAGTGGAACCACAGCATTGTAAGAAGGTAGAACACATAGGAAGATAGAACACAACACATCATAATTATAATCTCGAATGGAATAGGGGAAAAAAAGGTTCTATAATACAAATAGCTGCCTTAGATGCTTACTCAGTGATTCTGTGTTGAAATTTTTTGTGCCAGGATTTCTGCCTATAGAAGATAGAACACTTTTATTTAAGTACATGCAACACATATTTCTTTAAATGCCAAACTTTTGAGAAATGGATTCACACACTTCTTTCCCCTTGTCACCAGATCACTAGCCACACTCTTACAGTCTCTAATTGGGTTATAGGGTTTGAAATTTTCTTAATTGGGAGTGGAGATGGACAAGCTGCGTATGTCTTCACGTTATACTGTGTATCTTTCAGTCTTTGAAACCTCTATAACCTATACTGTGCAGAGAATAAAAAAGTCATTAAAACATTTTATATAAATTTACAAATAAATGAGGTTAAAGCAAAATTTCATGTTCTCTAAATGATGAAAGTCAGTATTTTATGGTGTCTAAATCAATACCTAAAAAGCCTTAATTTCACCTACCCAAGAATACAGAGAATACCATTCTTTCAACTTTTATGTCAGAATTTAAAAATCAACTTAAACATTAAGCACTGTTAAGCACTGAACTTAATAAAAACACATTACATAATTCATATAAAGTCACTCCTGCTTCTTTATCATCCTTTCTGCTTCTGCTGTCATTGAGGAATTAAGCACAGGCTTCCATTGCTTCTCTCTTGTCAAGTTGACATGTAGTCAAGAGTGGTTAGCTTAACAAATGCCTGGCCAGGTGGGTGATCCAGGATGTTCTAGAGTCTGGGAACAATGCTTTCTCTGTGAACTCTCATCAGCGGTAGAGGTCCTCTATCCTCACTTACCTAACATCTTTTTGATCTATCTTCAAGTTTCCTCAAAGCCAGAATTTTGTAGAAATTACTACATTTTTGTAATTTCACACATTGTTCTTCTTGACCATACTTCTAAGGGCATTTGTTTTAAATATTCATAATTTCCAGAGAGAGTACTTTGAATGGGAGGTTTCCACTGATAATTTCTTGGCAGTGTTTAGGAGATAGAAAGATCACATCCTTTGTATTTCATTTCAGGATATGACATGGATCCCTCCTCTGGTAGTGTATACATTTTCTCCTGATAGTTTGCTAGCCACCCATGACTTAAAAACAATATGTGATGTAGCTGTTGGCTGTGTGATTCTGTGATCACAAAGAGAGTTGCTAATTCAGGGTTCTGTTTTCAATTCTTTAGGTCTTTATAGTAATAAAAAAAATTCATGGTGAAAAATCAATTCATACCTTCTCTTTTCTTCTCCATGGAGGATATTAATTACTTTATTTCTTTTAATTTTGGGTCTTCCAAACCCGGACTCTTAAACCTGGAAATGTTATGATGCAATGGTAAAAGAGAGTATCTTTGATGGATAGTCTTGATCATGTCACTTGACTCCTCTCACATGGTTTTCTTGTCGATAATATGGTAGATGTGATCATCGTGATAATATATTGCATTTATATAGAACTTTTAACTTTCTTTAGAGAAAGTATTTTCATTCCCATTAATAATGTCTGGGCCATATAGCAACTAAATAAATAATTGGTAAGGATGTCTATTATCTTGAGTTTTTTCAACACAAATCCCAAAAAGGTAGATAGAACATGCAATTGTCGAATGTTATTGATGAGTATACTGAGTCCCAGGTTAGGCTAAGGATTTCCTCCAGATAAAAGTACTGTGGTGGTGCTGAAACCAGAAACTGTGTTTCCTGTTGCCACATCTGTGACTTTAAAAAACAAAGATGACACAACTATGCAGGACAAGGATATTTGTTTTCTCATAAATTCTATAGATGATATAAAAGGGAGGAAACTTAGCAAGGTCTTTTGAAACTAGTTGCAAGTAAATTCAAAGAGTAATTTTAATTAGAAGGAAAAAAAACAGATGAAAAGAATATTTACTGACGCCATTATTACAAAGTTTGATTTGGTGTAAGAACTTACCTCTGTCATCAAGTAGGTACAAAACGTTTGTAGCGTGGCTTTTATTGAATGAGATTATTCACTTTCAACACTGCAATGCTGGGATATTGATTCGTTTATAAAGAATTCAATAGTTGCAGATGAGTGATATTGGGGGCTGGTACAAAATTAGTGTGTTAGTTGAATAAGTATATGACCAGGAACCACTTGGTTGAGGTGAACAGATTATTTTCTTAGCTTATATTTTAATTGAATTCAGTTTTTCATAGACTATCTTATTTCACGTCAATGTGTTTGCATGCAGTAATACTTTGTTCTGCCACTACAATAATTTCCATTTCCTCTCTGTGAATATCCACGTTCCCAAATTTGCACATAATACACTGAGGAAGTGAACAGAGAAACAGTCCCCAAATACTCAGGGCTCCCTTTTGCAGAGTTCTAAGAATATCGTGCCACCCAGATAGTCATTTAGACTATATGAATCCTTGTTTCTTTCAGTTTCTGTGTAGGCAATGATGAATCATAATTTTTGAAGTATGATTAACCCAAGATTTAAAATTTCTGTTTCTTGAAAATAATAACTCTGATATTAAAAATAGACTTTTAGCTTTATCCCAGAAATAATGCATCAGAATTTTGAGTGAATTAAGCTTCCACCCCTAAGTGATACCTCAGTTTCATGTCTCAACAGTAAATTGTTGAGAACTATTCTTCCAGTTTGGGTTAACATTGCAGGCATGTGCTCCAGTTTTTAACTTGGAAAACAGCTGGCCCGTGACCCAGTGCCAAAAGTATGACTAGACCAGTTTACAGCCAAACCACATCATAATTATAATCTCAAATGGAATAGGGGAAAAGCAGGTTCTATAATACAAATAGCTGCCTTAGACACTTACTCAGTGATTCTGTGTTGAAATTTTTTGTGCCAGGATTTCTGCCTATAGAAAACTGGTGTGAATCATAGTTGTACCTTTTACAATGGTTTATGAAGTATTTTTGGTTGATAATTTTCAACAGTTTGGTGATTTGACTTCAAGGTGCTAGGAACCCTGTAAGAATTCACAACATTTATCATCTTGTCCCAAAATATGTAGCATAAATTTCCAGGATAAACAGCTGACCTTCCCTTGTGGGTCCAGGACTATATATTCTCTTATAAGTTGTCTTTTTTACTGGGTCTTCTGCAAAATAGTGGCTAAAGCTTAAAGATGACCATTGTAAGTCAGTGGTTAAATGTCAGTTTGCAAAGTCTGCTTTATCACTATAAATCTGGGTAGATTATTTATATAACTTTAGCAAAAGATTATATAAGATTATACCTCCCTTGGTAAAGAGTGGAAAGTAATAAAATTAAACATCAGTGTATGACGCCAACCATTATTAATTCAATTCAGTGTGCCATAATGCTACTGTAGTTTAAGAGAAAATATTTATATGCTACAAAATGACTTTTGATATCCAATAATAAAAGACTTGGGGGATCCATTTAAAATTGGATTCCTGAATCACATATAAATATATGTACAGTTTTAAAGCTATATATAGATTTTCCTTAAGTTTATCCCTTTAGTTTTCTGGTAAGGGGACTATTGTGGTGCAAATTATAAAAGTACTTTTGAAGAAATATTCATTTTCTACAAATAAAGACTATGAAATAATTAATCTTCTGATAATGATATATTAGCTTGATATTTCATATAATTTTATTTTTGAATCACAAAACAATTTTTTTATTATAGATGTAATATAGTCATATGGGAAAAATATAAAGAAGCAAAAAATACTTATAATTCAATACCCTGAAGGAACTACTGTAATTAATTCATCAAATATATTTTCAATCTCTTTTATATGTGTATTTTACACATTCGGAATTAACCCTGTACAAAAAGAAACAGAAGTCATTGGAATCAGGAAATGAGCAAGTTAATTTTTAATTGGATACACATTGTTGTTTTATAAATTGACAATGGTCTAGCCATATCCCAGGACTGCTTTGTGTCCATATTATCTGAGAACTAGCATGGAAAGTAACATATGTTTACATGTGCTCTATTTTATTTCAATAATCCTACTTTTCTAGGGCTGTGCATCTCAGCTGTTGCAGATTATATCAGACTAGAAACTGGCTACTAGCCCAGATAAACAGTTTTTTTTGGAGGGAGGAAAATATCCAAATAGAATGAATTATTTTGTGATTTTGAGATTAACTAACACTCAGTGTTCAAGAAATTTGAAAGTGTTTTAAAAAGAAATGAGAGGAAAAATAATTTTTTGGAGCTTCCCTTACCTACTCCCAAGAATGACTTTGGAAATCTTTCTTAATCTAGTTATAGATAGAACTAAAGTGTATTTTTGCTACTTTAGTAGACATACCATACATAATTCATCAATAAATTAAAATGTATTATAACAGTCCCCTCCAGTTCCATTCAGAATTTTATCTCTGTATCCTGCAAACCATCTCTTTTTTTTTTTTTTCTGCCCATTGATTCTGCTCTTTTTTTCTTTTAAATTTGTCTAAACAAATTTGGGGGACATTTCTGAGGACAAAAAAGGCTTAAAATGGGGGCTTCCTGGTGGCGCAGTGGTTGAGACTCCGCCTGCCAATGCAGGGGACGTGGGTTCGTGCCCCGGTCCGGGAAGATCCCACATGCCACGGAGCGGCTGGGACCGTGAGCCATGGCCACTGAGCCTGCGCGTCCGGAGCCTGTGCTCCGCAACGGGAGAGGCCACAACAATGAGAGGCCCGGGTACCGCAAAAAAAAAAAAAAAAAAAAAAAAAAGGCTTAAAATGATATAAATGAATTTTTAAAAAATTTTTATTGGCGTATGGTTGCTTTCCAATGTTGTGTTAACCTCCACTGCACAACAAGATGAATCAGCCATACACAGAGTGAAACTTTATTCTTGAATTTTCTTTCATTTTATTGACACGAATAACACTTTCTCATATCAACACTGAATCAAACTGTGGGACTTCTGTCTCACCATTGCTGCATCCTATCAGAATCTCTTCTCAGTGGACAGTTAAGATCTGCATGGGAAGGCATTAGGAGATTTATTCTTACTTCAAATAAAAACATAATTGATAAAATGTTATGTTTCTGTGTTGACTTGCATGCAGTCTTTTTTCTTCTATTGCTAACCTCTTCGATATCACAGGGTTCCTTTTTTTATCTTCCAGAAGTCTAGTCTCCATCTGAGACCTCTACGAAAATCATTCTCTCAAATGTTCTTAATGTCCTCTGTGCCCACAGTGACAATTCTCAAGCCACATCTTTTTATTCTCTTAAGCATTTGCCCTTTCCAATCACCTTTTTATGAGATCCACCCCACCTATTTTCTGTGAGATATTTTAAAATTAAATTTTATTGGAATATAGTTGATTTGCACTGTTGTGTTAGTTTCAGGTGTACAGCAGAGTGAATCAGTTACACATATACATACATCCACTCTTTTTGAGATTCTTTTCCCATATAGGTTATTACAGAATATTGAGTAGAGTTCCCTGTGCCACTGAGCAGGTTCTTATTAGTTATCTATTTTGTATGTAGTAGTGTGTATATGTCAATCCCAATCTCCCAACCTATCCCTCCCCCCACTTATCCCCTTGGTAACCATAAGTCTGTTCTCTACTTCTGTGACTCTATTTCCGTTTTGCAAATAAGTTCATCTGAACCATTTTTATAGATTCCACATATAAGTGATATTATATGATATTTGTCTTTCTCTTTCTAACTTACTTCACTCTGTATGACAATCTGTCAGGTTTTAATTCCCCAAACCGTGACATTTCTGGGTGCTCTCCCTATGCATTCCTAGCTCAGACCGTGCCGTCTATCTCCTCATTGCTGAGAGAGCAGAGGGACGGGAATCTGCTCTGAAGTCACACAGACTCGGGCTCAGTTCCTGGCATAGCCCTGTACCAGTTGAATGGCCTTAGGAAAGTCACCATTTCCGTATTTTAAACATATAATAATAAAGCCAAAGATAGGTGTCCAGGGGTTACATGGATCTTATACAGATGGAGATATCTAGGTACCTTCCAACTCCAGGCTCTTTTGTCTCCAGGGTCCTCACGATCACAGATAGAGGCATTAGGTCTATTTGTCAGTACTATCCAACCTTGATATTTCATTTCAGGATTTTTTCATAAATGTATTTAAAGTATCTACCACAGCACCTAACTTTGAGTAGACACTCAGTAAATGTTAGCTGTTATTTTCATTAGCATGATTATTTTTATTTGCCTATTGACTAATTAATGATGGCAGCTAGCATATTTTAACCTTTAATTATTTTTTTTTTTTTTTTTTTTTTTGCGGTACGCGGGCCTCTCACTGCTGTGGCCTCTCCCGCCGCGGAGCACAGGCTCCGGACGCGCAGGCCCAGCGGCCATGGCTCACGGGCCCAGCCGCTCCGCGGCACGTGGGATCCTCCCCGACCGGGGCACGAACCCGCGTCCGCTGCATCGGCAGGCGGACTCTCAACCACTGCGCCACCAGGGAAGCCCCTAACCTTTAATTATTAATAAATCATGATGAAGATATTTATACATATTTATAAGCCAGTAGATTGGTTCCCTTAATGTTATTACTTCCCATAATTCTTTCTACTCTCACATTTCCAGTTTAAAAAAAAGACAAAAAAAGATCATACTTTGCCCATTTTTAAATTTTTTTTTTTCATGATTGAGTTGTAAGAGTTCCTTATATATTTTAGATTAACCCCTTATCATTTATATGGTTTGAGGGTATGTCCTCCCATTCTGTGGGTTGCCATTTCACTCACGTTTGCTTCCTTCGCTGTGCAGAAGCTTTTTAGCTTATAGAGGCCACTTATCTTTTTTTGCTTTTGTTGCCTATACTTCTGAAATCATGGTTGCCAGCGGCTGGGGGAGGATGAAATGGAGAGTCTCTGTTCTACAGGGGCAAAGTTTCAATTATCCAAGATGAATAATTTCCAGAGATCTGCTGTACAACACTGTGCCTACAGTCAACTGTATATACTGTAGATCTCATGTTAAGTGTTCTTACCACAGTTTTAAATGTAAGTAAGTAAATAAATAAATAATATTACTGGAAATAAAACTGGTGCTACCATTCTTGTAAATATTATTCAGTGACCCTCAAGAGTAACATATTCTTGGTTTTAATGTGTATTTTATGACAAAGTGGCAATGACACTACACCTGCAAGATAATTTCCACTGAAGCTCTCAAGCTCCAAAAGGCAAAGTGGAAATTTATATGTCCACAAAATAACCTAGCACAGTGTCTGAATCTATTTGATGATGAATAAATATTTGTTAAAAAAAATAAACAAATGAAGTAATGTGGTCAGAAAGTCCAATTACACTAGGATAAAATCTGTACCAGGTAGTCATTCAACAAATATTTATTGAGCACCTACTAAGTGTCCAGCACTGTTTTAGGGTCTGGGAAGACTGAAATGAACGTAACAATATCACTGCTCTCAGGAAGTTTACGTTCTAGTAAGCAAAGACAGGCAAAAAATGAATTTAAAAATACACACATAAATATATCAGATATAATAAGTGCTGTGGGCAACAATAGATCAGAGTAAGGTCAAGGGCATGTGGGAAAGTCTTGGATAGTGTATTACTTCCTATGGAACAAATCACCTCAGATCTTAGTGGCTTATAGAAAGAATCATGTTAATGCTCATGATTCCATAATTCAAAGCTCTTTGACTGAGTTCAGCTGGTTGGTTCTTCTGCTGGTCTCCTCTGGTGTCATTCACGAGGCTACAGTCACTTGACTGCTCAGCCTAGGGATGGATGATCTAATACTGCCTCACTCACATGGCTGGTAGCTGGTGCTGGTTTCTTGTCCTCACATGAAAGCAAAATTTCAGGATGATGAGAGTAGAAACTGTAAGACATTTTGAGGCCTCCAGGAAAAGTCACACATCCCTTTTACTGAATTTTTCTGACCAGATCAAGCCACAGACTTATCAAGATTCAAAGGAAGAGGAAGGAAACTCCACCTCTTGATGAGAAGAATTATATAGAATTTGAGCCCATTTTAACCTACTACAGATGCAGAGTTACTACTTTAAGCTGGATAGTCAGTGACATCTCTGGGAGAATGACATAAGGGCAGAGACATATGTGATGTGAGGGAATAGCAACGTTACTATCTTTGAGGAATACATTCTTGGCCATGAGATTTGCCAGCGCAAAATGCCAAGGTGAGAAAACGAAGAGCTCAGTGTGGTTGGAAATGAAGAGAAAAGGTATTGTGTTAGGAGAGGAAGGTAAAGAGGTGAAAACAGGAGCTTTCCTTGGGTGCACTGGTTAGGAATCTGCCTGCCAATGCAGGGGACATGGGTTCGAGCCCTGGGCCGGGAAGTTCCCACATGCCATGGAGCAAGTAAGCCCATGCACCACAACTACTGAGCCTGCGCTCTGGAGCCCGCAAGCCACAACTACTGAAGCCTTCATGCCTAGAGCCCGTGCTCTGCAGCAAGAGAAGCCATTGCAATAAGAAGCCTGCGCACCATAACAAAGAGTAGTCCCTGCTAACTGCAACTAGAGAAAGCCCGCGCACAGCAGTGAAGAGCCAATGTAGCCAAAAATAAATAAATTAATTAATTAATTGATTTTTAAAGAAAGAGATAATGACCAGCTGGTAGAGGTCCTTGTAGGTTATTTTAACTGCTTTGTCATTTACTTCAAGTGAGATGGGAAGAACCATTGATAGAGTTTTGAACAGAGTGATGTGAGTTCACATATGTGTCAACAGGATATCTGGCTGCTGTGTTGAAATTGAACTTAAGGATAGATAGCAGGGAAGGAACAAGGAGCCCAGTGATGATATTTATCTAGAGGAGAGATGATAGTGGCTTAAAATAGAAGGACCATATTAACAGCATTTTCGGGAATAATTTGTAAAACTAATAAGATAGAAAACATTCTTGGATTATATAGTCTTCCAACCAGATTGCCAACTTTTCTAAGAAAGAAACTGTTAGTTTTCTTTTTGTATGTGTCTTCTACTTTGGCATTTGAAAAGCACTCACTATATACTTATTGACTGCTTAGTGAAGACTCAGGCCTCACTGCTGGAGTGAACATAATCACTGAAGGATGCTGAGTCTTTCAGAGTTCATCATCAAATGATGTTTGAAGACCAAAAGCAAATAGATAAGCCTATTAAGATCCATTGTTACTCTTCAGATTGCATTTCTGCTATATGCTGAAGGACAGCAAATGAATTGGAGCTAAGACAATCTGTCTGGGTCCAACAGCATTAGAAACCATCCCTTGAAGTGTAACTAATTATTAAATTAACTGAACAAACATTTAAGTCCCTACTAAGTGAAAAGCGGTATGTCAGAGATTCAAATCTGAACAAGATACAATTGTCAAAAGCACTAATATTCTAGTGTGGCATGGAGAGTGTTAATTTTATAAATAAAGAAAGTGAGGTGAATTTATCAACTAATATTCTAGTGTTGGACAGAAAACATGAATATGCACAGAGGAGTGCTGGAAAGATCTAAGTGTAGCATGTTCCTAGAACTAGTTCATTTCTAGGCAAAGAATTGGAAATCTGGTGTTAAGTATGGTCTGGAGAGGTCACTATTAATTCCAGGTTCAGCCTAGTGGATGATAAGTGCTCTTCCTGCTGGTAGCAAAGTACTCACTCCTAAATTTCACCACAGTGAATGAACTATAAATGCTTTATGTTGGTATTATTCTTTTTAAATTAAAAAAAAATTATATATGTGTCTGTGTATACTAGTGTATATTACTATATGCAGTCATTATGATAATTGATATGAAAATCCTCTATTGTATCTAAATAGAGGATATTTTTAGAAGGAAAAAAGAGCTTATAACTTTTACTCAATATCATGTTTTCAGAATTTGTAATTTCAACTTATATATCACCTCAAACTATAAATGATCTCACTACAGATGAGAGATACTTTATGTCATGAAAAATTGGTATAAACTCAATGTTTGTTTTTTTACATGTCATACAATATATCAATTAAAAAACAGGATGAACACCAAAGCATGACAACCTGTCCTTAGCTAACTTCATCCACTGATAACTCGTACTTTGCTAAAACCATTACACGAGGGCCACATTGTTTGCAAGTGTAAATAGGCATGATATTCAGATCTTTTTATAGGACTGTTCATTACATTCTGCTTTAAAACGGACTACAACTAAAAGTTAGTATTAAAAAAACTCTAATCTGAAAAGGAGAAGCCCAACTTTGTGTCTCACTTTGTGCCTTAAAATAAGCTTCCTGAATTCCCTGCACTTCACTTTCCTCCTCTGTAAAACTAGATGGTTGGGATAGATCAGTGGTTCTCAGCCTTGGCTGCACACTAGAATCATCTGGGGAGCATTAGAAAAGTAATAATGCGCAGACTCCACCTCAGGGTTTAAGTTTTAAAGGTCTCCAGGTGACGTTAATATACAGCAAGTGTTGAAAACCAATGGGCTAGGTAATCACTAAGGTTACTTCTAGCAAAACTTTCTGATTTCATGTTTCACTGTGTTTTAACATACTAATGGTTGCTAGAGATAACAAAGTTCTCAGTATTTCCAATGTCCTAAAAAGTAGAAATTACCCTTAAAGACTGTTTTTTACTCAAAATTGGGAATATTTTTTATCTGCACTCCAAAATTTTCTGTATTATGAGAATAACTTATACAAAGAAACTATATGCATTATTCATTTTGGTATGACATATACATTAAAAGTGATATAGATTCACCTAATTCTTAGAAGTTAATGACTGTTATGATTGGAAAATAATTACTTTCTTTCAGTGCACATACATTGCAAGGACAGTGTACTCAGAAGCTGTGTGTAATTTTTTAAAGAATTGTTGCTGTAGCTATTTTGGTTTTGAATAAATTTACCATTAAAACCCTGAGATAGGAGAGACCTTCAAGATGGTAGAGGAGTAAGACATGGAGATCACCTTCTTCCCCACAAATACATAAGAAATACAACTACATCTGGAACAACTCCTACAGAATACCTACTGAATGCTGGCAGAAGGCCTCAGACTTCTCAAAAGGCAAGAAACACCCCACGTACCTGGCCGTGTGGCTGACAGGGTCCACGTGCTCAGGCCGGGTGTCAGGACTGTGCCTCTGAGGTGGGAGAGCCAAGTCCAGGACACTGGTCTACGAGAGACCTCCTGGCTACACATAATATCAAAGGGCAAAAGCTTTCCCAGAGATCTCCATCTCAAACTAAGACCCAGCTCCACTCAATGACCAGCAAGCTACAGTGCTGGACACCCTATGCCAAACAACTAGCAAGACAGGAGCACAACCCCACCCATTAGCAGAGAGGCTGCCTAAAATCATAATAAGTTTACAGACACCCCAAAACACACCATTGGATGCAGTCCTGCCCACCAGAAACACAAGATCTAGCCTCATCCACCAGAACACAGGCACAAGTCTCATCCACCAGGAAGCTTACACAACCCACTGAACCAACTTTAGCCACTGGGGTAGACACCAAAAACAATGCGAACTACAAACCTGCAGCCTGTGAAAAGGAGACTGCAAACACAGTAAGTTAAGCAAAATGAGAAGACAGAGAAACACACAACAGATGAAGGAGCAAGGTAAAAACCCACCAGACCTAAAAGATGAAGAGAAAATAGGCAGTCTACGTGAAAAAAATTCAGGGTAATGATAGTAAACATGATCCAAAATCTTGGAAATAGAATGGAGAAAATACAAGAAACATTTAACAAGGACCTAGAAAAAACTAAAGAGAAAACAAACAATAAAGAACAACACAATAAGTGAAATTAAAAATTCTCTAGAAGGAGTCAATAGCAGAATGACTGAGACAGAAGAACAGATGAGTGATCTGGAAGATAAAAAAGTGGAAATAACTACCACAGGGCAGAATAAAGAAAAAAGAATGAAAAGAATCGAACACAGACTCAGAGACCTCTGGGACAACATTAAACACACCAACATTTGAATTATAGGGGTCCAGAAGAAGAAGAGAAAAAGAAAGGGACTGAGAAAATATTTGAAGAAATTATAGTTGAAAACTTCCCTAATATGGGAAAGAAAATAGTCAATCAAGTCCAGGAAGCACAGAGAGTCCCATACAGGATAAATCCAAGGAGAAACATGCCAAGAGAACTATTAATCAAACTATAAAAAATTAAATACAAAGAAAAAATATTAAAAGCAGCAAGGGAAAAGCAACAAATAACATACAAGGGAATCCCCATAAGGTTAACTGTTGATCTTTCAGCAGAAACTCTGCAAGCCAGAGAGGAGTGGCAGGACATATTTAAACTGATGAAAGGGAAGAACCTACAACCAAGATTACTCTACCTAGCAAGGATCTCATTCAGATTCAATGGAGAAATTAAAACCTTTACAGACAAGCAAAAGCTAAGAGAATTCAGCACCACCAGACCAGCTTTACAACAAATGCTAAAGGAACTTCTCTAGGCAGGAAACACAAAAGAAGGTAAAGATCTACAATAACAAGCCAAAACAATTAAGAAACTAGTAATAGGACGAAAATATCGATAACTACCCTAAATGTAAATGGATTAAAAACTCCAACCAAAAGACAAAGACTGGCTGAATGGATACAAAAACAAGACCCATATATATGCTGTCTACAGGAGACCACTTCAGACCTAGGGACACATACAGACAGAAAGTGAGGTGATAGAAAAATATATTCCATGCAAATGGAAATCAAAAGAAAGCTGGAGTAGCCATTCTCATATCAGACAAAACATACTTTAAAATAAAGACTATTACAAAAGACAAAGAAGGACACTAAATAATGATCAAGGGATCAATCCAAGAAGAAGATATAACAATTGTAAGTATTTATGCACTCAACATAGGACCACCTCAATACATAAGGCAAATGCTAACAACCATAAAAGGGGAAATCGACAGTAACAAAATCATAGTAGGGGACTTTAACCACACTTTCACCCATGGACAGATCATCCAAAATGAAAATACATATGGAAACACAAGCTTTAAATGATACATTAAACAAAATGGACTTAATTGATATTTATAGAACATTCCATCCAAAAACAACAGAGTACACTTTCTTCTCAAGCACTCTTGGAACATTCTCCAGGATAGATCATATCTTGGGTCACAAATCAAGCCTTTGTAAGTTTAAGAAAATTTAAATCATATCAAGTATCATTTCCGACCACAATGCTATAAGACTAGATATCAATTACAGGGAAAAATGTGTAAAACATACAAACACATGGAGGCTAAACAATACACTACTAAATAACCAAGATATCACTGAAGAAATCAAAGAGGAAATCAAAAAATACCTAAAAACAAATGACAATGAAAACACGATGACCCAAAACCTATGGGGTGCAGCAAAAGCAGTGCTAAGAGGGAAGTTTATAGCAATACATTCCCACCTCAAGAAACAAGAAACATCTCAAATACACAACCTAACCTTACATGTAAAGCAATTAGAGAAAGAAGAACAAAAAACTCCCAAAGTTAGCAGAAGGAAAGAAATCATAAAGATCAGATCAGAAATAAATGAAAAAGAAATGAAGGAAACAATAGCAAAGATCAATACAATTAAAAGCTGGTTCTTTGAGAAGATAAACAAAATTGATAAACCATTAGCCAGACTCATGAAGAAAAAAAAGGGAGAAGACTCAAATCAATAGAATTAGAAATGAAAAAGGTGAAGTAACAATTGACACTGCAGAAGTACAAAGGATCATGAGAGATGACTAGAAGCAATGATATGCCAATAAAATGGACAACCTGGAAGAAATGGACAAATTCTTAGAAAAGCACAACCTTCCGTGTCTGAACCAGGAAGAAATGGAAAATATAAACAGACCAGTCACAAGGACTGAAATTGGGACTGTCATTAAAAATCTTCCAACAGGGCTTCCCTGGTGGCGCAGTGGTTGAGAGTCTGCCTGCTGATGCAGGGGACATGGGTTCGTGCCCCAGTCCAGGAAGATCCCACATGCCATGGAGTGGCTGGGCCTGTGAGCCATGGCCGCTGAGCCTGTGCGTCCAGAGCCTGTGCTCCACAACGGGAGAAGCCACAGCAGTGAGGGACCTGTGTACCACAAAAAAAAAAAAAAAAAAAAAAAATCTTCCAACAAACAGAAACCCAGGACCCAATAGCTTCACAGGCGAATTCTATCAAACATTTATAGAAGAACTAACCTCTATCCTTCTCAAACTCTTCCAAAATATAGCAGAGGGAAGAACACTCCCAAACTCATTCTACAAGGCCACCATCACCCTGATACCAAAACCATACAAAGATGTCACAAAGAATGAAATCTACAGGCCAATATCACTGATGAACATAGATGCAAAAATCCTCAACAAAATACTGCCAAACAGAATCCAACAGCCCATTAAAAGGATCATACACCATGATCAAGTGGGGTTTATCCCAGAAATGCCAGGATTCTTCAATATATGCAAATCAATCAGTGTGATAATCCATATTAACAAATAGAAGGAGAAAAACCATATGATCATCTCAATACATGCAGAAAAAGCTTTTGACAAAATTCAACACCCATTTATGATAAAAGCCCTCCAGAAAGTAGGCATAGATGGAACCTACCTCAACATAATAAACTCCATATATGCAAACCCACAGCCAACATTGTCCTCAGTGTTGCAAAACTGAAACCATTTCCTCTAAGATCAGGAAGCAGACAAGGTTTTCCACTATTACCACTATTTTCCAACATAGTTTTGTAAGTTTTAGCCACAGCAATCAGAGAAGAAAAAGAAATAAAAGGAATCCAAGTCATAAAAGAAGAAGTAAAGCTATCGCTGTTTGCAGATGACATGATACTATACACAGAGAATCCTAAAGACGCTACCAGAAAACAACTAGAGCTAATCAATGAATTTGATGAAATAGCAAGATACAAAATTAATGCACAGAACTCTCTTGCATTCCTCTACACTAATGATGAAAAATCTGAAAGAGAAATTAAGGAAACACTCTCATTTACCATTACAACAAAAAGAGTACAATACCTAGGAATAACCTACATAAGGAGACAAAAGAACTGTATGCAGAAAACTATAAGGCATGGATGAAAGAAACTAAAGATGATGCAAACAGATGGAAAGATATACCATGTTCTTGGATTGGAAGAATCAACACTGCGAAAATTACTACCCAAAGCAATCTACAGATTCAGCTCAATCCCTATCAAACTACCACTGGCATTTTTCACAGAACTAGAACAAAAATTTCACAATTTGTATTTGACCCCAAAAATCCCAAATAGTGAAAGCAATCTTGAGAAAGAAAAACAGAGCTGGAGGAATCAGGCTCCCAGACATCAGACTGTACTACAAAGGTACAGTAATAAAGACAGTATGGTACTGGCACAAAAACAGAAATATAGATCAATGGAACAAGATAGACAGCCCAGAAATAAAGCCATGCACATATGGTTACCTTATTTTTGATAAAGGAGGCAAGAGTATACAATGGAGAAAAGACAGCCTCTTCAATAAGTGGTGCTGGGAAAACTGGACAGCTATATGTAAAGGAATGAAATTAAAACACTCCCTAATACCATACACAAAAATAAACTCAAAATGGATTAAGACCTAAATGTAAGGCCAGACACTATAAAACTCTTAGAGAGAAACATAGGCAGAACATTCTACGACATAAATCACAGTAAGATCCTTTTTGACCCACCTCCTAGAGCAATGGAAATAAAAAGAAAAATAAACAAATGGGACCTAATGAAACTTAAAAGCTTTGCACAGCAAAGGAAACCATAAACAAGATGAAAAGACAACCCTCAGAATGGGAGAAAATATTTGCAAATGAAGCAACTGACAAGGGATTAATCTCCAAAATATACAAGCAGCTCAATATCAAAAAAACAAACAACCCAATCCAAAAATGTGCAGAAGATCTAAATAGACATTTCTCCAAAGGATACATACAGATTACCAACAAACACATGAAAGAATGCTCAACATCACTAATCATTAGAGAAATGCAAATCAAAACTACAATGAGGTATCACCTCACACCAGTCAGAATGGCCATTATCAAAAATTCTACAAACAATAAATGCTGGAGAGGGTGTGAAGAAAAGGGAACCCTCTTGCACTGTTAGTGGGAATGTAAATTGATACAGCCACGATGGAGAACAGTATGGAGGTTCCTTAGAAAACTAAAAATAGAGCTATCGTATGACCCAGCAATTCCACTGCCTGGCATATACCCTGAGAAAACCATAATTCAGAAAGAATCATGTTCACTGCAGCTGTATTTACGATCGCCAGAATATAGAAGCAACCTAAGTGTCCATTGACAGATGAATGGATAAAGAAGATCTGGCACATATATATAATGGAATATTACTCAGCCATAAAAAGAAACGAAATTTAGTTATTTGTAGTGAGGTGGATGGACCTAGAGTCTGCCGTATAGAGTGTAGTAAGTCAGAAAGAGAAAATCGAATACCGTATGCTAACACATATATATGGAATCTAAAAAAAATGATTCTGAAGAACCTAGGGACAGGACAAGAATAAAGAGGCAGACGTAGCGAATGGACTTGAGGACACGGGAAGGGGGAAGCGTAAGCTGGGATGAAGTGAGAGACTGGCACAGACATATATACACTACCAAATGTAAAATAGATAGCTAGTGGGAAGCAGCTGCATAGCGCAGGGTGATTAGCTCAGTGCTTTGTGAACACCTAGAGGGGTGGGATAGGGAGGGTGGGAGGGAGACACAAGAGGGAGGACATAAGGGGATATATGTATATGTATAGCTGGTTCACTTTGTTATACAACAGAATCTAACACACCATTGTAAAGCAATTATACTCCAATAAAGATGTTTAAAAAAATTTTAAGTTAAATTTTGTTAAATAAAACGAAAATCAACTATACTTTAAAATGAAATAAAAATTAAATAAAACATCGACCCTGAGATATAAACCTGCTAAAGTTTATAACTTATTCATGATAAATACTTTACACACTGATGTATTATGAAGTAGAATAGATGGTTTTATAAAAGAGTGGTTTAAGTGGAATATTTAGTTGTATGGGTATTTCAAAAGGTAAAAGTTTGATTTCTTGAAACAGTTTTGAAATGTGTCACTATAAGTTTTTGCTATCAGTTTTTTCCTAAACAACTTTTCATTGGAGTGAATGGATAATCTTTTTCTTTAACCTTAAATGCTAGAGTATATAGTCACATGCTATATTATTTAACTCTCCCATGAAATCCAGACCCCAACAATGAACTCCGATCCAAAGAGGAATCATGTAGAATCTTAGGAAATTGGGGAAAGGCCTCAAATAAATATTAAGGTGGGAAATAATAGATTTTGTGTCATATATTTTCACAGCATTCTGTCCTTGTGGGTATGTACTTTCAAATACTTGGGACAGGCAGACTCTTTTCTTCTTTTAGCCAGCCTAATAATAGGAAGAAGGAGAAGAGGTACAGATGACAGCTAAGAGCTAACATGGGTGAATGTAGGTGTAGCCAACGAAGAATGTGCTGCTTATATGAAATTTCTGCAGGCCTAGTTATTTTGAAAACTATTTGAAAAAAAAAATTAATGCCCAGAAAAGACACTGTGAGAAAGAAATATGTGATTTTTCAGTAAAACGTGTGTATCATCATTTTGTGTTTGCTTCTGACATCCTCAGTCTGTTATTCTTATTATATCTTTAATGTTCATACATATTTCATTGTATTTGCTTGCCCCATTGATGACAAGCTAGACTTAATAACTAAGAATAATTCAAAGATATACCATTAATCATGGCATGCAAATCTATGACATTAGAAGAATAATGTGACTGCTGGAATAGTCCACGTGCTTTAAAACCTTGTTCTGTGCAGACTGTGGAAGCTGTTTTGCTTCACATTAGCTCTACCACACATCAGTTTGCTTTACAAGGTCTCCCTGAAATCAGTCAGACACATGTACCGTGCTTTCGAAGAATTTTGTACAGTAAGAATAGCTATGAAATGTGTGAAAATACAGGTGACATATACTATAGTTTTTGTAATAGTAGTGACATGTATGCTAGTGATTTTAAAAACTAATTTATAAGAGTTTTATCTGGTTTTAAAATATCAAGAGGTTTTATGAAAAATTTAAAACTTGGCATCAGATGGCATCACACTTATTACTCAGCTCTTGCAAGCAACCAAATATAGAAGTTGGAAGTTACCTCCTCACCTTTCAAAATGTTCACTCCTACTCATCTGATCATATTCTGGTGTTCTGCTATCAGATGCATTATTTTGTGTTTTATAACTTGCATTAAACTGGGGAGAGCACATCAAGCTGTACTCAGTCACTCATAATATTTTCCATTAGTTTCATCAGGTAAAGTCAACAAAGGGATAATAATTCCTAAGAAAGGTAAGGAGAAAAGTTATGTAAGCCTCAGGAAGGTACCCATCAAAAGGGGCCCAGTGAGATTAGAAACATTTCATGCTTGGGGGGGAAATGAAAGATTGAAACATGGAGACCAGTGTCACTTACTTCCCAGTTTTGCCTGGGACTGGGCCAGGTCAGCACTGCAATCACTGTACATAGCAGAGTAAACTGACCTAGTTTTCTGAAGATGTCATATAAAATTTACATGATCTTCAGAGTCTAGCAACATTATATTGAACATAGACTTTATATCTGACAGCCAAAGCTTAGTAATACTAACATTTTCTTGAGTAACAAACTTTCATTACCTAGATATAAATATATCACTTTGTCTAATGAGGTCTTATTTGCAGTAAACTTTTTTCCCGGTAAGACTTTGAATTGGTTTATTGGTCATAGCCACATAATATGAAAAGTGTAGGTACTGGACTCCATCTTGAAAGCACAAACAAATAGTGCATTAAAGTAAAGCTGTCATACAGGATTAATAATGCAATGTTGTGTTTTAAAACATGTCAGATTCTCTTAAATGTATCTTTCTTCTTTAAACTTTAATCAGCTGAGATAAATGTTTTTTATTTGGCCTTAACTGTTTGTCACAAGACGATAAGAGACAGGCAGCCAATGAAATAAATTGAAGTACTGCTCTGGTTAGGTAGAATTGGAATTTAATACTGTTGCAGTTGGTTGAGATATAACTGAAATATATATATATATAATTTTGCATGGTTGTATGACATCATGAGAAAGAAAAGAGACCTACCAAATTTTTAATTGGCTAATACTTAGAAGTATTTGGGTGAACTTAGGTATAACGTTTTGGTACCTCTCCCCAAATATAGTCTATTCCTTTTTAAAAGAAGTTGTAATTAAGAGTATTTTGAGTCGTGCATATTAGTGATATCAAATCAATATTTAAATCAAATTAATGAATATTAAAAAGATATTGCATCTAAATCCCAAAAAGGGATAGTGTAAATTATACTCTACAGCTCAACTTGGAAGTCCAGCTGTCACAGTGAAACCTCTGTCATTGAAATAGCTCAGAAATAGACTGCATTCATATTTAACCCAATAGCTTTAGGCATTCAGAGATATGGAGTAGATGAAATAAAAAGTACCATATCAAAATTAACACCAAGCCATGTGTTATACTTCTGGAGTTTTAGAGTGATTTTTAACATAGATAGTAATTGGGTTTGAAATTTAAGCACACACATACACACAGGTTTGCTACTTGGAGAGTTCCGTGCCTGGGGGAGGGGAGGTGACAATTGGTGCATTCAGTATATAACACGTGTAATGATAATAAAGTTGATTGGTTGAACTCTATAGCTTTTTTTTTTTTTCTTTTCTTCCTCTTCCTGTAGAGTAGTTCAGCCGGGGGGTGGAAGGATTCTCCCCCATCTTCACCCCCCACCGAGAAGGCGTAGGTTGATACCATTTTTATTGTTCTGCTGGGGTGGGAAAGAAACCATATGCTTTAGAATTTTGAATGGCTACACCAAAGGGAAGACTGAAGCAGGCCCTCTTTCCCCATCCCTACGGGACTTTGAGGTGGGGTTATTCTTCTAAATGTTCTGGCAGTCTTGAGGTTAGCTTAATGCTTCCAACCCCGGGGCAGAGAGGTGGGTGAGGGGAAGAAATGTCAAGGGATTCAGAGGAGCTTGGGCTGAGTGAAGTGTGGAGTGGGAAGCTGATGTCTGAAACCCACCACTCCCCTGGATATCAGGCAAAGGCAATGAGAGTCGGAACCAGCTGATGCCACTGCTGCTGCTTCCCATTTCCAGGGTGAAATTTTCACAGCAGCTAATTCTAAAGGGAGGAAAAATCCCTAACCAACAGAGAAGATTCTATATCACCCAACACATGCTATCTAACCTTTTAGGCAGGCTTTTCAGAGAAATCCTCGGCTTAAAAGTCAGCGTTCACGATCCAAAAATACGGGACGGGAATCAGAGCTGGTATGCAATGTGAAAAGCCTCTTTACACTCTATGAGTGTTTGAAACGATCCGATGAGCATAGGAAGTGGCTGCCAACGCTCTGGCGGCTGCTCGTGCCGCCGCCGCCGCCGTTCCTCGCAGAGGGCTGGACAGAGCCAGTCCCGGTTTCAGCACCTCCGGCGCTGGACAGCTCTCTGCACGCCGTACCGCCGCCCGCCTGCTTTCTCCAAACACTCTCGCTTTGCATTACTGGAGATGCATCTAAATTACGTCCTGTTCAACAACAAGTAGATTTTTTTTTTTCCCCTGTACGGGAATTACAGTAGACGATTCTCTCAATTAAATTGCATTTTCTTCATTACGGATTTGGCAGTCAGGCGTATTTATCCCGATCTCCCCCCCACCCCCCACCCTCTACAGGAACGAGTCTTTGGGAACCTGGTCCACCCAGGGATGTAAAACTGTGCTTACCGATGCATCCCATACGAAATGCTTATGTGATCGTCTCTCTACCTTCGCCATTTTGGCTCAGCAACCTAGAGAAATAGTAAGTAACAAAGGGAAAACACGGCTTTAATGCAAAGGCAGGGACATTGTGGAGAGTGTTTCTCCAGGGAACTGCATTTTAAATGGGGAAATGGAAAATGTTGCAGGGTGGCAAAATTGGGTTCGTCTCCTCCTTAGCTACAGTAGCTTGGTGAAATGAATTCTAGTTGGTGTGCTATAACTAAATTCTACTCAATTTTATGTCTTCTAACTTGAAATTTCTGCAGTATAGTTTTGAGGATGTACTCCAATCATATTGCTAATATGCTGCAAACTTTCAAATAAAAATACTTGTCAGCTTAACCTTTATTTTAGAACTCTAAAGCTGTTCTGGGGAATTTGTGAGGTTACTGTTGGTAGTAGAATGAAGACCCCAGACACTATAGCCAAACACATTTCATATCTGCATTGGATATTTTCAGTACAGGTTTTCTGGGGTGTCCTTGGATATTTATTTTTTTTAATTAAATGAAATTTTTATGAAAGCAGAGACTGTCAGAAACTGTAAAATCATTCCTTAGAAGTATATAGGTTTGTAAAACTAGTTTCTGAAACAGACAGTTGTATAAACTGTCTGAAAGAAAAAATAACATCCTCATCAAATGTACTTTGAGAAATTATTTCAGAAATTGAAGTGGTGAAAAATAATTATTAAGAAAAATGTGACTTTCTGTCTAAATCTGGCCTAAATATGCATCACTCTTTTTCTTTATTTTGATAGCCAAAAATGCCTATAAGATTGATTGTGCATATCTAAGATTTGGAACACACTTGATCTTAAAGTGTATTTCGTTAAACTTCCAATACTAAAAATATGAAAAACAGCAGATTTTATTAGTTAGTACCATGTTAGTGTCTAAAGAAAGAAATCTCTTTGATCTTTATATATGTTTTAAAAGATATAAGACTTATTTTTCAAGGTCAAGTATTTAGAGACTAATATTGACATTGTGAAGATTATCTCTATATATTTTGTTCACAGAAAAAAAATCACAAATATATTCTAAGGTCTTACACTTGAAATTTGATTTTCTTCTATATTCTTAGAGGCCAAGCTAGTGAAATTCAATGAGAGAATACTTGACTTAGAACAAAGTTGTCAAAAGTCAGAAAGTTTGAAAATTTTTCAATATCTAGGTACCAGATTTGGATAACATAATGGGAGGATCAAAGTAAATTTCAACAAAATATATTTTGTGAAATAACTGAACTGTAGTTAGTTGAAGAAAAATAAATACTGCTTCAAATTTCAACTAGATGAAATTTAACATGTTAATGTTGACCAAGTTGTAGCTTCAGTTATTTATTTTAGAAAGCTGTAAGTGGTTATATGCCACAATCAAGCATTGAAAACTCTTAAGGCCTTCATTACTTCACAGTGGGAGAGAGGGAGTAGCTAGAATTAGTCATTTGAGAGGTTGAGAATATGTGAACAGAGTGGTTACTGGGTAATTATCTGGTTACTATAACAACTATATTGGCTATTTTTGAGTGTTAGGACAGTTTTGTTGAGTTTAGAAGTTATTTTAATTTATTTTAAAAATTCTCTCTCTCTCTCTTTTTTTTTTTTTTTTTGCTTCTTTTGTTTAATTTACAGATCATGGAATCCTCTAGTACACCTTCAGTTACCCTAATTGTAGGCAGTGGCCTTTCTTGCTTGGCCTTGATCACCCTAGCCGTTGTCTATGCAGCATTATGGAGGTAAGTAGTCAATTAATACACTAGAAATGGAATGTTCTGTTATTCAGAGTTAAATCAAGGAATATAATAACTATTATATGTCTCATGTTTTCTTAATTTACTGAAAGAAGTACTTTGAAAACAGAATTATAATTGCCGTGATTAAGCTATAATAAATGAGCTCAATAACACTAAATAAGTGTTTACTTAATTTTCTTGTCTGTATTTTCCTACAATGGGAAAGTAAACAAAACACACACATACACACACACACACACACACACACTTTTCTTCCCAATTCAAATGATGGTAGCCTTCAACAAGTTGCTTACCCCAAGCATGGTACTCTTAATACCCCAAGTTGTCTATGTGTTGTTTATATTCATCCCAACTGCTATTGAGCTTGAGAATTTAATGATACAGTCAAATTAATTTCTCTGTTATAGAAATATGGTCTCCAAATGCTTAAGTTTTAAACATATGCTTTCAGTGTGTCCAATGTGTAAAGTCTTCTATAATATTAATGCATTAATATAATACCATAAAGCTTTAGAAAAGACTTCTCAGCTGAATGTTTCCACTAAGTCAGATTTTGACAAACTGATTTTAAAAAGTCATAAAAATACATAAACTAGGGGAAGTGATTGAAAAATACTGTTCTATAATATGTGAAATTATATCTGTTTGACATTGTATGAAAATGTAGTAGTTCTCTAAGATTTGTTCTTGTTCTGTTAATGAGAATTAGATTTGTGAAGTTTATTATGTCTACTGACATATTGATAACTAGTATATAACTAAACTTCCCAATAAATTTTCAAATGTTAAACATTTTTATATCCATTTTGATTACTTTAAAATGTTCTAAAAATAGTTACCATATTAGCAAATAAATAATTATGTATTATTTCCTGAATATTTGAAATATTAAAATTGCAAAGGTAGCCAGGCCTAGTATTTTACTTATCTTTTACTTAGGATAAAAAACAATTTCGTTGAGGGCTTCCCTGGTGGCGCAGTGGTTGACAGTATGCCTGCCAATACAGGGGATATGGGTTCGTGCCCCGGTCCGGGAAGATCCCACATGCCGCGGAGCAGCTAGGCCCGTGAGCCATGGCCACTGAGCCTGCGTGTCCGGAGCCTGTGCTCCACAACGGGAGAGGCCACAACAGTGAGAGAGAGGTCTGCGTACCATAAAAAAAAAAAAAATTTCGTTGAAAAATGAATTAAAATTTAATAAGGAAAGATCATTTGATTTAACATCCTTTTTTAAAAAAAATCATTGTTCTCCATTATATTTTTTACTCTTTTGAGGACAAAAATTAATTGTCCAGAATATTATATTGTCAAAGATATTAAGATTTTCATGCTTCATACAAAAACAAAATATGTACACATTCTTGGTCCATTGATACAGATACGTAATAGAGGTCCTGCCTTCCCATGCAGGGTAGTGAAATACCAAATGAAGGAATCTGATAATATATGGCCAGTCTCATGAAATGAAAGAAATGTTTGTCCTAGGCATGGCATTGTAGACAGTAGAATCCAGGGTTCAGAGCTCAGTCAAGCAGGCATTGTCCTGGTAATACAAGAGCAAGACAAACAAAGGCTGGGAAGAAGACTTTCTCTCCCACAATTGCCTGAATGGTATTTCTCAGGAAATGAGGCAGTGTTTATGGGCCAGGATACTAGGTAATAGTATCACAATTCATCAATGGCATCATAAGTCATACTCACTGAAGTATTCAGAACCAAGTTCCATTTCTCAGTACTTATGGTTCAGCCACCAATTACACCTCTTCACGCCTCAATACATATGGCTAACGCTAGCACAAACACTGCTAGTATAAATGATATATAAAAGTTATCAAAGAAGTACAGGATTATTTAGTCTGTAGGGAAGTTTGCTGTAATCCAGAAAATCCAGGAAAATCACCTATTGCAATAGCTTTCTAGGAATTACCACCTGAAAGTATCTATCCAAACTTGACATGAAACTGAGAAGTTTAGAAGACAGTACTAAGAAACTATATAAATTTGAATTCCTAACCGTTAGTGGCCATCAACTTATTGTCTACAGGTAGAAGGATTGAAGTAATATTAATAATTTGATAGAAGTTTCAAGATTCATAAACTATGAAGTGAATCTTGTAGCATGATGAATTCAATGCATTTTGTAAACATTAAATTTACCTAGTAACATTCCTGTATGATAATACTCATGTCAGGATCTTACTGCTTTTTTTTTTTCTAATTAAAAGGTTTAGTGTTTTTGTTTTTTTTTTTTTTTGCTTTTCTTATGATGTGTAAAATGTGTGAACATCAGAATTATTTTATATATAATATACCGCTTTGAAATTTGCTGATGTCTCATGTAGCTCACTAGAAATATTCATCAAAAAATGAATTGATTGTTACGTTCTCTCCATCTACAGCTATGTTCTGTAGAATTACGTTATTACATCACAGAGCAACTAAGCATGTCCTTTTAATCCATGTATTGAAATGATGCATTCACAAATTTTGTTTAAAGCATAAAGCATATTTATAAAATGTTTTGAAAGTTGAGACATTTTATAGCAATTTTTAAGGCAATAATGTCACAATGTTAATGAAAATGAAAACATCTAAAGACTCTTCAGGGTGGTCAGTCTAGGTCTTCATTACCATGATTTTTCTATTTACCGAGCAAATGATATCAATGAAAGACTTTCAGTAATGTCATCTCTGTACTTGTGCTGTCATGGAAGCCTTTAATATCACATAAAGGGTCAACTGTGTGCAGCCCTTAAGCGTTTTAATGATACATCCCCAACCAAAAAAAAAAGAAACAGCTTAATATTTGATGTTTTCATCATCCCAGTGTGTGGTTTATTATATTTTTAGATACTGATGATGCAGGGACAAGATTAAGCTACTCTTGAGGCCATTTTTTATTGAGGGTCCACCTAGGTTCATTCTGTGTTTGTTCTGTGAAGAAAGGAAGATTCTTTTATATTAAAATTTTTCTTTGTATATTTTATTATTACTCTTGTTTTTGTTTTACTTTCTTTTCTGAAACATGTGATGGAATGTAGGACCTCTGCCTAAATATTCCTCACAAACAGAGAGTAAGAACTTTGATAGATTTTTACCTTCCAAAGAGTGCCTCCAGGGCTTCCCTGGTGGCGCAGTGGTTGAGAGTCTGCCTGCCGATGCAGGGGACACGGGTTCGTGCCCCGGTCCGGGAAGATCCCACATGCCGCGGAGCAGCTGGTCCCGTGAGCCATGGCCGCTGAGCCTGTGCGTCCGGAGCCTGTGCTCCGCAACGGGAGAGGCCACAGCAGTGAGAGGCCCGCGTACCACAAAAAAAAAAAAAAAAAAAAAAAAAAAAAGAGTGCCTCCAGATCTCTGGCACCCCCATGGAGCACTGCACAGGGAAGCCCACACTGTGGGCTGTGGACAGTGAGTTCATGTTCTAACACAAATTGAACAGTCTCAAATACACAGCACGAACAAATATGTCTTTTTGTTACTGTCACTCAGTGATTTACCACAGGGTACAGTAAAGCAAGATAGCTGCTACCCTTTTAGGGTAAACACCTGGTAGAACATTTGATTCTGAGCAGTTTTTTCCATGGCTTACATTCTTTTTTTTTTTTGCTTTACAATGGTGTGTCAGTTTCTGCTTTATAACAAAGCGAATCAGTTATACATATACATATGTTCCCATATCTCTTCCCTCTTGCTTCTCCCTCCCTCCCACCCTCCCTATCCCCCCCAGGTGGTCACAAACCACCGAGCTGACCTCCCTGTGCTATGCAACTGCTTCCCACTAGCTATCTATTTTACATTTGGTAGTGTATATATGTCCATGCCACTCTCTCACATCGTCCCAGCTCACCCTTCCCCCTCCCCATATCCTCAAGTCCATTCTCTAGTAGGTCTGTGTCTTTATTCCCATCTTACCCCTAGGCTTACATTCTTGATGTGCTTAAAAATTATATGACAGACTGTATACAGATACTTCTTCATATGGGTAAAATATGGCAGGCTCCAACTAATTTTCCAGCCTAATGATGAATTATCATTTGTGGATTGGATTAGATTTCATCAGTAAAGATTCATTTTCTTTTTTCTTGTTTTGGAACAATTATTCAGGAAAAGAAAACCCTAAAGAGTAACAGCCTAACTATATAAAAATACTTGAGCGAGTGAAGTGGTGGGTGAACATGGTTCATGGTTTCATGAGAGTAAAGGCATCTTCCTAGTAAATAAGGGGGATATTTCAGAATCTGTGTGGGGTTTTTCTTTTTGGTTTTCAGTCTCTACTGGTTGATGTAAATGATAATAATTAGCATATTACAGATACACAAATAGGAAGGTAATGATACTAACTGATATCATTCTAAGAAATTTTATACTTCTAGTAAAAAAAGTTATGGTGATAACAGATGTGCAAGTTAGCTTCTGTCAGAAGTGCCATGTTGTCCACACTAATGTCTAAAGAAAAATAAATTTAAGGTCTCTTGGATATTATATGTCACTATAAAATTGGGTCTCTAAGAATAATCTTCCTTAAAAACAACTTTTTAAATATGTTTTTCTCATGTAAAGGCTTCATGTTAGTGTCTTTTTCTGGATGAATTCCACCAATTTGCATAATAGAGAATTTCTCATCTTTCCGCTGAATTTTAAAGTTGGACACTTTCTCTCTCTGGCTAGGTACATACGCTCTGAGAGGTCCATAATTCTGATTAACTTCTGCCTGTCTATCATCTCATCCAACATCCTCATCCTGGTTGGACAGACTCAGACACATAATAAGGTATGACTGGTGATTATTCTGCTTCTCTTTCTGCGTTTATGTTGTGACATAAAGTTGGCTATTGATAATCTATATGTTTATTCTTGATAAAATAGGGAACATCTGATGAAATTATTTTTAAAAATAAAAATATTTTATTTGTTTCTGAATAAAAGTATTGGTGATTCCAGTTGAGAAATACATTCCCTTGGCTTAATTTCTTGGGGATTGAGAGGCTGTTTATAATAGTAAACATATGTGTTTATTAAACATTATGTCAAAACTCTATGAGTTCAAAGCCTTGGAACATCAAAAGCACAAATTTTAATTCATTATCCTAATTGTAATAGAATTTCCTGTGTTTTGATCTAATTTATTAACATACTGATTCCTAAAATTCAACTATAAATTGCTAACTAGTGTAACATAGCTGTTGAAAAATCCGCCAAAAAACTTATTTTAGACAATAACCAAAGACAGTATTAGGAGGAAGTGACTCTAGATTTTATGCCTTTCAAAAAGTTTTATTAGGCAAAAAGTATTTTGATACTTAAACAGTTTTGTAGTTCTTTAACTGTGTAATCACTTTCAGCAAATGTAAAATATATGACTTGAGTTGAATGACCATTTATTAGGCAAAAAGTATTTTGATACTTAAACAGTTTTGTAGTTCTTTAACTGTGTAATCACTTTCAGCAAATGTAAAATATATGACTTGAGTTGAATGACCATGTTTTTTGAGAAATGACTGTCAGTCTTTTTTGCTAAATGACTCTGAAATACATACCAAGAAACCCATAATAGAAATCTTAAATTAACTTACCCCAACCTCAAAGGAATTCTGTTAAAAAATGCTTTGATAATATTTGCTGGTCAGTTTGGGCCTGTTCTTTTCTTAATTTTTTTCCAAATACTAAAGTCAACAATTGAACTTCTTCCCTATGAGCTATCATTTTTAGAACATCCAATGCACTTTTCAGTAGGTACTTTCGATATATTAGATATTTGTAGGACATGCATCAACATCAAAGATTAAGGATAGTTTGTTTATTTTGCTAACTTACACTCCTAAGAATCTGATTCCTACCCAAAGAATACAATTTGGGGTCTAGAGAGGTCTGGGAAACTGCTTAGGTGATTCTGATGAAGATTTTATCTTGACCCATATTACCCTAGGACTGTGGGGAGAGGGTGGAGGGGGGATAAGTGGAAGGTCACAAACCATGAAGGACAAAAGCAAAAAAGGGAACACCAATAAGAGCCCAATAAGGAGCCTTGTGGAAGTAAAAAACACTTTCATCTTTCACGTATCTGAATGTTTAGTTCTTTTCCCATTTCTTTCCTGTGTCTTCTTAAAAAAAGGTGAGACAAAGTAAAGTCTATTAAAATATATTTCAGGGCCACCTTCTGACTATTTAACCCAAATTTAACAAGAAATTCATGGGAAAAAGAAAGTCAGAGGAAGAAAGGAGAAAGACCACAGTGAGGGAGATGCAGTTGGAATTGGGAGGGGAAAAAGAAGTGTGCATAGTAACCAGCAGAGGGGAAATGGATGGGGGTAGGCGCAAGCAAGCTGGAAAGGGAAGAAAAGGGCTGGGGATGAAGGAGGGGAGACACCCCGTGAGCCCTGAGCAGTGAAGAATCCCTCATCTCACCCCTGTCCTCACTGTTCACCAGGCAGGACCTCAGATCCCTTAGGAATGCTCCTTCACTTGTTCATACCTGGTCACAATTCTTTAACTGTTTGTCCTTGAACCTCCGTGCAAAGAAGGAGAGCTTTCCTCTGAAGTAGAAATCACTTACTGGGTCTAGGAACCAGAAAAATTCAAGCTAGAGTTAGCTTGAGCTGGTAGCTTGTTTTGTTTTGTTTTTTTCCACCAAAGTCTCCGTATCATTTTTTACCCTCCAAACACTCTTGAGTTATGTCCCTCATTAGAATATGGAAAACATCATTGTCTTCAGTAGGAAATATGCTTTTAAAACTGCTTTATGCTGTCTGGCAAAGTTTTTACAAGTTCTGAGCCAAATGGTCAAATAGTAGAATTTTCCACAAGGTTTACCACATATTTAAGTGGTTGTTGTGTATTTCTGTTGGATCATTGCTGTTCGATAGAAATACACTGTAGGCCACAAATGCAAGCTATGTATGTAATAGTGACAGTTTGGTAGCCACGTTAAAATAAGTAAAAATAAGCAAGCAAAATCAATTTTAATAATATATTTAACTCAGTCTATCCAAAAGATGACCATTTTAACATATAAGTAATATTTTAAAATGTTAATACAATGTTTTAAAGTTTTTTAAAATAAAGCCTTCAGAATCTGGTGTGTGTTTTATACTTATAATACATCACAGTTTGGGCCAAGCGCATTTCAAGTGCTCAGTGGCTACATGTACCAAGTGACTACCATGTTGTGTAGGTCTAAATGGTAATGATACTTAGAGACTAAAGAAGTTTTGAGAAATTACATTCTGCTTGCCCATTTTGGCTTTTCCAGGTTCTCAATATCCTGTTGTTGTTTTTTGTTTAATTAAAATGTCTGCTAGATATCTATGAATATTATGAACATCAAAGGCAAGATAAGACAAGTCTAGTTTTACATTTCATTTCTGATTATGAAGCATGGCCGGCATGGGCTTGGTTTAAAAAAATAAAAGGTCAGTTTAGTTCTGTTTCTGCAGAATAGATTCTATATGGTTTTGGGATCCTGGTGGTTCTGTTCCAGATAGACTGTGCTGATTTCTGCTGCTACACTGTTGATGCTTGTGGGGAGGAGTAGGGGATAGGTGGTAGTGATGATAAAGAAAATGAAAAATTATTGTTTTTCTCTCATGCTACGTTAATTTTTCTTTACTAGCTCTGAGTAGGTGATCTTGCAAGCCTAGGACAATCCACTATGGAGTGACTAGGAGAGAAAAATACAACACAGTAGGATTTTATTCTTAGTCTCTCTCAACAATATCAGGTTTCCAGAGGAAATAATCGTATATTTTATTATGATACATGTGCTGAATTCAATTAAATTGACCTCAATTCATTTTAAATATATGTGAAATAGCAGTGTGTGAAAAGCCATACCTGCTTCACTGTTTGGAGGATTAATGATGTCTCAAAAAAAAAAAAATGAGAGAAAAAAATACGAAAATGTATTATCCGTATAAACTCATGATCTGTATAAACTCCAGGACAGTATTTTAAAAACGTAAAATATTATCAGTGGGCACAGTATATTTTTTAGGGTGTGTGTAGGATCCCTTCGCTGCTGTGGGCGTTTTGTAATTGATCAAATTCCTATCTTTGATTTCCCTGGTAAATTTTGATTGATGCTTTACCATTCCCCACTTGGAAAAATGGAAACATCTGAGAAGGCTTCTTTTTTTTTATATATAAATTTACTTATTTATTTTTGGCTGTGTTGGGACTTCGTTTCTGTGCGAGGGCTTTCTCTAGTTGCGGCGAGCAGGGGCCACTCTTCACGGCGGTGCGCGGGCCTCTCACTCTCGCAGCCTTCTCTTGTTGCGGAGAACAGGCTCCAGATGGCGCAGGCTCAGTAGTTGTGGCGCACGGGCTTAGTTGCTCCGTGGCATGTGGGATCTTCCCAGACCAGGGCTCGAACCCGTGTCCCCTCCATTGGCAGGCAGATTGAGAGGGCTTCTTGAGGAATAGGTTCTTTGGTTTGGTACTGCCTCTGAGAGTTGTCATGGCTAGTTTGTGTGAAATCTGGTATTTGATACTGAAATCCAGCATGGTTTTGAAGTGTCAGACTGGGATCTTTCTCCAAATTGCTTGTTGAAATATAATTGATTCAATTATCTCACTACTGAGTATCTCTGCTTTCTTTTGAGTTGGGAGAGAAACAAGCTGAAATGACCCATTGTTTAAAATATGATGTATTCAGATCTTTGAACTATAGATTCAATTGCTGGTAGCAGAGAAAGGAATCAAATGCATTTCTTCTATCTCTTCTTAAAATGCAGTTATAAAATGTAATTATAACTGACTTCATTATATTTCAAGCTATCTTATAAAATGTCATTGCCCTTTGATTTCTCTGTGTATTTTAAATTTCAACCACGATGTTCCTTTATCACTTGAATGTTGTTTATTTTTAGAATTTCCTTTGTACCTTAAAGTATGCAAATGGTTTTTGTTGAGCCATATATTCAGAGAATAGTTTTCTTAATCACAAAAATATATATTAACCTTCTTCTAAAGCACTTTGAGATGATTTATCATATTAACCATTTTATAACATTCTTTTTAACAGATGGAAGTCAAATTTGGTAAAACAGTTGGATATATATATATTTTTTGGTTAGATAATGGTGGACACCCAAGAAGATTCTGAGAGAGAACTTCTCCCTATAACCTTACTACCAGGTTATAATGAAAGGAAGCCAAGTCTAGATTCAATCAGACAGTGTGATATTTATTAGATAAACATTTATTAGCAAATCAAGAGCAAAACCTGTTCTGTAAACTCAATGAAGCTATAGATCTCTGTCATTTTAGATATTTTGACCATGACCACACCTTGTATGCAACATTCACTTCAGGTGGACATAGCAATACTCTAGAGACAGGCTTCTGTGCCTTCAATCAGCATCTTTCAATCAAAAATCCTCCTAATCGAGTGTCTGAGTACAGAATGATTGGGGGTAAAACTATAGGCCTCATTTCTATGAAGTACAGGATATAAGCTTCAATGGAATCATCCACGCAGTCTATTTAGACTAAGAAGTGTTTAACTATATTAGCTCATCTACATATCTTTCAACGCCTTTGTTTTCACCAAGGGAACCCATAATAATTGACTAAGCACTAGTTCATCAATAAAGATCAATCTCCTCTAGTCAGTTTGATAATAATTGAAGTGTTGATTGTGGATACATCTACCTAAATCCAAAGACTTGCAGTTGACCCTGCAAGACTCTGGGGTATGACCCTTTCTAATACAATGCCAGCTGACTGCCTTGTTCTGTGCATTCCTGGACAGCTCCTAGGATTAAAGGTTAAACTAACTGGCACATATATATCAATAGTATCATACTGAGAATACCAAAGTGTTATAAAATAAGTTATAGACATCCTGAATAGACATCCTTATTTTGAAAAAGAATAACTAAATGTGAGAGGGCAAAGTTAGATCCTAACTTTAGTCCCAGGAGACCTACAAGACCTAGCAAAAGTCCGCATTGACAGATCAAGGAAGCTTCCCAAATTATTTCAGGTGTGCAGACATTTCCTTATCACTCTTCAGAAAGAATTTCTCTCATAACTCTTTATGTATGGACCACTGAATTACATGATAGGGCTGTGTCTTTTCTTTCAGTCTTGCAAAAAATATAAAAACTCTGTGTTGGAGCACTTTTTAAAAGTCACATGATCTACAAAGTTTGTTTACTACATCCGGTGCTTATTTATCCTTTATCAAGTGTTGTTATGTTTTTTGTTTTATTATTATTTATTTATTTATATTTGGCTGTGTTCGGTCTTCAGTTCTGTGCGAGGGCTTTCTCTAGTTGCAGCAAGTGGGAGCCACTCTTCATCGTGGTGCGCGGGCCTCTCACTATCACGGCCTCTCTTGTTGCGGGCACAGGCTCCAGACACGCAGGCTCAGCGGCCATGGCTCACGGGCCTAGTTGCTCCACGGCATGTGGGATCCTCCCGGACCGGGGCACGAACCCGTGTCCCCTGCATCGGCAGGCAGATTCTCCACCACTGCGCCACCAGGGAAGCCCCATGTTGTTATGTTTTTGTTATGTAGTTTGCCTAGAGATAATTAGTAAATACAGGCCAAACTAGAAGGCTGTGGTTATTCTAATGGAAGATGGTTTTGTGTTGTCAGAATTGTGGGTTTTTTTTTAAATAAAATCTTGAATTTTAATACTTTAATTAGGTGAAGAACTCTCTAATTCACTTATTTCTCCCAGGACTTCCTTTTGCGAGAGACTGAGATTCTCCACACATTTATCAATGCTTCCATGCCTGGCCTCTGAATCTATACGTGTTCAGTCTCTGAGGAGGAATACTGAGTATGTGTTTTCAGCCACCCAGTCTGTCCATTCTGATACCACCTGAAACCGTCTGCTCTTCTCTTGAGGGTCAGGCTCTCCAGGCTTCCCGGGAGACATCCATCTCTCGGTGGTGAAGGTGAAGAGCAGGCATTTTAAGCCAGAGGGACCCAAGCATCCTACATCTCCTGCTTCCTAGTTGTGTGATCCTGAGCGTGACACCCAGCCT
The DNA here is from genome assembly GCF_008692025.1 of Phocoena sinus. NCBI lineage: Eukaryota > Metazoa > Chordata > Mammalia > Artiodactyla > Phocoenidae > Phocoena > Phocoena sinus. The sequence continues at coordinate 84,438,593 of NC_045774.1, read as the reverse complement.
CCCTCGACCTCAGCTTCCTCTCAGTATCTCCCTTACAGTGTTGCTGTCAAGGTTACATGAGAGTACATATGAAGCACCTTGTAAGCACTCCTTAAACTGTTCTTCTGATCATGGTGATGGTGATGATGGTGATGACTCACGGATATACATCTGATTCTGAATTTCTCTTCTGAGCTTCAGATTTCCTCGTGTCCAATTTGCTGCTCACCACTAAATTTCCCATTTATGTCCCTGCCCCACACTCAAACACATTATATATAAATTGCATGTACTTTCTGTAGTCTCCAACCCAGTTACATAAGCTGGAACTCTGAGCATTATCCTTGATACCTCCTTCCCCCTCATGTAGTAAATCTAATAAATCAGCCCCCTGTGCCATGTGTACCCTCACATGTTTCTCACCTCCAGCTTTTTGCCTCAATCAGGTATGAATTACCTTCACTAATCTTCCAGCATCATTAACCCCACTCTCTACCTTGTAGCTCAAGTGATGGAGCTAAAATTCAAATCTGACCACTCCACTCCCCTTAGCAAACATGTATTGTTGTCTGACCTCCTACAGAAGTGATTTTCAAACTGTGCTCAGACACAAGAGGTGAGAATGTTTTATTTATCTGCGAAGGTTCCTATTCTCTGATTTTCTTGCATTAATGTATTGGGGCTCAGGAATAAATTGTATTGAGAAAGAGTTCTATAGCTTATCAAACTTGAGAAACTTTAAACATGACCTGCGCTGACCTCTTCATTTTCGGTCTCTTTTACTGACTTTTTTTTTTAGTCACACCAGCAATACCGTACTGCTTACAGTTCATCAAAATCATGGTGACTGCTTATTCCTCACCCCCCTCCAGCCTGGAGTGCTGTTACTCTCCCGCACCCCACCTGATTTCCCAAACATCTTCATCTGGCTTGTCCTCATCCTTGACACTCTTCCTCATTTGTGAGGCCCTCTCCCATCCTCAACATTTAGGTACCCCAGCTCTGAGGCTCCATGATTCCTAGTGCAAAACTACTGTCCTGTATTTTGTTACCTGCTTCCAACAAGGCTATACACTCCTTAGGGCAGGGCTAGGTTACATTCATTCTTAAATTCATTGGCAACATAGAATCTGAGTGCGGTAAATATATAATAAATCTTTATTGAATTAATAAGTAAATAAATTTATTTGAATTCATCATTTAGGCTTATACCTGTGGAGCTAACAGCTGTGGCTGGTTTTACAAGGATTAGGGTCTCCCATTCTAGACAGAATTTAAGCCAACGTAGTGATAAAGATTATTTTCCTGGGGCCTGGTTTAACCTCTAAGTGATCGATGGCATGCTTTAAAGGAAATCTGGTTCCTGGGTTTTAGTTAGAGACTCTGAAATCCAACAAATATTAATATTCCCACTTGATAAGTCATGTAAAATAATGTTCTTAACCTTCAAAAGGAATGTGTTTATTCATAACTTCTCTCATAGAAGTCACTTCCTGCCAATAATGTCCCAAATCCATGTCTATTTTGTCTCAAATGCATTTGTGATTCCAAAGGCTGAAGCTAAAGCTTCCTATTTAGATTTATTAAAATCTCATTTATTGACTTGCTGTGATGTTTGTAAAAGGATTTGGATATAATAAGCTTAGGTGTGATTCATTTGAGTCCATTTTGAGGCATCTTACTAACTCTCCCAGGGTTCTTCTAGGTTCCTGAGAACCTTCATCAAACCATGGAACAGAATGGTATGTTAGTTTCCTGATTTCACCAGGCTCCTGGCAGCGAGGATTATTGTGCCTTGTTGGTATGGGGCTCACAGACTGAGAGGCATGGGATTGGAGGGACTCTCTTGGCCCACTTTAGCCTTCTTGTCCCCTGACCATACGTTTCCAGTTATGTGTGGTAGGAGCCAAGGATCACGTTATTGAAGTCAACTTCAAATTAGGGCAAAAGATCAATATGAAGAATGGGTTTGAAACAAGCAAAGGAGATGGAAGGGGCATTAACTTGACAACAAAGAGTGACTGGAATGGTTATAGTAACAGGAGGCAAATAAGCTTGAGGGACAAGGAAGCCCATTTGGACATTCACGGTGTGTTCTTATGTCAGTCTCCAGAGCTGGACAAAACTCCTGGAGAGAGAGCATTCCTTCAGCAGGGGAGACTTGTGTGCTGGTAGTTGCTTTGGAGGGTGTCAGACCTACCCTGACTACCTCTGTTCATTTATCCTCAAGCAATCGTGCAGAAACGTTCTACAGGCAACGTAGAGACTCCTCCATTTGGCCAATCCCTAGTGTCTATCCCAGCCACCCCACTTTAGACCTGGCCTTCATGATTTCTCACTGGAGGAGCATAACATTCTTCCAACTTTTGTCTTGCTCCCTTAGCCTTTGTTTACATTAGCGTATTACTGTGCAAAAGATCCTAAATTTAAAGGAAAACAAGCACCCACCTGATTAAGTCATTCTCCTGCTTCCAGCTCTACAGTAGGTCTGTAGGGCTCATGAGATTAACCCCACGTTCTGAACTGCCTCTAGTACATTCAGGGCTGCCTCTAGTACATAAACTGACTTTGTGGGACACAGAAAGGGCACTCCTTCTGGACAGATGAGTTATAAAAATACTCCTGTCTCTCCAGGCTGAGGTGGCCTCCAGCAGAGCTTCTGGTCTCCCACCATTGCTCCCTGCCGGGGGCCCCGTCTCTGTGCTTCCCAGTGCATTCTAGCCCGTGTGTGCTTGGCCCACCCTTGCCTCTGTCCCTCTGTACTTCGCCTGATAAACACCTACCACCCTTTGGAAGTTGGCTTATGTAAATCATCCTCATGAAGCCCTTCAACACCTCCATAGCATGTGGTATATACCTCTAATTTTAGCACCAACATTACCCAACAACTTTCATTCACTGATCAACCTTGCCCACTTACTGTGATTCTCAAGGGTGTTTTTTTTTTTTCTGCTTTTAGGTTTTAAAACCACTACTGTTAATACATACTTGTTTAAACATGGTATGAAATCAATAAATGCTGAATGAATGAAGCTGTGGCTCTATCGATTAAATGAGGGATAATGTAACAGCAATAAAGGCAATTGTACATTGGGGGCCTTATTTGGGGTAATTGCAACCAAGGTCAATTATTGTTGTTGTTTTATGATGAGAAAAAGTAGTTGAGAAAAACACCTAAGACTTGTTCTGAGATCTTTCTTTGATGAGAGATGATAAGTTAAAACAGATTTTATCTTTTTTTTCAATTTTGAATTTGTTTTTAATGAGTTTGTGGGGTTTGGGGATGGGGGAGGTATATCATGGCTGGTAGTACTGGGTTGTATAATTTTTTTGGTATACCAGCCTTGCATAGATGAAAATTCTTCCTATTGGTCATAAATAATCTGGGGGCTCCCTGACATTCTGAGTCTAGTCTTGTTTAAACACCATATGATTTACAATAAGCAATGACAAATTTTCCAGTGATTAGAGCATGGCAGGACAGTAGGAAGAGATTGTGATTAGGTCTCAGTAAATCTTAGAAATGACTTGGTTTCACACTCTTACAGTGTCCTCTCTTCAAAGAGAGCTAAAATATTTTGCAAAATATTGGGACAGCTTAGGGTGCTGTGCCTAATGGTGTCACTCTTTTTTTTTTTTTTTGGGGTGTTTACTTGGAAATTTTTTAAATTAAGGTATAGTTGATATAGAATATTATAAAAGTCTCAGGTGTACAACATAGTGATTCACAATTTTTGAAGATTATACTCCATTTATAGTTATTATAAAATATTGGCTATATTCCCTGTGTTGTATAATATATCCTTGTAGCTTATTTTATACATTGTAGTTTGTACCTTTAAATCCCCAACCTCTATTCTTCCCCTCCCCCCTTCCCTCTCTCCATGGTAACCCCTAGTTTGTTTTCTACATCTGTGACTCTGTTTCTATTTTGTTATAGTCATTTGTTTGTTTTATATTTTAGATTCCACATATAAGTGATATCACATAGTATTTGTGTTTCTCTGTCTGACATTTCACTAAGCATAATGTCCTCCAAGTCCATCCATGTTGCTGCAAATGACATTTTTTCATTCTTTTTTTATGGCTGGGTAGTATTCCATTCCATGTGTGTTTGTGTGTGTGTGTGTGTGTTCACGTGTGCATGCATGCACACACACCTGTGAATGTGTATTTGTGTGTGTGTGTGTGTGTATTTATATATACACATACCACCTCTTAAGCCAGTCATCTGCTGATGAGCACTTGGGTTGCTTCCATTTTCTTGGCTATTGTAAATAGTGCTACTATGAACATTGGGGTGCATGTATCTTTACAAATTAGCGTTTTTGTTTTCTTTGGATATATGCCCATAAGTGAGATTGCTGGATCATGTGGTAACTCTATTTTTAGTTTTCTGAGGAAACTCCATGCGGTTTTGCATAGTGGCTGCACCAATTTACATTCCCACCAACTGTGTACAAGGGTTCCCTTTTCTCCCATCCTTGCCAACATTTGTTATTTGTGGTCTTTTTGAAGGTCACCATAAGTCAGATTTTATTTTGATGCAGGGATATCTGAGAGAGAATTTGAGAAGTCGAATGATTCTCCAGGAGTATCACAGAAAAGTTGAAGATTATTTTTCTCTCCTAGAATCAAACCAGTAGAGAAATTACAAATTTCTCCCTATGTATGATTTTTTAACTCTCTCTATTCTCAGTACCTAATATGAAATGGTCAGAAATTTGTCTAATGTCAACAAGGGAACCATGTAGTATAATTATAACTTATAATGTTTATGAGAATTCTGAATACACTCTAAAGTACTGAAGTGCTAAAAAAAAACCACATAAAGTGAACTGTTTTAAATCATATTCTCACAAAAGTGAAAGTCCCTTGAGATAAGATGATAATAGTTTTCAGTAGTCCATTATGTTAACTTTGTGGCCAAAGAGAACTCTTTTCTTTTTTTTTTTTACATCTTTATTGGAGTATAATTGCTTTACAATGGTGTGTTAGTTTCCGCTTTATAACAAAGTGAATCAGTTATACATATACATATGTTCCCATATCTCTTCCCTCTTGCATCTCCCTCCCTCCTACCCTCCCTATCCCACCCCTCTGTGTGGTCACAAAGCACCGAGCTGATCTCCCTGTGCTATGTGGCTGCTTCCCACTAGCTATCTATTTTATGTTTAGTAGTGTATATATGTCCATGCCACTCTCTCACTTCATCCCAGCTTACCCTTCCCCTTCCCCATGTCCTCAAGCCCATTCTCTAGTAGGTCTGTGTCTTTATTCCCGTCTTACCCCTAGGTTCTTCATGACTTTTTTTTTTTCTTAGATTCCATATATATGTGTTAGCATACGGTATTTGTTTTTCTCTTTCTGACTTACTTCACTCTGTATGACAGACTCTAGGTCCATCCACCTCATTACAAATAGCTCAATTTTGTTTCGTTTTATGGCTGAGTAATATTCTATTGTATATATGTGACACATCTTCTTTATCCATTCTTCCGATGATGGACACTTAGGTTGTTTCCATCTCCTGGCTATTGTAAATAGAGCCGCAGTGAACATTTTGGTACGTGACTCTTTTTGAATTATGGTTTTCTCAGGGTATATGCCCAGTAGTGGGATTGCTGGGTCATATGGTAGTTCTATTTGTAGTTTTTTAAGGAACCTCCATACTGTTCTCCATAGTGGCTGTACCAACTCACATTCCCACCAGCAGTGCAAGAGTGTTCCCTTTTCTCCACACCTTCTCCAGCATTTATTGTTTCTAGATTTTTTGATGATGGCCAATCTGACTGGTGTGAGATGATATCTCATTGTAGTTTTGATTTGCATTTCTCTAATGATTAATGATGTTGAGCATTCTTTCATGTGTTTGCTGACAGTCTGTATATCTTCTTTGGTGAAATGTCTATTTAGTTCTTCTGCCCATTTTTGGATTGTGTTGTTTGTTTGTTTTGTTATTAAGCTGCATGAGCTGCTTTTAAATTTTGGAGATTAATCCTTTGTCAGTTGCTTCATTTGCAAATATTTTCTCCCGTTCTGAGGGTTGTCTTTTGGTCTTGTTTATGGTTTCCTTTGCTGTGCAAAAGCTTTGAAGTTTCATTAGGTCCCATTTGTTTATTTTTGTTTTTATTTCCATTTCTCTAGGGGGTGGGTCAAAAAGGATCTTGCTGTGATTTATGTCATAGAATGTTCTGCCTATGTTTTCCTCTAAGAGTTTCGTAGTTTTTAGCCTTACATTTAGGTCTTTAATCCATTTTGAGCTTATTTTTGTGTATGGTGTTAGGGAGTGATCTAATATTTTCATAAGTAATTCAGAATCTAATTTAAGGGCTGGTAAGGTTGGAAGGTAAAGGGCCATATAATAAATATTTGGGACTTTGTGGGCTATAGCATAGCTGTTGTAGCTCAAAAGCTGCATCAGCATGGATATTAAGACATGGATGTGGTTGATTTTGACATGAAGTCACTGTTTGCAAACTGTGAACAATTTTGAGTTTTCTAGAAACATGTACTGTACCTGTAAATGGAAGAACTACAATGTCAGCTGAGGCCAGCCCATTTTTAGGCTGATGCTTTTATGTAAAAATAACCTTCAGTTCTGAAATCTCCACCCAAGGTTTTGTCTGTATAGCCTGCAGAACTAGAACAGGAGACCTTAGGCAGTTTCTGAAAAGGCCTCTGCAGAGATAAGAAGGAGGGAAATGCACTTTGAATTCCTTCTTTGGAGCAAGAACTAAACACAGAGTTTCTTCATATGGTGACTATTGGTTACCAGTATATACAAAATGAGAATAAAACATGAATCCAATCACTCTCGACCAAGTAAGACCTTTTATGAATTGAAGAAGCTAAAAGCAGCTAACAAATGCCCAGTGCATGAGACAACAAAGCTGGCTCTTTGTAGAAGAGAACTTCTTAAAGTACAGCAATAAATGGTGAAGCCCCTATTAGAGGATGTCTCTCTCACCTGACAGTCTTGGGCAGAAAAGTAACATCTGACACAGAAAAGAGGGATGGCAGAGTCCAGCTAATTCCCCACTGAATTCAACCATAGACAGAGTCTTTTTTTCATGTCTCAGCCTCCGGTACTCACTGTAGCCTAAAAACTGTATAATTATTATGTATCTTAGATCATAAGCATTGCTACAGCAAGCCTCAGAACTAAAGCACAAACACTAATGCCTATTACCAGAAAAAATGAGTGTGTTTGAAGATTAAACTTCACTCTTTAATTCTTTTGTGATGTTAGTCAGTTCATTTTAAATCTTAAGCCTCATAAAAATGAAGTAGGCATATGATTGAGTTTAAGTCTTAGCTATGAAATTTAAGATTTATGAAATTCAGAGTGTGTAAATTAAAATATTTATAGTTATCTAGGCTGCTAGAGAACTGAATCAAAGATTAAAGTTTCAATTGTAAAGAAGAAATCATTAGCTTAAACAGTAGAAATGTATGATAGAATGATTATTTTTAATTATATATAATTTTTTTTTTTTTTTTTTTTTTGCGGTACGGCGGCCTCTCACCGCTGTGGCCTCTCCCGTTGCGGAGCACAGGCTCCAGACGCACAGGCTCAGCGGCCATGGCTCACGGGCCCAGCCGCTCCGTGGCATGTGGGATCTTCCCGGACCGGGGCACGAACCCATGTCCCCTGCATCGGCAGGCGGACTCTCAACCACTGCGCCACCAGGGAAGCCCAATTATATATAATTTAAATTATATATTAAATTAAATTTTAATTCACAAATATTCATGATGAGGACCTGGATACATGTTCTATGTCAAACTACAATACACATAGTTTTTACATATCTCTATAGATGTGTCTGTGGTAGATGATACATCAGTATATACACACAACTAGGACTACAAAGGATTTTGAATGAATCTTATCTGTGTCTATTTTACATTCTTATTGTTAATTAAATTCTATTTGTATTTTAAAATGATTTCTCCTAATGGACAAGAATAGTGTATATTACTTTTAATATAAATTATTATATTTATATATAAATATATATATTATATTTATATTAACTAATATAAATTAGTTCTGGTTTTCTGGGTTTTTGTTCTCATACAGATAACTTACTTTTGTTTCTTTTTGTTAAAAATAAGAGAATCTGTTTCTCTGTTTAGAAACTTTTGTTATATATTTTCCTAATTTCCAAAAGAAAGTTACAAAGTGAATCCTGTATACCTAAGGAAAAGCACCTTTTATAGAAACGAAACAGGTAATCATTTGCTGCAAAAAAAATTCCCTCCAATTTAATGGCCCTAAACATAAATAAATATTTGCAGTCCTCCCAGTTTCTGAGTCAGGAATGTGGGTGTGATCTAGGTGGGTAGCTCTGCTCAGCATCTCCCCTGGGGCTGCTATTAGATGTGGGAGAGCCACGGTCCTGTGGAGGCTGGTCGTGGGTGGAGGATGTGCTGTTAGGTGTCTCATCACTCAGGTGGAGTGGAGGCTTCCCTTACCCTCACCTGAAGGCTCTTTAAGCTCTACCACCCACTGGCTATGTGCCATTTGTCAAAAGTTACTTTTCCATTCTCCACACGCCAGCCTAGTGATCTTTTTTTTTTTTTTACATCTTTATTGGAGTATAATTGCTTTACAATGGTGTGTTAGTTTCTGCTTTATAACAAAGTGAACCAGTTATACATATGTTCCCATATCTCTTCCCTCTTGCATCCCCCTCCCTCCCACCGTCCCTATCCCACCCCTCCAGGCGGTCACAAAGCACCGAGCTGATCTCCCTGTGCTATGCAACTGCTTCCCACTAGCTAACTACCTTACGTTTGGTAGTGTATATATGTTCATGCCTCTCTCTCGCTTTGTCACAGCTTACCCTTCCCCCTCCCCATATCCTCAAGTCCATTCTCTAGTAGGTCTGTGTCTTTATTCCTGTCTTATCCCTAGGTTCTTCATGACATTTTTTTTTCTTAAATTCCATATATATGTGTTAGCATACGGTATTTGTCTTTCTCTTTCTGACTTACTTCACTGTGTATGACAGACTCTAGGTCTATCCACCTCATTACAAATAGCTCAATTTCATTTCTTTTTATGGCTGAGTAATATTCCATTGTATATATGTGCCACATCTTCTTTATCCATTCATCTAATGATGGACACTTAGGTTGTTTCCATCTCCGGGCTATTGTAAATACAGCTGCAATGAACATTTTGGTACATGACTCTTTTTGAATTATGGTTTTCTCAGGGTATATGCCCAGTAGTGGGATTGCTGGGTCATATGGTAGTTCTATTTGTAGTTTTTTAAGAAACCTCCATACTGTTCTCCATAGTGGCTGTATCCATTTACATTCCCACCAACAGTGTAAGAGGGTTCCCTTTTCTCCACACCCTTTCCAGCATTTATTTTTTGTAGATTTTTAGATCATGGCCATTCTGACTTGTGTGAGTTGGTACCTCCTTGTAGTTTTGATTTGCATTTCTCTAATGATTAACCTAGTGATCTTTTTATATTGTAAATCAGATTGTCTGCTTTAAACCCTTCAGTCAGAAGAAGTGAAGCTTCTGTTACAGCTGGAATGAAATCCAGACCCCATAACACAGCCCACAAACTCCTACATGACCTGACCCAGAGTCCTTCTCTCCCTCACCGCTCATATTCATTCCATCCCCTCCTTCCCTGCATTTCTGCCTCACTGGCCTTCCTTCCAAAACACCGTGGAGGGTACCCAGCAAGCCAGTGGCCAGATGACCTCACACCTGGTCTGTGCCCGTCGTCCTGGTCCAAAGACCAGCAGGCCACTCACGCATGTCCACCTTTGTATGCTGGGCCTGGCCACGTTCTGTCCCCACCTCAGGACTTTGTCCCCCATCCCCTCTCTCTGCCTTCATTCTGAGACTAGCCTCTTCACTGACACGTGGCTGCAGCTGAAGTCTAATCTACTCAGAGAGTTCTTCCCTAAAACGCCACTCCTCCAAACCAAAACACTCATAGTTTTCTCATTGCTCTTTTCAAAGAACCCATTCTTTTTCTTCATAACCATCACTGTAACTCATCATCTTATTTTTAGATAAGAGTGGAGGGAACCTTGTCTGCTTTATTCACACTGTGTACCTCCAGCCCAGCACAGCACCTGGCACATAACAGCAGGCAATCCTCAAATATCCCTATACAGATGCAGGGGATGTCTAACTCTCAGTTGTTGAAGTTGCCGTTGTTTTCAAATCTAGAAGTGGAGAAGGGATGTTATGGGGATCAAATAAAATGACGCCTAAGAGAGTGTCCAGCACACGATAAGCTTTTAACAGAGATAAAATGTACACACAGGGAGATGTACAGTGAATAATGCAATGAGTGTTGGCCAACCTGCACCAGGTAACCAACACCACAATCTGGACAGGGAACATTCCCACCACATAAAAAGTTCTCTGTCCTCTTCCAGCCACCCCTCCCTAGAGACCGCCATCCTTCCGATTTCTGTCATCATACCTTAGTTCTGTCTGTTTTGGAATTTCATACAAGTGGAATCTATTAAGGAGTACCTTTCGTTCAGGGCTTTTTTCCTCATCATAGTGTCTCTGAGCTGCATGTTGTATGTATTAGTAGTTAGTTATTTTATGTTGCTGAGTGTTATTCCATTGTGTGGATACACCACAATTTTTTAATCCATTCTCCAACTGAGAGACTGTTGGATTATTTACAGGGTTTTTTGTTATTATGAATAAAGCTGCTTTAAATGTCCTATAGAAGTTTTGGGACAGACATGTATTTTCATTTCTCTAGGTTAAATACCCAGGAGTAGAATTGCTGGGTTAAAAAGAAGTTAGAGTAGTTTTTAAATTTTATTGGAGTAAAGTTGATTTACAATGCTGTGTTAGTTTCAGGTGTACAGCAAAGTGATTCCGTTATGCATATGCATATATTCATTCTTTTTCAGATTCTTTTCTCATGTAGGTTATCACAGAATATTGAGAGGTTAGAGTATTTCTAACAGAACAAAACTGCTGAGCACTTTTCCAAAATTGTTGTACCATTTCATATTTGTACCAGCAGTCTATGATAGTTCCAGTGTTCTACACCCTCGCAAACATTTAAATTTACATTTTCCTAATAAGTAATAGGGTTTAGCTCTTTTTCCTGTGCTTATAGGCCATTTTATAGCCACCTCTGTGAAGTCTCTGTTTAAGTCCTTTCCTCCCTTTATAAATTGGATTGTTTCTCTTTTTATTATTGCTTTGTAAGAGGTTTTTAAACTAATGTATTCTAAATGCAGCTCTTTTGTTTTATATATATATAATGTTTATATACCTTTCATGTATATGATACATATACGTACATATTATTTTCTCCCAGTCTGTGGCTTACCTTTGTATTTTATTAATGGCATTGTTTGCTAAGTAGAAGTTTTTTTAATTTTTTTAAAATCTAGCTTATCATATTTTTCTTTCATAGTTTGTGTTTTGTGAGTATTCTATAAGAGATCTTTGCTCACTCCTCCAGGTCATGAAGATATTCTTCTAAATTATCTTCCAGGAGTCTTATAGTCTTAGCTTTTATGTAGATCTATGGTACATCAAAAGAATTTTTGTATATGATCTGATGTAGGGATTGGAGTTCAGTTTTATTCTGTGTGGATACCCTATTGTCCAGCACTGTCTGTTGAAATGACTTTCCTTTCCCCTTTGAATTACTTTGGTAACTTCATAAAAAAATAAATTATAGTAAGCTGGAAATCAGAGTTTGAGTTCTCTAATTTCATTCTTCTTTTTCAAGATTATTTTATCTAATCTAGATCCTTTGTCTAGATTTGCCTGATCTAGATTCTTTGGGTATCCAAATGAATTTTAGAATCAACCTGTCAATTTCTGCAAAAAAATCTGTTGTGATTTTGTTGGCATTGTGCTTCTGGTTAATGTAGGGAAGAACTGATATCTACTTTCAATAACTATTATTATTAAATTAGTAGCAGTGGGTATGGATTGGCCTCATGAAGTAGAATCGTGACCAATTGAATAAGGATACTGAGAAAGAAAGGAGTGTCATAAACTGCAATGTCGTTTTGGCTCTGGTATAATGTTCATGTTTAAACTCAAGAAATAGTTGAGGGGAATCAGTGTCCAGTGTCACTGATGGGGGGATCTGTGTCCTGCTCTAGGGAAAGTATTCTGCTCCAAGCAATTTTTCCCTCGTTCTTTAATCCTTTGCTCTTTTGGGACTTTTCACTTGATTACTTCCTACATACGTTTTCTCTAAAATGTGGAGCGCTTTCCTTCCAAAATGGTGTCTATTTTCATCAAAACATATGCAATTACAGACTGAATTCGTCTCTTTAAACTTCTTGATCTTGTTAATTACCAGCTGAGGCAAAATTGTGTCTAAGATCAAAAGTTCACGGACCACTTTCTCTTTAGGCACGTAGGCCTGTCTCTTACGACTAGGCACAAAAAAAAGTGTTTTTAGAGTGAGCAGTTATGCTCCCCTCCAGTAGGTCAGAGGCACACTTTTTACATGGGAGCAAAGCAGTTCTCAAATTAAGGCAGAGAAAGGAGCATAAGGGACAGAATCTATGCCAAGCAGACCACTTCTGACTTCATCTCCAATGAGAGAACAAATTAAAAAACCCATTAGTGAATATTCGGTCTGGAAACCATTTATGTTTTAAATTTCACTGACTAGGTTTTTCTTTTTTTAAAGTATAGGTAGTATTCTGTTATCTGGCTTCCTTTAAATTGCTCAGCATCCAAATATCTGAAAATAGCCACTCTTTTGCCTATTAATGCAAACACAATGAACATTGTTATTCAAAAGGTAAAATAAGCCAAATACTGGAAAGGATGTTGTTGAGTATAAACTGTGTTTTACTATTAGAAAGCCTTTTCTATTTGTCCCTGTGAGGCTGTTTCAGGAATATGGAAACAGGAGTGTATAACATAATAATTTCTATATTTTTTTCCTTTTACTTTCTATACTGTCAAGAAAAAATGACGCATTTTCTTTGATTAGTAAACCCTAAAGCTATATATCTTATAGTTATTTCCCAGATTTGCCTTGTTGATGTTTTTCATATTCAATAAGGACCGATTTTTTTTTTTCCCTGAAATGTGTTTATATTCCACCCTGCACCCATTTGCATCCCTGGCAACCTTGCATCCAGCAGTCCTCTCATTTGGGTTTATTAACTGTGGGTTGTAAATAAAAAAAGAAATGCCATCTGAAGTAAACAAAATACTGTTTACCTAGTTCCATGGCTCACAAGCAGTGATAATCTCAGTTGAAAACAAATGACAAAAATGCATTCCACAGATGGGGGAAAAGTTAATTATTTTCCATTTTGTCTGCTGATCAGGTTCAAGATTGAGTTGACTGGTCTGCGTTAGTGTCTCCAAGGGGGATAGTGTGAGTTTTATGAGCAAAGTACATTTTCAGAGTACATTCTCCACTGGATGCCCACTTGTAATTTCTTTTGGTGATAACAGAGCTCAGCTATGCACATCAAGGGGAAACACAGTACTTCGGGGAATCACGCAGGGTGGCTCACACAATGTCCTTAACGCTTGTTGGCAGATCTATCTATTTGTAGAGATGAGGTTGTTAGTCTATGGTGGAGATGGCTGGAGTGTGTTTATGCATCTTCCCCAGCCTCATGTCCAGGCATGAAGAGGATCCTTGTTAAGCCTCCAGAGCCCATTTGCTGGAAAAGGGGAATTTGAATGAAATTGCCACAGCTAGCAACATAAAGAAAGTGCTTAAGCTCCATTTTCAGAAATGGAATTGTATTCACAGAGAAGGATAAAAAAAGAGACAACTATTTCTGCTTGGAGAATTCTAAGATCAATAAAGGAATTCTTGAGGATTAGAGAAAAACTACCAAGTTTCAGAATTGGAAATATTGTCGATGGAGAAGAGCTGCTTTTTTATATTTTTAAATATAAAAAATAATCCCACGCAGCCATGATTATTTCCTTTTTTTATTATTTTGTATTGGAGTATAGTTGCTTTACAATGTTTGTGTTTGTAGTTTCTGCTGTATAGCAAAGTGAATCAGCTATACGTATACATATATTCCCTCCTTTTTGGATTTCCTTCCCATTTATGTCACCACAGAGCACTGAGTAGAGCTCTCTGTGCTATACAGTAGGTTCTCATTAGTTATCTATTTTATACATAGTAGTGTATGTATGTCAATCCCAATCTCCCAGTTCATCCCACCTGATTATTTCTTATTCTTGTAACTTTACGGGAACGTGAGTAAGGTATAATATTGGGGTCCTTTTCATAGAATACTGGTAAAAGGGACAACTTGTTGACATAAGAAATGTCTGCATATTGAATCCATGTGTATATGGGAGTGAAGAAAGTTGGGAATTGTGCTGAGTATGAAAATATTAAATACTAAAGTTAATGCATTCAATAAAGTGAATATTACAAAGTCAATAAAGAAATAAATTACCTTTATGTGTCAAAAATGTTAGATCTCACAACGATTTTTCTAAAGACTAAGCAGTGTATAGTCCAGGGTCCCAAAGTAGGCATTGTTAAATTATTATAATGGGATGATAGTCATTTAAAAGATGATTTATAAAGGGAAATACATTTAAGAACCAAAGTGCTCATATTGGGAAACTACTGAGACAATAGTGTTCATCAATTAGGGTAAAGGAGCCAGGGCATTTAGAACCACATGGAGAGTTTTCAACCCTCCTTCCCCCTGTCCTCCCCAAACTTTGCCCTCGGGAATGGTGGGAACAGATTGAAAATACCCTGCAGGTGGTTATGACCGGCATTCTGGTTCAGAATCACTGGTCTCGGAGCTTGTACCAGAAAATGAAAAAGTGGGTAAGGAATACAAGGCTGAAGTTTGCCCATCAATACTTCTCCTGTTTTGGTCTATTCCGTGTAATCGTCTACTTACCTCAGCTTTACTGTGTGTCAAATAAGGATAAGAATATGCCACAGCAATGTTATGAAGATTAATATTAACTCTTTAACCTTCTTGGAGAAAAGCACAAGATATTAAGAGAAAGGAATCCGGCAAAGCCAAAAATATCATACCATTTCAAATTTGCTTAATAAGAAAGTGAATCAGTACCTTTGCAGAAAATTAATACAAGCCCTCAGCTCCAAGCAGATGAGACTCAACAATAGCTGGGCCTACACGGGGAATAATTTTAAGTCTTTTTAAAGTATTCAATGACTAACCTTGTTGCAGCCAACTTTGTCAGCCCTCTGACTGCATTTATTTAATGTAGCCCCTGTGCCTGTGTTCAGGAACATATGTTTAGTTTCACCTTGAAAAGTTTAACAAGAATATGTTTATAGATTTTCTCCCTACTTATCTATTTACAATAATGTCCTAGAGTATAATCCAGCAAATATTATATATACATATAAATATTATATATACTAATGGAATCAGATATAAGAAGGCATTGAATATATCAGAGAATAAAAATAAGTACTGGAGTTCTATAAGCTGGGTAAGTTTTCCCTTTTTGGGTATAGCAATCCATATTTTCCTGGCTATAAAATTGCAGTTGGCAACTGGAGAAAGTTAACTAGAAGTTTAAAAAAGTTAATCTTACTTAACTCAAATTCTCAAGATCAGAAACCATCTCTTCCATAGGGATGCCTTGTATAAAATCTATTTTCTTAATAAACAAAATCATATTCATGTATGTATGTATGTGTGTGTGATGTGCTTTGTGCTGAGTTACAGGGGTTTTTTGGCACTTCTCTGTTATGGAGGGAGAGAGGATGTATGGGAGGGGAGTATTGAAAGTCAAACTTAAAATAAATTTTAAATTATCTTGTCCTTTTAATACATAGTAGACCAGACTGGATGAGTACAGATTTGGGGGGAAATAATTTGTGTCTATGTTTTTATATAGTGAGGCTATAGACTTCCGTACGTCTCACCAGGCTTTAGCGTTCTTCCTTACAGAAGTCTCTAATTTAGGCACACATAAATAATAGGCCCTCTGCTACAGTGTATTTACCTTTCTTTAAGGAGTGACATTCCTCACTGGGAGCAGAAATAAGTCTATTTGCTTTGTCTTAGTCTTAGGACCTCCTTCTAGACACCATTTCAGAGTCAACTTGGTATTAGTACAAAGGGGTCCTTGTCTCAGACCCTAACCCTGTCACTTATCCAGAGGTGATCTTAGGCAAGTCTAGCCTGTCTCAATGGCAGTTTTCTTAACAGCAGAATGGAAATATGTGTGTATATGTTTGGTGGAGGTTGGATGGCCAGGGTGAAGTAAGGGCAGCGTTGGAGTCTGCTTGGAGGGGTTCAATGGAAACTGCCTTTAAATTCCTTACACCTCTAAGAGCCTAGGGTTCTTAACCTAGAAGAAAAAGGATTTTTTGTCCAGTATTTTTGTCCAGTTGTGATTTCCATAAACTCCTTCTTAGACCAGCATGTTCCATTCATATATTCTCATTTCCCTGTGTCCTGGTATCAAAATGTGGACATTAGCAGTTGCTATTGTAGTTTTTTCCCAACAATTTAGTGATGACGCATCAGTATACCAAAGATGCAAATTATTTTGTTTATTATACATCTGAACCAGTCTAAACTTTATGTAGGAACATTATCTACCTGCAAATGGACGAAATCTGCCCTCAGTCTCTTAAAAATCTTTCCTAATGGTAATTGTTGGTAAATACAGTGAAGGACAAAGTTGTGTCTAAAGTCACACCAGTTCACTAGCTTTTGGTGCTTTTGAATCACCCCCACATTCTTTTACAACAGGCTTTTGTATTTGAATAATTATATGCAGATGCACTACTGAATAGGAAACTGTCTCCAAAAAAATACTTTAAAAGGAAAATGGTAGCAGCAAAGCTAATCTATAGCTGTGGCCTTTCTTAATGAGTGCTGCTGGGAAGCTTTTCAGAAACCTGCAGGGAATTGCATGTTTTTGTAAGAGAAAGGTCTCAAGCTGTTAGAACTGATAGAATTTCAGAAATGCCATAAGTTCAGCTTGCAATATTTTTAGGTTTTATTAGGAGCCTGAAAAAACTAAGATATTCCTTTTTTTTTTTTTTACATCTTTATTGGAGTATAATTGCTTTACAATGGTGTGCTAGTTTCTGCTTTATAACAAAGTGAATCAGTTATACATATACATATATCCCCATATCTCCTCCCTCTTGCGTCTCCCTCCCACCCTCCCTATCCCACCCCTCTAGGTGGTCACAAAGCACCAAGCTGATCTCCCTGTGCTATGTGGCTGCATCTCACTAGCTATCGGTTTTACATTTGGTAGTGTATATATGTCCATGCCACTCTCTCACTTCGTTCAAGCTTACCCTTCCCCCTCCCCGTGTCCTCAAGTCCATTCTTTATGTCTGCATTTTTATTACTGTCCTGCCCCTAGGTTCTTCAGAACCTTTTTTTTTTTTTAGATTCCATATATATGTGTTAGCATATGGTATTTGTTTTTCTCTTTCTGACTTACTTCACTCTGTATGACAGTCTCTAGGTCCATCCATCTCACTACAAATAACTCAGTTTCGTTTCTTTTTATGGCTAATATTCCATTGTATATACATGCCACATCTTCTTTTTCTTCGATGGACACTTAGGTTGCTTCCATGTCCTGGCTATTGTAAACAGAGCTGCAATGAACATTGTGGTACATGACTAAGATATTCCTTTGAAATCAAAGTTCATCTAGACTGAAGAACTGTCAGTTGTATAGAGCTGAAAATAAGTTTGACCTCAAAATACAGATTCAGTGACTGCTGAATGTTGTAGAATTGTTATATAAATAGGCCAGATTCTATATGTTTACTTCATCTATCAGAAAATTGTAGAGTCTCCGTAAAATCATTCAAGTGTTTTATTCAAGAACCTTTTTATACTTTTATTCAGGTGCCATGTAAAATGACAAAGCCCTAAAAGAATAAACCCATGAGTATATATGAATTCATGTTTCATGTGATGGAATGATTTTCCAAGTCATTATATATAATAATGTCTAATATTTGGTCATTAGTGGTAAGTCTTTGGTTTAGGTTATGTAGCATTCATTTGAACCAATCAAGTTGAAAATAACCAGTGAAGGCCAAAGCATTTTCACACTTTTGAATAAAGGAAAATTTTATAGTATATAGTCAAGTATGACCAGAATTGCAAGAACCTAAGATTAGTTGAGAATTCCATATTCACATTGGTATTTCTTTCTTAGTGATGGAAAAAATATAGCATTATTGAATGCTTATGAAACAACTGAGATTAAATTAGAGGGTCAATATTAACAGATTATAAACATTTATAGTCAATGTTAGCATGCCTTGCCTGCGAAGGCATTCTGTATCTCCTATGAATACATAGGGAGAAAAGTAACTTTTTTAGGGGAAAAGATAACATAATGTGCCACAAAGAGCCAGGAATAACCAACCCTTTCTTGTCTTTAAGTCAGCACACTTTGAATGGGGTCCAAGATACACTGGTCTTGTATCAAATTATGGTGTGTGCTATAGAAAACAGTGCTGTTGTTTAGAGTTTCACTGTGGGTCATACAGATCCTACCTTGAAGAAAAAAGGATAATTTTATTTGCCTGCTAATTCTTGACTATTTTATTTCATTTTTTTCCTAGACATATATAAATTTTTGGTACCTTAGAAACTAGAAGTCTTCAGTAGAAAAGATAAGCAGACTTGAAAGCATGTGAAAGATGAGTATTTTTGAGGAGGAGTTTTATTTCTTTTTCCATCCTCATCCTCCTTGGTCTTATTAATACCAGTTCTTTACTTACACAAATGATTTTCTCTGTGTGTGGTGAGGAACTTAGTGTGACATGTTATTTTTAATTGCTTCCACCTGTCTCTCCAAAAAGATCCATCATTTATTGGCAGGTCCTCAATTTTTCTCATCAATCTCACATGAAAATTCCAACAAATGTTTTAAATATACTAGTGCATCTGAGGCTTTACACAAAACATTTTCTAAATACAGATGTCAAATTTCCCCCAAAGGGAGCCATTTTGGATTTGGGTGACTGAAAAGGTTTCAGGAATCTATTTATTAAAAAGTAAAGGCTAAAGTTAGAGTTAATTGTAAGTATCATTTATCTTCAGTAAAAAAAAAATAGCTCTCAGGAGGTGTTAAAGGAAGCAACAAACATCACTTTGCTATGGCTTTCTTCAGTTAGCTGTTTGTAAGGCAAGGGAGGGAAACAGCTCTGTCTTTATACACTAATGGGAGAAGAACTGTCACTAATTCAGTGAATGCTCTTCATCTGCTATATTTAACATAGGTAATTGATTATGCTTCAGAAAAATTTCATTTTTCTTTCAAGGATCATGATGATGAGAAGGGAGATTTTTACATGGTGGCCCCTAAAGGACCTCTGCATTTTGACGCAAGGAATTTGGATGACCCATGAGTAGAACCACGGTTTCTCCTAAGCAGCATTCATAGGTCCTCACAACTTGGAGGCCACAACAATGTAGTGGAGACACGTGTGTTCTATTTGCCTTATGTGTTAGTCTCGTGTATGTTACATTTATGTTTAGCAATCGAGTCTAAATTCAAGAACTGCAGCCCTCAAAGTTCCAAACTCATGTTAAAATATGGGCAGTTCACTTGTCTGCTTTTTGATTAATTTGAGGAGGCTTCATGGGCAAGTGAGTTTTCAGGCAGATTGAATGGTAAGGGAGGTAGATGTGATGTCTCATAGGAATTTGTATACAGCTGATCCTGCATGACACGGCTTTGAACTGCACCAGTCCACTTGTACACCTATTTTTTTCAGTAGTAAATTCTGTAGTACTACTCCATCCACAGTCGGATGAACCTATGGACAAATAACACTGATATGGCGGGACCGTGCTTTTGGAGGGCTGACTGTAAGTTATACGCAGGTTTTGGACAGTAAGGAAGGTTAGTACCCCTCATCCCACGTTGTCAAGGGTCAACTGTAATGTCTTAATGATTAGCTTCATTCAAAACCTCTCACTTTACAAATGAGGAAACAGCAAAGTAGATTGTTGATCAAAGCAAATAACCAGCAACAGAATCAGATTCCTCCATGTATGTGCTGCCCAGGTGAACCTCACTTAGATATCCTTTGTGTAAATAAAACGTTCCCCCCCACTCCATTTATTTCCTTATGTTTCATAGCAGCCAGTTTAACTCTGGAGTCAAAACTGTAGAGGCTACAAGGACAATGTCCTTGGACACAGAAATGCACTCATCCAGAGATGACATAAATTGCTATCTTTATTCACTGCTTCTCCCCATTTTTCAAATCAAATCTAAGGCAAACATTATGCAAAAACTATATCCAATTAAAATTTCTTGGAAAAGCCAACTTACAAAGTGAGGAGGAATCTCTCTAGGGAAATTTATTTTACTTGCAGTACAGAAGTTAAATACAAGTAGGGTATCTGTGATCTATAGACTGAGATTTATACCTAGAAACCACCATGGCTATTTCAAGCCCAGCAGGGCTTTGCTTTCATGTGCTAAAAACTCCAGTGTGAGATGATCTCATTGTAGTTTTGATTTGCATTTCTCTAATAATTAGTGATGTTGAGTATTCTTTCATGTCTTTGTTGGCAATCTGTATATCTTCTTTGGAGAAGTGTCTATTTAGGTCTTCTGCCCATTTTTGGATTGGATTGTTTGTTTTTTTTATATTGAGCTGCATAAGCTGCTTGTAAATTTTGGAGATTAATCCTTTGTCAGTTGCTTCATTTGCAAATATTTTCTCCCATTCTGAGGGTTGTCCTTTCATCTTGTTTGTGGTTTTCTTTGCTGTGCAAAAGCTTTTAAGTTTCATTAGGTCCCATTTGTTTATATGGCCATCATCAAAAATCTACAAACAATAAATTCTGGAGAGGGTGTGGAGAAAAGGGAACCCTCTTGCACTGTTAGTGGGAATGTAAATTGATACAGCCACTATGGAGAACAGTATGGAGATTCCTTAAAAAACTAAAAATAAAACTACCATACAACCCAGCAATCCCACTACTGGGTATATACCCTGAGAAAACCATAATTCAAAAAGAGTCATGTACCACAATGTTCATTGCAGCTCTATTTACAATAGCCAGGACATGGAAGCAACCTAAGAGTCCATCAACAGATGAATGGATAAAGAAGATGTGGCACACATATACAATGGAATATTACTCAGCCATAAAAAGAAACGAAATTGAGTTATTTGTAGTGAGGTGGATGGACATAGAGTCTGTCATACAGAGTGAAATAAGTCAGAAAGAGAAAAAAAATACCGTATGGTAACACATATATATGGAATCTTAAAAAAAAAAAAAAAAAAAAAAAGTGGTCATGAAGAACCTAGGGGCAAGACAGGATTAAAGACACAAACCTACTAGAGAATGGACTTGAGGGCATGGGGAGGGGGAAGGGTAAGCTGGGACAAAGTGAGAGAGTGGCATGGACATATATACACTACCAAATGTAAAATAGATAGCTAGTGGGAAGCAGCTGCATAGCACAGGGAGATCAGCTCGCTGCCTTGTGACCACCTAGAGGGATGGGATAGGGAGAGTGGGAGGGAGGGAAATGCAAGAGGGAAGAGATATGGGGATGTATGTATATGTATAACTGATTCACTTTGTTATAAAGCAGATACTAACACACCACTGTAAAGCAATTTTACTCCAATAAAGATATGTATACTCATCTTTATACTCAAGTATAACTTGAGTATTTTACTACAAAAACCCATGTACTGCTACATCTGCTGTCTCAGATTCCTGCGTGAACTCTTACTTGCGTTCTTTCCATAAGTCTTGTCTCAGATATGCCTGTTAACGGTATGCATCCCAGCTCACTTCAAACACTCACCAAGCTCTCCCATAGGATACAAGATAACAGCAATGGATTGTGCTGAGAGTTCTTTTCAACATTAAAAAGAAACATCTTTTTATAGTTGCTAGAAAAATATCTACTTGTTTTTATATTAGAGGTCGAAAGGTATTCTCAACTGTCTTGTTCATTGTATTCTACTGATGCATTAAATTTCTGGAAAGTCAATTGTGAATTCCAAGAAATATGGTTCCTTTCGTTTCTCTCTTAGTAAGATCGCTATCCAAAATATAATTAGCCTCCTTACTTTCTCTCCCTCTTTCTGTCTCTTGCTGAAGTCCACATAATAGCCTTTCAGCAGAAACAAATAAATTGGAACATTGCCTTAAACAGTGGTT
The DNA here is from genome assembly GCF_008692025.1 of Phocoena sinus. Classification (NCBI taxonomy): domain Eukaryota; kingdom Metazoa; phylum Chordata; class Mammalia; order Artiodactyla; family Phocoenidae; genus Phocoena; species Phocoena sinus. The sequence goes on along the minus strand of NC_045774.1, from coordinate 84,416,450 downwards.
CTCAACCCTCGTTTCTCATCAGAGTTACCCAGTGAGCTTTCTAAAGTTGCGAGTCCTGGGACTGGACCATGAAATTGAATTTGAACCTCTGAGAGCTGAGGTCAGGGAACGAGGGTTATACAGAACATCACAAGTGATGCTGTTCTGCAGGCAGGGCACACAGTTTATAATAGACCCTGTAAGGTGACAAGCATGGTTGACACAGGTGGGATAGTCCGTTATCCATAGAGCAGAAGGTAAACATCCGTACACTTCATCCCTCACCACCTACCCTCACCTCCGTAAGGACATTCTTCATGAGCATGACTGAAGTTTCTCTCCATGTGATTCTTCCAACAGCACCCATCTTCCAGGTGGAGAAACTGCCTAGCGTTATGTATTTCTTAAAAAGAAAATCTGTAAATTTGATTAAAATTTAACTTCATTATGAAAGCGTCTCTAAATTTAACCTGATTTAGATGAATGTTACCAAATTACATGTTCCAAAAATAAGAAATAATTTTAACCCAACATTTAAAAAAATCCAAAATATGACCTTCTGTATTCCAAGATTTCAAAAACCAGAGCTTATTGGCTAATTTTAAAAATAGAAAGTTCTCCTGGTCACTTCCTTTCTGTCTATTTTCCCTGAACGCTGTCTCCACATGTGTCCTGAAGGACATTTTCAATTAGCTTAACCCAAATCTATGATGGACTGAGGTAAGAGAATCACCTTCCCTTGTGGGAATAACCTGCTCCTATACAGAAGACAAATGACTCCTTCAGGCAAATGCAGTTTGTTCAGCTCAGTCCCTGCTTCATTCCATGACCCATTATTTACATGCTTAATAAGTGAAAAAAATTACAGAAATACTTCAAGTTACTTGAGTCCTTTCAGAAAATACATGAATATAAAGGAGAGTTTGCAGAAGCTTTCTTAGTTTTTTGAAAAAGCAGGGCTTTTATGTCAGTAAGTTTTCTGCTTATATTTTTCTGCCTGATAATTTCAAAAAGAGAGGAAATTGAAAAGGAAAATATGGTTCAGAGTACTGACTGACATGAAATATTTACTGGATAGATAAAGGTAATAATTAGATATTTGTGTGTGTTATCAAAGGATGGTGCAGGGTGTTCATGGTTTCTTGTTGACAGTAATGGATAAAAAAGCAAAATCTGAATGTGTTTGTATGTTTCTTTGTTTTTAGTTCAAGGGTATTTATTTTAGTTTTTCAGTGCTTATGTGCACTTTGCAACAGTGGGGGACTTTGCAAAGTCTCTGGAAGCATTACTTAAATATAGATAGACATTCCTCCTTGAGGGCCAATGCACATTTCTTTCTGTGGAGATCTTGGCACAAAAGGCTAATCTCAGTCTACAAAAGATGTAGTATGACAGAAAGAACAAAAAAGTCATTTGTACGTGTCCAGGTATAAATCTGTTCACCAGTTTCAGTGTTACATTTTAGTAAAATACCCAGTAATATTTTATATTAAATTATTTTTAAAAGCCACATTTATTTATTTATATAAATTATATATAAATATAATTAATATAATTTGAAATATCAAATAAAATGCTTCTTTTATGTAGAAGCCACTGGAGACTTAAAAACTATTGCTTTAATAAAGTAAATGTTATTTAAAACAATTGAAAAATTGATTTTAGTTCCATTTAATTTTCATGAGATTTAAATTAAGCAATTTTAACTAAATTTGGGACTCATGTCATCCTGCAATAAACATCTGATATTCACTGGCCACTGGGCAGCATATCCCTTGTCAGGGTTGCCATCACTCTGACAATGGTAAAATTTTGAGTGCAGCCCTGAAAATCATGGCATGAAGGTAATGATATTACTTTTGTATAATGGTTGGTTCATCAGTAAATAATTTCTGATTCAATACAGTTGTCAGTTTCTGATTTACATTAAACTACTCAAGAAGGTATAATATTTGTTTACAAACCAGGAAGCATACACAACTCAAAAATATTTCTATTCACAATTTGTAAAATATGAAGATCTGAAGATTCCTTTGTTTTTGACTAACCAACCTTGGAAAACATTTAGAATGATTTTTTTAGATTTATGTATCATTGTATTATTTTTCAACTTTTTGAATCTGATTAAAAATCAGACAGTAAGGATTTTGACAGTACAGTGACAGTATTTGGATAAGTAACTATGAAGACTTATGATATAGTTTTTACAATATGTTCTTATAATGTGAAATTCCATTTTATGTGTTTATAATATCGAATTATAATTTTTAAATCCAAGTTCATAACAGAATTATTTGAAAGCAAATGTAATGACTATATCTTATTTTCTTGAGCATTGAACTGAGCACTGACAGTCCCCAACTTAGAATGTTTCAAATTTCAATTTTTCCATTTTAAGATGGTGTGAAAGCCATATGCATTCAGTAGGAACCATACTTTCATTTTTGAATTTTGATCTTTTTCTGGGCTCGTGTTAGGCAGTCCGATCTTCTCCTGTGATGCTGGGCAGAGATCCACAGCTCCCAGTCAGCCCCGCGATCACGAGGGCGAACCACCAATACACTGACAACCATTCTGTACCCAAACAGCCATTCTGTTTTTCACTTTCAGCACAGTATTCCATAAATTACCTGAGATATTCAACACTTTACTATAAAATAGGCTTCGTGTTAGATGATTTTGCCCAACTGTAGGCTGATGTAAGTATCTGAGCACCTTTAAGTTAGGCTGGGCTAAGCTATGATGGTCAGTAGCTTAGGTGTATTAAATGCATTTCCACTTACAATATTTTCAAATTATGTTGGGTTTATCAGGAGGTAACCCCATCATAAATCAAGGAAGATCTGTACACTCAAAGAGCCTGTTTCTTTTTGGTTAGGTAGGAAGTCAACGTCAGACCCAGTATTACATTAAATGGTTATGACATTATATCCAGTTGAATTTATTGCTGTTCCTGTTAGACTTTTCTCTAAGCCATCACCATTTTGACAAGATGACCCCGCTAACATTTTAAGGTGGCCCGGAGGGCTGGTTTGCTCTCAGACTCCCAGGGCATGGTGGACATCCACAGCAACTATTGGCACATCCTGTCCTGGGGGGAAGCCGTGTCCTTTACTTCTCAGGCTTTGTGACCCCTTATTGTCAGCTCAGAAGCAGCTCTTTAGATAGAAACTTCCTATTGACTTTTCTGTGCAATCGATACAGTGTTTAACTTTGCTCTTCTGTCATGCATGATTTCTCTCTGTTCATTAGAAGAACATCTCTAGTCACCTTAACTTTAGGCTACTTTCCTTGCGTTACCCACTCCTAAAATGGGCTGGCAGGGAGTCGGGCTGGTTAGCTAGCAGAGTGCTTTACAGAGCACGAGAGGGCTGACACAGAGGGGAGGCCACTGAAGTTGTCTGGGCCTTGACGTTTTCTTTTCTAAAATGAGATGAACAGATGGTCATGGGGTTCTCTTGGTTCACATATTTCGCATGTGCCATTGGTCTACTATACCTGCTACCTATAATCATCATCACCATAAGTATTGTTATTACACCCAACATGTATTCAGTATTTACCTTCTGTGACATATTATGCTAAGCATTTTATATAAATCATCACATTTTCTCCTCCAACAGTCCATTCAAATAGGTTCTTTTATCAACCCCCTTTAAAATGAGTATGCTCAAACCTACAAATGTTAACTATCTTTCCCAAGGTCACACAGCTGTTCAGACAGAACCAAGTGTTGAACTTAGGGCTTGTCTAACTCCAGAAAGTGTTCTATGCTACAACAGAATACAGAGGTGTTTATTAGAATATAAAGAAAAATGAAGTATTAAAAATTGTCTTCATTGACTACAGGTGTTCCTTGAGATTTCCTTTGAAGAGGATAAAAAATATTAAAAGGAACCATCATGTAAAAATGTTTTAAATGTAAAGAATTCATCTTAAAGTGATAGTTGTTCCTGTAATTTGAGATAAAAGCTGATGTGTGCATTTTGACAAAGGAGTTTATGCTTACAATTGCTCATTCAAAATGTTATATTTCAAGTGGTTCTCCTTTATTAGAATTTGAATTGCATAAATGCATAGCTATCAAATAATTTTTATATTTCGTTAGCATTAGCTTTGAGATTTCTAAAATAGTCAATGCAAGCATTAAATCATTTATACCTCCAATCAAATCGAGAAGTATCATGATTGCTGTGCCTACAGGAATAATCATTTTGTAGTATCGTATGATTCTACAGGAAAGGACTAAGAAATGGTCCGAGAAGTAAAATTTATATCACTACGTTTCATTTAGTTAGTATATCATATTCTTAGTGCTTTAAGCTTATTACATAGGATTGCATATATACTAACTTCCTTTCGAAATTTAAAAACAACTGAAGTGCTTTAGAAACTACATTATATTTCACTGTCTTATAGAATCCTTCTTTCGCTAAATATGAGCAAAAGCATGTTCAGTATTAACACACTGGTAAAGACTGTAAAATTAAAATTTGAGAGCAATTTTCTTAATTAAGGGACAGTAATCTAGAACACAAACGCATAAAGTGCAATGTTTCTCATTTGTACACCTTGACTCGCCAGAGTTGTACGTGTGATTATGGCAGTTTGGGAAGTTTGCAATGGGTCTTTTACTCTTAATGAGCATGGTTCCTCCACTGTGGCTGACATTTTGATGTTAGACTTCCAGCAGTGAATTCTTGTCAAAGTCGAGTTTTAGATCACTAGGCTTTTCATGATTAGAGCTTTGGGTACATAATGTCAAGTACATTCATCAGTTAAATGAGTTAATTATAAACGAGCATACTGTTGGTCACATAGGAACAAGAAGGAAGGCTGTCACAGAGATAAGTCTTGGGATGTGGAATATGCCCTTTCCTCTTCGTAAACATCAGCCTGACCTGGCCAGTGTCTCTCACGTGAACTCCAGACACTTAGTGTCAAGAGTAGGCTTATGGGCATGATTAAAATGAAATATATTTTTAGCAATAAGATATACCAGTCTACAAGACTTCAATATTGAGAAGAAAAACAAGGTGTCTACTATTTTGAAAGAAACTTTAAAAGTAATCAAATTGTCCTTTTAAGGGAAGTAGAGCTGATTATGTACATTTTACTGAGGAGGAACTTAAAGCATGAAGACCCTGAGGAAAACTCCAAATCTGTTTGTCGATTTAATTGACAGTCAAATTTTAATAACAGTTTGAACTGTAAGCCTTAATCATATTGCAAATCATTGGGTTTCAAATTCAACTATCTGCCCCACTGTTTGGTTAAAAATGGCACTTTCCCACATTCGTTCAATACAGCACATAGATTATTGCAGTGATGTCTACAAATGTAAGTTGATTTTCTAAATATTTTCATTTTTGTTTCATACTGTTTTATTACAGTAGATGAGACTAATAATATTTTAAATGGAAAAATGTACATGAGGTAGGTGTTTTTCAGGCAATGCAGTAAATTGGTAGTATGACAGTGTTCTCTTCATTGGCTTTGGATCAGTTGACAACATTTGCCTTCAAATGATCAGTTACCATAAAGACATGTATAATTTGCATTGAATCGGGAAAGCTAAAAATTGTGTCATTAATGGAAGAATTCTCCAGTATTGTTGTAGTAAACACTAGTAAGAACTAGATTAAAGACTTCCTTTCCCCAGAGGAAGGATTCAATGTGAGAATGTGTAAATATGAAATAAAACCGAATAATAAGGAAAGGGCAATCTCAATTAACAGGTGTTTAGAGTTGGTCACCATAGGTTAAGAATCGAGGGGGTCACTTGGCAAAGGACCAGATGGCTGTATAAAAACTATTTTCAGGGCTTCCCTGGTGGCGCAGTGGTTGAGAGTCCGCCTGCCGATGCAGGGAACATGGGTTCGTGCCCCGGTCCGGGAAGATCCCACATGCCGCGGAGCGGCTGGGTCCGTGAGCCATGGCCGCTGGGCCTGCGCGTCCGGAGCCTGTGCTCCGCAACGGGAGAGTCCACAGCAGTGAGAGGCCGCGTACCGCAAAAAAAAAAAACTATTTTCAAGGGTCTATCTTTTGTGTTGCGTGGCTGGGCCATGAGTACATGTTACATTATTAATACATCCACGAATGAATGGATCAGTGAATGAAAAAAGAAAGCCATGCTGAGAACAGTGATGAGACTGTTTCATAGACCAGAGATTAGGGTTAATCCGATATTGCACACCCAAAGTCCAAAAAGTTAAATAAAATTTTTTAAAACGCATTCATCCAGATTCCTTTTCTGTTCATCAATACTATTTTGGGTAATATGTAAATCAACAAGACAGCATCAAACTTCCCTTAATTATGTAGCATTATGACATTTTATTCTGAATTTTAGTTTCCTATTCAAAGCCAAAATGTCATGGGAAACATATTATTGAATTCATTTCAGTTCAGAAATGATGTAAATCAATCTCTCCCTCCCTCCATCTCTCTCTCTCTCTCCCTCTGTCTCCCCCACCCCACCCCTGCCCCACTGCCACCCCTGCTCTTTACTATGGCTCTGTATCTCACTGCATTTTCTTGATTTAGCAGAGCCTATTAAGAAGATCTGAATCTTTCCTTGCTTATTAGCAAAATTGCAGTGCACAAAGGCACCATTTCCTATTGTTGCAGATACCACACCTCTCTTCTTATCTGAAAGGCGAAAAGTGACTCATAAAAAATATTTCCAAACAAATTAAGAAAAATAATTAAGAACAAAAAAGTAAAGAAAAAAATGATATGAACGAAAAGCAAATGCGTGTGCCCACATACATACACACACCCACTCACACACACACACACACACACACACACACACACACACACACACACAAAGTCCTGCCCAATAGATAGGTATAGGAAAATGTGGTCCCAATAGTTGTAGAAATTCCCATCTGAACTTGGAATACGTGCTGAGATTTGTTGTTTTAGCTCTCCTTTCTCTCAGGTGCTAGGGGTCCAGAGAAAAATGGTTTTCATTCCTGCCCTGGAGGAGATGGGCAGGTCAGCAGATAATTAATTAGGACACAGTGTGGCTGTTCACTAGCTCAGAAGAGAAGACAGGAAATCAATCCCCACATCACAAGTGGGAGTGGGGAGGAGACGTTAGGGAAAGCTCCACAGGGGACGTGGAACTGGCAAAGCAGTTGATGTATAAATGGGAATTTGCCCAACAAGAAAGACAGAGTGGGGTAAGCAGTACCCAGCATCGCAGCGCCGTCAGGGCCTGGAGTGTGTACTGAACAGAAGTGGGGAAGCTGGGTTGGGATGGGCCCCGAGTGCCATGGTACAGATGTGGGGAGAGAAGTGAACTTGAGAGAAACGAAGCCGGCCGCGGTGTACGGGAGGGCCTGGAGTCAGGAGAGACCAGAGATGGGGAAGCAAAGGGCAGCCGATTCCACAGACAGGTGAGAGCTGAGCCCCAGGCAGAGCAGCCACAGAGGGTGCGGGACTTGGGGGCAGAGGAGGGGATGGGAAGGATTTGCCATCAACCCAGGACTCACACCCGTTCCCCGACCTGGTATCATCTGGGCACACGATAAATACTTTTCAGTCATTCCATGAGTCTGAGGTTTCCCCTCTATGTTATATCCCTGGTAACTCTTTGCTTTATTACCATTTTAAAAATAATTATTTTCCATCCAAATCCACTTCTGTGCCTCTGAGGTCTGGTCAAGTTCCGCTAATCCAAGTTCAGGTTTGCCTGTGGGAACGCGTGTAAATCACGTTCACCACGTTCCATTTTCTCAAAAAGAAAAGGAGGCCACTTAGAATCGCAATTTGATTGATTACATCTAGCATGGTAAAAAAAAAAGGGTAAATCCATGCAGTCTAGAAAAACAGAAAATTTAGTTTTATGTGGGTTGTATTATGCACCCAGAAATCCTTAGTGTTGGCTGTTTGTGTTACCCAAGATTTTGAAGACTCAGGCCAGCAGCTGGGGTCGGTGTGTTGAAAACGGAATCGGGCAGGGCGTCAGGAGTGGTCAGCATCAGAAGCGCTTTCTTCCCTTGGTTTTGGTCATTTTCTTTGGAGGCCTATTATGGGAATGTTTGCATGTTAAACACAGAACAATGCGACGGCTTTCAAGTTTTTTGTGCGTGATTCTAAGAGACCACTAGTGCTGAGGAAAAGCAAGAAGTCAGCCTTGGGTAGCCGTGGAAGGGTTACAGAGACTTCAGGTGTGACGTGGCTCTGCTTCCGCTGCAGAAGGCTATGCTCAGGGGCCTTTATGTCCATACGGGCTGAGCGGAGAGCAGTGTGTTCCTGGGGCAAACTTGCATCACTCAGCAGCTACCCGGCGAAACAGATGATGCATTGAATTAGGATACAAAGGGTGTTCTCTACGTCTGTGTCTTTATTCCTGCCCTGCCCCTAGGTTCTTCAGAGCCATTTGTTTGTTTGTTTTTTTCAGATTCCATATATATGTGTTAGCCTACAGTATTTGTTTTTCTCTTTCTGACTTACTTCACTCTGTATGATAGACTCTAGGTCCATCCACCTCACTACAAATAACTGTTTCATTTCTTTGTATGACTGAGTAATATTCCATTGCATATATGTGCCACATCTTCATCCATTCATCTGTCGATGGACACGTAGGTTGGTTCCATGTCCTGGCTATTGTAAATAGAGCTGCTATGAACATTGTGGTACATGACTCTGTTTGAATTATGGTTTTCTCAGGCACGGGGAGGGGGAAGGGGAAGCTGGGATGAAGTGAGAGAGTGACATGGACATATATACAGTACCAAATGTAAAATAGATAGCTAGTGGGAAGCAACCACATAGCACAGGGAGATCAGCTCAGTGCTTTGTGACCACCAAGAGGGGTGGGATAGGGAGGGTGGGAGGGAGACGCAAGAGGGAGGAGATATGGAGATATATGTATACATATAGCTGATTCACTTTGTTATACAGCAGAAACTAGCATACCATTGTAAAGCAATTATACTCCAATAAAGATGTTAAAAAAATAAAAAAGGAAAGAAGCTGGGACCCAGTGGTCATGGAAATGTCTTGTCCACCTTGGATTATCTGTATTTACGTACATTTACATGGGGGAGAAGTAATTTCTACCCATTTCTTAAAATTTATTACTACCTTGATGTTTCTGCCATTTTCTGTGAGACCTAATTTTAACTGATAGGGTTTCTAAACTTACAGGGAGACCAACTGGTTCAAAATCTCTTGGTTTTAAGGCTCAGGCAGCTTGCCAGTCTTTTAAACTTCCTAAAATGCTTTCTTTGCCTGAAAACTGTGAAAATAGAGGGACATTAAAAAATTAGAATTGCAATAAATAAATTAATTAATTAATTTTAAAAAAGAATAGAAAGGGCAGCTCTGGATGGTAGCTGTGTGGGAGTCCTGTGGAGGCGTGCTGCTGGTGGATCTCTTCAGAAGTTGGGGTAAATATGTGAATAGAGACATCCCAAGTCAACAGATCTCTACTGAAACCTACAAGGAGCTGAAATGGGCATATTTTGCAAAACAAGGTCCGGGAGATGAAAAGAATATCCATACATTGTGAAGAGTTCACAATGCCAAGTTGCACTTCAAAATGTCTGAGAAGAAAGAAACAAAAACATCAATGTTTGCGATGCTGGTACACAAACCTTTCGCCTCTGGGAAAACTCTAAACCAATTTTGTGAGTTTTACCCTTCCATCCCCAGGTCACACACAGCTAAACATTTTTACCTGACTTGCAGTGTTCATGCCAAGAAGCAAAGAACCGTGGAGTTCATTACAGAGCAGCGTGTGCAGTGTGGGAAACGTGTGCTGAGGAGGAAGTTGTCTTTCATGATGGTAGTTGCATTTCCTTTTTTTATTCTAGCCAAATAGAAAGTTAAATCCAACTGGACAGATGAGGCTGCGCTCTGAAAGAAGCCAATCAGGCAACAGAAAGGGCTTAAAATCCTTCGTACATCCCCTTACCGAGGAGGGTCTGGACCGAGCAGCAATAAAACACCAATGGGACCCTTGGCCGAGGAGTGAAACCAAGTCTTAGAAATGTACCAATGCACTGCTTCTCTCCCCATCCCATTCCCTCCCCTCTTAGATTCTGCATTCGGTGAGCTGCATAAGTAGCTCCTACCCAGTCAGTCCTTGTAGGTTTGGAGGAGAATTGTTCTTGACAAGAGAAAGCGAATGCTTTGGGGGCTGTCGTGGATTTACAGAGACTGACCATTCTATGCTTGTAGTAGGCACCCCAGTGCTGTCATGTAGGCCTGGGATGCCAAGAACATTGAGATCTCACCGTTACTGCCTCTTTCCAGAACCCCACTGACCATGACGTGGAGTAGATTGAATTCCTTGTGCAGAAGCTCAGAAGTGCTCCAGAGCTTGAGTTGTCATTAACGCTATAGTTTCCTCATTCATCTTTACTTCAACTGCAATTCTTTAGGAAAAAATGCTCACGAGACTAAAACTTGAGTGAAAAATAGAAAGGGAGGGAGAGAGGGAGGAAGACATATTACTGTATGAGTAATGACAATTCCGCATTGGACTAGAAATCCCAACAGTAGCCTCTATGTAAGGCAGTTTTTAAACTTCACTTTCTTGGGGGAAGGGGGAATGGGAGGGCAGGACCTGAGATTATGTTCTGTATGATCCAGATACCACTGAGAAACACAGTCAGGAAAGCTTTCCCTGTAAAATTCATGAAATGACCCACATCTGCCTTAATTGTTGATATATTTTGAATAAAGAAGACCCTTAAGATCAAAAATGATAATTGTAAGTCAAATAGTGCCCAGGGCTAGGTGTAAGTGCAAAATTCAGCAGACATGCAGATATTTTCTCAGCACATGCGATTGTATGAAAATAATTATTTATAGTGACCTCTGAGTATTTTGAGGTCAATGGAATGATTTCTCCTGAGTTTCAATGGTCAATACTTTCTGGAGGAAAGAAGAATACAAAATAATAAGAAAAACGTTGTATTCAAATATGTATGCTATAAGGTTTCTCTCAATATCATTCCACCAAATGCAAGTTAAGTCCCAGCCATTCTTCCTTTTTACTTGCATTGCAACATTTCCATGGTAACCAAGCATTAATTGTGGTTCTTTGCATGGTGTTAAATTGTATTAAATAAGAAAATATCCCTTCATTCAAATTTGGCATTAACACTGGTTGTTCCCATAAGGTAAAAAATGCAGACAGAACTGTGGAAAAAAATAATGAGGAATTAAAAGAGGATTCTCCTAGATTTCTAGAGCATCTGGTATTTACCAGATTTCTGTAAAATATCTTCATTTATACTTAGGAAGAGGGAGAGGACACCATAAGGAAGAGAAAAATTGCAACCATTTTAATTACATTCAAAAATGACACTAAATATCTAGATATTAGCAAAGGACCAAATGGAGGAGAAGAAATTGAAATAAGCAATCTTATGAAATCAGAGCTGTGGTCAGGTGGCATTCAAATGAGTTTTTAAAAAGAAGCAAATAACCTATCAAGCATAAGTCAGTCCACATCTGAATTAATCTAAAATAAAAATACCCCAGGGCAGGTGGGGAGGAAAGGAGTCCCTGTAAAAGAGGAAAATGGATGAATTCTTGTCAAAGTTTTTGGTTATTTGTTCTTGTTTTATTTTTTTATTATTATTATTTTTTTTTTGCGGTTCGCGGGCCTCTCACTGTTGTGGCCCGCTGGGGAGCACAGGCTCCGGACACGCAGGCTCAGTGGCCATGGCTCACGGGCTGAGCCGCTCCGCGGCATGTGGGATCCTCCTGGACTGGGGCACGAACCCATGTCCCCTGCATCGGCAGGCGGACTCCCAACCACTGCGCCACCAGGAAAGCCTGTTTTGGGTTATTTTTTTCAATTTTATTGAAGTATAGTTGATTTCCAATGTTGTGTTAATTTCTTCTGTACAACAAAGTGACTCAGTTATATATACACATTCTTTTTCATATTTTTTCCATTATGGTTTATCACAGGATATTGAATATAGTTCCCTGTGCTGTACAGTAAGACCTTGTTGTTTATCCATCCCATATATACTGGTTTGCATCTGCTAATCCCAAACTCTCAGTCCTTCCCTCCCTTAGCCCCTTCCCCTTGGCAACCACAAGTCTGTTCTCTATGTCTGTGAGTCTGTTTCTGTTTTGTAAATAAGTTCATTTGTATCATTTCTTTTTAGATTCCACATGTAAGTGATATCATATGATATTTCTCTGTCTCACTTCGTTTAGTATGATAAACTCTAGGTCCAACCATATTGCTGCAATGGCATTATTTCTTTCTTTTTGATGGCTGAGTAAACTTCCATATATATATATTTAGACTGGAAGTCTTCTTTATCCATTCCTCTGTCAATGGACATTTAGGTTGCTTCCACGTCTTGGCTATGGTAAATAGTGCTGCAGTGAACACTGGGGTGCATGTACGTTTTCGAATTATGGTTTTGTCTGGGTATATGCCCAGTAGTGGGATTTCTGGGTCATATGGTAGTTCTACTTTTAGTTTTTTAAGGAACTTGCATACTGTTCTCCATAGTGACTGCACCAATTTACACTCCCACTAGCAGTGTAGGAGGGTTCCCTTTTCTCCACACCCTCTCCAGCATTTGTTTTTTGTAGACTTTTTAATGATGGCCAAGGTTTTGGTTTTTTAACGTACATGATATTATGAGAAGGGTTTAACCCTTCCAGGGCCCAGAGAAGACTTTCCAAGGTCTTCTCATCAGCCACTAGTGGGGAACAAGCAGGTCATCTGGGGGTGGATTCATTGACAAGATGTAGATAGTATGAATTAGCTCACCTCGCTGCTTTCCCCTCATAGCCTGTCAGCCTAAGGACCTTCCAGCCTTGTGGCGCCTTCTCATTTATAGGGTGCTTTAAGAACACAAAATCATCACTACAGTCTTAAACCCCTTCTCCATCCATTCACCCAAAACTGGATTTTGGAACACTGTTCTCTACCGGTCACCACCGTTCCTCTTGTGAGCAGAGTGACCCATTGTCCTGCATGTCAAGTATCAGCATAAGCACATTGGATGCACTGGTGGAGACAGGATACCAGATCTCGTGGAGTGATCATGGAGCTAGCACAGTTCAGGGGGGAGCTGTGGATTTGTAGAATAAGCATTTCCAAGGGAATTCAAAGGGGTTTGCAGCTGTCATCTCAGAAACTGCCACAATGTGAGCTTTCAGTTAGGACAGTAGCCACATTTTAGACTTGTGGTCTGCTACTGATGACTTCTAGAGGGCTGTGTTCCCCTCACCTCCAATCACCACCATCATCGCCCCATCGTTGTCATTAGCAAACAGAAGAAATGACAGTTGAGAACACAAGCCAGGGGTCTGGTTCCCTGGATGCACCTCCAGCTCTGAGACCTTGGGAAAGTTATTTAGTGACTCTTGCTTTAGTTTCAGAATCTGTAAAAGGGAAATGGTCTTAGCACTCACCTCATAGTATTGTTGTAAGTATTAAATGAGATAATACAAGTGAAGTGCTTAGAACAGTATCTGGCATATAACAGGTGTTTGATGGATGGTGACTATTGGGCTGGCCAAAAAGTTCGTTCGGGTTTTTCCATTAAGATGTTACAGAAAAAGCTGAACGAACTTTTTGACCAACCCAATATTACTGTTACTGCTGTTTAATTATTGTATCATGTACCAAGAATAAAGTTCTATCCTTGGAGACATTTGTGCTACTTTTTACTAATATCCTCCTCTGCACACACCATGTCTTTTTTCTTATTGATGCTTGATAAACCTGTTTTTGACAGAAAACAAGATGTTTCTTAAAGGAATAGGGTTTTGAGGACTTCCCCGGTGGCACAGTGGTTAAGAATCTGCCCACCAAGGCAGGGGACCACAGGTTCAATCTCTGGTCCGGGAAGATCCCACATGCCACGGAGCAACTAAGCCAGTGTGCCACAACTACTGAGCCTGCGCTCTAGAGCCTGTGAGCCACAACTACCGAGCCCAGGCACCGCAACTACTGAAGCCTGCACACCTAGAGCCCGTGCTCCGCAACAAGAGAAGCTACTGCCATGAGAAGCCCTTGCACCGCAACGAAGAGTAGCCCCTGCTCGCCACAACTAGAGAAAGCCCGCGTGCAGTAACGAAGACCCAACGCAGCCAAAAATAAATAAAATTAAAAAACAACAACAAAAAAGAATAGGGTTTTGAGACTTATAACCATTTTCACAGAATTCCAATGCCAATGTACCATACACACACTGTGAAAAAAAATGGTTGGTGTTTAGCATTTTCCTATCACGTGGCATCCTGGAAAGACAATTTTTATATATTCATACATGAAAATTATTCAGACATTGTGATCAGTTGCTTTTATGAGAAAGCAAGTAACCCTTTGCTATAACTTCTTCCTCATTTCAAGGCATTAGAAAAGGGTTAATCATCGTAGATTTGAATTTAGTGAACTTTGATAAAAACTTCATGGTGCATAGTGGTAGTATATTAGTGATGAATTACTTTGGTATAACGGTTGGTGTATTAGAATTCCCCTATTATCTCATGAATTATTTTCTACCTATTGTTTGATGCCTTGTACTGCTCTTCACTTCACCCAATCTGTTTTTTTGCAGAATAACACTGACAGCTAATCAAAAGCATAAATTGAACACATTCTGTATTAACCCTCCTGCATCTATAACTCTTTCGGACTACAGACATGACAACTGGGTTTTCAAAAAATTAGTAAACATTTGTTCATAGTCAACTACAAGAAGTAAATCAACATCCTGGTAAACAGTGTGAGTTCCTGGTTCAAATTCCTATGTCTTTGCTTTCCTGCTCTGATTTGGCCTCGATTTCCTCATCTGTAAAATGGGAGTAATAATACTGTCTGTCTTAGACAGTTATTTGATGATTAAAGATAGTAAAGAGATATATAAAATACTTAGCAGTCCCTGGCATAGAGAAAAGTACTCACTATACTTAAACTGTAATTAATAGCACATTTAGATATGATCCAGAAATAAGGAACTTCATGGAATTCTTGGGAAAGAAAATGAAAGCTTTTTTTTTTCAAAATGTCCTGATTTTCACAGTCCTATAACAAGAATTCTCTTCCAAGAATTCACCTCTCACTTCCCTTCCTTGATTCCTCGATACCTCAGATAGCACTTTAAATATACGTGTATATTTATCTAGCTGTTTCTTAAATGATGCCTCCTTTCCTACATTTAAAATTTGACTCTGATTCTGGTCTATCAGATATCAGTTATATATTTTTGTATGTCCCAGAGGAACTGATTTTGAAATTTTTGATAAATAGGCTTCATCCTGACATGACCAATGTCAAGGTTAATACTTGCTAGCTTAACCAATTCAGTTAAAATGTGGACCGCTTTTGGCCACATAGTAAAATTGCGATGTCTAGAGAATCCAGCCCTCTTAAGGAAAGATGCTAAGTTTTTCTTTTGCCTAGAAATTAAAGGGCAACATGGGAGCTTGGGAAGGATCTGTTGACTTGCATTAAACTGAAACTATCTTTGAGTTTCATCTTCTTACACTTGGCAGCTGGTACCCCTTCTTTGTATCTTGCCTCTCCAACAAAACCTCCAAGAAGGCAAAAAATACATTAGAGAAAAGCCTCTTGCTGCTTTAGTCAGCAGCCTCCCACAGTTGTGGGGTGTCTGTGTCCCTGGTTCCTGGCCAGGCTCCCCAGTGACGGGCAGGAGATGCTTTCCTCAGAGGAGATCTGACAGCCAGAGAAGGAGGGATGGCAAGACATGGGACTTTTAAAAATAAACGTTCCTGGTTTTCACTTTGGCTCTCTATTCTGCTGTATGCAGAACAATATTCTTCCTTATAACAGAAGGCTGAGGCCAGATCGCCTGTATAGCTCAATGGGCAAAGCTACAAAACACTTCACATTTGTGGCTCACAAATCTTAAAGCTTTTCCAGACCTCACCAGGTAGAACCGACCTGTCAGCTCCTGTTTGGGGCACCACCCCACGTGGAACCAATGTCAGTGTCATACAGATATTTGTTTCTCTGTGTCTTCCTGAGAAGCAGTATTGTATTATGATTAAAATCGAGGACTCTGGCCTCCGACTACCTGGTTTTGGATCCTGGCTCTGTCACCTCTGGCTATGTGACCTTGGGCATGTGTTTTCACCTCTCTGTGTCCAATTACCTTATCTATCTATCTATCTATCTACCTATCTATGTCTAATGGGAATAATATCTACCTCATGTTAATACTGTGAAGGTTAAATGAGTTAATATGTGAAAAGCACTTAGCAGAGTGCCTGGCACACAGTAAGTGCCAGCCAAGTGTCTGTGTTACTTTCTTGGAAAGTAACAGATTTTAATCAATCTCTCTCATCCCAAGAACCTAGCATGATGACCAGCACACCATGCGTATCTAACATGATTCTCAAAGACAAAGCTATCTGTGGGCTCCAAAGGGCAAATGCCCCAGCAGGCTTTAATGGCAAAAGAAAATTGTATGTTTCTGTGACTACCAAAAAAGAAAAAAAAAAAGAAAGAAAGAAAAGAAAAGAAAAAACCAAAATGTATAAGAAACATATTGGAAAAGAGACAGAAAAAAAAAACAAAAAACCAACAAGTTCTTTGTAAAGAGAAACAGAATCTCAGTGGGATCTCCTTTCTTTCAAACTAAAATGTCCTAGTAACCAGCCTTTCCAAATCGCCTCCTGAAATACAGGAGCAGGCCAATTAATTAATATGAAGCTCAGTGGAAAGGACAATGCTACCTGGAGAACTAAGCAGTTCAGTCAGCCTGGCAGCGTTTAACTGAGCCACAGACCAGGCAGCAGCCTTGTTGGTAATTTAGAGCATCCCTGGCCACCGGAGCCTGTGTGCCCAGGCAGGTCTTCTTCAGCTGCTTTTCTGCTCACTGGTCCAGCACTCTCCGAGGTAGACAGGAACCAGTGAGCTCCGCCCATAGGGCGGGCCCAACAGCATGTAGCACCAGGCTCTGGCACATATGTATTAGGGGATGGGAACCCATTTTCAGACACATATACAGATTCCCAGAAATGAGCGCTTTGACTCACTTTCCAGGAAACATGTAATAGAACAAGGCGGGGACTGGAGGAGGAAACTGTGGTGTGAGAGTGCCGTCGACAGTGTGGTATCCACAGCTAGTGTGTTGCTCCCGTGGGCGCCTCACGCAGAAAAGCTGCACCCAGTGTGGAGCTGTCACCCCTCTACAGACCCCGGAGGCGCGGCTCAGGTGAGGGAGGGATGGTTCAAGCCCCTGTAGAGCACTCTCAGCGCACCTGTGCCGCCCAGCTCTAGGCTCCCCAGCATGTGAACACCCCCAGGGAAGGCAGAATGCTCTGAAAGAGAGACCAGGATCCAGGCTGAGCCAGATGAGGGAGGCCATTGAGAAGGGCTCATTTTGGGAGAATCAACTCTTTTTTTATTGAAGTATAAATAATTTACAATGTTCTGTTCATTTCAAGTGTACAGCAAAGTAATTCAGTTATATATATATATATATATATATATATATATATATATATATATATATCTCCGTTTTCAGATTATTTTCTGTTGTAGGTTATTACAAGATACTCTGTATTGTTCCCTGTGCTTTACAGTAGGTCCTTGTTGGTTATCTATTTTATATACAGTAGTATGTATCTGTTAATCCTAAATGCCTGATTTATCCTGCCCCCCTTCCCTCTTGTAACCACAAGTTTGTGTTCTATGTCTATGAGTCTATTTCTGTTTCACAAATAAGTTCATTTGTATCATTTTTTTTAGATTCCACATATAAGTGATATCATATGGCATTTGTCTTTATCTGACTTACTTCACTTAGTGTGATAATCTCTAGGTTCACCAATGTTGCTGCAAATGGCATTATTTCATTTTTTATGGCTGAGTAGTATTCCACCATATATATATGTACCACATCTTCTTTTCCATTCACCTGTCAGTGAACATGTAGGTTATTTCCATGTCTTGGCTACTGTAAGTAGTACTGCAATGAATATTGGGGTGCATGTATCTTTTCAAATTAGAGTTTCCTCCAGATATATGCCCAGGATTGGGATTTCTGGGTCATATGGTAGCTCTATTTTTAGTTTTTTAAGGAACCTCCGTACTGTTTCCACAGTGGCTGCACCAATTTACATTCTCACCAACAGTGGACTAGGGGTCCCTTTTGGGGGAATCCACTCTTTTAGGCAAAGACAAAAGCCTTGCCCTGTGTTGGGTGCCAAGTGAAGCTACACGATGGAGAGCTATGACAGTGAATGAAATCTATTACATTCTGCATGACAAATCATATTCCTGGAGCAAAAAGTAAATTCCCCGGTGGCGAGGCTAAGCTAGCTTCCTTAAGAATTTATTGGTGTCCTGATCCAGGCATGTTCTTGGGAAAGGGGATGAGTAAAGCTCAGTAGGGGGGATCCCTCCAGCTTACGAGGCTCACAAGGAGTAAAGGGTGGTTCACAGTGAGCATCCATCAAGGCCCTCCCTGGGTACCCAGAGCTTAGAGGCTTAAGATGGCAGTCTGTCTCTCCCAATCCTCCAAGGAGTCTTGCTTCCACTTCCCATCGAGTTTTCTCAAGAAAAAGGGCACTAAATGAGAATCTAAAAGAGCAGTTAAAAAGTCCCAACAAACATATAGTCACACATTCACAAAACTAAATTTTAAAAAACCATAAATGTAAAGAAGGCAGTGAAGAGTCTGAATTACTTTCATAAAAAGTGAATTGAAGGGCTTCCCTGGTGGCGCAGTGGTTGAGAGTCCGCCTGCCGATGCAGGGGACACGGGTTCGTGCCCCGGTCCGGGAAGATCCCACATGCCGCAGAGCAGCTGGGCCCGTGAGCCATGGCCACTGAGCCTGCGTGTCCGGAGCCTGTGCTCCGCAAAAGTGAATTGAAATGCACTTAGGTCACTCCATATAAGTAATATGACTCTTAAGAATTTATTTTTTTTAAATCTCAATTTCATAAAGTACTTAAAGGGCTTAAGTCAGAGTTATGATAAAGAGTTTGCATTTGGGTTTTTCTCATAAAGGACAGGTGGGAGGGTGGAAAATATGTAAAAGGATTAATAATGGGATTATTGGGGTTTAAACTGCCCAATATTTATCAGGTGACCATAAACTGCATAAACTAAATCTGAATTTATGGGGTGGGAGCTTAGCAAGTAATTATATTAATACTTCTTGATCACTAGGTTAGGATCATGTAAGAGGAATAGAAATGAACATAGCACAATTCCTGTCTTTAAGTAGCTTAAAATATAGAAGCAAAGTCATCTTACCATTCAAAGCATTTTAAGATACATGGAAGCTGGGAGGTTCAGGTAAAATTCTACAGGCCAGCAAAGAAAGGATGGACAGAAAATAAATAGCTAGAGGTGGACTAATGAGGAAAAGGTGCAAAGGAGAAAATCAAGACAAGAATAGAACAATGGTTAGCAGTCCAGGGGCTGCTGCAAACACAGGGTTTTGGAAGTGGGATAAAGGGGGATGCACCTGGGAAAATGACCAAAACTTTATTCTCTTTGAGATTGCCAGGGGGACTGGGAGATATATTAAAAGATATATCTTTTTGCTTTTGTTGTGGTAACAAGGTAGTGACACAATTAGAAAACGCTTTGAGCAAGAGATTAGATTGTAATGAAAATCAAGTAAGACTGATCTACCAATGATACTGCACAGAGCTGGCAAGCCCAGGGGCTGCAGACAATGCAGGCTTCACCCTTCTCTTCAGCATTTGGAGAATAAGCATCCTGCCACCCAGCTGATTGTGTAACAGCCACCATGTTTGTGCAGGGTCCTCCCATTCAGTGCAGTGGGAGGCTGGGCTTCTCCAGCCCACGAGGGAAGACCTGCCAAAGAAGCTAAACATTGTTTTGGTTTCTTGTAGTGGAACCTATATTCAGACTGTGGCTGTGTGAACTTGGGCAACTTACTGAGCTCTTCACCCATCAGTTTTCTTCTCCTGTGAAGACAGTTTAGCACATTGGTCGGGATATGGGGAAAAGGCAGTAGCTAGCAGCTATGACTACAAATAGGAACTATAGACCATATATTTACTTTTTGAGTCTATGAATACTCTTTTCAGTAAACTGATGTGTACTCTCCTTTGCTAACTATACATTCAAAGAGATTCACAGATATCCCAAAGAAGTCTCAGCACAAGTGGGTAAGGCATTCACATTTTCAACTGTGACATTACTAGACCACGCAAGTGTGTTCAGACAGGGTGGTGTCAACTGACAGCTGGGCTTCACACATATTCCCCTACTGAAATCCAGAGCATGAGACACTTCCTAGAGTCTGTAAGCCCTTCCCTGAAAAGAAAAATAACGACAGTGACTCATGGGCTCCTGGCTTTTTCCACAAAAGAGGCTCTGGAGTGATGATGCTTCTTTTGCCCCAAACTACTTTTGCTACTGTTATTTGTAGATGACAAAGAAGCTCTTAAGTCCTATTGTTCTTAAGATTTCTATTTGGAGGCTTGTCCAGCAGAGTAGACCTGAAGGTCTATCACCCCTCATCTTGCCTGGCAGTGCTGGCCTGACGAGGGTCCTGAGGTTTCCTCGGCTACCCCCCATCTTCCTCCCACTTTCCATCTCTTCTCTCCGGCTGCAGCCTTTATGCATTTACTTTGTGCAGAGTCATCATGTTTTCCCACTACATGTGTAGCCCAGCTTTCCTCTGGACGTTATTGGGCAATGAAAATAATTGATCCCTGCTGTGTTCTTGGTAAAGGTCAGAGAATAGAATCATATCAGCTGACTTGATCTGCTTGACTAGCAGTGTCGTGGTTCCTACACTGGCAACTGGAGAGGGCTGCAAACTGTCAGAATGAAGACTAAGCCTGGCCAGGCATCACATGAAATTGGGCCAGGAACCCTGTTTATTGCTTTTCAACAACTGGTCCTTTCTCTGAATCTTTCTACAAGGAACAGAAATGCAAATTGGAGTGGGACTTTCTTTCTCTTGGCATTGTGTGTCTTGCTTTCAAAAATAACTTGGTTTTACTTAGATTTACTCGAACATTACCACTTAACCTGACAATTGACTAAAGAGGCTTCCTGAAATGTCTAGTCATGGGTATGTACCAATTTTTTGTGTGCATTGATTTACCCTTCTTCATTAAAAACATTGAGAGAAGAAAAAAAATGATTGCTATCAGCTATCATGGCTTTGTTGGTGCAGAAAACAATCAAGGAGAATTGAGAATTGTAAGGAAAACACTAAGGAAATAAAAAGTTAGATTTACCAAATGAAATTGTCAAGAAATTGCAGAGAAAAAGCATTAAGAATACAGTTGCTCATTGAAAATAAAGAAATGATTAAAGTTGACAATAAAAAATGTAACACCTTTGGGGAGTAATAAGGTACTCACAGAAAGCTATAGAATTTATGGGTTCTTCCTTTAGAAGAATTTATGGGTTTGTCCAAGAGGCATAAATGTTTCAATAATCTATGGGGATTGAGATAGTGGTACCTTTTCCCAATATTAAGAAGTCTAAATACTTCTGTTTCCTGCCAGAGGAAATAGAAATGACTTTGCTTCTAGAGAGTGAATGGTTAGGGAAGAGATTATGAACTTCCTCTGATAAATTTATTAGTAGTCTGGCTCCTTTACCTCTGTCTCCACAAACCCACCTTCCTCCAGTAGCCTCACAGTAACCCCTGCTTCCAAACCATCCTCCACCCCATTCACATCCTAATCTCTTTTTAATTGAAGGAGAGTTGATTTACAGTGTTGTGTTAGTTTCAGGTGTACAGAAAAGTGATTCAGTTATACCTATACATATTTATAAAAGTTTTATACATAATATATATATTGAGTTTTTATATTTAATGTATTTTATATATATTATATATAATATACTATATATAATATACATATTCTTTTTCATATTCTTTTCCCTTATAGATTATTAAAAACTATTGACTATAGTTCTCTGTGCTATACAGTAGGTCCTTGTTGGTTATCTATTAATATTTTATATATAGTAGTGTGTATGTGCTAATCCAAAACTCCTAATTTATCCCTCCCCCTGCTTTCTCCTTTGGTAACCATAAGTTTGTTTTTTATGTCTATGAGTCTATTTCTGTTTTGTGAATAAGTTCATTTGTATCATTTTTCTAGATTTCACATATAAGTGATATCAAAAGGTATTTATCTTTCTCTTTCTGACTTACTTCACTTAGTATGATCATCTTTAGGTCCATCCATGTTGCTGTAAATGGCATTATTTCATTCTTTTTTATGGCTGAGTAATATTCCATTGTATATAAGTACCACATCTTCTTTATCCATTCCTGTGTCGATGGACACTTAGGTTGTTAAAGTGGTGCTTTCATGTGACAGTCTCCTACCCCAGAACTGCTTGCAGCAGCATATTCAAGCCTCTCTCTGTACTTTGAGGTTCTGCATCACCTGTCCACACCCTCCCCATCCAGCCTCTTCCCTACATGGACCCCCTGGAGTCAGGCCTCTCTGCTTACCTCTTCTGTCTAGGCAGATGCCAGCCTAGTTCTACCACCAGCAGACAAATCAAGAGCTTTCCTTTAGTTAAATACCTCCCTAATGAAAGAAGGCAAAGGAATCATGGACTGCTTCCCTGCTTGGCTTCTCCTCAGACTTGGTTTCTCGCTTCTGAAACGTGGGCCTTCCTGTTACCCTGGCCCACCCTTGTCCCACTTGTGCATCTACAAAGCAGGTTTCTGAAAAAAAAAAAAAAAAAAGGATGAACAAAAAAAATGACTTCCTAGGGAAAGGCTGGCATTGGCTAAATTTTCCTGACAATCTTCATTCTTAATCATGCCATTTTTTTCTTCTGGCTCAAGACACCTTTCAGAAATATATCCTTCATTTCTAAACCGTATATTTTCCCATCTCTCTTTAACATTTGCTTGATCTCACTGTCCCTCATCTGATTTGCCCCTATCTTCCTTTCTCTTAATCCTTTGCTTTCATAGTCTCCTCACCTAATTATCAGTCCTGATTCCTCCCCCATTAATGCTGGGCCTCTTCCGTCCTCCTTTCAAGGGCTCATTTCTGACAGCAGTGTGGGAGCCCCAAGTTGCAAAGGAGATGCTGTTGACTTTCCCTTTTTAACTGTTGTCACCAAGGCTGTGTGTGCCAGAAACCCCAGGTGCAGGGGGCTGGGCTGTCAGGTAGGTAGAGTGATCCAGAGAAGGGCCTGCCGGAAAGTGCCCCTTGATCCAAGTGGAGGAGGCCATTGCCAACACAAATATTAAACCAGGAGAAATAGTGTTGGAGTCTTTTCAAAACTGAAATGTGCATAAATGCTGTGTTTAAAAAGCCCCCATCTTTAAATCCACCATGGAATCCATCTAACTCTTAGTTTGGGAGCAACTCATTATAAGGAAAGGGAATCAGAATTCTAACTCAAAAAAAAAAAAGGAGGTAGAATCAAATTCCGTAAAATCTTCACATTCTTCTCAGGTATTAAAT
The DNA here is from genome assembly GCF_008692025.1 of Phocoena sinus. Lineage (NCBI taxonomy): Eukaryota > Metazoa > Chordata > Mammalia > Artiodactyla > Phocoenidae > Phocoena > Phocoena sinus. The sequence goes on along the minus strand of NC_045774.1, from coordinate 84,393,052 downwards.
TACTATGTAATGCCTGTGCTGTTAAATACATAGTGTGCTGGTGACCAAGTACGTCAGCCTCTCTGATGAGAGTAAAGTCAGCATGACTGACAGACATGCTGCTGATTTTCTTTAACCTAACGTTTATCAAGCCCACATAATGCGGAAGTTCTATGGGGTTTATTCAGCCATCGCATGTGAGCAGCCCTTTCCAAGTTTGTGGCTCTGGATCCCATACTCACATCATATAATGTTTTGTTCATAATATATGAACATAAGGTGCTCTCAAAGGAAACTGAAAACAGTTTGAAGGCTGTAGTTTTTGAGCATGTGTGTGTGGGGTGTGTATGCTGTGTGTGTGTGCGTGCTTCACCTCTTCCTTCAAGGTCGTGCGGTGTCCGTCACTGAGGACACTGTGTCTGCTCTTTGACACTCTCTGCAGAGTGGACAGGATGCTAAGTGAGAAGGGACCTCAAACGCCTCTACTCCCCAAATGGATTAAGCTTTCCTCGGGGAGGAGGGGATGATGGGAAAACTTTTAACATGTGGATTCTGTTTAAAAGATGAAATAACTTGCGTCAGCGTTCACCACCATTTCTCATGGAAGAAACTATTGCAGTAGGAAAGAAAAACGAGCCGATTATGTGGCGGGCATCAAGCCAGGTACCTTCACAAACGTTGATATATAGAAACTTCACAACAACCCAGTGGCCGTGTAATTGTCCCCATTTTTTCACTGTGGAGGAGACTGGGGCTCATGAAGGCCAAGGTCACACAGATAAGATATGACAGAGTCCAAGCTGCCCTGGACTGCAATCCCACCCTCTCTTCCATTGTACACTCCTCTCTGAATATGAACTTGCCTCAGTTTCTCCTCTAATAAACCAAATTGGTCTTGTGGATGAAAGTGATTCGTATGATTGCCTGAATTTCTATTTGAACCTTTTCTGTAATTGAGAAACCCCAAAGTATTGATATAACTCCAGAAGTCTCAGTGCAATCATTTTGTTTTCTAAGGTCCAGGGAAAGTTACTTTAAAACACATGGCAATTTTCAAGAAACCTGCCTTTAAAAAAAAAAAAAAGATGGAGATTTGAATTCTCAGCGTGTTCTGTTATTGGGGCAGCTGAAACTTGCAGTAGCAGCAAAACGTGATTCCTGACAGTACCTTTTTTTTTGTTTTGTTTTGTTTTGTTTTTTGTTTTTTTCTTTTGCGCTATGTGGGCCTCTCACCGTTGTGGCCTCTCCCGTTGCAGAGCACAGGCTCCGGACGCACAGGCTCAGCAGCCATGGCTCACGGGCCCAGCCGCTCCGCGGCATGTGGGATCTTCCCGGACTGGGGCACGAACCCTTGTCCCCTGCATCGGCAGGCGGACTCTCAACCACTACGCCACCAGGGAAGCCCCTGACAGTACCTTTTACATTGTGATTGAAACCGGTTGCTCTCCTTCAAGTTCATTGCTTACCGTTCTCTAGCATCTGAAATGAAGTTTCACTCCGAACTTCTTCCATTGTTACATCTTGATGGATTGGCTTAAGGTTCAACAGTCTAATGGCAATTCTTGTAGATCTCTACTCCCCGAGGGAGTCGTTGGCTTAAACGCTGGTGTACTTTCTGAGCAAGTTTGTAGTTTCGCTTTCCACCCCCACCCCCACCCCCACCCCCACTGTGGTTGTTTATCTATTTGTTTTTTTAGCATCTTTATTGGAGTATAATTGCTTTACAATGGTGTGCTAGTTTCTGCTTTATAACAAAGTGAATCAGTTATACCTATACATATATCCCCATATCTCTTCCCTCTTGCGTCTCCCTCCTTCTCACCCTCCCTATCCCACCCCTCTAGGTGGTCACAAAGTACCGAGCTGATCTCCCTGTTCTATGTGGCTGCTTCCCACTAGCTATTTTACATTTGGTAGTGTGTATATGTCCATGCCTCTCTCTCACTTCGTCCCAGCTTACCCTTCCCCCTCCCCGTGTCCCCAAGTCTATTCTCTACGTCTGTGTCTTTATTCCTGTCCTGCCCCTAGGTTCTTCATAACCATTTTTAAAATTTATTTGTTTTAAGTTAAAGACCTGCTGCACAATTTCTGTTGACAATGATGACACCTCTATACGTGGGATGATAGAAAGAAATGTTTTCCATCAAGTTAGATTTCTTAGCTTGTCAAGGCGCCATGATTTGTGCGAGCAGAGCCATCTCTCCTTCAAAGGAGCCCAGTTCCTGTTTGTCCTCCTCTACCTCTATGGCCTTCCACCCCTATTTGCACCCCTACCCCCAAAGCAAACCGTCTCTATCATGCGTTCATTTCTTTTTGGCCTATTTGTACCTCCCTCCCAAACAACAACCACCAAAGAAAAAGGCAGGTAGCTGATGAAACACTAAAATAAGTGTTGAGAAGGGTGTCCGTCCCATGGCTCCCTGAGTAACACGAGGACATCTCAGAGGGGACCTCCTGAGACAGAGCCCGGTTTTCCGCCCAAGAGTGCAGCACGAATTGTGTGAATTTTAAACCAATCGCCAAGGAGGTAGGCGGCCTCACAGGGAATAAGGAGATGATGCTGAGTGGAAGAGCCTCAGCTCCCTCACCCATCAGAGCCTGAGAAAATCACCTGAATGTACCTCCACACACCAGAGGTCCCAACCCAGCTGCCATGCCTGGGACACGTGTGGACCTCAGTCAAGTCCCAGGTTGTCACAACCACCCGAATCCCTTCTTAGCACTTTTATAGATCTCTGACCAAAAGAAAACAAAACAAAACAAAAAAAGAGGAGGAGTTATTTTTCACTGCCGGCCCCCCTTCCTAATTCAGTAAGAACAGATTTATTTCAGGCTTTGTAGCTCTGCCTCAGCCTTTTCTTTGCAGTTGCATCCCCCAGCCACCCGGTTATACGGACTTTTGTGACTCACAGACACTTGCGTGTACGTGGCACCAAAAAGAGCTTCCGCCAGGTGTGCATGGACTTGACCCCCCAGGCCCAGGCACCTGATCTGCGGTAGATGCACGTGTGCCTTTCCGTCCCATAACCCCCGCCCTGGCCGTGCAGGTTTAGCTCCGCTGCAAATAGGGCCAGGCAGCCCGAGCCAGGAGCAGTGTCTGGCCTTCAGGTGTGCTTCTGTCTGTAACTAATTGCCCCGCATCCTGTGCACCCCGTTTACAGACAGTCAGCGGCTGAGTGATCCATGACTGTATGAGGTACAGCCATTGGAGAATCACCTCATCTTCTTGGTTAACTGGAAGGAAGCCTGTTAAAACCCCACGTAAACACTGAATTTTCTTAGTGGGCGCTTTAATTGTCACCGATTCCTGAGGCTCACACACCTCAGGACCAGAATTGTGGCCGATCCGGCGGCAAGTAAACGATTCGGTTTCAGTTGCTAAACTCCCAGGATGAATTGTGCAGAAGATTATCAGAGTGAAAAAGGTGTGATGGGGCCGGATCATTAATATAACTGAGTGATTACAGATCCTTTCGCAGGAGAAAATCAGACAGGAACCGGCCATTGAAATAGAAAATAGAATCGTGGAGGAGACTGGCATGAGATCTGTGCTTTGTAGCTAAGAATAGCAAGGTTAATTACAGAAGGGAGGGACAGAAATGGGAAAGCAGCAATCGTACCCAGCAGAAGTTGCTGCAGCGTTAGTTCTAAAATAATTAGTGGCAAGGTTGATGGTGGAGTTGTCAAAACATTAACCCTTGAGGGCGGGAGGTGGCAGAGGAAAAAGGAGAGATGAGAGACACAGGTAGGTCACTGGTGGCTTCAATTCACGTTTTCCTTGTCTGCCATGACGGACGATAACTATTTAATGACCTGAGCCACGTTCTAAGTCTTTAATTCTATTTGTCAGTATACGACTAACGCCCCTTAAATTCAAAATGTGTGATGTTCAAACTCACTCATGCAACTCTATCTCCTTTTTACTCTTGACAAGCATTAAATGCTATAATAAAAAGCAGAGTCTTTATTTCAAACAAATAAGTAAATACATCTCATAGCAAAAGTCTAAACAAACTCTAGTTAAGGAATTTTCTAGCCTTTATGAGTTTACCGTATATAATAGTGCCCCAGGCAAAATTCTGTGAAACTCCTTAGGGAAATAATATAATAATTTTTTTAAAGATACGTTAAAGTTAATATGAGACTATCTAAAACAAGCTCATAACAAGGCTGACCTTTACTCAAAATACATTTTCTAAACATCTAGTGTTTTTTCCCTAGGATAAGTCTAAGCCAAAGTTTATCATCTTTACCAGAATGATACCCTTTCTGTTCCGCTTTCACTTTAGTTGTAGCTGATTGCATAGACAGAAAAAGTTTAGCTCAAGCATTAAGATTAGCAATGAGGAATAAAATGTTAAACACTGGAAATGAATTTCTAAAGGAAGCTTTGTCATCCTCTTCTTAATGTTTCTCACATCAATTTTTGTGAGAATGTCTTCATTTGCTTTTCTGGAAAATAGAAATGAGGGCTATTTTAGCCTGTGGGCGTGTGTCTTCCTTGTGATAAGCCTCAGAATTCCATCAACACTCTCTTTATTGTTACTGTGATTAGTATCATCAGAGCTATTAATAAGCATCACTTGAGTGTCTGCTACATAACAGGCATGTGCTAGAGTATTTACACGCTTGGATTATAACTTGTCACTAAATAGGTGGATATTATCCCTGTTTGAAGGAGGAGAGAACAATGGCTCAAGGAGCATCAGTATTTCACTGAAAGGTATACAATATCCATTGATAAGCAGCAAAACTAGGATTCAAATGTAGAAATCCATAGTTTTCCCAAAATACCTTGTTACTTCTTATTTAAAATTTTCTTAATTATTATTATGAATTCCAACTTCCTTACTACCATTAGCATTAAATAACTGCATTTATTTTTAGTATTCACAATGGAGTTACTCATCACAATATTTTCCATATTTTTTACCCTGAAGCCCAGTTTACAGAAGCTGCCCAATTTATATGCATTCTTCAGTGAGGTAAGCCTGTAGCAACCCCTAACCTCAGGGCCAACATTTTCTAGAGATAGTGGGAGTGGAATGGAAAATTCTTATTAAGAAATACAGTGAAGGTTTGCAAATTGTCCCCCAGGTCACCCCAATTCTCCTTCCCTTATTTAGAAAGCAATTGATATATAAAACCAAGAAAGGCATAGTATGTATATATATATTATTTTTTGGATGCACAGTTCTTTTTGGTTGTTGAAGCATAGTTGATTTACAATATTAAATTAGTTTCAGGTCTACAGTGTAGTGGTTCAGTATTTTTACAGGGTATACTCCATTAAATTATTACAAGATAATGGCTATAATTTCCTGTGCTATACAATATATCCTTCTTGCTTATCTATTTTATGCATAGTACTTGCTAGTTTGTATCTCCTAATCCATACCCCTATCTTGCCCCTCCTCACTCTCTCCCCCACTGGTAACCACTAGTTTGTTTTCTATTTCTATGAGTCTGTTTCTGTTTTGCTCTATACATTTGTTTTATTTTTTAGATACCACATATAAGTGATTTCCTCTTTGATTTCTTCATTAATCCATTGTCTTTTAGTAGCATATTTAGTCTGCAAATGTTTGTTCTTTCCCTCTTTTTTTCTGTAATTGATTTCAGGTTTCATACCATTGTGGTAAAAAAAAATGGTTGATATAATTTCCATCCTCTCAAATTTATTGAGACCTGTTTCGTGGCCTAGCATATGATTTATCCTGGAGAATGTTCCATGTGCACTTGAAAAGAGTGTGTACATAGTTTACATGTTTGCTCTCGCAGAGTATCTGGACCAGGTCAAGGAGTCTGCAACAGACTGCATTAGTTTACTTGTTTTGTGGGATATCTTTTGTCTGTCTGCTGTCACTTCCATTTCCTGCCCTTTGCACTGCTCTGCTCTGTTCCAGATCCTAGGGAACCAAACCTGTCACACTCCATTGCCTCCTGGCTCCTGGGCAGGATGACCCATGGGGAGATCTGGAAGATGATTAGAGAGAGGAGGTGGTGAGAAGACAGGGTCTTTCTCTACTTACAGTGGCTGCTCCTCCTCTGTGATTCTGGTTCCCGTTGGGCTGTCCTATTTCCCACCCATCAGTTCCCCACATGAGTCCAGCCCCCACTGAAAGGCTCCAGCAGGGGGCTTTGGCCAGCCTTGTCTCAGCATGTGCAGAACCTGGGGTGAGGATACAAAAGGAGGCCCACAAATATGTCCAATATTTAAAAGTTACAAATCAAATACGACTCAAAGTATTTTCCTATTTTTTTGTGGCAAATACAACTTCATAATGAAAAACTTAAAAATAAAGTCACTTGCTTGGGAATCCACAAGATAAACATTCCTTTTATCTTACTCATTAGGGCGGGGGCTTTACTTCCCACACAGAAAGCTTGACTATGTGTCCTTCCTCTTCCCCACATCTAGTAGCCATGAGAATCCTGTGAGTGGGGATGCCAGGCATTTTGCTTTACTCCAGCCAGTCCAAGCCAAGAATTCTCTGCCTGCAGGTGTCCCCTAATGCCCTAGTCTAGTTGGTGTTGAGCCTTTAAATTCCTCAGAGGAACCTGGAGCTGGAAGGCCAGGTTCAAGTTCAGAACTCTCAGGCCTCGGGTTTGCTACCTACCCACTTCCCTTCATCTCTTGGCTCCTGTCTACACTGTAAGGAGCTTTAAGTGCACCTACATGGACACTGCAGACCCCAGACAAACTCTGTCCACCACTACCACCCACTCCTCTCTTGATAATAACTGCCTCCTCTTGGCCACCTCTTGGCTCCAGTCATCTGTGCTGTCTGAGAGAGAACAGACCCAGGTAAAAGGCTTCTTCAGGCCCTGGAGACAAGCTTTGTCCTTTTGGGTGGGAAGACCAGGACTTGTTTACCTGAGACATGGTCTAGAAGGGGGCAGGGCATGAGATCTAGGAATGTATGTCCTCCTGACTCAGAGGTTTTTTTCATTCTGGAAGGGAAGTTCTTCCCAGCCAGGAAGGAACATGGCTGGGGAGGAACATAGAGAGGCTTTCCAAAGTGAAGAGCCCAGAGCAGCTTCCACCTTGCCCAGCTCTAAGACTTTGAGGAATCCCCCGAGGATGGTGGTGATAGCATCTTTCCACTAATGTCACATCTGGGTTACATCACTGTCCTTTGTTTTTCTCCTCAGCTCTTCTCTCCCCTGTTTAACCAATCTCCTGCACTAAATTCCCTCTACTTGAAACACCTAGAAAGTTTTCTGTTTTCCTGACTGCGCTCTGATAGATACAGTTCACTGAAAACCTTTCTAAAAAGCATTAGATTGCAGTGATCTTTTCTCTGTACAGTTGGTCATTCTGTGCCTTTATCAGAACTAAAGAAAACAGGCCCCACTACAGAGATAGATTCAGAGGTATAAAATGTTTTCTGAAAATTGAAACCTTTTCCTAACATATGCACATTTCATAAGTCGTATTTCAAAAGGCTTTATATATTTAGCTGTACCTAAATTTGCATGTGGAGTTACAAGGTAAATAGGACAGATGGAGAAAAATAGAAGGGGAATATTTCAACATGCCAGGCAGAGGGGCAGGAAAGTGATAGTGATTCAACTAAATGCTGCCTCTTACCTAATATAGAGTCTTTGTTGGTGAGCTGCAGCCTTTGGGTTCTCTGCAATCCACTCTGACACTTCCCACGTTGGATCTCTTTCACGTGTCATTCTACTAGGGCAGTGCACACTGCTAGCTCTTAAAATAAGAGTTACACATATGGTACTTATATAATGGAGAGAAAACCTGTGCAGTGGGCCTGGATATGTTCACATTTGTTCTCTTGATAACGCTTCAGGAGAGATGCTGCCTGGGTTATATAATGATTCAGTTCCTAGGTTTGTGGTTCTTTGTTTTTTCCTGGAAGGCACAAGAATTTGACATATATCTGACTTCTGAACTTTGCTCCTTTTTGCTAGAGAATAAGATTTTTTATTTTTAAAAATCCTAATTTGGGTGCTAGAACTTCTATTCTGTATTCTATACCACCTTGTCCAAGTCATCACTGGAAACATAATTACTGAGAAAAATCAAGGCTCTGTTTGTCATGTTCTGTTGCTCTTGCTTCTGTGCCTTTGCTTATAAACCTCTCTCACTGCAGCAAGCCTGCTCTGTCTGACCTGGCAGACACTGCCAAGCTTTTACAATAGAAGGAAAATCAAAGAAATCAACTTGACTCCTTGATGTTACTAAAATTTACAGCCAATTTTCAATTATCCATGTCAGAAGATGCAAGGACCTTTGGAATCAAGATCTACTCTATAAATAACAAACAACAGAAACAAAACAACAGAGCTGCGTGTGATCAAGTGTTTCAGACCTTTCCCATATTTTTTAGCCAGGATTTCTGAAGTAGTCATCATAGCCTCACGGTTGAGAAACAGATCAAGCCTTGGGTCAGGATTGTGGTGGGTAGAGCTGGATTGAGGAACTTGGCCTTCGTTTTTTGGCAACTGGTCATCCTGTTCCTCCACCATCTCCAAACTGACCTTCCTCTCCTGGACACACAGGAAGATCAGAGGGAGAGCCTGAGGCTTCTCACCAGAGGGCTGGGTGATTTAGAATATGGAGGGGAGATTGGAGAGGCTGCTCCCAAGGCTGAGAGAGGCCGTACTACCTGGGAAAAATAATGTTCAACCCCTTAAACCACCCAACAAAGAGAGGAGAGAGAGGGGACTGCAGGCATCACTGGTTACTCTCCCATCCTGGGAGAAAGATGCTCCCTCATGCAAACACCAGGGCAGGGAACAGAGTTCTCTAACACTTACACCTGAACTATTAATAATATGCAATATTCTACCTTCACAGTTGACAGTACTAGACCATTCTTAATGGAGTCAAAGAACAAAAGTCAATAACCTGTAAACCATATAATCAACTGCCAAGCCATGAAGTACTGATTGTTCATATGTATTGCCTCCGGTTGTCTGTTCTGTTCCAAACGTTAGCACAGCCCTCACTCACGTGGAAAGGCTAGACTAGGATGTGTCTGTGAATCAGGAGATCACGTGGCCATCTTGGAGGAAATCTGAGAAGGTGTTTCCCATTTGTTGGACTAGTAGCATCATGTTTGCATATGTAGAGTGTTAGTGATGTCTTCCAGCTAGTCTGAGTAGTTGTGTGACCCTCATCGCTTCTGTTGGCATTTAAGCTAAACAATAAATTGTGATTTGTTGGTGACTCCCACCAAACGAGGAACTTTCTGTCAAAATATTCATGTTACCTAAGTTGATGAATGTCCAAAGTGAGATGGGTTTATTGTTGTTAATAGCTGTAATGAGTACAATCGACAGAATTGCACTACAAATTTCAAGGAATTAAATGGACTCATGAAAATTAATCAAGTTAAATAACCAACATAGATGGTTATTGCTTATAATAATAAGTTACAAACAAGAGACTCAGCAGTGTTTCCAATCTCATCATTATTTACTTATTTTATATTTGCTTGTTTACCTCACTTCTCCCATCTCCCAAATGCAAGTTTTGGAACATGGCAATATTTTTCAAGCATTAATAGGACTTGATGCCTTCCTTAAAAATAATCCAAACCCTCAACGTGTCAGAGAATTATGAGACAGAGAATCTTTCAGCTCAAGTAACATTCCAGCACAGGAGGTGATGAAAATGTTGTTATCTGAAAATTACGCCCTATGAAGTGAATGGTCATGTTCTCACTTGAATTCCTCAGAAACAGATGGCCACTCTTGTAGTAATAAAAATAATTCTCCTTACTTACCAGGCTTTAATTTCAAAATGTATTCACTGGAATCACATGGCGTTATCCTCGTACCCATCTTATGAGGGAGATGAGACCAAGACATGATACTTGATGGCACACTCAGCAGAAAAGTCTAAACCCACCTTGGGACTTGTCATCACTTTCAGGGGACCACATGGCTCATTAGACTCTACGCTAGGATTATGATTGACCCATTCATAGACATTCTTTGTGAAAATTTGCAGCTGCCTTTTAAAAAGATGTTCAGAGGATATCAAGTGCATGTCCACAGGGTAAAATCAGGAGTTTTTTATATCATAGGCTTAGATTATGGTCTTGCCACGTTGAAACAGCATTTGTCCCAACTCCCATCTTTCTTAGACCTTCACTCAGGGGTAAACACAGCCTGATTGACACACAGCCAAATCAAACCATGGTTGGCAACGCTTGGTACTTTGAGTTTTGTGGTGATGACAGTGGAGGTCATGGTGGTTTCCAGTGGAGGTTGTTCATCAACATATGAACTTGACAGAACCGATATATTGCAGCCCAACAAATACGAAGGAAGTTTTACTCTGTAAATTCCTTTCTGCTTTTTATTAGTAAAATACTATAGACCACGTAGGAAAGCTTAAGGAAACCACTACGTCTAGAAAACCTGGCTTGAGGATGCTTTTTGAGGTTAAGCTACTTAGAGTATTTTCATTTCTTATCACTAGGGCGTGAGGAAGGCAAAGGAGAAGCTCTGAAGTTTTCCCCCTCAGCAGTCAGGTGGTTAAAGCTGGTGTGGAGTAGGGGAGGATGTTGGTTTGGGCCTTAAATGAGAGGAGAACAAAACAGTTCAAAAAGATGGTTCATGAAGTGTTCAAGATGAACTCAGAAAGAAAGGCACCAGCTGGTCCTTAGGAGAAGGAGCCGAGCAAACGAACATGAAAGGTACTTCCTGAGTTGTCTTGAAATAGATAATTTAGTTCTGTTTGTTTATGATGTTGTTTTTATTTTTTATAAATTTATTTATTTTTGGCTGCGTTGGGCCTTCGTTGCTGCACGTAGGCTTTCTCTGGTTGCGGCGAGTGGGGGCTACTCTTTGTTGTGGTGCACAGGCTTATCGCGGTAGCTTCTCTTGTTGCGGACACGGGCTCTAGGCGCGCCGGCTTCAGTAGTTGCAGTGTGCGGGCTCAGTAGTTGTGGCGCACGGGCTTAGTTGCTCCATGGCATGTGGAATCTTCACAGACCAGGGATCGAACCCATGTCCCCTGCATTGGCAGGCGGATTCCTAACCACTGCGCCACCAGAGAACTCCCTATGATGCTGTTTCTAATAAGAAAGATACATTCAATACATTCCTGTCAAATTACTCATTTAACATCTATCCTTTCTGCCGTTAGTTTTAGCCTTCCACAGAGAGAGCTCATGGTTTGAATCCCTGTTCTTCCACTTACTAAGTATGTTCACTTTTGTTACTTGGCCTCTGGGGGTTTATGTGAGTCCAGGTCACTCGGGAGTTACTGTGAGTCACATGAAACCATACACTAGGCAGTCCATGGCACTGAGTCTCTTCCCCTTGTAAAAGAAAAAAAAATGCACTGGACACTCGTTAAAAATGGCAGGGAAGACTTTTTATTGAACTAAAGGAGAAAGGCAGTTGCAACAGGGCAACGAGATTGATTCAACTCTGCTGAAACAAAAGACAAGAGGATTATTAAACACTGGAATCAGTGACTGGAAAAGCACTGGGGGTTGATGGGGAAGGTTAGTGACCCTTCCTGAAGAGACTGGGAGGGGCACCACCTTCCAGACAGTTCCATTTCAAAGTGGTGTCTCCCAGGTCCTTGAGAAACACATTCCTGGGTGGCAGAAGATTTGCATCTCCAAGGGGCAGAGAAAGAGTTACAATTCCAAGTTTCCTAAAGTGAATGCTCTAAGAAAAGGGAGGTGAGGCCTGCAGTCAGAGGAAGCCTGTCTGACATTTAGTCCAGGAGGGGATGGGAAGGCCCTTGGTCACCCTTCTCACCAGGTGTGTCCTCACACTCAGCATTTTTCCATCTCACAAAGTTTTGGCCTTTATTCACTTCCTCTCACATCATCTGATATCTGATCCTTTTGGAGTCCGTTTCTTCTTAAGCTTTTCTTGTTGTTGTTGTTTATGTTTTTTGTTTTGTTTTGTTTTACTGATATTCATTCTAGGTCTTCTCTCTTACACAATAAAAGACATTAATTTTAAAAATGACCCATAAAACTGACCTATCTCTAGAGGACCTTTTGTTTCATGGGAGGCCTGGGAAAAGCAGCTTTTAGTTTTTGAGTTTGGGGTTTGGTTAAGTTGTATACTAGGACCCCATCAGTAGCTTGATTATAATCTCCTATGAATCCTGATTCTTCTTTGAAGGACATTTTCCTTGAATTCAGCATGCTTTCCTCAGTCTGTAATTGCTCTCAAGGCTCAGGCTCTGTTATTGTTGTTAACAATAGACTTTTTCCTTTTATCTGCTTTGACATTCATTTCTGTTTTTTTTTCTTCTTTCGATAATATTCTTCTAAGCAAAAATTTTTAACAAATCATAAGTTTAAAGAAAAGGAGTTCATACGCTTATTTTCTAATTTCCAAGTTGAACTGCATTTTAACCACTCTTTATAACTGAATGGCAAAGCAAGTCGAACTTTTTAATCCTTGAGTTATTAATGTTATAGATTTTCTCCTCAAAATTATATTGAGTGCATAATTAGATCAGGTTGGAAAACCCCATTTGTTTTCTCCAGGCTTTGAATCAAAACAAAAATATAACATCCACATGGCTTGAACATATTCTATAAGTTCAATCCCCTGATTTTAGGATTTCAAAGACTTGTTTAAAGAAAATTTAAATGTTCTCTCCTCTCCTCTCTGGGACAATGTGTTTCTTAGACTCTTTTCCACTAGCAGTGGGAGTATAGTGAAAATACAGCTGCTGGATCTTTAAATGAAATTAGATATCTTAGACGCTGCAACTGTCTTCCTTATGTTTTAACTACAGATCTTCCTTGACTTACAGTGGGGTTATGTCCTGATAAACCCATCATATTTTGAAAATATTGTAAGTTGAACATGCACTTAATACACCTAACGTACTGGCTATTATAGCTTAGCCTAGCCTACCTTAAAGGTGCTCAGACACACATCAGCCTACGGTTGGGCAAAATCATCTAACACAAAGCCTGTTTTATACTAAGCTGTTGAATATCTCATGTAATTTATGGAATACTGCACTGAAAGTGAAAAACAGAATGGCTGTCTGGGTACAGAATCGTTGTCAGTCTATCGGTTGTTCACGATCGTGATCTTGGGGCTGACTGGGAGCTGTGGATCACTGCCCCTGCCCAGCATCATGAGAGACCATGTATCACTAGCCTGGGAAAAGACGAAAATTCAAAATTTCAAGTAGGGTTTCTACTGACCACTGTCACTTTCACACCATCATAAAGTTTAAAAATTGTAAATTGAACCATCGTAAGTCAGGGACCAGCTGTCTATTGATTTGAGCTCATTAAACTCAAGTGAATGTTATCTTTTGCTTCTTGGGTAGTTATATTTTGTCAGTCTTTGTATGTCAAAGCTTTGGAGGTGTAATATTTCTTTATTTTTCTCAGTTTATCTGCCTCTAGAATAAGGGTAGCACTTTCTATTAACATTGTTAGTTTTGGAGGCATGTACTAGTCTATTCTCTAAAATGGTGTAGTTAATAGAATATTTTGGTGTCCAAATCTGTTGTGTACCATACATGAATCTGTAATTTTCCAATATTTAAGAGGAAGTACAGAGTCATATAAGCACGGGCTGAGGAGTTCTGTGAGTCTGGATTTGAATCTTAACATGACTCATTACATTTTATTGGACTTTGAGTATGTTGCTTAATCTGTCTGATCCTCACTTTCCTCATCTGTATATGGTAATAATAATAAGTGATAATATTTCCTGGAAGGGCTATGGTAAAGTCTAGAAATAACGCAGCTAAAACACTTAGCACAGTGCCTATCACATAGAAACCACTCAAAACAAAGCAAAATCAAACAAACAACCAAAAAAAAAACCGGGACCTTTAATGGCCATCGAATATACAATTTTCCTAAATTATACTTATCCTAAATATATTTGCTCCTAAGACAAAGGAAAATCTTTCAATCTTTCTCTGATTATTAATTTCAAGATATTCACATTGTGACAGCTACGCAATCTACTTTTCTGGTTAATAGAGATGGCTGATTGATAGATGATGAATTACTTCTCTGTTTGAATTATCAGGTCGTCTTTTGCTTTTCTTAAGTTGTTGCCCTTCTGCTCTAAAGGAGAGGCTCCTGGGTCACGTAGATTCATACTTTTCTACACATAAGTTCCTTCACAGTTCCTCTGGGGTTCCTTAAGGTTAGTGTGTCAGGGTGTGGGAGAAAGAATAGGGTGAAACGAACCAGCCCACAGAGGAACCAGACCTAGGGCCATGGTCACTTTGTGCAGCCGCAGGTAAACACTCCTCTCACCACAGGCTCACGTAAGTAATCTATACCAGCTGTTTCCTTGACCTCAGAGCTTTCTCGACTTTTCAAGCTCTCGTATGGTCTGTTATCATTGATTCTAAATACATGTTGGTTTTGGACTGGGGATTAGTAAATCACTGTGAATTTTCTTTTATGCCGTAGAAATCAGGAGGGTGTCATTGAGTCATCCAGCACCATCATGATATTATCTACATAAGTTCAATGACGTCTTGATGTATGGTCATCCGACATATAGTTTCTTTGTAAAAACAAGACCAGTAACACTTATCTTTTATTTTGCTTTTATCCAAAGTCTCCAGTTTCAGTCATACATAGAATATAAGGTGCTACCTCTTCTCATTTATGGGAAAAATAAAAACATCTTCTCATTCGCGACTCAGTAACAAATAGAGGAGTGGACTGGAGCTAGAGCTGCTTCTGGAGGCTTGCATTCAGGGAGATAAGCCAGACAAATAAGTAACTAGAAACAGAGCAATGCAAAGACAGAAAGTATTCATTCATCCAGTGATTCACTCAGTCAATCACTCATTCATTCAGCAATTGAGAGTTTTTATTTCTTAACACAGGTCAGGTTTGATTCTACATTTATAACGATGAACAGCAGCAAAGTTATAGCCAACCGAAGCTTCCTCTTTGGTCCTTTCATCTGAACGTGTGCGTGGCAGTGTGGAGTGGGAGTAGATAGACAATCACAGTGGTGCTTATCAAAGAGGATGGGGCCCAAGAACATAGGAAGGCACATGGCAGACTTTGGAGATCCAGCAAGATTTCCCAGAGTGTTCCATCTTATTCATTCCTACTCACCACAAGATCATAGCTTCTTACTGTAGCCTCTGTCGCATTGCAGGGCAATGCTACCCCCTCATTCTCCTTACTCTGTGCTTTGTTCTTAAGATATTGTATCGGTTATACTTGTAAAAATAACTCTTTTTTTTTTTTTGCCACCACCAACTTTCTTGCTTTCGCAACTGTGCTCATACTCTAGTTTCAAACTACAGTTCTAAGTCCAGCTGCATTGCATTCTCAGTAATTACTCCTTTTCATTGGTGTGGATTTGATTCTAAAAATCTCTTAATGTCATTATCTTCTATAAAGTTATGATATTAAAGAGCCAACTGTATTGCAACCGATTAAAAATATAGTTAATTTTTTTTATGGATTTCAGAGTCACACTTGTGTTAAGTGCTGCATTTTAAGCAAATCTAAAACATATTGCCATGCTTGAGTAATCCACATTAAAAATAAGTCAGGTTAACAATGTTCACTGCAGCTCTATTTACAATAGCCAGGACATGGAAGCAACCTAAGTGTCCATCAACAGATGAATGGATAAAGAAGATGTGGCACATGTATACAATGGAATATTACTCAGCCATGAAAAGAAACAAAATTGAGTTATTTGTAGTGAGGTGATGGACCTAGAGTCTGTCATACAGAGTGAAGTAAGTCAGAAAGAGAAGAACAAATACCGTATGTTAACACATATATATGGAATCTAAAAAAAAAAAGAAAAAGGAAAAACAGGCTCTGAAGAACCTAGGGATAGGACAGGAATAAAGACGCAATGTAGAGAATGGACTTGAGGACATAGGGAGGGGGAAGAGTAAGCTGGGATGAAGTGAGAGAGTGGCATGGACATATATACACTACCAAACGTAAAATAGATAGCTAGTGGGAAGCAGCCACATAGCACAGGGAGATCAGCTCGGTGCTTTGTGACCACCTAGAGGGGTGGGATAGGGAGGGTGGGAGGGAGATGCTAGATGGAGGAGATACAGGGATGTATGTATATGTATAGCTGATTCACTTTGTTATAAAGCAGAAGCTAACACACCATTGTAAAGCAATTATACTCCAATAAAGATGTTAAAAAATAAATAAATAAAAATAAAATGGATTGTCCAAAAAAAATAAGTCAGGTTACAAAAAGTGAAGTATTATCATCTCTGGTTTTTGAATAATTTGAACACTGATACATTTTGAGTTCCTGCAACATCCTACTTAAACTAATAGTCAAAGGGAGCTTACATTGTAACTACACCTGGATGGCTCTTGTTCACCTTTCCCTGACACTTTTGGAAATTCTCTGCTTGACCTGGTTCTGCCTTTTTTGCTGAAGCAAGTAGGAACTTTTTTCCTCAAAAGAAAGAACACTCCCAAGTTCTAGGTTCAATATCTGTACTTAAAGATCCCAGAAGGATCTCATTCCTAGCTGTTCTAATTCACTACAATAGCCCAAGCCAACTGGTCATCCTAGTGGAAGAATTCGGGGAACTGGTCCTGCTGATGAGGAAATAGTCAGGGGTTGTGGCTGGCACAAATGTTACTCTCTCTTTGCTACAGAGCCCCCAGCCTCAAATACATTGGTGAGGTGTTCATCCCAACTTATGAATTAAATTTGAAACTGAAGTGTATATTCTGGTGTCAGTATCACACTAGGAAAAATACGAAGCCACGAATCTTGACTTCCATCTGCTAGAAAGGCAGGGAGGAACAAGGTGAGAATTTTGTTTAGTGAGAAGTTTTAGATGTCTAGGATCTGCTCCAGTTTAATAATTTTAGATGATATTGGTCGTTTCCAATTCAAACAGATCTACTAATAATATTCAGTGTGAAAGAAAGCAAATGAGACCTGGAATAAATCAAAAGCCATGACTTGGGGTCCTTGCTCTGCCCCTACTGTATGACTTTGGGAAAGCCACCTACCTCACTTCACAAATATTTATTGCTAAGTGAGGGGGCATTTAGTGGAGACGAGGAAGATATGGTTCAGAGTATATTAGAGTGTAAATATTTGGATTTACTTCAGAGCTTGGCAGAGTAGTAAAATTTATTCCAGTTGGTTCACAGACTGCATTTACTCTCACACAATATATAATATTTTATCAATTAAGAGATGATAATACATGTCTGTCTTTTATACATTGATACCAAATATAATATTTAGGTTTAACTTTGGCTCTGAGTTATGGGAAAATCCAAAACAAGAGTGATGTAAAAGATATAAAACTTTATTCCATACTTAATATAAATATAGGCAGCTCCCTGTCATTAGGGACTCAGTTCCTTTGGACTTTTTTCTGCCATACTAAATTTGCAACTTCCACTCAGTGTCCAAGATGGCTGCTCAAGCTCCAGCCATCATGTAAACCTTCCATCTTACAACAAAAAGGAAAAGGGAAAGCAAAGTATACTTTCCAAAGTTCCCATACTAGTTTTGTTTATCTTCCACTGGGAAGAATCTAATCATATGACCTTAAAAGAAAGGATGGAGGCCTTCCCTGGTGGTGCAGTGGTTGAGAGTCCACCTGCCGATGCAGGGGATACGGGTTCGTGTCCCAGTCCAGGAAGATCCCACATGCCGCGGAGCGGCTGGGCCCGTGAGCCATGGCCGCTGAGCCTGCGCGTCTAGAGCCTGTGCTCTGCAATGGGAGAGGCCACAACAGTGAGAGGCCCGCGTACCATAAAAAAAAAAAGAAAGGATGGAAAAATTCAGTTTTTATCCTGGAGACTTATGTGCCCAGGTATCATCTTTTAACAT
This sequence comes from Phocoena sinus, assembly GCF_008692025.1. Lineage (NCBI taxonomy): Eukaryota > Metazoa > Chordata > Mammalia > Artiodactyla > Phocoenidae > Phocoena > Phocoena sinus. The sequence continues at coordinate 84,375,265 of NC_045774.1, read as the reverse complement.
TCTGTTACGAGGTCAAGGAGTGAACAAATATTGAAGGAAGTTAGTCATCTCTACAACAATAATAATGGATAACTCCTCACACTTAATCACCACCAAGCAACAGCATGTATATTCAGGCCAAAATCTCCTTTGAATTTATTAATAACAGAGCTACTTTCTTAATTTTTTCATAGGACAACTATTTACGGGATAAAATCTATGGACCAGGTACTCCACTGAACATAAAAAAGAAAACAAATTCCTGATCCTTAAAAGCTATAATCTTTGAAATAAGCATAAAAATAGGAGTTTCCAACAGATACTGTGATAATATAAGAGAAAATGATTTTGAATTCATGGAAGAGAAAAGAAGGTGTGGTGTTATTCTGAGGTACAATCATTGTTTGCTATAGTCATGCATTAAATGGGATCCTAGAAACCTGAAAGGATGTGTATTCCTCTCAAAGTGCTTCAAGTACTACAAGAGAGTGTCTCATGCATTGAGAGCCTGTAATTGAGAACTGAATAAGATAAATAAGTAGATAGAAAAAGATAGATATGATTTATATAATATTAGCTTGATCTGAACTGATTCAGTGATTTGTGTAGTATTTGGTTCATTGGAATCAAGTTGATTCTGCAGCAAAGCTCTCTTCCTTGTGGAATCCTGGCATTAGGACATTGTGGTCAAAGTAGGACAGGTGGCTGGATGTAACTGAATTCTCTTTCTTCTCTCTTTTCTGTTCCAACACTAACTTTGACTATGCCACACCTCTCCTGAGAAGGCAAAAATGTATGGAGAAGAATAGAAGGAGGCAAGGCTGGAGGTGGGGCGAGAGGAGTGGGTTTCACCCTCCTAAAACGAGGGGAATGAAATGATAGCTCTCTAGAGACGACTGGGGACACATTTCCACTCTTCCTGCACTCCCCACACTTTCCCCCTCAGCCTTGAGCCCAGATCTCTCTCGCTTGTATTCTTGCTTGTGAGTAAAAAAGGAGGGAGCTTCTCAGCTCATCCACATTACTTTAAACTGTATAATTAAAAGTCACGGGCTTCCCTGGTGGCGTAGTGGTTGTGAGTCCGCCTGCCAATGCAGGGGACATGGGTTCGTGCCCGGTCCGGGAAGATCCCACATGCCGTGGAGCGGCTGGGCCCGTGAGCCATGGCCGCTGAGCCTGTGCGTCCGGAGCCTGTGCTCTGCAACGGGAGAAGCCACAGCGGTGAGAGGCCTGCGTACCGCAAAAAGTCATGATATAAGAATAAAAGACTACACTTAAAATATTTAGTGAGATCTATTTTTGACTTAATGGCTTTTTGGATTTCGCCTCTCTTTTCCTGTTGACACATTTTTGCTGTTTTGGTTTTAAATAAAAATTTAAAATATGATAAAAGGAAATGGTATAAGGCATGACATGTCACGTTGAAACCAAAGAAGCTTAATAATAAAGTTTTGGCCAACCCAGAAACATTGTGATCCAGCCGTCACCATTTCTAAACAAAGTATGAGGTTATTATGTAGTATACTGCTAATGTTTTAATGTTCTGAAAATAACGTAAAATAATGTTTTTACTTCCTTCCTCTTTACAATCAATATTTTGCTAGTGTCATTTAAGCTCCAGATTTAAAAGTGAATTGTCCTCATAAAATTTAGCTAATATTCTGTACTGATAAAAGAAATTAAGTAATATTAAGAATGTGTTTTTGTTTTGTTTTGTTTTTTTTAAAGAAGATGTTGGGGGTAGGAGTTTATTAATTAATTAATTTTTGCTGTGTTGGGTCTTCGTTTCTGTGCGAGGGCTTTCTCTAGTTGCGGCAAGCGGGGGTCACTCTTCAACGCGTTGCACGGGCCTCTCACTATCGCGGCCTCTCTTGTTGCGGAGCACAGGCTCCAGACACGCAGGCTCAGTAGTTGTGGCTCACGGGCCTAGTTGCTCTGAGGCATGTGGGATCCTACCAGACCAGGGCTCGAACCCGTGTACCCTGCATTGGCAAGCAGATTCTCAACCACTGAGCCACCAGGGAAGCCCAAGAATGTGTTTTATACACACACCAAAAATCCAGCAACTTAAATTCAGAATGTGAAGTGTCCTTATCCTCTTGACCTTATTCCTTTCAGTAATCTGTACTAAACACATGCATATGTCATAACTGCTTGCAGATGTGTTTTTTTTGTTTTTGTTGTTGTTTTTTTGTGGTATGTGGGCCTCTCACTGTTGTGGCCTCTCCCGTTGCGGAGCACAGGCTCTGGACGCACAGGCTCAGCAGCCATGGCTCACGGGCCCAGCTGCTCTGTGGCATGTGGGATCTTCCCGGACCGGGGCACAAACCCGTGTCCCCTGCATCGGCAGACGGACCCTCAACCACCAGGGAAGCCCGTTGCAGATGTGTTTTATACTTAAGTAATTTATAGCTTTATGTTCTTGTGTAAAATGTTTATATTGTAACTTGCCTAATACAGGATTTTCCATACACTGGATACTCAAGAAATATTTTGACCCTGAATTCCTTGATGGCAAAAACTATTAAGACATGATAAAGAAAAAGATTATCTAGGGTTTCTCTGGGCTGAACTATTCTTTCCCAATAAATGAATGTCTTCCAAAAAGGTATTTATAGTCATTACTTATAAAAGTAATGATACTGGAAATAGTTTGTTTTGCGATCTATTATTTTTGTCCAATCTGGATCACAGCACTGTGACCATAGTTGTCTGTCCCACATGCTGAGAAGCTGAGAACCTAGCCTGGCAGGGTTCCAGACTTTCAAAAGTCATTGTTTATTAAAAGATAAGAAGCAGCTTGAGACACATCTTCAATTTTGCTTCAGAACAAGGGGTTTGAGACAATGTGATTTCAGTATATCCCAACCAATGTGCTGAAATTTTGATTTGTTCCTGGCAATAGTTTGAATTATTTCCAGGGAGCTGGTTTCTCTCTTCTGAGAGCACAACAGCAAGGGGAGTGTAATAAGAAGTCAAAGCGGGGAGAAATGGAATTATGTGTGTACTGGGTGGTCCATTACAAATGGAACCCAGGAAAACACCCAAACAGAAAAACAGCAGAACCAGTATTTCTCGACTTTTGCAGGGGACTGGAATCCTTGGCTTCAGAGTTGGATGGGGGCCTATGCTCTAGGTCTTTGGTTTTCCAGTGGTGATGAGCTGATACATGCATAGTCACTCAGCTGGATAGAGGCTTCAAAGCTGCCTAGCCATTCCCTGGCATCTGGCCCTACAATTCTCAACAAAGAGAATTCCCAGTCCCTCCGTATGTACTCAAACCTCTGATCTCCCTCCTACTTCTATAACTTTAGCAACTGTCTCACTCCTGCTCCAGAAAGAATCTGCCAGCTTTAACAGAGAAGAATGACCTTACTTTCCCACCACAAATATGCCACGTCATCTACATTTCACCCCGTCATTCTTCTTCCCTGTTTTAAATTAGGACCTTCTCAAAAGTTTGTTCTTCTCATGTGCTTTAGATTTCATTTCTGTCAGAATTTCCCTGAACTTGATGCAGTCAGTTTTTTCTCATTCCTGATTCACAGTTTCTCTCTCTATTTGATTCTTCACTTAGCATTTAAACATGCTTTAGTATTTCTCATTGTGAAAGTAAATCTCGTACACATATCCCCTTCTAATAATTATAAAAATACTGATAACGACACCACATATTTATTTAGCACTTAGTATATACCAGACATATTCAAAGACCTTTCCTTTTTTTTTTTTTAACATCTTTGTTAGAGTATAATTGCTTTACAATGGTGTGTTAGTTTCTGCTTTATAACAAAGTGAATCAGTTATACATATACATATGTCCCCATATCTCTTCCCTCTTGCATCTCCGTTCCTCCCACCCTCCCTATCCCACCCCTCTAGGTGGTCACAAAGCACCGAGCTGATCTCCCTGTGCTATGCGGCTGCTTCCCACTAGCTATCTATTTGACATTTGGTAGTGTGTATATGTCCATGCCACTCTCTCACTTCATCCCAGCTTACCCTTCCCCCTCCCTGTATCCCCAAGTCCATTCTCTAGTAGGTCTGCATCTTTATTCCTGTCTTACCCCTAGGTTCTTCTGACCTTTTTTTTTTTAGATTCCATATATATGTGTTAGCATATGGTATTTGTTTTTCTCTTTCTGACTTACTTCACTCTGTATGACAGTCTCTAGGTCCATCCACCTCACTACAAATAACTCAGTTTCGTTCCTTTTTATAGCTGAGTAATATTCCATTGTATATATGTGCCACATCTTCTTTATCCATTCATCTGTTGATGGACACTTAGGTTACTTCAATGTCCTGGCTATTGTAAATAGAGCTGCAATGAACATTTTTGTACATGACTCTTTTTGAATTATCAAAGACCTTTCCTTGATTAACTTGTTGATGGGAAGGGCAGGGACATCTTGCCATGCTTATTCTGGAGCCTGCTAAAGGAGCTGGAGATGGGGCCAGCAGAAGGGAGGTCTCTGCACCGAAATCTCACTCTGTCACTAAGAGTTCAGGAGAGAGCGCGTGATGGCCCCATCTAAGGTTGTGGAAATGGAAAGGTCAGTGGAATCGATATATCGTTATTAAATATACTCAAATAGGAATGGGTAATTGATTGGTTGTGGGAGAATTACAAGGCTGACATCTAGATTTCATTCATTCATGAGAATGAGGGTGTTCTTTCAATAATAGCAAACAGAAAAAGAAGAGCTAGCTAAAGAGGAAGGGTGAAGAGTTTATTTTTAGACATATTGGACCGGAAATATCTGGGGTTGAATGGCTCAGAGATAAGGAAACAGTGATTTGAAAGGTGAGCACAAATGGAACCACCCAATCTCAGATTTGAAAGTGGTTCTTTGGAGAAGTTCTTTGAGATTTCTATAAGTCGTCATGCCCAGAGTCCCATAACTGACCAAGTGAATTGCATAATTTAACTGAGGGGGTCTTTCAGCGTCAGGCATTTTCCCTCAAGTATCTGGAGGAGTCTGCCTTCCTCCTTGCACCACCAAGGACAGCATTACTCTGTTTTGTTTTGTTTTGGGGAGGGGTGTTTTTTGTGTTGTTTTTGTTGTGTTTTTGCGGTACGTGGGCCTCTCACTGTTGTGGCCTCTCCCGTTGTGGAGCACAGGCTCCGGACGCACAGGCTCAGCGGCCATGGCTCACGGGCACAGCCACTCCGTGGCATGTGGGATCTTCCCGGACCGGGACACGAACCCGTGTCCCCTGCATCAGCAGGCATTCTCTCAACCACTGCGCCACCAGGGAAGCCCCATTACTCTGTTTTGGCTTGTTATTTTCCACACCTTTCATAGTTAGCTATTTGATTCTCTTTTCATAGGGGGTTCTATAAAGAAGTATATCAGTTCTATTGGCATTATAAATTAAAATATGAATGCATAGCAGAGGGGCCCATTTTTGTTATTCTTTCTAGGAACTGACTATGACTAAATAAGTTACTATAATGGGTTGAGAATTTGTGTGGATAGTCATTATTGCTAATCCTTTTTAGAACCCACCGAGAGTTAAGCACTTTACATCAATTATATGTAATTTTAAGGTGACCCTATGTAGTAGATATTTTCACTTCCATCTGACAAATGAAAGATTGACGCTGTGAGAAATTGAATAATGTATGCAAGGTCTCACGTCTGGAGTTATTGACTGTCTATGTTGGATGCACATTGGAATCATAAGTGGAGCCTTGACAATTCTAAAATGGCCAGGCTACACCCCAGACTGATTGCATCAAAGTCTTAGGGGATCTCACTAATAGGTGCATATGGTTTAGAGCTCCCTAGGTGATAATCCTGTCCAGCCAACGTTGAGAAATACTAGCCTGCCTCTAAAACCTAGGACCTTTTCACACCATGTGGTCTCTAAATCAAAAGTTGTTTTCACTCCACATTTAAATAATCTTGTGATACCAAGTGGACAGTTGATTAAACTTGATAAACAGTAAATAAATAAATGTCTTCTTGATATAAAAATGTCTTCTTCTTGTTATCTTCCTCTGCCTTCCAAGTCATCAAAGACATATTTTCAAAGCCTAGAAACCCCAGCAAAAAGGCTACAGAGTTTTATTTTATTTGCTCTGCTGTTACAAGTTGAAGGCAACTTTATACACGAGTTACTATTATCCCTTTTGAGCGACTGTATATGGTGCTTGCTTAAACCAGAGGATATACACTCACTGATGAATGATTTCCTCTACAAATACAGATCACAATGTAAGTCAGTTTTTAGAAGTATATATAGAGCTTATAACACATTTCGAAGACTCCAAGTTATTAGTGAAGCTTTAGATGAACTCTTGGCCTTATTTAGCAAATGGCTTAATTTCATTTCATTTTGAATAAAATTGTTATTTCCTAAGTCTGGAGATAACAGTATATAATGAAGCATCTGCTATGTGTGATGTACAAATGTTTGGATTCCCAAAGGACATATTTCAAAGAACCAGATTTCCCCATTATATGTGACAAACTTTCCAAGGTCTGCAAATTAGGAACATGTTTTTGCAAGATACATATTTTAACATCTGTGGAACAGATTTTTATCTCTATTGACATCTATCTAGCATTTATTTTCTTTTTAATAGTGCTGCTTTATTTTAATATGAAATTATAAAAATCTAGCAAATAAGAGTTATTATTTTTTGAGGTATTCATATTTACCAACCATTGATATTGTCCCTTTACTCATTAACTATTTCATATCATACATGACTATTTAGCAATGTCTTCTATTGTTCAATTTTTTTTCAAAAAAGATGAATCAGAGAGATAATAATATAATAACATTTCCTCATCATAGTTTTGTGCCACTGCTTTTAAGTGAGTATTAGAACTTTTAATGGTGAGCCAAGAGTTTTCAAGAGAGAACTAAAGTCCATTATATCTCTTCTCTTGATATTTTCCTTTACATCCAAGGGGAACAATGCACAAGCTAAGTATCTGGGTCTATGAGAGATGTTTGTCAGTTTTCTGCAAATGACATGGCTGTTTATGTAGCATGTCACAGCAGCTATGGAATAAGGGAGGCTGAAGAAGTGGCATTAACAGAAAGATTCTGACTGAATGCTTAATACCATAAAGTTTTCATTTAATTTTGTGAAATGATGATGCTTAAAGCCACAACACTTACTGGTTTTAATGATTCATTCCATTTGGCATTTGCATATGTGTTGGTGGAATCTATATAACCAGAACTGTACTTTTTTAAACACAGCTTTATTAAGGTATAATTGATATACAAAGAACTGCACATACTTAATGTGTGCAATTTGTACCATCACCACAATCAAGGTAGTAGATACATCCAACACTTTCCAAAGTTGCCTGGTGTGCCTTTCTTGTTGTTATTGTCTTTAATAGAACACTTAACATGAAACCTACTGTCTCAACAATATTTTTTTCTTTTTTTAATTAAAGATAGTTGATTTACAATATTATATTAGTTTCATGTATACAACATAGTGATTCAATATTTTTGTAGATTATACTCCATTTTAAAAAATATTGACTACATTCCCAGTGCTGTATAAATATATCCTTGTAGCTTACCTATTTTATGCATAATAGTTTGTACCTCTTAACCTCCTACCCCTATCTTGCCCCTCCCCCAACTCTCTCCCCAATGGCAATCACTAGATGGTTCTCTATATCTGTGAGTCTGTTTCTGTTTTGTTTTATTCATTCATTTATTTTATTTTTTAGATTCCACATATAAGTGACAACATACAGTATTTGTCTTTGTCTGATTTATTTCACTAAGCATAATACCCTTCAGGTTCATCCATGTTGTATCAAATGGCAAGTTTCATTCTTTTCTATGGCTGAGTCGATTTATCAGTTCATCTGCTGATTGGCACTTAGGTTGCTTCCATATCTTGGCTGTTGTAGATAATGCTTCTATGAACATTGGGGTGCATGTATCTTTTAGAACTAGTGTTTTCATTTTCTTTGGATATATACCCAGGAGTGGAATTGCTGGATCATATGGCAACTCTATTTTTAGGTTTTTTGGGAGGGTTTTTTGTTTGTTTTCTGTTTTTTTGTTTTTTTGTTTTTTGTGGTACGCGGGCCTCTTACTGTTGTGGCCTCTCCATTTGTGGAGTACAGGCTCCGGACGCACAGGCTCAGCAGCCATGGCTCACAGGCCCAGCCGCTCTGCGGCATGTGGGATTTTCCCGGACTGGGGCACGAACCCGTGTCCGCTGCATCAGCAGGTGGACTCAACCACTGTGCCACCAGGGAAGCGCTATTTTTAGTTTTTTAAGAAAACTTCATACTGTTTTCCATAGTGGCTGCACCAATTTACATTCCCACCAACAGTGCACAGAGGTTCCCTTTTCTCCACACCCTCACCAACATTTGTTATTTGTTGTAAAGCTATACTTTTACATGGTGCATTTTTCTGTTTTATTTGGTGATGATTTGGACAATAAGGACAAATCACTTAATATCCTTTTTGTTTGTTTATAATAATATCTATTTATTTAAAAGCTATACACTTTTATTTCAAAAAGAATTGTTGGTGGCTTGAAAAGATATAGTATAACCACATAAATATGAGTATTAGCAAAATCGGGTCCTTCATGGCACAGACAGCATATTGTAGTGAAAGGAGCACATGCTTCTTCATTTGCTACCGGTGCAACTTCAGACATGACTTCACTGAGTGTCATTTCCTCAGTTATAAATATTGACCTTGTAACATTGCTGTGAAATTAACATTTAAGACAGAGGATGTGCTTAACAACTTAGTTTTCTCATCATCTTTTAAAATGTAGTAAAACATCTTTAAATAAGTTTGTTTTGCCAAATGAAAATATTTCATGTATTTGATTAAGGTTTTAATTATGATCCTATTATTAACATCTATCATTTATTGTGCACTTACTGTATGTGAAGTTATGTACTACCTTTGTGTAAGGCCCTTTTTATCCATTATCTTATTTCACCCTCACAACAATTCATTTTTAGTCTGTAAGAACTACCATTTTCTGAATATTACAAATAGGAAATTATTAGTGTAGCCTTTAAAGGACTGTCTTTGAAAATCACAACGGTGGTGAGTCATAATTTCTTCCCATAGCAACATTCATATGTAAAGAGTTATGGATGCATCCCAAAATTATGCTGTGTGTGTCTTGTATTGAATACATGTTTTATTCCATGAGAATAGCAAGGTATACACATTTATAATTCATTTATTATGGACAAATCAGTATGTGAATACAGGAAAGTGTTAAAATAATTCAAATATGAATTCGTTCATATTAAGGAATTATTTCAGTTTGTCTAAGATTGTTAAAATGTTGTGACAACTGCAATAATTCTTGATTTCTCCATAAATGCTGAAATTAAAGTATATGGATATTGATACTGTTTGATAGTTTATAAATATTTTCCTGGAGTGCTTCATCTCAATATTCTGTTTTTCATATTTTTAACAAAATCAGGTTTCTCTGCATTCTATATGTTCCATGGAGGTTTTATTATATCATGTATCTCTCATCAAAAGCATTTTCTCTTTTTCTTTTTTGAAATATTTACAAAATAGTTATCTAAGATTGTTATTTTTAAATGTTAACACCCTTCTCCCTGACTTATTTGAATGTTGGAAATAAGGTAAACACTGTGTTTTGTTCTTAGAATTCTTGAAAATCTGCCAAATGAAAAGAGTAAATAATTATATTTCACACTTTGAAAAATTCTTCACTGTAATAATGTAAAATATTTTTCAAGTTGCAATTAAAGAATCATTAAGATTTGAAATAAACTAGTAAAATTGACATCTTTGATAAACCTAATAAGAAGTAAGAAACATAGATAATCAAACTTAGAAATGAACAAATGGTATTTCTTAAAACTTATGAGAGGGCTTCCCTGATGGCACAGTCGTTGAGAGTCCACCTGCCGATGCAGGAGACACGGGTTCGTGCCCCGGTCCGGGAAGATCCCACATGCCACGGAGCGGCTGCGCCCGTGAGCCATGGCCGCTGAGCCTGCGCGTCCCGAGCCTGTGCTCCGCAATGGGAACCGCCACAACAGTGAGAGGCCCGCATACTGGAAAAAAAAAAAAAAACTTATGAGAACATTAATATAACCGGATACTAAGACATTGGAAAATATAAATGAAAAGGATAATTTCCTGGGAAAACAGAAATTTCCAAAATTAATTAATTAAAAATTAAATTAATTCAAGAAGAAGTGAATATCCTGATGAGGTCTTTAATTAGAGAGTATTCATGGTATTGTAGAATTTTAGAGCTAGGGAAGCCTTTAAAGATCATATAGTAAAGGTCTCATTATGCATGAGAATGTTGAGGTTCAAAGTTTGTGTGGCAAACTAAAAGAATTCCATTCATGAGCTCTGGAAATTAGGAAGTCAGGGGTTATTCGTGTGGGAGGGCAATTCAGGGGAGATGCTGTATGGCAAGAAGAGAATATGTGAGCTGGTAGTAAAGAAGTTGATGAACAGCTTAACCTTTCAAGAATTTTGACAACTGGAAAGAGAGAAAGCAACCCGATGAGAACCAGTCCAAAAAAGGCAATAAAAAGGAGGTTGATTGGCTGGTTTGTTAGTTGAAGATAGATATTTTAACAGACTTGTAGGCTAGGAGATTATGTTTATAAGCATATAGAAGCTAACTAAATGGGGAGAGTATAGAGCTGACCAAATGTAGGGTCCAGAGCAGTTACTATGTATCAAGCTCTTTACATAGATCATGCCATTTAACCTTTACAACAGTCCTACAGCGTAGGTGCTGTCAGCATCCTCATTTTTACAGCAGATGAAGCAGTGTGTGAACCTGCCTCTTAGCTCTATTACACCAGCTCCTGGAAGGGTGAGGGTCTGCTCTGGAAAGGAGGCCGAGGTAGATGAAGCTAAGGGTCCCAGGGAATATGAGATTAACAATGCTATTGATGGTCCATACCTCATCAGTAATGTTGAAGGCAAGCCCATCTGGTATAAGAGTAAGCGGGGAAGTTGGGGCCTGAAAAAAATGAAAAGGATTGTGAGGCTTAGGCTATTAATGAGCAGAAAAACATTGTCAAAATGCAGTGTAGTTAGGTAGTTAAAGAAGTGCACAAGCTCTGGGGTCAGAGACAATGTCTTAACTGCTCCTCCCCATTCAGTAACCATGAAACATGGGCCAAGTTACTTAGTGTCTCCAAACCCTCATGTGCCAAATGGGGATGGTGATCATCTTGCTACATGTTACTCTCTTTTATGCCATTAGGAAAACCTCTATCCTGCTTTATTCTTCTTTTGAGACTTCCTGGAGGATTCTTTGTATTGGGTTTGCTCCATGACTTAGAACTGGCCTGTCAAGCTTAAAAAAAAAATTTGATGGGAATTGCATTGAATATATTTATCAGTTTGGAGAAGATTGACATTTACATGACACTGAGCCTCCCAATTCATGTACATAATATATTTCCCATCTATTCATGTCTTGTTTTGTGTACTTTAATTAAATGTTAGCATTTTCTACATGAAGCTCCTGCACATTTTTGTTAAATGTATTTGAGGTGTTTTATAATTTTGGTTGTTATTGTGAATAGGACCTTCTCTTTCATCTGATAATCTTTCCCTAGTGATTTTGTTTTATAGGTGCAATGTCTTTTCTCAGTTTCTGAAGGACTTAATCTGTTTTAGAAATTTTAATTTTTCTGTTACCTCTATTATCTCTCCTCCCACCTCACTTTTTTTTTTTCTTTGCTTGGCTTTTTTTCATTCTTCCACGTTGGAAAATTTTTTCAATTATCTAATTATCTTTGGCTGTGTAATCATATATAAAAGCAAGGCCCTAAAAAGCGACTTGAAGTTCTCTACTAGGTTAGATGGACTTATTGAAAGGTAATCTACATGTTAATCAAGGATGAGCCAGTGTATGAAGATTTTTCCCCTTTGGGGGAGAATTTTAATCTCTGACCTGCTGGCATTTGGGGAGTAGAAGTGAGGGGGACAGAGAGGGAGGGCTCTATGGTTTAATACATACATTTGTATCTGCCTTGTACACTTACCCACTGAGACTGGTGTCTGAGTTCAGAACCCAACCCACTGAATTTTTCAAAGACCAAGCCTCCCTGTGACAGTGCTAGGCTGCATTGAGCTGGGAGGAAATAGTTTCAGCTGCTCTGTATGTAGAGTTTTCAACCAACCTGGCTCTTTTTCAGTCCCATGCAAACTTGGGTCTTCCTTCCATGTCTGGCCCTTACTGTTTCCATGTGTTAAACCCTCTGAAGGTCTGCAGAGTGAATTGGCTCCATTACAGTCAGTATTTCTTCCACCACCCCCTCACCCTACAAGAGCTTAGGCTGTAACTTTCTCTGCCACTCTAAGTCAGTTACACCTCCTTCCCTCAGCATCTTCTGAATTTGTCAATGCCTTGAGTTCATTCACTCTTGTCTACTGCCTATTCTCTTTTTTCCTGTTGCTTAAAAATTTGGCCATTTTAACATGGTTTGGGAGGGAGAAGAGAGACAAATCTGTCATGATTAATTAGAAATTTTGTACTACATCTTCCAATGGATATTGTTGGTATATAAGGAAGTCAGTTTTGTATATTAATATCAGTGTACAGGAAATATAATATTTGTATGTTGATCTTATTTCCAGCCACCTTGTTGATTCTTCTTATTATTTCCAATTGTTTAAAAAATTGATCCTTTTTGGTTTTCTAGTAAGGAGATATATTTCTGCAATGATGAAAATATTGTCTCTTCCTTTCCTATTACTTTTTCTTGTATTGTTTTGGTGAGGACCTCCTATTCAATTTAGAATAGAAGTGATGGTGGGCATGCTTTAATTCATGATGGGAATGCTTCTAATATTTCACTATTAGATATGATTTTCAATCATAAGTTTTGGAGAGATAACCTTTATTAAGTAAGAATGTTCTCCTCTATTTGTAATATGTAATGAAGATATCTTAAATGATCATTGGATTTTGAATTTTATCAAATTCTTTCACATTTATTGATATGATCACATGGTTTCTTTAATCTGTTAATATAATAAAATATATACAGGTCACTTTAAATGTTGAAATCATCCTGCATTAGTGGGCACACTTTTTTGACAGTGATTTTTTATCTTTTTTCTGTATTTCTGGATTTGATCTTTAATTTAATATTTTCACATTTATGTAGATAAGTGAAAGTGGCTCATAGTTTTCTTGTTCATTTTGATGTCAATGTTATTCTAGCCTTGTAAAATGAATCAGATACTTCTAATCTTTTTCTTTGGCCTGAAAGTATTTTATAAAATGGGACTTATAGTACATTAAGTTTGTTAGAATTTGCCGGTAAGTTTTTCTGAACCTTCTGTCATTTTTGAAGATTTCTTTTATTACCTTTTACTACCTTTCCATTTTAGCTAAGATTAAATTTTATCTCTCAGGCCAATTTTGATCATTTATGTTTTTCTTGAAGAATGTCCATCTTATGTAGATTTTCAATTATATATATATATATTACCTGCTATTCTTTTATGATACTTTTAATAACATTTTTTATTCCTAATGTTATTTATTTTTCTTTCTCCTCCACCCTTTAAAAAATCACAATAGCCAAAGGTGTAGCTGCTTTATTAGCCTCTTGAATCAGCTTGGGTTTTGTAGATCAATTTGACTCTTTTTAAATTTTTTCATTTGTAATTTCTGCTTTTGTCTTTATAAAACTCCTTCTGATTTCTTTAAGTGGCCCATTTATTTTCATTTTCTCTTGTTTTCTATCTGTGGGTTTAACTCTCCTGAGTATTGTCATAGCAAAATTGCACAAGTTTTGATACTGATTTTCAGTTCTAAATAGTTTATAATTTAGATTTTAATTTCCCTTTAATTTATTAATTATTTAAAAGTTTTCTCCCCAAGAGGTACAGAATTTTAATTTTGATTTCTAAATTCATTACATTGTAGTTTGTTAAAATGTCCTGTATGTTATCAAACTACTTAAGTTTATTTTATTCTACTTTCTGTCCTAGCACTAGTTAACTGCTATAAATATTCTATTTGTATTTTAAAGAACTGCACATGTTGTTTCTTATGTATAATATTGCAAAGAAAGAAGATTAGTCACTTTTATTGATTGTTATAGTATTCCATATTACTATTTTTCTCCACTTTTCTGTGACTTTCTGAGAGCTATAGGTTTTCTTTCATTGTAAACTTAGTTTGACAGCTTGTCCTTGTAGTTTTCTCGGGTTTTGTTTCATATACTTTGGAAACTTGTGATGAGTTTCATAGAAATGTGTTACTTTGGAAACTTCTTTATGGCCTGCTCCTTTTATCAGTATGAAAAGTCCTTCATCTCTTTTAATGCTCTTTTCAATATTAACATTGTGACATCTGATTTTTTTCTTATTAGCATTTGCTTAATATAGCTCTTTCATCTCTTTATTCTCAGTCTCCCTATGTCATTGTGTTTGAGGTCTCTTATAAACTCATTACTGGATTTATTTTTTTTTTATGCAGGATAAAAGTTCTTAACGTTTAACTAGTGAATCTAAAGCATTCCCATTTATTGTGATTCCTGTAGTTTGGAATTATTCTTATCCTCATTTAATTTTTCTGTGTATTATATTTTCTAGTTGCCCTTTTGCCTACCTTTAATTGGACTGATAGATTTTTCTTAGTTCAATTTTTCTACTATTTTACAAATATATTGTTTCCACCCTTTTTGGTTACCTTAACATTGTTAACATAAATGTTCAAACATGTTTTTCTAACATCTAGAGTTAATCAGTATCTGAAATATTCCTGCAGACAAAAAACGAGGCTTCAACATACTTTTAAATTACCCTCCTCCTTTGCAGCTTTTATCTCTCAACTTTCACCCTTCATTGATAGTATTTTGAATTATATATCCAAGTGGCTATATAATAAATATTTTTTTAATTTTTAATAAGCATTTATTAAGACAACATATTTTAATATTGATATTCATGAGACATCTTTTGTCTCATTCCCTTCTTCTGGATTTATTATTATTATTGGTTTTTATTGTCTAGCAGTTCTTTCAGAGAGAATCTTAAGGTAATAAACTTCAAAGTTCCTTTCCATTCTAAAAAATGTCTTTATTTCTGCTTCTACTTGAATAATGGTTTTGCTAGATGTAGAATTTTGCAAAGTTATTTTCCCTTAAAATGTTGAAGATAGCCTATTGTCTTCTTATATCCTGGGTTGCTCACAAGGAATCTGACGTCAATGTGATTCTTATTCCTTTGGAAGTAATCTTTCTTTTGACTCTGACAGCTTCTAAGATTTTGTCTTTATTCTTGATGTTCACAGATTTCATCACAATAGATCTTTGTGTGTGTGTGTGTGTGTGTGTGTGTATCTGTCTTCCAGCTAGAGGATCTTTAATGTTCTGAGAAATTTCCCCATAATATTTATTTAAAGGCTTCCTCCTCCCCAAATTTTCTCTCTTTTTTTCTTCCAAAAATACTTTTAAACAGATGTAGGAACCTCTGTATCATCCATATATCTTACATCTCCTACTTTCCATGTCTTAATCTCTGCTCCTAATGGGTAGCTTTGGGCTTTGTATTCTTCATTCCTCCCTCGTCAGCTCTCTGTTTTTCAGGCATTTCTCACAGTACCTAGTCTACCATAGTTTACATATCTTTTCTTTCCAGTTATTTTATGCAACCTTTTCTGTTGTCCCTATGGATTTGCAATGAAAAGTGTACGTGAAGGTTATAGATATAAACTGTCCTCAGTTTGCCAAGCTAAATACCTTTCCAAGTTTTGTAATATTTATCAACAACAGGGAAGGAGGAGCTGAAGAAGTGGATGATGAGCTTGAAGAGCTAGTGAGTGGCAAGCTGTGAAGACCCAGCTCTGATGGAGTTGAGAGCAGACACACACAGGCTGAGTAAAGACAGGGTGTGAGAGGGTGGAGGTCACCACAGAGGGTCCGGTGGCAGGAAGAATTGACCAAGTGACAAGACATGAACGTTGACAGAAAAGGAAAATCAGAGTTTGAGTTTATAAGTGGAAAAGTCCCCAGTACTGTGGGGATCCAAGGATAGGTGATCTCTGTGGGTTCCTGATGTGGGATTTACATTCTGTGGAAGAAGAAATCAGAGAATCCTGAGCCCCAGACTTAGAGTGGCCACCTTCTGGAAAGTGATGGGACAAATGTGAAAATAAGATTTTATTTGAAAATCGCTATTTATAAAAGTTGTACTTTAAAAGACAGCTTAGCAAATATAACACATCAGTAGAAAAATCAGTGTGTGTTTCATGAAGTGCATATCTGAGTATACTGATCCTTCACGTGATAATGAAGCAAAATGTAGCTCCCTCTCAGCATCATAGGGTTTTGCTGTACCCTTCATACAAGATTAGTTTTGTAACTTTAGACCTCTTTAGTCCACAGATACAACTTTATTACGTTGAGACAGCTTAATTCCATACTTGGAGCACTTTCTAGATGTATATGAATTTCATCTGATCATAGTAGAATGCCACCACCCATAGAAATGGGTCTTACTTCTCTCGTTACTGTATATTTCCCCACACATGTTGTGACCATATTATTGTCCTGAGAGACATGAATTCTCGAAATATAAATGTCAGTAACCCCAAATTATTTGTATTATGTGTATTTCAATTTACATTAGAATTAAAGGGAGTCTTATAAATCCCAAAGTAACAAGCATAATATAGCGAGAGCAAATTAAGTCACTGTAGTGAGACCTTGAGCATTTTACTACTTCTTACAAAATGTCAGTGCCTCTAGCACTTATCATTTAAACATTTCAACATTTTGCATTGTTTCATATAAGCCTGTACTGATAGTTTATAAATCAATAAACACATACAACTGAGAGGAGATGACCAGTTGGAAGGAAATGACAGGTGAATTAGAAAGTGTAACTAGTCCAGGAATTGAATGGAAGGGTTATCTTTGAAATTCAAATTGGGATCAGGGACCACAGATCAAGAAGGAGCAAAGTAATCAGCCTGCAGATGTTTAAACTTCAACGTGGAAAAAAGTCTGTGTCTCAAGTATAGGAAGAATCACAGTTGGTTAAAGCTCCTGCATTATGGCTGAAACAGGAGTAAAGGGATGAGGAAGAAGGTGCTGGAAATCCATGACTTTCTCAGACTGAAAGTTATCAATTTCTTTGTGGATTGCTTTTTTTTTTTTACTTTTTATTTTATATTAGAGTTGATTAACAATGTGATTATTTCAAGTGTACAGCAAAGTGATTCAGTTATACATATACATGTGTCTATTCTTTTTAAAATTATTTTCCCACTTGGGTTGTTACATAATATTGACCAGAGTTCCCTGTGCTCTACAGTAGGTCCTTATTGGTTATCCATTTTTAATACAGCAGTGTGTACATGTCAGTCCCGAACTCCCATCAGTTTTGTAAGAATAAACTTAAGTACCAAGTAGATTTAAGTACCACATGAAATAAGGAATCCCATGCCGAAAAATGGTAACAGCATTTTTAGTACTACTTAAAAAAATGATGATTATACTCATAATCGATTAAGCAGTTGCCATCTGCCTAGCACAGTCCTACTCAGCATCTGTACATTATCCCTCCTCATTAAATCAACCTGGTGAGATAAACATGATAAAGTTTCTTTATATATGATTAAAAGAATTGAAAAGTGAAATTAACATCTGGTGAATTTCCAAAGAATAAACAAATAATTTGGGTTAAATTTTTTTAAAGATATTCTGCTATAGTGGATAGGAATGGAGATGGAAGGATGAGGATTGTATTTTTATTTCTTTGTTATGAGTTTTTAGTGATTTCTTTTGTAGCTCTCTATGTTTTGCTTTTTTTCAATTTTTGGAAACAGCAAGACTGAAACTGACAAAGGAAGAAATTAGTTTGCTTACTGGGACTGGTTTATAAAGACTGGCATTTTAACAAGACTTACACAAAAAAATTATACCAGTAGTGAAGTAAGTAGCAGCCTTTACCAAAATGAAGCTGCTCATCTTTGCAGATGAGTCACAAGTAACTAATGGTGGCACATTTAAGTGATTAAGTCGCACAAAGAAAAAGATCTCTGAAATCATGGCTGTGTACTGCCAGTGACTTGGTTAGCTTTTCAAAATGATTTGATTAGGATACACATTATAGTGTAATAACACAGAGCAATGTATTAAGTGCTTTGAAATATGTATGCTATTTTTTTCTAGGCTATTAGCCAGACCTCATTTTGTACTTTGCCCTTACACCTTGAATATCACACTTGTATAAAAAAGCATAGTAATTTTTTTCTTTTGAAAGGCTGTGGCGATATAATCTTAACATCAACAGATAATACAACAGAGCATTACTGGTTAAAAAGGAAGGATAAAGAATGTACCAAAAAGAATTATGCAAGATGTCTGTAACTTAAATTAACCCAAAGAAAGGATCATTCCCATAATTATGTTCAAGAAAAAAATTCAAGTAAAGTATTAATTTAAATCTCCCTAGAGTTTAAATTTACATTCAGGCTTCACCTCATAAAAAACTGAACACACAAGTGGAATTAGGACATTATTTTCTATCATAGATAATGTACAGCATAAAGACTCCAGGGTCTCTAATTTCTGTAAATAATTACTCTGTCACAAAGCAGAGGTAGATATTTGAAGTAAAAGCAATGGGTTGGAGATTAACAACCTTCTGAAGGACATGTGATGCCCGCATATTAAGTGTGAGTCTTTTCTGTTTCCACAGAGCATCTGTACAACCACCACTGCATTTTTGCACTTTTTCTTCCTGGCTTCATTCTGTTGGGTTTTGACTGAGGCGTGGCAATCATATATGGCTGTAACTGGAAAAATTAGGACGCGGCTTATAAGGAAACGCTTTTTGTGCCTTGGATGGGGTAAGCATATTAATATTCCCTTTCGTGCTCTTGTTAAAATGACCTTGAACACTTCTGTAATGAATGAAGCTGGAGAGTGTGATTATCCCCAGGCTACTTTGTCTAATTTGATATGAGGAAGTGGAAATATAGGAGGCTGGTCATATTTGAACATTCTTTGAGCGTTTGGAACTTTAAAAAGGAGTGAATATTAGATGACCACGTAGCTGGTCAGTTGATAATCAATAGTGCTCACGTGGTAGGAAATGAGACCTGAGGTATCTACAGACAAGGAATCAAAGTGTTCTCTACTAATAGGTTCTGGAAACACAAAATGTCTTGAGATGTTCAGGGCTCAAAGCATGATGTTCTAGTCATGTACACTAGCCATGTACTGTACTCCCCACAAGAAAACTCTGAGGACTCCATTTCAATAGAGCTATTCGCGTCACAGGAGAAAGCTGTTCAGACTGTGAGTGAAATCTCATGGCTAGTCCGTGGGGTCCTCAAAGGAAACACAGAATTGCTGATGGGCTGAGGATGAATTAATTCTTCATTAGGAAAAGTTTCTGTCACATTGACTTATGAAATGGACATCTGGAAGACCTATACATTTCAAAGGACCAATTCTAATGTTTAATTGGAATTAATAAATTGGTTTAATTATAATTAATTAGTTTCATTCACTTAAGAAACTAGTTTTAGGGAAAAAAACAGGATTTTGTCTTATTTGCCTTTGAGTTTCAAAAGACCTGCACTAAAAAACCTGGAGAATTTTGGACCAAATATATAAGAAATGCCTAATGTACCAGAAGACTGGAGAATAGGATGCTAGAGGGAACCTGAAAAATTACAAATAAGTGGACTTATTACCATACCAGAATAATTCATGCTGGAAAATATAGGACCAAGAACACGAGGATTATTCATCAGTTTTCAGGTAGGGGATGTCATGTCTGCACAGGGAAATGGGAAAACCATTAAGAGATTGGAGAATGTAATGTACTTACAGTTTCTTAAAAGTTTTGTCTGGATTTCATGTTAAAGACCTTCTAAAGTTGAATCAGGAATTGATTAGGTCTAAGAACTACAGTATGCAGGGAAATGAAGACTTTCCTTGAAGTATAAAGAGTAGCAATTTTTAGGAACCTTAACTACCTTATTTAACATCATTACCAAAGATGATATTGAGGAGAAGGGTGCACAGCTTGTCTGCAGGATGACAGCTAATATTAAACTCCTCCGGGTAGCAAAAAAGCTAAACCAATGGTTCTAGACTGTCAGGAGGTCTGGGAGTGGGCAGAATAGTGGCATATGAGTTTCATGACAGCAAAGGGCAACATAATAATTTAGAAAATTTTTAAATCTAAATTGTATGGAATGAAGATTATTAGCTCTTCAGCTAGGACCCAGAAGAGAATTTTTTTCTAACAAACTCAGTCTGGTCAATCAAAAAGGTCAACTATATGAAAAAGGAAGAGAAGAAGGAGGACAAGAAAGGGGGAGGAAGAGACATTATACATATAATTATATACATACATATATTTACAAATATATGTGTGTACATATATATATGTGTGTATACACACATATATATGTACAGAGAGATATATACATATACACATACATATAATATCATATATATGCAGAGAGAGGGGGAGACCAGCATTTGTTTAAAAGAACATGGTGTGTTCCTCAGAGGCACTCTTTACAGTTTCCATCATTTAAACCTCGTGAAGGAATGTGATGTCATTTGAAGATTCCCAGAAGAGAATAAGAAAAAATGATAGGAAGAAAGAAGATGGATGGAGGGGACACAGGAAGATGATGAATTTTTCAACCTGAAAACACAAACATGGTCTTCCTGATAAAAAGGCATGACCGGATAAACCATTAGGTTAGACTGAACCCCATTCGCCAAAAACAGGGAGTTTCCATTGAACTTGAGCAAGGTAAGCATGATTCATATAAACCTAAACTGAAAGATGTCAGGTCGGAATTGGTGCAGGAATGCAGGCACTTGAATGCCAAGAGGGACTAGGTATTGCCCGGAGTGATACCTACCTAGAGGTTCATGAAGAAAAACTGGCATAAACTCCCTGAACTCTGTTCAGGATTGTTAAAGGAGTATGGGCAGGAAGCCTAAAAATCAATTCCTCGAGCCCTTAACCCTGTTCCTACATTCTTGTTATTATAAGTAAATCATAAAGAAGTAAGTCATTTATTTTTTCTATCTTATTATAAGTACAACTTGATGTGGATCGATATGAGGCCAACTGAATGTTCCATTTCTGTGATACTCCATCACACCAGAACATCCTTTTTTTGCCTTTCTGATTTTATAAATATAAATTTCCTTTATAAGAGTGTAAACCCCTAGGGAAAAAAAACAAAAGATATACTAAATCTCTGTTATGAGTTTCCTTTAAGCCCATGTCAAATGCGGTGGTAACCTAGCAACATCAGAGAAACGCGCGGACTTAAAAACCCAGCTGGTGTACTCATGTTTTTGTACTTGGAAGAAATTTTGTAATGGAAACATACTTTATGAAGTGATTCATCTGAAGGTAGTTCCCCGATTTCAGCACTCCGAGTTTGTTCTGGCTTTGCTTGAGCCAGTGTACACAGTGGTTGTAGCTGAATGTGAAGTGTGACAATGCTTTTCTTGCAGGTTTACCAGCATTAGTGGTGGCCACATCAGTAGGCTTCACCAGGACAAAAGGATATGGCACTGATCACTAGTAAGTCCGTCCACAGTAATAAATCTTGTTTATTATTAAGTAAATCATCAAATATGCTTCATTAGTCTTGGCTGGAACTGCTGATGGCTTACACTTTATCACTGAGTCATTAACAATGGCATAAGTCATATTACTGAGGAATGATGGAAGTGGCTTAAATGCACAAAAGTTAAACATTAAATGCTGCAGGACTATTCAGAATTCTTGTTTCAGTCTCCCATTTCTTTGTAAGACCAGCGTCCCTAATTTCTAAAATATTTCAGTATTTACTTTGCATGTTCAATCTCAGATACCTTTTTTAAAGAACTGGATAAACCTTGACATGTTTACATTTTAGAATATGATTCCGATCTGAGCTTCTGATTTCACAGATGATAGTATATACTGGTAGCCCCCAAATTATGTCACGTTAGTTCAAGTTTTGTTGCTATGTTAGGGTAATGCATATTGAAACCTGTAGGTCAGGGAATCAATAGACTCCAAACTAGAAAATTCCTGGGCTGTGGAAGAAATTAGAAGGGAGAAAAAGGGATGTGGCATCAGCCCACCCTAATCAGAGCTGGAATACTTATAACATTCTATGAGAGAATTTATAAGTCAAGACTACATTTAATATTTCAAATGTAAAGCAATGCACTTTCATATTTTACTTCATCTGCTCTTTCAAGTTGAGGAGACAGTAGAGAAATGAGGAAAGAGATGTGCATCTTATTAGAGGCATACGTCTTAAAGGGAGATGTCCTGTTTAACTGTGCTCAGGTTTGAGATAGGGAGTTTTGCTAATGAGGCCCTCCGGTGGGTACATCCAACTGGAGAGTGTGCCAAAAGACACCACTTCACCTGCCACCCGAAAGAAACCTCCAAAGAATTGCAAGAACTCATGTCATCAGAGCACTTGCTTTCCTTATGCAATCTACAGTACGGAAAAACTCCCTGGTAGCATATGCTGTAGAGCAGTCCTAGTACAGCACCATTACCTTTAAGCTATTGCTTTTCACAGTGGCGTGCCTCTTTTTGAAAGGCACCATGTTGGGGACATGGAAAGAAGTAGGATTATAGATGGCACAGTTCCAACTTTCAAGGAGTGTATGATTAACAATGAATGCAATACGATGAGGAATGTATCAGTTTGAAGGTGAATTTACACAAAAATGCAGTAGAAATTGAGTAGCAGTCTCAGAGACACCAAACTGAAGCGTTCTATCAGACTAAGGGCTTTTTCTCCAGGTATTTTATTTTTAAAATAGATATTAAATCATCGACCTCAAAGTGGAAAAGTAGACTTTTATCTATCCACTGTTATGGCCAAGGAGCAATAACTAGATGCAGACTTTGGATCCACACACACACGCACGCACACACGCATGCACTGATTTACATAGTAACATTCACCTGATTAAGTGTATATAATTCTGTGAGTTTTAGCAAATGCGTAAGTCACGTAACCACCACCACAACCAATATAGAAAAGTTCTTAGAAGAGAGAGAGAGAACAGTTATTGTTAATTGTTGATTGTTGGTCACTTTGGAGGCAGTCTGCTGATTCTGAGGACTGAGAAATAATACAGAAAGGGTCAGAGGTCAAAGACAAGTGCATGAAATGGTGGGCATGACTCTGCATCAAGAGGACCTCTTGACAGCCCTCTGCTATGAGAGAATGAGTGTTTTTACCTAAGTGGTTACCATGTCTCTATCAATGCAAACCTGCATCTCTTGGTGAAGCTAGTAATGGAAACAAACACAGCTGTATTTATTTTTATTCAAAAGCTTATCTTCAGTGATTTTTTTAGTAGTCTAGGAAAAAGTAAAATTAGAAGAAAAAAAAGCATGCAAACTGTAGATTATCCATTCTTTGCAATGATGGCTTTTAAACCAATGTCTCCCACTATCTCAATGGCCTCAAAGAAGAACAGGTAAATGGCACATATAAGACTCTAAAAACATGTTGTTCTTGCTTCAAAGTATATTTGAAAAATTCCATAATGGATGTAAAGCAGCATTTTACAAAACTTAATCATCATCTTTTTACTGAAAGTCAGTATAAAAATCTCACTGCAAGAGTAATTTGTCTAAAATGTTTTAACTGCCCAACAGTAAGACCTTATAATCAAAGCGTCTTTTCTGTGAGAGGTATATAGTATTTCTTACTCACTAAATGAGCTAATCTTAGTTTTTTTCCACATCTTCTGTGCTATTTTTTTTAAACTACAAACCTTTGAAATATGCCAAAATTCCAAGTTATTTGTATCACACTTTAGTGGTTTAACCCTTATCACTAATTTTTGTTAGTTTTTATCTGATGTTATTTTCAGCTGCTGGCTCTCCCTTGAAGGAGGACTGCTCTACGCTTTTGTGGGACCCGCAGCTGCTGTTGTCCTGGTAAACACCGAAATCAACTTAGTTTGTTTTCTTAGCAAAGGAAGGCTACCTCGTTTCCTTTAGAGAGACACTTCCGTATTGTGTAGAAATGTTAAAGTTCAATGAATCTTTTCTTAAATTTGAATGTTAACTTCTATTCAGTCCTTTATTACGCTAAAATATTCTTATTTTGAAGGCTGAAGAATTAAACGTGGGAGTGTGGGATTTCTCTTACAGGAATTTCACATTTGTGACGAAGTTTAAGTTTTGGTAAATTCTTCCTCATTAATGTACAGAATGTCATCATTATTATTTCAGCTTCACACTACTCTGTATGAGCTACATAGTTATTAAGATCTCTTAATAATAACTGTGGCTGATACCAAATAGCAACAAGAAAATATATGTTCGTGGGTCAACGTTTCTTAACCTCCGTGCTGCAGACATTTTGAGCTGGACATTTCTTTGTTGTGAGGCTGTCCTGTGTATTTATCAGCACCCCTGGCATCTACCTACTAAATACCACTAATACCCTTCAGTTGTTAACAATCAGAAAATGTCTCCAGACATTTCTCAATGTTCTCTGGGGGCAAAAATCTCCCCCCCACCCCGGCCCCTGCCCCAGTTGAGAACCCCTGCCATATGTTATGCATAAGTTTTACAAATTTTTCTTTTCTGAATCAGAAAGTAATTCCTTTACATGTTTGTTTATAGGAACATGAAAATTTCCCACTAATCTGCCTTTCTTTCTCTCTCTCTGAATTTATTGATTACAAATCTTTCTTGCCTAATAAATCTTTGAAAAATGTTAGAGAGTAAAGAAACAATCTGAATTAAATACAAAGATCCATTTCACTGCACAATTAGATTTCTAATTGAAAAGTTACCCTTTGGTTTCTTGAACAATTCATTCAATAAATTGGAAGCTAGCGATATCTTTCTTAATAACTCTGCGTGACTTTTCTTCCTATAAAGCCTGTTCTTCCGCCTCTAAATTATAACAGAGAGCAGGAACTGTTTGTGATTCACAAGAAAAAGAAAATCTAGGCATGAGGGTTAGAAGAGCATAGGGAAAATGAAACTATTGCACACATTTTTGTCTGCTGCATTAAATTTTTATTTAATCAATTGAATTATTTCCCTAGGCTACTAGGTTAACGTACCTATAACCCTAAAATGAAGAAACAAAATGTATGTGTATAATTGAAAGATAAAAGGTCTTTGGGGTGGTGATGAATTCCCTCATGATTAAATTGTAGATAAATAGAATCCATGGAATACACTTTCTTTTTTTTAGTTCAAATAATAGACGTACAAAGATGAGTAACTCTTTCTCTTGATCAAATGGTATCTTGTAAGGAAGCTATGAAGAGTGACACCTAAGTCCTTACCTAACGGGTGCTTTGGATCTTCCTTACACCAGTAATTCAGCAGATTTCAGCTTTATGTTCCGTCTGCCCAAAGCATGTTGGAGAAGTGGAAGTTCCTTCTTTTATTAACTGGTCATCCTGCTTCATTTAAAACAGAAGTTTTGTGAACTGCTAGTTTCAGTGTAAAGGCTTCACCATCTGCATTGCGGGTCGCACCAAGATTCTTTTGACCATGGAGGGTGAGGGGCAGGAAGGCAAAAAGGAGAAAATATTTCTCCTTGATTATCTATCTTGGTTCCAGCATTGTACTGGATTCCTTTATCAGGAAGCTCTGGTAGGTTAGAGAACCGGGAGCTCTTAGAATAAAGCTGCTACATATAGACCACAGTGGGGCTTCCCTGTTGGTCCAGTGCTAAGGAATCCACCTTACAATGCAGGGGACGTGGGTTCGATCCCTGGTCAGGGAGATAAGATTCCACATGCCGCGGGGCAACTAAGCCCGTGTGCCACAACTACTGAGCTCTCGCGCCTCAACAAGAGAGCCCGTGTGCCACAACTACAGAGCCCACGCAACCTGGAGCCTGCGTGCCACAACTAGAGAGAGAAAGCCTGCACGCGGCAACGAAAGATTCTGCATGCCTCGTGGAAGTTCCCGTAAGATCCCGCATGCCGCAACTAAGACCCGACGCAGCCAAAAATAAATTAAATAAATAAATCTTTAAAGAAAATAGACCACAGCAATCTCTACAGCTTTTTACAATTTGACTTGAGAAAGACAAATATGTGTGATTTCATTTCAGCTGTATTATGCCAAAGACCTTTCGAGTGGATGAGAGAGTCTTAGGAAAGGCTGAGAAGTGTTCAATAGAGCACATTGTAAAAATTAGTGTTAGTGTACATCTTAAAGGATGCTGCTGAGTTGAATAGGCTTTCTCCTTTGTCTAGAAAAGCATGGTGCATTAAAATGCTCCCTACCTCATGGGAGAAATAGCTGTACACCGTGCAGAATTGAGGCGTTCTGTGCTCCCAGCTGGGAGCAACAACAAATCCTTAGCACCTTTGGATGCCAGGGCTCACCCTAGCCACACACTGGAGACAAAGTCTTTTGATTCCCAGGCATAGGGTAAAGCTCATTAACCAATTTATTTTATTCAAGGATGACTCAGAGAGAAGAATGCCAGCTTGGCATAGTATGGCAATTTAAAAGTTCGGCAGTTGAATGTTAATTTCCTCAGTGTAAGCTGCAAAGCATAGAAATTAAATGTGCTTAATGCACTTTAAAACATTAAGGTCACACACCTTTCCAACTCATGAGAATCCTTTAAGAGACAGACACTAACACCACTGTTAAAGTGTCCCATTTTCCTTTACACACCTGTAAAATATTTGAGAAGTGCTTCCTATCACTACCATTGTGAGTATATAATTCTGCCGAGGCTGTGAATGGATAAAAGTGGGTTTTCAGGAAAAATCAGGGACCCGATCCCCTTCAATATCATTGAAAGGCCAACCTTTGTTTCTATTTGACAGGTCAACATGGTGATTGGCATTTTGGTATTTAATAAACTTGTTTCAAGAGATGGGATCCTAGATAGAAAGCTGAAACACAGAGCCGGGTAAGCTGCAACTGGTGGATTTCGAAGGGTCTTTACCAGTGCGTCCCATACTCCAATCCCAGGTCACCGACTGCATTTGACCATGCCTTGAATTTTGTTCTTGACAAACTGGTGTGTATGATAGATTCTGTCATTCAAGTTTCCAGTGGGCTATTCCTAAAGAGTTGTGACCAAAATCTGAAAATAATTAAAAAGACCATTAAGAAAATCTGGATTTGTTTGTGCATATTGCCTCTTTGTAAGATAAGATTAAATATTAAGGCTAGCCTTGAAATTCTTGTCCTTGGGTGTCGGCTTCCAAAGACCTCCTAGTTTTAGTCACAAAGGACAGTAGGGTAGATTGAACATAATTTCAGTATGGGACACAAGAGAATCAGGACAAGCAAACCTTAGGAGGGCAAAATATTACATTTTCTTTGATTCATTGTATATATCAGAAAAAGTCTTCACTTGAAATAATCACTTCTGAATCACTATTCTTATCATATGTATTCATTTTTATGACATGTTCACTATAACTTGCTACAAAGAGTTACTCATAATTGTCACTTGCACATTTTAACCACTTATAAAATTTTGAAAAGCATGTCCTTTAATTTTACTGTCATTGTAATATCACCATATCTAATGACTTAATAACATTTCATGAGCAGGTTGATAGCAGCTTTTTAAGGTTATATTGTTAGCTCATATAAATTTGTAAAAACTTGAATGAAATATTAATGCCTTTGAGTTTCCCTTTGTATCATTTTTTTTATAAAAAGTTTATAGCTTTCTCCTTTCTGTTTGACTGTACTTTCATTCAAAACTTAACCCTTAATTGTTCTCATTTCTTTAATAATTTATGTATTCTTTAATAGACATAGTATTTTATCACTGACTGGTGGGAATTTCAAGTCCTTTGTGTATTTATAATCTATGTAATGATTTATAAGACAAGATAGTCCAGGCAGTTTTTTTTTCCTAGTAAAAGACTAGGTTTAATGGCTTTCAGTATAAAATTGGATATCATTCATATCAAGCATTAGAACTTGCAGTGATGAATAAAAACATCATCGGAGACTCCTTTCTGAGGGGGAATCACTTCCTATCTAGAGACTGTCTTCACTTCAGATGAATCTCTAAAGCAACTTGAAATAGGCAGACTTGAACTTGTACAGACACTGAGCTTTCTATACCATGTGAACTTGAAACTGTCACACTATTACTCATTAGTCTGACATATGGTTAGAATTGGAGCAATAGCTACTTCCGTTATTTCTTGCCTAGATTAATCATGTTAGAATAAATTGTTCATTTTGGGTACTGGATATAGAACCTCAGTTCTGCCACTAGTGGTGTAGACTTGTATAATTATTGTTTTTAATTGGGGGGTGGAGTGGGTTAGTGGTTAGGATAAAGCTTTAAAATAAAATAGAAATCCACGCTCAGTATTTAGCTCTGCAGTTTCCTAGCTGTGTGTGTGGGGATAATAACTCTTGCCTCATAATATAGTCTATGAAATACAATGTGTATAAAACTTTCATTAGAATTTCTAGCAAATAGCAAGCACTCACTCAGCAGTTGGTGACCATTGTTATGATGGGTGAAATGAAGAAACCAAGCTGCACAGCTTGCTTGCAAAGGACCCTGAACTTCTGTCAATCAAGCATCGATCATTCCACCGTTCATGACACTGAAGTCAGAAAAAGAGACGAGATTATCAGAATGAGCTTAATGCTAAGGATTTAAGAAACTCAGTCAGAACTTCTTTCTCATTTGATTATTTTATACATAACATCCAGTTCGATTCACATAGCTCTTTGGAAGAGATAATATAGGTTTAGGAGAAATGACAACATTGTCATATTATGAATTTAGAAATTATCCATTTCAATCTACATAATAATTTTTAAACCTTTATTTCTAAAAATGTCATTAGAAGTTACACCTGTTTTACTGGAAAAACTGAGTCAAACAGTTTTTTGTTTTTTGTTTTTTTTTCTGGTACAAAGGCCACTGCTGGAGAAATAGAGATGATGTTAATACAAGTTGTAGAAGCAGAATGCTGCTTACTGTCCAAAGCAGAAAAGGACTATTAACAAATTAATGATTCTAGGCTTAAATATTTTTTCTTTAGTAGAAAATCTTATTTTAGCTTAAACATTGAAATTTGCTCTCTATTCCAAAATGTGATTGAATGACTTTTTTTAGAAGATATGAGTATTTGCAGCTAATTTTTAGTTCACAGAGAAGCAGTGGGACCAGTGATAAAGACTTCAGTGAAGAACAAATAATCAGAATTATCTAAAGAAACATTGGGCAGGAAGCTAATTGATTAACTTAACAATTGATCTCCCTAATTGTAAATATTGACCATTTCAGGTTGTTTGTGTATATATATATATATATATATATATATATATATATGAAGTGTTTCTTTTGAAACATTATTATTTATTTAGAATCAAATATGGTACTAAGATGTTCCTCCTCCCATTTTATCTACTTCTTCTATCTATTCCCTTTCTTCTTTTTATCATCAATTATTAGAAACTGCCAGGCATATAGTTTATGCTCAGTAAAGAAGGAATGAGTGATGAATATTTAAATAATAGTACAATAGTTTGACGAGTTTTGTAATACCCAAACTAGATTAACTTTTTCTGATACATAAGTGTATTTACCAAGGCGGAATTTATTGCAAATACCAACACATCTTATATAAAATGATAGTTGGAAAGAATGAAAACAAGATACAATGACATGTGTCTTTTTAGAACATCTCAAGTAAAATATTTTATTTTCTCTTTTTTTTTTCTGCAACAGAACTTTCTCATCTACTATTTTAAAGTATATATTGTGGAGACCACTTGTCTAGGCATTCTCCTGGGAGCAGTTTCACACACACACCGGCCATTGGGGCATTCATGAACCAAACTGGGTAGACTCTTATTACTTCTTATTTGGAAAAGTCTGGACACCTGTGTCTAGTACATATGCCCTGGGTTGAAACAGTAAAGTGAACGGTTTAGAATCATATTCTCCACCCCCATATCTAACTCTGAGAGCTTTGATTTTTCTCACGGGATCTACAGGTCAATTTACTTAATAGCTTTCAGATTTATCATCTCATCCAAGTGCAATTCAACAGTGAAGGCACCTCTTTGAAAGAAACCAGACTTTCTGAATTAGGAGCCCCTTATGACTTTCTCTGTTCTGCCATTTTTATTTTACACATAGTAATACAGGCCCACCACAATATTCTTTTTTTGAAAAACCTACTGGGCAAACCTATATTTTAGACATAAACATCACATGGAAATGGACAAGAGACCACAGAAAATTATTTTAAAATGTTTTGAAATTTGATTCAAGTAATTCTTTTTGGTTTTTCCTAAAACTATAGGGTTCTAAAATCGAGTCATTTTCAAAGGACTTTTTTCTAAAGAAAAATGTGTCAAGTTTTTCTACGTAGTGTGACTTTGCTTCTATGAGATAATAGATTGAATCTGAATTTGCCTGCAATATCCTCTAGACTTGAATAGACCATTTAAAAGCTATTGGAGTCTATGACAAAATGTGCAGAAAGAATATTTTGAACTTAGTAACTATGTTAAATGTGTTTTATTAAAGCAGAAAACTATCACTCTTTTTATTATCAACTAATATTTCATCAAATTTCATCAGCCCCTATATTCAGATCATCCTAAAATATAGACAGTACATTGGTGTTATAAGAAATTTCCAAATATGAATATGTTGAGGTAAAACTACATCTTCCACAAACGACTAAAAGCCTAAAATATATATCTCCCTATATTGGACTTCTGAGATACATGTGTACATTTCAGAAGGTTTTAATTGATATCATGTGTCTTCTGTAAGTGACATTGAAAATCTTTGAAGCTAGGAATCCTTACCTGTTTGATTATCAAGGGTCTGAATAAAGGGTTTTCACTGTATGTCTACACAAACACATGCTTTTGTTTAACTCAGTGTATTGGGCAACTTTGATCTGTAGACACAAGGGCCATTTATGGTGTAAATTATGGAAATATGCTTCACATGTAACAAAGGCCCATATTATTAAGCGGTGAATGTTACAAAAATAATGTGTAGTGTAAATGCATTTTTAACACGACAGAGAGCATTCTTCTTTGATAAATATACTTTTCTGCATGAAATCGTATTTAAAAGCTAACTTGCAGTGGCAACTTTTTTTTTGGTGACAATTCAATATTTTGTTCTTTTTGTGGGTGTTCTGTTTGTTTGCAGTCAGATGAGTGAGCCTCATAGCGGTTTGACGCTCAAATGTGCCAAGTGTGGAGTAGTTTCAACAACAGCTTTGTCAGCCACCACCGCCAGTAACGCCATGTTAGTCCCAATCATTTACATCTTCTTGTGACAAATCTTTTACCGTGCATGTGAGAAAATGCTACGATGGAAAAAAAAAAATCATGTTTGCTAATATTAGAGCTAAGAGCATACTTAAATATTTATAGTTTGCAACGGCTTTTGTAACGATTGTGGGATTGTTTATCAAAAAATAAATAAAACTATCAAATGTTATCTGCTTTGTGGTTTCCAAGTTAATGTCTTGGTGCCACCTACAAGAATGCTTTGTTGAACTGGGGTTTGGTAATCGCCTGGGGCATACGTATGTGCAGCTACGTAATGTCGCTTCCTCTGTGTTCCAACAGGGCATCTCTTTGGAGCTCCTGTGTGGTGTTGCCCCTTCTGGCTCTGACGTGGATGTCTGCAGTTCTGGCCATGACAGACAAACGCTCCATCTTGTTTCAAATACTTTTTGCTGTGTTTGATTCATTGCAAGGCTTTGTGATTGTCATGGTCCACTGCATTCTCCGGAGAGAGGTGAGAAAGATCATTCTGCAAGAGAGAAGAATGATACCTAGAAGAGTATTTTCCATGTTAACAAATAGGATCTTTTCTTTTAATAACTTGATCTTCAGGTTAAAGCTGGTCTCCTCTAAAGACAATCGTTTGGGAGTCAACGCTAAAGAGAAATGCAAAGGCAAAGGCAAAGTTCAAGGGGGCTCCTTGGACTCTGAAAGTGACAGATTAAAACAGATGGGGTGATGCAAGGAAAAACACAACCAGAGGTGCCAAGAGCCAGGGACAGTGGGTTCAAGAGAGGCTATGATGCAATCATAGGTGTAGATAAGAGCATGGGCGGCGTACCTAAAATGTAATTGCGATGGTATTTCTTAAACCTGTTCCTTAACACATGCTTCTACACACAGCATAACCTCATTCCTCATACTTGACAGACTTTGTTTTAGAAAGAAAATGTTGAAGATGAACGAGGGGTTCTTTTGTCTCTGTACTAAGGTGCGGTTAAGGTTACTCAAAGGGGATGATTTTGATATGGATGTCAATGCTCAGAAAATACAAAATATGGACACAGTGGAGCGTGATTGGGCAGTAATTTTCCCCAAGGACTGTAGGTCTGTAATCACAGTGCTTCTCCAGGTCCTGGAGAGGTTTGTTGGCAGCATTGAAGGAAAGAAGTCATCCTTCATGAGACACTAACCTGCACCAAATCCATCAAGATCAGTGATGGAGTTCAGACTTGAGTTGTTTAGGGATAAAATATTGTTTTCCAACTGGTGCAACAATTATTCTGAGTACTTGCAAGCACCAATATGGTGTTTACAAGGTTTAGGAATCATTTGAGCATTTACTCTGGGGACGGTGGTGACTAAAACACACAGTGACACAGTGCCATGCTAGTAATTTTGAGAAGATGGTCTCCACTGTCATTTCACATTATCTAGCTTGTTTGAGAACTTTATTGTGATGTGCACATTGCAAAAAGACACATGCGCATCTGAGTACACATCCTATAGCTTTCACGTTGATGAGTGATGGTAAGCAAATGTTTTTACCTCATTTACCAGATGAGGAGAACAGTATTTCTGAGCTACTTTAGCATAATACAGATGTCAGCAACAAACCCACATGTGTATTCCAAGAACATCATATGATGAGAAACAATGAAAACAGAAGAATGATTTCACATTGCAAGGGGAAGGGGGGATTTCATCACTTAAAAAATCTGATCTAGGTCTTCATTACCAAGACATCACAAATTTCTACCTAGAATATCAGCACTAAAAATCTTCCAAGTGTTGATTTTTTTATAGACCAAAGTTGCTTAAAAGTTAAAAAAGAAATTGAGCTATGTTCTTCTCCGACCGTAACTATCCTGAGAGTCTTCTGTGTTAATGTTATGTCTAATATGTTAATGTTATCCCTAATATGTTTATGTAACAAAATTGTTCAAAGTGTGTAGACACATGGTACATTTTTGATTGACGATTAAGGATGAATAGTGTAGGTTGTTAGCAAGATCCATGATTTATCTGCATGAGATTTTCAGAAGATATTAATACTTTAGGTGTTAAAGAGGAAAAAAATATCCCAACTCTAAATAAGCCTCTCTTTTTCTTCAGAAATAAGCTCTCTAAAAAGCCTTGGGCTATGATCAAAATATTCAGGTTTTAAAGTGACAGATATTTTGTTGGCTGACTAGCAAAGTTGTGCTGCTTACATGAAGAAAAATATTTGGCACAAAAATTCAATTCCATCAGAACTTTCCCATACTTGCTAATTGAACTAATAATTATCAAAAACATGATTTAAGGGTAATTAAATCATATAGTAAATGCTTCTGTTAAATAGGTGTCTGTAAATCTATATTTTCTGTATTAATTGGGAATAAGACTATGGATATTGGCCCTGTTATTATTGCATTTTCAATGATTAGTTCAAATTGAATAATTTTATAGTTGATAAATTAATAGCAGAGTGTCATGTCTCTCATTCCAACACTGAAATGGAAACTTGCATATCTAGTATTTTTTCATTGACCCTTAAAAATATCCTGTAACAGTGTTATAAATACACAGAGCAGATTTCAGTTATAGGCAAGTCTCTCAGAATTCCTCAGTGGAAATTGTTACCGAAAAACCAAAAGAACCCTGTTTAAATTTTGCAAATCCCAAAGACCACATCACAAGGATGGCTCACTGAATTCATAGAAATTCTTTCTGACCTTCTAAATGTGTGTTGCCTGACACTAGCAATGGGTCTATCTCATAGTACCTGTGATCACACTGCCCTAGCATTAACCACAGTCCAGGAGAATAAGGCATCTTTCTATATCCTTGCTATATCCTGTGAACAAACATCTCATAAAAATAGACCAAAGCAAATAGTCTCAATAGCTACCTGTAACATATTGTATAATGACTCAAATCTAGTAATCTACTTGATAATCCCATAGGAGATGCTAGAAATACAGTTTTATCTCCACTGCTTTCTTCACTTTAAAATATTTTCGTCACAATAATTCAAGATAATTTGTATGGACTTTTTCTTTCTTTCTTTCTTTTTATTTGTTTAATATTTATGGTGTTCTTGCTGTATGCCAGCACCTAAGCTAAATGTTTATTTTTTAAATATTTATTTATTTGCCTGTGACATGCAGCTTGTGGGATCTTACTTCCCCAACCAGGGATTGAACCCGGGCCCTCGGCAGTGAACGCGCAGAGTCCTAACCACTAGACTGCCGAGGAATTCCCTGGTCTTTTTCTTTCTTAAAAGTACATAAGCAATGTAAGGAATATTGCCTTCAATTTAGAAAGGGACTGGGTACAGATAAACATATTTCTGTTTCTGTGTATTTTTGATACATACTAACATAAAATGGTTGTTTGTAGTCTTTAATGATTCATCCAATATGAATTCAAAAGGCTTTGGAAGCAACCTATGTGTCCATCGACAGAGAAATGGATAAAGAAGCTGTGGCACATATATGCAATGAAATATTAGCCACAAAAAGAAACAAAATTGAGTTATTTATAGTGAGGTGGATGGACTTAAGAGCCTATCGTACAGTGAAGGAAGTCAGAAAGAGAAAAACAAATACCATATGCTAACACATATACATGGAATCTAATAAAAAAAATGGTTCTGAGGAACCTAGGGACAGGACAGGAATAAAGATGCAGATGTAGAGAATGGACCTGAGGACACGGGGAGTGGGCAGGGTAAGCTGGGATGAAGTGAGAGAGTGGCATGGACATATATATACTACCCAATGTAAAATAGATACCTAGTGGGAAGCAGCCGCATAGCACAGGGAGATCAGCTCAGTGCTTTGTGACCATGTAGAGGGGTGGGATAGGGCGGGTGGGAGGGAGATGCAAGAGGTTGGGGATATGGGGATATATGTATACATATAGCTGATTCACTTTGTTATACAGAAGAAACTAACACACCACTGTAAAGCAATTATACTCCAATAAAGATGTTAAAAAAAAAAGTCAAAGATAAAACAACAAAAAAAGGCTTTACCCATATTGACTTTTACAGTCTTCTAAGAAGCAGGTGGGTCTGCACAGAGGGGAAGAGAGCCTTGCAGTTTAAGGAGAAAAGAAATGAAATACTGTAACTGTGGCATTTTGAATGTGATGTGTGTGGGGCTTCATCCATTTTAAAAGTGGCTTTGCTTTCAGTGGGTTGAATTAGAAAACCTAAATTTTTTCAAGTCAGGAGGGGAAGGAGAAAGGATCACCCTACTACCATCTCAACTCAATTATATTCCACTTTTCTAAAAAAGCAAATTGATTCTTTGACTAGCAGTTTGTTGTGACCTCCAGAGCTGATATCTTAATATTTCAGTTTCATAAAATGTTTATTCTTGAAGTACAGGGTCTTCTTCTGAAGCCTCTTTCTCTTTTGAATTGCTTTAGCAGATGTCACTGACAGAAGTGCAAACACCAAGAGGGAATAAGAATATTTTTAAAAATTAAACTATCTGATTTATCACAACACATTACTTTCAGCAACAAACCTAGATCTTGGAAACTAATATGTGTCATACGTAATGAGACAGGATCTAACAGAACAAATATAGGTGCTTCCTTCATTTAGCCATCATTTCTTGAGAAGAATTCATTTGCAGCAGGCACATAGCGACATAGCCACTATTTACTATTCTCCACATTGCTATGGAAATTCTAACTGCACAAGAGTTATGAAAGCTTTGAAATAGTTCCTGTTGCTAGGAAACCACTTTCCTGGTGCCTGTACATTCTTCTCATCTCTCCTGTCTCTGGCTGTGCCTGGCTCTAAGACAGTCGGACAGCTTGATGTCAGAGGGGTAAAATAACAAGATTGTAGTACAAAATAAGCTACAATAAAACCCCTTCACTGAAAGGAAGGGAAAAAGGAAAGTACTTAAATGGATAATTTTGTTGTATCGGTATGTGAGGGTCCTAGGGTTGCTCTGTACATCAGTAACAGGGCCAAGCTCAATCTTTCTCTTTCCCCAGCGCTGGCAGGAGAGCCAGGCTCCGCCAGAGGAGGTCCCAGAAGTTTCATCCAAACCTGAGAAGTGATTTTGTAACAAATGCTTAAAATAAACATGAACAGTTCTTTTCTTTCTTTCTGTTTCTCCCACTCCCTTCCACCATTTTTTTTTCTGTCAATGTCCCATTTCATCTTATTGTTTTCATAAAAATACAGATAAATAAACTTATTTACAAACACATGACATTGATCGTATGAAGCAGACAAGCCTCCTTAGCTATCTCATGTAAAACCAATATTCTCCCCAAATCATCTTAAAACGTAAATGAGGCCAGTAGTGGTGAAATAACTAGAGAGCAATTTGAAAAGAGGTCGTATTGCATATAAAAGAGTTCAGATGGAGAGTTGCATGAATCTCCCAGCTTGATCTACAGGGAATTTAGGTAGGACTCATGACCACGGAAGAAGGTACATTGTACAGCCCCCTGAAGAGCAGGGGCTTCCGTGGGTTTTGAAGATGGGGGAGTGGGTGATAGGAGACTTCAGAACTTAACGGGGTCCTGATTAAGAAAGCGAAAGTTTCAAGTGGAGGAAAATGGAGAGAGGGTCCCGGGCATACGACTTGCAAGAAATGAAGCCTGTGGTGAGTGGTAGAGAGTTGACTCTCCTCTGAGACCACCTGGGGCACATGGGGGCATAAAACAACTGGAGAGATATTTTTTTAGTGGCTCTGACTGCAGCACCAAGAGAAAGACAGAACTGACGACATTTAAGGGCACAGCACCAAGTGATGTTTTAGAGCTTTCTCCTTGGGGTGTGCAGTGACCTTGGTGAGAGGCCACAGTGTGTCGTGAAGAATAGATTTTAGAAGGTGAGTGAGTTGCCCAGGGTGGGGAGTGTTAGGGTCCTCGTCCTTGCTCAGAGGGAAGTTGGGTTAAAGGGAGAGCGAGGTGGGTTGCTAAGAGCTTTATCTTGGTCGGGCTGAATTGAAGCTTTCAAAAGAAATACATTTAAAGATTTTGTTTGTTTTGTTTTTAATAAGATAGAATGTGTATCTGGAAGTGGGAGGATGGCTAAAGCTACCGCAATAAAGCTGGATTTTAATCGGAACAGAGGGTAGGAAGCACAGAGAGTGCCTTTAAATAGGAGAATAGACAGGACCCAAGGAAGGACCATATAAAACCCTCTATACTTTTCCCCAGAAATCACCAGCCTCCCTTCACTCAATAGTCATCTCACCTCTTAGGCAGGAAAATGTAAGTCTTATATCTCACTCCAGATTAGGTTTTCCTGATTGGAGCATAGTTGCAATTATGTCATGGATATTTCTACCCATCTTAATCTGCATGCGTGGTTCTCCAACTCCATACAGGAGGTTAACCAAAGCATGAAGTCAGATTAGTACAATGGCATCAGTGAACAAATTAAGACACAGAGAGCTCATGGCAGAGATTGGCAAACTCTGGCATGTCCACCAGGTAGCATCCAGCCATGGCTTACTGTTACCCAAAATTCTTCAAGTGCCTGCCTGCATGAAAGGGCAAATCTCACCTCTCTCTCTCTTCAGACCCCAGGGTCCCAGCTTGCAACAGTGTTAAGCTGGTGACAGGAAGTTGAGTATGTTTGGAATAAAGTTTTTAAATTAATAAAAGAAATAAGAGGTCATGAGTTAGGTTTTTATTTTCTGCCTTGACGTGGATGGCGTGAGGCTATGATGAAGTATCTTCAGTGAAGGCATGGGTGGAGGTGGCTGGTGTATGACTTCCCTTTCCTTCTTTTCTCTCCTGCATGCCGAAGAAATACTGTTACATTTTTTCAGATCCTGTATGTGAAATGCTGTCTGGGGCAGCTTATGTGACCCCCAAATCTGATACAAAAAATAGTAAAAGCTGTGAGAATTTTGGGACTAAGTGAAAGATCCTTTAGGTGTTAGAGAATTCCGATAGAACATCATTAGGACTGAAAGTTGGGACCGAAGTCCATATTTTCCCTTCCACATATAGCAAATGACAAACCATTTTTGTTCATTTCCCTTGCTCTCAGAGAGGTCAAATAATATTTTAATAGTGTGTAGTCATTCATGGTGCTTCTGTGAATTGGTATTAGACACATGAAATTGACAACACTCTTGTTCATTTAATGGTGAAATTATATGAAATTTCATGTAATTAAAAAGCCATTTGTACAGATGTGAATCAATAGAAACAATAGTCGATATTAGATTCAGAAAATAACCAGAACGTTTAAGAAACTTCTCTCCTCCCAAGCTAACAATCTCAAAAAATTACAAGAATGTAACTTTATTTCTTTTCTTTGCTTAAAATGATCTTCTGGAATTGGGAAGTCAGGAAGCAAAACTGGAGGTAGAGCTGTCTTCTTAAAAGGTGAAGCTTTGGGGTCTGTAGCTAAATACAGAGCCTGTTTCAAACAGTGCAGCTCTCTCCCGAAGCTTCCTCTAAATTGCAGCACTGCCAAGCAATGCTCCATGCTCTTCCCCAGCAATCTCTAAATCTGGCACCGACTTTCACAGTGACATTGCCAGCTGTCTTCGGAGCGGGGACCAGCAGAGAAGCTCTCGCTGGCTGCTGCTGAGATGAACCGAATCACTGTCCCTAGGGGGAGAGACAGGAGAGAGACATGCCCTGTGGACCTCTTTGAACTCTGGTCTAATCCAGGAATCTGTCCACAGGAAAAGGGTTGATAGCTTTTTCAAGAGATTTTAGAGCAGCCCCAGCAGGATCTGGTCGGGATAACTTTGGTGGTGCCTGGCAGGATCCTTTCAGAAGACAACCTGTTAGCTTATTGTGTTCAGCTCACCTTATTTTTGGAGATGTTTCTTGCCACTCTTTTTTATTTCACAACGTGATACCAGGTTTCCTTAAAGTCTCCTAAATATTCCGGGGCTATTCACATATCAATTCTTTGCTACACCCCCGATACTTTTTAACCCTCTGTCTGACGTCAAAAGGTGAAAGATCTATGGCAGAGTATAATAAAAAGAGGACATTTTGAAATCTAGATTTTAACTGTGCCAAAACTGGTATTAAATGTTTAATTATTCTAGACGAGTTTGTTTAAAAATTGTATTTACGGGTCCTACATAAGTTTAAAGCACGATTGATATTGGAAGAATTCAGGTATAATGATTTTAATATCTAAAAAGACATTTTAAATTAAATTGGTACCTCAAATAAGTGACTCGTTCTCCACAGTCAGTCAGCTTAAGGAGCTTAAATAGTAAATATCTTCATCTTCTAACAGTTATTTTTCTTCAGTCTTAATCACAAGGCAAGAAAGACACCAAGACTATCATTGGCCAGTGTTGTAAATGCTACTTTTGGCACAGAAAGCTTTAATTTCAGCATGCAATAGCCAGGTCGAGATTCTGTCTTTTGTTTGTTTTTATGCTTTCTCCTTGTTTGGAATTAAGGTCCTTGTAGACTTGCTTCTTTAAAACTTCTAGTTGTTCTCCATAAGTACAATACACATTAGTTTACCAAAGATAAAAGTCTCTGTTTACCTGATAGAGCATTCATTTAGTTATCAAAATGTTTTCAAATAGCTGCAGATGCATTTTCCAGGTACTGTCCTGCTTGAAACACCTTTTTCTGTGATAATAGTACACAATACAAAATCTAGTCTAATCATGCTTCCCTGTCAGTGCTGGATAAATATTTAAGGCTAGTTCAGCTAGATTGCCTGAATGTATTTATAAGATTTTTTTTTAATCAAACAGAGGAATTTCTCCTGCAAATCTTTCTGAATTAGAAGGAACAGAGGCACCAAAAGTGTCAGAGAATCCAATACTTAAATCATGGCATTTATATGACCAGTAAAATGACCTTGAATTTACTGCAGACTTTTTATGCTTTTCTGTTTTATATTTCTTGTGACTAGCATTGACTGATTCATGGAGCTGACATCATTCTCCAGGATGGAAATGCCCTTAATCCATTGTCATATTTGGGAGTTTGGTAGTTTAAGGTATCGATTTTGTATGTGTGTGTTATGAAAAAGAGATTTCTTTTATATCTCCTTCAAGCAATCAGATAGTGGATTTTGAAGAGAAACTGACAGGAGTTGCTTTTCCGTATTTCATTGTCAGACAAAAATATCCTTGACAACTGCACTCTGAAGGCCTGAAAATAGAGTGGCTGGTGAACAAGAGTTAATGTTTCGTTTTACCAAGGGCCACCTTTCATATTTTATGGGGGCTGGTGTTCAGAAGCAGATTTGAAACAAATTCATGTGACAAGCTCCTGGAAGGCAACATTTCTAACACATTATTTATCTTCTTTTATAAAGTTTTATAAAGTGTGTGCTTCTTTAACAGTTGCCTCGGGGTACAAACAGAAAATTGGCAAGTACCTATTTTTCTGACATTAGTTCTTAGAATTTTTCTTCTGAAAGAGATATACTTTCTTAGAGTTTTCCCCCAAATGCGAATTTCTGTGTAACAGAAACAGAGATCATCTGGCAAACAGGAGATGCATTATCCTAGTGTATAATGATCTTCTGATTATTAATTGTATTGCTTTATGACTCACAGCTATGACTTCTTAATCTAAGAAGCATTCGCCTCTAAAGGGTCTAGTTTATCCATGCCATGTCTCCTCCAAGGGAGAAGCTGGATGAATTAGTTCCAAATATGCATCCAGGAAAAGATGATCAGACTAAATTTCACTGAGCCTGAACTTTTACTGATGTGTCTGAAAGAGGAAATAAGAAATTACGTCACCCGGTTGTATCAGACAACTCCTTGTTCCTTTTTTCCAGAAAGTTCCAGATTTAGAAATATTAGAATATATACACTACTATATATAAAATAGATGAAAAACAAGGACCTACTGTATAGCACAGGGAACTCAATATCTTGTAATAACCTATAACAGAAAAGAATCTGAAAAAGGATATATATGTGTATATATATATATATATATATATATATATATATATATATATATAACTGAATCACCCTGCTGTACACCTGAGACTAACACAGCATTGTAAGTTAACTATACTTCGATTAAAAAATGGTTTAAAAAAATATTAGAATCAGAAAATGGAAGGGTCAGAGAATATGGAGCCCACCCCCCGCTTAATTCACAGCCATAGTGGTTGCATCACCAGGATCAGAATCTGAGGGGAGAAATCCACCACGTGGGCAGAGGTCTCATGATGGAACTGCAGCCAGGGCTCAGTGGTGGTAACTAAACTTCACGTCACTTTCCACATCTTGCCGTTTGGGAAACAGGCTGCTAACGAATTTTTGAAACAGGTGAGAGGAGCTGAAAACAGCTGAATAGGCTCAGGGTTTTTTATGGCCAATACATAAACTACGCACATCTCACAACCAGTGACAGGATATTTTATATACACGCTTTGCAAAACTGGACATCATTATGTTTCCCTTGGTGGCCCCTACAATGATGTTTCAGGAAAATAGAAGGAATGCCACATCATCTGTGCTTTGTTTGGTAACCCAATCAGACAGATTATAATAAACAAGGAGGGGAGTAACAATAATGTGAAGTCAGAAAAGCCAAATACTAGTAAAGTGACGTTGCCATTGACTTGACTTACGGTGATGCCCACCAGCAAGCTTGTTAGGGGCCTAGTGAGCCGCAGGACCAGGATGGACCAGCTGACACAGAGGTACCATGACGTCAGAGTAGCTGTCGGTTGATTTGTGTGTTTGTTATTCATCTATTCAGGTTTATCCAC
Source organism: Phocoena sinus (assembly GCF_008692025.1). Lineage (NCBI taxonomy): Eukaryota > Metazoa > Chordata > Mammalia > Artiodactyla > Phocoenidae > Phocoena > Phocoena sinus. The sequence continues at coordinate 84,333,318 of NC_045774.1, read as the reverse complement.
ATGCTGTTTAACAAAGGATTTAACGTTCTTTGAATTTCCTTGTGGTGTGTTTGTTCTTTGCTCAGAAGCCAGTTGTGAATGTATATTAAGGAAGTTCGGCTTTGCTAAGTGGCCTTTTTTTTTTTTTCCACGAGAATCAACCAGAAACAGAGTAGTTTTTGTTACCTTTTTATTTCATTGTGTGTGGGGTTTTTTGTTTTGTTTTGTTTTGTTTGCAAGTAAGGGCACATAGTACTTGAAGCAAGACAAGAAATGGTCTCCCCAGTATGCATTACATAAGACATAAAAGAAAAATCCCAGATCAATTTTGGTCAACAGATCTTTGAGTCATCTCATTTTTCCCAATGTTTAAAGCTGTTATGAAGATTATGCCATACCGAATAGTAAATCCCCCTTGAAAGACAGGCATATTGTTTGTAGCAGTGGAAATAATCTTGCCATCTGGCAAGAATGATTAGTATTGAGCCGGACACAGGCATCGGGACAGCTGAGGAGTTCCCAGCACCTCCCTCTACAGATGTTGGCAAATGATGAATTCCCTGGGCATGGACCAAAGTCCAGGTGCACCAAGTAAACAAAACGGGTATTGGATCATAAAAACAGTGATAATGGTTTTCTCAGTCAATTGCCAATATAGACAGTATCTGGTCATTACCAAGAGAGAAGAAAATGAATATTTGTCCTTTTTTCACAGGTTCAAGATGCATTTAGATGCCGATTGAGAAACTGTCAAGACCCAATCAATGCTGATTCTTCCAGTTCTTTTCCTAACGGGCATGCTCAAATCATGGTGAGCTTTTAATTCCCCTCTGAGTCTTCATTCAGTCATGATTTCTGAAGGGAATAAGCAAATATTCTTAGTCGTAAAATAGTATCAAAATTCCATTTTGAATGACTTTGACTGTAGTTCGGTCACAGGCTTGGAACTCTGATACCAGATGACGGTTCTGTCTGGACTGGTTAGGAGTCCTGGATCTGTTATTGGACCCTTGATGTGTTGAGCGTGGGGTTTCTGGGTGACACCAGGGGGTATGTTCATCCTCACACAGAGTTAGGGTTAACAGTGTGTCCATAGGATCATGTTTGTTTACAGATCAGAACAGGATGGTACCTGCACATCTGGTCTTAAAGCGAGACCTGAAGTGGTTCTCGCCTTGCTTCCTATTCAGATTCCTCAGAGGACCCACACTCCAGACCAAGGAAACCAGCATCATGGGATAGAATCCAGGCATTGGTGGCTCCAGGGGGCAGCCCAAGATGAGAGCCACTTCCCTAAAGTATGAGGGGCAGACACACTCCCAGAAGAAGGCCAACCATTGTACATGAGCTCTGACTGTTGTTGGGATAAGGGGTACTTTACACATAACCACTTCCGTATATTTTAGAAATGAAGTAAGGTTTAAACTGTGTCATTAACATCAAGGCTTAAATAGAGTTTTCTTAGTAATATGCTTGATTTGTTATCGATGTGTTTGGATTAGGCCACACAAAAACAGTCTAAACGATATACTAGTAACTAAGACAGGAGAAGGAATAATTAATTCCTTACTAAAAACAAAGAGATAAATACTGATATCTTGACTCTAAGTATTGATTACGATGGGCTAATTTGGGCTTCCCTGCTGGCGCAGTGGTTGAGAGTCCGCCTGCCGATGCAGGGGACACGGGTTCGTGCTCCGGTCCAGGAGGATCCCACATGCCACGGAGCGGCTGGGTCCGTGAGCCATGGCCACTGAGCCTGCGCGTCCGGAGCCTGTGCTCCGCAACGGGAGAGGCCACAACAGTGAGAGGCCCGCATACGGCAAAAAAAAAAAAAAAAAAAAAAAAAAAAAGACGGGCTAATTTAATTTCAACATTAAAAAATAAACTAATTTGTTTACAGTAAAAGTTTGGGGAAAATATGAGGATGGAACTAAACTCTAAGCAGGTTCTAGGCCAGATTAGTATTGTTTAATCTTCAATTTTAATTCCTAAGCCTGAAAGTCTTTTGTCACATTTGCATGAAAATGGATCATCAGAAGAGCCTAGTTTGACTTATTAAGGATTTGACAAAGCTGTATTATAAGATATTACATTACAAACAATATATTCAAAATGAATGCATAAAAATATAAATAACAAAGACATTTATTTAAGTATCTTCATAATATTTCACATTCCAATCTTTTTATTGTGGTTTAAGGAATTGCCTTGAAATTCTGTTTTTTTACATCTGGTGTTAGATGACCATGGGTATAGTTTTGCCTTATTAAAGTCATATACCATGTTCCCATTGATTTTATCCAACATGTGGTCTCTAGAAAATACTCTTGAAAACAATTTGATTATTCCTTGATAAACTTCCTTTGCACAAAACAATATCCTGGTATCTCGTAGTCAGATATTTGTTAACTTCAGATAATTTGGTCAGTAAAAGTCACTTGAGGTCTTCATTAAATGACGATTCTATGTCATTATTTCTTGTTACAGACAGACTTTGAAAAGGATGTAGACATTGCTTGTAGATCAGGTAAGAATATTTGAATTTTGAAAATATAATCATTAGATGTTGAATCATTTTTATGATTTTTGATTTTAAAGAAAATGCTGTGGTTTACCCATCACACATTCCTGTAAATGTGTCAATTGAGTCTTTCAACTGGAAACATTGTAATAGCAGATGTAGGAGAAGGGGGAGGGAATGAGAGAGAGGGAGAATATGAATGGGGAATGCGAGGAAGTGAAAATGGTTGATTGGGAGTACTGTGACCTCAGGAAAGCATTGACTTGGAGACAGAAGCCTTCCATCCACCTATCACTGGTTGTCAGGTGTAAGACCAGTCAAGTTGATGTCTCCCTGTGCCTCAGTTTCATCATCCATGCTGGAAGGATGAAATACCGTTGTGTGTTTGTGTGTGTGTGTGTGTGTGTGTGTGTATCACAGCTTTGTAGCTGTATTTTCAGAGCATGTGCACACCGTCTTAGAGAGCTGGATCCCAGGGACAGTGTTCCCAACATCTGTTCTCCAGCCTGTGGACACCCACCAAGAGTAGATGAATAATGTTCCTTTATATTGGGACAAAATATACTTTATTTAACCTTTTATTCATTGGTTTTTGTGGTGCCTTTGAGAATAAGAGTGAATATCCGCTTCACCTAACTATCCAAATATTTGAAAGCAAATACTACTTAGCCCAATCTAGGTCTTTTTTTTTTTTTTTTCCAGACTAAACAAGCCATGTTTCTTCACTTATTCCTCAGAACGTCCTCCCAGGCAGACATGGTACCCCAGGTGTCAATCATTTGAAATTATGGTGCCCAAGTTTTAACTATGCTGCCCACACTTAGCCAGCATTTATCACAGTTGGCTCTTTCCTTGTATTAATGCGATCTACCTTTGCATCTGATTTCACAGCAGCTGGTACAGTACTAGTGTCAACTGATTATCATTTTAAATCCCCAAGACTTTCTGTAGTAGCTGTCAGGGATTTCCCAGTCTATGATTTGTAAAAGTTCTGGGGATTTTTTGTTTGTTTGATTTTTTTAGTCCTTGATGAAAAATCTAGCCTTTGCATTTATCTCTATTTGCTACTATCTTACTGGTTTAAGTTACCATTCTATCCATTTGAAATTGTTTGGCCTTTGAAATTTTGATAAGAATGCCTTCTAAATCTTCATCCAAACTTTACAAATAAAGGAGTTATATTCATCTTGTTCTCTTTTGTTAAAATACCCATTTTCCCCAGATTCATTGTATTCTGAGATTTAGTATTCTTAATATTAGGCCAGTATCATTATTTTATTAGAAAAAAATTCTTTTAATTTTTCAATTTCTGACTGTGCCTTTTTTTGGCTGAGCTTATCAGGAACTTGCCCCTGTGTTTTTCTAAAGATTTCCTTCCATGTTGAGGTTTATTCAGTGTTAAAGTCTCAATTCCTGGTCTCTGAATAATCTTCCCCTACGTCTTGTTGAAATTCACTTTCCCAAAGGGTGGAGTGTATATCTGATTGTGCTAAATATTCAGGTGCTTTTTGCTTTGTCTTGGTTTTATTTGCATTTTGCGCTTCACAACTTGACTAATTTCTCTCAAAATTCCCATCACTTCAACATCACATTTGTATGTGTAGGTGGTGTCGATTTGTTTATGTTTTATATTCAAAATTTGGATATCCATTTTAAGTAAGTCAAAGAAACAGTTAAATTTCTCATATAGAGTCGACACTACTTAATAAGAAGAGTTATATTTCCCCAAATATTTAAGATATACAAATTTTCAGCAAAGATAGCTGTATCATTGATAAAAATGTGCTACTATAACTACAAATCATATTACATTCATACAAACTAAACGTATTTTATACAAATGCAGATTATGAAATCAATATTCAGTACTAAGGTTTACTTTACAGTTTACAAAATACTGATAAAAGTATAAAATTATATGTCCTTAATAAAATGTAATAGGTTCCCATAACTAGCCTTTATATTGTATTGCTATAAATTTTGGGTTAATTTTTGCCTACAGTTAAGGATTAAAAATATTCTTCCCTGAATTTGGAGATATTTTAAGGTATTTTATTTGGAATATTACTAAATCTATCAATTTAACATACTTTATCTCTGAATATTTTCAAGTAAATTGTTCCTGGCAACCACAATACATTACCTATCTATTAATTTAAGAGGTTTGGAAATAACTTTTTTAAACTGAATTATTCTACTTTTTAAACATTATAGTTAAATATAAAAAGTCACACCAAATTGTGGATTAATAAAAAATACGCAATGTAGATTTAACATCTTTTGTTTGTTTGTTTTGTTTTTTGGGTTTTTTTTTTTCTGCTCTTTTTAAAAAATTTTGATTGGAGTATAGGTGAATGACATCTTGAATATCTAAGAAGAAAGAGACCTAATACAATGATTAAATACAGTATCTCTAAAGATAAAAGATATTACATGACTGATGCATGTCTTGAATTAATTTGAAAGCTTCTCTTCTTTGTAATAGGGAAAGACATTCAGAACCTTCTATTTTGCAAACTCTGCTTTAATGCATAATAATTAGGATGCTATTTGAAAACTGGATAATAATGGGTAAAATTGAATATGTCTGAGGCTTTTCATAAGGAGGTAATAAACCAAATAGTTATAGCTACCTATGCCTAACAAAACATTCAACGGCAATGGCTCTGCTTCTTGATAGGGCAGCACTTGGAGGCCGTGTTGAACCAGCTTGCACACAATGATGTTCTGTGTGCTTTCAGCACCACCATGACCAAGAAAACGTCTTCAGAATTTCATTCTCTCAGACCTCAAAACCGATAGCTGTCCACAACTAAGCAGGCTTCAAGTCATTCTGCCTCCATTACACATAAAATATGATTTTCTTCCTTCTAGAGAGGCAAAAAAGAGAAAAAACTGAACTATATTTTCATAAAGAATTCTGAACTCTTCTGTTGATTGGTTTTTCCTTGGTGTCATTTATGTTTTCATTCTGTTCTCTTTCTTACTACAAGTTATCATGCATTTTTAAGTTTTCTAAGTCATTATTTTGCAGGCTTAAAATGGAATGGAGGTTTTAGAGGCTCATACAGCTTTTTTCTGCTTAAAGTCAGTTGACACTTTTAATACCCCCTCAAGGGCATTGGAGCTTATGGATTGATCTTGTTTAAAAAATGCCTTACTTTTCCTGCATGGAACTGAAGATGATAAATACTTTTGAACCCTGCATCTACTTGACCATATGGACTTCACAGATAAATGCTCATTAGTTTTCAATGGGCATAATTTTTGAAGGAATTTCTGATGTAGTAGGATGAAATTCTCATTGATTACCTCTCTCAAGAAGTATTTTAATGAGTAGAACTTGTAGAATACTTTAGGGGAAAACCCTTTAAGAAAAAGTCAAACTCTTGTTAATATATCCATAATTTTATAAAGCCCTTTGCAGTAGACAGATGGAGAAAATTTCTCTGGTAATATCTACCTTTCCCCTGAAAAGTTAAGCTGAGTTATTTATGGTTAGGGCACTGACATTTTTGAAAGTCTGTTCATCAGTTATCCCATATGTTTTATCTGTGGGCTACCTGAGAACTATAAGACCATATCAGAATCAACACAGAGTGACTGAGTAATTTGGACCATGTGCAAAAAATAGATATGTAATTTTTAATAATTTTTATTTTATTAAGGAAAATGTTTAGTAAAATGAGGGACAACAGAATACAGTAGTAATCGATAAGTGTGCATTAACTTTCTTTTATTTACTTTTATGTTCTAATTCACAGTTCTTCACAAGGATATTGGTCCTTGCCGAGCAGCAACAATAACAGGCACCCTCTCCAGGATTTCTCTAAATGATGATGAAGAAGAAAAGGGAACAAACCCTGAAGGGCTAAGCTATTCAACATTGCCTGGAAACGTCATTTCCAAAGTCATTATTCAGCAACCCACAGGTCTGCACATGCCCATGAGTATGAATGAGCTGGGCAATCAATGTTTGAAAAAAGAGAACAGTGAGTTGCGGAGAACTGTGTACTTATGTACGGATGATAATTTGAGAGGGGCGGATATGGACATCGTTCATCCTCAAGAAAGAATGATGGAGAGTGACTATATTGTGATGCCCAGAAGTTCTGTTAATACCCAGCCATCAATGAAAGAAGAAAGCAAAATGAATATTGGCATGGAAACCCTGCCCCACGAAAGGCTATTGCATTACAAAGTGAATCCTGAATTCAACATGAATCCTCCTGTCATGGACCAGTTCAATATGAACTTAGAGCAACATCTCGCACCCCAGGAACATATGCAGAATTTGCCCTTTGAGCCTCGCACAGCTGTGAAGAACTTCATGGCCTCTGAGTTGGATGAAAATGCGGGATTATCGAGAAGTGAAACTGGATCAACGATATCAATGAGTTCTTTAGAAGTAAGCAATGAAACAAGCCTTCCCTTGATATTTGAAAGATAGATAGATGATAGACTGATAGACTGATTGATTAATAGATAAGAGATAGATAGATGATAGATAGATAGATAGATAGATAGATGGATAGATAGATAGATTCATGGGGCACTACACTGGGGGAGAAGAGTCACATTAGCTTTTGCAGTTATGTATAGTCTAAGAATTTGGGGTATGTTGTGTTTAAGATTCTGGACATATGCTTTTTCCAGTAGAGCATCAGAATCCCCTTTCTCGAGGTCATATTTTTAAAAATGAACCCTCTATAATTAAAACGATACCTATCTGTCATAATGGGAACCAAGTAGATCACTCCTAAACAAACAGAAGATCCTCCTGATGTTTCTTGGGTACCAGAAGTCTTCTGGTGGTTAAAGTAGATTCTGGATGGCACGACAAACTTGAAGCAAGGTCTGGGTTTTCTGTGTGAGGGCAGCTGTTAAAATAACAAAATTGGAATATCTCAATGAGATCTACCATTACACTGATTATAGACTTTATTATTACCTTAGACTGATATCTTTCAGAGGAATGTTTTGTTTTTAGCTCTTACAGAATTATGACCACTAAATGTTTTGGTCTTAAATTGTGAACTCTTGGGAGGGATGTAAATCAAGCAGATCAAGAGTGAGGACTCTGAGGTCAAACCACATGGCTTTTGGGGAAAAGCAAACTCCCCTCAGCTTCCTTTCTACCCACAAAATGATGTAAAGAGTAGTCAACAGGTATCAATATCACGCATACTGTATTACAATTAATCAAGTAAGATCTAAGTCAAGTAAGACAAGAAATGTCTAGTTTTCTTTTGACATACCTCCTGTAACTGTTTTGTATGTGACTTTCATATCCTCTGTCTTGAAGTTTTGCCGTAAACCCACTGCAGATATATTGCATATGTTCAATATACAATGCAATATATGCATTTTTTAATATGTATTACCAATTTTCTTAATATAACAGATTATTTCATAAGACAATATAATCGGTTGCCTACTCTTTCCATCAGAATTTTGCTGATAATATTCTAATGTTCAAAAGTGCCCAGAGGCAATTGCCCCTTCCTTCTTCCCACAAGACTGTGCCTTCTATGAGGCCAAGATGAAGAGACACCCTGAAAGGCTGGAGTGACTTGATGTGCGGTGTAATTTTGAGGGTTTTCCCAGCTGCATTGAGGAAATTCTACCCTAGATGGGAATCTAGGATAAATCCCTAAATTCTATCAGTAGATCAGACCTAAACAGAATAGGGTTTCTGAGGAGAATCATTCTTTGGAACCAAAGGCATAGGGGCAGTGAGTCCAAGTTCACTCCTGAGTGGTTGGAGCTCCCTGTAGACAAGAGTGTCCAATCATTCTGAATTAGCAGAGTAGCCACTGTTTCCATCTCTAACTTGCATATCCCAGAGACTAGCAGGTCTACTAAAATAATGACCACGTAAGCACAAACTACATAACATTTATGCAAAATCACAGAAGTTTTTACAAGAATTTTCAGTGAGTGTGCATATAATAACATAACACTGTAAATAATCTTAAAGACCATATGAAGTCTTCTACATAGAATGGCTCTTTAAAGTGTGCTAGAGGGGTTAGAATGGAATTGCATTAAAATATTTTGCTTGTTATAAAAATGCTTTATGTCTAAAAGGCTTAAAACCTTGCTGGGTTTGATATTGTACAGGTTGTATGTGTTTGAACAATAGACTGAATTTCTGAGTGCTGCTTTGTTCAGTGGTAATTTTTCCAAATCTCCATATCCTTATTATTAAGAGTAAGCATCATATATAAGTGTGATTCAGCCAAAAGATCTGCATTTAAATGACTTAGAAATCACAAGGCTTACATCTTGAAAAGGAAGAAAATTCAGGATTCAGAATGAAATTTCAGTTCCTCATTTTCATTCTTTCAAAGAGTTTAATAGTTAGTAATTGCTTAGGGTGACCATTTTAGGAGACAGCTGAATATATAGATGTGGGAATGAATAATAAAAATTAGCATTTATATAGCATCTTTCATTAGCAGATCCTCAAATCACCTTAAAAACGTGAATTAATTAATCTTCGCAACACCTCTGGACAATGGATAAGTTGTTCTAATCCTTGAAGTAAAGTCAGTTGTCCAAGGTCACAGAGTAAGTGCACAGCAAATCTCGGACCAGAATCTTTCTGTCCTGATCAATTTTACGCTGTCTCAAAGAGACAGTCATGTGCCTGAACATTAGCATGAGAGTAACTTTATAAAGTTCATTTAACCCTGGACAGACACTGGGTCTTATGGAATAAAGACGTGAAATGGATGAAGTGTAGATGTATACAGCTAGCAGATTTTGGAGACAAGACTGTGGCCATGAAGTGTGGTGACCAGATTTTGGAGATAAGACTGTGGCCAGATAAAGTCTGGTGTGGCTTCCTTTGTGGGCGGAGTGAGCCACACTCTGTCTGCAGTGAACCAGCAGGTAAGCTGATATTCTGACAATAGAGGAAAAGCAGAAAGATGACTAGAGTATCTACGTGAATTGTGGTGCACAACAGTAGCCAGGAGGTGTCTTGAGACCTAGAAGACAATACAGAGATGAAAGTGAGTGACTATGTGGCAGCCATGGGGCCATAGAACAATCTGAGTCTTCTCTGAGTGAGAAGGGAGGTTCCAGCCACAGGGGCATCCCTGCCTGGGAAACCGGGATGGCAGAGGACGGCCAGATGCCTCAGGGACTTTTCAGGGATGTAATAAAAAGATGTTCCTAGTAATTCAGGAAGTTTCCTCCAGAGGAGTGGGTGTTCACAATTTGACAAAGTGGGGAAGTGGTGGGAGAAGAAAAAGAAGAGGGTAAAACCTGACAGTTGCAGCCCAGAAGTCAGTATTGTGAGGAAGAGTGCAGGCGAGGAAAAACAAGAGTCAAAGGAGAAAGAAACAAAGCCAAAGAGTGGGTGGAAGTATTTATTCAAATAAGCAGGAGGCAACAAAGCAAGAGGGAGGCTCTCCAACCCTGAAGGCAGTGCCAGCAGAAAAGGCTCCAACCTCCAGGACAGCTTGTTCAGCTAACCCCCAATTATTCAGTGTAGAAAGTTTAATAAATGCAGCAAGTTTTTTCGGCATAAAAGCATTTCCAGCTTCTCTCCCGTCTTAATATTATCTTGTGTCTTTCTTTCATGTAATATGTTATCTGCCAATTTCCGAACTGTGTCCATTCCCAGAATGAACTTGTTAAGCGATTCTGAAAACTTTAGATTTCCACAATTAGGGATTCATTGCAATATGCACATGGAAGAATGTCTCACAATGGCTTCAGTCCTAAATGTCCTCTAATTGCTTAACATTGTCATCAGCATTTAAGTCATTCACCTTCAATTAATGAGCAAAATGTGTTGAGTGCATGGTATGTATATAAAGCAAAAAACTACGAGGTACTGTGAAGCAAGTGGGGAAAAAAGAAGTATCAGCGTTCTCAAGCCATTGAGCACTATGAGATATATCAATAGTTTAAACCTTGCGCTGTGGTTCTATTTACTTTTTGAAAAATTATAGATATATCAGTGTAAGAAGATAGGTCAATATTTGTCCTGACTTATTGGAACATTCGATGGCTTGTAGCTGGTAGATCTAAACAGGACACATTTCCTTACTCAAAGCCTTCCCACGTTGTGTGCAGGTCCAGGACCCACCTTCCCCCTTTTTCCCCTGTGTCTCTTGGGGTTGATACAGGTTCCTAGCTGGGTGAGAAGACTGGCCACTAGGAAACACTGTAAGAGATTGGAGGCTGGGGAAAAGAAGGAATGCAGGGTGTTTTCCTCCCTCTTTCTGCTTTGGGCAGTACCTCATGTCTCCTTAGCTGTTCTGTAGGGCCTCCAGCTTCTGCCAGGTGCCTCAGCCCCCGGGCTTAGGTCGAAGTGTCATCTCCCCATGTCCGTCCAGCCTGGTGGGCGGGGGAGGGCAGTAGCCCCTTCTCCTGCAAATCTCTGGGTTCCCTCGTGGTCCCTTTTGTGGCTTCTCAGTTCCTCCATCACTGGGATTCCTGTGAAACACTTTGCTCCAATGTAAGCACATTAAGTGCTTAGCTTAGCTTTGCCTTAGCTTTTCTTATAACTAAACAGAGTTAGATAGTAAATTACACAATTTCTTTTTTAAACAAAGTTCTGCTACTCCAGGTTTTCTGAACATTCAGATATAACTTAACAATGTATCTCAAAACATGCTCAGATAAATCTCTCTCAATGTATAAATGGGTACCATTCTAGGGTAACTTTTTATACACCAGTTTTCCTCTGGACATGAATTATAGAGCTCTCGGCATAATGGTTTTGAAAGGTAAAACGTTTTAGCTATAGTGGCACATCGCAGGTGCTTCCCTTATGGCTGTTGTGAACATCAAATTGGATAATGTATGTGAAAACCCCTTTGAACATTGTAAGGGGCACTTCAGATGTAAGGTCGTGTGATTATTATTTCATTACCATTATATCTTGAATATCGGTAAAGAAACTTGTTTGCTGTACTAGGTCAGTATTCAGGAAATTAGACAAAATGTTATGGCCATACTTCTGTCACCAACAGAAACCATTGTACGACTGACCATTGTGCAGAGCATCTTCTTCTTTTTTGAAAATATTTTTCCTCATGTAGCTGTGGTGAAAGAAATGCTTGCCCTTCTTCAGTGTTTTGTTTTTGCTCCTGGATTAGGAAATTTTGTCTTTTATGCAGGCGTACAAGCAAAATTAGCTCAAATAACTCATTTTTCAAAATTAATGATTCTCAAGTTTCATTTACACAGATATTTTGAATGGATTTGACATCAAAGCTTTCTCCTTGAGTAGGTTCATTGCTCAGTCTGTAATGGAAACTTTTAATGGCAGTCACATTGACATTTATTAGTCCATGGAATTTATTCCTCACTGTGAATCTTCTAGTATCTTGTCCAACTTAATTTGCAAAGGCACAAACAATGAAGTATTCCCTTTGAGAAATTATTCATCATTCTACAAGGCTTCGCTATGGACAGATGCCATTATACACATCCTTGCTAAGTATTCCTCTGAGTAGCCTCATACTGGTGTGCACTTTCTTACTCGGACATCATCCTAAAGAATTTTCCCCTCTCTTAGTGGTAGGCCTGCGTTCTTCTAAATGGTCTCAGTCCTCTTGGCTGTCAATAGATCTATTCAAAATGGTTTTCTTTGTGTATGTAGCCCACATGCTTATCCAAATTCTCCTGGAGTATTCCTGAGAAAAAGAACAAAACACAACCAAAATACAAGTCATTCTTTTGGATTTGTTTGGCTTTCATAGTGTAGCTCCTTCAATCTTTCATCAATAATTTTGTGAATGTCTACTATTATGCCAGGCCCTCTGATAGATGCCAGGGATATAAAAGTGGCCAAGACAGATGTGGATCCTGCCCCGGTGGTGAATAAACACTATGGAAGAGACAGATGGTGAACTGTTAACAAATGATTAATCTAAAAGAGTGTGCTGTGCTGGGAAATAACCATGGAGTGTGAGAGACAGGCTTCTTTAGATGAGGTGATCTGGGGGACCTTCTGAAGCTCCACAGGATGAACAATTAACTTAAGGAGGAACATGGCTTGTGAGATGCTGAAGGATCGGGGGTGTTTCAGACAAAAGAAATTGCAGGTGAAGAGGTCCTGGGGCAGAAAAGAGCTTGGAATATCCTCATAGGATTAGAAGACACATGTAGCATGGGGCAAGCTTCTTAAGTCCGAGTTGGAATAGGAAGAAGAGACCAGATTTTGCAGAACCTTGTAAAATGAAAGAAAAAATTGAGGACAGTTAAGCAACTGTCATGATCATTTCTCCATCCATCCATCCATCCATCACTTTGATGGTTTGGAATGGAAAGGATTAGGATCCAGTGGTAGTGGGAGAGGTAGTAGAAGTGGAGCAGAAAGCTGGAGGACCGTTAGGAGACCACTGAGGTCAACCACACAAAAGATAAGAATGCCTTTGACTGCGGAGGACAAATTAAGATGTGTTTTGGATATAGAACAGGTGGCACTGCTGGTGGATTTGATGTGCAGGATGAGAGGCAGGGAGGGCTGAAGGGTGACTCCTAAATGCCTGGCTTCACCAACTAGATATGCAGCATTTCCTGTGATGGGAAAGAAAAGGGTGTTTGCAAGTTAAAAGATGGTATTGAAAACCCTGGGAATGAATGATTTCATCCAAGAGAGAATATAAGAAAAAAGAAAACTATGGAACTCAACATTTAGAAGTCAGGGAGAAGAGAAAGAGCCAGCAAAGGAGACTTGGCAGAACTAGAGCAAATTAGAAGGAGGAAAAGAAAACAAAAGGAAAAGCTGAGAGAGATGAGGAAGGGATTAACCTTCAAAAGCTTCTGAGAGTCCATTAAGATGAAGAGAGAAAATTGACCTTGGAAACCGTCCAGATGGAGCTCATCTGAGACCTTGACAACAAGAATTTTGATGGAATGTTGAGGACAGAACAGAAGTTGGGGTGAGTTCTAAGTGGGAAATTAAGAAAAGGAAAGAGTATAAAAGAAATGTCACCTACTATGACAAAAAGGATGATTTGTATCAAGTTATTTGGGAACTAGGGGATGTACAGAGAAAGGGACTTATATCTTCCTAAAGTATGTCAACACCATCCTGGCTTATTTTAAATTTGTATGTAGCATTTCTTCAATTATCAACTTATCATAAAAGTTGTTATGACTTGATCACTTTTCTTCATTGATTCTCATCTTTTAAACATATAACCATTCTTTCTAACCACTTTCCTACCTTACAATAACATTCCAGAGAACTCAGAGGGACATTTGAATGAGCACGTAAGTCAGTCACAGTTTCCACAGACTTCAGTGCTTTGAAAGACTCTCCAGCACATTGCAAAACAGACTGAGAGATAATGAGTGTTATAATGAGGAACTGATAAACAGAAGTTAACATTCTGATCCTTCCATTCCATCACAGATTTCCCAATGCAGATATTTCTTTAGGGTAAAATAGATTTTGCGACGGGAGACCCATCATGAAAGTGAAGTCTGCCACTGTGTTGCATCATGGCTCATAAACTATCTCATGTTAGAATGATTTTAAGTTATTTTATTTGACACAAATTATTGTAAATTGCCATCAGATTTTTCTCTCAAATAAGTGCCATATCGATGCTTTTTTTCTCCTTTTTACTTGTCTCCTAATTGACAAGTAAAAGTTCATCTGCCTGACGTTGCTTTATGCTTGCAGAGTATCTCGGTCCCACTGCCGTCAGCCTGGGATTGACTGTATCCCGTAATGTTATCCTTGCTGAGTTCTAGGGGCAATCAGCAAACTACCTTGGCTATGAACCATCACCCCTTACACCATTGAGCAGTTACTGAGCAACAGCGGAGAAAACACAGGGTTTGCAGGCAGATCACCTGAGTGGGAATCCCAGCCCATGTGATAACTACCCAGGTGAAGTAGGCAAGTTATTTGAACTCCTCTGGTCCTCAGTTTTCCTCATTCATAAACAGGGATAATGCATAGTACTTTCCTAACCATCCCACAGGGCAGTTAGCATGTTCAAACGTGAAAGCACTTTATAATAGGTCTGAACACTTGGTCAGGATTGTGGGGATATGAATAATGTGCACATTTTTTCTCCCTTGGACTCTCAAAGTCCGCCACATTTTTTTCCACTGTCTAATTTTTAAGTCTTCATGGCTGTATTTTCCAGCCCACCTCTTCACCTTACCCCCAACTATCTTTCGGCTGTTTCGACTGAAATCTGCTTCACGTGTTCATTTCCTAGCCTAATCCCTCAAGGTTGCTAGTTCTGCTATATACTCTTAGGTTAGGATGTGATTTTAATAAAGTGAATAGATGAGAGAGAAACTTATTTATGGGGGTACATCTGTTTTCTTTTCTATGTTTCACATCTGCATAGGTGGCATCTGCTCTCATAGGGAGAATCTATCTCTGCCGTTCCTCTGGGTTCCTATCTTTTGTTCTTGTGCCTGAAATCGGGAGCCTTCAGCAATATGCATCCATCCACATTTCCAGTTCTTAGGCAACACAACTTTGCATTCAACGAAGAAGGTAGCACATGGCTGTTAGGACCTTTGCAATGGAGAAGCCCTCAACACGTGCAGTGGATGGACCTCTTTGCTGACTAACTGAACCTTTTTCATTAGGTTTCACTATTTAATTTTCAAATGGAACGCAAAGCATGAGACTCATGTTCTGTTAATAATTGCTTAACACTGTTTCCATGCTTGAATTTTGCTGTATTAGGAAAGAATTTTGCTTAACGTATACTTATAGAAGTGTCCTGCTGAGTCACAGTGCCAAGAAGGCAAAGCGTCCGAGAGCAGAAGGGAAACCCTGGTTGCAGTGCGCTGGAGCCTGGCTGTTACACAGCACAGTCAGACAACAGCAGTGGCAGGGAGATGGCAAAGGAGGGCTGGGTTAAACAGCTTCCCACGCACGTCTCTTCTTGCAGGATGTCACCAGGGCTGGCGTAGGGAATGCTGGCCACAGGGAGCAAAGGGAGCTCAGGCTGACTTTCCTGAATAAAGCAGCCCCCTTCTCAGCGCTCTCCACAACAGCATTGAAAGATGCGGTTCTCAGTCTTTAAGCAGCCCCACCAAAATCAAATGATTTCAGAACTTCTAAACTTTTTATTAAACAAAATCTCTCTTTGAGTATGTTGCTTTCTGTTTACTGCAACATGCTTTGGGGGGGGGGGTTGGTTACCTAGGAAGGTTCCAGGTCTATAGTGACGATTTTAACTCTCACTGGAGAAATTTATTCATATTTTACAGTAAACTGCATTAGTTCCTTTCTTTCTCTCCTGATACTCAACAGTTACAAGAATCTCTCACCTATCTTGGATATGATTCCCTCGTAGGTTATTGAAATTTATGCTATAGCTATTGGGATGGAAGAAGAGGAACAAATAAAACAGAAGAAATTTGTCCAAAGGTTTATATATTTTCCCAACTTCCTGGATATTACATATTTATTAATATTGATTAATTAATATTTATTAATTCCCCCTGTATTTCATTCCCACTTCTTCAAAAAAGAAAAAAAAAAAAAGAGAAAAAAAGCCTGTATGGAAACTTTTGATATCCAACAATTTGGTGAACTCTTTCTGTATTTATCAGCTATCTCCTTCTACAGTTAATCATTCTAAGAATCCAGTGACTGCTTAGAGCAGATGTTTAGAACACCTTCCCTGCACTAGTATTATATAATCACATTAATTTCATTTTAATCATGTTTCTTGATTTTATCAAGGCATATTTATCTGTAACTAGATTCGGGAACTGTTTAACAGAGTCAGAGGCATAGTGAGGTATTTACATCAATATCCATGTCCTGCTGAGGTGTAGACTGTTTGTTATTCATTTTACTAAATTAGAACAAATACTTCAGCTCCTAATGCCTAGCACTGAGAGGGACTTTCCTGTCATGGAGGACTACCAAATACCAAGAAATTTATGGGTGAGACCTATATAGAACTTTGGAATATAGACAAAGGGTTGGATAGAATTTGGTAGAAATGAAGATTGCAGGGGGATGGTGCAAGGTCTTGAGACAGCTAGATGATTTTCCCACACAGCTTTGAACACTTTGTGTCTATAGTTTTGCTGTAGTCGACCGAAAGTCTCCTTCAAGATTGAATGTTTTGTGTGAATTTTCACCTAAATTTTTTTCCTTATTGAAAAAATTAGAGTTAAGAGGTCAAGAGAAATATATTGTATATTTATATTCTTCAATTTTAAAGGAAGTCCAAAGTGAAAATGGAATAATGTGAGTGGAATAGTTTGAAATCATAAAAATGTTCACAGATTCTTATGTGCAGGAAATACTTATAACACAAAGAAGCAGGATTATCTTATTGAAAGCAGTAAATTTTGTTTTATTTGAATGACTGAACATAACTTTATTGGTTTTTCTTCTTTCTAAAAAATATCTAACAGAGAAGAAAATCACGATATTCAGACCTTGACTTTGAGGTAAGTGTCTAAGGATTATTTTTTTAATTTTAATTACTTGAATTCAAAGTTGGTGTATAATTACTTAAACATATTACCCTGTGCATCTGTGTAGGAGTTCTACTTTTTTTTTAATTAAATGAGAAGTCAAACATTTTTAATTAAAATCGCTACTGTATAACTAGCTGTAGAAAAAAAAATTTAAGTTCTAACTGCTTTAAATGTATGCTAAGATTGAGATTTTCCAGACAAGTAAAGAATCCATTTCATAAACACTAAGATAAGCAGACAATTTATGTTGAGAGTTGAACTTGGTCAATTTTTTTACCTCCCTCAGTTTGTTGGGAGGTAGGAATTTCGGTTTCTTGATTTTTCATATTTAAAACAATTGTGTTTGTTTTACTTCAGTGAGGACGTGAAGAGAGCCATGTGAGGGGCTTTGGCTGGGTAGCTAGGCTTCCTCAGGACTGATTTGCCTTGAGTCAGCGGTACCATAGGCTCCCTGTTGTACCTTCCAGACTCTTTTTTCCAATAGCAAGTGTTGGTTCAATGTGCTCCTGTGTTTGGTAAATGCTTTTTCACAGATATAAACAAGACGAAGATGTTCATTTTCGAATTTACATTGAATTTATATTGCTGCTGTAATACTGATGCTAGAAATTACTGAAATCATACCGTTTGAGCAGCTTGTGCTATGCACAAAATTAATGATGTTGGAGCATCACATAAAATGCACTTATGCATCTTGATAATTGGATATGATTCATAGCCTGCTGACATAATTGGATATAATACATTATCAATTTCTCCAGCATATTTGTACTGTTGTGATACTTACATAGAACTCAACACTCTTAGCTGATATTCTTAAAATTACAGAAGCCTCCCAGAACATGGAAACTCGTAATTCCATCATTTCATTTATGTAGATGAGTGCTGTAGCTCAGTAATGCACATCAGGTATCAAAAGGGAGACAATTGTTTTTATTTACTGCAATGATGAGTAAGTCCTGATTTTACCTTGAATAGAGTCTAAGGAAAATTGGTCTTTTTAAGGCATATTTCAGGAGTATTTGTACAAGATACAAAGTAATGATAATGAATCTGACCTCAGTGATTACGTGGCACATTTTAGTATGATGTGGCTCAATTGTAGTAAACTGGCACAGAACCAATATTTCATTATATTCTAAATTGTTAAGGTAAAAGTATCAAGACTATAAATTCAAACAGAAAAAAGCAAAAGTCTTCACTTTTAGATTCTTTAGTACCTTTTAAGGGACAGATATTTTAGGGTTTTATCTAGTAATTCTTCAGGTAGCCAAAAGAGAGGATCATGGTGTGTGTGTGTGTGTGTGTGTGTGTGTGTGTATTGCTGAAAACAATCAGTTGTTGTGTCAGTACAAAGGGAAGGAGGTGGGAATTAACCCACTAGGCATCAGTGATAAAATATAGTAAAAATCTAGATCTAAAATTAAACCTCAGTGCAACCAAATAAATTTATGTAGTTGCCAGCACTGAAAAGGAATCTAATCATACCGTGTCCTTTGGAGCGTTAGAAAAATTGTTATTTTTCTTTTGTATTTGTACCTTCCTCTATGGCAACTGGTAGCAGACTCCCTAAGCAGATCCTTCTTCCTGTGCTTAGGATCCCAACATACAGCCAGGATATTATCGAAACATCTGCTGCTAAAGAAAGGAAGTGGCAACACTGCAACCCTGAATATTTTCTTGTGCTCTTTAATTGCCTTAGTTATTGCCTGATTTCTATAAGTGTCAAATCTTGCCAGAAAAAGCCTTTGAGGTATTACTTCTTCTTTAAGCAACCGTTTAGTAGTGTTCCCCTTCGTCTATGTGCAACTACGTTTATGTAGCAGATGTCTCATAGACTGTGTTCAGAAAAGTTATGGCCGCATTGAGACGTTTCACACAATCTATCTGTTCTTTATGGATGGTCCTTGAAGAAGAGTTCGAGTTGTCCCCTCCCCATTTTAATTCAGGCTGGATAAATTCAGTATGTTTATGTGAATCTTTCTGATAACCCTCACCCAACCCCGGGAAGCTTTACCACACAATGGCCAACTCAGGCATTTTGTCAGTGACAGACACTTTGCCTCCTGGACTCCTGAAAGCATCTTCCCTTCACACACTCCCCAGAAACTACACATGATAATAATATTCTCTTAACTCACATATCCATAAAACCCTGTGGGTAAGTGTCATACATGGGAAGAGCCCTTTCATGGAGCTGATCTCCAAGACAATATTGAGCAAAGAAAGCAAAAGTTTGACTGGTCATAAAATGGTGGAACGTGGATTCTTACTTTCTGGAAAATACACAGAAAATACTGTAGTGATGACCCTATGTTCTGTGACCAAACCTGTTACTGGATTTGTATTCCCAACTCCAAGCAGAGACTCGGTATATCGTAAGCATCCAATAAGGCTTTGTTGAGTGAGTGATGAAAAATTGAATTTTTAATCTGGCTTGCTTTAGTAAAAAATGTCAAGCACTATATCTGAGTTGGGGCAGAGAGCAGTGTAAAACTGGACCACTATGGAGGTAACACCTCAAAGATAGCCACATGGGACTTCAAAGCTACCCACATCAAATATAACTCAAGGAGTTAGAAATGGCAGGTAGAAATTTCCAGAGGAGGAAAAGGCATAGAGATTGGCTGAGTGTGGCATGTGCAAGAAACAAGAAGCAAGTCAAAATTCACCGTAACATGGGGTCTGTGGAAGAAAAGCACAGACAGAGGGGGTAATTTAGAAACCATATAGTGAAGGGCTTTTGCAACCGTGGAAACAATTACCTGATTTGTTACTAAAAGCAGCTAAGTCTTTTCTGTTGTGCTTTGTTTTGTTCATTTTTAGTGAGGTATATTTTTAGGACTAATCTGGACTACGGAAAGAAGAATATGGCAGTAATAGGAAGGAGAGATTATAGTATGGTGAACGAGGATGTTGAAATATAAATTAGGATGTGACTAGTCGAAGATAGAAGAAATGAAGGTCCACTTCCTAGAGGTGGTAGGAAAGGAGATGGATAAAGGGACACTGCAGAGTCAAGATCAGATCCTTAACTGAGCATAGGGTCAAAAGGCAGGGGAGCAGAAGAAAGATAGCTCTATGGGTCTGAGCCTGGGTTCCTACTAGTACCGCAAACAGATCCAGGGAAGCCAAGGTGACATCTAGCTAGGATGAGTTGCATTTTAATACTTTAGGGATTAAGATGATTAATATGATGTTAAATCAAAAATATTTGGCAGGTGGTTTAAATTGTCTGTCTTGGATTGAGGACAAAGCTCAAGGAATTCTTAGGAACGCTATTACAAACCTCCATTCTGAAACTGTAATAGACATTGTTATTCTTTCCATGTTAAAAATACATGGAGAGAGGTATCTATTTTGTATCTTCTCTTGCAAAACCATGGGGATAAACCTTGTCACATTCTTCCATGGGAACCATGCAGCCTTTTAAACACGCCTTAGAATGTTCCTTTGACGTTTCTAGTGAGTCCTCCGCTCCCAGTAAACCCATGCTTCTTGCTCTGGGCAATGGTGGTGGGCAGCAGGCCCAAGACAGCACCGATCCAGGGTGATCATGAAGTATCTTTGTGGGGACTTAATTTTACTGGAAGATTTGGGAGAACATAGTCAAGTAAGATAAAATATTATTTTATACTGATTTCATATCACTGTGAACACAGCTAAGCTATGACATAGAGGATAAAATTTAAATTAATTTCTAAATATCAGTAGAAATCATACAATTTCTTAGAAGTGTCCTTTTCATAAAAGTCCCCTTCCTGCTTTGTCCCCGACCCTCAGCAGTGGGTACATTTTGTTAGGCAATCTGCACATTTTGGGAGGAAAAATTTGAGCACCGCAAACTTGGCTATATACATCTCTTGTAGCCTCCTAAATTTAAATTGTTGCAAAATTATTTATTTGTAGCCAAGTATACTCTTGAGTGACAGTGACTATATATATATATATATATATATATATATATATATATATATATGCACACACACCTTATTCGGTCTTTCCAGAACTTTTGTCTGGTTTCTTTTAAGCCCTGAGTACATATTTATTCAACTAGAAACATGTTTGAAACGTAAATAGACACTGTAATGTCAGACATTTCAAATGGCTACAGGTTCTGTCTTATGGATGCATTGGGACTCTGGCCAAAGAAAAGTACATAAATCATCCCCTTCCCACAATGTGGCTTTGATTTGATAGTCAACCTTAATTCCTGCAGTGTCTCTTGCTTCCTTGACATGGGTTTTCCCATCACTGCAGACTAGTATTCAACAGCCCACTCTGGATTGAAGCCTGTAAAGCAGTGAGATGAGTAGATAAACCTAGTTTTATATGAGTAAATATAGACATTGGCAGTATAGCTATATAAACGCCTAACACTGAAAAGGTAATTCGGGCCAAGTGGTTTCTAATTCCTAACAGCACATGATTTCCCAGCCCCATAATCTAAAGTTTATAGTCGGGAGATTCTCCAATTTTTTCTAGCAATTTCTTTCCA
The DNA here is from genome assembly GCF_008692025.1 of Phocoena sinus. NCBI lineage: Eukaryota > Metazoa > Chordata > Mammalia > Artiodactyla > Phocoenidae > Phocoena > Phocoena sinus. The sequence continues at coordinate 84,311,869 of NC_045774.1, read as the reverse complement.
TTTCTAAAAGTTTATATATAGTAAAGCCTATCTTATCTGTAATTCAGGCTTAAAGAGATTCCAACTCTATGATTCAAGACTCTGAATTTGGAAGAGAAAACCTTCAGTTTGTTTCAAACCACCTGCAGGCCCTTTATAAGACACTTATATGGGAAATAAGGGAGCACAAGAGGACCAGAACAGAGAGGGAGGTTTTTTGTCTGGGGCCAATAAAATGAGTCTTCCCTCCAGTGGGGAGACCTCTTGAATAGAACGAGAGGGGGCAAGATTGATGATGGCCTTCCAAGGCCTAGGTATCTATGACATCTCATTCATTTAATTTATTCCACACTCATCTGTGGAGCACCTTCAGAATGTCAAACACCGTGCTAGGTGTCAGGGATGCAAAGTCACGGCCCACGAGGTGTTCAGAGACAAAATAAGGAGACCAGCTTTCAAACCAGAATTGCAGTACTTTGGGGACCATTGCAGGGTGATCAATATCCACAGAGCTTTTGGGCTTTCTACAGAAGGCCCCTCACCCACCCTGGACTGTTTCGTCTCCTCTTCCATCAGAAAAAATGAGATGACATAATCACAGACTTGAATGGTCTGATAAAGGATGCTCCCTGGATCTGCGGGATCCATCTAAGACAGCAAGCAGCATGCAGAGAGAATTCACTTGGATTCAGAATGGATTCCAACCTCCCACCACCTGTGTGAGCTGGGAGCTTGGGCCTCTCAAGCTAAGTCTCCTAATCAGTCAAGTGAGATAGGGACCACCACCTCCCAGGGTTATTGTGAGGATTGGGAAAGATAATAATGGCTACTCTGGCTCTTACCTGTGTGCTCCAGTGATGTGATCTATAGCCCTTTTTAAGTCTTCAAAACAATCTTACGAGGTTATTCTGACTACTGAAACTGTGGCTAAAGGGAGGTTGGGTTTTGGGCCTCTTACCACACAGCATGAAAGCCATGGAAGTAAGATCGTAATCCAAATTTGTCCAGACCTAGAGCTGTTCGATTTGATATGTCCCAAGTATTTAATCAAGGAGATTGTCTGGGATGTAATAGGAGCTCAAGACATGAAGTTTATTCACATCCTAATTTTTCTCAAATATCTGAAATTTCATGAAAGTGTTTTACAGTGTATCACTTTTTCTCTAATTTCAACAATTAAAAGGCTGCCAAGACTGCCTCCCTTGAACTACAAAGATATAAAATAAAAGATAAGAGTCCTATGGGAAAAGCTATTCGGGAGACACTACTTTTGTGCAGTTAGGTGGCCGGTCTTCTTGGGATAGCGCTTCAATACAGCTTTGAAAAAGGCTGAATGATAATAATCTGAGTGCAAGGGAGCATTGCCAAGCATTTATCTTTACTGCAAAAGATGCCTGTAATACTTGAAAGGCGTTATAACTGAAGGAACCTGAATTTTATAGGTATTGCCAATTAGAATATATTTGATTGCTTAAATAGAAAATCCACATGAGTTACAGTTTTGTCACAGAAGTCAATTTCTTTGAGACACAGGATGTTTAGGTCACAAAAGAAAGAAAAAGGTAAACAGATAAACACTAAGGTCTGTAAAAATCCAAAAACAGCCATCAAAATGAAGCAGTAAGATTTATAAGCATGAAAACTTCTAATTAGGTAAGCAAGATCATCAAAGGCATGACTGCTTCAAATAAATAATTATTTAGGCAAGTAAATAAAGAAAGGGAAACCCTTATTACTTGTGACAACTAAAACTGCAGCTTAAGTTTTAATCCCAGAACATTACTGGGATAGAAACCATCCAATATTCACTGTGATGCTGGCTTTCTTGTCAATGGAACCTTCCCCACTAAGAAAAGCAGAAAGATGGACTTGAGTTTATGAACAAGAAGGAATCATGCATGGAAGGTCAAACTGGGCCCATGACAGATACGTGAGCTCTCCCTTGGCAACCCTAATGTGACACTCCTCTCAGAAGCAGCAGGCCATCATTGCTATGGTGATTTCTGGCTGTGCTAAGATGGCAGTTTCAAATTAGAATGATTATTTGGCATGAGGATGTTTCTAGATAGGAAGGGCCCTGAATTTTAGCATCTAAATTTTTCATTTGTCTTTATATTCATTTCAGGGTCCTTGAGCTTTATGGTTCAGAGTAGCTTTCATGAACTTACGGAGAACATTGCAAACTGCTCTTTGGTTATATCATAGTGGTATCCACCATATATATTTCTGAGAATGTCTTAACAATCCATCTCCTCAAAATAAAATCCACTTGGTTCAGAATCAGGCACTGCCCATTCAGTCAGGATATGATTTAAAAACTCCTATCAGTTAATGTATCCTCATTTCCATGGGATATATTTGACACTTTATTTGCTTCATTAAACATGCTTTTACCCATCAGAGATATTTGGTTACAAGAGACAGAGAGTGACTTTGACTGACAGACAAAAGAGAACTTTGTTGGAAGGATATGGAAAAATTCACCTCTTGGCAGGGGATGGTAAAGACCTTGATGGACAGTTCCCCAGTGCAAAGTCGGGACCCTCTGATGAAATAAAAGATAAGTGGAAGATGACACAGCAAACCCACCACAGGGCCACCTTAGAGCAGGTGTGCTGTGCCAGTAGTATCAACCATCTTAGAAGAAAATAAGTCCATCTCTTTGGAAAGGAATGATCTCCTTGAGGAAAGGGGATTTGGGCATAAGATTAAAAGCTGTACTAGGAATTCTCTGCATTTTATAAAATGGAAGAAAGAGAACAAACACGATGCAGGAATAACTGATTTGAGAATCTGAAACTTAAAAATGAATGTGTGAATATTGGGGAACTGACCTCACTTGCATTTCTCTTAGCAAATTTCCCTGTCACTTACTGCTATAACTGCACTGCTTGTTTTCCTTACCACAGTCTAATTTAACTTTCATCTGAGTTATTATGTGATTAACACCTAGGTCCTCCATTACACCTCAAACTATAAAAGGGCAGGGACTCTGCCAGATTTTGCACACCATTGTTACTCCCCCGTTTAGCTCAATATGAGATGTCATGAATATGTATTAACTGACAGAATGAAATATCGTTAGAGAAATGTCAGTACTATGACATCACTCCGACTGCACCCTAGCACAAAGTAACTGTGTGGCTAGACTCGTTATCATGAAAATCACTATTTGTAAGTTAGAGCCAGAGTCAATATTCTGATGACTATAGTTTTGTTTTGGGTTTTTTTAAAAGCATTCCTCCCCCCTCCCCGCCCCAAGTTCCCTGAAAGTCATCAGACCCGCCCATCCCCACCCCACCATCAGAGTCTGGCTCCTGCAAAGAAAAAAAAAAGAAAAAAAAAAAAGCATTCCTTGTAACACACATCCGTATTTTAGTCAGTGTCTTAGGACCTGGTGCTGCTGGAAATATTTGCCTCCCTAAGGATAGAATGTACTGCATTGTTTGCCAGCTACTTGGTCCTTAATATCCCTCCATCGCGTTGCTTATGCAAATTCCCCTCTCATCAGTCCCCATCAGCTATCACTAGTCAAGTTACGTTTGTCTGGTGTTTCTCTGTAAACCCTGAAAATCTGTTTCTTGTACTCTCCCGAAAATTGCAGGGAAGTTCATCACTCTGTAGCCGGGTGCTGTGTTTCATGCTCCTGTCACCAGTGATGGTGCCATGTTCCCATCTTCCCCACCTGATTCATCAACAGCGAACTCCTAGAGCTCAGAAGAGCCAAGGTGGAAATAATCCAGTAGAACAAGACTTAAAATGGCAGAATGCTCTCTTATGAAAGTAGGCTAGTGAAAATGGAAGAGTTAGCTAAACAAAGTATTGCCTAAACACAGATTCATTAAATATAGGAAATTAAAGTTGACCTAAGAGAGAAGAAGCCTTTTAAGATATGTTAAAAATTCCATTTGCATTTTTCTTTTGCCATTTTTGTTCTCAAGGAGATAAAGTGTTCTACGCAAATGTCTTTTGAGAAGAAAATTGGGCATTATAGATCTTCCTCCAAAGATATATTTCTTTTTTCAAAACAAATCCTTACTTTTGAAAATATTTGATAATTAAAACAATAGACCAAGTGTTCAAATCCTAGCTTAGGCATGAATATAGTATACCCATGCAATCCACGAGAGCAAATGGTGAATTATGAATCGCATGCTTAAAAAAACTATAAAATCTTACACAAACGTGAAGGCATAATCTTGGAGAACCACCAAAACTTTGAAATTTTTAACTTTTAAAAATCACAGTAGAGGAAGGTATTTTCTCCTTTACACTTGTAAATACAGGGGATTTATTATCTAACTCTTCTTTGTTAGTGCTCTTTTAAATGCTCTGTAACAGAAAAAGATTCAGCTCATATTATACCTACCCCAAGGTCATTTTTTATTTCTGACTCTATCTGTTGAGTTATGATGAAGTTGGAAGAAGTATATCACCAGGGATGAAGAATATCAATATATTTGTATCTGTGGTTGTAGAAGCTCATCAACCACACAATTCATGCCCTGAATTCTAAGTGTTAAGATTCTGTACCATTTTGTAAACAAATATGTGAAACCTATGGGTCAGATTTTCCTTCTGCGAAGCTCAATCACTATTCACAGGGAAAGTGTAAGATTTCAGATCTCACATTATATTTCAGACACTTTAGTGCTTTGAGTCAGCCTTAAATGGCAGGGCCTGGGAGTTTGCTTCCCCTTTAGTACAGCCAGCTAAGATTTTAGTGTTTATAGAAATAAAACATAAAAATATAATATCTCCCATGACAAACACTGAGAGACTGTGGTGCTTTATAAGTCAACATTTTTAAACTTTTTTTTTATATTGTAACAATTTTTGTAAAACAGCTTTAACTTTGAATGATGAAAATCTTACAGAGGAATGACTGCTATATTTTTAATGCACCCACAGGAGAGAACTATTTTTTGGTAATCTTGTAAGTGGAAGAAACAGCCAATTCTTCATGTTCCAGAAGTGTTGACCATAAGACAAGGATTTGGTGCAAACCATTTGCATTTTTGGCATCTTCTGGGACCTTCTAGCTCCTGGAAAACTTGATTTCCCTTATTAGCATAGCAAAATACTAAATCTCTTCTTCTAACGCATAAATCAGATTAGAAACGAGAGCCATCTTACTCTCTTTTGCAGAAGGTCATGCATACAAGGAAGAGGCATATGGAACTGTTTCAGGAACTCAATCAGAAATTTCAAACTTTGGACAGATTTCGGGATATACCAAATACAAGCAGTCTGGTGAGTATGCTTTACTTCATCGGTGCCTGATGCCACGATAAAGATGCATCATGTCAGCTGTCCCCCCTGCTTTCGGGAAGCTCCCAGATGTCTTGGGAACACAAGAGTGGCAAACTGAAAAATAAGTAATAATCCCCCAAAGGTGCTTTGAAATGTACTAAGAGGCCAATTAGGAATGACAGAGTCTTTAAGTGTTTTATTCATATTTCAAATGTCCTCAATTATAAGGTCTAATTGCAATTAGTTATATATCAAAAATGTGCTGGATTCACTTGGACATTTTATCATCAGAGTTAAAAGTCAGCTAATTCAAATTTCCAAGTACTTGACTAAATATTTTCATTAGAATGCCTGGCATTTTAAGGTCATTAAATGTAATATATATAACCTATATAATATAGATAGATAATATATATTATAAATGTATAATATATAAATAACACATATATCTGTCTCTCTCTCTATATATATATGGAGAGAGAGATAGAGTTGCTACCTAAAACTAGAGTGGTGGGTTTTGTCTACCAGAGTGGGGAAAAGAGTTTCAGGATACACATCAGCGCTGGGGGCTTTGATTGTTGATTGCAGCAATTCTCTTCACTCATTCCCACTACTATAATGCTAGCATAGGATGTAATCAAATAAAATGATGTTTTGCAGCTACTATGTGCATGGCACAATCAAAGCTCCAGAGAAGGCTGTATCATTATTCCTGAGAGCACTGGAGCAGGCATCCAGAAATCAGTATGATGCTTCGACAAGATATTTCAGTTTTATGATGGTGCAAAAGAAATACGCATGCAGTAGAAGTCGTACTTTGAATTTTGATCTTTTCCCAGGCTAGTGAGATGTGGTCCAGTACTCTCTCGTGATGCTGGGCAGGGGCAGAGATCCACAGATCCCACTCAGCCCCGAGATCACGAGGGTGAACAACTGATACACTGACAACCGTTCTGTACCCAGACAACCATTCTGTTTTTCACTTTTAGTGCAGTATTCCATAAATTACGTGAGATATTCAACACTTTATTATAAAGCAGGCTTTGTGTTAGATGATTTTGTCCAACCATAGGCGGATGTAAGTGCCTGAGCACCTTTAAGGTGGGCTGGGCTAAGCTATGATGGTCAGTAGGTTAGGTGTATTGAATGCATTTCGACTTATGATATTTTCAACGTATGATGGGTTTAGTGAGACATAACCCCGTCGTAAGTTGAGGAAGATCTGTAGAAGAAAGCTCAAGCAAGAGCTATCTGCTTGAGTTTTCTAGCAGATAGTTAGCTTCTGCTAAGAACTCGAGAGCTCAAGAACGATCTTGAGCAAATTACAAAGCTCAATTTCTGAACCTCAATTTTCTCCTTCTAATTTGGGCATAGAAAATCTGTCATTAATAATACGCTTCCTTCGATCCTTGCACTTTCCAAAGCGGGTGGGACCCTGAGATGCTACAAGCTGAGACTCAGCTCTGAGGGCTGGAGCTGGGACAGCCGTCTGACTCCACGCTTCTCCTCTCCAAGCGTGGCACTCCTTCTTTGCCTCACACTTTTGCAGGCCCTGGCTGGACCTACTCCTCCCAACCTCTGGCGTTCTGAAATACATGTCACTCTAAGGTATTTTGGGTCACTTTCTAACGCTAGTGATTCTTTCATATGTGTATGAGTCTTAATCCTGGCTTCCTGGTTAATATCATTAGCTTATCAACAGCAAGAATTTATGTGTCTTTGTGTTTTTCTTGTATTCTTCTCAGTACTGAGTATGATGCTGGCCATGCATGGTAAGTGACCAGTAAACGGCCGCTCTTGATTTCTTGCATGTCTAATAGTTTAATCTGCATTTGTTAAATGAAGGTTATCAGAAGTATATACACTTTAACTCTTCATTGGTCTCTAAAGAGCTTGTGTATATCAGTCTATTTTCCTCCATACAGCAGGAATCATGTGTTATGTGGAATCATCAACACAGCACTAGGCGTAGAGAAAACACTTACACATAGTCAGTGGTTCTTTCTCCGTCTACCGCCCCTGCCCCAAATATTAACCTGTCAATTTTTAGTTAGCAGGAAAATGAAAATTGCACCCTTGAGATTAGACCTAAACTTATTAGCTGCTCATTTTGAAATGCTGAAAGCTAACATCGAAATAAACTGAAGAAACTTTGTTTTGTTTTTTTTTAAGAGAAGGTTATGTTTACCAATCCAAAAGCCTTATGCAACAGATACAGCTGGCTGACTGCTATAATATGACTATAATTTCCCCTTGTATGGTCTGGGTATTAAATCATTAATGGCACAAATATCTGTATCTCAGTTTCCTGACAACCAAAATAGTCTACTAAGTACAGCACAACTCTGCAGCAGCCTGCCTTTTCTAGAAAGGATTTATAAATATTTATCATTTGGGAGGTTAGGAGTGGGGAGGATAGTTGTCATTGCTGCTTCACTATTGTCCTAAATACATGAGAACAGAGAAAAAAATCCTTATTCAGTTCTGATTAATAAGGAACGTGTGAGTGAGTTCACTATCCTTAATTCAGTCATATAATTCATAGTGGCACATTGCTAATGGAACAGTGCATAATTGGGTGGAGAAAGACATGTTCGAAACACAAACCTCAATAAAGTCTGTTTCATCTTTTTTTCCGGCTCCTAACTCACAGCACCTGCCTGGCACCTGCAATTGATGGTAATTATGTAGAATGTGGGGAATCAAAGGGAAACCAAAAGACCATTAAGTCCGTCTCCCTGCTCCAGCCCGGACAGCACCTGAACCCCTACAAGGGGTAGGCATTGTTAACAGCCCTTCCCTGTGAGGGTCTCCATTAGGATCCCACCCGCACAAGCAGCAGCTCCAAATTCTCCCTCTTTTAGAATGTAAAATAAACACATTCTCTTTCCCTTTGTCTCCGCGATCCGTAGACTGGAGGGAAAGAAGGAAGAGAGGGAGGGAAGAAAAGGTGAAGGGAAGGAGGGAAAGAGGAAAGGATGGAGGCAGGAGGGACTTACAAGTCTGCCCGACCCTCAACCCCGGCTGGGAACTGAGGGAAACACGCAGGCAGCCCAGGCCATGTTTCCGGTGGCTCTGAATTCTCATATTCCATTAATCTTCTCTATTTATACAGCCTAAGACCATATTCGCATTTTTGGAAGCCTCACGCATGTTGGCTTATACTGAGTTTATAATTTATTAGACCTTTATCACACATGCTTCAGTTTACGTACATCGCCTCCGCTCTATACTTGAGCTCAAAAAGCAAACCAACCAACGTAAAACAGTTACATCAAATCAGGAACTTGTACCAACTCTGATTGAATTTTATATCAGGATTTAGGCCTCCACTGAAAGCTCTCCTGGCCTGGGTGGCTCTCCCTGTGGAATTCAGTGATCCCCACGGGCTGTTCCAAGGTTGATCATTCTTTGGACCGTTGAACAGTTTACACTTTCCACGCGAGAATCCATCCACCCCAAGCACAGAGGAAGATGGGTGGCCCATGGGCACCACCTCCTGACTTCCAGCCCCCTCACTCCCTGGGGGTCCTGTTCCCACCCTGATTGCTGGGGTGGCAGTTCTTCTCCACTCAAGGGTGTCCACACACTTGGCAACAGTGGTGAGAACCACAGCTCAGCAGGGAGTACTATGGGATGCCAGAGGAGATGAACCACATTAACTAATTTATTACCCACTAATAGAAGCTCTCGGAAATTCGATCAGTCCCGTACTGGCAATAATACTCTTTGAAATTAGAATCTAAACATCCTGACAGTGTTTAAAATGGGCCTTTTTAGTTCCTGTATCCATGGTGCTTGATCTTTAAAATATAAAAGGAAAATCACACTTGTTCCAAACATAATGAAACCTTTATTTTTAAAGCCAGTGAATTAACACTTTACATATCTTGAATCCCTTTAGGATTGAACTAATTCAACTTTCTGTCAAACCTAGGATTCCCAGAAAGCTCCTTGAGACAGCCCTCCTCCAAGATGGATAAATCAACCCCATGGCTTTCCATTGATGACTGATGGCTCAGGTTCCTGTAGTGCCCTCTAAGTTCCAACCATTCTTCATTGCCTACAAAATAAATTCCAAATTGGGAAGTAGCCTGGCAGGCGAAGCCCCTTATGATCTGGCTTTCAGTTCACACTTGCCTGTTTTTTTCTGATATTCTTTTTCACTCCAGCTAAAATGAATTGGCACTGTTCTGAGATGTCCTATCTCCACGCTCTCTGGATTTGTACTTCTTGGTACACATGCCTTTACAGCCACTCGACCTCCAACCACACATACGCCTTCATGACAAAGCCCATTCTTCTATGCCAGCCTTAATGTCACTTTTCTCAGAAAGTTCTCTGAGCTCCACAAAGGGAAGCTGTACTTCCACCCTCCAAACTCCCTCAGCACTTTTTCCGGATCGTAGATGTGGATATAACTGTATATGTTATACCTTCATTTAACTATAGACACCTTTATGATATGTATGATTACTATCTAGTGAGCATTTATTAAAATCAGGCCTCATACTAAGCCCCTCTGTGTTTTTTATCTTTGCAGCCCCACAAAGTAGGTAATGAGCTGCACCTTTGGCCAACTCCTTTGGCCCAAAAGACAAAGCATATCTCTCTTTTGCAAATAGTAAAGTTGAGATTCAGAGAAATTGTTCAAGGTCACATTCATATGGAATGGAGTAACTGGAATTTGGTCCTGTGTGCATTGGGCTTTAAATCTATGCTCCCTGGTGGACCATGTGCTTTTCACCAAGTGATTTATCACCTTACTCTCCCTAGCACCTAATACAATGCCAGCACAGAGCAGCTGGTAAATAAACATGGGTTGAAGGGAAGCAAGGAAGGAGACAGGGAAAGAAAAAAGGGCGAGAGAAGGGGAGAGTTATAAGACTATATAGTTCATGAGAATTATATTAGACGAAATCAGAATTTAGTATTAGACTAAATCAGAATTAATCCACTGTACATATCTCCAAAGTTAACTTTTTATTAAATCTTTACCTATTAGCTATTTTTTTTCTTGTGTGTCCTCATGATTAAGGCTAATAAGTGCTGAAAACATCTAATGTATTGGGAATTTTAATAACGTAATTTCTAGTTATAAGTATTTCTGTAAGTTGCCTCTTTGGCCTATCCCAACCAGAGAATGATTTTTAATATACTGAATGGAATCCAAATAATTATTCAAGTACCTGTTTTATGTTCCCCCTGCTAATTGATTATAGTCAGTTGAAGGCCAGAATTTGTGGGGGGATGAGTGGAGGGATGAGTGGGGGGGAAGGGAGAGGGAGTAAAGGATGCATTTAACAACCATAGTTGTTTTAGCTTACGTTTTATCTAAGGAGATTTCAGTCATGATTTCCTTCTTGTTCTTTGATGTTATTCAGATTAGTGTATCCTATTCAAAGCCCTTCATTTTACAGAAATCTTTAAATCATACTTCTTTAAAATAGAGAAATTTTACTGCTAACTTTCAGCAAATACCAGACAATAAAAACCACAAATGATGTCTGCTCATGCAGTCATCGAGCACCTATAACATGGAAGGTCTCGGTGGTGTCATAATTAGGCAGATTTTAAATCTTAGGTAATTAGAGGGTGTGGACTGTGAAACTTAAGAAGAAATGACTTGTAGACATTTTTTTTTAAATGCTTATATTGCTGGATATGTTTCCCCAAAACGGTGTGCTCTTTGAAAGGATTTGTGCTAGTGTGCTACCCAAGTATATAGAAAATTGTGGGGAATATACATCAGATAAAAAAATAGATTACACATAGCAGCATTTTTGTATTCTAAAAAGGATAATTTCTTGCAGAGAAACTAAACAAAGACAGTGATCTAAAATTTCATTTTATGAAATATGGCTAGTTTTGGTTTACAGTTTTTAATGTTGCATAACATGCCCTATGACATATCCTCAATTTTTTTTTATCCCTCCAAAGATTCTGACAACATACTTAAATTTTCTACATTTAATCTTAGCAGGAACTTAACGCTCCTTCCTACCTGAACATATAGCCATCCTGACACTTCACAAGATGTGCCAAAACAAAACATCATCTACCTTGCCTTCTATAATACTATTCACTTCCTTTGATTGCTGGAAAATTTTAGGGTAACTCAAAAAAGGTGTTCATCAATTTGTTCAATGAAAGAAAACTGAAATCAAAACCATTTCCTGCAGCTGGCCACAATTTCAAATCATCTCTGAATCACATAAACTGGATTAAGCTTAGGAACAGGCTCTCTTCCTGGAAATTTCAACAAGCAGCAATCCTAACCATCAAATAAATGACTCTCTTCCCCTCTCTTCTCGACAGGAAAACCCAGCACCAAACAAGAATCCATGGGACACTTTCAAAAACCCCAGTGAATACCAACATTACACCACAATCAATGTCTTAGATACAGAGGCAAAGGATACCTTGGAACTGAGGCCAGCAGAGTGGGAGAAATGTCTGAATTTGCCTCTGGATGTGCAAGAGGGGGACTTTCAAACAGAAGTTTAACAAAATCAAAATGGACTGAGGTGGAGACAAAACGTATTGCACTGACACTTAAGACTTGGGAAGCCTGACATTTCTATCCGGACAGTGTGACTCTCTCATGTCAGCACCTCCACATGCCAAATGTCAGTGGTGTTTGCTTTGGTAACTTCTCCCTAGTCAGGCGAGTGGAGAGAAGCCCAGGTGTACAGTCCTGACCACCCTGTGTTGTAAGTACCCGTGGAATGGATTTGTAGGGTAAACTTTATAGATAAACCTCAAGCAACGATTCATGTTGTAACCGCTTCATATGGTTTAGTTTTCAAAAAACTTCACCATGAAGCACAATGTATATATTTATGCAGTTTTTAAAGTTTATAACAGTCTGTTTGGCCATTACTACACTTTTTACTTTATAATATAAAAGCAAAGTTTTTGTCATTAAATGAATGTTTGTTGAGCTACATTCTTCATTGCTTTAAATGCAATAAAGTAATAATCTCACTTTTATATGAATAATATATTTCACATCTTTATTATTGCAGTTTTCTCTAGAAAGCTCTGAGTAGCTTTCTCTGCTGCAGCTGTGTATAAAATATTTAAAATGTTGTATGGTGTAAATAAACTTTTGTCTACATATCAGTTTTTTAGTGTATTTTATTTTGGATTTGTTGAACGGAAATTTACATATTTATAAAGTTTTGTTTCACTACAGATACTGAAAATGTATTCATGGTTTTAATAGCATACCGTTATTACTCCTTTGAGGTTCACGATTTCTCCAATGTAATAGTAGGTCTGTATAGTGCTTCTGTATTTTCTACTCACACACCCTTTGGAGCAATGTACCATGTAAATGGGGCTTGTCAGAAATCTGCTGCCATCATACTCTTACATAAATATTACGTTTTTTCTCTCTCATGGCAAAAAAAGATAACTGCTAGTAGGAAACAGTAAGTTACAATACAAAAAATAATACAGGGACAATGTTTATTATAAGTAATGGAGTTCACTGCATGTTTCACAGAAGAAACTACTTGTACTACCGTTCTTCATGGCATATGGGGAAAATGAACTTATTTGGGATTTTTAAAAAAATTGTATCTGTACGTTCTCTAGCAGAAGGAAAGGGGAGTGAATGTATTGGCAGATGACTTATCTGTGATTTGAAGAGTCTGACATGAGCCTACTGCAGAAGGCTCCCTGGTGTCCTGTCTGGTGTTAGAGCTACACAGTGATGTTCCCCCACCCCCAGGGTGGCACCAGAGGAACCCGGGGGCCAGGGGGGCAGGTTGGGGAGAGGATTTCGGCAATTTCCTCATCCTTTCGGGGATGATGAGATTGTGCTTTTCAGTCTGAGGGAAGTAAAGGGAGTGGGGAGGAGATTGGGGGCTTCGAAATTTCTAAGATGTTTATTTAGTTTGCTGGTTAAGCCTGGGCTGCACGGCCTCCTGTGGTCTGGCCGAGACTCAGATGGGCTGCTTCTGCCAGTGACCGAGGGGACCCCGGCCCACAGGCCACGAGGCAGACACCAAGGTGCTTCAACCTCAAGGGCGCCTTAAAACCCAACTCCTGTCAGATACCCTACCTGTGCTCCATGTAAAGACGTGAGAAGTATATTTTTAATCAGATTTTAAAAATAAAAGTGACATCATTATGCAAAAAAGAGTACAACATAACGAAGGACTGGTTTTTCAATAAAAATAAACTTGATGCTAATTATAATGTAATTGTAATATTTAATGGCTATTTTTATCAGATGACTTTCCGGTGGCAGGAATAATATTTAGTAAATTTCTCTCACTTTCTCTCTCTCTCTATTATATATAAACACACACATATATGAATGTGTGTATATGTATACATATACATATACACACATATACATATGCACATATATGTATATAAAATCCATAACGCTCACCTCCATCTCAGTACCCTGTAGAGGGAATGAAAATCATATATACAGTTCCCCATTTCAAACTGTAAAATCTTGATGAAAAAGAAAATTAAAAAACACAATAGGGCTTCCCTGGTGGCGCAGTGGTGGAGAGTCGGCCTGCCGATGCAGGGGACATGGATTCGTGCCCCGATCCGCGAGGATCCCGTGTGCCGCGGAGCGGCTGGACCCGTGGGCCATGGCCGCTGAGCCTGCGTGTCCGGATCCTGTGCTCCACGGCGGGAGAGGCCACGGCAGTGAGAGGCCCGCGCAAAAAAAAAAAAAAAAAAAAAACACAATAAGCATATGTTTGAAAACAAATTCTATATGTTTAAAGAGATAAATTCAATATATTACAGTAATATTTCTTCTAAAACCATAATGTTCATGGCTATAAAACAAAAACATACTTTTTGTCATTTTTCTCTAGTTCCAATAACTCTAAATATTAGATTAATATATGAAAGCTAACCAAAACTTGCATACTTAAAAATGTTAGCGTAAATTTACTCTAAGAAGGATGCCGAGTTGTAGTGGTGCTGTTTGTTTTTTAATCTGTAAGAAAAAAAATGCAGGTCAGTAAGTATCAAGGAATCATTTTAAGGCAGCCCTCTTCTAGTACACACCTTTGAAGTTTCCACTGCACTTACACACGTACTCTGCCAAAGTGGGTGCAGCTGTCACCCAGATAGTGCTGGGCACATCCCTCTGAGCCAACTCAGGACCTGCCAAGGTCCTTGTGCCCTTGGACTGGAAGGTCTCCCATTCCGCATGACTGGATTTTCCTTATGCTTCAGGATAACATCATATTTCTTCTTCACGAAGTTATCCATGATTTTCCAAGCTAGAAAATAATTTCTCCTGTGAACTCTTACAGCCCTGCTTCTGTACCTCTCCTAGGATTTTAAAAATCTTCTATCTTGTTACGTATACACATTTCTGATATCCTCTGATGGACTATAAGTGCCTGGAGGACGGGATTCACATCTGATCCATTTTTGTATCTGTAAGGGACCTACTACAATAATGTGCACACAATAAGTATTTGTTGAATTATCTGTGGAATTTATTTTAGAATTGCCTACAGTCATATATATCATCACACATCCAAAAGAGTTTACTGAACAATTATTATGTGTTTACTTCTATAAGACCTCTGTTTTAGGTAGTTCACAATATACTGAAGATATGGGATACATATGTGAAACAATTATTAATATTATTTAAATATTAAGAAGCTCTTATTACCCTATATTGTCTTTTTGTCCTTAAGATTACCACATGGGGCAGGAATTAATTACCCTAAAGATGGGGCTCAGAAGAGGCTGAGCTACCTAAGATCACCATAAGTAAATGACAGACCCACTATTAGAGCCCAGGTCTTCTGACTTCTACTTTGGGGCCATTCTCCTGATGCCACGGTATTTCCACTTGTTCCTTCTACATTATTAAATCCCCAAATCAAATAAAAACAAGTTCCATGGAAATGTTTCTCAGGTGAATCATAGAGGCAGAAAAATGAAAACATGCATTAGCTGTCATAGGGGTGCTGGGGCTGGAGCTGATTGTAGAAGAAAAGCATGGCTTATCCAAAATAACAGGTGATTTTAAACAGATTTGGATCTAGAGTCCATTGTGTGGTTCTATTTGGACCTGCTTTACTTCTCAAACCCACTTGAAATGTACTTAATTTTTCCCCAGTTTTGTTATTACCTGCACACATGCAACAGGAGACGGAAGAGAGAAGCCAACCTGAATTTTCAGGTTGGATTCAGACACTTGGTAAAAATATATAGCCACAAGAACTTTAAAAAAAAAAAGGTGTAATCAAAAACCCACTGATTCAAAAAATTCAGCTTGTAAATTTTGAATCACTCTTAGCTTCTTAGGAAAACTTTATTAGTTTTAGTTTTCCAGAGTTATTGATGTCAAAATCAATTCAAGAAATTCTACAATGTTGTAGCACTTCATTGAAGAATATGAGACAAACATGTCTCCAGCATGTCAATCTACACAGAGTTTCACATGATGAAAAAGTCATCTTGCCCCTGAGATGTTTCTGTAGTTATGTGTAACTGGGATATTACAACAGAAAAGAGGTTTAATAAGAACAGAGAAACAGAAGAACATAGAGACTGAAGAAATTTTGGTGACCAATGAAAATGGCTATTGTCTTTTAGGTGTCGAAAAACAAATCCAGACTTAGGTAAGCAGAACCTTTATTTGAAAAGACTACTGCAGTAGGGCAGAAGGACTGTTGCAGTAGGAAGAACTCTCCAACTGTGAGATCCAGAACATCCCAGATGGCAGGCAGCAAGGGGTGAGTCAGCAAGACAAGGAGGAACTGGGTGGGAGAGTAGGATGAGTGTGGACGGTGGGACCAAGTAACACTGGGAATGTCTTTCTCGGTGGCCAGACAGTTCTGGGACAGATAGACAGGCAGGGGTGGTGGTTCCATTTTCCCTGCTTGGTCAATCTCCTTATTGTTGTTGAAACTCAAGGATGGTCCAAAGTTCAGGAGCCTGGGAAAAGGAAGATGCCCAACTGAAGTTTGGTCAAGTTAGCAAGTATTTTGTTCAAATTGGTCCATGGGCACAAACAGTTCTGCTAGTAATCTCAAGACAAAGCATAGGAATTTGGACAGTCTGTGTCTGATTTTTGTCATAAGTAGACAAGAGGTTCATCTGAGAGTCTTGTCTAAGTAATATCAGCAGGGTGGTTCTTTGCATTTTGTAAGACTTTTTTTTTTTTTGGAACACAAAAGAGTGGGGGATTTCTTAACCACTGCCATTTTCCAAAGTCATAGAGCTCAGGTAAATTTCAACACTGTCACAGTGAAAGAAACTAAGCCCACTGGAATGAGAAGAATTATTCAAGAATAGTCCATGTGCAGCCAGCAGTGATTCAAGAAACATTTTTTCTCATGTTAGACAATAGTCATGGCTCTTTCTGTTTTGCAGATGACATGATACTATACATAGAAAATCCTAAAGATGTCACCAGAAAACTGCTAGAACTAATCAATGAATTTGGGAAGGTTGCAGGATACAAAATAAATGCACAGAAATCTCTGGCATTCCTATGCACTAACAACAAAAAATCAGAAAGAGACATCAAGGAAACAATCCCATTTACCATCACAACAAAAAGAATAAAATACCTAAGAATAAACCTACCTAAGGAGGCAAAAGATTTGTACTTAAAAAACTATAAAACACTGCTGAAAGAAATCAAAGATGAATGACATAAACAGATGGAGAAATATACCATGTTCTTGGATTGGAAGACTCAATATTGTGAGAATGACTATACTACACAAAACAATCTACAGTTTCAATGCAATCCCTATCAAATTACCAATGACATTCTTCACAGAATTAGAACAAAAAATTTTACAATTTGTATGGAAACACAAAAGAACCCGAACAGCCAGAGCAATCTTGAGAAAGAAAAATGTAGCTGGAAGAATCAGGCTACCTGACTTCAAACTATACTACAAAGCTACAGAAATCAAGACAGTATGGTACTGGCACAAAAACAGAAATACAGATCAATGGAACAGGATAGAAAGCCCAGAGATAAACCCATGCACATATGGTCACCTAATCTATGACAAATGAGGCATACAATGGAGAAAAGACAGCCTCTTCAATAAGTGGAAAACTGGACAGCTACATGTAAAAGAATGAAATTAGAACACTATGTAACACCATACACAAAAAATAAACTCCAAATTGATTAAAGACCTAAATGTAAGATAGGACACTATAAAACTTTTAGAGGAAAACATAGAAAAAACACTCTTTGACATAAACCAGAGCAAGATCTTTTTGGACCCACCTCCTAGAGAAATGGAAATAAAAATAAACAAATGGGACCTAATGAAACTTAAAAGCTTCTGCACAGCAAAGAAAACCATAAACAAGATGAAAAGACAACCCTCAGAATGGGAGAAAATATTTGCAAATGAAGCAACAGATAAAGGATTAATCTCCAAAATATACAAACAGCTTATGGAGCTCAATATCAAAAAACCCAATTGAAAAATGGGTGGAAGACCTAAAGAGACATTTCACCAAAGACATACAGATGGCCAAGAGGCACATGAAAAGATGCTCAACATCACTATTAGAGAAATGCAAATCAAAACTACAATGAGGTATCACTTCATACCAGTCAAAATGGTCACCAGCAAAAAATCTACAAACAATAAATGCTGGAAAGGGTGTGGAGAAAAGGGAA
This sequence comes from Phocoena sinus, assembly GCF_008692025.1. Classification (NCBI taxonomy): domain Eukaryota; kingdom Metazoa; phylum Chordata; class Mammalia; order Artiodactyla; family Phocoenidae; genus Phocoena; species Phocoena sinus. The sequence goes on along the minus strand of NC_045774.1, from coordinate 84,293,973 downwards.
CCCTCTTGCACTGTTGATGTGAATGTAAATTGATACAGCCACTGTTGAGAACAGTATGGAGGTTCCTTAAAAAGCTACAAATAGAACCACCATACGACCCAGCAATCCCACTACTGGGCATATACCCTGAGAAAACCATAATTCAAAAAGAGTCATGTACCACAATGTTCATTGCAGCTCTATTTACAATAGTCAGGACACGGAAGCAACCTAAATGTCCATCAACAGGATGGGTAAAGATGTGGCACATATATACAATGGAATATTACTCAGCCATAAAAAGAAACGAAACTGAGTTATTTGTACTGAGGTGGATGGACCTAGAGTCTATCATACAGAGTGAAGTAAGTCAGAAAGAGAAAAACAAATACCGTATGCTAACAAATATATATGTAATCTAAAAAAAAAGGTTCTGATGAACCTAGGGGCAGGACAGGAATAAAGACGCAGATGTAGTAGAGAATGGACTTGAGGACACGGGGAGGGGGAAAGGTAAGATGGGACAAAGTGAAAGTGGCATGGACATATATACACTACCAAATGTAGAATAGATAACTAGTGGGAAGCAGCCGCATAGCACAGGGAGATCAGCTTGGTACTTTGTGATCGCCTAGAGGGGTGGGATAAGGAGGGTGGGAGGGAGACGCAAGGGGAGGAGATATGGGGATATATGTATATGTATAGCTGATTCACTTTTTTATACAGCAGAAACTAACACACCATTGTAAAGAAATTATACTCCAATAAAGATGTTTAAAAAAAATCTAGAAACATTAAATGCTGGAGAAGATGTGGAGGAAAGGGAACCCTTTTGCATTGTTGATGGAAATGTAAATTGATACAGCCACTATGGAGAACAGTATGGAGGTTCCTTAAAAAACTAAAAATAGAACTACTGTATGACCCAGCAATCCCACTACTGGGCATATACCCTGAGAAAACCATAACTCAAAAGGACACATATACCCCCATGTTCATTGCGGCACTATTTACCGTAGCCAGGACATGGAAACAACATAAATGTCCAATGACTGATGAATGGATGAAGAAGATGTTGTACATATATACAATGGAATATTACTCAGCCATAAAAAAGAATGAAATTGGGTCATTTGTAGAGATGTGGATGGACCTAGAGTCTGTCATAAAGAATGAAGTAAGCCAGAAAGAGAAAAACAAATATTGTATATTAATGCATATATGTGGAATCTAGAAAAACGGTACAGATGAACCTATTTGTAGGGCAGGAATAGAGACGTAGATGTAGAGAATGGACATGTGGACACGACAGGGAAAGGGAGGGTGGGACGAATTGGGAGATTAGGCTTGACATAAATACACTACCATGTGTAAAATAGAGAGCTAGTGGGAACCTGCTGTATAGCAAAGGGAGCTCAGCTTGGTGCTCTGTGTTGACCTAGATGCAGGGGAAAGGAGGGAGGGAGGTCCAATAGGGAAGGGATACAGGTATACATGTAGCTGATTCACTTTATGGTATGGCAGAAACTAACACAACATTGGAAAGCAATTCTCCTCCAATTAAAAAATAAATAAATAGCTGTCCATGTTCAGCCAGCAGTGATTAAAGAAAAGATTTTTCTCATATTAGACAATAGTCATGACTCTTTAAACAAAAAATATTCCAAAGTGAAAGTGGTAAATATTCCAAGCTAGGTGAGAACAGCTAATTTTCTTTAATTCTGAGCTCACCAATCATCTCTTCATTTGGACTCCTTGTATCTTTACACCACACAATGTGCTGGTTCGGAAATACTGATCTTTCTAAAATGTAAAAAATGGCACTTTGGTTTGTAGTTCAGATAGAGCTGGGATGTGGGTGCAGATTGATGTTTGACCCAAAAGAAATGCAAACTTGCCCCTCTCTTTATGAGGATGTAACTTTCCACTTGAAGCAAGGCTTCTGCTGAAGTTAGGCTCCTGCCCTTCCTTCTTTGAAGATCATATTTCAAAGACTGGGTCCAGGTGCTTGAGCAAGACATTCCTGTACTGTAAAACCTGCAAGAAGCTTTTACAAAGACCTGCATCTCACAGAGGCAGATAGAGAACTTAACCATTCCAAGTTCTCTAAAGTAAAAGCTCCAAGAAGAGGCAGGTGAGGGGCCTAGGGTCGAGGAGAATCCTGTCTGAAGTTTGGTCAGGCAAGGGGGGTGTTAAGATCTTCCTGGTCACAGGTAAAATTCATCCACTGACACCTAAAAACCAGCTAAACTGTTAAGACATCTGCGAGCTTAATCCACTAGAGTTCAGTCCTCTCAAAGCATCAACCACTTCTCACCCCTACAAAAGACAGCAATTCGTCATGAAAACGATTCTTCTCGAAGCAACCACCGATGCCAGAGACCTCGGAGCCTCTTGACCTTGGAGCATCTTGAGAAGTGTCCAATTATAGCTTCTTCCTCATCAAAACCACTAAATTCCAGGAAGAGGAGCTTGCTTTTAACAAGCAATTTTCAACTAAAGAGGAGAGTCAGAAAGATTAGAAGTGAAAGTCAGCATTTCAATTCCTATTCTTTTTTTGTTTTGTTTTGTTTGTTTTTTGCGGTACGCGGGCCTCTCACTGTTGTGGCCTCTCCCGTTGCAGAGCACAGGCTCCGGACGCGCAGGCTCAGCGGCCATGGCTCACGGGCCCAGCCGCTCCGTGGCACGTGGGATCCTCCCGGACCGGGGCACGAACCCATGTCCCTTGCATCCGCAGGAGGACTCTCAACCACTGCACCACCAGAGAAGCCCAATTCCTGTTCTTTTGTTTAATCTGCTCTGAGGTTGTGTCAACTTTTCAGATGAATGCCTAGCATCATCTAGTATCTCTCTTTTTCTCTCTCTCAAATCTAGAATTGCATTTCTAAAATGCATAGAGAATTTTATATGTAGACTGGAAGATAATTTTATTTAGTAATTAAGTTGTGCTTTATTCTGAAGTGAACTTGAGGTGATTTATAAAAAATATATACATTAATATATACATTAATATGTTTATTCAATAAATATTAGATACTGTGGTAGGAGGTGGTGATTCAACCACCATGAAGAAAGCATGGTCCTTGTTTTCAAGTGACTTAGTATCCTTGGGAACAGACAGACCAACAAAGAGAATTACAACAAAGAGAGACCAACAAAGAGAATTACAATAATTTAATGGACTTATGCTCTAGGAAAAGACGCTGGTATATAGGTAAAAAACATGGGGAAGGACAATCAAGGTGACATAGAGGCTAACTTAACACCTAAAATGTATGCCTCAAGGTTCTAGACTCTTCTCTGGAGCTACACCAAGTGATGGCTCTGAGCTTCTTAGCAACCAGTGCAAATATAGAACCTGCAGGAAATTCCCTGGTGGTCCAGTGGTTAGGACCCTGTGCTTTCACTGCTGAGGGTGTGGGTTCAATCCCTGGTCAAGGAACTAAGATCCCACAAGCCAGCCGCACGGTGCAGCATGGAATCTTATATGTATATATATATAAACTGCAATTAGTTATGTAGTTCACAGTGTCCCTAAGACCCTAAGATAAAGCCAACATCTCCTGTGTAGACACAAAAGGCCAAGAGATGCTTCTCATGAACCCTCATGCTGCATTACATGGTGAATTCCATACCCGTAGTCTCCTCAATTCCCTGAGCTTCACAGACATAATTCTCATGTCTCTCTCTCTTTTTACACAAAGCCTGTTCTACTTTTAATACACCACATATAGGAGATCATAAAAATATTTCTGATTATTTTTTGTACAATTTTTAAAGGTTACACCTCATTTACGGTTATTAAAAAATATTGGCTATATTCCCCGTGTTGTATACAACATAACCTTGTAGCCTGTCTTACACCCAGTAGTTTGTACCTCCCACTTCCCCATCCCAATGTTGTCTCTCCCCTTCCCTCTCCCCACTGGTAACTACTAGCTTGTTCTCTATATCTGTGAGTCGGCTTCTTTTTTTGTTATACTCACTAGTTTGTTGTATTTTTTAGATTCCACATATAAGTGATATCATACAGTTTTTGTCTTTCTCTGTCTGACGTATGTCTCTCCTTGAAGGGTAATATGATGGTTAATTTATGTCTCAACTTGACTAGACTACAGTATTTGGTCAAACACCAGTCTATATATCATGGTGAATGTATTTTTTGGAAGAGATTAACATTCAAATCAGTAAGACTTTGAGTAAAGTAGATTACCCTCCATAATATGGATAGGCCTTATGAAATCAGTGGAAGGCCTTAAGAGACTCCCCAAGGGAGAGGAAGTTCTTTCCCCAGACGGCCTTGGGACTAGGGCTGTAGCATCAACTCTTCCACGGGTGTCCAGCTGCTGGTCTGCCCTGCAGATTCAGACTCACTAGCCCCCGTGATCACATGAATCAATTCCTTAAAATAAATCTCTCTCTGTAAAATATTTACACACACACACACACACACACACACACACACACACCCTATTGGTTCTCTTTCTTTAGAGAATCCTAATACAAATAAATACTTAACACCCAAGTACAATCACCAAAACCAGTTTTTCACAGTCAAAACATTGTGCTAGGGCTTCCCCGGTGGCGCAGTGGTTGAGAGTCCACCTGCCGATGCAGGGGACACGGGTTCGTGTCTCGGTCCGGGAGGATCCCACATGTCGCGGAGCGGCTGGGCCCGTGAGCCATGGTCGCTGAGCCTGCGCGTCCGGAGCCTGTGCTCCACAACGGGAGAGGCCACAACAGTGAGAGGCCCACGTACCGCAAAAAAAAAAAAAAAAAAAAAAACATTGTGCTACAAATACAAAGCTCCCCCAAGAGCTGGCTGAATCCAAAAAGAGGAGAACATCATTCTACTTTAAGAAATCACCCATGAAGATGACTTTCCAAAACAGAGGTTTTGGCAACAATCTTAAGCTCTTTCTGCAGGCTAGCGAATACTTTATGTATAAATATTAATTTAATCCACAACATAAGTCTAGGAAGCAAGTTCTATCATTATTTCCATCTTACAAATAAAGACACTGGGATGCATACTCCATAACTCCTCCAACATGACACAAGGCAGAGGCAGGACGCATCCTCACAGTTTGGCCCCAGAATCTAAGCTCCCAATTATTCTGCTGAAAACTGAATAGTGCTCAGCGGGTAGAAAGTTGAAGGGTAAACTCACTGGTACGTATTTGGGATGAATGAAGGACAGATCTGCAGAATCAAGCAGAGAGACGTGGGTATCCAGAAGGGCACGCCCCTTCCATACAGAAGGATTCTGAGGGAGAATTGCCAACAGCTTCTCCGGAGCACAAGACTGGGTTTGGTTCAACACAAGGGCACGTGACAGAATGAGATCCCAGGGTTTACATCAAAGTACGTTTTGCTTAGAGAATATTATCAGGTTACTAAAGCATGCCATGTTCATATATATACAGAGAGAGAAAGAGAGAGAGAGAGAGAGCGAGAGAGCGCTGACCACCCGATGCCTTTAATGGGAACATGCCCAGGGACTCTCACGTCTGAGCCTGAGGAGATGTGAGATGGGGATGGTCCACGGATTCCACGTAGTTGCTCCCTGCTGACCCTCCCCTTCACAGGACGAGAGGGAGACTGGTTGGCCCTTCTTTTGCCAACTAACCTCCCCAGTGACCCAAGGATCAGGAAAGCAGAATAAAGAACCAAGTGAACTCCTGACAAGGCATCTTCATCCCGGGGTCCAGCCATCTCATCACGTCAGCAGACAGACTTCCCTGAAAAAGAGAGATGTTCCCACAGATCACTCTGAGCAAATGGCCTCCAACATGATGCCATTGTGAGGACTTTTCTTTATTCTTGTTTCAGGATCTTGGAATACAGCCAGCTTTTGGGTACCTTTCCTTTTCCTTTTTCCTTTCCAGAATTCCTCAGGCCCAACTTGCAAACAGATCAGCCATATCCAACAGCCCAATCGGTAAGAGATCTTGGACAAAGCCCTTTCTTTGCACAATTTCATTCTCGGGCATTTATCCTAGAGGTGAGAACTGGACCTACTTTTCTCCATGGAGCCTGGTGAAAATACAACACACACACTTTTTGTGCTTTGAATTGAGGCTCTCCCATCCCTATCACAGTCCCCCAGTTTCACCAATCTGTGTCCTTATTTGCTGGGAAGCCCATCTGCTAGGTGCCTGTGAAACTGTCCGGGGCTGGCTGACATAGTCCGACCATGCCTGGGGTGAAGCAACAGCCTCAGTGAGGGCCATGTTCTCTCTTCTTGCCATGGAAAGGCCCGGAGGAAGAGTCCACACGCACCTCTGTCCCTGCCAAGCTTGGCAGCAGATGACAGACAAGTTCACAGAAATCTATCCTGTGACCTATTGAACAGGCCCCAGGCATTTGTCTTCAGCACAGCTCCTTTGACTGAGCAGATCACTTATCTGATGAAAATATTGTATTCGAATCTTAAAGGTACTTGAATTGTAAGCAGGGATGTGGGGTTTTTAAAATATTTTTATGATGGTATCAAAAGACCAGCATATCCTAGAGATTGTTTGGTATATTTATTTATTTATTATTTTTATTTTATTTATTTTTTTGCGGTACGTGGGCCTCACTGTTGTGGCCTCTCCCGTTGAGGAGTACAGGCTCCGGACACGCAGGATCAGCGGCCATGGCTCACGGGCTCAGCCGCTCAGAGGCATGTGGGATCTTCCCAGACCAGGGCACGAACCCGTGTCCCCTGCATCGGCAGGCGGACTCTCAACCACTGCGCCACCAGGGAAGCCCTAGTATATTTCTTTTTAAAGGCAATTGTGTAAGCGCTATTTTGGAGCAGCCAAGAAAATGTTAGTAAGCACATGGCATCCAGGTTTCTCAGGAGCCCAAGCAGAGACCCTCTGCCCCAGTGTTTCCCCTACATGTTTTCTGGGATGTGGCAGAGCACATCTTCCTGTTGACACCAGCATCGTGACAACCATGTGTTTACATAGCAAGATGCTAGACCTTGTCCATAATTTCCAATGCTTCACTTCACTGCAGCTGTGCAGAGACCTTCCTAACCCCATTTGAATTAGTGTAATTAACTTCCAATCTTATAATTCTAGCATGGTAGGTGTTTTTTCAGAAGTTATCATTTGACACTCAAAGAGAAAATTCTCTAAAAATTATTTCATCATTCAAAGAAATCATCTTGCTTCCTTTAACCACGCATCCAAGAAAAGCCTGTAGGCATTCACAGACATCTGCCTAGTTGCACATCATCATCCTGCAAAATCGTATAGTCAGATGAGGGCCGCCCTGAAGATACTTGCTATGTTCAGGGTGAAAGAGGTTAAACAAACGATTCTACTTCCTGTTCACAGCCACAAATGCAGGAATATAGGTCACTTAGAAATGACTCCTTTTCTCCTAAGTTGCAAGTTATACAAGCCTAGGTATTTCAAATTTTTGTACATCAAAGTCTTTCCGCTGTTCAAAAATTTATAAAAAACCTCTTCCAGAAGGCTTCAAAAATGTAAATTAGAGAATGAATATCGATTTGCCACTTTGCATCGTGACCTGTGTTTTCCAGCAACACACGAGTAAAACCATGAGCATTATTTTTAGGGGCTGGTGGATGAGGAGAGGGGAAAAGAAAGAGAAGCAGAGGGAGGTAAGAAGACAGGGAGAGAGAGGCCATCAGGATAAGAAATGAGAGCTAAGTTGAGAGAAAGAGAAAAGGCCGATGTAGAAAGCACTTCGGGCAAAGAAAACAAACGTATGCTTCTCCGCTGGTCAAAAGCATGAAGACCTGTGGCGATCACAAAGCATCTAGTCCTTGGCAAAATCACTGCTCAAAAAAAAAAAAGGCCAAGAAGGACGTGAGTGTCGTAAATGAGAAGACTGGGCAGAGGGTGGGAGGGGAGGAAGGTAGGCAGGTGATAAGGATGCACAGGACACACCGAGATACTGACCAGGATTTTAAGCTGTGGGGTCCTTTATCAAGACTGGTGTCCAGGGAACTTCCAGCTGTTGATATGAACAAGGAATAAAGCTTCCTAAGTGCTTTTCCAATACAGATATTCTACCTATGTATCTAGAGAAAATAGGTTCTCTAGTAAATGGTATAAACTCACTGGGGAAACATATTTATGGCACCACCGAAATACTGTATCTAGAGAAACTAATGCTGTTTTTCATCTGCTTGAAGTCCATTCTTATATTTTCCTAAAGTACTGATCAAAATTAAGACTAAGATTTTTTACCTTCAAGAGTTCATTCAGCCTCAACTATTGACTGGTTACAAAAGCAAACACTACTTCCTATTGCCTGTGGCCCAAAGGAACAAATGTTCTGGTTACTTATGTGTAGGAGATGAAAAGAATCTGCTGGACAGGAAAAAATGTGGCAGAGGAGAAAAAGAAGAATAGGAAAACAGGAGGGGTCCTGGGTACATGGACATAATTGCTTTCTAGTTATGTAGAAAGTGGGACAGCAAAGTACATCTAATAATAGCTTTACTACTTGAGGCAGGTATGTTGAATCTGCTCTCACTTGAAGAGTCTATAATTCCGATGAAGGATTTTGACCCATAAAATTCATATATCAAAATATATAAAGATCATATTGAGGAAATGAATGTCATGAAAGAGGCCATGTGATTTTTTATTCCATGGCAGAAGTTTCTGAAATATAAATCTTCTCCATGGAATGCCATTTCATTACCAACCCATGGTTTATAAGTAATATAAAAGTGTCCCTTGCTTCTGTCTCAGGGGAAAAGTTCATAGTACATGCCTCATTTACAATCTGACAAAGCCCTTGAAAATTTATAGCTTTTTTTCTTTTACTAAATTTTTGTTTTTAATGAAAGTGAAACTATGAATGCTCCTAAACTCTAATGAAAGAAAAGAGAAGAAAGTTAGCACTTCATGATCACCATCACACACTATCACATTACAGGAGACAACACTGAGTCCATTGCTGTTTTTGTAACATAATCTGGTTACATAATCTTACAGGAGATGTGATATGAAAATGCCTTCTTTCTTTGAAGAGAGTAAGAGGCTATTGAAATATATGATAAGACTGACCTGGCCCAATGTAAATACCCAGTAGCAGCAAGGATTTACTCCTTTTTCTGAGAATAAAGAAACCTTTTTCTTTTCTGACTAAGAAAACAAATGCAGTTAAGAACTAAGTTATTAAAAAGTAGATTATCAGGTAGCCAACTCATTTCCTGAAGTGATCAGCAAAGCTGAAAGGGTACTTGGGGACATTGGTGAGGAGGGATTGGAAGTGACAGAAAGCCACAACTCACCAATACTGCTTGGTGACAGGGAGCACAGACCCTTGTGAGGTGTGCTCATTTATTTCCTCTGCCTTATCTCCAAAAGGTCTGTTCTCCACTTGATTACAAGCTGAATCTGGCTTCTCAAATCAATTCTTCTAACGTAAAGTGATGGTGTTCAGTTAAGTGACTGTTTTTACCTAGTCGGTTCCTGGTGAGCTGAGCCCCACGTGACTGCTTCTCCTCTGGAGAGCTCTAAGGCTTAAAGGGTCACATCAGCCATCGTAAAATCTTCCTTGACCCCGAATCTCACCTTGTCCACCATACTAAGTCTGGGAACATTCTAGAAAAGCTTCTCCAGCGCAGTGACTGACCCCAGGTTCCCCACACACAATGGAACATTTGCAAACTATGCAGCAATCATCCCTGTTTTGTTGACCTCAGAGTTTGATTTATTATTTCCAAAAGCAACACAAGAATCTCTTATTTTTTATAAAAAGAGCATTGTACAAAAAGAAAAAATCTGCCGATGTTTATTTGAAATTACATCCATAGGTAGGCTTATTGGACCTTGAACTGCTCAAGTAATGCGGAGAATTCCCTTCAGCTACTTACTGTCCCACAATGAGAGCTAGTGATGACCTTTAAAAATGTTATCTAACCACATAATAATAAAAGTTATTGAAATAACATCAATATTTCTCCTACCTCTGGAACACTTCCAAAGATTTTCAGAGAATAGAATTTATTTACCAAAAACTATGTTCTAAGTTTTTCTTTTATGTAAAGACAGGTATTTGAATTATTTAAATTGTTAAGATTACTTAGAGCAAGACTTGCGTTCAGATATAACGTCAGCCTATAACGTCTCTGCCGACAGCACTAAGTACATAAGTAGATAATCACTGTCACAAAGCAATTTAGGTCTCCAGCAAAACACTGAGGAAGATGTGCCCATCACAGACTTGTCTTCTTTTGGCAAATTGCTTCCAATCAAATGGTTGAAGTTTGAGTTTCTTTTTTGTGTGTGTGGTTTCTATGGTTTTTAATTTTTATTGGAATATAGTTGCTTTACAATGTTGTGTTAATTTCTACTGTACACCAAAGTGAATCAGCTCTATGTATACACATATCCCCTCCTCCTTGGATTTCCTTCCCATTTAGGTCACCACAGAACACTGAGTAGAGTCCCCTGTGCTGTACAGTAGGTTCTCATTAGTTATCCATTTATACATAGTATCAATAGTATCATAATAGTATATGTCAGTCCCCATCTCCCAATTCAACCCACACACCCCTTTCCCTCTTGGTGTCCATACATTTTTTCTCTATGTCTGTGACTCTATGTCTGCTTTGTAAATAAGATCGTCTATACCAATTTTTTTCAGATTCTACATATATGCGTTAATATACAATGCTTGTTTTTCTCTTTCTGACTTACTTCACTCTGTATGACAGTCTCTGGTTCCATCCACATCATAGAGACGGTTTCACCACCATTTTAGGATCAGTGTAGCCCCCAACTGAATTCTCCAATTTCCAAAAGAGAATAAAATATGTTCATTAAAAACTCAAAATACTGGCTGCACAACGAAAACTTCCCATAGCAGCACACCCCACTACCCCCTCATCATCACCCAAGTATTGCAAAACGTAAAACAAGAAGGAAACATGCTGACAAGATAACTGCCTCTCAAGTATCACCTACTACAGAGGGAAAGGTATTTAAGAAAACAATTAAGGTTACAAAACGTTTCTGACAAACTGGTTCCAATTCCTGCTTTTCTTTAGCTGTGGAGCTGATGCTCGCATGTCCTCTGGGAGTTTGACCCACCTGCAGCCATACAGACCCCGGAGCTGTGGCTTCCAGAGCGATGGGGCTTGTGTCATGATTCTGCCATGTACAGAAATCATTTTCAGGTTTTTTTTTTTTTTTTTTTTTTAAATCACAAAGTTCCTCTTAAGCTTAAAAGACCTCAAAGTACCCGTTTCTTTGTGCACCGTCAGAGGACAGCTGGCATGCCTTGCAGAGTTATCGGGGGCAGGAGGACAAGGCTGCAGGGCCGTGAAGAGTGAACAGCCAGCCCCAGGGGTCCTGCACACATACTGGCTCCCCAGTTCTTCTTGTGCTCAAAACCTCTTAAAAATTCTTGACTATCTCCCAAATAGTTTCTTTATTAAAATATCTGAAATATACATATTAGAAATCTAAATTGCTTATTTTAAGTTTTATTTATTTAAAAATAACAATAATAAATCCATAACCTGTTAGCATAAATCACGTATTTTAGGAATAATTTATTTTCCAAAACCGAAAAAAAATTAATAAGAAGAATAGCAGTATTTTACACTTTTTGCAGATTTTTGTATGCCTGGCTGAATAGAAGAGAACTGGATTCTCAGATCCATTCTGCATTCCTTCAACGCACCCGTTCAGCGTGTTCTGACATGTTGTTTTTGTTGAAGTAGATGAAGAAAATCAGGTTCCACACAGATGTGTGATGGGAAAGGGAAGAAGTCATTAAATAATCTTTTTAGATACTTCTGGGTAGTCTTCTTTGACACTATACCAAAACTCAGCAGCAAGAGTGTCTTAAAAATTAGTTGCAAGACTATACTACAAAGCTACAGTAATCAAGACAATATGGTACTGGCACAAAAACAGAAATATAGATCAATGGAACAGGATAGAAAGCCCAGAGATAAACCCATGCACCTATGGTCAACTAATCTGTGACAAAGGAGGCAAGAATATACAATGGAGAAAAGATAGTCTCTTCAACAAGTTGTGTTGGGAAAGCTGGACAGCTACATGTAAAAGAATGAAATTAGAACACTCCCTAACACCATAAACAAAAGTAAACTCAAAATGGATTAAAGACCTAAATATAAGGCCAGACATTATAAAACTCTTAGAGGAAAACATAGGCAGAAAACTCTATGACATAAATCACAGCAAGATCCTTTTTGACCCACTTCCCAGAGAAATGGAAATAAAAACAAAAATAAACAAATGGGACCTAACGAAACTTCAAAGCTTTTGCACAGCAAAGGAAACCATAAATAAGACAAAAAGAAACCCTCAGAATGGGAGAAATATTTGCAAATGAAGCAACTGACAAAGGATTAGTCTCCAAAATTTACAAGCAGCTCATGCAGCTCAATATCAAAAAAACAAACAACCCAATCCAATAATGGGCAGAAGATCTAAATAGACATTTCTCCAAAGAAGATATACAGATTGACAACAAACACACGTAAGAATGCTCAACATCACTAATCATTTGATTTGCAAATCAAAACTACAATGAGGTATCAGCTCACATCAGTTAGAATGGGCATCATCAGAAAACCTACAAACAACAAATGCTGGAGAGGGTGTGGAGAAACAGGTACCCTCTTGCACTGTTAGTGGGAATGTAAACTGATACAGCCACTATGGTGAACAGTATGGAGGTTCCTTAAAATACTAAAAATAGAATTACCATATGACCCAGCAATCCCACTACTGGGCATATACCCAGAGAAAACCATAATTCAAAAAGACACCTGCACCCCAATGTTCATTGCAGCACTATTTAAAACAGCCAGGTCATGGAAGCAACCTAAATGCCCATCAACAGATGAATGGATAAAGATGTGGTACATATATACAATGGAATATTACTCAGCCATAAAAAGGAATGAAATCAGGTCATTTGTAGAGATGTGGATAGATCTAGAGACTGCCATACAGAGTGAAGTAAGTCAGAAAGAGAAAAACAAATATCGTACATTAATGCATATATGTGGAACCTAGAACTGATTTGCAGGGCAGAAATAGAGACACAGATGTAGAGAACAAACGTATGGACACCAAGGGGGGAAAATGGCGTGGGAGGGGTGGTGTAATGAATTGGGAGATTGGGATTGACATCTATACACTAATATGTATAAAATAGACAGGTAATAAGAACCTGCTGTGTAAAAAAATAAATAAAATAAAATTCAAAATAAAGGTTGCAATGTCAAACCTGAAATCATTGTTGTAAAATTTTCATATTCTCTTACATTAAAATGTATTGGTCTGTCTTGTACTTTGAATGTGTCCTGTACTCTGAACAATTTTGTAATATCATACATTGATCATTTAGAAAATATTGGGCAAGTTATGCAGCTCTTCCTAGTGTTAAAAACACTTCATTTATGTATTATCAAAAGATCACATTTATTCATATCACCACCAGTCTCATCAGGTAAGTCTCTAAGTGTAAGGAAGCTATAAAGTTTGCGGTGGCAGACCTGAGTTTTCCAAAATTCTAGTTTTCACTTGAACGCTAAAATTTTATCATTGGCAACAAATACTGTCAGTCAGCTTCCTTGAAGTGGCAGGTTCACTTTGTTCAGTTTCAAGAAAATGTCTCCCAAATACTTAAGGGGGTACTTTTTTATAATTCATTTTTTCAAGTAAACATGTCACTTCCTGAATCAAGTAGCTCATTCAGTTTGTAACTCAGCTGCAAAGTGAGTTACAGGTTGGTAGTATTCTATCCTACACAATACTAAAAGGATACGTACTCGGGATCAAGAGGTAACACAATTTTTACAGATTCATTAATGCCATTCTTATGTGAAATTGGCTTTGTGCTCTGTTTTGCTTTTATTCATTTTTGTTTTGTTTTTCTACTAAAAATGCCTTGCAGTGAAGAACAACAGAGTGACTTTTAGTAGCGTTTGGTGCCACTGATTTTATCTGTGCTAAAAATCACCAGAAGTTTTACCACTATTGCGTTTACACCATTAATGTGCAAATATCACCACAGTGGGAAAGGCAACTAATGTCTTGGTGTCACTGTGAGAGCATCAGTCCTAAAAGTTGTGTTCTTGTCATTATGAAGGATGTACTAGAGCCATCCATTCATTCAGCAAGTAGGTATTGAATGTCCCCTATGAGCTGGGAGCTCTTCTGAGAACTGAGGACCCAACAGCAAAAACAAATATGGTCCCAGACCTTGTGGAGCTTGTAGTCTTGAGGTGGAGACTGCTGTTAATCAGTAATTCCTAAAACAAATAAATTTCATGAAGAAGAGAAGTGCTAGGACACAGTGCCCTGAGAACACAGAAGAGGATTTGACCTGGTTGCAAACTTCGGGAGCATGTCCATAAATAGTGGTGATGGAGCAGCAATGTGATGATGAAGAGCTGTCCCATGTGACCTGAGTGGATGCAGGGGGTAGACAGAATGGCATGTGCAAAGGCCCTGTGGTCGAGGGTAAGTTGGAGAATGAAGTGTCCAAAGAAGGGCATGTGCACATTTGAGGCTCCACCAAATGGAGCATGGTAGGTAATTGTATGCAACTCTTTTATCCCAAGAGAAAATGGGAGAAACTTTGAAGTATTTTAAACATGAGAGTGATAGTGTTCTGATCTGTCTTTTGAAAACATTACTCTGGACATGACGTAGAGATGGGCTGGGTGGGGATGGATGGGAAAGACACGTTAGGAGGTGACAGAATAAGTGAAAGGTGAGAGTCACCTGGCTGAAAAGATGGAGAGAAGTGACTGGATTTAAGGGAGTAAATTCGACAGAATTTAAGATGGGTGGGATTCTGTAGGGAGGAAGAGGAAGGTGCAAAGACGCCACCTGATGTCTAGATTCTGCAACAAGATGGATGACAGTGGCAATCACTGAAGAGACGATACCGGAAGGAGGTCGTCAGGTAGAGGGGTAAGTGAGGGGCTAGAGAGCATGAGTTTAATTAGGGGCTTAATTAATTTTAGATGTCTTTGGAGACCATCAGCAGAAGAGGGGGACTCAGTCTACAACCCAGAGGAAAGGCTGGCACTGGAGAAACACATGTGTGAACAGTCGGCCATGGAGGTCCTTGAACCTGTGGAGTAGATGTTGCCCCTAGAGAGGAATCAGGGCACATGAGAGCCCAGGAAACCGTGACCTCTAACACAACAATGAGGAGGGAGAGGGAAGGGAGGCCTGAGAAGGTCACAGATGGAACAGCTGAAGGGCGGGGAGGAAACAGTCAGATGCTGGGCAGTGCATTCCACAAAGCAACTTTATGTCAAGGGGAGAAACGCCCAGCATACGGTTCCACGTTTCCACGTAGGGATGCTCTAGAGTTCCCGGGAGACACAGGTGAACCTATAAGTGAGACTGAAAGTTGCTCTTCTCTAATGGCTTGTTCTCCAGTGTTTATCAAATCCAAGCAGCAGCTTACCCATCGCAGACAGCCCATCATGAAAACCTTAACATAAAGATCAAGTGACTCTCACTCACCCCCAATGCCCCTAACTCCTGTGAGGAACTGTGAGAAGAGTTGAGAGTGACACATCCAAAGACATTCTATGATGTGCTAAGATGCAATCGTAAAGCTGGATGTCTTATGGAAAGAAGAATAAGACTGTAAAAAAAAAATTACACTCAAGTTCAAGAGGGCAAGGATGTTTCAAGTTAATCCTCAGTAAATGATATTTTTGATAAGTATAATGTGAATTCAGGAATAACAATATGGCAAAGATAGCTGCTTGCCTGACAGAAATTCCTTTTCCTTTTCTTTCTTTAACAAAGCCTAGATTTTTAATTGGTCACAGTGTTACCCCAGCCTCTTTGCAAATGTGTGTGGCCATGGGATGTGAGAAGATACTGTATTACATGGGACTTCTAGAAAGTCTCATTGAAAGGAAAGGTTGCCCTTCCTGGCTCCTTCCATCTGGCTGAAATGCAAATGTGAAGGCTGTCACTAGCCGGTGACACATCATGGGCTATGAAAACAAATACTAAGCATAGGGCGTCCCTGGTGGCACAGTGGTTGGGAGTCCGCCTGTCGATGCAGGGGACGCAAGTTCGTGCCCCGCTCCGGGAAGATCCCACATGCCGCGGAGAGGCTGGGCCCGTGAACCATGGCCGCTGAGCCTGCACGTCCGGAGCCTGTGCTCCACAACGGGAGAGGCCACAACAGTGAGAGGCCCGCGTACCGCAAAAAAAAAAAAAAAAAAAAAAAAAAAGAAAAGAAAAAACTAAGCATAAAGGAGAAGCAAGAGAGGAGGCACCAGGGTCCCTGACAACCTGAGCCCCCATAAGAGCTCTTGCTGCCACTGGACTTCTGGAAGAGAGATGTGCAGACAGTTTAAGCATTGTTTTGATGGGCTTCGAGTATATGCATTTAGACCTGGTCTTAACGAGCTTAAGGTTGTGACCTAAGAAGAAATTATAGCAGATGTAAAATTCAGGTGAGACTCTAAGGGTGAGGAGGGGTGATCGGAAACTGATAGCTTAACTGAATAATGTTCCAAAAGAACATTAAGTACAATAGATGCAAAGAAGGACTCCATTCTCTAAAATTAATCAACTCCGGAGTATTAAGTTTAATATAGGTAAATCGAATAACTTTTGCATTCCATGTTTTTTATTTGTTTTCCATAAGATTTAAGATCTTCTCATTCTCCCCCAACATCTTCTGTTTCATAGCATAGAGTTAAAAGATAGCTTCTAAGATTAATAGGAAAATTCAGAATTTAGATTTCGTAAGAGAGGCAAGAAGATGGTGATAGAGCACCAAGCCCTCTACAGGGACACAAGTCTCGGGGAACAGTGAATGGTGCAAAGAAACGCTGAACTCGAAGCCTCTGAGCGTGTTCACTGCGGGATAACAGAGCCTGGGAGATGTGCCCGGCAAGATGGGCAAGCGTCCCAGGAATTCCAGAAACTATACATCCGTGAGCTTAGCATCGGTCTCCAGTGGAATTCTGGAATGGTGATTAAATGAATGGCTTATGAGCATGTTAGAGAAAAAGAAGGAGTGGAACTGATGATCCCTATGTACCAGGGTAGAACGCCGCGCACTCCTTCTTCGGTGTGTGTTCTTGTTTACCAGGACCCCCTCACGCCTCCCTCTGCCGCCTATACAGTCTCCTCACCAGGAGATCTCACGTGAGTTCTTGCCTTTAAGTACAACAATTCAAGGGTAGCCAAAAAGATAGTGAAACCCCACACGTACAAGAGACCGTAAAACGTTTTAATACAATCACGCAGGCAGCATTACAATGTGTAAATGTCAGGCCAGTTCTGTCCGTGGAAAAAGGGAGGAATACTTTCTTGATTCTCTATTCAGTATTCGTTAGCTCTTTCTTCCTCCCCTTGGAAATGAATAGCAAGCTCACAAGGGCAAAATAAAGAGCAAATAGTCAAGATGGAAGGGTGGGGAGAGCAGACCAGTCGTGTGGGAAAGGAAGCAGTACCAGGAATAACAACTGAAAGCATATATTTAGTGTAAGGCACTTGACATAAAGAACCTCTGAATGCAATTATGGCTTTGTTCTGATGAAAATCCGAGCAATTACTGATGAATTCATGGGTGGCGAACACTTTCTGGTGTAGCACAAAAGCAGCACGGAATAAAGAACAGGACCAGTAGCACCTGGAGGAAAAGAAGGAATTATCTGCGCCCCATCTGACTGGAGACTTTCACCAGTTTCATCATGAAAAACGTCTAGACTTGGATGTGGTTATTTAAAAATTCCCCATCACTGGGTTGAACTTAAGCATATTTAGTTCTAATTTCCTAGTGTGAGGTCTGCTATTTTCAGCTCCTTTGTCTATTCTCTTCTTAAAATCCTGAAGAAAGATGCCACCCCTTCCCCGAAGGTGTTGTTACAGGTGAAGACATCTGGGTAAGTAAAGACTTTGCTGCCAAGAGTTAGCAAGGCAGGGAAGCTGTACAGCTTCCAGACGCTGCCCTCAAGGCTCGTGAGGCCCTTGCTGGTCACTAGGAATCCACGGATAGATGACACGACGGATACATAAAAATCCCCTGTCTGCCTTTGCTGACGCAGACTCACAAGGCAGTGGGATTGCACACCTTGTCTTTCCCAGCACCGTCCGCTGCCTCAGTGGTTTCTTCATCCATCCCATGTAATCAAGCTGGATGCCCTGGAGCGAGCCAGCATCCCTCTCTGCCCACGCCTCTCCCCCATCCCATTTCCATCAGCCACCACATGCTATCGATACCACCTTTAAAACTCTTATCAGTCAATTCCATTATCTCCTCTCCCTCTGCTGCCACCCTGGTTCAGTCTTCTATCCACTTCTGTCTGCAGTTATCTTTCTAAAACAAAAATCTAATTATTTCGTAGCCTTACTTTAGCGAACCTTCCGCCGTGCCATTCTGCCTACAGGACGAAGGCCAGCTCTTTAGCAAGGCTCTTAAAGCTACGAGGAATTGAGTTCTGCTTTTCCAGCCTCATCTCCCACCCGCTCTCTCTCTCCCTCTTTTCACACACACACACATACACACACATGCATACACACACACACACACACACACACATGCATGCACTCCCTTCTTATCCACTAATGACCTAAGGCTAAATTTTCTGAATATAAGCAACAAACATTTACCCTCAGAGCCCCAGCACAAGGTTTTCCCTGTGGGTCTGAAGTTACTGTGCTGTTGTCTATATAAACACCACCAACACAGGAATAACACTCCTGATTCCCAGGCTCAGCTCTAACACCACCACCACCAAGAAGTCCTCCCTGATTGCTGAAGGTCATATCAATAGATGCCTCCTTTGTCTTCCCATAGCACTTTGCAATGCTGGCTTGGTTGTTTTCTGAGTGCCTGCAATGGACAAGGACCGTTCAGAGCCTCAGGGATTCCGAACTGGAAGGAATAATGCAGATCTGAGGCCAGACCATGGGGTGAGAGTATTAGTAGTTGTACAGGACACTCTAGGAGGGTCACTCAGAGGGTGAGGAGAAGCATGGGGCTGACGGGGAGGGAGAAAGAAAGAAAGGGTTTCCAGCGGCTTGGTTCTTTGGCCTGTGTTCCATTATCAGTGGCTTTGACAAAGACAGAGAAGGCACAGCAAAGAGCTCAGCAGATGATACAAAACAGGGGAAATGCCTAAGACAGCAAAACACAGAATAAGAATAAAACACATACCAGTAGGTTTGATCTCCAAGCTAACACAATGGAATACGCACGGGTAATTTGAAGGTACGCACTTTATATTCAAAACATTGCACAAGTACAGGTGTTCTGGGAGGAGTGAGGGCTGATTTAAGAGTAATTTACATAAATTGGATTTAGTTGACTAGCTGATATCTACTGACTATAGATTTTGTTCCAAGTGCAGCACTAAATACTTTATATGCAGTGTCACAGCCGTGCTATCACCATCCTCATTTTACAGCTGAGGAAACTGAGGGGCAGACTGTTTAGTCTAAGGTCATATAAGTAGAAACGATGGCTCTAAGATGTGAAACCAAGCCTTCTGACTCTGGGTCCTCACAAGCAACCACTAGGCAAGGCTCTCTGGCGTTAGTAGTGCTAAGCCAGTTGCAGGATGTGATTAAATTAAATAGCAAATGCAATATTGGGTTGTATTAATAGAAATATATTGTCCAGATCAAAGCAGGTAATTTTCAGCTGTAGCTGATTTCTTCCTAATCAACTCAAGTGTGGATGTTGAGCTTAGTTTTGGAGCTGCATTTTTTTAAATTAAATTTATTTATTTTAATTTATTTTTGGCTACGTTGGGTCTTCGTTGATGCAAGCGGGCTTTCTCTAGTTGAGGCGAGCGGTGGCCTCTCTTGTTGCGGAGCACGGGCTCTAGGCAGGGGTGCTTCAGCAGTTGTGGCATGCAGGCTCAGTAGTTGTGGCTCGCGGGCTCTAGAGTGCAGGCTCGATAGTTGCTGCGCGCAGGCTTAGTTGCTCCGCGGCAATGTGGGATCTTCCCGGACCAGGGCTCAAACCAGTGTCCCCTGCAATGGCAGGTGGATTCTTAACTGCTGCGCCACCAGGGAAGCCCCTGGAACTGCATTTTAAAAAGAACATGGACGAAGCAGAAAGCACTCAGTGGAAGACGATTAGGAACATATATGTCCTGAAATTCAGATATTTAACTGAAAGTTTGAAGCTCTGAAGATAGTTAGCCTGGAGAAAAGAAAACTCACAGGAAATATATTAGCTTTCTCCAGCTGTTTAGAAAGAACAAGTCACATAGGCTAGTACTATATTTGCATTGCTATAATAGACAAAATTAGGACCAAAGATTAAAATGAAAACACATCTTTTTACTCATTGTAGTGAAAACAATTATAGTATTTTCAGTTGTGTAGAACAGTTCTCCTCATAAATGAGTAAGCTTTCTGTGACAAAAGGATTCAATGGAAATCTAGTTGAGAACAGGGAGGGTGGTGTACACAGGGTTTCTGTATTACATGGAAGGTTAAACCAAATGGCCCCTAAATTCCGATCTCTTCTACCCACTCTAAGGTTTGTTTTTCATAGTCTAGTTTGAAAATACTACAGTTAAGTAGAGTTGCTGCAAAGGAGGTTTTTATACAGGGCTGGCAAAGAGCAGAGGCTCCATAATTATGCCTTCAGTGATCTGGTTGTGGATGATACTTGTTTATGTTAAGAGACTTTCCATGGCCAACAAAATGTGTTGATGTGTTTCTGTAAATGAGAATATGGCAATTTTAAAAGTGTCCATCGACAGAAGAATGGATAAAGCAGATGTGGTATATATATATAATGGAATATTACTCAGCCATGAAAAGAAATGAAACCGGGTCATTTGTAGAAATGTGGATGGACCTAGAGTCTATCATACAGAGTGAAGTAAGTCAGAAAGAGAAAAACATATATCATATATTAACGCATACATGTAGAATCTGAAAAGATGGTACAGATGAACCAATGTGCAGGGCAGGAATAGAAACGCAGACACAGAGAACAGGCATGTGGACACGGGAGGGGAAGGGAAGGGTGGGACGAACTGGAAGATTAGGTTTGACATAAAAACACTACCAAGTGTAAAATAGCTAGCTAGTGGGAACCTGTGGTATAGCATAGAGAGCTCAGCTCAGTGCTCTGTGATGACCAAGAGGGGTGGGATGGGCTGGGGGGAGAGAGGTCCAAGAGGGAGGGGATATTTGTACACATATAGCTGATTCACTTCATTGCATAGCAGAACCTAACACAACATTGTAAAGCAACTATACTCCAATAAAACAAAACAAAACATTGTCTCCCAAAATCCTGTACTATTCCTCTGACCCAGAGGTGGGGTCTGCATCCCTAGCCCCAGAATCTGTGCAGGCTAGTAGCTGCCTCAACCAATAGTGTTCAGTGGAGGTGACACCGTGTGACATCTGAGGCAGGGCTGTAAAGGGGCTATGAGTGTCCGCCTGTTTGCTTGGATGCTTGTGCCAAGAGCCCACATGAGATGGACTACCCTGTGGCCGCCATGCTGTGAGGAAGCCATGCCACGTGGAGAGGCTGTATTGTCAACATACTGTGGCTGGTATGGGTCTTTGTCCCCCAGCCCAGAAGTGTGAGTGAAAGAGCCTCCAGGCAAGTCAATGCACAGCCCCCAACCCTTGAGTCCCCCCAGCTGAAGTTCCAGGCTCGGAGCAGAGATAAGCCATCCCTGCTGTGCCCTGTCCAAGTTCCTGACCCCCAGACTCTCTGATCATCATCAAATGTTGATGGTTTCAGACCACTAAGTTTTGAGTTTTTTGTTACACAGCAATAATGACTGAGACAGAATAACATTTCACATTTATAAGCAACATTTCTGGATCTATGTGGAAGGAAAATCAATTACTACAGTAAACATGCCACGAATAAAGGTAGTCAGGAGGTGCTGATGGTGTATGGGAGGGGGCATTCTACAGTGGCCTTTGGCTTAATACAGACCTTTTTATGCTCAAGAAAACCCACTTTGAAGTAATCCTCAGTTGGAGGATAGTAAGGGATATTTAAACTATATTACTCATTCATTCGTCCATTTTACATTGATTGACAGTGTGATTTTACACGGGGTAACCTGGATATTACAAAGGAATGCGAGTTAGTTTGTGCAAATTCTTAAATAGCTCAGGCTTCTCTGCTAGAGCCCTTCCACGGATTGGCTACGACATCCACTTGAGGGGCCTCTGTATTTTAACTTTCCTTTCAGAAAACCTTTGGTAACCAGAAGTCAGATGCTCTTGCTGTAATAAAAAACTCAAACTGATTGTATTTGAACCATCTCATCTTAGACCAGAGTTAGGAAACCATCAAAATATCAGACCATTTTCATAAACTGTCAAATTCCCAGCACCTAAGTCATTCATGGCTTTTCTCTAATAAACACATGAGCTGTGTTTCTGTAGGACCGTTCAGAAGGGTGACGCCATCCGAGATGGACACACGGTTTCCTCCCAGTTAGAATACTGACTCTACAGATCCTTGAATAATCGCTCTTTGCATAAGAGATGATCAAGGCTCCAGAGCCACTTCACTGCTACTTGCTTCATTATTTTACCGGGGGATGAAATAGACTTAATAGAAGATAATTATATTTGGCTTTGGGGCTCCAAAGAAAGAAAGAGATCAGTATTACATTTGTTCCTTCCTAATCCCCTAACTCTTCTCAAGACTTCAAAAGATAATTGCCTGTAATTCAGAAAGTTCATGAGTTAATTTACTTAAGAACCTAGAAACACACATCAGACCCAAGGAAGACCTCGAGATACCCTCTATGATCTTTTCCCTAACAGGATTATTGAAGACAAGATGATTTTAAAGATGCTGTGCTAAAATGATATGAAAAAAAGTTTTTTTCGGTTTGCATATGTCTACACAAAGCAGAAACGAAACAATGTATTTTATAGTGTCGGTACTAAGTAATATGTGTTTTAGCATTTTTTACTATAAAAGTAATACATGTGTGTGATTCTTTTTTAAAAGGCAAAAGTGTTTATGGTAAACAGCAAAAACCCCTCCTTACTCACCTGCCAGTGTACCCTAAACATTTCTCCAGAAACAACTGCTGTAAAGGCTTGTATCACATATAAACATTTATGTATTCTGTGGTTTTCTTTATATTGTCTTCTTCAAATTGTGTCTGAACAATGTATTTTGAATATATTTCCTGCAAAAAATGTACATCCCTAGTATGTATGTATGTGTATATGTATACACACACATATATATACACACATATATAATATATACATATAATATACATACATATACATATATATAATATAATAGGTTCTTAGGACTCCATTTTATGGCTATACAATAATAATTTATGTCACTAATACCCTATTAATGGACAATTAAGTTATCAGATTTTTGCTCTTGTTATCAATACTTTATTGAGGGTCCTTTAACCTATATGTTTTCATACACCAGGAGCACATTCTAAGATAAATTCCGGCTAAGTCGGAAGGTATATGTATTTTTACAATATTCTACCTGGGCCATGTCCTTTATATCCATGAGGTTAAAAATGTTAATTCCTAGATGAAATTTACAGCAAAACGTGAATTTAATTTTATTTGAAATGGGATAGAACTTATAATCAATGATCTACCTCCAAAATACGGAGGATCTTAAAATGAATTCTTTCTTTTCCCTTAAAACAAAAGAGGTTTCAATCCCTTGCTTGAACATTTTACAAAAGGACTGTCATGCACAATAAATAGACCCCGGATCTATTTCAAAAAGATACATTTTGAATGGTGCTTCGTGTTTACATATTTCACAAACTGCAGAAAATAAATGCTGTCTGTGAAACAGTGTAGAAGAGGAATCCTTCATAGGAGTTAATTATTTGGACCACAACAAAACATAAAATTTCATTCCCAGTGGATGAAAATGTGCACTGCTAAGTCAGACCGCTGGTACAGCTGGACAATTGGAGCAGACACATCGTAAGTATGATTGCATGTAAAACAGTTCCGTGAACATGGAGCTACCCCTGCTCCGATATTCAAAAGCCATTTCATGGTTGCTATAGTCTAAGATAAATTTTCTTGGGCGTGCCCAGTCATGCATGCATCAGGTAAGGCTCTCAGCCAAAATAAACTGCACTTCAATAGAAGACGGAAAACCAAAGCCCGCAGCAGGTCCCTTTTCCAACTTGCTCTTTTTCAAATCCTAATTTTCTTATTTCCTGCATTCTCTTGATTTCCTCTCTCACTCTCTCTCTCTCTCTCAATCAATATAGGAATTTTTCTAAGAAAAGTTTCTAACTATATTATAGCCAGTATATTTTGTATATACAAGATATATCTTTATTTCCCTCTTTAAATGTGAATATTTAATCACCTCCTTTCCTCCTTTGGGAGCTTTGGTCTCACTGTCAGAATTGCTAAATAGGAAGGTACAGGCAGCCTGTGATGGCTCCCTTGTCAATCTCAGTGGGCACCAGCAGTCACTGGAGCTTGCAGAACCAGTTGCTAGGCAACCTGTTCATCTTCTGAACCTGATATTTCAATTCGGCAGCAGTAAACGTCTGTTATGTTACGGCCTTTCAGAACTACCTTCATTACATAATATCTACCATTCTAATAAAGGAGTTCCAAGGGTTGAAGGGTGTGAAGGTAGAAAGGAAATTCAGTGCAGCTATGGCACTGAGATAATGTCAAATGAGACTTTCTGCACATAAAAAGTATAAAATGATGACATATTTAACACTCAGTCCTTCCTGGCAGAGCATTAAGGATGCATCATGCAAGAGTCATTTCCTTGATGATATCAAATCAACTCTTGTTATCAATCTAGAAAGGTTTCTAACTGCCCCTCTAATGAAGGTGAAACAGCAATGGCCTAGAGAAATAGGAAGAATGTTAACGCTCGTATATAATAAATGATGCTGGTGTGTCTAACCAAGTATTTGTCCAGAGGACAATTCTTGGGAACAGACTTTATGGAACTACATTGAAGTCTGCCCAGCAGCAGCTATGCAAGCATTTCAAGTTGCCAATCTTGCTGGAACATTTTCCTAAATAAATATCCGATATTTTATGCCCCTCACTGGAAATGATTTCGAATAGTACACTTTATCCTTGAGTTTATTTTAGAAGAAACAAATAATTATTTTAATAAGATGGCTCAAAGCAGATTTGTTTACTTAGCTACTCTGTGTCCAAGTTTTCCTTATTTATAAAATAGAAGGGTACTAATTAGAATATAGGTTTGGATACAGTAACAACAACAAAATCCCCAAGTAACAGTATCTTAAAGAAGACAGAAAGTTATTTTCCTCCCACATAACAGTTTGCTAGGAAAGTCTCAGGCTGAGATAGTGTCTTCTGTTTTTTGTCTTCCCATCTCCAACTTGCAGCTTCTGTCTCCTGGTCTAAGATGCTAAAGGAGAGTGCCTTACACGCCTTCCCTCAAGGCACTCCTAGGAGCTAGTTCTGTCTACACTCCATTGGACAGAACCTGCGCACACCCAACCACAAGGGAAACTGGGAAACCTGGCTGTCAATTAAGAGGATGTGTGTCTGTCCAGCTACAATGCAGGGTGGCTCTTATTAAGGAAAAGGGGAAGTGTGGAGAGTGGGGGACAACCAGCTCTTCTCTGCCATATGAAGAAACAAAAGCAATCCTCAGCAGTGTCACAGAGAAGAAGTAATAAAATTATCTTAAACTGTAAAAATAACGTTTCTCTTACAAGTTTTAATTATACCCCAGGAATGGAATAGGCAGCGAGAATAACTAAAACAAAATGAATTCACCCCTTTACCTCACTTCTTTCAGAAAGGGTCCAGTACACTGAAGAAAACGGGCCAAAAGCAATTTGGGATGACAGGTGTGTTAATTCCCTTGAGAATGACGGTCTCACCTGTGAATACAGATATCGAAACTTAACCAATTGTACACCTGAAATATGTGCAGTTTGTTGTATGCCAATTATCCCACAATAAAGTGTTTTTTTAAAAAAATCATGAAATATGAACAAAAATGCATTTAGATAAATGCCGTGGCTTTTCTTAGGGAAATAACTGCAAAGAGGGTTAAACTCAACGTGCCGCTCTCATCAATTAAGTTCTCCAGTGATGCAGAAAAACCAAAACTGTGACCTATTGCTAACACAACAGTACAAAGTATGTGGAAAAAACCGGGAAGAAATGGATCACTGAGAACCCTTGAGCAAAACTAGATTTATTCAGTAATTCAATGTGTGTGTGTGTGTGTGTGTTCATGATCTCTCCTGAGTCACCAACGTGAGAATCTACTGCATTCAGATCATGGTCAAGGTAATCGTGATGAAGTGTAGAAAAAACACTCCTTATAGGGAAAAAACAAAAACAGGAGAATGTGCTTTCTTTTGGAACTGGAGTCAGAAACTTCAGGCAGCAGACAATTGGCATTTTTTTTTTTTTTTTTTTTTTTTTTTTTGCTGTACGCGGGTCTCTCACTGTTGTGGCCTCTCCCGTTGCGGAGCACAGGCTCCGGACACGCAGGCTCAGCAGCCATGGCTCATGGGCCCAGCCGCTCCAAGGCATGTGGGATCTTCCCGGACCGGGGCACGAACCTGTGTCCCCTGCATCGGTAGGCGGACTCTCAACCACTGCGCCACCAGGGAAGCCTGCTTTATTTTTCTATAAAGATAAATAGTAGAAGAAGGAAGATCAGGGGACCAAAACCTTCCTGTTTACAGTGAAAAGGTATATCTGTAAAGGATGGTGAACTGACTGGTCCCTTTGCCTGTCACTTTTCCTAGTCTCAATTTTTCTTATTAATTCTCATCTTTATGTATTTTGTATTCACTCGTTCATTCAAACATTTTTGAGCACCAACTTTTCATGTGCTAAACACTTTGCTAAGTGCTGGGGATAAAATTAAATAAATAAATGCAACCCTAAGGAAAAGCTCACAATGTGGAAAAAGAGAGAGGTAAGCATAAAATCTCTCCAGCTCAGCTTATCCATTTTTTTCCGAATCTTTGTGATGCCATTGTAAAAAATATATATTTACTATATATTTTAAGCAAACCCAGAGAAATAAGTGGTAGAAAAGTAGGAGAAGACTGTTTTCTGCCCCAGAACCAAAATTCCTCTTGTCTGCATATCATCGGAAGTTATTTTTTCTCTGTATTTTAGAATATCAAATTGGGTGGACTTGGCCTCTGCATATCTTTGGCATCTTTTCATTCCATGATATGGTAATATAAATAGAAGAAGACAGATTGAAGAGCAGTGAGGCATGCATACATTTCAAAAGTAAAATAAAATAAAAGCTAAAACCTTTATATTACAGCCAGGAGAATAGTGAGGTTTTATGTTAAGGGAAGATCCTTAGCAAAACAAGTGTTTTATTTTACACCTCACATTATTGTTTTCTGTGTTGCTTTATCCTTCATCTTATATTAATAAACAGATCTGAAATAGGATTTACTATATTAGATGACCTGTCCATAATGGTACCACATCATTTCAAATATAAACCTATCTTTTTTTCAGAGGGGCTAAGAAATATGTCCTCAGAGCGGACGAGCTCAGGGTTGACATTCTTTGCTTCTTAGTTGGGCGGCACGTTTTGGATCCATTACATTTGGATGAGACATGAACGTGTGGGCTTGTGAAGTGTGGTAGAGACAAGCTGATCACAGGCAGGATGTCTAAATGGCAACGGTGACAACACCTTAGGTGAAAAGAGTCTTACATCAGTGCAGCAAATCTACAACAAGCCCAAGATTTCATAATGTTAATTAGCTAAAGTGATTTATGTAGAAAGGGTGATTCATTATTCATTCATTTATTTATTTATTTTTTGGCTGCGTTGGGTCTTCGTTGCTGCGCACAGGCTTTCTCTAGTTGCGGCGAGCGGGGGCTACTCTTCATTGCGGTGCACGGGCTTCTCATTGTGGTGGCTTCTCTTGTTGTGGAGCACGGGCTCTGGGTACGCAGGCTCAGTAGTTGTGGCTCACAGGCTCTAGCGTGCAGGCTCAGTAGTTGTGACGCACGGACTTGGGGCATGTGGGCATGCCCCATGGCATGTGGGATCTTCCCAGACCAGAGCTCAAACCTATGTCCCCTACATTGGCAAGTGGATTCTTAACCACTGCACCACCAGGGAAGTCATTGATTCATAATTTTAATTTTGAATAATTAAAGGTAATTTTGAATAATTAAAGGTATGGTAATTTTAATACCTCCTTACCCTTTCTTTTCCATGTCATCAAACTTTCCATGTAATTAACATTTTTCTAAACTCTTTGTAAGCCATCATCCACTTGGTGCTCTGCAACCTCTTTATAACTTTGTTGGTTATAACATTTTCATTTTAAAACTTCCATTGACTCATCAGTACGTATTTAAAATAGTTTGACCTTGAAGAACATTCACTGTAGGCTGGAGGAGATTCTTCCACTCACTGTACTTTTCTGATTAAGGAAGACAATTGATTATAGATTAAAGTAGCGACTGTGCTTCCACAAGCAGATGGGAAGATCTGATGTTCACAGGTGCTGCCTTCTGTCCTCTGAAACCAAAACATAACTTGCATGCTCCCAACTTTCTCCAAATTATCAACACTGCCATGAGAAATTTGAGTGCCCGAGGAGTAAACACATTTTTCAAAGGCAAAAACAAGTTTTCACCCCATCCATCAAAACCTATCTTCACTACTGAAATAAAGTTTTCAAGGAAGTTAAACAGAAAGAAAAGCTAATAACACTGGCACTGCTGCTCTTAAGTTTTCGAAAAACTGATGATTATCTTAATTTGAAATAAGAGCTAAACCCTCCTCCCCTGGATCCAGGGTTGTTATCCCCCAAAACAGCTGTGGATTCATAAAAGAGAAAATAATGCCTACGGTTGCTATTTTGCAAGTTGTGTAATCTTAAGTTACATATTGATTAATGTGGAGTCTTTCCCCACAAAGCTGCAGGTTTTCAGGTATTTTGGAACCTATGTGGAAATGCTACCATGGACCTTTGTGGGGCAAACTGGAGGCAGACAGTGCAGGGGACACACCTGCAGCCCTCTCTCAGGTTCCCTGGGGAGCTCATCTCAGCCATGGGGCTTATTAACAGTCCAGAGTTTATTTGCATTTTAATAGGGGACCCTTGAAGAAAGTCCTCCAGTTCAGAAGAAATAAACTAAAATGATAGATTAGGCTTTACGTTTTAGGAATGTTTGCCAGATATACATCAATTAAATCACAGAGATGCTTGCTTCATCTCTAAAATACAGAAGAAACTATGTTAACTGAAATTATATATGCTGACAGTGTGGTCAAATAATTCCCCAGAGTATAGGTCATATTTTGGCAGCTTCTATGTTTCAATGTTGCTGACATCCTGCACATTACCAAACCACATAAATTTCTAAAAATGTTACTTGCTGTATTCAACAAATAACCACTGTGTCATGAGCAGGGAAAGGTGTCGGGACTTCAACAGAGAACAAGGCAGGTACGGTCTTCCAGCAATCCTAGCAATGATCTGAAGGCTAGTGGGAAGGGAGATAGATGTCTTTGGGGAAAGTGGTCCAAAAGAGGCCTGAACAAGTGGGGCCGGAAGGGAATGTGGGTTAATTCATCAAATAAAATTAAGTTGGTAATTACTGGTTACCCCAAGATAAGGCAAGCTTCTCCCTAAATCTCTCCCATCCTGTCCCTACCCCCAAACTTTCACATACGTGTGTATGAGTTTTAAATAACATAATAGACGTTTCTTAAAGCACGAAGACTGTGTCTTATGAAATAGCAATACTAGTGGAGTTCAATCAAGGTTAAATAATAATAAATAGTAACAACAAATCCAGAGCTGTTAATCTCCTGCACCAACATTTGTCAAGCAAAACGATTACATGTTTTATGACCTGGACTAGTAAAAGTGTCACTTTTATGAAGCATTACAAATTATATCATAAAAATTAGAAACTGAATGGCCTTTATAAGTCACATCGTCTTGCCCCTCTCCCCGGGGTGGCAGCCTAGAGAATTGTGCAATGGGCCCAATTACCCAGTAGGGGCGCTGTAGGGAGCTCTTACACAGTTCACTCTTAACTTACAGGCCCCCAAGGTCTCAAAATTCAAACCTGTACTTTAGCCTTTTTTGAAACTGATAAAGCAAAAAAGATTGGTCTTTTTTTGGAGAGCACATCTCCTTCCTTGTAGAACTGGGGATGAGGCTTTCAAAATATCAAGGATTCCCTGCTGACAGTTTTGTCTAGCTCTACAAACTACAGAAGTCAAAACTGGAGTCTCATATGTATCCCCGGAGTCAACCAGCTTTTTCTGAAGCTCGAGGGTCTTGCTAGGTGGCACCGGATGGCTGTTTAAAGCCTCAGACCTCCCCAGCAGGAATAAGGGATTTGGAGAATGCTGCTCTGATGGGCACAGGGCTTAACTTGATGCCTGTTGCCCTGGCATAATTATTATTAGTGCCTCCTTTTACTTTCCAAGGTCTCCTAGTTTGGAAAATGAATTATATATAGTTCCCATATAAATAGAAGGAAGAAGGCTGTTGACCTCACCCCCTGTGACCAGGCCTCAGTATGTTGGCAAAACAGGTATTCAGGGGCAAATGCATACCCAAAGGGTCTTGCTTCCACTGTAAAATTTGCTGAGTGACGCCTGCTTTTGCAATTCCATTTGGACGATGCAACTTTCTCATGCATGTAAAAAGATGGTCGTCGTCTTCACAAGCACCGTCTACAAAGATGAAGACCAGCCATACCGTGGATTCTCAATATCTTGCTGTCCACTAGAGAATGTAAGCTCCTTGAGGGCAGGGACTTTGTTTGTTTTGCTTAGCACTGTATGGCTAGTACCTAGAATAACCCGTGGCGTAGGGCAGGTGCTCAACAAAAACTTCCGGAATAGATGATTCAAGAAATCAATGCTGTCCTTCACGACTTTCCAGTGGACCATGTTACATGTGAATATAATATCAAAAGAAACCACGTTTCTTTTGCATAGTTATTACTCTTTCATTGTAACACTCCACTGGCCACATTAAACATCCATTGCCATTTTAACGTCAAGAAATCAAGCATCTTTTCTTCTGGTCCCCTTTTCCTTTCTCTCTGATAAGTCTTTGTCTAGAAACCCTGAGACTTCGCAAATAGAGGTTGCCTAGAACTAAATATGAAGACCGTGGCTTGTCCCTTCCCCTTCGTTGAGTCACTTGTTAGAGCTAACACCAAGGATCTTTTTCCAGATGGGGGAGAAATCTGCTCATAAAATAAGACCTGTTAGTGATGCTCATTCATTTTTATTTACTAAGACTAGAGTTTATTACCTCTGCAAATTGCAGAGCTGTGACCTAAATGTATGTGTGTTTCTTTAGAAAAAAAAAAAGGAAATTCCAATCAGAACATAATTTATTTAGCTAGATGTTGGTATCTTCTTCTTCTTTTCAAAAGTTTATATACCATTTACTTTCCCACCATGTTCATCCCATGCAAATCCTCTAAGGGTGGTGCATATCAACAAAAGTCATTTTTCATTTAGAATATTTTTCCAGAATTAAAAAATGTCTGGAGGATCACAGAAAGATCTAGTATAGGTCTTATCTATGCACAGCAAACCCAAACTACACATCTTGGTCGAAGTCAGAGGGGTCTGTCTTTGAAGTACATCCTCCTCTACAGTTCTCCAGTCAGAAACATGGGTCATCTTCTTTCTAAAGGTCTGGTCCCAAAGACAGAGATGCAGACTGGCAGAAGAAAGTTAAGTATATTAGTTTGGAATATTTCACTTCCATGTGACAGAAACTCAGTTGGAGCTTAGCAAATAAGATAAACTAATGAATTCTCAGAATCTAAGGAACAGCTGAACAAACTCCTGCACCGGCAGAGAGACCTCAGGACACCAACTCCTTTTCTAACCCCACTTTTCTGCTTATTGGCTTCATGCTTCTTTCTCACTAGCGGGCTTTCTCGATATGGAGAGTAAACATGACATCTTTTTCAGGGAAATGGGTCCCTGTGACTGGATCCGGGTAATTCACACACACACATACACACTGTGATTGAGTATCTCAATAAATCTTATATACAAGGCTGGCAAACGAGAATAAAACTCTATACATAGATAACTTTATATAGATAAACTAAAGCTGTATTTGGTAAAGGAAGTCACGGTCACAGGATGTTTGTTATTTTGTATGTTGTATGGTGGACTTGTTTCTGTCCCACTTATGATGGTCTTAGAGTGACTTTTTCTGATGTTGATATTCTCTGACATTATGTCCAACAAGAGAGCAATATGGCCTTGCTATGAGACTCAGACCAGCTTTATAAGAAAGGCCCCACCGTGAGTGTTTTTGGATCTCAGGGGCTACCCTTTTATTTCTTTCTCAAAGCTTTGATAACTAGGCAATCAGTAGAGATGTCACTAATGGTTGGGGAATAGCCAGACTGCCAAGGACAGAGTTTTGCATAACCAGTGAGGAAATGGACATATACAGACTTAGAGAAAAAGGGCCTTGAGGTCTTCCCTGGTGGCGCAGTGGTTTAGAGTCCGCCTGCCAATGCAGCGGACATGGGTTCATGCCCTGGTCCGGGAAGATCCCACATGCTGCAGAGCGGCTGGGCCTGTGAGCCGTGGCCGCTGAGGCTGTGCATCCAGAGCTTGTGCTCCGCAACGGGAGAGGCCACAACAGTGAGAGACCCACGTACCGCAAAAACAAAACAAAACAAAACAAAACAAACAAAAAAAGGGCCTTGAAGGAAAATATTGACCTTGAAGGAAAAAGTGGGAAAACTAATGGCTTGAAAATATCCGTAAGCAGATGGATAGGAGCCAATGAAATAGGATTTAATAAATGCACAAGGTGCCTGAAGGAGTGAGAGGGAATGGAATAAAGAATTCACTTCTTGTTCTGAGGTGGAAGCGAAGAATATGAAGAATAAAAGCAGAAAGTTTGATATGGAAAAGAAAATTTGTAAATAACTTATGTAGTGGACCTGTCTTGATATGCAATCATCTACAAAGAGTAAAGAGGTTAAGAATGGAATTGGAATTGGAGGACAATAGAAATGCACCATGCTCACGGTACCACGAGCAGTGCATCCAGTGATCATTTAAAGGTGAAGAAAGGGTTACTGAACACAAGTGTGGGTCCCGCTAAAATCAAGTCCTATGAATTGGTGGTGGGGCTGGCTGTGTCCTGACTCTAATTGGTGATGATGTTGACATTATCATAGCACCGTGCTGGGTAACGGTAATTTATCCGTAGGCTTAAGACTAAGAGATAGTATTCAAATATTTGAAATATCTAGACAAGGTTGATCCCTTTTATTGTTTCTTCTGAAATTGTACCTGAACTAATTACATTTGAAGAGCAAATTCTATCCCTTTTTTGTCCTAGTGTGCCAAATATCCTAGTATGCTACTTTTCCATGTTTTAATCTATAAGGTGTTCATGTGATATTGCAAAGTTAATGAGATCCAGAGAATGGTGGAAATGTTCAAATATATAAGTACCCCAATTCCGAAGAACTTCATATTAATCCATCATATCAGCTTATATGATTAAGTGTTATTCAGTGTTCTCAAACATAGGCTAGGAAAGAAGAAATAAATGAAGATTATAATAACAGGACTTGACATGGACCCACTTAATTGCCATTAAGTCAGGCTTTCTATATCCTTTATCAAATTACCACTATGCTTACACTAACATGTAAAAGGAGACGTTAAATAAAGCAGATTTTCTGTTTTGCTAGTGGCTAGAGAAATATATCAGGTCTTAAATCACACATACATTAAGTTGATTTGTTTTTCTTTCTTTTCCACCTCTAAACTACGTAGTATGGTAGATGTTGTATGATAAATGACATTATTCAAATATAAAAGTCTAGTGTTTATTACTGAGAATTCAGCCCAGTAGATATTTTAAAACTTGCTTGACTCCATAAATTCTAAGCTCTGAGTCCCATTTTGCTTTTTAAATCTCTACATCTGGTAAGGGGACTGTCCTCAGTAGAAATGGAGCTTTTAAAATTTGAACCAAATGTTTACACTTTGAAAGATAAGGTCTAAATTTCCTCAGTCATCCAAAGAGTTTTCTTAATTCAAGTTTTGAAAACCTGGACCTACTTGACATCAAAGAATAAGTTGGTTCTTGTAGTTTTAACTGTGGCATCTTCTATTTGTATCTCATAGTAAAGTTGATCATTAAGTAAAGTAATAATGGCCAATTACTATGGTTTATGAAAAAATATTAAAAATCAGTTATAACTGCAAATTGTCCTCATCAGAAATCTAAAACTTCCAAATGAAGATGTAGTGTGACTAATAGTTTCTAGACTGGACTATAAGGCCTTGTTTGAAGATCATGGGCTGGGAGAGTTATACTTTATTCCATATGGATCCCAGGACACAACCAAGTCAAGGGATTAGGATTTACTTTTATCCTGACTTAGCCTCTAAATAAAAATAGTTTTCCCACACTGCCAAAATCTATGGCAACCTCATGCATTTAAAACTGTTGTGACCTTTCCTTGAAGTTTTCTTCCTTGAAATTCTTACTTACTTTAATGTTAGTTGTGTTAATTTCAGCTAGCTGGATTAAACTGGAGTCTGAGTCTGAGAGGGGTGATTTTTAATTAACTGCTCCAAGGAAAGGAACTATGACTCCATGGAGATTTCTGCAGGACTCACTTGGGCCATTGTCTCAGCACACAGCAGCTAAGATGGAGGATTAATTGCCCTGCTTTCAGAGCAATGGTTTAAAAAATTACATTAGTTGAATAGAATATTGCTTTGAAAGGCACAGCTGTATGTTTAAAAAAACCACAAACGGGGACTTAGGTTAAAGAGAGACTTTATTCGGAAGGATTATTGCAAGAGGGGAGACTAAGAATTACTGCCACGGGAAGGATGCTCTGACTGTCAGATCTGGAAACCAGAGGGCGCCTGCTGTAGGGCAGTGGACGGATGTGAATGTGGGGTGGACATGGCAGTGACAAGACAGTAGGTCAGAGAATGCACTCCTCAGGGCCAGCCTACTCTTAGGAGGGGTTGACGCAGGCTGAGGGTGGACCAAAGTTCAGGGGTCCGGGGGAAGGAGAGAAGCTTAACTAAAGTTCAATCATATCAGATTCATGCGTATTTTGCTGCAATTGATTAGAAGAGACAAAGCAGTTTCGCTAATCATTTACAAGGCAGAGTGGGAATTTGGAGGGTCCCTGTCTGGCCTCATCAGAGGTAAACAATGGGGGTAGCCCTGAGCTATAGCTCAGTCATACAGGGAAGAGTGGCTCTTTCCATTTAGCAGCTTTTCCAAACACAAAAGGGTGGGTGGACTTCTTAACCATAGCTGTTTTCCAGGGTCCCAGTGTTTGGGGAAAATTCGACTTTATCAGTGCACAGATGTAATACTCAGGGGTTTTCTTTCCCTCTATTGTATGTGAGGCAACACAAATTTCACAGAAGCTTCTCTTACTCTGTGGTAGGCAGAATTCTAAGCTGGTCCCCAAGATCCCTGCCTCTGTGTGCAAACACTCTGTATCATCCCCTCCCCTTGAGAATGGGCAGGACCGTTAATGTAGCAGAATCTCATTCCCAGGACTATGTTACTTTATTTGGTAAAAGAGACTTTACAGGTGTCATTAAGGTCCATAATCAGCTTGCCTCTTCCCTCCATCAGAAAGAATGCAGGAAACCTTCCCGTCAATCATATTTTAGCATAAATATCTCCACTAAGCTTCCCTATCATTTGCCTGCTCTGCAGGGCCTGGGCAGGTCAGTATAAACACTTCTGGTGCTGTAGGAGATTAAATTGGAACTAGAAGGTTGAAAACAAAATGAACACTTTGCTTCACCCAGCAGTGAAGAGTCCCACTCTGAATTGTCACTGGGCCTTTTGCATCACTGAACTTCTTTCTTAATATGAATGAGATATGTTTCTTTTTTAGGTTTTTAAACATGGAGTTACCAAAAATGAGAAATAAATGGAGCTAGCTAACTGGGAACAGCTGATTGAGTGTGGGTCCTTCAACACCTTTTTTTCAGACTGTGTGTCTCTGGGCAAGTTCTGAACTTCTCTGTGTCTCCCATTCCTTGTCTGCAAAGTAGGAACAATGATACTGTATTCTCATGAGGTTATAAGAATAAATGAGATAATCTGTTTCTTTGCATAATATCTATATGGCTTAAATAGGAGAATAACTGCTAGTTGAAATTATATAAAAAGGCATTCATAATAAATAAGCAGTAAAGGATTTTAGTTTTGTTTTTGTGATTTGTGTTAAATTTTCTCCCTTGATTTGAATGTGCCCTTAGTTTAAAATTCCTGATGTTTTGTCATTGTTTTTGCTGTTGTTGATTATTGGTATTGGGTACCTTGGGATTTAGTTTTATTTTTTTTGCTTTCATTTTTGTTTTTTAATTCCAATAGAGGTGTAAAGGTAAAGATTTGAGAGAGAGCTTTCATACGATTTTGCTCATAAAATGCTATGTTTATTCAAGAAAAAAGAAGGGCACGGTGTGTTTAGAGGCAACAATGAGACAACAAAAGAATCTGTCAGGCTGCCAAGGGGACTTATAGTCTGAGGTTAAAAGATAGAACAAGTCTTACATTAGAACAGAATGGATTTGAGTGGATTTGAAGGCCTTGGCTGTTAGGGCAAAGTTGATGGAATTGCTCTTATAACTGTGATTTTAATTGACTTAAGAGCAGAAAGGTAAAAAAATAAAAGTTGAAGAAAATTTTTTCCATAGAGACCAGAAAAATATTCAGCCTGAATTCAGTTTGCTGCTCTTTTCTCCTTGGAGGGCAGTAACCTAGGAAGCCTTCACAAGTGAATTTATGGGTTCCAGTTTGGTTTTCATGGGCTACATTAGATTTGCTGCATAATTAAGAATGTTATCCACCCATTCAACTTTCCAAATGAACACAGGAGTAACTGTATAGATGTTAAATGCTAGAAAAATTTTTGGAATTTGTATATGATATTAAATAACAGCTCCTACCAGCTGGTTCTTGCTGGGCCAACCAAAAGCTTCAGAAAAACGCTCTTTTTGAAAGATAGACCTATAGTCTTAAAGTAGACACTGAAATCCATTTATCACTGAAGGTTCTCCCTTAATCAGAGAACTGAAAAATGTAATGAAAAGGAATTTAGAGATTACAAACGGCCAGCATCATATGCATTCTTTGGATATCTAGATGTATGAGGGGGGGAAAAAAGGCAGAGGGACACAGGAGGAAGAAGCAAGACACAAGGAGCAATTCCTCGGGAGCTTGCCAGCTGTAGCTCCTCCTGTAAAGGACACCCGCTTCAGGGTTCAACCTGACGGGGTGCTCATTGCCTCAGACCCGCCATTTGCCTTAGGATGAAGTGACGGTTCTGTCCTACATCTGTGATTATAAAAGGCAGTCCAGGGTTATTTCATAATCAATGGAAATATTTATGGGCTTTGTTGCCAAAGACAATTTGTATGTGTGTGTGACAGTATGTATGATGTTCTGGCGACAGCAACTCCAATCCAGGCATTTCATCCTGACCTTTTCTTGCTACAGATGAGATACAGGTGTAGGCGGACAGAATAATTCATTGCAGATGACAAAACCCTGATCACAACATATAATGCCCAAGTCTATTGTCTATGCAGGCAACTTTAGTTATTATTATGCCATTTCAGAGCACTTTATAATTAAGTTTCAGATGAAAATCCTTGTGGAAATGATTCACTAGCTTTCGATTTTGTTTTTCTTTTCTTCCCTTTTTCTCACTGCAGTTCTTCAGTTTCCCCTACCTGTATTTTATGACATTCCCCACTGCTATAAACTAAGGCTCCTAGTTCATTTTTCAGCCGTTCCATTAACTTGGTATTTACTCCTTATTCAGATTCCCTCATAAAAGTGCTAATTATGATCATATCTAATAGTGACTAGGGAGGCACCCCACCAGTTCCTTCCTACCTCCAGCTGGACCCACTCACATCCATCATCAGGGTTTGGATTGTCAGCCAGATTGCAATATTCCCAGCTGCCCTTCTCCAAGCCTACTAAACCCAGTTTGGGAAATAAATCCAATTCACAAGACACTCTATCAATTATTCCAGCAAACCTCAGACGCAGAGCCACATTCTGTGTATTTACTAATGTAATACCATTGGGAAAGAATCAAAGCTGAAGACGAAATTGAATTTATTCTTACCTCTTCTCATAATTATTGCTCCTATATGTACAGATTTTTCTACAATCATCTGACCTAATGTTAAATTCACGTGTTTACCTATCTTTCAGGAAGCTGCAAATAACAGTTCTAGGCTGCATGGAATTCTTGCCTTTTACGAGCTCCAAAATTGATTCACAAAATGCATCAAAACAAAGATTGATCTCTGGACCCTATTTTAATGTTCTTGAGCATTCTGATTATTTTCCTGAAATCTATTTTGACAAATTCTTTCCTACTGTAAAATAATTTTAAATATTTTTGCTAATTGATTTACTCAGCACAACCCACATACTTTAAAAAAATCTTCTTGTTCACTGCACAATGTTTGTCTTATTTATTAGAAACTTTTCTTCTTTCAAATTTTACTTTAGTTATCCAGACACTATTTTAGCCATTTAATTTTTTTAAAATATGTTCTGTTTTGGTGTGATATTAAGACCCTGGAAAAACAATTCACTGTACCACAGAGGAAAGACAAGAAGAAAATATTAATGTAATTAGCTTCCTTCAATAACCAGGGGCCCCCGTGGGAAATTCTTGCCTTGTTGAAATCAGAGTATCTCAACTTTACTTATGATGTTTAGAACCACTCCACGTTTTTTCCAACTTTCCTCATTTCCTCCTGATTACACCGAGATGAACAGCTCTTTTCTATCCCTACAATTCTGCCAACAGGCTCACTCTGAATGTCAGTTTTGGTCCACATCAGCTGTACTCCACGTATGTGTCAGCTCTATTCATGCAACTGAGTCTTTCGGGTTGTGCTGCCATCTAAGTGATTTGTTGTTCAAGCCACAGCTTCAAACACAACAGTTCGGAAGAGTTGTGCCCCTGGAAGTTCAGAAGCGCCTCCAGTTTTCCCCACAGAGCTGTGTCTCCCCTCAACTAAGTTTTGAGGATGTAATTCTGATCCAGTACTGGCTGTCCTCACTTTTCAAGAACTCTAGTCACCAGAGCTTAGTTTAAAAAGCAGCAGACCCCAACCACACAGTTCAAATTTCAGTTACCATGTTGTCATCACTGTGAGCAGTTGCATAAAGTACACACCTCGCTGAGAGCCGCTGTCCACAAATCACCAGGTAAATAAGAGACGCGCTTCAGGATCATGACCAAACACCTGGCTTCTTTCAAAGTCTGTCACTGCAGATCCCGTTTGGTTCACAGGTAGGAAAGCACATGCTTGTGTTGCCTCCTTGTCTCTCATTCTAGGTTATTAGTAGCAGGTTCCACTACTGAGACTTCTCGTTTGGATATAAATGGTTCTCAAATTATGAAGATTATTAGCGTTACTGCCGTTAAGGAGATTACTGAGCCTATAGATGAAATGATATTTCATGCTGTTTATGCATCAGGGTAGTAACATCATGGCACCCCTTTTATTCTCCCGGTGGTGCCTCCAGGTGGTTCCTGAAGACATCTGGTTCCTTCCAAGTGACTCGTTCCAAAAATGGATAATCAAAGAGGGAAGTGGCCAACAAAGATGAAAGTGCTGACTTGAGGACACAGGGGAGAAGGGGAAGCTGGGATGAAGTAAGAGAGTAGAACTGACATGTATACAGTGCCAAATGTAAAATGGATGGCTAGTGGGAAGCAGCTGCATAGCACAGGGAGATCAACTCGATGCTTTGTGACCCCCTAGAGGGGTGGGATAGGGAGGGCGGGAGGGAGATGCAAGAGGGAGGAGGTATGGGGATATATGTATACCTATAGCTGATTCACTTTGTTATACAGCAGAAACTAACACACCATTGTAAAGCAATTATACTCCAATAAAGAAGTGAAGGAAAAAAATGCAAGTGCAGCAAAGAAATGAGGGGTGATTACACTGGGAGAGATATTTCACTGGAACTTGCACGGAGTCCCAGCTGACTGTGGGGACACTGGCACAGCCACCATTGGGGAGGCTCTAGACCTACAGCTGGAGAGCCTAGTGGAGGTGAGGCTGTGGACAGACAGGTGTGGACAGACAGGAAGAAGACGGTGGTGAGGAAAAGGAGGACGATGTCTTAGAGGAAGTGATGCTGGCAAAAATGTCTCATTAAAGAAATTCTTGGAGATATTTCACAACATTGAAAGGGAAAAGGATACAACATGGGAAGCTGATCCAGATTTACGAAGGAATGTGATAATTGGCCAAGGCGGTTAGTTATACAACAACAATAAGGGCATCACTGTTCAAGCTACCCTTGGTAAGTTTTTTACAAATAAATGAAACTTTCATTATTAATGTTTCTAATTTTTTTTTTGATGTGGACCATTTTTAAACCCTTTATTGAATTTGTTGCAATATTGCTTCTGTTTTATGTTTTTGTTTTTTTGGCCACGAGGCATGTGGGATCTTAATTCCCCGACCAGGGATCGAACCCATACCCCGTGCATTGGAAGGCAGGGTCTTAACCACTGGACCACCAGGGAAGTTCCCTCTGATATTTTAAATAGCAGTATGTTAAATAAATATTAGTTTTAGTATTTAAAAACATCTCCCTATATACTTAAAACCAATGGTAAGAGAGTTTAAAGTGTTTTGATGACAGTTCCTAATAGCACAGAACAATCATAAATTTTCCCAATTATGATTAAGATCTCCATGCTTGGTGTCAGCTGGCACAGCCATTTACTATTCCTCCACAGCTGTGCAAAGTAAGGACAACCTGTAATAATTTTTAAAAATTTCAACACCAATAGCTAAAAGGGACCTATGGTTTTCCAAACTAGGGAGACAGGAAACATGTTTAGTTATTCATTGGGCTTTGACTACACTGTCCTTATGGACATTCAGTTTTACTATTTCAGCATGAAATAGCATATTGCCAATGTAATTCCCCACATTCTTTCCCCAACGCTTAATCTAAATGTGGCACAGTTTCTGATTTTCTTCCTTCCTGTTACAGAATTCAAGCAGCTTCCACTCCTGGTAACAAATTTGTGTATTGCTCTCACATGAGTGCAGTTGTCTACATAACCCAAGAAACAGAAGATGAGATTCTAAAAGGAGATCTCATGGCTTACGATGGACTGAGCTCCACAGGATGCTGGTACTGAACCGCACCAAGAGAGCTCCATGTACACAAGTTTGAGCCCAACCACAGTGGGAAGAGCTTTAGCCAACTTGAGGGGAAAAAAAGCTCAGAGAGAGTGGATGGAATCTTTTCTCAAATTTTCGGATTGTCTATATTAAACTTGCCACTCAAAGTATGAACACAGATTGTCTCTTGTTTATTCAGAGGCTCACAATGGCCCAAAGAGCAAGTGGTTGCCAAAGGGACAGAGTGACTAGAAAAGAATGAGAAGTTCTTATCCTGCAACATTTTTTATTCCTAAGAATGTTATTTGGAAGCCCAGATTCATTTTCTCCTACTGTCAGCATTATACACAGTGAACATGCCAGCCCACAGAAACCTGTTTAACCCAAAGTGCCCCTCAAAAGAGACGCTAATTGTTACACGGCAGTAACCCTTCATTTTTCTAAAGATTATTTTACTCAATAAGCTGATGACAAGGAATATAGCCAGAACACAGGAGGGGTATAAAAAGTCTACAGAAACTGTATTTATTTATTTATTTTTAATTAATTAATTTTTGGCTGCACTGGGTCTTCATTGCTGTGTGTGGGCTTTCTCTAGTTGCGGTGAGCTGGGGCTACTCTTTGTTGCAGTGTGTGGGCTTCTCATTGAGGTGGCTTGTCTTGTTGCAGACCATGGGCTCTAGGCACGCGGGCTTCAGTAGTTGTGACACGTGGGCTCAGTAGTTGTGGCTCATGGGCTCTAGAGTGCAGGCTCAGTAGTTGTGGCGCACAGGCTTAGTTGCTCCGCGGCATGTGGGATACTCCCAGACCAGGGCTTGAACCCATGTCCCCTGCATCGGCAGGTGGATTCTTAACCACTGCACCACCAGGGAAGTCCCCAGAAACTGTCTTTAACTTGTATTATTTTGCTTAGGAAACCCAGATGAACAATAAAAATATCACTTGTAATTTTACCACCCACAGATAACCATGCTTAATATTTTGATGTTTATTATCTGAGACTTATTTCTATACACATGTGTATGAATGTGTGTAATGTTAAATTCTAACAAAGGTATGATCATACTATGAATTTTACTTTGAAACCTGCTTTTCCTCACTTAACATATTACAGATATCATAGTGAGAAACATGTATCTACATGATAATTATTAAAGGCTTTACATATTCTATCAGTGAAGCACAACTTGGCAAAGGACCTTCTCATTAGCAGCAGACTAGGTGTTACAGAAGAACGCATACATGATCTGGAAGATAAAATAATGGAAATCACCCAATCGGAACAGCAAAATGAAAAACAATTTTTTTAAAATGAGAACAGTTTAAAGCACCTCCGAGACAACAACAAGCATACCAACATTTGCATTATAGGGGTCCCAGAAGGAGAAGACAGGAAGGGATCAAAAATGCATTTGAGGAAATTATGGCTGAAATGCTCCAAACCTGAAGAAGGAAACATATATCCAGGTACAGGGAGCACAAAGGGTCCAAAACAAGATAAACCTAAACAGACGCACACCAAGACGTATCATAGTTAAAATGGCAAAACTTAAAGCTAAAGAGAGAATTCTAAAAGCAGCAAGAGAAAAACAAAGAGAACAAGGGAACACTCATAAGGCTATTAGCTGATTTTTCTACAGAAATGTTGCAGGCCTGAAGGGAGTGGTGTAGTCAAAGTGCTGAAAGGGAAACACCTGCAACCTAGGACACTCTATCCAGCAAGATTATCATTCAGAATTGAAGGAGAGATGAAGAACTTCTCAGACAAGCAAAAGCTAATAATGTTCAACTCTACCAAACCTACCCTAAAAGAAATGTTAAAGGGTCTTCTCTAAGTGGAAAAGAAAATATTACAACAAGAAGTAAGAAGTTATAGGAAAGGGAAAATCCCCTACTAAAGGAAAATATATAGTGAAGGCTATGGATAAACCACTTAAATAAGATAGTACAGAGATTAAAAGACAAAAATTGTAAAATCAAGTACAGTTGTATAACTACAATAAACAGATAAGGGATAAACATGACGGTATAAAACATAAAATAAAAAACACAAAAATTGGGGGAAATTGGTTCAAGATAGCAGAGTAGAAGGATGTATGCTCACTCCCTCTTACAAGAGCACCAGAATCACAACTAACTGCTGAACAATCATTGAGAGAAAGACACTGGAACTAACCAAAAAAGACACCCCACATCCAAAGACAAAAGAGAAACTGCAATGAGATGGTAAGAGGGCCATAATCACAATAAAATCAAATCCCATAACCACTGGGTGGGTGACTCACAAACTGGAGAACAAATATACCACAGAAGTCCACCCACTGAAGTGAAGGTTCTGAGCCCCACGTCACTCTTCCCAAGCCGGGGGTCCAACAGTGGGAGGAGGAATTCCAAGAGAATCAGACTTTGAAGGCTAGCAGACTTGACTACAGGACTTTGACAGGACTAGGGGAAACAGAGACTCCACTCATGGAGGGCACACACAAAGTAGTGTGTGCAACAGGACCCAGGGGAAAGAGCAGTGACCACAGGGGAGACTGAACCAGACCTACCTGCTGGTGTTGGAGGGCCTACTGCAGAGGCGGGGTGTGGCTGTGGCTCACCGTGAGGACAAGGACACTGGCAGCAGAAGCTCTAGGAAGTACTCCTGGG
This sequence comes from Phocoena sinus, assembly GCF_008692025.1. Classification (NCBI taxonomy): domain Eukaryota; kingdom Metazoa; phylum Chordata; class Mammalia; order Artiodactyla; family Phocoenidae; genus Phocoena; species Phocoena sinus. The sequence goes on along the minus strand of NC_045774.1, from coordinate 84,250,152 downwards.
CATGAGCCCTCCTGGAGTCCACCATTAACCCCACCAAAGAGCCTGTAGCCTCCAGGGCTGAGTCACCTCAGGCCAAAAACCAACATGGAGAGAACTCAGCCACACCCATCAGCAGACAAGTGGATTAAAGTTTTTCTGAGCTTTGCCCACCAGAGTAACACCAAGCTCTACCCACAACTAGTCCCTCCCAACAGGAAACTTGCACAAGCCTCTTAGATAACCTCACCCACCAGAGGGCAGAGAGCAGAAGCAAGAACCACAATCCTGCAGCCTGTGGAACAAAAACCACATTCACAGAAAGACAGACAAAATGAAAAGGTAGAGGACTTTGTACCAGATGAAGGAACAAGGTAAAACCCCAGAAAAATAACTAAATGAAGTGGAGATAGGCAACCTTCCAGAAAAAGAAACCAGAATAATGATAGTGAAGATGATCCAGGACCTCGGAAAAAGAATGGAGGCAAAGATCAAGAAGATGCAAGAAATGTTTAACAAAGACCTAGAAGAATTAAAGAACAAACAGAGATGAACAATACAATAACTGAAATGAAAAATACACCAGAAGGAAGCTGTAGCAGAATAACTGAGGCAAAAGAACAGATAAGTGACCTGGAAGACAAAGTGGTGGAATTCACTGTCATGGAACAGAAAAAAGAAAAAGAAGGAAACGAAATGAAGACAGCCTAAGAGACCTCTGGGACAACATTAAACGCACCAACACTCGCATTATAGGGGTCCCAGAAGGAGAAGAGAGAGAGAAAGGACCCCAGAAAATATTTGAAGAAATTATAGTTAAAAACAAGAAACATCTCAAATAAACAAGCTAAGCTTACAGCTAAAGCAATTAGAGAAAGAAGAACAAAAAAAACACCAAAGTTAGCAGAAGGAGAGAAATCGTAAAGATAAGATCAGAAATTAAATGAAAAAGAAATGAAGGAAACAACAGCAAAGATCAATAAAATTAAAAGCTGGTTCTTTGAGAAGATAAACAAAATTGATAAACCATTAGCCAGACTCATCAAGAAAAAATGGGAAAAGACTCAAATCAATAGAATTAGAAATGAAAAAGGAGAAGTAGCAATTGACACTGCAGAAATACAAAGGATCATGAGAGATGACTAGAAGCAATGATATGCCAATAAAATGGACAACCTGGAAGAAATGGACAAATTCTTAGAAAAGCACAACCTTCCATGACTGAACCAGGAAGAAATGGAAAATATAAACAGACCAGTCACAAGCACTAAAATTGAGACTGTCATTAAAAATCTTCCAACAAACAGAAACCCAGGACCAGATGGCTTCACAGGCAAATTCTATCAAACATTTAGAGAAGAGCTAAGACCCATCCTTCTCAAACTCTTCCAAAATATAGCAGAGGGAGGAACACTCCCAAACTCATTCTACGAGGCCACCATCACCCTGATACCAAAACCAGACAAAGATACTACAGAAAAAGAATATTACAGACCAATATCCCTTATGAATATAAATGCAAGAAACCTCAACAAAATACTAGCAAACAGAATCCAACAACACATTAAAAGGATCATACACCATGATCAAGTGAGGTTTATCCCAGGGATGCAAGGATTCTTCAATATACAAAAATCAATCAATGTGATACACCATATTAACAAATTGAAGATTAAAAACCACATGATCATCTCAATAGATGCAGAAAAAGCTTTTGACAAAATTCAACACATATTTATGATAAAAACTCTCCAGAAAGTGGGCATAGAGGGAACCTACCTCAACATAATAAAGGCCATATATGACAAATCCACAGCAAACATCATTCTCAATGGTGAAAAACCAAAAGCATCTGGAAGTCCTAGCCACGGCAATCAGAGAAGGAAAAGAAATAAAAGGAATCCAAATTGGAAAAGAAGAAGTAAAACTGTCACTGTTTGCAGATGACATGATACCATACATAGATAATCCTAAAGATGTCACCTAAAACTACTAGAGCTAATCAATGAATTTGGTAAAGTTGCAGGATACAAAATTAATGCACAGAAATTTCTTGCATTCCTATACACTAACAACAAAATATCAGAAAGAGAATTAAGGAAACAATCCCATTCACCATTGCAACGAAAAGAATAAATACCTAGTAATAAACCTAACTAAGGAGGTAAAAGACCTATACTCAGAAAACTATAAGACACTGATGAAAGAAATCAAAGATGATACAAACAGATGGAGAGATATAACATGTTCTTGGATTGGAAGAATCAATATTGTGAAAATGACTATACTACCCAAAGCAATCTATAGATTCAATGCAATCCCTATCAAATTACCAATGGCATTTTTTACAGAACTAGAAGAAAAAAATTCTTAAAATTTATATAGAGACAAAAAAGATCCCAAATAGCCAAAGCAATCTTGAGGGAAGTAAATGGATCTGGAGGAATCAGACTCCCTGACTTCAGACTACACTACAAAGCCACAATAATGAAGACAATATGGTACTGGCACAAAAACAGAAATGTAGATCAATGGAAAAGGACAGAAAGCCCAGAGGTAAACCCACACACCTATGGTCAACTAATCTATGACAAAGGAGGCAAGAAAATACAATGGAGAAAATACAGCCTCTTCTGTAAGTGGTGCTGGGAAAACTGGACAGCTACACATAAAAGAATAAACTTAGATCACTCTGTGACACCATACACAAAAATAAACTTAAAATGGGTTAAAGACCTAAATGTAAGACTGAACACTATAAAATTCTTAGAGGAAAACATAGGAAGAACACTCCTTGACATGAATCACAGCAAGACCATTTTTGACCCACCTCCTAGAGTAATGAAAATAAAGACAAAATAAACAAATGGGACTTAATGAAACTTAAAAGCTTTTGCACAGCAAAGGAAACTATAAACAATACAAAAAGACAACCCCCAGAATGGGAGAAAATATTTGCAAGTGAATCAAGAGACAAAGGATTAATCTCCAAAATATATAAACAGCTCATGCAGCTCATCATTAAAAAACAAATAACCCAATCCAAAAATGGGCAGAAGACCTAAATAGATATTTCTCCAAAGAAGACATACAGATGGCCAAGAGGCACATGAAAAGATGCTCAACATCACTATTAGGGAAATGCAAATCAAAACTACAATGAGGTATCAGCTCATACTGGTTAGAATGGGCATCATCAGAAAATCTACAAACAACAACTGCTGGAGGGCGTGTGGAGAAAAGGGAACCCTCTTGCACAGCTGGTGGGAATGTAAATTGATACAGCCACTATGGTGAACAGTATGGAGGTTCCTTAAAAAACTAAAAATAGAATTACCATATGACCCAGCAATCCCACTACTGGACATATACCCAGAGAAAACCATAATTCAAAAAGACACATGCACCCCAATGTTCATTGTAGCACTATTTACAATAGCCAGGCCATGGAAGCAAACTAGATGCCCATTGACAGATGAATGGATAAAGAAGATGTGGTACATATATACAATGGAATATTACTCAGCCATAAAAAGAAACGAAATTGGGTCATTTGTAGAGATGTGGATGGACCTAGAGACTGTCATACAGAGCGAAGTAAGTCAGAAGGAGAAAAATAAATATCGTACATTAATGCATATATGTGGAACCTAGAAAAATGGTACAGATGAACTGGTTTGCAGGGCAGAAGTAGACAGAGATGTAGAGAACAAATGTATGGACACCCAGAAGGGAAAATGGGGGGGGGGGGGCGCTGGTGGTGGGATAAATTGGGAGATTGGGATTGACATATATACACTAATATGTATAAAATAGATAACTAATAAGGACATGCTGTATTAAGAAAATAATAAAATTAAATTAAAAAAAAGAAAAAGTAAAACACAAAACATGGGAAATGAGAATAAAAAACGTAGATCTGCAGAATGTGTTTGAACTTAAATGACTATTAGTTTAAAACAAGTTGATGTAGTTATAAGATAACATGTAGGGACCCAATGGTAACCACAAATCAAAAACCTACAAATAGACACACAAAAACTAGAGAGAAAGGAACACAAACATATCACTAAAGAAAATCATCAAACCACAAGGAATGAAACAAAAAGAAGAAAAGAACAGAAAATAACTAGGAAAACAAGTAACAAAATGGCAATAAGTATACACCTGTCAACAACCACTTTAAATGTCAACAGACCAGAATGTTTATTTTTTATTATAAACATACATATATGTATATCATTGAATATCTATGTTCACATATTTCTTTCCTCTGGATAGATTTTTTAGAATTAAAATGTTAAGTCCAAGTATGCTGTAGTTATACAATCTATTAATATCATACAATTAAGTTTTTATTTCAGATATTGTAATTTTTTAGTTCTAGGATTTCCATTTGATTTTTTTTTACCAAAATTTCTTAATTTCTTCCTACTGCTTCCATATTTTTCTGTAGATTTGTTAACTTATTAAACATGCTAATTTTATTATCTGGGTGATCTGCTATTCTGTTTCTGTTAACCATATTTTCCTCTTGACTATGAATTACATTTTCTGTTTTATCATATACCTAGAAATTTTTTTAATTTTATACTAAGCCTTGTAGATGGTACATTGTGGAGGTTTTTTTTTTTTGAATTTTTATTTTTTTTGTGGTACGCAGGCCTCTCACTGCTTTGGTCTCTCCCGTCGAGGAGCACAGGTCTGGACGCGCAGGCTCAGCGGCCATGGCTCACGGGCCCAGCCGCTCCGCGGCATGTGGGATCTTCCCGGACCGGGGCACGAACCCGTGTCCCCTGCATCGGCAGGCGGACTCTCAACCACTGCGCCACCAGGGAAGCTCCATTGTGGAGGTTTTTAAGCAAGAGTTATCTGAGGGTTCCATTTTTTGTTTTTGTTCTCAATTAAATGCAATTGAACTGAGTACTACCTGATACATTATGTTTATCTGGGTTTGTTTCTGAGCTATTCCATCCTACTGATCTATTTGTGCACTTGGCTTCCAGTAAAAAACTGTGTTAACTTCCTCTGAAAAGTATTGAGTTTTGTTCCTGCAAATAATTAAATTGTTGGCAGATCACGTTGAGAGTGTGGAGGTGTGGTTTCAGGCTTTGTTAAATAAAGCTGGTGCACTTCAGTTCTGCCCTTTCTCCTGAGACAAGGGTCTCATTCCTAAACCATGGCCTTCTGGATTCCATGGAAAGCTTGGGGTGTTTCCCAAACATTGGTGGGAATCAAACTCCAAACTCTATCTCTCCAGCATCAGGGTAGCTGCTAAAATCTCTGTACCGCTTCTTTTTTTCAGCCTTCCAGCTGTTGTTTTCCCCTGGGGCATCCTGGCATCTTCCACACATGTGGAAGGATTTGAGAAGTTAGTACACAGTTTTGGGGGCTCCCCCTCATGTCTCTTTCTTTTCTGGTATTTCTTCCCCTCACTTCCTGGTGCCATGGCCACACCTACTTGCCAGGAAGCATGGGAATTGTAGTCTTTGTTTCAGGTGCCATGCATTCACGTTTTAATTACATTTTAACATATATTAGTCTATCAAGGTAAAAAATAAACTACGTTTATTGATAGCCACACATAAGGTGAAAAGTTAGTATATTTCTACCTCCTCTTCTTCCCATCCCCAAGGTTTTGTTGAAATAATGTCTCTAAAAAAAAAAAGAAAAATCCAACAATGAGAAGAATACAGCATCACTATTATTTCAGCAAATAAAATCATAACCTGGTTATACACAAGAGGAAATATCAAACAGAAATTTAGAAAGTTTCTACAGAATAATTGACCTTCAAAAATGTCAAGGTCGGGCTTCCTTGGTGGCGCAGTGGTTGAGAGTCCGCCTGCCGATGCAGGGGACGCGGGTTCGGGCCCCGGTCCAGGAGGATCCCACATGCCGCGGAGCGGCTGGGCCAGTGAGCCATGGCCGCTGAGCCTGCGCGTCCGGAGCCTGTGCTCTGCAACGGGAGAGGCCACAACAGTGAGAGGCCCGCGTACCGCAAAAAAAAAAAAAAAGTCAAAGTCATTAAAGTCTGAGGAATTAGACTGAGGAATCAGACTGAGGAATTCTTCTAGACTGAAGGAAGCCAGGGAGACATGACAATTGGGTACATTGTGTGGTCCTGAATTAGACCTTTTGTTATGAGGGCATTGACAATGGGCAAAACTTGAACTTGGGACAAGGATATTCAGGAATTTGTCATGCTATTCATGCAACACGAGAGTTGGAAATTATTTGAAAATAAAATGTTTTTTAAAAAATAAATAAAACAAAACATCCAGATTATCATGTTTATTAATTTTCTTTTCAGATAGTACATATATTCTAATTCAATACATTATGTTTTTGGCATTTTAAGCTATGTTACAATTTTAGACTTACACTTTTTCCATTTCTAATTTATGATTAACATTCCTCTATGTGCAATAACTTCAGGAGAGGTAAGCAAATAAAGCACTTTTTGAGCTGTTGTTTATCTGCAAATGTCTTTCCTGCTACTGCAGTGAACAATGGCTTTTCAGGCAGTATAGCTTTTATGCCACAACTGCTGACATTTCTTCCTCCTCTTTTAGTGTTTAGTCTCATAGAAGTATAACAAAAAGGATTTTTTGCCTTCTATAAGATTTTCTGACTAGATATTTGAACGATTTCCCCTTTGTTTCTGAAATTCAATTTAGTAGACTATGTCTCATCATTAATTTTATTTGGATTTGATGACCCCTTTATTATGAAGACCAAGTCTTTTTAAAACTCCTGGAAATAATATTATATCTATGAATATTTTAAAATTTTTTTGGCTTGTTTGTTTGTTTGGGTGCTTTTTCTTCATCTGCGACAGTGTTTTCCCAGATTTTCATATCATTAAAATCACTCCATGTTCATATTTTGAAAAATAGGTAAACCTCAGTCGAATCCCCAACATACTCAACTAGCACCTCTGAAGATGGGGCTTAGGACACAGCATTTTAAATGTGTCCAGGTGGCTATCACACTCATAAATATTAGGGAAACCTTTCTGTATTTTTCTTTATGCCTATATTTGACTTTTCTGCATCCTTTGTACCCTAGTCCTTTATTTTTTTCTTTATCTTCTCTGAGACTTTCTTGAGCTGCTTTGCTAGTTCACTGATCCAGTTTTCTGTGGTATCTACTCTGCTGTTCAATGACTGATTTTTCAAATTCAGTACTCACAAGTCACCTGAAATAAAACTGCCCCAGTTTCTGATTCTTCTGTTTATATAAATGCAAGAGCACTTGAGTCCTGTCAAGTAGACACATTAGATTTTTTTTAAACTTGGTCATTTTTCTTGAAGAAGTCAGTTCCTCAGGGGCCATTTTGTCTGCATTGACTTCTTTTGAGCTAGTGAATCATTTCCTATGTACCGTGTATATATTGTGATTTTGTTGTACTTACAACCCATGGAGGGATGGACTTATCCACTTTTAGAGATGATGTGCCCATGTGTTTATGCAGACCAAAAAGGGAAAGAGAAACTGATGTTTCTATAGTTTTTTTTGTCTGCATAGTATTTAATCAGTGAAACAACAATCAAGAGTACACTTCACTTGGCTTTGCTTGGAATGGATCTTGCTTTGAGAAGGACAGCTGTATCCCCAGAGAGCTTAGAGATTCTCAACAAATGGTATCAAGAAAATAAATAAATGTTTCTTCACAGCTATTCCTTACTGGAGATGGAGGAAAATAGGGGTGGTAGCAAAACTTCTCTGTGTATATATTTTTATATTATTTTTATTTTTGAAACATATGAAAGTATTATTCATTCAAAACCTAAATAAGTGGTGCTGGGAAAACTGGACAGGTACATGTAAAAGTATGAGATTAGATCACTCCATAACACCATACACAAAAATAAGCTCAAAATGGATTAAAGACCTAAATGTAAGGCCAGAAACTACCGAACTCTTAGAGGAAAACATAGACAGAAAACTCTATGACATAAATCACAGCAAGATCCTTTTTAACCCACCTCCTAGAGGAATGGAAATAAAAACAAAAATAAACAAATGGGACCTAATGAAACTTCAAAGCTTTTGCACAGCAAAGGAAACCATAAACAAGACCAAAAGACAACCCTCAGAATGGGAGAAATTATTTGCAAATGAAGCAACTGACAAAGGATAAATCTCCAAAATTTACAAGCAGCTCATGCAGCTCAATAACCAAAAAACAAACAACCCAATCCAAAAATGGGCAGAAGACCTAAATAGACATTTCTCCAAAGAAGATATACAGACCACCAACAAACACATGAAAGAATGCTCAACATCATTAATCATTAGAGAAATGCAAATCAAAACTACAATGAGATACCATCTCACACCAGTCAGAATGGCCATCATCAAAAAATCTAGAAACAATAAATGCTGGAGAGCGTGTGGAGAAAAGGGAGCACTCTTGCACTGCTGGTGGGAATGTGAATTGGTACAGCCACTATGGAGAACAGTATGGAGGTTCCTTAAAAAACTACAAATAGAACTACCTTATGACCCAGCAATCCCACTATTGGGCATATACCCTGAGAAAACCATAATTCAAAAAGAGTCATGTACCAAAATGTTCATTGCAGCTCTATTTACAATAGCCCAGAGATGGAAACAACCTAAGTGTCCATGATCGGATGAATGGATAAAGAAGGTGTGGCACATATATACAATGGAATATTACTCAGGCATAAAAAGAAACGAAATTGAGCTATTTGTAATGAGGTGGATAGACCTAGAGTCTGTCATACAGAGTGAAGTAAGTCAAAAAGAGAAAGACAAATACCGTACGCTAACACATATATATGGAATTTAAGTAAAAAAAAAAAAAGTCATGAAGAACCTAGGGGTAAGACGGGAATAAAGACACAGACCTACTAGAGAATGGACTTGAGGATATGGGGAGGGGGAAGGGTAAGCTGTGACAAAGCGAGAGAGAGGCATGGACATATATACACAACCAAACTTAAGGTAGATAGCTAGTGGGAAGCAGCCGCATAGCACAGGGAGATCAGCTCAGTGCTTTGTGACCACCTGGAGGGGTGGGATAGGGAGGGTGGGAGGGAGGGAGACGCAAGAGGGAAGAGATATGGGAACATGTGTATATGTATAACTGATTCACTTTGTTATAAGGCAGAAACTAACACACCATTGTGAAGCAATTACACTCCAATAAAGATGTAAAAAAAAGAAAAAACCTAAATAAAGTTAAGGTAAAAAATAGTATAAAAAATTTAAAGGAAGATGGTAGAAATGGTGTGAACAGCCCTAGGGAAAGTACTAGATTTTTTTAAACAATAAAAATTATTTTATTTAACAAGAGAACCAAGTGGTCACTCAATTCTAATTTGTTCAGATTTTTGAAAGATCAGCTTTTAAATACAGGTTTCTGAAAATTCCTTTGGGATTTTCTCTAATGTGTTAGCGCTTTATTAAAGTACTATGCCCCATTTCTATTTGTACTGCTCTATTAAGAAGCCCATTCCTGTTTCAGATAAGCAAGAAGATTAGGCAGAGGAAAGTCAGAGAACTTAATCAATACACTTAGAACAAAACAAGTGTACCAATTTCTGGCCCCGTGTTTCCTAAAGAAAGACCTTTAAAATATATATTTTATTATCGGGAATGCCAAGTCTCACACATCATGTTGGAATTTTCAAATAGTTGTGTATGTTCTTAAAAAACAACATCCCCTGGATGGTAGAGTGAAATTCTGAGACATAAAGCCCTATCCTGGCTCCAAACTGTATAAATTAAAGGAATATTGATCTTAAAATACCAGTACTGTAAACAATTGAAGCGTTAGCCTGAACTGCCACTGGCACTGTTAGTTTTGTCTACATACCGCTCTCCCAAGCAAGCACTTAAACAGCCAAGTCCATTAGCTCTTTATAGAGATCAACTTTGTCAGCCTAGACAGATTTCTTTAAGCATATAGATCTCTTTCTTGAGTCTGATTACCTGCTCTGGCATAGTGATGACAAAATTCACCGTATTATCTGAACACCCATTTAAAGTAGCTATAAACACCTGCTTCTAAGATGAATACAGGTGCAAGAGAGGCACAGTTTTCTTACTGCCTCTTATTTTTCTGTTATGCACACTAGTCTGAGTATTTGTTGGAGAAATGGCAGGAAATGAATCCAGTACCATTAATTGCCTTACCACCAAAAACACCAACACTTTTCTCCTTTGACTAACAAATTGAAAATAGTCTTCATTTTATAAGATTCTTTCAGAAGATGATATTTTAAACAACAACAACAAAAAATTGGAACATGGGCAGTTACAATTCTGCAGGAGAAATGGCTATAGCTCCTCCTTGTGAAAATAATTGCAGATTTAAGTTGAAATCACTTATTAGTGATGATAATGGGAGGATATTGATCAATACAAGATGTGACCATTATTTCACATTATTTAGTCTAAAAAAGTAGTCCTTTTGGTGATGCAGCTTTCTTGAGATGATGTCATTTTGGGCAGGGGGAGCAAAGAGCAGAGGGCTGGAAATAAAGAGGCTGAAACAAACCACCCAGCAGGGTGTCTGGCACATAGCAACTTAGTGAGTGTTCATTGAATCAAAATCAGAATTGGGGGTCCTGACCTGTCAATCACCACTTGTGATCTTGGAAGTTTTGCTCTCTAACACACAGCTTTCTCATTCACAGTGGTGTATGCCTCTCAGAATAACATGTTACAGTGTATACGAACATTTGAATCGTTTAAAGAGAACATACATTTTACAATCTGCTTCACTTAGAAATTACTCTTATTCTGAGATATCAGAGACGGTGTTGGAACAAGCCCAGTGATCAGCTATTTGCTTAAATTTACGTGCTTGTGTGGACAAAACATTAATGTAATGGATAGAAGGATTCCACCATTACGTAGGTAGACCAAATATAAACTGAATTCTGCCATTTTCTGTTTGTTTCAACAGGATTCTCAAGCTCCAGGCAACAAAGGGCTTCCATGTGTCAGTTCAGCCCTCCTAGCCCCTGAACAGACTGTTAGAAGTAGGATAGGAGCCAGGGTTTCTGCTAGGATCTAGCTGTCCCTGGGATGGGGTCTGTGCATCCCGTACACACAAGGGGTTCTCCCCATTCCGTGTGCATCCTCACCGTTTGCCTTGATTTTCAAAGTGTTTCCCAGATCCTACCCTGTGCTGCAATCAGTACCTCTTCTGAGCCCCAAGTTTTCTTGAATTGGGCCCAGATGCCCTGCCCCACTTCCTGCCTAGTTTCCTCCTAACAAAGTTCAGACTCCATTCTCTTACTCACCTCCCCCTACTCTCCATCCAGCCATGCCAAGGCACTGGACAAAGATGTGATTAACCCTTAATTAACCTGAGAGATATACATCACCACTCACTGATTACTCATTAATTGACCCAATAATTATCTCGAACTCACGGGCAGCTCTTACCCTTGAGTCCTCTTTCCCTGATAAAATCAAAGCAACTAGAAGAGAACTTCCAGACCCCTACCTGCATCTCCACCTACATGCTCTGCCTTCCTATCTGTAACTAAGAGTGAACTACCCCTGCATCTATCTGAAACCAGGCCATCCACATAAACATAGGACCCCATCTCTTCTTTCCTCCGTAAAAGGCATCGTTCTAGCAATTCTCTTCTATCTCTCCCACATCAACACATTTATTTTCTCTGCTAGTCTTTTACCACGAAAATTCAGTTATTTCTCCAGTACTATAAAAAACAAAAAAACCCCAAACTTTCCTTTGTCTCTCTGCTGCCAGGTAGCACTGTATTGCTTTGCTTTCCTAGAGCAAAATTCCTCGAAAGCACTATCTACACTGTCTCCAACTGCCCTCCCATTCTCTCTTAATACATTCCAATGTGTCTTTTATGCCCAGCTTCACCAAAACCACTCTTGTCTCGGTCACCTATAACAACCACATTACCAGTTTTCACTTCTCAATCCTCTCTCTCCTGTCTATGGGCTGCATTTGATGTGGGTGAGTGCGCCCCCTCCTGGATACACTTGGCAACTCCACTCTCCAGTGGAAGAGTCATCTGTCATCTGGGATGAGAAAACCCAGGAAACCCCTAGGCATTCTTTCAGAATACACCCAGGATCTGACTGTTCTTCCCACCTCCACTGCTGACACCCAGCTGGAGCCACCGTCACCTCCCTCTTGGTTGTTTGGGATGACCTCCTAACTGGTCGTTCTGTTTCCACCCCTGCAGCGTTACAATCTCTTTTCAACATCAGCCAGAGCACTCCCTTTAAACCGAAGTCAGACGATGTCTCTCTGTTCAAACTCTTCCAGTTGTTTCCAATCTCGCTCAATGTAAAACCAAAGGCTTTAAAATCTCTTACAAGGACCTGCAGGGTGTGATCGCCAATTCTGTTCCCTGAGACACTCCCCTCAGCTGTTCTGTTCCAGCATATGAGCCTTACAGTTTTACTCAAACGTATTCCCGGAAGAACCCCTCTCTCTTTGTGGTGCCATCCCCTTCTGATCGCTCATTTCTGCCTCCAGTTTTCTGTGGATGTACCTGCTTGGAGGAACCCAAAGACGTGCAGAACCCCAGCTGCAAGGGAGTCCCCAGGTGTGATTTGTAGCCAGCTAGTTTCTGTAGTATAGCAGGGGATGAAATGGTACTGAGTGTGCCAATCTGGTTACTATGTCACAGTAACGGAATAATAACTAGGGGTTAGTGGAGAGAAAAGGTAGTGGAAATTAGTCATAATTTAGGCTACATCAGTGCAAGAAAATAGAGAGGTTGCCTTTGGACACAAAATCAATAAAGTAGCATACTTACATTAAAAACAATAACATTAATTACACATGATAATTTGAATAGTATCATAGATAAATCTTACATGAACTATGCAAGACTAGAATGATAGAATGCTAGAAGAATGCTAGACTTAACAGGTCCTTTATAAAATATATGTGCTGTCTCACCATTTACAGAAGTGATATATAAAATTTCCATTTCAGAATCTCACAGAATTTTAAGAACCTTCGCTGGTGAGATTTTTTAATGGGCTTACTTCCAGGTGTGAAATAAAGATTCATAATGACTGGCTCAATGTCACGTGCCCAGCCAGAGATAAATTCCAAGAACTTGGTGTCTCTATTCATAAGACTATATTTGACCGTGCTTTAAGTGAAGAGATTGTGATTGTTCAAAATAAAGCACAAGGAGAACTTATTAAATGAAAGTGGGCAATATATATTAGTCATTTCTTCATGGCAAGCTTAATAGTTCAGTAATTCTAGGATCTAACAGTAACATCAAAGTACTGACTTTCTAATACTTTCTTCTATGGTTGCATTTCTTCCACACCACCACACAGGTCCTTTCAGATTCCACTCAGTCACTGATGGAACTGCCAACCCAGCTCAAAAATGTCTTACTACTGGATTATTTCCAGGATTCTCGTGGCACTTTCCTTGGAAGTAGGTTTGTAGCTCTGTTCAATATTTTCTACATATTCCAAACCATCATCAATCACAATGCTCTATCTCAAATTTATTTCATACATTCTATTTCCTGGGACCAGCAAAAATAATTTAACTAAAATTTCTCCATTGATTTCTATGGGATAGGATGGCAGCCACTTCTGCTGTACTTTCTTCCTAAAAAGCTATTTTATTTTTATAAGACTTATAATTTCTTCTGCATAGTTGAATGAATACATATTGGTGTTAATAATGGGGAAATTGAAGAAATTTGCTTTGATGGCTTCACTGAAGAAGATAGATGAAAGTGATAAGTTCTCAGCCTAACAAGTAATGCTTCAAGGAGCTTTTGTTACATTGCCACCTGTTGACAACAGCTGCTGCTGATTGTTTTTAAAAAGCAATTGATAAACATTTATTATGAATTTACTAAATAAGAAGAACATTTTGGATAAGGAAATGAAAATAACAGTAATATTTTAAATTTTAAATATAAAGAAGATAACATTGTACTTTAATATCTTAGGGCTAACTAACCACTAGGGGATGGGGATCAATCCTGGCTGGGGCAGTGATTTGGGATATAGGAAGCATTCCTGCCTTTGGAAGATCTGAAAAGTATAGATCTGGAAGAAGAGGATTCTAAGTCAGTGGAATGTGGTGACCAGAGACTTGTCTGGAAGTTAGGGTAAAAGTTGTTCTGGAGTTAATAAGCAGAGAGGCCATTTTTTAAATATAAATTTATTTAATTATTTATTTTATTTATTTATTTGGTTGCGTTGGGTCTTCGTTGCTGTGTGGGGGTTTTCTCTAGTTGCGGAGAGCAAGGACGTCTCTTCCTGGGAAACACAGGCTCTAGGCTCACGGGCTTCAGTAGTTGTGGCACAAGGGCTCAGTAGTTGTGGCTCGTGGGCTCTAGAGTGCAGGCTCAGTAGTTGTGGAGCATGGGCTTAGTTGCTCCACGGCATGTGGGATCTTCCCGGACCAGGGCTCGAACCTGTGTCCCATGCATTGGCAGGTGGATTCTTTTTTTTTTTTAACATCTTTATTGGAGTATAATTGCTTCACAATGGTGTGTTAGTTTCTGCTTTAAAACAAAGTGAATCACTTATACATATACATATGTCCCCATATCTCTTCCCTCTTGCGTATCTGTCCCTCCCGCCCTCCCTATCCAACCCCTCTAGGTGGTCACAAAGCACCGAGCTGATCTCCCTGTGCTATGCGGCTGCTTCACACTAGTTATCTATTTTACATTTGGTAGTGTATATACGTCTATGCCACTCTCTCACTTCGTCCCAGATTACCCTTCCCCCTCCCTGTGTCCTCAAGTCCATTCTCTACGTCTGCGTCTTTATTCCTATCTTGCCACTAGGTTCTTCATGACATTTTGTTTTTCTGGATTACATATATATGTGTTAGCATACAGTATTTGTTTTTCTCTTTCTGACTTCCTTCACTCTGTATGACAGACTCTAGGTCCATCCACCTCATTACAAATAACTCAATTTCGTTTCTCTATGTGGCTGAGTAATATTCCATTGTATATATGTGCCACATCTTCTTTATCCATTCATCTGTTGATGGACACTTAGGTTGCTTCCATATCCTGCCTATTGTAAATAGAGCTGCAATGAACATTTTGGTACATGACTCTTTTTGAATTATGGTTTTCTCAGGGTATATGCCCAGTAGTGAGATTGCTGGGTCATAAGGTAGTTCTATTTTTAGTTTTTTAAGGAACCTCCATACTGTTCTCCATAGTGGCTGTATCAATTTACATTCTCACCAACAGTGCAGGAGGGTTCCCTTTTCTCCACACCCTCTCCAGCATTTATGTCTGTAGATTTTTTGATGATGAACATTCTGACCAGTGTGAGATGATATCTCATTGTAGTTTTTTTGTTTGTTTGTTTTGTTTTTTTTTTGAGGTATGTGGGCCTCTCACTGCTGTGGCCTCTCCCACTGAGGAGCACAGGCTCGGGACGCACAGGCTCAGCGGCCACGGCTTACGGGCCCAGCTGCTCCGCGACATGTGAGATCTTCCCGGACCCGGGCATGAACCCGTGTCCCCTGCATCGGCAGGCAGACTCTCAACCACAGCGCCACCAGGGAAGCCCTCATTGTAGTTTTGGTTTGCTTTTCTTTAATGATTAGTGATGTTGAGCATCCTTTCATGTGTTTATTGGCAATCTATATACCTTCTTTGGTGAAATGTCTTAGGTCTTCCACCCATTTTTTAATTCGGTTGTTTGTTGTTTTGATATTAAGCTGCATGAGCTGCTTGTAAATTTTAGAGATTAACCCTTTGTCAGTTGCTTCATTTGCAAATATTTTCTCCCATTCTAAGGGTTGTCTTTTCATCTTGTTTATGGTTTCCTTTGCTGTGCAAAAGCTTTGAAGTTTCATTAGGTCCCATTTGTTTATTTTTGTTTTTATTTCCATTGCTCTAGGAGGTGGGTCAAAAAGGATCTTGCTGTGATTTATGTCATAGAGTTTTCTGCCTATGTGTTCCTCTAAGAGCTTGATAGTTTCTGGCCTTACATTTAGGTCTTTAATCCATTTTGAGCTTATTTTTGTGTATGCTGGTGGGGAGTGTTCTAATGTCATTCTTTTGCATGTAGCTGTCCAGTTTTCCCAGCACCACTATTGAAGAGGCTGTCTTTTCTCCACTGTATATTCATACCTCCTTTATCAAAGATAAGGTGACCATATGTGTGTGGGTTTATCTCTGGGCTTTCTATCCTGTTCCATTTATCTATATTTCTGTTTTTGTGCCAGTACCATACTGTCTTGCTTACTGGAGCTTTGTAGTATAGTCTGAGGTCAGGGAGCCTGATTCCTCTATCTCCGTTTTTCGTTCTCAAGATTGCTTTGACTGTTCGGGGTCTTTTGTGTTTCCATACAAATTGTGAAATTCTTTATTCTAGTTCTGTGAAAAATGCCAGTGGTAGTTTGTTAGGGATTGCATTGAAACTGTAGATTGCTTTGGGTAGTATAGTCATTTTCACAATGTTGATTCTTCCAATCCAAGAACATGGTATATCTCTCCATCTATTTGTATAATCTTTCATTTCTTTCGTCAGTGTCTTATAATTTTCTGCATACAGGTCTTTTGTCTCCTTAGGTAGGTTTATTCCAAGATATTTTATTCTTTTTGTTCCAATGGTAAGTGGGAGTGTTTTCTTAATTTCACTTTCATATTTTTCATCATTAGTGTATACAAATGCAAGAGATTTCTGTGCATTAATTTTGTATGCTGCTACTTTACCAAATTCATTGATTAGCTCTAGTAGTTTTCTGGTAGCATCTTTAGGATGCTCTATGTATACTATCATGTCATCTGCAAACAGTGACAGCTTTACTTCTTCTTTTCCAATTTGGATTCCTATTATTTCTTTTTCTTCTCTGACTGCAGTGGCTAAAACTTCCAAAACTATGTTGAATAATAGTGGTGAGAGTGGGCCACATTGTCTTGTTCCTGATCTTAGTGGAAATGGTTTCAGTTTTTCACCATTGAGAACAATGTTGGCTGTGGGTTTGTCATATATGGCCTTTATTACGTTGATTAAAGTTCCCTCTATGCCTACTTTCTGGAGGGTTTTTATCATAAATAAGTGTTGAATTTTGTCAAAAGTTTTCTCTGCATCTGTTGAGATGATCATATGGTTTTTCTCCTTCAATTTGTTAATATGGTTTATCACATTGATTGATTTGCATATATTGAAGAATCCTTGCATTCCTGGAATAAACCCCACTTGATCATGGTGTATGATCCTTTTTTTTTTTTTTTTTTTTTTTTTTTTTTTTGCTGTATGCGGGCCTCTCAGTGCTGTGGCCTCTCCCGTTGCGGAGCACAGGCTCCGGACACTCAGGCTCAGAGGCCATGGCTCACGGGCCCAGCCACTCCGCGACATGTGGGATCTTCCCTGACCGGGGCACGAACCCGCGTCCCCTGCATCGGCAGGCGGAATCTCAACTACTGCGCCACCAGGGAAGCCCTGTATGATCCTTTTAATGTGCTGTTGGATTCTGTTTGCTAGTATTTTGTTGAGGATTTTTGCATCTATGTTCATCAGTGATATTGGCCTGTAATTTTCTTTCTTTGTGACATCTTTTTCTGGTTTTGGAATCAGGGTGCTCGTGGCCTCATAGAATGTGTTTGGGAGTCTTCCTCCCTCTGCTATATTTTGGAAGAGTTTGAGAAGTATAGGTGTTGGCTCTTCTCTAAATGTTTGATATAATTTGCCTGTGAAACCATCTGGTCCCGGGCTTTTGTTTTTTGGAAGATTTTTAATCACAATTTCAATTTCAGTGCTTGTGATTGGTCTGTTCATATTTTCTATTTCTTCCTGGTTCCGTTTCGGAAGGTTGTGCATGTCTATGAATTTGTGCATTTCTTTCAGATTGTCCATTTTATTGGCATATAGTTCCCTGCAGTAATCTCTCACGATTCTTTGTATTTCTGCAATCTGTTGTTACTTCTCCTTTTTCATTTCTAATTCTATTGATTTGAGTCTTCTCCCTTTTTTTCTTGATGAGTCTGACTAGTGGTTTATCAATTTTGTTTATCTTCTCAAAGAACCAGCTTTTAGTTTTATTGATATTTGCTATTGTTTCCTTCATTTCTTTTTCATTGAATTTCTGATCCTATCTTTACGATTTCTTTCCTTCTGCTAACTTTGGTGGGTTTTTTTGTTCTTCTTTCTCTAATTGCTTTAGGTGTAAGGTTAGCTTGTTTATTTGAGATGTTTCTTGTTTCTTTAGGTGGGATTGTATTGCTATAAACTTCCCTCTTAGAACTGCTTTTGCTGCATCCCATAGGTTTTGGGTCATCATGTTTTCATTGCCATTTGTTTCTAGGTATTTTTTGATTTCCTCTTTGATTTCTTCAGTGATCTCTTGGTTATTAAGTACCATATTGTTTAGTCTCCATGTGTTTGTGTTTTTTACATTTCTTTCCCTGTAATTTATTTCTAATCTATAGCACTGTGGTTGGAAAAGATGCTTGATATGATTTCATTTTCCTTAAATTTACCAAGGCTTGATTTGTGACCCAAGATGTGACCTATCCTGGAGAATGTTCCATGAGCATGGGAGAAGAAAGTGTAATCTGCTGTTTTCAGATGGAATGTCCTGTAAATATCAATTAAATCTATATGGTCTATTTTGTCATTTAAAACTTGTGTTTCCTTATTAATTTTCTCTCTGGATATCTGTCCATTGGTGTAAAGTCCCCCACTATTTTTGTGTTACTGCCGATTTCCTCTTTTATAGCTGTTAGCATTTGTTTTATGTATTGTGGTGCTCTGATGTTGGGTGCATATACATTTATAATGTTACATATTCTTCTGGATTGATTCCTTGATCATTATGTAGTGTCCTTCCTTGTCTCTTCTAACATTCTTTATTTTAATGTCTATTTTATCTGATATGAGTATTGCTACTCCAGTGTTCTTTTGATTTCCATTTGCATGGAATATCTCTGTCCATCCTCTCACTTTCAGTCTGTATGTGTCCCTAGGTCTGAAGTGGGTCTCTTGTAGACAGCATATATATGGGTCTTGTTTTTGTTTCCATTCAGCCAGTCTATGTCTTTTGGTTGGAGCATTTAATCTATTTACATTTAAGGTAGTTATCGATATGTATGCTCCTATTACCATTTTCTTAATTGTTTTGGGTTGTTATTGTAGGTCTTCTCCTTTTCTTGTGTATCCTGCCTACAGAAGTTCCTTTAGCATTTGGTGTAAAGCTGGTTTGGTGGTGCTGAATTCTCTTAGCTTTTGCTTGTCTGTAAAGGTTTTAATTTCTCCATCAAATCTGAATGAGATCCTTGCTGGGTAGAGTCATCTTGGTTGTAGGTTTTTCTCCTTCATCACTTTAAATATGTCCTGCCACTCCCTTCTGGCTTACAGAGTTTCTGCTGAAAGATTAGCTGTTAACTTTATGGGGCTTCCCTTTTGTGTTATTTGTTGCTTTTCCTTTGCTGATTTTAATATTTGTTCTTTGTATTTAATTTTTCATAGTTTGATTAATATTTGTCTTGGCATGTTTCTACTTGGATTTATCCTGTATGGGACTCTCTGTGCTTCCTGGACTTGATTAACTATTTCCTTTCCCATATTAGGGAATTTTTCAACTATAATCTCTTCAAATATTTTCTCAGTCCTTTTCTTTTTCTCTTCTTAATCTGGGACCCCTATAATTTGAATCTTGTGGGTTTAATGTTGTCCCAGAGGTCTCTGAGACTGTCCTCAATTCTTTTCATTCTTTTTTCTTTATTCTTCTCTGCAGTAGTTATTTCCACTATTTTATCTTCCAGGTCACTTATCCGTTCTTCTGCCTCAGTTGTTTTGCTATTGACCCCTTCTAGAGAATTTTTAATTTCATTTATTTTGTTATTCATCTCTGTTTGTTTGTTCTTTAGTTCTCCTAGGACCTTGTTAAACATTACTTGTATTTTCTCCACTCTATTTCCAAGATTTTTGGTCATGTTTACTATCACTATTCTGAATTCTTTCTCAGGTAGACTGCCTATTTCCTCTTCATTTGTTAGGTCTGGTGGGTTTTTGCCTTGCTCCTTCATCTGCTGTGTGTTTCTCTGTCTTCACATTTTGCCTAACTTACTGTGTTTGAGGTCTCCTTTTTGGAGGCTGCAGGTTTGTGGTTCCCATTGTCTGTCCCCAGTGGCTAAGGTTGGTTCAGTGGGTTGTGTAGGCTTCCTCGTGGAGGGGATGAGTTCCTGTGTTCTGGTGAATGAGGCTGGATCTTGTCTTTCTGGTGGGCAGGTCCACATCTGGTGGTGTGTTTTGGGGTATCTGTGGCCTTTTTATGATTTTAGGCAACCTCTCTGCTAATGGGTGGGGTTGTGTTCCTGTCTTTCTAGTTGTTTGGCATAGGGTGTCCAGCACTGTAGCTTGCTGGTAGTTGAGTGAAGGTGGGACATGGCTATGAGCTGGAGATCTCTGGGAGATTTTCACCATTTGTTATTACATGGATCTGGGAGGTCTCTTGTGGACCAGTGTCCTGAACTTGGTTCACCCACCTCAGAGGCACAGCCCTGACGCCTGGGTGGAGCACCAAGAGCCTGTCATCCACACGGCTGGCACAAGGTGGCAATCCCTGGTTTCATATCACCATGATCTCATGCACAATTCTCCTTGTTTTTCCATTTTGTCTTTAAGCTACTTGTTGAAACAACTGGCCCGTGGTCCCCAGGACTGTTGCAGCTTCAGCTGCTGGGGCCCCTCCAGAGCCAGCAGCCTCAGCGTGGCCACCCTCCCCTCGGGCTCCAGGGCAGTTCAGTAACGGTGGAAGGAAGAGACCGGAAGGTGGATTCTTAACCACTGCGCCACCAGGGAAGCCCAGAGAGGCCATTTTTGACTGAAACTGTGATTGATGTGATAGTAGAACAGATTAGAACTGGAAACTCAGGTTCAATCCAAATCTGAGTCCTGAGTACACAGCTAAGGAATTTAGACATCATGTTTAGATACTTATAAATCAGGGTCATATACTGGTGGTCCATGGGCTTTAACAGCAGCACATATTTTCCACTTGACCTCACCTGATGGCTTTTGGGTTTGACAATCCTGCTCTGAAGAGCGGAGCGTCATTTAAAGCATTTTCATAAAAGAGCAACATATGGGAATTAGTAGTTTCAAAAGAGGAGTCTGGCTGCGGTGTTCAATAAGAACTAGAACATAGATAGACTGGAATGAAGGAAATCTACTAGCAGGTGACAGTAGCAATTTAAGGATGGAATTATAAAGGCCTGAACCAGCATGGTAATGGTGATAAAGGACAGGGGAATTCCTGAGGGCAGTCAATTTAGTTACTTACAAATATTTTTGGAATATCTAATATGGTGGTCAAAAGTCTTTGCCCTAAGAGAGCTTATAATTTATTGTGGGAGACAGACTGTAATCAAATAATAACACAAATGATTACAAAATTGTAAATACCAGAAGTACTTCAAAGGGTAGAACATGCTGGGAGTCTTGACAGTAAGACTAGTGAGAGAAATTTCAATTAAACCTTGAGCATAGATCTGGAGGATCAGCTGGAATTAATCAGATAGACAGGGCTGGTAAGAGGGTTCTAGGTAGAAGATACAGGCAATGAAAAGTCCTGTGATGGGAAAAGCATAGCAAGCAGTAAACACTGAGGTTATGTCAGTGTGACTCAGTGCAGAGAGGGGGTGTGCACTTGGAGGAGCCAGACCACGCAAGCTCTTGTGAAGGAGATTGGGCTTAATCGTAAGAAAAACTGGAATATTATTTGACTTTTTGGATGCAGCTGGGTGATAGTTGCATTTTAAAAGAACATACTGGCTGTAGCAAGGGGAAATGAATTGCAGGAAGGCAGGGGGAAGGGTTTAAGCCCAAATACTGCTGGCAACGCTAAGCTTCAAACAGAAGGAACACGTGGGTGAAATAAAATATTTAAGCACTTCCTAAAATATATTTCATAAAACACCATGCACAATGTCCTAAGGGGAAACTGTTCCATGATTCAGGAACTTTGGGAAGTGTTGCGTATTATATCCCCCCCCTTAGAAATCTGCAGTGAATGTAGCATATTAAAGACTAGTGCTGTGAAAGAATCCAGCTAGAAATAAAAACAAGGCATGTTTAACTTTGCAAAACCCAGAATATCACAATTGTATCTAACCTTGAAACTTATTGCACACAGAATACCTCTTGGGAAATAAAGATATGGGCTGATTTCCTGTAGACACAGAACTGGATTATAGTTGATGGCTCTGACTAGTAGTTTAGTTGATGGCTCTGACATATTGCTATTATAGAGAAATATGTTTCTACTTCAGTTTTTAAGAATAATATTGAAGAGAGAAAAAGAAGAAGAATATTTAGTCCATTAGGCTATTGCAATGACATAAAAATGAAATAATTGCAGAAGTATAAGAAAATTGAATAATAATGATGGGTTTGCTTCTAAGGAACAGTTGTTGGGTGGAAATAATAAAATCAATCATTACATATTTCTAAAAATAAGAAATGGAAGTTTGAGCAGCAGCAAGCCTCCAAGACCTCCTAAGGAGCCATGCCTTTTGCTATTTATGCTCCACTCAGCACCCTCCCACGATGAATCACACTACTGGTGACCAATAACACACAGTGGGAGTGGCTGTAAATTTCAAAGTGAGGTTATAACAAACACTGCAACTTCCACCTTGGGCGTTTGGGTTCTCAGATGGTTGCTTACTCTGGGGGAAGCCAGCAGCTGTGCGGTGAGGACACTCAAGCTACCCACTGGAGAGACCTGGGTGCCAGGAGCCAGCATTCAACTGCCAGCTAAGTGAGCCACCTTACAGCAGGCGCCCCAGCCCCAGGCATACTTTGATGATACTGCAGCTTCTGCTGACATCTGACTGCAACTGCTTGAGACCCTCAAGAGAGGACCTGCCCCAGCAAGCCCTTCCCAAACCCCTGACCTACAAAAACAATGAAAGATAAACAATTACATAATAGGGAAGAATCTTTGTGTTCTATCACAAGTTAATCACTGAAGGAAAGTTGCCTATAACCTTAAAGTGTACACAATGGCCCATCTCTGAGAACCCTGCCTCACAGGTGATGAGCATTCAGCTAAAATACCTTTGTTTAGCCCACAGGAAACATCCTGACCAGGCCCACCTGTGAATGGCTGCAGGAAGGAAGATATTAACACGTCCCCTCTGGAGTATGATGGGAACCAAGAAATGTTTGACTTTACTCCCTCCCCTTTCAGTATAAAAGAAACCCAAATTCTAACTCAGGCAAGATGTTTCTTTGGGGCACGGGTCCACCATCTTCTCCGTGTGCTGGCTTTCTGAATAAAGTCTCTATTCCTTGTCCCAACAACTCGTCTCTTGATTTATTGGCCTGTCGTGAGGCGAGCAGTATGAACTTGGGCTTGGTAACAATTATCGTCATCTTATGTCACTACATTTTGGGGTGTTTTTGAAAGCAGCAATAAGAAACTAACATCTAAATACAAGTCATAGGGCTATACTTTGCCAATTAAGCGTTAATGCTTGTAGAAGCATTTTATTTGCCTTCCAACATAGTTTATACTATGCTCTTCAGAAATAAAGCTCCAAGGATGTCACCTGATCATCTGCAGGAAAAAATTTAAAGACCTCATGATATAACTCATAGGAACTGACAGATCACATTGCAAATGCTAATGTATAACCCTTCTTCTTTGGTGGAGGCATATTGTCACAGAAGTGGGTCTTTAGAATACTGTCAAATCTTGAATAGGATAACCTTCTCTGATGATGAAAATGATTTAAAAGCTTTGAAAACTCTGCTAGCCACTGTGAACGGAGTGAAAAATTTTACAAGGTGAAGAGGATGAATCTCATACTTTGCAAGGTCTTCCCTTAATAACGTTCACCAAACTCTTTCCAATCCTATATTCTATATTATCTACTCAATTAAGTATAATAATGCAGGCCTGGGGTAGAGTCTAACTCATTTCCACGATCCTGACACTTCACTTTACCTATTAGTCTCAACCTCGTCCCTCACTTCTTACCCTGATGTTTCTAACAGAGAAAAAATGGTCTTGGATTTTGTCCTTCCTCGTTTTTCCCCACTCCCAACCACTTTAGGAAGTCTTATTTGAGTAAGAGCATTGCTCCAAATCAGAGACGCTTGGGTGAAATGTGAGAAGGCATAGCTACCGACAATCTATAAGTACAACCAGCCTTTGGATAACTGAGGTTTGACTACTTTAAGTATATTCAATTTTATTTATTTTAAAATTATCTTAACTGAGCTTCCCTGGTGGCGCAGTGGTTGAGAGTCTGCCTGCCAATGCAGGGGACACGGTTTCGTGCCCCAGTCCGGGAAGATCTCACATGCTGCGGAGTGGCTGGACCCGTAAGCCATGGCTGCTGAGCCTGCGCATCTGGAGCCTGTGCTCCGCAACGGGAGAGGCCACAGCAGTGAGAGGCCCGTATACCACAAAAAAAAAACAAAAAAACAAAATTATCTTAACTAAGAAACTGTGAAAATTTTATATTGGTCCTAAGGTTGAAAAAAATACAAAGTTTCATATATTTTTATTTATAAAAAAGATATTCAATTTCCAGTTTCAGCTCTGACATGTAAAGAGCTTGGAAGTTGTTGCTCTGATTCTTACAA
This sequence comes from Phocoena sinus, assembly GCF_008692025.1. Lineage (NCBI taxonomy): Eukaryota > Metazoa > Chordata > Mammalia > Artiodactyla > Phocoenidae > Phocoena > Phocoena sinus. The sequence goes on along the minus strand of NC_045774.1, from coordinate 84,225,582 downwards.
GAAAAATGTCAAACAAACTGAAAATCTGACTTTTCTTGGACCCATTAGAGACTTGAGGTCACAGGGCAAACCACCACCTCAAGATCTGGAGAGATAAGGTGAATCCAGAGAATCACAGATGAGACCAGTTTACTTGGAGCAGAAGCAGCTGGAGCCATAAACTGGTAGAAGCAGTTAAACGGTAATTTTGATGAATTGCTGGAGGCTGAGTGTGGACTAACTTGAGAAGGAGAATACCTGACACATTTTCATGAATTTACTTCCAGGAACCCCACCAGGTTCTCACAGGGAAGATTCAAGGAAAAACCCCTTACATTTCTGGGAGGGGGAGGAGGGAAGTAACCATTCTGAAATACATTCTGAGTTTTTCCCTATAATGAAGGGCTACTCTCCAAGAAAAAGACTCTATAAGCTCCTTATCCTACTTGGGAGAAGGGCAACTACCCAATTCCAGCCTCCTCTACCCTTTGTCTAACTTAAGGGGAGAAAAAAAGGCTTAAGAACACTTGTGAAAGTCACAGTTCAGGGACGCGAGCCCAGTGAGAGACTGAGGTTTAATCACATTATAGACGCTCTCCCCTGCCCCACACCTACCACCACTGCAGAGCTCCAGCAAACAGTGGACCACAGCTGAAGGAGCTGCTAGCAACACTCTATTTAAGAGAATTTCTTAGGGAAACAGACAAAAGAGGGAGGGGGAGGGGAAAAACCAAGGACACTAGAGGAAACCGAATAATATTAAACAAAGCCCCAGGTAACATAAAACCTCATAGTAAATTACCTGATACATCATGTTTGACTGTCAGCAAAAAATTACAAGGCATGCTAAAAGGCAAAAAACAAACAAACAAAAAAAATCCACAGTCTGAAGAGACAAGATCAGAACCAAACTCAAACATGACAGATTTGGGGATATCAGATAAGGTATTTAAAGTCAGGATAATTACTATGTTAAGGGCTCTACTAGAAAAAAATAGAAAATATGCAAGAACACTTAGGCAATATAAGCAGAGAGATGGAAACCCTAAGAATTTATCAAAAGGAAATACCAAAAATCAGAAGCTCTGTAATAGAAATGAAGAATGCTTTTGATGGACTCATCAGTAGATTGAATATGGCAGAGGAAAGAATCTGTGAGCTTGAAAGTATGTCAATAGAAACTTCCAAAACTGAAATGCAGAGATAAAAGAGAATGAAGAAAAACAGAACAGAATATTCAAGAACTGTGGGACAATTTCAAAAGGTGTAACATACACTAACTTGGGATACTAGAAGGAAAAGAAAGAAGCAGAGGAAATATTTAAGGTACTAATAGCTGAGAATTTTCCAAAATTAATAACAAACACCAAAGCACACATCCAGGAAGCTCAGAGAACATGAAACAAAGTAAAATAAAGAAACGTAGATTTATCATATTCAAACTGCCCGAAACCAAAGACAAAGAGAAAATCTTGAAACAAGTCAAAAGTCAGGATGTTGGGTGAAATACTTAAACATAGTGAAGCAAGGATATGAATTATATTGAACTTCTTATCAGAAAATATGCAAGCAAGAGGAAAGTAGAATGAAATATTTACCGGGTTGAAGGAAAAAACCACTAACCTAAATTGTGTACCAGTGAATTTATCCATAAAAAGTGAGAGAGAAATAAAGCCTTTCTGAAACAAATAAAAACCGCCTGTGAGAAATGTTAAAAGAAATTCTTCCTGGATGAAGAAAATGATATAGGTCAGAAATAAGGATCTACATAAAGAAAGGAAGAGCATCAAAGATGGTAAAAATCTTTTAGATTTTTTATTTTTCTTATTCTTAATTGATCTAATAGGTAACTGTTCAAAATAATAGTATTGGGTGATGATAGCATATGGGTAAGTGAAATGGACAACAATGCAATACGGGGTGGGAGGGAGAAGTTGGGAATATTCTGTTATAAGGTACCTGTGCTAATTGAGGTGATACAGTTTTATTTGAGAGTTGACTTAGATTAGTTGTATATGTATATTGCAAACTGTAAGGCAACCAATAATTTTTTTAAAAAAAGAAACGTAATTGATGTAGTGAGAGAGGAGAAAAATGGAATCATATAAAATGTTCAATCCAAACCAGATAAGGCAGAAAAGAAGGAAAGAAAGAAAGAAAGAAAACTAGTATAACAAATAGAAAACAGTTACAAATATGATAAATATTGATTTAATTATACCAATAATCAAGTTGTGATCTGTCTAAATATAAAATGTGAATAGTCTAAATATACCAATTAAAAGACAGAGACTGGCAGAGCAGACTTTTTAAAAATGACCCAACTATATGTTGTCTACAAGAAATCCACTTATATAAAGCAATAGGTTGAAAGTAAAGTAATAAAGATAAACCATGCTAACACTAGTCAAAAGAAAGCTTGAGTAGCTATATTAATTTCAGACTAAGCAAACCTCAGACAAGGAAAATTATCAGGAATATAGAGGGGCATAACATAATAATAAGGGGGTTAAGTTTTAAGAAAACCTAATGATCCTAAATGTGGATGAACTGAACAACAGAGCATCAAAATACATGAGAAAATACCTAATAGAATTTCAAGGTAAAATAGACGAATCAACTATTACAATTGGAGATTTCAACATCCTTCTTTCAGTAATCAATAGATCGAGCAGGCAAAAAATCAGTAAGGATATAGTTGAACTGAATAGCACTTTCTAGCTATAGATATAATTGACATTTATAGAATACTCCATCCAACAAGAGAAGAATATACATTCTTCTCAAGCTGACATGAAATATGGCCCAAGACAGACAATGTTCTGGGCCATAAAAACACCTTAAGAAATTTAAAAGAATAGAAATCATACAGATATGGTCTCAGACCCCAAAGTAATTAAATTAGAAATCAATAATAGAAAGGCAGCTTAAAAATCCAAAAATGTTTGTAGATTAAATAATACACTTATAAATAACATATAGGTCAAAGAAAAGTCTCAAAAGAAATTTTAAAATATTTTGAAATTAAATGACAGAATACAACCTCAAAATTTGTGAAATGCAGCAAAAACAGTGTTTAAAGGAAAATTTATTGTATTAAATGTAAATATCAGAAAAGAAGAATGATCTAAAAATTTATAATCTTAGGAAACTTGGGTGAGAGAGAGAGAAGAAGAAGAATTTAAACCAAAAACATGCAGAAGAAAAGAAATAATTACAGTAGAAATTGGTAAAACTGAAAGCAGAAACATTAGTTTTAAAAATCAAAATCAAAAGCTGGTTCTTTGGAAAGCTCAATAAAATTAATAAACCTCTAGCCAGGGTAGCCAAGAAGAGAAAGAGAAGAGACATAAATTACTAATAATATAAATAAAAAAGCTTCATCACTACTGATCTCATGGACATTAAAGTGATAATAAAATATTATGAACAACATCATGCCCCTAAATTTGATAATTCAGATGAAATAGACCAATTCCTTGAAAGATACAAATTAGCAGAACACATAAGGAGAAAGAGAAAAACCTCAATAGTTCCATATCTGTTAAAGAAGTTGAATCAAATACCAGGCCCAGATGGTTTCACCAATAAATTTTATAAACATTTAAGGAAGAAATAATTGTAATTCACCACAGTCTCTTCCAGAAAATAGAAGCAGAAGAAATGCTTCCTAACTCATTCTATAAGGCCAGCATTACTCTAAAACCAAAACCAGATAGTCATTAAAAGAAAGGAAAACTGCAAACCAGTATCTTGCATGAACATAGATGCAAAAATCCTCAACAAAATGTTAACAAATAACATCCAACAATGTATAAAAAGAAGTATACACTGTGGACCAAGTGAGATTTATTCCAGGCAGGCATGACTGGTTCAACATTCAAACATCAATCTATGTAATCTACCACATGAACAGGTTAAAAGAAGAAAAAGCATAAGATCATATCAACTGAAGCAAAAATGCATATGACAAAATCCAACCCTCAGTCACAATAAAAACTCTCAGCAAACTAAGAATGGAGGGGAATTTCTTCAACTCAAATTAAAAACACCTACCAAAAAACCCTACAGGTAACATCATTACTTACAGTGAGAAACTGGATGCCGTCTCCCTAAACTGGGGAGAAGGAAAGGATGTCCTCTCTCACCATTCCTATTCAACACTGTGCTGAAAGTCCTAGCCAATGCCATAAGACAAGACAGGAAATACAATGTATACAGACCAGGAAGGGAGAAAAACACTGCCTTTTTTTCAAATGACATGATTGTCTATATAGAAAATACCAAAGAATTGAAAACAGAACCCTTGGAACTAATATATGTAATTATAGAAAGGTTGCTGGATACAAGGTTTAACAATGAAAGTCGATTGCTTTCCTATATATCAGAAATGAACAATTGTAATTTGAAATTAAAAGTATAATACTAGGGCTAAGTATTGATTAAGATGGGCTAATTTGGGCTTCCCTGCTGGCGCAGTGGTTGAGAGTCCGCCTGCTGATGCAGGGGACATGGGTTCGTGCCCCGGTCCGGGTAGATCCCACATGCCACGGAGCAGCTGGGCCTGTGAGCCATGGCCGCTGAGCCTGCACGTCTGGAGCCTGTGCTCCTCAACGGGAGAGGCCACAACAGTGAGAGGCCCGCGTACCGCAAAAAAATGAAATAATGCCATTTGCAGCAGTACGGTTGGACTCAGAGGTTATCATACTAAGTGAAGTACGTCAAAGACAAATATCATATGATATCACTTATATTTGAAATCTAAAAAATGATACAAATAAACTTATGTATAAAACAGAAACAGACTCACAGACATAGAAAACTTATGATTACCAAAGAGGAAGGAAGGGGACAGGGGAGAAATTTGGAATTTCAGATTAACAGATACATACTACTATATACAAAATAGATAGGGACTTCCCTGGTGGTCCAGTGGGTAAGGTTCCATACTCCCAATGCAGGGGCCCGGGGTTTGATCCCTGGCTGGGGAACTTGATCCCACATGCATACCACAACTAAGAGTCCACATGCCACATCTAAGAAGTCTGCATGCTGCAGCTAAAAATATCCTGCATTCAGCAACGAAGATATTGTGCGCTGACACTAAGACCCAGCAAAACCAAAATAAATTTAAAAATTTTAAATAAAATAGACAAACCTACTGTACAGCAGAGGGAACTCTATTCAATATCTTGTAATAACCTATAATGGAAAAGAATCTGAAAAAGAATATATATAACTTTTATATATAGATAGATATATAACTAAATTACTTTGCTATACACCTGAAACTAACACAACATTGTAAACCAACTATACTTCAATAAAAAAATAAAAAATAAATAAATAAGAAAAATAAAAGGAATATCTAAATGAATGAAGAAGTATTTCATAGTCATTGATTGGACAGCTCAATATTGTTAAGTTGTTAGTTCTTCCCAACTTGACCTATAGATTCAAAGTAATCCTCATCAATATCCCAGCTAGCTATTTTATGTATAACTGATTTGATTCTAATGTTTATATGGAAATGCAAAAGACCTGGAGTAACCAATGCAGGGGACACGGGTTCATGCACTGGTCCGGGAAGATCCCACATGCCGCGGAGCGGCTGGGCCCGTGAGCCATGGCCGCTGAGCCTGCGCGTCCGGAGCCTGTGCTCCACAACAGGAGAGGCCACGACAGTGAGAGGCCCGCGTACCGCAAAAAAAAAAAAAAAAAGAAAAAAAAAAAAACAGTGATATATCACTACTATTAGAATGGATAAAATCCAAAAACCTGACAATAGCAAATGCACAAAGTTACATATTTAGATTTAAGAAACTATAGACAAATTTCTTACAATTGCCCTGTTCAAACGAGTGAATCATTAAGAAGGGGCTGAAGAAAGTGCTTGGTGATAAAGTCCATTTTCCTCTGAAGGCTTTCGAAAATCCTTTGTATCTCGGGAACAAGAGCAGATATGGAATGTGCTTAGTTATAGTGTTGGGTAGAGAACACACATACACAGAGCTTCTGCATGTCTGAATGTCTGATGTGGAAAGTAGGGATTAGGTGATAATTTTTTGAGCCAAAAGTAGCAAATAGATACTGCTGAGCCACAAAAAAAGTCAAAATTCTCAGGCTTGCTGACACCAAAACTGTCAGACAGCAACAGCGCCAGCCATTCAGAGCATAAGATGTGACAACATGAATTACATGGTTGTGTGAAATGTACAAAATAGCAAAAATCATCTTCCCTGTTCCCTTCCCTCCTAAGGCATCATTTTTGTTCAGAATTCCCTGGTTCCTTTATTTCCCAAATTAGTACTAAGAGGCAGAGAAAATGGGAAGGTCATTAGCAGGTAGCTTTACATTTTAAAAAGACATGGAAAACTGGATAATAAAATTAAGACTTTCTTTTCATCAAAAAACACTAATAAGAGAGTACAAAGGCAGCACATGGAGTGGAAAAAGATATTCATAACACGTATATCTGGATAAATCTATCCTGAATATACAAAGAACTCTTACAGGTCAATAGAGAAAGAACACACAAACCCAGTCGAAAATGGACAAAAATTCCCAAACAAATATTTTACAAAAGGGGATATCCAAAAAGCCAACGAGTGTATGAAAAGGTGTTCAACTTCTTCAGTCATCACAGAAACGCAAGTTAAAACCACAAATAGATTTCACCACACACCTACAATGATGGCGAAAAGGAAAATAAGCAAAAGATAATGGGAAATAAGCGTTGGTGGGGAACTAGAGAAACCGGAATGTTCAGACAATACTGTTGAGAGTGTAAATTTATATAACCACTTTGTCAATCTCGTTGGCATTCTCTATTAAAACTGCCCATGCTGAGAGGAGGGAGTTAAAGCAACTGGGTTTTGATCCATTCACTGCCCTTACCAAGGGGAGCTCTTGGGAGAAAGGCTCTTGGGGTCATCCAGTGTAATCTGCTCTATAACTAGACCTCCAGATAAATAGACGAATTATATTTGGGAGAAGGGACCTTCAATCTGAAATGCCCTTGGCAGGATGTCCTGGTTAAGGATTACCCATAGAAAAAGAACCCAGGATACGTGAGAAATGGTCCTCTGGAGAACCTCACCTAAACTACACAGCTCCATGGCTTCACACTTTAAATGCTCCTGACTTGTGAGGTGACCCTGCAAATGTAACATCTATTATTCTGGGGCAGCAGGACATGTTGGGCAAGGAAAGACAAGACTGGGGAAGCCACCCTTGATGCCCTGAACTCTCTCTTCTCTTTCTGAAATTGTCAATCGCCTTCAAATTGAAATTATTTAGTAAAGCTTGCTGAGGGATAAGATCTCTGTGGTTCATGTGAGTCTGATTTGATAATTCCTTCCTGTGTGTTAATTTATACAATCAGACATGATAATTACACTCATAGATGAATGCCAAACAGATAATTACACTCATAGATGAATGCCAAACAGAAGTCATTCAGATGTTCAGCTAAGGCCCAGGAGTGTTATATTCATATTAGGACTATTCTTAATCCAAAATGCCTATAAAATATCCAAATGGGGGCTTCCCTGGTGACGCAGTGGTTGACGGTCCGCCTGCCGATGCAGGGGACGCGGGTTCATACCCCGGTCTGGGAAGATCCCACATGCCGCGGAGCGGCTGGGCCCGTGAGCCATGGCCGCTGAGCCTGCGTGTCTGGAGCCTGTGCTCCGCAACGGGAGAGGCCACAGCAGTGAGAGGCCCACGTACCGCAAAAAATAAAGTATCCAAATGCCTATACAGAAAAATGGACAAACTGTGGTATGTTCACGCAATGAAATGCTATTCAGCAGCTAATAAATTCAACTACATGAGTTAGTATGGATGGATCTCAGAAAAGTGATGTTGACTGAATTAAACCAGACTCAAAGAGTTCTGTGTGTTTCTAAAAGCACAACAGGCAAGATTAATCTAAGATGTTAAGGGTCAGGTCATGCTACCCTGCTGGAGGCTTGTAGTACCTAAGCAGAGCATGAGGGGATTTCCTGGTAAGGTTTTATGTCTTGATCCAGGTGCTGGTTAGTTCAGCTTGTAAGAATTTATTGAGCCGTATGCTTATGACATGTGAACCACAGGAAGAAAGGGTCGCTGGTAGGGAGCAACACCCGTAAATGGGTCTTGGAGGGTTAAGATGGTTAAGAAAATATTTTAGGAAGTTTTACTGGATATCGGTCATAGAATTCTCCCACTGCTGCCCCTTCGAGAAGCTTCTGTCCTCTTGGGACCAGTGAGTGAGTCCTGGTCTCAGGGCAACTTCCGGTTTTCCTAGATGGATTACTGTGTCTCAAAGGAACATGGAGCATCTAGTCTCCTCTTAGAAATACACAGTGCGAATTTCTAAGATAAATACACACTGTGCATTTATCTTAGACATAAATAATGGCTCATGGTATTCAGATTAACTACTTTATCTGTAGCTATCTTATAAAAGAACGTGGCAAAAAAATGTATTGTGGAGTTTGAGTGATGAAGTAGATACTCAAAGTTTAGTGAACAAAGAGAAGGCTTCCTGTGGAGTAAAAATGGTTCTGGGAAAACAGTACATTCTCAGGCTGTGAGCTTTCAAGATAGGGATAAGTGCCTAGAGGAGTATGGCAAACTGTAAACCTCAGAGGGGAGAGTGCACCTACTGATGAGGTGAGGTAGGAGTCTGTACCTCAGTGTTCTGATGATTTAATGCACATAAACCACGAAAAAAATTGTAGTGTTGAATAAATACATGCTTCAAATACATCCCCCCCCCAAAAAAGAAACTTCTGAAGAGATTTATATGAATTTCAATGGTTTTTAAAGCCAAATTATTTATCTATTCAATGTGACAACATGTGGAAATGAGTGATGAGATGGGAAAAACATAGCATTATAATGGAACAGAAAGAAAAATTTTCCAACAGATATAAATGAAAAAAACTTTAGAGATAGCAAGGCACCTAATTATTGACATTTCTAAGGCTCTGAGTTTTGGTTTTAAGAAAATATCCAAATTGATGCTGTCATATTTCATTCCATATTGTTAGTGAATATTCAACTTTTAGTCTATTTATAGTAACTCCTAAGAAGTTTCAAACATTATTGCTAAATTAATAGTTTCAAATACATATTCCTGCCTTCTGAAATGATGACAATGGTGACAGTGATGATGGTGGTACTAATTGTAACAACAGCAAATATACCTTAAACCCCTAATCTATAAGATACTGTGCTAAAACCTTCTAATACAAGGGTTCTTGAGTAAAAATCCAGTAAAATCCAGGGATCTATAAATTTGAACGGGAAAAAATACATCTTAATTTTCCCTAGCTTTTAACATAAATTAGCACTTCTTTCAACAGAAATTTAGCATTTCTTTCAATAGAAATCACAAATATTTTCATCACACGTTACACTTACGAGAGATACCTTGAAATACTTGTTTATGCTTATTACTACATTGAAATTATGAGTTATTTGACTTGTCCTCAGATCTTATTATTTCATGTGTAAAGAACCATGTATACTAGTGTGGCACACAATTTTTAATATTTTGATAACTGTATTTCAAAATGATTTGTTTTCATTTAATTCTATGTATTTCATTTTATGAATTGAAAAATGTTATCTTCAATTACACCAAAGGGTTCCATGGCACCTAAAGGGTTAAGAACCCCTAAAATGTCTCATTTAATTCTTATAACCTTATGACCTTGATAATATTATCATCTTCATTTGAGAACTAAGGAAAATGAAGCATGGAAAGTCAAATGACTTTCCCAAGTTCACAAGGCTAATAAATTTCAGGGCTAAAATTAGAGCCTAAATTCATCTGTCTTCAGAACCTGTCCTCTTGACCACTGGTCTACGTAGGCTGTTAGAAATTTAAATCCTAGTACAGTGGCTTTCAAACCATGTCTACAGATCCCTAGGGTGAAGCGGTAGAGACCAAACTTCAGGCAGAACAGTGCTTTGCTGATAGCTTGAAGTTCCATTTAAATTTTTGCTTTTAAAACTTATGTCCTCTAATATTAAAAAAAAAAAAGTTCTCGGGGCTTCCTTGGTGGCGCAGTGGTTGAGAGTCCGCCTGCCGATGCAGGGGACGCGGGTTCGTGCCCCAGTCCGGGAAGATCCCACATGCCGCGGAGTGGCTGGCCCGTGACCCATGGCTGCTGAGCCTGCGCGTCCGGAGCCTGTGCTCCGCAACGGGAAGAGGCCACAGCAGTGAGAGGCCCGCATAGCGCAAACAACAACAACAAAAAAAGTTCTCAGCCATGGCCCTAAACGTAACATAAAAATATACAAATATTAGTCACAAGTGAAGGTTTTTTTAAAAATCCATTTTTAGACAGATATTTTTATTATCAACCAATTCGCTCAGCCAAGGCCCCAATTAAATCATTTTGCTGAATAAGTTGATCCCTCAAAATCTTAATCGGAGAACCAACTGTGTTTTTACAGTTCTGATGGAACATCTCCAGCCTTGACCCCTCAAAGCCAACGATAGGACAAGGGAAGAATCCTGTACTTCCCAGGATTGCACCCACTCCATCCAACCCCAAGCCCAAGACCCTAAGTTTATTGTATTTGTTTTGTTTTACAAAACTTTCAGAGCTGGTAGACTTGGCCATGCTGAAAATATCTGATAATTGACAGCAGGCTAGACTTGGCTGTAGTATATGTTTAATATACAGTCACTCAACTGCATTTTTATTTTATTTTTGTTGTTAAATTAAGCTGTTTGGCTTGATTACTTCCTGTGAGATTTCTGAGAGTTCCATGGAACAATTTCAAGATTATAGATAAGGCAGAGTTAACTTTATGAAGACATGTTGTATATTTGGAAATGGTACCATGTTCAATTAGGAGGGCTTACATTGAGGCAAGAAAGATACACATACATAAAAACATTGAATTTTTCCTTTAAGGATATTATTCAGGTTCAGAAAGAGTGGAGATTGATTAGGAAAAAAAAGAGAAGCCTTTTTGAGATTTATGCCTTTTTTGATGGGTCAGAAGGAAGTACAGGGCCTGACTAGGTCAGAATTGAGAAAAAATACTGACCCAGTATTATTGTCTCTGCCATTAAACATATCTGAGTGACCAACAGAGATGTCATTCAGCACTATTAACTACCCCATTAAGTATTAAGTGTATCTTTCAACATTGTATTCCAGTGCTCTAGGGTATAAAGAAATGAATGAAAAATAATTTGGGAAACAGACGCTGCTGGATGAGGCAACGAATATGATGAGATCGGAGGATAGACCATAGTTTACCCAAAAATCTTGTGAGTAAAACAGAGCATCTCTGCATAGGCTTTTCGCTGATCCTAGGTTTCTTATAACTGCAACAAGAAGAAAAGTCCTCTTTAATCCTTGACTTGTCAGAAGCTTAAGTACATATCTGCTCTCAGATGAAGCTCTCATTACCTTGCAGTTTCTCCTCTCCACCCCCATTCCCTACAAAACAAGAGAATACAAATGATCTACATGTAGTCCTGGGTGCTTTACTGGGCACTTTATACACAGATTAATCCTTATAAACTAGTCAGATGGCTATTATATAAACAAAAACAGCATAGAAAGTGGATTTGATTATCTTAGCCTCTCCTTTCTTTTATAGATTAATCAGTAATTACCAGCCTTAAAAATGGTGTCCTCTCTCTCTGTCCCACATGAAAATATCAGACAAATATCAGAGGAGAGACACAATTTAGCAAACATCTGAGTCAGTGAGAAGTCCAGCAAGTGCCATGTCATGAGAGATGGACAGGGACCCAGGCAGGGGTTGGGGCGGAGCTGTAGCAATAGGACAGGGAAGCAGAAACTGCGCTGCAAAGGGAGCCCGGGGAGCAGTTATGACTCAGGAGGACGACCCTCAGGCACCCCTGCAACATCATCAACATCTCCACTTCCCATACGATCCGTCTCAGCATCTTGTCACCAAACATTTTCCAGCCGCCTCTTTCCACGTTCATATTTCACTAGCATGCTCTCAACCCCAAACTGCCACAGAGTGAGATACACAAAACCCCCTTCTTTGAAAGGGATCCCCTTCACGTGCTGTGGTAGCCCCAGAACCTGCAACAGTGCTAGCGCTCGGTGGATTCTCAATATGTGTGTTAAAATAATGAATGATTTGCAAATCACTCAGAATAACTTGCTCTCCCTGAGCATTCATAGGGTATATGCACCCTGCAGTCAATCAGGTGCAAATATGGATTCAAAGGAGGTATGTGTGGGTCAGTTTGTGTGCATGGCAATGTTAACATGAACCTTTTGGGTAGGGACTTACATTCTTGATGGGGGAAGGATAATCCAAAACAAGATAAGCCATGCAACTCAGCATATGCTATTTGATGAAATGAATGAGATATATATTTATGTATGTGTGTGTATATGTGTATATATATGTATATATATATTTAATATATTTTCTATATATTTTTTAAAGATATTTTCGATGTGGACCATTTTTAAAGTCTTTATTGAATTTGTTACAATATTGATTCTGTTTTATGTTTTGGTTTTGTGGCCGCGAGGCATGTGGGATCTTAGCTCTCTGACCAGGGATTGAAGCCACACCCCCTGCATTGGTAGGCAAAGTCCTAACCAGTGGACCGCCAGGGAAGTCCCTATTTTCTATATTTACCTGAGGAAACCATCACAGGTAGGTAAATCCAAGAGGAAAGCTTCATGACGAGAATGACAATAGCAATTCAGTTTTTAAGCAAGCGCTTTATGTATATTATTGATTCAAATAATTTCTCACTCCCTTATCAAGTATGTGCTCTTATTATCTCCATTATACAGGTGAGGAAGCTGAGGGTCAGGTGGTGGAGGAGCTTTCCTCTGAACACACAACTAGCAAATGTGGACCCAGCTCTAGAGCCCAGACTCTTTAACTACTGGGTTGCATATAAAGGAGTGTAGACATAGACTTATTATTATTAATACTATTGTTGCTCACTAATGTAATAATTATTAATAATACTGTTGATGATAGATTCTAATATAGACTGAGTGTTTCCTGTGTGCCAGGTACTGCACTAAATACTTTACATATTTTATTTAGTCCATACGACAATTTTACCAGGTCGGTCAGTCATGAATCTCACTTGACAGAGGATGACACTGAGACCCAGCTTCAGCAATCTGCTCATGTTTCATGGGCAGTGATGATGTACAGGGTGAGCCAGACTAACTCAAGAGCCTACCCACCTAAGCACTACAACAGAGACCAGTCCTTCCCAGCAGGCAGCTTCAGTGACTAAATCAAGCAGTGACAGAGAGAAGGGCACCATGTGAGCATTTCCATCCAACTGTATTTTCCACCCCTTCTAAAGCAATGTAAACTCTCTGAAGCTTCTATTTGAATGGAGACTGTCCCCTGCATTTGAAAGAAAGTGATTTGAGGCTGTTAAACAGAGCAGCTCTCTTCGATATGTAATTCATTGTTGTACAGAAATTTTTGCCGTCAAGGTCTGAAATCCGGGCCGGGTCAGTAACCAGAAATCCCTTCATAGAGCAGTATGGGTGGCCTTGAAGCAGGTACATGTCAGCTGAAGACACAGGTGTTCCTCTCATGACATGTACCTGTGCAGTCATGTCAAAAATAAGCTATTACAGTGAGGAGACTAAATGATGCTGTCCAGTCATCATGAAAAGATTTCTTTTCTTATGTTGTGTGTTGTGTCTTTTATTGTTGTTAAAATCACTAAATTTTTACAAAGCTTCTTTGTGCCTTGGTTGCTTCATCTGTCAAGGGAGATAATAGTACCCACTCCTCAGGGCTGATGTAAGGATTTAAATGAGATAATGAGATAACATGTCATAGGTGATTTGTACAGTGCCTCGCACAGAGTAAACACCTAGTAAATTGTATGTACATCTATGTACACTTACTATAATCCAGTCCAATAATTAGTAATAATAATTACATCATCGATTATCATGTGTATCACAGAACCATGAGGACCTGCCAGTTGAGAGAAGGAAACCAGGAAGAAAATGATTTTGTGGGAGTGGAGGGAATCACAGGCAGTGTAAAGAAGTTAGAGAGTAAAAAGAACGGGATTCTGAAGAAAAACAATCACAAGTTAAAAACAAGTATGAGTTTTGACCCATGGAGGGTAAATATACCCCTTCTGAAAAATTATTAGCAAACAATGTTTAATGAAACACCTAGACACTAGCTGAAGTGTCTCATTGCCACTCCTGGAAGGAAGAGCAAAATCGAGGTAGTTAGAAGCTCTCTTGAGGGGTAACTATGAAGTGTGCCATCTTCCTGGGACATCATCTTGGAGGAAGCAAAGTGATTCCTGTTTACCTCAAATGGCTGTGTATGGACCAATGTCTTGACACCTCCTAGACTGTTATGGATGTGAATACTGGCAATATAAGAGGCTACTTGCAGTGAAAACTGTCCCCCTGATGCTCAACAACACCCATGGATGACAGTCTCCTTCACAGAATTGGGAAGATTCATTGGCTAATTGGAGACTCAAAGTTCAGTGGAAAACTTACCTGGCAGCGAGGGAGCACCCAGGGACCATCCAAGAGGAACCTCGCTGCTTAAGAGGGTGGCTGTCTTACTGTCCTTGGAGAGTGGCACATTTTTATATTTAAAAAAATATGAAATCAGGGAACTTCTGATGGGGGAGGCTGTGCATGTGTCGGGACAGGGGGCAAAGGTACTTTATGCTCAATTTTGCTGTGAACTGAAAACTACTCAAAAAATAAATCTATTTTTTTAAAAAAGGCATGTGGAAATTATAATGAAGGTATTCAGATGTTATGCAAACTTTATTGGAGGATACACATAGATTTTAAAAAATCAAATGGTCAGGAGGTTCCATAAAATTCAAGGTGGAGAACAAAACATGAGTTAAAATCTTTCTATTGTTCCTTTTCCTACCCACTATGTAGTCTAAAAATAATTTGTGTCTTATTCTCTGTATTTTATGGAATTTTATGCCTTTCAGACTTTGCAAGTGTTCTTTTGAAGTCTATTCTGGTAGGTCTTCCCACCCACCTTGGTAACCTCACACACTGATGCTTCAACCTCTCAAAACAATAGGGACAAAGGATTGCTATGTTATACCACAGTAGCCTCAGCTCTCAGGGTCTCTCTCATTCCTTACATGGTTTTCTATGTAGGGTGGTCTGAGGTCCTAGAAAAGATTCTCCCAGATGCCTCTTCCCCCTATTAAAAGAATGAATCCAAACTGTCCTGGAGTTTGACAAAACTCATAAAGCTCATCTCTTGATTCATCAGCTTCATCTCTTTTCAGATTTCTGTATCAACAAAGAATTTTTGGTTCCTTCAGGCAATAAAATTGTACCTTCATGAATCAATAGAAATGGTTCATGATATGGGCTTCATGAGCCTTGTCAAACTCTCTGGGACAGCTTGGGTTCATTTCCATAATGAGGAAATGGGAAAATCTTGGAAGGGACATGGAACATAGTTCTCAAGACTTCAAAGACATGAGTGGCAAACAACAATTGGGGGCACAAATAAGATTTTTCAAGTCTTCTTCCAGTTGATGGTGATGATAGTAAATGAGATGGTTAATTTTATGTGTCAATTTGTCTGGGCCATTGTGCCCAAATATTTGGCCAAATATTATACTGGATATTTCTGTGAGGATGTATTTTAGGTAAGATTAACATTTAAATTGGTGGATGGACTTTGACTAAAAGAGGTTGCCCTCCATAATGTAGGTGGAGTTTATCCAATCAGTTGAAGGCCTGAATACAACAAAAACTGACCTCCTCTGAGCAAAGAATTCTGCAAGCATACAGCCTTTGGACTTGGACTGCAGCAATGGCTCTTCCTTGGGTCTCTAACCTGCCAGACTACTTTGCAGATTTTGGACTTGCCAGACTCCATAATCCTGTGAGTCAATTCCTTTAAAAAAAAAACCCTCTATATATTCAAATCCTATTCACTCTATTCCTCTGGGGAGAGCCCTGACTAATACAGTAAAAAAAAAAATTATATTATAATGAAGTAAAAATAGAATACAGTTGACCCTCAAACAATGCAGGGGTTAGGGGTGCCAACCCTTCGCATACAACTTTAGAGTCAGCCCTCTGTTTCCGTGGTTTCACATCCTTGGATTCAATCAACTGCAGATTATGTAGTACTGTGGCATGTAATTATTGAAAAAAATTCCATGGTTATGTGGACCTTGCACATTTCAAACCCCTGTTGTTCAAGGGTCAACTGTATGTGTGTCTTTGATAAAAATATATGACATCAGAATGATGGACTTTTGTCAAGGGATGGATTGTATCACATAAAGTACAGTTAATACATGATCCACAGGAAATTTATTGGCCTCAATTAGAGAATTCTAAATGGATAAAATAGAAGAGGGAATATATATATATAATATATATGTAATATATATATATATACACACTTTCACACAAATATATTTTTATTGGTTTTCTTAATTAGCACTTTATTGAATTTTCTAATGGCCCTGTCTGGTTTATGATTTTTATTAATAATCTGTAAGATACAGAAGGAAGGAAAGACAGGGTATTAATCCAGCTTTAACTGCTCATTACATTCAAGCTCCTGATTTCAGCTTATAGATAGCTATTTTTCAATCCTCTCTACCCATATTCTTTTTCTTCTTTCTGTATTACCATTCTAGAGCTATCAATACCTTTTTTAATAAGCATATTGACATTGTGTGACACTTCAACTGTTCAATTTTTCATACATATATCCCAAGTTCAGTGGCAGAATTACTGTGAAATTAATGATGCTTAACTTTCAGAGGTGCTCACTCCCATAGGTCACTCTCAAAGCCTTTGGAGGAGCCCTAGCAGTGATTTTGTGAAATTTGGAAAACTAATGTATTTTAGCATTCTTTTTCTTTAAAAAGAATTCCTAGAATTATATTAAGGTTCAGGATCCCCAAACCAGGATGTGCTTCAGCCCCACATGCATGCTATCTTAATAAATCCATAGATAAATTGAAACTGGGTAGGCTATTTAATTTACAGTATGATGGAATCAGGAATTTTTAAATCTTCAGTTTCTAAAAGAATGAGTCAACGTCCCAAGATTAATTTATCAGAATTAAGGTAATGTCCTGATATTAACTACAAATAATCAATTGTTTGGATGCAGAATGGAAAAGGAAAGAGATATGAAAACCTCTAAGATCGTGGCATAAACACAGTAGGAGTCCACAAGAATGACACAACCACTATAAACCTAATGCAAACTCATATTATAGAAATACTATGTCCTGATAAAAAAGGATTAAATAGCCTCACTCTTCTATGTGCTGGGCAGATAATAAAGGATCAGATTCAATTCTAGTTTCCTGACCTGAATAGCTTGGCTACCAAACAGGGATCCCAGGATAGTGAGCTGGACAACCCAAGGACAATGCTGAGGCTCGGAGGTCTGTTTCTACTGGATGATACTCAGGAGAGGGAAAGACACAGACAGTGCATTTAACTCATTGAATTAAAGTTATACAGAATAGGGAGTAGGTGCATTCTTCATTGCAGAGGACAAGAGTAGAATCAACGGATGAAAACCAGATGAGTAGACACATGCAGCTGTTGAAATGGGCTGCCTCAAGAAATAGTAAGTCTCACTGGTTTTACATGGCTGCTTTAAGGACTGTAGACTGTCTTCTTTTTTCAAGTTTTTGCTTCCTGAAAGATTATTTATCCCTGTCCACTGCCATGTGACCTGCAGTATCTTCCTGTGGGTGTGCACTTCCCTGATCCACGTTGAGGTTTTGTCAATGATTGTGAGGGGGTGTGATGTACCGCAGTATTTCTCACACTTTAATGTGTCTAAAAATAGGTGAAGATCCTGTCAAAATGAAGGTTCATATTCAGTAAGTCTAGAGGGGTTCCGAGATACTGTATTTCTAACAAAATTCCCAAGTGATGTCGCAGCTGCTGGTCGTCAGACCAAACTTTGAGTAGCAAGGCTTTATGTAGGACCTAAGCTTGAAGAGGCATTATGAATTTCTTGTGTCTCTCTTGCTTTTTCCCCTTGGCCACAAAGCCAGCATGTCCTGAATTTTGGAACTTTTTCAGCCTCAGTCCTACAATGACAAGACATGTGCAGAGCTAGAGCCACCAGCATCAAAATGAATATGAAACAAATGTTTTGGGATTATCACTACAGAAATACTGACTAATGCAAGATTCATCTATGAAGGATCACACAGAGGGCATTCCTGAAAAGAGAGTGAGTCTGGACTTAATTCCATGTGTCTTTACAAATCTGTATTCTAATCATCCATAGACTACAGTTTGAACATGTTCATGTGCACCAGTAATCAGCAAATTAGTAAAATGCTAGGGTTGACTGACACTTCTTCTTCTCTCCTTGCTCCCATATCCAGGTGATGAATCTGACATTTGAAGGCCTCTAGGCCTTCAGGTCATAAAAGAGAAGTTCCCCTCCTGCACTGTTGGTGGAAATGTAAATTTGTGCAGCTACTATGGAGAACAGTATGAAGGTTCCTTATAAAACTAAAAATAGAGCTACCATATGATCCAGCAATTCCACTCCTGGGCATATATCCAGAAAAGATGAAAACTCTAATTCAAAAAGATATATGAACCCCAATGTTCATAGTAGCACTATTTAAAATAGCCAAGACATGGAAGCAACCTAGGTGTCTATCAATGGATGAATGGATAAATAAGATGTGGTACATATATATATATACATATATATGTAGTATATCTATATTATTTGTTTATATATATATATATATATATATATATATACACACACACACACACACAACACAACGGAATACTAGTCAGCCATAAAAAAGAATGAAGTAATGTCATTTGCAGCAACATGAATGGACTTAGAGATTATCATACTAAGTGAAGTAAGTCAGACAGAGAATGACAAATATTGTATGATATCACTTATATGAGGAATCTAAAAAATAATACAAATGAATCTATTTATAAAACAGAAACAGACTCACAGTTATAGAAAACAAACATGGTTATCAAGGAGAAAGGGAAAGGAGGGGATAAATTAGGAGTTTGGGACTAACATATACATATTAATATATATAAAATAGATAAACAACCAGGACCTGCTGTATAGCACAGGGAACTATATTCAATACCCTGTAATAACCTATAATGGAAAAGAATCTGAAAAAAAATTATATATATATACATATATATATAACTGAATCACAATTCTGTATACCTGAAACTAACACAATATTATAAATCAACTACATTTCCATTGTAAAAAATGAGAAGTTCCCCAACCTGTGGCAAAATCATGAAACGTTCATTGTCACGAGTCTAGATTTTAGATAAGCTTCGTAGGTATGAGGTTGAGAGGGTGACTATGGGATTTTACTGGTCCCAAGAAGTTTAGAATTGCCTTGAGTAACCATGAAAATGTCCTGAACAAGAGGAAAGTGCACTTTCCTCAAAGAGGTCTGAAAGGAAAACTCCCCATTTTCAGCTCTTCTAAACAAACAGGCACACTCATGAGATTACGACATTGGCAGCACAGAGGAAAAGGTGTTGCCAACCTCATAGTCAAACCATTGAATTAATGTTGGTTTATCTTAATTAAACTTATTATTATAACCCTGCACTAAGTGTTGCTGTCCTGTCTTTCCAGTATTCCCAGGAGTGCTGGGGGAACATGCCAGCCCAGCAATATTCCATGAAATCAATTACATAGGGAAATTTGCTAAAGTATGCTCTAATGTGAATGCTTTTCCTATACTTACTCTTTGGATTTTATGGTTAGTTTTTAAATTGGTTAGAGCAATAATAATGCCTTTTTAAGAAAGCAAATTCCTGAATGAAGCCTCTAAACAGAATCTACTGATTTAATATTTAATACATTAATAAACAATTCATCTGGTTCATGACCATTAATGCGAGATCACCATTTGTCAGAGCCTTGTGGAATATCCCATCACCAACCAAAAATGTGTTGTTAATATTTCCCTTGTTCTGTATTACCAACTCTGGAATTTTGCAATGTATCAATTACATATCTGGCTAAGTAGCAACACTGCTGAGTGATTATTGACCATATATCATAGAACGTGAAAACAATTATCCTTTCATTCTGAAATATAATGATATGAATTTTTAAATGCTCTAGAAGATCATATCTTTCAAGTGTTTATGTAAATTGTTAAATTCCCTCATGAGGAATGGTTCTCACTTGACTGTGAACATAACTGTACACGTGCTCTTAATGAACAATTTGTTTATATTGGTAGACGTAATTACCTGTTTCATCACCTAAAATGAATGTCAAATTTCTAGAGCAAGTTTCCCCCTCAAAGCTAAAGATGTTTCTCGTGTATCATGTCATAAACTGAGAATGCCTGTGAGGTACTTCACAGTAACCATCAACATCAAACTACACTCGGGGAAGTCAAAGCTAGAGGGATAGGACAATGGTGGTTAAACTACATCCTGGGTAATGACTCACCATTTGACTTTGAACTAAGGTTCATGCTAAGCAATCGTCTACTCTGTCAAGATTACTGCTCCATAGGAAAACTTATATTTATTTACTTCTCCAGAGAACTACAAATTTTAATTAATTCTTCTAAAGAGCATTTGACCTCCTTGAACATGTGCTAGCGTTTGTATAATGATCTCTATTTTTGGTTTGGTCATATTTTTAAAATTACTTTTAAAATTACTTCCCTGGCAGATAATACAATAAGATGTTAGGTAAGTTAAAATTAAAACAAGACTACTCCTTTCTAATGTTAGACTACATCACATTGCACATAAGTTAAGGGTGCTCCATGACCTTCAACAAAGATGTAATAGAAACCTAAAAGCTCCAACCACTTGAAAAGGGGCTATGACTGTCTCCTTGGCATTTCTGTAAAGCACTGCTCTCTATGACATGAATTTTATCATTACCAAACCAAGAGCAGAAACAACTGCATTCCAAAATATTTTTAAATGCAAACAGCCACCACTGTTAAATAAAATCTGTCATGATTTTCACTCTGTAATTCAAATATTACTGATTCCCCATAAGGATTTAAGAACAGGAACAAATTTCTTATCCCCCAATGCATGATATGGGTATTGTTTACGAAGATAATGCCTCAAATTTAAACCCATAATTTTAAAAGGTTGGTTTCTCTGATATTATGCCTTATTCATCTTTTTTCATCACAAGGGCAATATCTGCCTCAAATAATTTTCTCTTTTATCTCTAGACCTCATTTTATCTTCTTCATGTTTGTTTTTAACAAGACTACTTAAGTAGTTTTTCCCTTATCTCTTCCTAAATATTATAGAAAACAACTACAAACTGGTATTAACAATGAGGCATACTTTCAGCTTTAATTCTGAATATTTATATAAATAATACAAAAATTACTAGAAAAATAATTCTCAGTTGCCTATTTCAACTAGGCAGTCCCAATCTACCAGTCCCAATCTGCTGGTTATGTATGCCAATGGTTTTCATTATACTTTCTACAAGTTATGTTTAATTGTAAAATATATATTAAATATGCAGAAAATACAGGGTACAATAAGGGAGCTATATCATGTACTCATTTCCCAAGGCTAGAAAATATTAACACTCTACCATAATCTACAAATCTGATTTTATTACTCCCTTCTGAGAAGTAGCCACCATTGTGAAGTTGTTATGTAGCCTTCCTATCCATGCTTTCACATGCATACATTTCTGTAGACAATATAGAGCAGAGGTATGCAAACTATAGTCTGTGTATCAAATCCAGTCATGGCCTGTTCTGTATGGCCATGAGTTAGAATAGTTTTTATATCTTTAAAATGTTGAAAAGAAAATATGTGTATATGCAGCAGAGACTATATGTGGCTCACGAAGCCTAAAATATTTACTATTTGGCCCTTTACAGAAAATTTTACTAGTCCCTGATATCAAGCATTAGTTTGCATTTTTAAAATGGATATACATGATGTCATGTTAAAGAGGTCTTCTGAAACTTCCTTTTTTAAACTCACATTGTTTTTGAAAATTATCAATGTGGATATCTATAGATATATTTCATATTTTCAAATTGCTGCAGAGTTAAAATACCACTGAAAATGCCACAATTTATTGTGTAATACTCCTATGGACAGACATTTGTATTCTGCTCAATTTTTGGTCATTAAACATATATCTGAAATATATACTGTCATACACATCTCCTTGTACACATATGGGAGGTCTCCTGTGTTGTGTGTTCCTGGAAGTAGCATTGCAGGTGATGAGGTCTGTACATCTTCAACTTTGCCCAAGATTGACAATTACTATTTAAACTGGCTTCATTGAAGAAAACAATCCCATTTACCATCACATCAAAGAGAATAAAATACTTAGCAATAAACCTACCTAAGGAGGTAAAAGACCTATACTCAGAAAACTATGAGATGCTGATGAAAGAAATTGAAGAGAATTCCCTGGTGATCCAGTGGTTAGGACTCCGTGTTTCCACTGCCAGGGGCCCGGGTTTGATCCCTGGTTGGGGAACTAAGATCTTACAAGCCTCGTGGCACAGCCAAAAAAAAAAGGAAATTGAAAATGACACAAATAGATGGAAAGATATACTGTGGTTTTGGATTGTAAGAACCAATATTGTTAAAATGACCATACTACCCAAAGCAATCTACAGTTTCAATGAAATCCCTATCAAATTACCAATGTCATTTTTCATAGAACTAGAACAAAAACATTTTAACTGTGTATGGAGACACACAAGACCTTGAATTACCAAAACAATCTTGAGAAAGAAGAACAGAGCTGGAGGAATCATGCTCTCTGACTTCAGACTATACGACAAAGCTACAGTAATCAAAACAGTATGTACTGGCACAAAAACAGACACATAGATCAATAGAACAAGATAGAAAACCCAAAGATAAACCCAGACACTTATGGTCAATTAATCTATGAAAAAGGAGGCAAGAATATACAATGGAGAAAAGATAATCTTTTTAATAAGTGCTGCTGGGAAAACTGGACAGTTGTATATAAAAGAGTGAAATTAGAGCATTCTCTAACACCATATATAAAGATAAACTCAATATGGTTTAAAGACTTAAATATAAGACCAGAAATCATAAAACTCCTAGAGGAAAACATAAGCAGAACACTCTTTGACATAAACTTCAGCAATATTTTCTTTTGCAGCCATCTTCTAAAACAAAGGAAACAGGGCTTCCCTGGTGGCAGTGGTTGAGAGTCCACCTGCCGATGCAGGGGACATGGGTTCGTGCCCCAGTCTGGGAAGATCCCACATGCTGCAGAGTGGCTAGGCCCATGAGCCATGGCCACTGAGCCTGCGCATCCAGAGCCTGTGCTCCACAACGGGGGAGGCCCACATACCGCAAAAATAAATAAATAAATAAATAAAATAAAGCAAAGGAAACAAAAGCAAAAATAAACAAATGAGACTTAATGAAACCTAAAAGCGTTTGCACAAAAAAGGAAACCATTGACAATATGAAAAGACAACCTACTGAATGGGAGAACATATTTGCAAATGATATGACTGATAAGGGGCTAATATTCAACATATATAAACAGTTCATACAACTCAACAACAAAATATCAAACAAACAACCTGATTTAAAATTAGGCAGGAGAACTGAGTAGGCATTTTTCCAAAGAGGAAATGCAGATGGCCAACAGGCACATCAAAAAATGCTCAGCAGGGCTTCCCTGGTGGAGCAGTGGTTGAGAGTCCGCCTGCCGATGCAGGGGACACGGGTTCGTGCCCCGGTTTGGGAAGATCCCACATGCCGTGGAGTGGCTAGGCCCGTGAGCCATGGCTGCTGAGCCTGTGCGTCCAGAGTCTGTGCTCCACAACGGGAGAGGCCACAATGGTGAGAGGCCCGCGTACCACAAAAAAAAAAAAAAAATCTCAACATCACTAATCATCAGGGGAATGCATATCAAAACCACAATGAGGTAGCATCTCACCTCTGTCAGAACGGTTATCATCAAAAAGAACACAAATAAAAAATATTGATGAGAATGTGGAGAAAAGGGAACCCTCCTACACTGTTGGTGGGAAGTAAATTGGTTCAGCCACTGTAGAAAACAATATGGAGGTTTCTCAAAAAACTAAAAGAAGAACTGCCATATGACCCAGTAATCCCACTCCTGGATATTTACCTGAAAAAGAACAAGAACACTAATTCAAAAAGATACATGCACCCCAGTGTTTGTAGCAGCATTATTTACAATTGACAAGGTATGGAAGCAACCTAGGTGTTCATCAACAGTTGAATGGATAAAGAAGATATGGTATAGTATATATATATATATATATATATATACACACACATACACACACACACACACACACACAAAATGTAATATTACTCAGCCATAAAAAAGAATGATATTTTGCCATTTGCAGCAACATGGATGGACTTGGAGGGTATTATGCAGACAGAGAAAGACAAATACTATATAATATTTATATGTGGAATCTAAAAAATACAACAAACTAGTGAATAAAACAAAAAAGAAGCAGGCTCATGGATATAAAGAACAAACTAGTGGTTACCAGTGGAGAGAGGAAAGAGGGGAGGGGCAATATAAGGGTATGAGATTATTTTTAAAGGGTTACTATGTGATTATATGAAATCATCTGTGAAACTTGAAAATTGTAAAGTACTACAGAATTTAAGGAATCTTTCCTTCAATAAAAAATAAATTGAAAACATCTTTGTTGATTACATCCTCAGCAGCAAGGTATGATTGCTGTCATTTCAATACTTGGTATTATCCCACCTGTTTAAGTTTTGTCAGTGGTAACCTCTTGTTTTACATGCACTTTATTGACTACCAGTGCACCAGTTTTCAACTTACTGACTCTCAGCTTTAAACCCATCCTTTTTGTCCTGCTCTGTGATACTGGAGCTGTACCCTCTAAACTTTCATCCTTTTATTGCTCCATCAGTAGAGGTCACTGAAGGGAGTTTAAAAGCCACAGCAAGAGGAAGGGGTGTCCCTCCCTCAATCCAGTGTGCTTTTCTAGTCTAGCACAGCAGCCAGCAAATTGGTACACAAGAGGCCTGGTGGTGTGTACCCACTTCAGTGGCCTGCATGGTCTGACTCCAGCCTACCCATGCCCTTAGGCAAGCTTCTCAGCCACCTGGCTAGCCCATGTCCTCCAGCAAGTTTCTTCCCATTGGCAGCTTTAAAGAGAAGAGAGACAGAGTCATCTAAGCTCGTAATTCCTTTCTTGTTCATTCTCCCTCAGCTTAGAGGTGGTATCTGCTTTCCTCATTTGTAGCTTCTGTACTTTTAGAGTCATTTTTAGCTTCTATTATCAGTTAACCACTTTTTGAGAGCTAGTTGTTTGTATTAAAATCTCCCTGTTCAAATGATTGGTATGATTAATGTCTCCTGAGTGGATCCTGACTGTACAATGAGTGAGGATGAACATATTTTCAACCCTCAGTTATTGGCCCTTCAATATTCTTCTCTGGATCATGGGTATATAGGTAGACAGACAGATAAATAGGTAGGAAGAAAGAAAGAAAGAAAGAAAGAAAGAAAGAAAGAAAGAAAGAAAGAAAGAAAGAAAGAAAGAAAGAAAGAAAGAAAGAAAGAAAGAAAGAAAGAAGAAAGAAAGGGAGGGAGGGAGGGAGGGAGGGAGGGAGGGAGGGAGGGAGGAAGGTAGGAAGGAAGGAAGGAAGGAAGGAAGGAAGGAAGGAAGGAAGGAAGGAAGGAAGGAAGAAAGGAAGGAAGGAAGGAAGGAAGGAAGGAAAGAAGAAAGAGAGAGAGAGGGAAGGAGAGAGGAAGGAAGGAAGGAAGGAGAGAGATGTGCTTCTTTTCTTGCGGGAAGGTAGATGTCCTTTATGTATTTGGGATACTAATCTTTTATCAGATCTATGGTTTACAAATATTTTCACCAAAGCTGTAACTTATCTTCACATTCAGTGATGTCTTTTGACATAGAGAAATTGATCAATATTTTCATTTATGATTTGTGCATACTGTGTTTTATTTAAAAAACTTCATTATCCTTATGTCATAAAGATTGTCTCCTATTTTTCTCATGGAAGTTTTAGAATTTACTTTTTTTATATTTAAGTCTTTAATATACCTGCAATTTGGGGGTAAGCAAAGTATAAGTTGAGAGTAGTATTTTACCTTTTTTCATAGAGATAGTGATTTTTGTCTCAGCTCCATATGGAGAAAGAACATATTGAATAGTTATTCTTTCTCTACTAATGTATAGTGCAACCTCAGCATTTAACAAGTTATTACAAACATGAGCTTCTTCCTAAATTTCAAAATTCTGTTCATTTTGACCTATTTATCTAATCTAGTATCAATATCCACAGTTTTAATTATGATGACTTTATACGTTTTTTAATCTGATAGAATAAATAAGCACTCCTCCATTTCCTCTTCTTTCCTCTCCTTTAAAATTGTCTTGGCTAAAGATATGGAAGCAACCTAAATGTATATTGATAGATGAATATATAAAGAAGATGTGGTATGTTTACAATGGACTATTACTCAGCCACAAAGAGAGTAAAAGCTTGCCATTTGCTACAACATGGATGGACCTAGAGGTATTACACTGAGTGAAATAAGTCACATAGATAAAGAATTATCGTAGGACTTCACCTATATGTGGAACCTAAAAAACAAAACAAACAAACAAACAGAACAGAACAGAAACAGATTCATAGATACAGAGGACACTCTGATGGTCGCCAGAGGGGAAAGCAATATGAGGAATGAGTGAAATAGGTCAGGGAGATTCAGAGGTACAAACTTCCAGTTATACAAGAAATAAGTCACAGGGATGTCATGTATAGCATAAGGAATACAGTTATTATTATAATTACTGTATGGTGACAGATGGTAACTAGACTTATCACGATGATCATTTTGTATTGTACAAAAATATTGAATCACTTTGTTGCACACCTGAAACTAATATGATATTGTAAGTCAATTGTATTTCAATTTAAAAACACATTAATTAATCAGTTAAATTATCTTGGCTATTCTTTGCCCTTCAATCTTCCATCCAAATTTAGGATAATCTTATCAAGTTCCAAGAAAAGAATTTTGGGGATTTATATGAATAGTATTGAATTTATTAATTAATTCAGGCAAAATAGAAACAGTTACAATGTTGAGTCTTTCCACACACAACATGGTATTTCTCTCCACTTGTTAAGGTCTACCTTCAGTAAAGGTTTAAGAATTTTTCCATAATAAACCTGAATGATTTGTGTTATATTTATTCCTAGATACAGTGAAAGTAATTAAACAAGGAGGCTGTTAGAATGCGGTAGCCCCAATGCCTTGGTAGTTACATAAGCAATCAAAACCTAAGAGTCAACACATTGGAATTTGAGAAAATGAAACTTAAGAACCATCAGTCACAAACAGCCAACCAGCCTTTCCCAAATAAGGTAACTGCTTACGCTATAGCCAATCAAACAATTTGCTGGCTTGGCTTCCATCATCTTCTCTATAAAAATCTCTCCCCTCGCTCCTGGTGGTGGAACACTCCTAACCACTTCTGGTTTGGTGCCGCCTAGTTCAAATTGATGTATGCTCAAATAAACTCTTGAAAATTTTAATGTGCTTCATTCAGTTCATCTTTCGATGATACCATACAGAGTTTGGGGTTTTTTTTTGTTTGTTTTTTTGGTTTTATTTGCTATATCAAAATAGTTTTTAAAATCACACATTCTAATTGGTTTTGATGGTATATAGAAATAAGATTATTTTTTGGTGGTGATTTCTGTATTCAGCAAACTTGTTGGTCTCATTTCTCAGTTGTAATAGTTTGTCGATTTTCTTGGATTTTCAATGCAGTTAATCACACCATCTGTAACATTTTGCTTTACATTTTATTTCACATGAAATAGTGGAACATTCCTAAAAACCAAAGTATTTAATCATCAAATGGGATTCACTAACTATTAAGCATCTTCTCTAAAAAGAAAAGTTTCCTCCAGAAATGAAGTTTAGCAGCATTGAGAGCCCTCGTGTGGACACAAGTCAAGTAAATCTCACTTATATTTTGTTTTTTAAACCAGATCAGTTCAGGTATTAACTGATTTAATCACCCTTGTCAGTTGTTAGTTAAGCTGAAAACTTCTGAAACTTAATTTACCTGTGCTTTAACAGAGTAGCAGGTTGCTGTGGCACTCTCTGTGTGCCCTTAATCAAAGATATAGAAGAAGAATTACTTCCTTTGTCTTTTCTTCATTATCAGTCTCTCTAAATTTATGTCTAAAGGAAACTAAATAAAGCTTTCAAGGGTGACCATCCAGACCAAAATAATAATAATAATAACTAGAAATAATCAATAAACATAAAAATCAGCTTTGCTAGTAATAAAAATGGAAATTAAAATATTGTTTTTACCCATATAAAATTGTTACAGTTTTGGTTTTGGTTTTGGTGTTGGTTTGGATTTTTAAGGAGTAAGAAGGGTAAGAGGGTTTTTTCATACTGTTTGGTTTCAGGGAAAAGGAAGTCTCATGGATTTCCCATGGGGGTATATGCTGGTGAACAACTGGGCAGAATTTAGAAAAAGAGTTTAAAATCGTAAATGCCATTGGATTCAAGAATTTCCCCTCTTTATCTTTATTTTAAAGAGAGTCAGATCTGTGGTAAAGATGGAGATAAAATGAGGCGGATTGTGGTGTTATTTATAACGACAAAAATGACATATCTAACAAGAAAGAATTTGTTAAATTGTGGTACATTCGTATGACAAAATACTATATAGCCATTTTAAATCTTATCAGAAAAGGCTATTTCATGAACTAGAAGTAATTTTCCTAATGTACTGCTAACGTTTTAAAAATCATATGTGTAATATAATATCAGTTTGAATCAAATTCTGTGTATGTAGGAATAATAGCTTTTACTTACAATGGGCCAGGCATATGTGTGTATAAATCTATTTAATCATCACAACAGTCTTATGAAAATGATATTATTATCATCATTTTACAGATGCAGAAGCCAAAATACAGGGAGATTCAGTTATTTGCTTAAGATTAGACAGTAAGAGGCAAAGCTGGACAAACACACGTGCGCACACACACGCACACGCACACACACACACACATGCACACACACACACACACGCCAGAACATAACACATAGTTCCCTCTAAGCAGTGGGAGTGTGCATCTTTTTTGTTTTCATATTTGTGCATGTTTTATATACTCCAAATTTCCCAAAATGAGCAGTTATTAGTAAATCCCATAAATTATATAACTATAAAGATGAATATTAATGTTTCTTGTGAGAGTTGAAGGAAAAAAAGCCTCCTTAGTCATAGGTAATGCTAAAGCATATCCCTCTTCACATATATTTTTGGTACCAAATTCTGGAAACTTAGTGCAGCCTCTGTATTGATTTATATTTTCCTGTGCATATTGTTTCTATGAAAACAAAAACAAAAAATTGTAAGCCATTCCCATGTAGCAGCTTTATGCCCCTGTCAGTTACAGTTGATGTTGGGAGGGAATTTCCCACCCCTCACACCCTGAAAATAACTGAAGTCAGGCTACAACTCTACCTGTGTTCACTCATTACCCTTAGCCAGAAAGCAATAAGTTCTGTAAGGAAAAATATTGCCCCATTAAACAAAGTGTCACCATTGAAGAGCAATCGTTGTTTTTTATTTTTCCCATGAGGTTATCTTAATAACTCACTCATAACAGTTATCTCCCAGGAAACATCTAGTTCATAGAGTAGTACTGTTAAGCAATATGAATCTGGTACAAATAGCACAGGATGAATGTTTCCAACCATAAAGGCTCCATACTTATTAAAATATACACAAGGCAAAGACCACTGCAAGCTACTGCCAACTGTTGGTGGAAAAAATTTATTCTTGCCTTTTCAGGGCTTTTCACTCCTCCATATGTAACTTGTTATGTTACAAGCTATCTTTCATCACACCAGAGGAAACAAAGTAAACCTAATTGACAAACCCACATTTGATTTGTGAGACCAAAGATTTGTGAGAAATAATGACTAATTGGCATTTTATTCAATCATCATTTTAATATCACTGGACCATTATTCCCGAATGAAGGGAGTGAATTCATTTGACTGCTTTTCCTCCAACATGGGGTTGGTGGGAAAATTTCCAAAGAAAGTTACAATGAAATCTTTGCAAAATATAAATTCTTGTTGCTATGGGGACTCTACACTCATATACTTGCATTGGTGCCCACAGGATAGATCATTTGCTCAAATGACCTAAGCCCCATACCACCTACATTCTTGTTCTTACATTTATTGCTTTCCCCTCAACTGGCATTTGTTTATGATACAGACTTACTGACAGAATTATCATTGAGGTCAAAATAAATTTGTATCATTCATTGTAAAGCAAAAAGAAAAGAAAGTGCTACTGAAAACTTTTACCAAAACTTGGCACCTGACAAAGTTTGCAATAACTCACACTGAAAACCAGTGCTTTTAAACTCAGTATATTTTGTTTCTTCAATCCATTACTAGTTTGTCACTGATGAACTTTTTTTAAGAAAGGAACGAAGGTCATGAAAAGGAAAATAAATATCTAGTTGCATACCAATTACCTGATTTGGGGTGATTATTATATTTTCCAAAGCAGGGTTGTATTTCATTTTCTTGTAGATGTTAGAATTAAGATTTGCTGTAGTCATCACAGTGTATTAATTATCTATTGTGGTGTAACTACTTACTCCGACATTTTGTGGCTTTGAACAACAAAATGTATTATTTCAGTTTCTGTAGATCAGGGAACTAGATGAACCTTAGCTACATCTCCTGCTTCAGGGTCTCTCACAGGCTGTAATAAAGCTGGTGGCCAGGCTGCCCAACTAGGGAAGAATCCACCTGCGAGCTCATTCGTGTGGTTGATGGCAGGAATTAATTCCTTGTGGGTTTTGGACTGAGGGCCCTTCCAATAGCCAGAGGCCACCCTTGGCTTCTTGCCACATGAGCCTCCTCAACACAATAGCTTGTTTCCTCAAAGCAAGAAACCTGAGAATGCAACAGAGAACCTTCTAGCAGGAAAGAGCATCTCACCAACACGGAAGGCAGAGTCTTTGGTCTCATAATCATGGAAGTGACATCCTATCACTTTAATGTGCTCTGCTTTTTAGAAACAAGTCATTAGGTCCAGTCCATACTCAAAAGAGGGAATTACACAAAGGCATGAACACTATCTTGGAAGTCTGCTCACCAGACACAATGATAAGTTGTGAATTAAAACATGCTCAGATTGAGAAGTATTACAAACAGGAGTGGAATATATGAGCCCAAAATATGCCACGTTGGCACGTGGGTTATTTTAAGCTGATGGCAATCAAGGCCTAACAAACTCGTGAAGAGTTGGGTTTTTTGTTTTTAACCTCTTCCTTAACTGCCTAGAAGAGTTTATACAGGGGGCCTGGACCCGGAAGAGAGCTATAACCAGAGATAACTTTTTACATGAGAAAGACATCTGAGGGCAAACATTTGTTTAGCTGTTGTTTGCTCTTCCCCTTCCTGTGAGTTCTCTTCCTCCTTTTTGAAGCCGCAGACCCGTATCCCCTTCTCCTTAGCTCAGGATGTTGTATAAACCTCAATTAACTGTCTGAGCACCTCATATCCTTGGAGCTCCCATATTTACAAAATTAAATTTGCTTTCTTCTCCTATTAATTTGTCTTATGTCAATTTAATTTTTAGACCAACCAAAGAACCTAGAAGAGTAGAAGGGAAAAGTTTTCCTCACCTACAATTACAGACGCATCTCATTTTACTGCATCTCACTTTGTGGTGCTTTACAGATACTGCATTTTTCACAAGTTGAAGGTTTGTGGCAAGTCTGCATGGAGCAAGTCTATTGGCACCATTCTTCCAACAGCATTTGCTCACTAGTGTCTCGGTCATATTTTTGTAATTTTGGAATATTTCAAAGATTTTCATTATTATTATATTTGCTATGGTGATGTGTGATCAGTGATCTTTGATGTTACTAATTGTTTTGGGACACCATGAACCGTGCCATATGAGATGGCAAATGTAATCAATAAATGTTTTTTGTGTTCTGACTGCTCTACCCACCAGCTATTCTCTTATCTCTTTCCTCCTTGGGCCTCTCTATTCCCTGAGACACAACAATATTGAAATGAGGCCAATTTTAAAAACCCACAATGGCCTCCAAGTGTTCAAGTGAAAAGAAGAGTCACACATCTCTCACTTTAAGTCAAAAGCTAGAAATGATGAAGCTTAGTGAGGAAGGCACGTCCAAAGCCAAGACAGACTGAAAACTAGGCCTCTTGTGCCAAACAGGCAGCTGAGTTGTGGATGCAAAAGAAAAGTTCTTGAAGGAAATTAAAAATGCTACCCCAGTGAACACACAAATGATAAGAAAGTGAAACAGCCTTATTGCTGATATGGAGATAGCAAACTCCTAGTGTCTGGATAGAAGATCAAACAAGCCACAACATTTCCTTAAGCCAAAGCCGATCCAGAGCCAGATCCTAACTCCCTTCAATTCTCTGAAGGCTGAGAGAGGTTAGGAAACTATAGAAGAAAACTTTGAAGTTGCAGAGGTTGGTTAATGAGGTTTAAAGAAAGTACAAGGTGAAGCAGCAAGTGCTGATATAGAAGCTTCAGCAAGTTACCCAAAAGATCTAGCTAAGATAATTAATAAAGGTGGCTACACAAACAACAGATTTTCAATGTAGATGAAACAATCTTCTATTGGAAGAAGATGCCATCTAGGACTTTCATAGCTAGAGAGGAGACGTCAATGCTTGGCTTCAAAGGACAGGCTGACTCTCTTGTTAGAGGTTATTGCAGCTGGTGACTTAACTTGAGACCGGTACTCATTCTCCATTCTGAAAATCCCAGGGCCCTTAAGAATTATTCTAATTCTACTCTGCCTGTGCTCTATAAACGGAACAACAAAGCCTGGATGACAGCACATCTGCTTACAACATGGTTTACTGAATGTTTTAAGCCCACTGTACTGCTCAGAAAAGATTTCTTTCAAAATATTACTGTTCATTAACAATGCGCCTGGTCACCCAAGAGCTCTGGTGGAAATGTACAATGAGATTCATGTTGTTTTTATGCCTGGTAATATAACATCCATTTGTCAGCCCATGGATCAAGGAACGATTTTGACTTTCAAGTCTCATGATTTAAGAAATGTATTTTGTGAGGCTATAACTGCCACAGAGAGTGATTCCTCTGATGGATGTGGGAAAAGTAAATTGAAAACCTTCTGGAAAGGATTCACCGTTCTAGATGACATTAAGAACACTCATGATTAATGGGAAGAGGTCAAAATATCAACATTAACAGGAGTTTGGAAGAAGTTGATTCCAACCCTCAGGGATGACTTGAAGGGGTTCAGACTTCAGTGGGGGAAGGAACTGCAGATGTGGTGGAAACAGCAAGAGAACTAGAATTAGAAGTGGAGCCTGAAGGTGTGACTGAATTGCTGCAATCTCACGATAAAACTTGAATGGATGAGGCGTTACTTTCTATGGATGAGCACAGAAAACGTTTTCTTGAGATGGAATCTACTCCTGGTGAAGATGCTGTGAAGATTGTTGAAATGACAACACAGGATTTAGAATATGACATAAACTTAGTTGATAAAGCAGTGGCAGGGTTTCAAAGGATAGACTCCAATTTTGAAAGAAGTTCTCCTGCGGGTAAAATATTATCAAACAGCATTGCGTGCTACAGAGAAATCATTAATGAAAGAGTCAATCGATGTGTCAAACGTCACTGTTGTCCTGTTTTAAGAAATTACCCCGGCTGCCCCAACCTTCAGAAGTGGCCACCCTGATAAGTTAGCAGCCACCAACATCGGGGTAAGTCCCTCCACCAGCAAAAAATGTCAGACTCTCTGAAGACTCAGATGATGGTTAGAGTTTTTTTGCAATAAAGTATTTTTTAATTAAGGTACGTTCATTGTTTTTTTGGACATAATGCTATTGCACACTTAATAGACTGTAGTATAGTGTAAACATAACTTTTATATGCCCTGGGAAACCAAAAAAATGCGTGTGAGTAACTTTATTGCAATATTCCCTGTATTGTGGTGGTCTGGAAATGAACCTGCAATATCTCAGAGGTATGTTTGTACAAACCAAATCCTTATTTCTTTTTATTTCCATTTTAAAGGTAAGTTTCATCAAAAGTATACAATCATTCCAAGGTATCAAACACACACATGCTTATGCACACACACACGCAGAAGACAGAGAGAGATCAACGCGGAATTTAGAGTTCCAAGATAGGAGAAAACAAAGCATGGCGTTTCTTAAAAATAGTTTTTAAGTGATGCTTAGGACAGAGCGAGAAGCCACCTGACTTTCATAACTGCTTCCCTCTGCCCAGCTATGTGGATTTATCGCCTGGTTCAGGGCGTGTAATCACATTGGGCTGGATCCCCACCATTCCTCCATCATAATTGTTCCCGAATTCTGCAACACTTTACACCCCCAAGTACAGGAGGCAACTGCATCATGAGGCTGAGGTGAGAGAGAGTTTGTGGGCCAGTCTCTTTACCACTTCTTTAGGTTTTGCCTAAAGCATAATCCTCATTTCTTTATTTAGACAGAATTTATGGCACAAACCCTTCTCTACTCACCTTCCAATGTGTACTTCCTGAATCACCTAGGTCTCCAGCATTCCACCAAGACTTGTGAGTGGTTAAAAACCATAGATATGGCCCTTGCCCTTTAAACTAGTTTGGGGAATAAGCCATGTACACCTGCAACCAGGGGAAAATAATTTAAGACCAATTTAAAATTAAATCCAGAACACTGGGTTATAAATCAGCGGATCCTCAACAAAAATGTGGTTAAAATACTAGAGCATTGCAGTCCATTCATTCACAGTAAACGCCATTGTGACGGGTTGTATATTCCAAAGAAGACTGCAACAATACCTCCTACACCACATCCTCTTCTAGACCCTTTCTACTGTCTGTCAAGAGGCTGCATTTATGCTCCCTTCCTTTGGACCTAAGTAGGCTTCTGAGACTGCCTCAACCAACAGAGAAGGGAAGATAGACATCAGTGACTTCTGAGGCAAGGTCATAGCAGTGCCCTGTGCTCGTTTCCTTGGGATATTTGCTCTTGGAAATCAGTTATCGCTTGTGAGAAAGCCCAAGCAGTCCACGGGGAGGCCTACATGGAAAGGAAGCCAGGCCTTGGTCTCCCTGCTCTGGCTGAGCTTCCCTCCAGTTGCCAGCACCAATTTCACATCCATGTTCCACCCATGAGCCATCTTGGACGTGACCCTCTGGCCCCTCACGGAGTCACCCCTAGTGACACAAAGTGGACCCATCCCACCATCCATGCCCAATTGTAGATTTGTGAGCAAAATTAATATTGTTGTTTTAAGCCACCAAATTTTGGCTGGTTTTTTTTCTCAGCAGTAGGCACATGGAATACCACATAGTACCAAACTTCACTTTCACTTGTATTTAGCTAGGCTTCCTTCAATAGAAAAAGGGATGGAGTTACATTAAAGCCCTGGAGAGTGAACATAAGTCACAATCTGTCTTGATTAGGCCCAATCACACAAATAACAACTGTTACCAGTGTGCCATTTATAGTTAGTCAATATATATTAAACCACTTTATAAATACTATGCAACAAAATTCATGTGCAGATCTAGGAAATACTCTTCTATAGTTTCGTCAAGACCAGTGTATGCCCAACGTGGGTAGGTCTTGAATGTTAACAACATCCATCTTCCTGAAAAAAGGGAATACATTTTTTGAGCTGTAAGAGTTTAGAGAAGGGGAAAATGAATCAGGGTTGGAATAGTCAGGGAATATATCCTAAAGGAAGTGGAACTTGGGCTTTGTGTTGAAGAGTGGGTTGCATTTGGACAGGCCACATGGAATGTGTACTGAGTAAGGGAAATACCATGCACAGATGCCACAGAATGGGATATAGGCCCAGGGTCTTTTCTAGACCAACTTGTCTAGAAGAGCAGAAAAACCTTAAGAAGGGGTGAATGAAAAAAAGGAGAGACCAGATTGCTTACAAAGCTGAAATGTAAACTCCTTTAGCACTGGTTTTAAATCTGGGTAA
Organism: Phocoena sinus; assembly: GCF_008692025.1. Taxonomy (NCBI): domain Eukaryota; kingdom Metazoa; phylum Chordata; class Mammalia; order Artiodactyla; family Phocoenidae; genus Phocoena; species Phocoena sinus. Next base: position 84,189,497 of record NC_045774.1, on the reverse strand, counting down.
CAGTTCCAGTAATTGCTGTCAATTTGCCTGTTGTATTTAGATGCATTAATTAGGAGTCCAAATAAATCTCTTTTTAATGGATTTTCTCCCTCTCTGCTTCTGAGACGTGCAACAGCATGCTTTTTACCAAAAGGGAGTTAACTCTTTTTTTTCCTCAAGCAGCTTCTTAAAATTTAAAAAACGTATATTGGTTATGTTTCTGTTTCTAAAGTCAAGCCCACGCTTCGGTAACAGGAAGGGCTTAATGGTTCTCTGTTGTCCCAGGCTTTCATATCAGTCCTAATAGCTTGAGTCAAAACCATTGACAACTGCATGTATCAGCTGATGGGCAGTTTCAGAGCTGAAGGAAGATAACCCCAGTTTTGTTACAGTCAACTTACCTCTGGCCCATACCCTCATTTCAGAATCCTATTCCTAGGATCAAGGTGGACCTTCCCACGCTTTCGTGTTTACACATCCAGTCACTTACCCATTAACTTCTATGTCCTAGGCACTAACCCAGTCACCACTGACTGTGGCCAAATCTATGAAGCAATGGTCTTTTTGGCCTCTGGGAAGGCGTGCCAACTCCCAAGGTCTTTGAGGTCGCCTGATAAATAGCTCTCTCTTACTGTTCAAATTCTGAACCCAATAAGATCAATTCGTGGCAGGTCAGAATGTCACTCAGGTAAACCTGGATGGGAGGATGCAGTTTATATCTGAGGATGAAAGAATTTCTCGGAAATAAACAGAGGTACCTTGCCTTGACCAGAGAAGTTTCACTCATTATGTCTTGTATTATTACATCCCCAACTGATGGGAGTAGAATGGAGGGTAGCTCTAGCTTCCAAGACCAAAGGGAACAGAAGGGCTAGAGCTACACATGCCCAGTTTCTCTCCAAAAAGACTTCCAAAAAGAGATGGTTGGGAAAGAAGAGAAATCTAGAGAATTGCTTGTACACAGGCTAGGAGTCAGCAAATGATGGCCCATGGGCCCATCACATGTTTTTGTACAGCCTGCAAGCTGAAAATAGGTTGTACATTTTTTTAATGATTGAAGAAAATCAAAAGAAGGATAATATTTTGTGACCCTTGAACACTACAGGAAGCTTACATTTCAGTGTCCATAAATAAAATTTTATCGGAACACAACCATGCCCCTTTGCTTACATGTTGTCTGTGGCTGCTGTCACCATACAGTGGCAAAGTTGAGTGTTTGTGACAGACCGTGCGGCACATAAAGCCTAAGATGCTTGCTGTTTGGCCCTTCACAGAAAAAGTTTGCTGACCCTTGACAAAGAAGGAAAAATCTGAGCGGAGAAGAATCATTCTCCCTGGAATTTTTACTGAAGTTGTATCCCCTTCTATGTTTCTGTCTGTGATGTGGGATCAACATTCTCTCAGCCCCACTGCTCAAAACCTTCCAGGCATTTTACGACTTTCCTTAACTACCTTATCTATCTAATCGCCACTTGTTTTCTGTTTGTTTTCTTTTTAAATTGTCTTTGAAATTTTCTTTCCATTTTTCCTGCTAGTTCCCTAGCTTCACCATTTCACACCAGGATCCCTGCAACAGTTTTCCAATTAGACATCTTAAGTCCACCATCTCCACAGTCTTTTTGAATTGAAAATAACATTAGAGACTTTCTATTCAATCCCCTCATTAGGAAAATGAGGACACTGTTACTCTGTGAGGCAAAATGACTTCCTCAAATTTGCAAATCTAACTTGTGATAGACCAGGACGGGGCCTCAGGTCTCCAAACAACAGTTCAGTGTTCCTTCTACCACGGCATGCTCAGTCCTCACATTGCCCTGCACATGAAATTTCCAAGTCAAGTTTATAATCTAGACCAGGAATCAAAAATTATAGTCTGTGGGCCAAATTGTGCTCTCCACCTGCTTTTTGGAAATTAGGTTTTATTGGAGCACAGCCATGATCATTTGTTTGCTTACTGTCAATGGCTGCTTTTTCACTGCTGTCTGTGGTGGAGTTGAGTAAGTTATACCAAAGACTGTATAGCTCACAAAGCCTAAAATATTTACTATCTAGTCCTTCAGAGAAAACATTTGCAGAGTCCTGATCTAGACTCTCTAAGTGTTCCACCTTATTTCTCATCACTCTCTGTGGCACTGATGTCTTTCTGTTCCCTATATTTATTCTTATTTTCTCTCGTTTTGTTAAGCTAAGCACATGACAGCCTGAAATGAAGACTACACTTCTCAGCTTCCTTTGTGTCTTGTGGCCAATGAAATTCGTGAGAATTCAGTGGACTTGTGCATGCAATTTCCAGGAATTGTCCTCCAAGGAAGGACGTGACTTTAAAGGATGAAAGTGTGCCCTTTTCTTCCAGCTGGAATGATGTCCAGATGACTGGAAAAGCCAGCATGCACAGTCAAATGATTTTGACAGGGAGCTAATATATGGCAGAGCCACACGATGGAAAGATCCTGGGTTCTTGACATCAGAGTCCTCAGATCACATAGCTCTGGGGTTTTTTTTTTCTTTTTTTTTTTTTTGCAGTACGCGGGCCTCTCACTGCTGTGGCCTCTCCCGTTGCAGAGCACAGGCTCCGGACGCGCAGCCTCAGCAGCCATGGCTCACGCGCCCAGCCGCTCCGCGGCATGTGGGATCCTCCCGGACCGGGGCATGAACCCGTGTCCCCTGTATCGGCAGGCGGACTCTCAACCACTGCGCCACCAGGGAAGCCCAGCTCTGGGTTTTTACATGAGTGGGAAATGCAATTCTATGTTAAACAAAATCCTCCACTAATTAAGATTTCTCTGCACTTGTAACTCATCCCAAGTGACACATTTTCCTATAGGAAATTTCTCTTGCAGACAAGCTGATATTTTTAGAACTTGTTGAATCAGTTATGCTTATTCCCACACCTCTATGCTTTTGCTCATGCTGGACTGGCCCCTTGTCCTCTCCATCTGACCACATTTTATGAACTAGTCAAAGCAGTTGATGCTGTATCTACATCCTGAAGTATTTTTCTTCTCTTTTCCTATTTAAAAGTAAGTGCAATGGATTTGGACAACTGAGATTACACACTGCATTACATTCTTTGAGTCATGTGTTTGATCTTTTATGCTCAGTGAGAATGTAGACTTTTAAAGGACTGGGATATAATTTCTTTTGTTTTATCTTTATTTCCAGGGTCTCCATACTATAGGTAACCTCAAATATTTGATGGATTTATTTGAATAAATTTTGGCAAAAGTGAGCCATACGTACTCATGAGCTCACAAGCTCATTCTTTAAACACAGAATGTCTTCCAACACCTGAGTCATAATGTACAAACCAGCCAAAGGAAGATCTGTCCCATCATAGGTAATTCGAAAATGCATATGATGGACATGTAGGCAAAGAGTTACATGCTGCCTAGTAAAGGCATCTTGAGACAATGCACATCACCTTTAGGTATGATAGATTGGACAGATGTGCCACGCTCTTACAGAAGTGAGCGGGTCAATTCTTTGTTCAAATCCTTCCTTTATGATTTATGAGATGCTCTGAGGCCCTGGAAGCTAAACAGCCATACCTTCTGCCTAAGTGACAGCACGTTAGACAAATACATTTAAACACTGGAACAAAAAGCTACTCAGATACTGTTTATACTGGTCCCAGTTCAGGAAGCAAACAGGAATGCACTGGCTTGTCAAGGACTCAAACGTCACAGCTCAAACATTTCCTGAGCCAACATGCAGGTAGTTTTCCCCCTGTGGAGCTGCAGAGGGTAGATTTACCCTTGTTTATCTACAAGGTATAGGGCCATTTATGCAAACCCAGCCTGCAGTTCATACATGGTGATGTACAGTCTGTATATGCACTCTAGTTGGCAGCAGAGCTCCTAGAACATTCTTACAAATGAATCGATCCCAGTACCCGTCAAAAGCCTATCTACAGGGCTTCCCTGGTGGCGCAGTGGTTGAGAGTCCGCCTGCCGATGCAGGGGACACAAGTTCGTGCCCCGGTCCGGGAGGATCCCACATGCCGCGGAGCGGCTGGGCCCGTGAGCCATGGCCGCTGAGCCTTTGCGTCCGGAGCCTGTGCTCCGCAACGGAAGAGGCCACAACAGTGAGAGGCCCGTGTGCCGCAAAAAAAAAAAAAAATTCTATCTACAGATAAGTGCCAGGAGCCACTGAAGGGAGAAGTGAGTGAAAACCATCTCTGCACTCACCATTTACGGCCAGGCTCCCCTGGGGAGGCAGACAGTTGCCTATCTGCAGAGGGAGTTAGACTATGGAAGAAGCAAAAGCTTGGCAGGAGGCATGGCAACAGAGGAGCTCGCAAGTCTTTTGTTAGTTGTAGTAAACGTGTTCCTGTCCAGATCCCCGAAGGCTTATTCCCCCAGTTTCACAGAACATTTTGTTCAAATCTTCTTGATTTCTTCATTAGTCATTGTTACTTATTTGAAGTTCTTGTCAGAAAATTTCTTTTTCTTAATGAGAAGATGTCATTAAGTTATGACTGTTTGTATCATTTCCACCAACCTTGGTTTAAGAAAGAAACCTTATTCCTTCACCTGGCTTCTCACCTTCAGCCCAGACCTGCCTGCCTTAGAAAATTAGAAAATCCAAAGCCCACAGATCATTCTGAGACCTCAGCCCCAATGGTAAGAGGAACAAAAGGGACTCATTGCCTTTTATTTTAAGGTAGCCGTTCTTCTTAGATGTCTTAGGTCACCTGTACATTTCTGCCCCATCTACTCCTAGATACCCTATTACAGTCCAGTCCGCATATTTATCCTCATCTTCATCAGGGACTTCTCCAGCAGTTAAATTTATCTTATTCACTGTAAACACTCTCCTTTCCTTCATAAGCCTTCCCTTCACTAATTATGTTAGAAAAATATAATTAAAAACAAAATATTCCCTGGTGGCGCAGTGGTTAAGAATCCGCCTGCCAATGTGGGGGACACGGGTCTGATCCCTGGTCTGGGAAGATCCCATGTGCCGTGGAGCAACTAAGCCCATGCACCATAGCTACTGAGTCTGTGCTCTAGAGCCCACATGCCACAACTACTGAAGCCTGCGTGCTCTAGAGTCCACGTACCACAATTACTGAGTCCATGTGCTGCAACTACTGAAGCCAATGCACCTAGAACCCATGCTCTGCAACAAGAGAGCCCACCGCAATAAGAAGCCCATGCACTGCAATGAAGAGTAGCCCCCTCTTGCCTCAACTAGAGAAAGCCCACACACAACAACGAAGACCCAACACAGCAAAAAAAATCTTCTCCCAACCCAGAAAACCTTCCCACAAAGGGAGAGGAGAAAGAAAACAGTTTCATTATGGAATAAGCATTAAACCAGAATGTGATGTGCATCACAGGCAGTCCACTAATAGATACAAAGACAGAGAAATCTCACCCTTTATACAGCCGAGCAGATACAGCCCATTCCGTATGTTTGCAAGATAATAACTAGTGCTTACATAAGAGGACTCGACAGCACCATTTGTTACACAGAGTTCATCCTGACTGTACCTGGTTATTGGGGTGATCGTCTGTGTTAGATAATTGGCTTTTTCCAGGGGAAAACAATCTCATCTTTTTGTGACAGGAGGCTGTTTTGCAACTTGTAGCCAGGCACCCCCAAAGTTAGGCTCTAGCCCTCCCACAGAGATGGAGAGACTGGGCAGTATTGCTCTTGATATTTACATTCCAAAGAATGGTTCCCAGGTCCTTGAGAAAGTCATTCCTGGGTCATAAAGATAACAAAAGGCCTATCTAGTACTCAAATGTATTTATAAAATTTTAAAGAAAGAAGAAAGAGCTCACTAAAGTAAATGCTCTAAAAACTAGAAGGGGGAAAGTTTCTTCCCTTATTTTCTACAGAGGGAACTGGGTCTCTTATTTTAAATTTGTATTTGTCCTCACAATTATACCTTAACTTTAATCTCCTTGTTCTAACTAATGCAATCATGTGTGATGAGGGAGGAGAAATTTGAAGGCCAGTGATGGAAAAGCTCCAAAAAGGAGATTGTAGAGAGAACCAGGGAGAAAACAGGCATAGACCTTACTCTGAGGCAGGAAGAAAATATGGTACTTGAACGCGGTTCAGAAACACTCACTGGCTGTCCCTCACAGGTGAAGTGTTCGGTGGGATTCTTGGGTCCTACCCTAGACATTTGAATTTAGCAAGTTTTGGGAACTTAAGTTCAGGCTCCAAAACATAGAATTAAAGAAAGAAAAAACTTTCCCAGAGAGATCACAAAGGCAGAGTAGGAGGACATGGAACTCACCTCCCTCCACAAACACATCAAAATTACATCTACATCTACATTTCTCACTGAAAATAATCTGGGGACTGGCAGAAAAAGTCCTGTACTACCAAGGCTGTAAGAAAGATTCACACAGAATCAGGTAGGAAGGGAGGAGAAGCCATCAGGTCAGGACCTAGGCCCCTGGGAGGGGACTCAGAGGAAAAGGGAGATTCACAGCTGGAGAACCACCCTGTGGTGTGAGTGGCTTGAGCCACATATTGGGCACCGAGCCCTGGGGTCCATCATCAGAAAAGAGGAATCCACATAGCTGGCTAGAAAACCAGTGGGACTGACATGGGGCTGTAAGAAACCTACATTCCTCTCATGAAGAAAACACTCAAGTAGCAAAATGGCAAGAAGTATACATACCTATCAATATCATTTTAAATGTCAGTGGAGTAAATGCTCCAAACGAAAGACATAGGGTGGTTGATTAGTTTTAAAAAGAGAAATCTATATGCTGTTTACAAGAGACTCACCTCAGAGCTAAAGACACACACAGACTGAATTTGAGGGGAAGGAAAAAGATATTTCATGCAAATGGAAATGACAATAAAGCAGGGATAGCAATACTCATATCTGACCAAGTAGACTTTAAAAGAAAGTCTATAACAAAAGACAAAGAAGGGTATTATACAATGATAAAGGGATCAATACAAGAAGAGGCTATTACACTCAACATATATGCACCCAGTACTGGAGCACCTAAATATATAAAGCAAATAGTAACAGACACAAAGAGAAAAATGTACAATATATACCATAATAGTCTGGGACTTTAACACCCACTGACATCAATGGACAGATCATCCAGACAGAAAATCACAGAAAAGAACATAGGCAGATGTTCTTTGATATAAATCATAGCAATATTTTTTTCGATCTCCTAAGGCAGATGAAACAAAAGCAAAAATAAATAAATGGGACCTAATTAAACTTAAAAGCTTTTGCACAGCAAAGGAAACCTTTGAAGAAACAAAAAGACAACCTCTGAATGGGAGAAAACATTTACAAATAATAAGGGGTTAATATCCAAAATATAAAAAACAGCTCATATAACTCAACATCAAAAAAATAAACAACCTGATTAAAAAATGGGCAGAAGATCTTTAATAGACATTTTTCCAAAGAAGATATACAGATGACCAACAGGCATACGAAAAGATGTTCAACATCACTAATCATAAGGGAAATACAAATCAAAACCACAATGAAATATCACCTCACACTTGTCAGAATGGCCATAATCAAAGAGAACACAAATAACCAATGTTGGTGAGGGTGTGGAGAAAAGGGAACCCTCCTACACTCTTGGTGGGAATGTAAATTGCTGCAGCCATTGTGGAAAACTGTATGGAGGTTTCTCAAAAAACTAAAAATAGAAGTACCGTATAACCCAGCAAGCTCACTGCTAGGTATTTATCTGAAAAGAAAAAAACAAAACAAAAAACCACTAATTTGAAAAGATACATGCACCCCAACATTCATAGCAGCATAATTTACAACAGCCAAGATACAGAAGCAACCTAAGCGTCCATCAACAGAGGAATGAATAGAAAAGGTGTGTTATATATTTGCACAATTTAATATTACTCAGGATAAAAAGAAATAAAATTTTGCCATTTGCAACAGCATGTATGGACCTAGAGGGTATCATGCTTAGTGAAATAAGTCAGACAGAGAAAAAAAACCACTGCATGTTATCACTTATATGTAGAAGCTAAGAAATAAAATAAATGAATGAATATAATAAAAGAGGAACAGACTCAGATATAGAGAACAAACTAGTGGTTACCAGTTGGGAGAGGGAAAGGGACTGGGGCAAGACAGCTGTAGGAGATTAAGAGATACTAACTACTATGGACAAAGTAAATAAGTAACAATTATATATTGTACAGCACAGGGAAATATACATTAATTTGTAATAACTTTTTTTTTGCGGTATGCAGGCCTCTCACTGCTGTGGCCGCTCCCATCGTGGAGCACAGGCTCCGGATGCACAGGCCCAGCGGCCATGGCTCACGGGCCAAGCCACTCTGCAGCATGTGGGACCCTCCCAGACCAGGGCACGAACCCGTGTCCCCTGCATCGGCAGGCGGACTCTCAACCACTGCGCCACCAGGGAAGCCCTGTAATAACTTTATATGGAGTGTAATCATTAAAATGTTGAATCATTACATCTCACACCTGAAACTAATATTATAAATCAACTATACGTCTATAAAAAATAATTAATTAATTAAAGAGAAAAAGGTTTTCCAAATGATTTTGATGTACAGCCAGATATAAAAACAACTGACTAGGGGTATGATAACGTGAGCATTGCTCTCATTTTTCCCTTGGGTCAGTCTTACAGAGTTTGCCCTAAGATCTTGGAGAAATGGAGATAGAAATAAATAAAATACGTAATACTAGTAGTGTGTTAAAAAATAAATAAATAAGCAAAGGCCATTCTATTTGAAAATTTTGAAAATGGAATTAAAAAAATCACTTTTCCCACCACAGAAAATACAGCCTTATTTTTAGATTCCACATACAAGTGACATCATACTGTATTTGTAGAAACAGAGAGCAGAATGGTGGTTACCAGGGACTGGGGATGGAGGAATTGGGGAAATATTGGTCAAAGGGCATAAACTTGAGGTCAGAAGATGAATACGTTCTGGAGACCTAGTGCCCAGCACTGTGATTGTAGCTAACAATACTGTATTATATACTTCAAAGTTGCTAAGAAACTAAATCTTAAGTGTTCTTATCACAAAAAAGAAATGACAATGGTGAGACATGTTGGAGGTGTTAGCTAATGCTACAGTGGTAATTATATTGTGATAAACAAATGTATCAATTCCACACATTGTACACCATAAACTTATACAATGTTATATATCAATTATATCTCAATAAAAAATTATAAAAAGAGAGCTGCTCTTGCAGATGGTTTCTACTTCCCTCCCATCTATGTCACGGGGTTTGAGGGGTGGACATCTGCAAGGCCCCAGGGCTTCAGAGGAGGCTGGCAGAGATAACAACCACAGAGGTCTGTAAGAGTCACATGGAAAGGACACTTCCAGGAGATGGGAAAGACTTGAGTGGGAAGGGGACGTCCCGGGATCTCTAGGTGGAGGCTCAGATCAGCTACCATTAACTTTACCCTCATCCTCTTGATTGTTTTCATCCAGACTTTTTTTTTTTAATGTAGATCTTTTTTAAATTTTATTTTTATTTATTTTAATTATTTTTTGGCCTCGCAGTATGCGGTATCTTAGTTCTCCAACCAGGATTGAACCACACCCCCTGCTGTGGAAGCCCAGATTCCCAACCACTGGACCACCAGGGCAGTCTCCAGACTTTTGATTTATGGTGAAAAGCTAAAGGTGAAGGCACCATTTCTGCTAACAAATGACTGACAGCAACAATTAATCACAAAGCTCAGTTGAAGGCTGCACTTTCTGAGTACCATTTGGACCCTAGGAGGTTGATAAAATATGAATTTCCTAGCGTCTGTAGATAGACTATAAAGCCTACAAAAGATGTTTGCAAGATTTCCTGGTAGGGCGGCCAGCAGCACTGTTCATTACTATGTTCTGTCTAAAAAATAGATGGTCTAAAAGTAGTGTCTTGATCACAGTGGGATGGGTGGAGAGGTGCAAGGGCAAGACAAGAGTGCACGGGGATACTATCATAAAGCAATATGATTTATCAGACATAAAACACCAATGGTTTTTGGAGCCTACTATAGGTAATATGAATCTTTTATAACCCTATCCACCAACCAGAAATATATCCATCCAAAATCACAAAATTGCAGTAAATACTAGTTCACATCAGTGTAGTAATGAAAATAAAACAAAAGAAATGGTAGTGACTCCTATTCTCAAATGAAATTCAGCCTCTTCTGGTAATTAGTAGGGTATCCAGTTTCTCCAGCAATAACATCACACTGAGCAAACGGCTTCTGAACATGTACCTGTAAAGATGCTGTGAGAAAAACTGCCGTAGGTTGAGCACCTGTAGTGTGTCAGGCGGGAGGCTAAGTATCCTACACAGGTTATCTCAGAAACGCTCAGAGTAATTGGAAGAATTAGGTGTTATTTACAGTTTACACATATCGAGTCTAAATTTCTGAGAAATAAATTGCCCAGAATGGTACGACTAGGGATAGTGGAAGCGGAATTGAAGGTGAGGACTTCTGGACACAAAGCCCTTTGCATTTTCACCCTGCTTTCTAGTATCGATTCTGTGGATTATGCATCCTCTAGGCTTCTACTCTATGATTTGATTCTAAATGGTCATGAGATAGAGGAACTGTCTGATTAGTCCTTTTCTCGTTGGACATGCAATCCCTAATGACTTCAATTACCCAATATCTTAAAAAGGGCAATCTTACATTTTTATTTCCAGTGGTCTCTGACTTAATGTTCCCCTATCTGTATAAGTTTTTGAAGGACTAATATATTAATATATTGCATATATTATAACACTTGTGCAAAGATAAAATCATTTTACAATGAGATTAAATATTTTCAATATAACACCTTCAGTATTTTTAAGTTTTATTTATCCACTCTGCCCAAATATACTGAGTACAATGAGATGAAAGATGTTGCCTTATTTTGGAAAACCTTGGTTTAGTATTTTGTTATACATTAATTAGATTCCAGGTCAGTTTTGAAATTCAGTTTATTTTGATATTTACGTGAGACATTTTTTATTTGGCCATGGCAGTCATTAAAAGCAAATATTCAACTGGTAAGTATGCTTTTTCTCTGATGTCATCCTACTGTCCTTGAAAACTCATTAGACAGTGTTACTTTATATTTTTCACAAGTGGTTTCAAATACCCAATAACATGAAATATTTTTAAATTATCTAGAAAATTCTGTTTCCAATTTTCTTAAATGTGTGTAGAGGGTGTGTGTGTGTGTATAAGTGTGTATATATATTTATATCAATGGCACGTATTGCTAAATGGTGAAAAGATATCCAGATGTTTATTTTCAATATATTTTCTCTATAGTACAAAAGGCAGTTATTTTCTCACTTGCTGTTATTATAAAACTTACATGTGGATAATGCAAAAGTATCTGGTGGACCCTGTTAGATCTAAGCAGATGGTCGCTGTTTCTAACCATGGAGTGAGGCTGACAAAGAGCTCCTACTGCGAGTGTCACTCTGACAGTTTCTTGTGTGCACAGGTGCTTATATTATTGATATCATTTTCAAGTTTAACATCCATATTAATATTTAAACCTCTTTTCCATTTTTGAGATATATTTATTAAAACTCAATAATAAGCTCTGTAAATCCATTTATCCAGTAATGTTACTGTGTGGCAGGGCCCTGATTAGACATGTGAGGGACCTCTGTCAGCCCAATTCTCAGTGCAAAACTCAACTCTCTGTGCAGGAAATCTTACCTACTGTGTATAACCCATCCTGGTGAAAAATATAGGGACCACTCAGGGCAGCCAGTGCCCATCCATAGGTGACACTTCGTAAAGCTCAATTCCTTATAAAAAATTAAAAATAAACACAAGTAAATGTTCCAATATTTTCTCCATACAGCATAAGTGGTGCCCATACACCTTCCCAGAGACTGCTGTGTGGTCAACTCCCACTTAGATGCCCAATCAACACCCCAAAACAACTTATCCAAAACAGAATATCTCCTTTTTATATTCTACCACAAACCAAAATGTACCACTTTCCTGTGTTCCTACCTTTAAATATTAAAGGAAAAAATGCCCCAAATCAAGAAACATTGGTCAGCACTTACTAGGTGCCAGCATTGCACCAGACAACACAATGCAAATTCAACCCAAATTGTCAATATCCTTAATCTGCAATGTACTTTTATAAACTGATAAGAAAAACTGATAATTTCCAAGAAATGTATGAAAAAGATTTGATTTCATTAGTAATCAAAAAAATACATCTTCTTAAAAAAGAGAGGCCACTTTTATCAGTCAAGTTACACAAGATATTTTAAATGGCAGTACTCTATATTAGTGATGAAGAGAATGTTCTTTGTATAATACCATTTGACAAAATTTGTCAAGGATTTAAGAAATGTTTGTGCCATTTTAAACTATGATTAACAATGTCATTTTCATAAATTTATTTTAAAGACATACTCATAAAAGTATGGAAAGATTGATTTAAAAATTAGTCTAGCAGGGCTTCCCTGGTGGCGCAGTGGTTGAGAGTCCGCCTGCCGATGCAGGGGACGCGGGTTCGTGCCCCAGTCCGGGAAGATCCCACATGCCGCGGAGCGGCTGGGCCCGTGAGCTATGGCTGCTGAGCCTGCGCGTCCGGAGCCTGTGCTCCGCAACGGAAGAGGCCACAACAGTGAGAGGCCCACGTACCACCAAAAAAAAAAAAAAAATTAGTCTAGCAAAACATTGGAGACAATTTAAATATCCAACAATTGGAGATTAGGTAAATCAACTGCAGTGGATCCAAAAGATGGACAAGTATGTGATTATTAAAATCAGATTCTGAAAGAATATTTAATGATATGATATAATTGTAAGTGAAAAAAGACAGGATATAAAGTAAATAAAGGAAGATCTCAATTTTGTAAAAAAAAAAAAGTCTCAAAAAATAAGAATAGAAGGAAACACATTTTTTTTTTTTGCGGTACACGGGCCTCTCACTGTTGTGGCCTCTCCTGCCGTGGAGCACAGGCTCCAGACGCGCAGGCTCAGCTGCCATGGCTCACGGGCCCAGCTGCTCCGCGGCATGTGGGATCTTCCCAGACCGGGGCACGAACCCGTGTCCCCTGCATTGGCAGGCGGACTCCCAACCACTGCGCTACCAGGGAAGCCCAGGAAACACATTTTTAACAATGTATGTCTCTGTGTAATAGAGTTACAAGTGGTTTCCACTTAAATTTTTTATGCTCTTTCATATTCTAACAAATTTCTACATTGAATATATATGTATATATACACACATATATGTATATATATTATATATATATATTATATTATATATATATACACACACACATTCTATTCACTATAGACATTTAAAATTTTTGAAATATTTTTGGATATTCTCTGATATGCACCCAAATCAAATCCTGTGTTATGTGTACATGTGCATATACAGGATTTAATTTTGCAGCATACCATAAAAAATCCCAGTACATGGCCTAAGCAAGACAAAGATTTATTTCTCTCACTTGACTGAGGTCTGGAGGAAGGGAATCTGGAGGCTGGCAGGTCCAGGGTTACCAGTGGCTGAGGCTTCTCATACCTTTCGGTTCCACCACTAGAACATGGCTTCCTTGCTCAGGGTCACCTTACCATCCATTCCATCTGCATTCCTGGAAGGAAGAGGGATGAAAGGGGGTAACAAAGGTCACACCTCCTACCAAAGTCAGGGCCCTGTGAGGGAGTCTTTTGGGAATCCCTACCCAGTAACATCTCATGGCCACCATATCTGCAAGCTGTGACCTGGAGACTTTACGTAGACATACGTCACTGCTTGGAGTAAATTCTGGGCTTTCTTCTAAGGAAGTAGGAAAGAATGGCATTTGCATAGGCAATCTGTGGGCTGTACTACACTGATGATAATAAAACTGCCTTTTAAATTTTTCTGTAAAGCATGATGGTGGCAGAACAACAAAAAGAATCTATGTGAGGAAAAAAAGAATGGAGGAGAAAAGAGGAGATGCAGATAAAATAAAGAGTCGCAGGAAATGAAGGATTATTCTGATGCTCATTAGTGGGGAAAGAGAAGGCTCAACAATGGCTTAACTCCCAACCATGCTAAATTTCTAATACACCCTATACCACTTTCCAAAAATAAATTCAAAGGAATGAATTGAAAAGGAGAGAAAAGTCCTGAAAGGCAACGGCATTCAGTCTTCCTTGTCTCTTTCCAGGATTCCAGGAATTAAAGTAAATCTTGGGAACACAGTACATATGGCTAAATTAGAGCCTGATTCTTCTGTTTCTCCCTGTGTAAAATAGAGAAGGCTAGAATTCCTGTAACGTGTAATTTGTATCTTAAAAAATATCAGTGCAATCCAGTCTCCTACACCATGGGATTAATATCTCTATACAATACTTGCTATTAAACATATTTCTTGCTTTTCATATGAGTTTGTTATATAAATATGAATAATATTTAAATGTATATGCAATTTTAGATGGATATATATTTATATAGAAATATATAGAAAATTACATATAAAGATATATATTATAAATATATATATGTATTTTTCTAGCCATTTTTAAAAATAATCTCAAGGGCATATTATGAGTTATCAAAGAAAAGTATTTTGAATTCATTTTGAAGTTAAAAGTTAAACTTTAAATCAGGTACATGATTCTAGAAAAGTTGAAGCACAGAGAGTAACAGAAAGCCTTAAAACTAAATAAAAACAAAGGATTACCCCAGTTTATCCAGTTATATAGCTGAAGAAGTGACAAGAAAATTAAAGAAATTCCTATATAAATTTTAGATTAGCTAATTGAAAGACATTAGCATTTCTGAGTAAAAAAGATGGTCAAAATATCCAAAGAGAATTTGATGCCTGGGTCTAAAATGGAACCACAATGATTATTCTAGAGAGAACAATTAGAAGATGCTCAAAATTAAAACATGGAGGTCTTCTATTTCTTCAGAAATGAAGTTGAGTATATGATGGTGACATTCCCTTCCATGCCATCCCACTATTCTGTGTTGTTATTTTCCTTTTTTTTTTTAATTTGATAAGTGTGAGATTGTGTATATATTGGCAGAGAGCCTAGTTTGCAGAGGAAACATAGGAATAAAAATATCTATGAACACCTGCTAACATTTCCAAGATCAACAGAACATTTCCATGATGCTTCCCTAAAAGTGACTGTCCTCCCTGTTCTAAGGTTTAAGGTCTATGATCAGAAACCCACTCCATGTTATAAAGCAGAAACTAACACACCATCGTAAAGCAATTATACCCCAATAAAGATGTTTAAAAAAAAAAAAAAAAGAAACCCACTCCTACCAAACAGAGAGCTCTCCTTTTGATACTAAGCAATAGGATGTTGATAATCACAGGAATTTAATTTCCCCACTTAATGTCAGTAGTAAATTTGGTTAAGGCAGGACAACACCATTATCAAAGAACAGCTAGCAGATCATTTAAAAGCTACTAAATTATGCCATGGAATCTTTGAATTTATTATCACTTTACATTCTACTGACTCATTTATCTAAAGCACCAGAAAGCTCCTAAATTCTGAATCATTCCTACCTGATCATTCAGAATCAAGCAATCAAACAGCATTTATCAGAAGCCTTCTGGCACGTTGTGCAATATTGGGAATTTTACCAAGAGACTTCTCTAGAAATACGATCCCTGATCTCTGAAAACTTGCCTCGTGGAAATGTTAAAAAGAATTTTAACAGCTGTCTGGTGCTGTATATCGTTCCTTGTCACACATTGTCATAAATGTGTCACAATAACCCAACAAAGTCGGCACAATTGTCATCTTCATTAGGTAAAGTGACGGGCCCAAGATTACAAAACTGATAATAAGTGATACCAGTTTCAAATACAACTCAAATAACAACACTGCCCTGGACCCACATAGAGCATAAAGGACCAAAGTATCTACATTGTGTATCAATGTAGCACAACCACTGTACATTTGTTCTAAAACATGATGTTTATGTGTATTTGCAACATAAATATGAATATATCTTTTATAAATACAATATATGCAAAAACCAAACAAAAGCACAAAAAACCTTAAACTGAAACAAGAAGTCCACATTGATTAACTTCATTTAATCAACTAGGTTAAGGCAAAATTTTCCTAGTCAGTGCTCAATAAATAGCTTCCATTATTATTATTAATAATAATAATATTATTATTATTAAAGTAGTGTGCTTTCAGGGGTTGAATAATATGGGGAGTGGGGGATTTCCTGATTGGATATCACCCAAGTCGCAGATCCAAAAGAAATGCCCTTTCCTTCCCAGCAGATACAACTAGACATCTAGAAGTAATCCAACTCAGAATACCACCCCAAAATGTGTAAAACTTAAAATTAATTTTCTTTCTTTACTGTGAGACAGACAGATACTACAATGCCAGCTGATAATGCAAGAAGGCCTTTGCTTCCTTCAGTCTATCTAATAATGGACTAATTTTCCCAAACCTAGGAATATGTCCCCAGCCCAGCTAACTCTGGACCCCTGGGTCTCCCGGGCTGTCTCATCTGTAATGTACCAAGTCTGCATGGCTGAGGACTTAAGAGTAATCATAGATGAAGTGTCAAGGAGGAAACAAAAGAGCATAGATGTCAGGTCAAATGAGATTAATTCTATTCTTCTGGATCTTAGAGCAGCTTTATCTAACATAACAATCTTCAGGATACAAAATAAAGCCACTAAACTATACTCTGTATTTTCAAGTCGTAAAGTTCATCACTAATGTAAAAAGATTACTTTAAATATTGTCCATAAATCACCCTCAGTAACAATTTCCAAAACAGAAACAAAAGGTAAAATATACTCTCTAATCTGAATTTATGGTTTGTCTGCATCATAAGACAAAAATGTATCCTGACGAGTTCTCTGAATTGTCAGTTTATTGTACTACTGAGTTTTCAAGTGTTTTACCTTCTGGGTATAAGGCCAATATTTGCATCTCGACTCATTTTTATAGCTACGTTACATGATTGTTATGACCAAGAATTTAGCATTCTGGTATACGAACAATAAACTCCTGGAATCTTGTAAACATTTTATTTCTGTTCCTTCACAACAACTAAAAGGTGCTAATTCTACAACCTTTCTTTGTACAGTTGGGGTCACACATACGGAATTAGAAGTCAAAGTAGATGAAACATTTTGGAGTATAGGTATCAGAAATGGTAAAATACTATATTGAACAGGTTTACATAATTTGTTCATTATATTATTAGTTTTTAATGGGAAAAAATAATATTTATGTTTAGACAAACACAAAAAGTCAACTTGCAGTTGTCAGCCTGCACCAAAAGATGATTTAAGCTAAAGAAAAAAAGCTAATTTCATAATTTTTGAATTCAAAAATTTCTATTTTAAAATATTTAATGGTGGGGACGACAGGAAGATGGCGTAAGAGTAAGACGCGGAGATCACCTTCCTCCCCACAGATACACCAGAAATACATCTACACGTGGAACAACTCCAACAGAACACCTACTGAACGCTGGCTGAAGACCTCAGGCCTCCCAAAAGGCAAGAAACTCCCCACGTACCTGGGTAGGGGAAAAGAAAAAAGAAAAAACAGAGACAAAAGAATAGGGACGGGACCTGCACCAGTGCGAGGGAGCTGTGAAGGAGGAAAGGTTTCCACACACTAGGAGCCCCTTTGCAGGCAGAAACTGTGGGTGGCGGAGGTGGGGAGCTTCGGAGCTGCGGAAGAGAGCACAGCAACAGGGGTGCGGAGGGCAAAGTGGGGAGATTTCTGCACAGAGGATCAGTGCCGACCGGCACTCACCAGCCCGAGAGGCTTGTCTGCTTCCCTGCCGGGGCGGGTGGGGCTGGGAGCTGAGGCTCGGGCTTCAGTCGGAGCGCAGGGAGAAGACGGGGGTTGGCGGCATGAACACAACGTGCAGTGGGTTAGTGCACCACGGCTGGCCGGGAGGGAGGGAGTCCGGGGAAAATGTCTGGACCAACCGAAGAGGCAAGACACTTTTTCTTCCCTCTTTGTTTCCTGGTGCGTGAGGAGAGGGGATTAAGAGCGCCGCTTAAAGGAGCTCCAGAGACGGGCAGAAGCCTGTGTGTGAGCACAGGTCACTATCCACACCCCGCTCCCGGGAGCCTGTGCAGCCTGCCACTGCCAGGGTCCCAGGATCCAGGGACAACTTCCCCAGGAGAACGCATGGTGTGCCTCAGGCTGGTGCAACGTCACGCCGGCCTCTGCAGGCCTGCCCCACACTCCGTGCCACTCCCTCCCCCCAGCCTGAGTGAGCCAGAGCCCCCGAAACAGCGACTCCTTTAACCCCGTCCTGTCTGAGCTAAGAACAGACGCCCTCCGGTGACCTACACACAAAGGCGGGGCCAAGTCCAAAGCTGAGCCCCTGGGAGCTGTGAGAACAAAGAAGAAAAAGGGAAATCTCTCCCAGCAGCCTCAGAAGCAGTGGATTAAAGCTCCACAATCAACTTGATGTACCTGCATCTGTGGGATACATGAATAGACAACGAATCATCCCAAATTGAGGAGGTGGACTTTGGGAGCGAGATTTATGATTTTTTCCCCTTTTCCTCTTTTTGTGGGTGTGTATGTGTATGCTTCTGTGTGAGATTTTGTCTGTATAGCTTTGCTCCCACCATTTGTCCTAGGGTTCTATCCGTTCGTTTTTTGTTTGTTTGTTTTTAATTTTTTTCTTAATAAGTATTTTTTACTTTAATAACTTTATTATATTTTATTTTATTTTACTTTATCTTCTTTCTTTCTGTCTTTTTTTCTTCCTTCTCTCCTCCCTTCCTTCCTTCCTTCCTCCCTCCCTCCCTCCTTTCTTTCTTTCTTTCTTTCTACTTCTACTAATTCTTTCTTTCTACTTTTTCTCCCTTTTATTCTGAGCCATGTGGATGAAACGCTCTTGGTGCTGCAGCCAGGAGTCAGTGCTGTGCCTCTGAGGTGGGAGAGCCAACTTCAGGACACTGGTCCACAAGAGACCTCCCAGCTCCACATAATATCAAATGGCAAAAATCTCCCAGAGATCTCCATCTCAACACCAGCATACAGCTTCACTCAAAGACCAGCAAGCTACAGTGCTGGACACCCTATGCCAAACAACTAGCAAGACAGGAACACAACCCCACCCACTAGCAGAGAGGCTGCCTAAAAGCATCAGTCCACAGACACCCTAAAACACAAGACCAGACGTGGACCTGCCCACCAGAAAGACAAGATCCAGCCTCATCCACCAGAACACAGGCACTAGTCCCTTCCACCAGGAAGCCTACACAACCCACTGAACCAACTTTAGCCACTGGGGACAGACACCAAAAACAATCAGAACTATGAACCTGCAGCCTGCAAAAAGGAGACCCCCAAACACAGTAAGATAAGTAAAATGAGAAGACAGAAAAGCACACAGCAGATGAAGGAGCAAGATAAAAACCCACCAGACCTAACAAATGAAGAGGAAATAGGCAGTCTACCTGAAAAAGAATTCAGAATAATGATAGAAAAGATGATCCCAAATCTTGGAAATAGAATAGACAAAATGCAAGAAACATTTAACAAGGACCTAGAAGAACTAAAGATAAAACAAACAACAATGAACAACACAATAAATGAAATTAAAAATACTCTAGATGGGATCAATAGCAGAATAATTGAGGCAGAAGAATGGATAAGTGACCTGGAAGATAAAATAGTGGAAATAACTACTGCAGAGCAGGATAAAGAAAAAAGAATTAAAAGAACTGAGGACAGTCTCAGAGACCACTGGGACAACATTAAACACAACAACATTCAAATTATAGGAGTTCCAGAAGAAGAAGAGAAGAAGAAAGGGACTGAGAAAATATTTGAAGAGATTATAGTTTAAAACTTCCCTAATATGGGAAATGAAATAGTTAATCAAGTCAAGGAAGCACAGAGAGTCCCATACAGGATAAATACAAGGAGAAATACACCAAGACACATATTAATCAAATGGTCAAAAATTAAATACAAAGAAAACATATTAAAAGCAGCAAGGGAAAAATAACACACAAGGGAATCCCCATAAGGTTAACAGCTGATCTTTCAGCAGAAACTCTGCAAGCCAGAAGGGACTGGCAGGACATATTTAAAGTGATGAAGGAGAAACACCTGCAACCAAGATTACTCTACCAAGCAAGGATCTCATTCAGATTTGTTGGAGAAATTGAAACCTTTACAGACAAGCAAAAGCTGAGAGAGTTCAGCACCACCCAACTAGCTTTACAACAAATGCTAAAGGAACTTCTCTAGGAAAGAAACACAAGAGAAGGAAATGACCTACAATAACGAACCCAAAACAATTAAGAAAATGGGAATAGGAACATACATATGGATAATTACCTTAAATGTAAATGGACTAAATGCTCCCACCAAAAGACACAGATTGGCTGAATGGATACAAAAATAAGACACATATATATGCTGTCTACAAGAGACCCACTTCAGACCTAGAGACACATGCAGACTGAAAGTAAGAGGATGGAAAAAGATATTACATGAAAATGGAAACCAAAAGAAAGCTGGAGTAGCAATTCTCATATCAGACAAAATAGACTTTAAAATGAAGACTATTAGAAGAGACAAAGAAGGACACTACATAATGATCAAGGGATCGATCCAAGAAGAAGATATAACAATTGTAAATATTTATGCACCCAACATAGGAGCACCTCAATACATAAGGCAAATACTAACAGCCATAAAAGGGGAAATTGACAGTAACACATTCATAGTAGGGGACTTTAACACCCCACTTTCACCCATGGACAGATCATCCAAAATGAAAATCAATAAGGAAACACAAGCTTCAAATGATATATTAAACAAATGGACTTAATTGATATTTATAGGACATTCCGTCCAAAAACAGCAGAATACACATTTTTCTCAAGTGCTCATGGAACATTCTCCAGGATAGATCATATCTTGGGTCACAAATCAAGCCTTGGTAAATTTAAGAATATTTAAATTGTATCAAGTATCTTTTCTGACCACAATGCTATGAGACTAGATATCAATTATAAGAAAAGATCTGTAAAAAACACAAACACACGGAGGCTAAACAATACACTACTTAATAACGAAGTGATCACTGCAGAAATCAAAGAGGAAATAAAAAAATACCTAGAGACAAATGACAATGGAGACACGACAACCCAAAACCTGTAGGATGCAGCAAAAGCAGTTTTAAGAGCGAAGTTTATAGCAATACAATCCTACCTTAAGAAACAGGAAACATCTCAAATAAACAACCTAACCTTGCACCTAAAGCAATTAGAGAAAGAAGAACAAAAAACCCCAAAGTTAGCAGAAGGAAAGAAATCATAAAAATCAGATCAGAAAAAAATGAAAAAGAAATAAAGGACACGATAGCAAAGTTCAATAAAACTATAAGCTGGTTCTTTCAGAAAATAAACAAAATTGATAAACCATTAGCCAGACTCATCAAGAAAAAAAGGGAGAAGACTCAAATCAATGGAATTAGAAATGAAAAAGGAGAAGTAACAACTGACACTGCAGAAATACAAAAGATCATGAGAGATTACTACAAGCAACTCTATGCCAATAAAATGGACAACTTGGAAGAAATGGACAAATTCTTAGAAATGCACAACTTGCCAAGACTGAATCAGGAAGAAATAGGAAATATGAACAGACCAATCACAAGCACTGATATTGAAACTGTGATTAAAAATCTTCCAACAAACAAAAGCCCAGGACCAGATGGCCTCACAGGTGAATTCTATCAAACATTTAGAGGAGAGCTAACACCTACACTTCTCAAACTCTTCCAAAATATAGCAGAGGGAGGAACACTCCCAAACTCATTCTACGAGGCCACCATCACCTTGATACCAAAACCAGACAAGGATGTCACAAAGAAAGAAAACTACAGGCCAATATCACTGATGGACATAGATGCAAAAATCCTCAACAAAATACTAGCAAACAGAATCCAACAGCACATTAAAAGGATCATACACCATAATCAAGTGGGGTTTATTCCAGGAATGCAAGGATTCTTCAATATGTGCAAATCAATCAATGTGATAAACCATATTAACAAATTGAAGGAGAAAGACCATATGATCATCTCAATAGATACAGAGAAAGGTTTCGACAAAATTCAACACCCATTTATGATAAAAACCCTGCAGAAAGTAGGCATAGAGGGAACTTTCCTCAACATAATAAAGGCCATATATGACAAACCCACAGCCAACATCGTCCTCAATGGTGAAAAACTGAAAGAATTTCCGCTAAGATCAGGAACAAGACAAGGTTGCCCACTCTCACCACATTTATTCAACATAGTTTTGGAAGTTTTAGCCACAGCAATCAGAGAAAAAATGAAATAAAAGGAATCCAAATCGGGAAAGAAGAAGTAAAACTGTCACTGTTTGCAGATGACATGATACTATACATAGAGAATCCTAAAGATGCTGCCAGAAAACTGCTAGAGCTAATCAATGAATTTGGTAAAGTAGCAGGATACAAAATTAATGCATAGAAATCTCTGGCATTCCTATCCACTAATGATGAAAAATCTGAAAGTGAAATCAAAAAAACACTCCCATTTACCATTGCAACAAAAAGAATAAAATATCTTGGAATAAACCTACGTAAGGAGACAAAAGACCTGTATGCAGAAAATTATAAGACATTGATGAAAGAAATTAAAGATGATACAAATAGATGGAGAGATATACCATGTTCTTTGATTGGAAGAATCAACATTATGAAAATGACTCTACTACCCAAAGCAACCTACAGATTCAATGCAATCCGTATCACACTACCACTGGCATTTTTTACAGAACTAGAACAAAAAATTTCACAATTTGTATGGAAACACAAAAGACCCCAAATAGCCGAAGCGATCTTGAGAACGAAAAACGGAGCTGGAGGAATCAGGCTCCCTGACTTCAGACTATACTACAAGGCTACAGTAATCAAGACAGTATGGTACTGGCACAAAAACAGAAAGATAGATCAGTGGAACAGGATAGAAAGCCCAGAGTTAAACCCACGTACATATGGTCACCTTATCTTTGATAAAGGAGGCAGGAATGTACAGTGGAGAAAGGACAGCCTCTTCAATAAGTGGTGCTGAGAAAACTGGACAGGTACATGTAAAATATGAGATTAGATCACTCCCTAATACCATACACAAAAATAAGCTCAAAATGGATTAAAGACCTAAAGGTAAGGCCAGAAACTATCAAACCCTTAGAGGAAAACATAGGCAGAACACTCTATGACATAAATCACAGCAAGATCCTTTTTGACCCACCTCCTAGAGCAATGGAAATAAAAACAAAAATAAACAAATGGGACCTAATGAAACTTCAAAGATTTTGCACAGCAAAGGAAACCATAAACAAGATGAAAAGACAACCCTCAGAATGGGAGAAAATATTTGCAAATGAAACAACTGACAAAGGATTAATCTCCAAAATTTATAAGCAGCTCATGTAGCTCAATAACAAAAAAACAAACAACCGAATCCAAAAATGGGCAGAAGACCTAAATAGACATTTCTCCAAAGAGGATATACAGACTGCCAACAAACACATGAAAGAATGGTCAACATCATTAATCATTAGAGAAATGCAAATCAAAACTACAATGAGGTGTGGAGAAAGGGAACACTGGTGCACTGCTGGTGGGAATGTGAATTGGTACAGCCATTATGGAGAACAGTATGGAGGTTCCTTAAAAAACTACAAATAGAACTACCATATGACCCAGCAATCCCACTACTGGGCATATATGCTGAGAAAACCATAATTCAAAAAAGTCATGTACCAAAATATTCATTGCAGCTCTGTTTACAATAGCCCGGAGATGGAAACAACCTAAGTGTCAATGATCGGCTGAATGGATAAAGAAGATGTGGCACATATATACAATGGAATATTACTCAGCTATAAAAAGAAACGAAATTGAGCTACTTGTAATGAGGTGGATAGACCTAGAGTCTGTCATACAGAGTGAAGTAAGTCAGAAAGCGAAAGACAAATACCTTATGCTAACATATATATATATATATATGGAATTTAAGGGGAAAAAAATGTCATGAAGAACCTAGAGGTAAGACAGGAATAAAGATACAGACCTACTAGAGAATGGATTTGAGGATATGGGGAGGGAGAAGGGTAAGCTGTGACAAAGCGAGAGAGAGGCGTGGACATATATACACTACCAAATGTAAGGTAGATAGCTAGTGGGAAGCAGCCGCATAACACAGGGAGATCAGCTCAGTGCTTTGTGACCGCCTGGAGGGGTGGGATAGGGAGGGTGGGAGGGAGGGAGATGCAAGAGGGAAGAGATATGGGAACATATGTATATGTATAACTGATTCACTTTGTTATAAAGCAGAAACTAACACACCATTGTAAAGCAATTATACTCTAATAAAGATGTAAAAAATATATATATATTTAATGACTATTGTCTCATTAATATACAGAAAGAACATTAAGTATGAATATAAAGTAAATTTACTTTTCTTAGACTTAATAATAAATATTGAACTTCCTAATGTATATTTACTAATTCTTTCATTAAAACTTAACTCTAAATTCTTCAGTGCCAACAGTATGGGAATTGAAATAGTTTAATTTTTTAATGGTTTATGGAGGCAATTTATTGGAACAAAGAAACAAGACATGGATTTTAGTTTTAAACAGACCTTGAGGAAGCGAGGGAGAAAGATACATACATACATACATAGTACATACATACATATATCATACATACATAAAATATTTTGTCTTGGTTTTATGGATTCTAATTCATTTATCTCTTTGATAAAACTTCTATTTATCCTTCTGGTTTTAAACACAGTTATTTTAACAGTTTTTCATATTGTTCCCTGTTCTTGGGAGTACATTCTTTCTCTCCTGGTGATGGACGTTGTTGTGTACTTTGTAATGCTTTTCTGTGAGCTCCTCTTTGACAGAGAGCACTTTCCAGATTATAAGGCTTCCCAAAGACCAATTTTATTTTTAAGTTGAGGTACAATTTATATATATTAAAATACACAAATCTTGAGTGTTCAGCTTAGTTAGTTTTTGCACATGTAATATATACCTAAACTATTACACAAGTAAAGACATAGAATGTTTCCTGCATCCTTGTGGTTCCTATCCATCAATATCACCTGAAAGGTAACTACTATAAGTCTTGATATGATAGTTAGCTATACATGATATAGGTAACTAATATGCTAGTATAAGTATTTCTTCTTAGGAAAGAAGTATGTTACAGGTGTACAGTTTTATTCTTCTTTTT
The DNA here is from genome assembly GCF_008692025.1 of Phocoena sinus. Taxonomy (NCBI): domain Eukaryota; kingdom Metazoa; phylum Chordata; class Mammalia; order Artiodactyla; family Phocoenidae; genus Phocoena; species Phocoena sinus. The sequence continues at coordinate 84,164,241 of NC_045774.1, read as the reverse complement.
ATAGCTTCTTTCCTTATTCTAGGTCCTTTGAATTTCTACCTATTTATTTATTTTACTTTATTTTTTTACATCTTTATTGAAGTATAATTGCTTTACAATGGTGTGTTAGTTTCTGCTTTATTACAAAGTGAATCAGTTATACATATACATATGTTCCCATATCTCCTCCCTCCTGCATCTCCCTCCCTCCCACCCTCCCTATCCCACCCCTCCAGGTGGTCACAAAGCACCGAGCTGATCTCCCTGTGCTATGCGGCTGCCTCCCACTAGCTATCTATCTTACTCTTGGTAGTGTATGTATGTCCATGCCACTCCCTGGAATTTCTACCTATTTAGAATCAGCTTGTCAATTTCCATCAAAAAACCTTGTTAGAATTGTGACTGTGATTGGATTGAATATACAGATCAGTTTATGGAGAATTGACATATAATCAATATTAAATTTTCTAATCCATGAACATGGTAAATCATTCTGTTTATTTGATTTTCCTTAATTTCTTTCAGCAATATCATATAGTTTTTCGTGCCCTTTTACTAGATTTATTTCTATCTATACAATTTTTGGTGCTATTGTAAATGATATTGCTTTTAATTTAATTTTAATTGTTTGTTGGTTGTTAACACAATAGACTGATCTATACCTTGCAACCTAGCTTCCTTGTTTCTAATATTGATATTTTGTTTACAGAGTTTTTAAAATTTCTGTGAATGTAATCATGTCATTGTGAGTAATAGCAGTTTTCCTTCTTCCTTTCTAGCCGTTCTACCTTTTTCTTTTCTTGCTTTACTGCACTTCTAATACAAATGTTAAATAGAAGTGGTGAGAATGGACATCTTTTTCTTATTCCCAATCTCAGGAGGAAGCTTCCAATATTTCACTATTAAGTATGTTGTTTTCTGTAGGTTTTTTAATAGATAGGCCTTGTAAGGTTCAGAAATTCCTAGTTTTCTGGACATATGTTGAATTTTAGCAAATATTTATCTACATTTATTGAGATAATAAAATTATTTTTATCCTTTACTGATGTGGTGAATTCTAATAATTTTTTAAATTATTAAATCATATTTCTGGAATAAATCCATATTGCAAATTTCTAAATTAGCCACGTTCATGGCTCTATGGAGTTCACTATTTCCAGGCAACTTTTTATATTACTGTCTAAGTTTGGGTTTGTGGTACCATGAGGGTAATCCAAATGACAATCTATACTGTAATCATTTTGTATGTGGATACATGAGTATGTGTAATATGATACGTACTCATGTATGTATGCATGATAAATATGATGGATTTCTATTATTCTGATTATAACTCACTTCTCTAAACAGAGCTTAAAGGAGCTTAATAAAAAACAAACTTTAAAAAGTAGAAAAAAATTTACATTTTTAAAAAATTTGTTGATTTTTACCCAATAGGGTCAGGAAGCAAAGTACTGAAAGCAGATAAGGGCAAGAGTACCACCATCTTTTGCCATCTCATGGAGAAACCAGAAGAAAACCTTCCACAGCTCCTGGGAAGTGGGCCTCATATTACTGTAGGACAGTGCAATAGTGTATGTTTATAGAGATAATCCTATAAGTAATCTAGAAAATATTAAATTACATTTAGTTTGTTCTGATTAAGAAGATGTAGGGGCTTCCCTGGTGGTGCAGTGGTTGAGAGTCCGCCTGCCGATGCAGGGGACATGGGTTCGTGCCCCGGTCCTGGAAGATCCCACATGCCGCGGAGTGGCTGGGCCCGTGAGCCATGGCCGCTGAGCCTGCGTGTCTGGAGCCTGTGCTCCGCAATGGAAGAGGCCACAGCAGTGAGAGGCCCACGTACCGCAAAAAAAAAAAAAAAAAAGAAGATGTAAAGTTTTCTTCCAAATATTTTATTCGAAATGGTTGACATTCCAAGTTTGAAAAAGAGGCAAACTTTTCATATATATATATATATATATATATATAGTTATATATAAAGTTATATCTTTATATATCATATATAAAGGTATATATAGTTATGTATAATATAATGTTATAAAGGTTTAAGTTAATATATAGTTATATAAAATTTTATATATGTAGATGTTTATATGTATAGTTATTTACTTACATAATTATATAGACTATAGTTCAGCTATTTAGGATTCAGTCTCAGTTTTTTGAATAACTGAAATTTACCTTTCTTATGGACATGAACTCATTCTTTGTCACTCTGTTCTTTTAAAAGTAAATGCCTTGTACTCACTAGCTACGAAATTTCACCTAGCAATTTCAGTGATGGTTTAAATAAACAACAAAATGTTGTTTATGTCAAAATGGTATCAATTTACCTGCTCTCCCATCCTTACATCCATAAAAGTATTTCCTTTTACACAAGAGTGTACTGAGGAATAATTAGTAAGTGTTTTTAAAAACAACTTGAAGGTATGAAAGATTACTCCAAAATGCTAATTTTGATTATTATCATAACAGCTAAAAGGCAAGAAGAAGAATATAATGCAGTGATCCTCATTGTTGGCTTAATACAGATGTCCTCAACCATCTGTGAAAGGGATAAAGGAAAAGATCTATTGGGCCCAATAGCAAAAGCAAGGTAACAGTTGCAAAACTGAGGGGGACTAGAGTTTTGCATTAGAGAATCCTAATTCGATCCTTCACCAATTGCCTGGCAGAGCATAGTCTTTAAAACAAATTAAGCCTTCCATATTCAAATGTATCCTGAAGTTTCCACAAAATTCTATTAGGCTCTAAAGCCCATCCTAAAGTCCAAAGTTTATAGGACCTGAGATATCAAAGAAGGCAAATGTAACTTTGTGGTAGAATATACCTGTTTATGTACCCTGGATATTTCCCATCCACAGAATAGGTGTATGTCCATATGAATGTTTCCCCTACCATCTACAAGGTGATAACTTCCAAATGTGTATCTGCAACTCAGACATCACCTCTGAGCTCCAGACTCACCTGTTTATTGTGATATCAAACAGAGAGCTGTTGATATCTCCAACTGAATGTCTTACAGACATCTCAAATTTCATGTATCACAAACACAGTGCCTACAATACTCAACCTCCCAGTTTTTCTCCTGTGTGTCCTTGATATTCCCAAAGATGGTACCACCATTCACCGGCTGCTCAAACCCAAGGGCTGTTTTTGATCCCTCTTTCCTTCTCATCACTAGTGTCTAATCTACCTCCAAGTCCTATCAACTCAACGACAAAAATATCTTGAGTCTCTTCCTCTCAGCTGCCACTGCTTTAATGACCCTTGTTCAAGTTATTACAATATCTGCGTATGATTCTGCCAACTTTGCTACAGCTATTTTCAATACAATAGCCAGAGCAATCTTTCAAAAAAATAAATCTGACCATGTCACACTCCTGTTAAAAGCATTCCCATTATTCCCATTTCACTTTGAACAAAATCAGATCATTTACCATGGCCTACAAGACTGTGATCGGGCCCAGCCCCACCTCTCCTGCTTCTATTCTTGAACTCCTGTTCCAGCCACACTGGCCTTCTTTAGAGTCTCAAACACATTAAGCTCTTTCCTTCCTCAAGGTCTTCACAAAGGCTGTTCCTTCTACCTGAAACACTCTTTCCTCTGAGCGCGGACTTCTGTGATCTTATGACTAATCTCAAATATCACCTCCTCAGGGAAGCTTCTATTAACCCTATGCTGTCTAAAATAGTTTTCTCACCCCCCATGACATTTCCCAGTAGTCCCTCTTATTGCACGTTCTTATTTCCTCTTCACAGCATCTAGTACAATTTGTAAGGTATTTACTTGTTTGCTTACTTATTTTCTTATCCCTCCCCAAAAAAACAAGTTCCATGAGGATTGGGAGAAACGCTCTTTTTTTTTTTTTTTTTTTTTTTTTTTTTGCAGTACGCGGGCCTGTCACTGCTGTGGCCTCTCCCGTTGCGGAGCACAGGTTCCAGACGCGCAGGCTCAGCGGCCATGGTTCACGGGCCCAGCCGCTCCGTGGCATGTGGTATCTTCCCGGACCGGGGCACGAACCCGTGTCCCCTGCATCGGCAAGCTGACTCTCAACCACTGCACCACCAGGGAAGCCCTAGGAGCACTCTTTTGCCCACCTTTGTGATCACAGTGCTGTGGACTGGAGACATGCCTGTGTGGGTGTGCTGAAGGATGTGTGTTTATGGAAGATAGAGACTCTTCAGTTAAACCTGCTTCTCACTGCACTCAGTTCAGAGGCCGACCCTCAGGAAGGGAAGTTGATGGTGGGAAGTTAGAGAGGGCAGCTGGAACTCTCTCTAGGGGTTGGATGTTCACCATATGCTAAGTCTCCTCTTTTTACTTTCCGTATCCTATCTCTTCTCACTTAGCAAGTAGCTGGTTCTTCTGCCTTTGCTGCTGCAAAAATGATTTTCATCCTCAGAGGAAGATTATGGTGCTTTATCCTGCATTGCCAATCAGTCAGGATGTCCGTGTCACTCTCCCCAGTCCGCCTACCTGTAAACACCTCCATCATTTCCCCCACCTGTTTCCAACACAGTAATCAAGAAGTACCACTCACTTCCCCTTCTGTCTGTCTCTTTCTATAGATGCTTTATAGGACAGTTTATGCTATTTCGAAAACCTAGAACAACCTCCCATCTGCCATCTGTTAAACCATCATTTCTCCTTCATTAAAAATCTTTCTTAAATTCAAGCACATTTCAGACAAAGTATGAGTCTAAGAAGGAGTGAGTCTCACATTTAGATTCATATGTCTGACACTGTTCTGTATTATCTACCTGGGTCTACTTAATAGGAAAAAAATAAAAAATAAATTCCCAAATAGAAAAGCAGAATTATAGCATGTATATATTTTAAATACATGTGACCATATTTATATAGATGCATATTCTGCTTGTGACCTGCTGCAGTTTTGCAAAGTTATTTTTTCCAAAATTTTGCAAAGACTAGAACTATGTTTCCCTTCTGCACACTGCCCTAGCACACTGAGGATACACAATAAACATACGTGTGTGTTATAAATATGCTAATGTACAAATTGCAGATAAATGCATATGAAGTTTGAGAAGAGTTTCAGATTGGCGATTTTTCTCAAACATAACCACTGGCTTATTTCTACTGATTGAGAAGGTATCTCTACACAACAATGTCAAGTTGGCTGACAAGTAGCTCTCCTCCTGAAGTACTTAAAATATTTCATGTTCTTAATGAGACTATATTCACCAAAGTAGGATAAAGAATTTTGACAGTTCCACAATGGGGGTACCATACATCATTAATGTCAGACTAGAAAAAGGGGAAGATTTCACCATTTATCTCCCAGTCCTTTAAGTCCCAAACCAAACACTATCCTAATTGTGGAAATCACTGGCTAGACATCAGGACCACATTCTTTAAATATGGGAACTGATAGCAGACCATGAGTTTATTATGAGTCAGCACTGAGTTCTTTAAAAATTCATACTTGGAGGAGTTGGCCAGATGAGAGTAGGCACTGATTCCCGTTTGGCAGACCAAAATTATGGGTGGGATGATTAAAGCCTATTAAGACAGAATAAAGCATTTGGGTTGTTTAATCTTCAAAAAAGAAGGTAATGGGGATGATGGCTACTTTAAAAAGTAGAAAACTTTTATATAAAGGGCACTTCCTGGTATTTCCATACTATGAGGGCTATATAAGCTGGGAAGTGGATTTAAATTGTGATTGAGAAGAGATTTACACTAGAGATAAGAGAGTTTTTAACATAATAGAGATTTTAACATTCAAAAAGAAGCTTCTGCAGACATTAGTACAATCTCCATCCTCAGAAAGCCTTGGAGCAGGATGTATGGTAATCTATCTCAGGTTGCTTTAATATCAGAGAAAACTGTCCTAGCAGTTTGCACTTAAGAATTGGTATTCTTTGATTCTACTTTCATTGACTCTGGGAAACTTTTTCCTTAAAAATAACAACTTTTTATTTAAATAGCATGTGGACTACTGACTATTTTAAAACACTAATACTTATTATTAGAAATCTATATGATGTGAAGAAAGAACAAGATGTGAAAATGAGGCAATGAAGAAGAGGCAGGAACTTTTCTATGATTACAGGTTAATTGTAAACAAAGCACATCTCTTTCTCATTCTTCTTTCCCCTGTAATTCTGAATGTCAATTCTGATGTAGTATGAATCCTGAGAGGGAGAAGGTAGGAACAGTTATCACTAAATTTAATCTCCGGAAAAGTTTACAAATGGAAAACTTCATAATTGAACTTGTCACAAATATGGTACTTTGAAGAACTGGCATTAACTAGACACAGAGGTGTCCTCATTCCCAATCTGTAGGACCATTCAAGAAAGATGGAGTCACCCCTATATCATGGATAGAAATTCCACTGTCCTCCATCTGGTTCTGACATTTCCTTCCACATAAAGTGTGTGCTGGCTCAGTTCCAGCCTGACCTTTAGCTTTCCCTGTAATAAAAACTCCCCAGTCATATCTGCAACAGCAACAGGAAGTTCCTGAGCTTGACCTTTACCTGGCACAGGAAGGACATGGTGTTTCAACAGTACTCTGTACAGATGTTACACTTGTACAGAGATGAACTACTCATTCACAAAGACAATATATCAGGCAAAAAGTCATTAAGAATTATAAAGAGCTCTTAAAATCTAAATGAAGACTGTCAGCAGTAAACATGTACACTTACACCAAGTTACCAAAAATTTCACCCTATTTATGGCAGGTATTTTACAATTATAATCAGAGTGGGTAAAATAAACACACATGCATTTATCTAGTTAAGTTTTTCAATTTTGCTGATCTTCAGTTTCTCCATTTGGGAATTTATATTACAACTGATTTCTGAGAACTTTCCAATTAAAAAATTTAAAAAGGGTCAATTCAGTGACTTCCTTTTGATTAATATGGTGAATCCAGAAACCACAAAATGCCTTCTATGTTAGCTCCTTTAAGTACAGTTTCTGTTTGCTCTTAGCCAGAAAGTTCATTCAGGAAACTGATGTGTACAAACATTGTGACAATCCAAGGAAAACATCCCACACAGGCCTCATCACCATGGCCAGCTCTCAGAATCAAGGTACTCACCCTGGAGAAAGAGGAGGGGGAGATAAAAACGTGAAGCAACAAAAGGATTTCTCTAGTGGGCTTAAAATTTCTAGCAATGATAGGAGAAATGAAAGAATAATTGAGAAGGGAAATGTTGGAAAAATACAGTCACACACGTTATGTGACATATATCTAACTTTTGAAAAAGAAAAAAATCAATTATTTGACTATTTATACATTCTAGAAATATGATTTTATTTCTAAAGAGATACAAATAATTGACTGAATTAAGTTGTCCTTTAAATGCATCCACGAGGTCAATGACTTAAAGGTAACCTCAGCTTTTGCTAACATTTCAAGTTGTTTGCAAGAATTAAAACATACTTCTTTTCTCTTTTATGAAGCTTGACTAATTATCACCTAGATTTCCAGACAGTTAAAATATCCTAAGGATAGAGAAAAGATAAGTGTTGATGATGGGGTGGAGAAAAGGGAACCCTTGTATACAGTTGGTGGGAATGTAAATTGGTGCAGCCACTATGGAGAACAGTATGGGGGTTCCTTAAAAAATTAAAAATAAAGCTATACTGTGATCCAGCAATGCATCTTCTGGCAATATAGCCAAAGAAAATGAAATCAGTACCTTGAAAATATATCTGCACTCCCAGGTTCTTTGTAGCATTATTCATTATAGCCAAGATATGAATAAGACCTAAGTGTCCATCAATGGATGGATGAAGAAGAAATTGTGGTTATATACATACATTTTATATATATGTATATATACATATATACATGTATATATATAAAATGTATGTATATAGCCACAGCCTTAAAGAAGGAGATTCTGCCATTTGCAACAATATGGATGAACATTGAGGCTGTCATGTTGTACAGCTGTTAGCATAACTAACACCATCTTGGGCCCCTTCAGCTCCTCCTGTTCTTCCTCTGACCCTACCTGGGACTTTACTGTGTAGTAAATTTCTTCTCTGTTGTCAAAGGCTTTGTAGTTAATAAATACTGTTTAATGTTCATTAGGTAGCCCATATGCTCTGTTAGTCTTTGAACAATAAGATTTTTCACTGACATGTTCCCGGCACTCATGAGTCTAGCTACCCATCATAGATCAGATACAGTCTTGACTTAGGAATGCACGCCCTGTCTCTGAGCACGTACCCTCACGCCTGAGTTTGACTATAAAGTTGTCCCAGTGGCCCCTTGGTGGTGCAGAGAATTGCTGAATAGCAGAGGGATCACTGCCTGATTCCACACTGTATGTAAGTTACTCAATAATAAACTGACCCATTGATTATAGGGGGATGGCTCCTTCATTTTTCAGTTTCAAGACACCTTCTCCGTTTGGTGGGCACGCTCCATTCTCTCCATCCTTGGATCTATGCTAAGAGAAATAAGCCAGACATAGAAAGAAGAAAACTGCATGATCCCGTTATACATGGAATCTGAAAACATCAAGTACATAGAAGCAGAGAATAGAACAGTGATTACCAGATGCACAGAGGTGGGAAAAATGGGGCAAGGTTGGTCAAAGGGCACAGTTGCATTGATGCAGGACGAATGAGTCTAGAGATCTAGTGTACAGTGTGATGACTGTAGGTAGGAAGACTGTACTGAATATGGAAATTTGCTAAGAGGATAGATTTCAGGTGCTCTCACTACACACATGAAAATGGTCACTGTGGGGGAAGATATGCTAATTAACTTGACTGTGGCAATCATTTCACTATGTGTATGTATATCAAATTGTCACCTTAAACATATACAATTTTAAAATATACATATATAAATAAATAACAGAGCAGGGGAGGGATGAATTAGGAGTTTGGGATCAATGTTTACACACTACCATATATAAAAATAGATAACCAACAAGGACCTACTGTATAGCACAGGGAACTATACTTCATACTTTGTAATAACCTATAAGGGAAAAGTATGAAAAACAACATATGTATATATATATATAGAGAGAGAGAGAGAGAGAGAGAGAGGAGAGAGCTGAATCACTTTGCTCTACACCTGAAACTAACACAACATTGTAAATCAACTATACTTCAATCAGTCAACATAAATAACATAAATAATAAATTAATATCCTAAAAAAAACAAAATTCAAAAGAACATCCTAATATTCACCTCTATTTCATGCCATATCAACACTCAAATACTCCCAAATAAGATAACATATTAATTTGTTTCCAAAACTGTTTATACAGATTTTTTGAATGTGGATTTTTGTAAAAGAGAGCTATGGATTCCTGAAGTTGGTGGTATAAACAAGTCAGGGACAAAGAAGAAAGTGGATGGAGAATGGAGATAAGGCTCAGTGACTCAGACTCTTGGTGGCAGATGGCAGAAGCCAGATCAAACTAGCCGAAGCACAAGAGAGATATATTGGCATGGATAACTAAGAAATCCTTGACCTATTTCGAGCATGATATCATCCCATATCTGAGGCTGTGTCTTTTTACCCTCTGATTTCCTCTGTGTTTGCTTTATTCCAGAAAGATTCAATCATGTGGTAGCAAAGATGATCCCCAGCAGCTCCAGGGTTAGAGCTAAGAAATCCAGGAAAAAGAAAGACGTACTGTATCCCCCAGTATCCATGTCAATCTGTACCAGTGATGTGTCCATCCCTGAGCCAATCACTTTGTCCGGAATTATGAGAGAACACTGATCAGTCTGGGGTTGTATGCTTCCATGTCAATGAAAGTGAGGCTGGGTGTTGAATTCTCACTATAATGACAAGAATTTGGGGATTTTCGCTCCAAAGAGGAAAAAGGTAGAGGATAGGTCATCCCTCCCTCTCCACCCCCAGTGCCCTCATAACACACAAAAATAGCTGATGTATTCTGCAGGGCTAAAGTACTTATTATTCTATTATTTGCCTGTAGTCTCTCTGCCTCCTCTTAACTCTTCTTTCTTCCTTTCTTTCTCTCTCTCCTTTCCTCCCTCCTGCCCTCCTCCTTTCATCCCTCCCTCTTTTCCTCCATCCCTCCTTCCTTTCCTGCTTTGTTCCCTTTCTTCCTTCCTTTCTCAAAATAACGTGCGTATATATTTTAGAAGTCAAATACTATTGTTGTAAGGCTTACAGCAAAAAACACCAGCGTCCTGCCCTATCCTTCCTCACCATTTACTTCCACCACCAAAAGATCATCATTTTAAACTATATTACCTTTTTATTCTATTGTTTTACTTCCCATTTCTAAACAGCAGGCTTATAAATAGTATATCTTTATTTTTTAGATATGGTCAATTGGCACCCTACCCAGAAGTACATTTTTTTAAATCTCTAATATGACCAAATACATATACATCTTACCCCATTCTCACAATGTGGTTATATCATAATTTTTATTAAGTCACTATTCATTTTTAACAGAATTGTGATTACATATACGTTGTCACAGCTCATTCACGTAGTACATATAGGATTGTGTTTTCTTTCTTTCTAACATTTGCTCCTCATTTACTTCATTCTGGTGTTTCTATTTGACTGGGGTGTTTTAGTCTGTTTGTTACTGTTGCTTATTCATTTGCTTGATTTTCTTTGCTTGCTTAGTCTTCTGTGCATTCGTCACAAATTTATATATTTTAAAAATCTCCTAACAAACTCTCAGATGCATCTCAGTACAAACCCATCAGGTACGTCACCAGTTCATGGGGGTCTTTGGGCGGGACTTCCGTGTGGTGGCCCCTTGTCCTCCTGCTGTAGCCCACGCTTGTCCAGCGGAAGCCCTGGCACTTCCCTCCACCCACGTGCTTGGAATTCCCTTCGCCCACTCCCTTTGTTAGAACCCTCTGTCCTTCGACCTCACGTCTCTCCCATATTGTTTACCCTCTGGTTTTGGTGGAGCGCTTCCTCTACCGACTTCCAGAAAATATATAGAAGATAACTTTGTGAGACCCCACATGTATAAAGAGCCTTTGTTCTGCCCTCACATTTGACTGGTGGGTTTGAGTGAGTGTGAATTAGGCGGACCTTTCAATTGGAAAGCTGTATGGCGGGTCCATTGATGATCTCTTCTGTCTCATTACTTTGGTTTCCCTGACTAGAGCCCTTACCTGTCAAATATTAGACGTCCTGAATGGATCCTCTGCTTTTTAAATATATATTCTCCTATTTTCCATCACTTGTGTTCCTACTTATCCTCTGTTCCTACTTTCTGAAAAATGTCTTCAATTTTTTTTTTTTTTTTTGGCTGCGTTGGGTCTTTGTTGCTGCACGCAGGCTTTCTCTAGTTGCAGCAAGCAGGGGCTTCTCTTCATTGTGGTGCACAGGCTTCTCATTGCAGTGGCTTCTCTTGTTGCAGAGCATGTGCTCTAGGCGCATGGGCTTCAGTAGTTGTGGCATGCGGTCTCAGTAGTTGTGGCTCGTGGGCTCTAGAACGCAGGCTCAGTAGCTGTGGTGCATGGGCTTAGAAACCACCCTTTCACTTTCTTTCACCTCCAAATGATCTCCAGCCATCATTGATCTCTACTACTAGTGTTATTTTTCTTTCTTCTCCATCTTCTCTCTTCCTCCTCCTTCTTCCTTCTTTTCCTTCTTTACATTTTTTGTATGATTCCTCCCATGAGAATATAAGCTCCATGAGGACATGGATTTTGCTCTGTTTTGTTCTCAACATACTACCTAATTCCTAGAACAATACCTGACAAAAAGCCAATACGTACTTGCTGGGAAAAAATGACAACATACTAGAAAAAATAGAAAATTTAAGTAAACAGAAACAAAAATAATTTATTTGCAAAGATCACAAATAATCTCTCTATCCAAAGCTAATAATTGTTAACACTTGAGTGAGATCCTTTTCTTTGCAGATATATATCATATATTCTTCCAGAAGAATTCTTCTGTCTTCCACAGTCCTTCTGAGGAGAGAGGAATATAAATTACAATACAACACACCAAGTACTATGACTGAACAAAATTCTATGAAGCAGAAAAGGTAAATAATTAATTCTGCCTGACAGAGTTAGGAAGTATAATAAATGCTGAACTTAAAATATAAGTATAACTTGTCAGATTTCTATGGGATATTTTAAAGAAAATCCCAAACCTCCTATCACCCTGCTATATAATTATTTTCTTCTTATTACAATAAATAATATTAATAAGTATATGGCCACTGTTCTGAAACAGGGCATGTCAAAGATTACTGTACCCATTTCTTTTCTGTGAGATGTTTGCATGTTTTCGCTAAGGAAGGAAGATGAGTACATCCAAATTTCCATTGTACATAGAATGTTGAGAAAATATAGATAAAATATCATTTAGTATTATATAACTGGTTGCTTAGCATTATTGGATGAGTCAAAAGGGTCCTTTCACAAAAATTGAGGGGAAATGTTTCAACTACAAAATAAAAAATTGTCAATCATGATCTCTTTTTAAAAATTATAATGTAGCATCAGTTACATCTTTAAAGGAATTTGTAAAGATATTTTTTTTAAATCCTGGCATTCGTTTAGATTTTATTCCCTGTCATCATTTAGCCCTTATCACAGAGCCCTCAAACAGCAGACTACAAATGGGGTCACCCAAATATATTCTCTATTTTAGTGCAGCAGGAAAAGACAGAGATGTCCCAGTTTAGTCAATCCTGTTTTGGGTCTTGCAGGTCACACACCAGCCCTTCAATTCATGAAGTTTCTCTCTGTGTCTGGAATCAAGGCCTCCTTTTCCTGTAGAGCACTTCAATGATGTCAACCCAGAGAAGAGAAAACTGATGGGACTGATTTCTCTGCTGGATGTTGTCAGCAAGACAGTGTAAAACTGACAGGCTTAAGGATTCAAATGAAATATCCCAATGAAAGTGCAGCTGAAATGTGAAGACTAGTACCACTAGCAATATATATGCAAAAAAAAGAAAGGAAGCAAAGAGCATAAGTGTGACCAACGTAACACAAGAAAGAGCATGGGGAAGAAACTTCAACTGAGGAGTTTTCAAACTCTAAAAGGAGGTTATAGACAATAGAATGGAGATGAGAGCTAACATAATCCTACAATAGACTTAATGCACTCCACTAATGAATCAGAGCACTGCAGTGTTTCAGCCCAAAGAACCTCTTAAAGAGGTTAAGAGGCAAGGAACAGCTTCTTTATAAGATTGCCTGATTCATCTCAGAATATAACATTTTCATTTTCCTGAAGTCATCTTCAAAAGCCTATTTCAGTATAGAGTTGACCCCTGAACAACATTTGTTTGAACTGCGTGGGTGTACTTATACGTGGATTTTTTTTCAATAAATATATGTCCTTCCATTACCCACAGTCCACCTCCTTCAATTGTGCCTATTTGTCCTCTTAAATTACTTGCAAGAAAGTGAGAAGAAGAGGGTGAACAAGCCCAACTTAATAATGTGGAAATCAGGGTGTGGTAAATGGCCCATAGAAAGATTCAGAAGAGACAGCAGTGGTGAGCAAAGCCAGGAGTACCTGGTAGATGTAAACAAGGAAGGAATCCTAAAAGCCTGAAGTCAAAAACTGAATGTGCACTGCTGTGTTCAGTGTGCAGATAATTTGTCTTTTGCCTGCGTTTTGTTGACTCACACGATATTTTAAATTTATTTGAGTTAGGTACCACCATTCACAGATCTAGAGATTTTACATAAAAATACAACCTTCTGATGCACCTGGGGCTCTGTAGATCTAATCCTGGCTGCCCTGACTGAATGATCTGTGCAAAGTTACCCTCTCCGTGCCTGAATTTCTTCATCTACAAATTGGGGGTAAAAATATACCTCACTTTATAGAATTTTTGTGAAGATTAAATGACAATGAACTGAAAGTACTTGGAACAGTATTTAGCACAGTGTAGTGATAGTACTTGCTTTATATTTGACAAAGTGAGGCTTGGAATCCTGAGATGAGCATTAAAAAGGACACAGGAAATTGACAAAGTGATCAGCAAGGCATATTTTGTGAACTAGATAAACAACTGAGTTATACAGGCTTCCAACCCAATGATTTGCTTTAAGAACGAATTGCATGTGCTCAAAGAAATGAAGAATCCCTTTTGAAGCATCTTCAGTTTCAAAATTCTATGCACATTGAAATAACAGCATAAGGAAGCAGAAATTTCATCTTGAAAGTAACTAAAGAAGCATACTTCAAAATATGTCAGTCTTACTCAAGTGAACATTTTTTTTTTTTTGGAATTGAGGTAACACTGGCTTATAACAGTATATAAGTTTCACATGTACAACATTACATTTCTGCTTCTATACACACGACAGGGTGCTCATCACCTAAAGTTTGGTTTCCAACCATTACCATACAGTTAACCCCCTTTACCCATTACACCCTCTTCCCACCCCTATCCCCTTTGGCAATCACTATTCTTCTCTCTGTGTGTCTATATGTTTGTTTTTGTTTGGTTTGTTCATTTTATTTATTTTTTTAATTCTACATAGGAGTGAGATCATATGGTCTTTGTCTTTCCCTGTCTGACTTATTTCACTTAACATAAAGCCCTCAAGGTCCATCTGTGTTGTCACAAATGGCAAGATTTCATCATTTTTATGGCTGAATAGTATTCAGGTGGCATATATATATATATATATATATATATATATATATATATATATACACACACACACACACCCCACATCTTCTTTATCCTTTCATCCATAGATGGACACTTAGGCTTTTTCCATATCTAAGTTACTGTAAACAATGTTGCAATAAACATAGGGGTGCATATATTTTTTCTAATTAGTGTTTTCATATTCTTCAAATAAATTCTCAGACGTGAAATAGCTGGATAATATGGTAGTTCTACTCATAATTTTTTGAGGAACCTCCACACTGTTCTCCACAATGGCTGTATCAAATTACATTCCCACTAACAGTTTATAAGGGTTCTCTTTCCTCCCCACCCTCTCCAGCACTTGTTATTTCTGGCCTTTTTGATAATAGCCATTCTGATGGATGTGAGGTGATATTTCATAGTGGTTTTGACTTGCATTTCCCTTATAATTAGTAATGTTGAGCATCTTGTCATGTGCCTATGAGCCATTTTTCTTCTTGGAAAAATGCCTGTTCAGATCCTCTGCCCATTTCTTAATCAGCTTGGGTTTTTCTATTGTTGGTGTTCTTGAGTTGCATAAGTTCTTTGCATATTTTGGATATTAATCCCTCATTGGATGTATGATTTGCAAATAATCTTCTCCCATTTGGTAGGCTGTCTTTTCATGTTGTTGATGATGTCTTTTTCTGTGCAGAAGCTTTTTAGGTTGATGCAGTCCCTTTTGTTTATTTTTGTATGTTTCCCTTGCCTGAAAAGACAAATCCAGAAAGATATTGCTAAGAACAATTACAAAGAGTGTATTGCCTATGTTTTCTTCTAAGAGTTTTATGGTTTCACATCTTACATTCAAGTCTTTAATGTATTTTGAGTTAATTTTTGTGTGTGGTGTAAGGTAGTAATTTAGTGTCTTTCTTTTGGTGTGTGGCAGTCCTGTTTTCCCAACATCGTTTACTGAAGAGACTATCTTTCTCCATTGTATATTCTTTGCTCCTTTGTTGTAAATTAGTTGTCAGTATCTATATAGGTTTATTTCTGAGCTCTCTATTCTGTTCCATTGATCTGTGTGTCTGTTTTCTGCCAATACCATGCTGTTTTGGTTAATACAGCTTTGTAGTATAATTTAAAATCAGAGCGTGTGATACCTCTAGCTTTGTTCTTTTTCCTCAGGTTTGCTTTGGCTATTTGCCATCTTTTGTGATTCTATGCAAATTTTAAGTTTTCTGTTCTATTTCTGTGAAAAATATCCTTGGGATTTTAATAGGGATTGCATTGATCTGTAGATTGCTGTAAGTAATATGGACATTTTGACAATTTAATCCTTCCAATCCATGAGCACAGAATATTTTTCCATTTCTTTCTGTCTTCTTCAATTTCTTTCAACAATATCTTATCATTCTTAGTGTACTATTTTCAGTGTTTAAATTTATTCCTGGTATTTTATTATTTTTTCTAGTTTGTAAATGAGTTTTTTTTATTGATGTATAGCTGATTTACAATGTTGTGCTAGTTTCAGCTGTATGACACAGTGATTCAGATACACATATATATACATGTTTGTATATTATCTGTATTCAGATTTATATATATATGTATAAAGAATATATATATTCTTCTTCAGATTCTTTTTCACTATAGGTTATTACAAGATATTGAATATAGTTCCCTGTGCTACACAGTAGGTCCTTGTTGTTTATTTATTTTATATATAGTAATGTGTATCTGTTAATCCCCAAACTCCTAATTTATTCTCCCCACCCCTTTCTTCTTTGGTAACCATATGTTTGTTTCTATGCCTGTGAATCTGTTTCTGTTTTGTAAATAAGTTCACTTGTATCATTTTTTTTAGAATCCACATATAAGTGATATCATGTGATATTTGTATTTCTCTGTCTGACTTACTTCACTTAGTATCATTATCTCTAGGTTGCTTCAAATAGCATTATTTCATTCTTTTTTATGTCTGAGTGGTATTCTATTGTATATATAGACCACATCTTCTTTAACCATTCCTCTGTTGATGAACACTTAGGTTGTTTCCATGTCTTGGCTATTGTAAATAGTGCTGCAATGAACATCGGGGTGCATGTATCTTTTAGAATTATAGTTTTGTCTGAGTATATGCCCAGGAGTGGGATTGCTGGATCATATGGTAGTTCTATTTTTAGTCTTTTAAGGAACCTCCATACTGTTCTCCATAGTGGCTGCACCAATTTACATTCCCACCAACTGTGTAGGAGAGTTCCTTTTCTCCACACCCTCTCCAGCATTTATTATTTGTAGACTTCTTGATGATGGCCATTCTGAGTGGTATGAGGTGGTACCTCATTGTAGTTTTGATTTGCATTTCTTTAATAATTAATGATGTTGAGAATCTTTTCATGTGTCTGTTGGCCATCTGTATGCCAAAGAAATCCTGAAGAAAAAGAACAAAGCTGAAGGCACAACCTTCCCAGACTTTAGACACTACTACAAAGTTACAGTAATCAAAACAGCATGGTATTGGCACAAAACAGACATACAGATCAATGGAACAGAATAAAGAGTCCAGAAGTAAACCCACACACCTACGGTCAATTAATCTTCAACAAAGGAGGTAACAAACATGGACCTACTGCATAGCACAAGGAACTCTCTCAATGCTATGTGGCAGCCTGGAAGGGAGAGAAGTTTGTGGAGAATGGATACATGTATATGTATGGCTGAGTCACTTTGCTGTGCACCTGAAACTATCACAACATTGTTAACCAGCTCTACTCCAATATAAACTAAAAAGTTTTTAAAAAAAGAATATACAATGGGGAAAAGATAATCTCTTCCACAAGAGGTGTTGGGAAAGCCGGATGGCCTCATGTAAATCAATGAAGTTAGAACATACCCTCACACCATACACAAAAATAAACTCAAAATAGCTTAAAGACTTAAATATAAACATGACACATAAAACTCCTAAAAGATAACATAGACAAAACATTCTCTGACATAAATCCTAGCAATACTTTCTTAGATTAGTCTCCCAAGGCAAAGGAAATAAAAGTAAAAATAAACAAGTGTAACCTAGTCAAACTTACAGGCTTTTGCACAGAAAAGGAAACCATAAAGAAAATGAAAAGACAACCTACAGAATGGGAGAATATATTTGCAATGTTGCAACAAACAAGGGCTTAATTTCCAAAATATACAACAGCTCATACAGCTCAATATCAAAAAACAAACAAACAACCCAATCAAAAACTGGGCAGAAGACCAAAATAGACATTTCTCCAAAGAAGACATAGAGATTCTTTTCTTAATTTTTCATTCTGCTAGTTTGTTATTAGTGCCTAGAAATTCAACAGACTTTCATATTGATTTTCTACCCTGCAACTTTACAGTATTCATTTAACATTTCTAATAGTTCTTTTGGTGGAGTCTTTAGGGTTTTATACATATGTAATCCGCAAATGATGACAGTTTTTCTTCCTTCCCAGTTTGGATGCCTTTCTTTTCCCTTGCCTAATTGCTGTGGCTAGGACTATGTTGAACAAGAGTGGCAAGAGTGAGCGTCCTTGCCTTGTTCCAGACCTTAGAGAGATACCTTTCAGTTTTTCACCATTGATTATGACGTTAAATGTGGGTTTCTTGTATATGGCCTTTTTTATGTTGGGGTACTTTCCTTATATGCTCACCTTGTTGAGAGTTTTTGTCATAAATGGGTATTGAATCTCGTCAAATACTTTTTCTGCATCTGTTGAGATGATCATTTGATTTTTATACTTCATTTTGTTAATGTCACGTGTCATGTTAATTCATTTGCAGATTTGAACCATCCTACATCCCTGGAATAAATCCCTCTTGATCATGGTGTATGATTCTATAATGTATTGTATTTGGTTTGCTAATATTATGTTGAGATATCTGCATCTATGCTCATCAGAGATATTGATCTGTAATTTTTTGTGTGTGTGGTGTCCTTGTCGGGTATTGGTATCAGGGTGTTGTTAACCATGCAAAGTGAGTTAGGAAACATTACCTCCTCTTCAATTTTTTTGGAAGAATTTGAAAAGAATAGGTATTAAATCTTCTTTGAATATTTGGTAGAATTCACCTGGAAGGTATCCAGTCCTGGATATTTGTTTTTTGAGAGGTTTTTAAAATTACCACCTCAATCTCCTTACTAGTGATTGGTCTACTTAGATTTTCTATTTCTTTACGATTCAGTCTTGAAAGGTTGTACGAGTCTAAGGATTTATTGATTTCTTCTATGATGACCAATTTGTTGGTGGATAGCTATTCATAGTATTCTCTTATAATCCTTTGTATTTCTGTGGTATCTGCTGTAATTTCTCCTCTTTCATTTCTGATTTTATTTATCTGAGTTTCCTCTCTTTTTATCTTTGTGAGTCTAGCTAAAGGTTTGTCAATTTTGTTTATCTTTCCAAAGAACCAGCTCATAGTTTCATTGATCTTTCATGTGTGTGTTTTTGTTTTGTTTTGTTTTTTTGGTCTCCATTTTATTTATTTCTGCTGTGATCTTTATTATTTCCTTCCTTATACTGACTTTGGGTTCTGTTTTTAAATTCTTTACCTACTTCCTTTAGGTGTAATGGTAGATGGTTTATTTGAGTTTCATAGGCCTGAACTGCTATAAAATTCCCTCTCAGTACCACTTTTGCTGCATTCTATAGAATTTGATATGTTGTATTTTCATTTTTCTTCAGTCATTTTTTTACTTCTCTTTTCATTCCTCATTAACCCAATAGCTTTTCTGCAACATGTTGCTCAGTCTCCACATATTTGTGATTTTTCCAGCTTTATTCTTGTAGTTGATTTCTAGTTTTATACCACTGAAGACAGAAAGGATGTTGGATATGCTTTCAATCTTCTTAAATTTATTGAAACTTGTTTTGTGTCCCAACATATGTTCTATCCTTGAGAATGTTCCACGTACATTTGAGAAGAATGTGTATTCTGCTGCATTTGGATGGTATGTTGTATATAAATCTATTAAGTCTATCTGGTCTAATCTTTCATTTAAGGCTGCTGTTTCCTTGTTGATTTTCTGTGCAGATGATCTATCCATTGATGTAAGTGGGGTGTTAAAGTCCCCCAGTGCTATTGTGTAGTGTCCATTTATTCCATTAGGTCTGGCAATAATTGCTTTATATATTTTGATGTTCCTATGTTAGGTGCATATATATTAATAACTGTTATACTTTCTTGATGCATTACCCCCTTTATCATAAAGTGTCCATCTTTGTCTCTTGTTACTTCTTTTGGCTTGAAGTCTATTTTGTCTGATATGAGAATGGCTATACCTGGTTTCTTTTGGCTGCCATCTGCTTCGAGTATCATCTTCCATCCCTTCTTTTTTGAGCCTCTGTTTGTCTTTAGAGCTGAGGTGTGTTTCCTGGAGGAGGTATATACTTGGATCTTGTTTTTTAATCCACCCAGTCACTCTGTGTCTTCTGACTGGTGAATGAAATCCATTTACAATTCGGATGATTATTGATAGATGAGGACTTAGTTGCTTAGTTGTGCCATTTTGTCTTTTGTGTTCTGGTTGCTCTGTATCTCCATTTTTTCTTTGTCCTTGTGTTCCTGTTTGCCATTTTAGTTTGGTGTTTTCTATAATTTTTTTCAGGTCCCCCTCTTTTCTATGTTTCCTGTCTCTGCTCTAGATTTATGTTTTATGGTTACCATGAAGTTTGTATAAAATAGTCCTTTTATATAAAAAATAGTTCTTTTATGCAAAAAAAAGTCATAGATAAAAATAGTCCTTTTTCTGCTGATAAAAATTTCTCTTTATTTGCCTATACAAGTTCCATCCATTTTCTCTTCCTCTTTTATGTTTTTATTGTCTCAAATAATCTCTTTTTATGTTGGGAGTTTGTTATCAAATTGAAGTAACTATTGTTATTTTTACTGCTTTTTCTCCCTTTAATCTTTATGCTATAATTAAGTGTTTAACAACCTCTTCTGATATAGAATTTCGATTTTCTGATTCTGTCTCTCTATTTATCACCTTACTTAAAGTTTTCTGTACTTTTGCCCTTTCATTCAAGGGAGAAGAGATCCTTTCAAAATACCCTGTAAGGCAGGTCTGGTGGTGATGAACTCCCTCAGCTTTTGTTTGCCTGGAAAAGCCTTTATTTCTCCTTCATATCTAAAGGATAACTTTCCTGGATAGAATATTCTTTGTTAACTGTTTTTACTTTCAATATTTTGAGTACGTCATTCTACTCTCTCCTGGTCTATAGAGTTTCTGCTGAGAAAGCCATCCTTTGTTCCCTGGCCACTTTAAAATTCTTTCTTTGTCATTGACTTTTGACAGTTTTAATATAATGTGTCTTAGAAATGGTCTTTGTGCATTGTGGTAATTATATGTTTTCTTAGCTTCCTGGACTGGCATACCCAGTTCCTTCCCAGGTTTGGGAAGTTCTCAGCTATTATTTCTTTAAATAAAGTCTCTGCTTCTTTCTCCCTCTGGGATCCCCATTATCTTTATGCTGAACTTCCCAATGAAGTTGGATAGCTCTTGTAGAATTTCTTAATTTTTTAAGATCTGAGTTCTCTTTCCTTTTCTCCTGTATCATTTCTATCACTGAGTTCACTAATTCTCTCTTTCATCTTATCTTCTCTGTTTCCAGTGCTTTCTAATGCATTCTTTATCTCATTTATTGAGCTCTTCAGCTCCAGAATTTTTGTTTGGTTCTTGTTATTGTTTCCATCTCTTTGGTAAGTACTCCTTCTGTTCATTAACTTTATTCCTGAGCTCACTGAACTTTCTTTCTGACTTTTCTTGTAGCTCATTGAGTCTCTTCATGACAGCTATTTTGAATTCTCTATCAGTTAGATCACAATATTCTGTAAATTTAAGTTTGGCTTCTGGAGAATTATCGTTTTCTTTTTGTAATACTGTGATACCATGTTTTATCATGTGCTTATAAGTTGTTTCTCTTTTAGTGCATTTGAAGTAGTGAACACCTTTCTTCCTTAGGCAGAGGGGTTTATTTTGTTTTGTTTTGTTTTTGTTTTTCTCACTTGATTCTAACAATTCAACAGCTTGATAATTAGATATCTTTATTTTTCAGTAGGTGGCGCTATAGCACAAGTTTTTGGTTTCTCTTACTTAGGTTTCCTCAACTGCACTTTCTACCCTCCATTGCCTCTGCCAGAAATGTCACCTGGTGCCCTTGTTGGACCTGAGCTTCCATGGTTGCTGGTGCCTTGTTGCTGCCAGTATCACTGCTGTCACTGGTGTCACCACCTGGGGCACCAGTACAGTGGGTGCCTCTGCTGTGTCTAGGGTTACCTGGGTTGTGGGCTCTCCTCAGCTTTTCCTCCTCCATATATTCTAATACACCCACCTTCAGAAGTATGAATGTGTGGAATTCTCTGGTGTCCTAGTGTGTTGGACGGAGGAACCTTTGTTGAGTTATGGATGTTTTATTGTTTTATTGTTGATGTTTTATCAATTGTAAATTGAAGGGAAAAAGACAGCATCTCACACCACCATGATGCTGATGTCACTCCTCCTGAGAGTTCTTAATAAAAGAAAGCATCTGGAGCAACATTACAGAGGCAAAATGTCCTTAACACTCAATACAAGGTTAGAAGGGTAGAACTTCTAAAACTTACACTAAAATTTTAACAAAGAGACTTATAATTATACTATTTTTAAAACAAATTTCAAAACAATATGCCACAGTAAATGAATGTCCTTTATAGTCATATTGTTATCTAAAATCTAAAAAGAAATAATGCATATTTATAGGAATTTATTTATATTTATATAAACATTTATCTTTTATAGGCATTTATATGTAAGAGAAAAATGGTAAAATGATATGCAAAAATTAAGTATAAATATGTGATATACATATATTTTAACAGAACCCAGGAGAACATTTGGATTGTTGAATAATCAGTACACTAGATGACAGTTAAAGGATTAATAACTTAATATATAATGAGCACTTATAAATCAATAATAAAAAGTCAAACACCATAAAATTTTGAAATTATTTAAGTACATAATCATTTCTAAAAACATAAAAACAATAAGCAAAAACATTTTAGCCTCACTAGCAATTAAAAAAATACAAATTACACAATTAATGGAATTTTATATTTTACCTACAAATTGGGAGAGATTTTAAAATTTCAACAAAGGTTCTAGGAAAGGGAACTCTCATCCATTGTTGGTACAAATTTCTACAAATTATGGAGGATAGTATATGAATAGGTGTCAAAGGCCTTAAGAATATCCCTATTCTTGGGTCTAAAATTCCACTTTTAGCAACTTGCCCAAAGAAAAGAAGTCACCAAATGGGAGAAAATGATAGCTTATATCTTATGGCCTGTGGGTTGGCAGTTCACCAGCAAGCAGTCCTTATCTAGAGAGGAAGACACTAAGCTCATTCTCATGACAGATGGACATGACGATGATTACCTTGCTCTGACTCCATTACTTTAATCTTCTGGTGGCACGCCTTAAAACCCATTAAATTGGGCTGGATCACCATCAGAGCGTGAACATCTTATTCCTAACCCTTAATTCTCCTGAGTTCACTCCTGAATAGCACCCAGAAAATGTAGGGAACAACAGATGTGACCTACTACCAAGACCTTGACACAAAAGAGAAGTCAAAACCCAGAAGTCACAGAAAGAAATATGGATTAACCTGACACACAGAGCAACTTTAGATTTCTACACCTCAAAAAAATTCATGAACTATAGGAGACAAGTGAAGAGACGGAAAAAATATATTTGCCACATACATGTCAAAGACCAAATATTCTTAATATTCCAAAAATTCGTATAAGTCAATATAAAAAAGAGCAAAACTCTAATTTTAAAAATGAGCAAGAGACATTCATTGACTGCTCAAATAAAAATAAATATAATTTTTAAAGCATATCAGAGGAAATCACCTTAATCATAGTTAAGCAACTGCAAATTAAAACCATGAGACAACATTTTTCACCTCTCATACTAACAAAGACCAAGCCTGAGAAGCTCTTGTGTTAGTAATACAGTATTGACACAGAATCTGTCACACATCACTGACGTCTGTACAAGTGAATATAATATCTATGGAGGTCAAATCAAAAAGATTTATTACTATTTAATATGAACATACACTTTGATCCACAATTGTACCTCTAGGAATTGATCAACAAATATACTTACACATGTGCTTAAGATGAAATCATTCATTGCCACATTGTTTACAGTAGCAAAAGACTGCAAGCAATCTAAATATTCATTAGCAACAGATTTTGTAAATAAAAAATATATTTATACAATAATATATTATGAAGTAATTAAAAAGAAAAGATAAGTATATATGTATTATATATATGTATAAAATACATATATACTGATAGAGAATGAGCTCCATGGTCTATTTAATTTTTTTTTTTAAAGTGCAGAAGAATGTACACATTTTGCTTCCATTTGTTTGTATAAAGCAATAAAGCATGTTTCATCAGCATAGACTATCTGTAGAAGGATTTACAAGAAACTTTGCTACTGATAAAAACAGCTAAGTTTTGGGCTTCCCTGGCGGTGCAGTGGTTGAGAGCCCACCTGCCGATGCAGGGGACACGGGTTCATGCCCCGGTCCAGGAAGATCCCATATGCCGCGGAGCGGCTGGGCCCGTGAGCCATGGCTGCTGAGCTTGTGCGTCCGGAGCCTGTGCTCTGCAACGGGAGAGGCCACAGCAGTGAGAGGCCCGCGTACCGCAAAAAAAAAAAAAAAACAGCTAAGTTTTACAGAGTACTTACAATAGGCCAGGCATTGTTCTAAACAATTTAGTTATATAATTTAATCATCAAAGTTCAGTGTGTTAGGTACAATTATTATCCCCATTTTCCAGGTGAGGAAACTGAGGCAGAGAGATTGAGTAACATGCCTAACTTCTTACAGCAACTGCAAGGGGAAGAAAACGTAGGAGTCAGGGTTGGTAGGAATATCTACTCTCTGCTCTAATGCTTGTGCAGCTACTACATTTTCAAAACATAAAAAATAAAATTATAAAATCATTACACAAAGTCTAAAACACATCTGGAAAAACAGTAGGAAAAAAGCTCAAAGTTCTGATAATGTCTAATGAAGGAAAACTGACCATACCAGATGCTATAAACAGAAAAATTTAAGCAGTGAAGAATTAACAGAGAGACCAGTGTAACGGAAAAAAAAAAAAAAAAAACTTAGAAGTCAATCCTAGCAAAATAAGAACTTACTGTATTATTTTAAATACATGAAGATGTGGGAAGATTTTTGCCTTTGGGTAAATTGACTAATTGTTTGGAAGAACATTCATTCAAGGTGTCATCTGGCATCATATGCTAATTATAAATAAATTGAAGAAATAAATGTTAAACTGAAGCATAAAAACAAGAAATACATATACAGTCGGCCCTCCTTATCTGTGGGTGCAGAATCAGCAGATAAGGTAACTATGGGACTTGAGCATCCATGGATTTTGGTACCCATGGGTGGGTCCTGACATCCCCTGTGAATACTAAGGAATGACCGTGTGTGTGTGTGTGTGTGTGTGTGTGTGTGTGTGTGTGTGTGTGTGTGTGTGTATGAACTCCACGGGTCCACTTATACACAGATTTCTTTGATAAATACATACGAGAGTACTACATGTTCTGAGTTTGATGGACGTCCCTTACGCTGGCGTTGTTCAAAGATCAACTGTTTGTATATCTAGGAGGACCTGATCTCTAGCTAAGGAAAGACTTTCTTACTGTAAAGCACAATGGAAGAAATAATCCAGAGAGGATAAGGCAATTTTGCCAACATCAAAATTCTAAAACTGCACATTTAAAATATCGTAAACAAAATGCAAGGCTATGAATTGGGAATGATTGTTCACCACAAATATAATAATAAGTTATTAGCATTATATACAAAACATGATTATCAATAAGTAAAACAATAAGATGTTAGACAAAAAGCCAAGAAAGGAAACTAACTGACCACAGAAGAAAAATACTCATCACACACAATTCATTTAATTCTATCTTTGATGTAGGTATAATTACTTACCCCATTTTACAAATGAAAACTGACACTCAGATTAAGTAGTTCTGCCAAAGTCCTATAGCCAATAACTGGTGAGCTGAGATCTGTCAAAACTTACTTTACTCCAAAGCCCATGCTTTTAATCCTAAAGCCCCACTCTCTGGACATCGATGTGTTTCACTATATAGATACACAGTATAGCAGTCAGAGTGTGTCACTATCAAAAGCAAAGCTGAAAAAGATGGTTTCATGCAGGTACTTAATAAATTGATACCGTGTTTCTCTGTGTCTAGTCTCAAAATAAGGTCCTTATACCTAATCAGTACAAGGCATATACTTACCAGTTTCCTAGTGAAATAATTCAACAAAATCCAGTGAGAGTTTATGTTTTGGAAGCACAAATGGAAAAACAAATGTAGATATATCCGTGAGAAAGGACTAAATGCATTTCTGGTTGATTATTGCTCTGTCCTATGTAGCGCAGTTTTTTAGGAAGTCAGAGGCCAAGTAGCAAAGGCACCGCTAGGCATGTATTATTACCAAGAAGAAACTGAAATTATAATAACATTTGCAATATCTAATTTGAATTTTTCATTTGTTTGCATTACTTAAAACAATTTTATAACCACATAAAACCTAAGGGTGTTTCTGTCTAAACGTTAATATCTTTATTCTGAGTTAAATCAGCTTCCCTGCCAGATTGTTGGCCCAAAGTTCTGGTGTTACTGAAGTTAACTGATTGCTGGTCAAAGAATGGTAATGTCAACTTTGGTAGCAGAGGTTACCTCTGAAGCTTTGACGAATTCTTGCCAAACCCAAGATCTATTTCCATTCTAAGACATCTGTTACTCTGCAAATGGACTGTCTCCTCCTTCCCCCTCACGTTTTCCAAAATCATCAGTTTCCTTCATCCAAGAAGCCTCATCATTCCTGATACTGCTGCTTTATGTTGTGGAGCCTCACTCCATAGGGGGGAATCTTAAATCTATATATAGATATACACATAGAGATAGCCAGCCAGATAGACAGATAAAACATTTTCTATTCCAAAATTCACAGGCAGCATTGGGAGGGATAAATGTCTTTACTGCAGATTCTTCCAGGGTCACTTTGTGTCTGAGAGAAAGAAAAACTCTGTGGATGGTTGAATTGTTTAAACCTATCCACTTAGCTCAGGTAAATTTATTGGTGGATGAATGGATAAATGGTAGGGATAAGAAGGAGGGTATTAAGTGCCAAATTTAAGCTTCAACAATAGCTTTTGCTGCCAACTGGCGTGACTCCAAATATCCCCTCACCGAACAGATGGTATGCAAGCTGTACCCGTGGAAAATGACACCTTTTAAAATGCATACAATGAATTAGATATTATGGAGTTGAACCTGAAAGTTTAAGCTGTTTTTATCTTATTATTATACCTCTACTAAGAAAACTTCATAGAATATTGAATATTATTAGTGCGCCCACTTAGCCAATATGCGTCAAGAATTTTAGGTCAAGTTCTTGAAATATACTATGGATAAGACAACATATATTTTTTATTGATTGAATATGCTAATATCTAAATGAGGGCTCAAAGGGAAAAATAGAGAGGGATGTTGGGTTTATTTCATTCTGGGTACTAGAAAAATTCAAAGAACATGGAAAAATATAGATTATAGGAAGCATAGATGTTTAAATTATTAAACAAATGCACAGATAAGCATTCTATTAAAAGTTATCTAATTATTTTCCTTTCTCTTGGGTTCTTTAGAGGATTATGGTCCAAGTGCTATTCTTGCTGCTGTAGGCCACGGTGCCTTTTTAAATACCAGTATATTGCATCAGACTTTTTCATCTGTTTCATAAATATAGAATGCAATTATGTTCATCAAATACATCATAGAAATACCTTGATAAGAAGTGGACAGTACCAAGGGTTTAGTCTCAGCAAATGATAATCCTGGGTGTCACAAAATAGACAATTTCAGAAGCACTGATGAGTTATGACAGCAATCAAGTCCTCGTCACTGGGGATATTTTTATTTGTGCACATCTGGTGTTATGCTTTAAATACCTGCCGTTCGTAGAAACACTTACAAGTGATCATATTCAACACAAAATAATAATAAAATAAACAAACAGATGCTGCTGCTCTCTCGAACACGCCAAAACACACTTGGTCCAAGTGACAAGGGCCAAATTTCACCCTTGGAAAGTCATGTGCTGCTGGGTCCCCAGTATTTCAGGATTCATCAAGGCTAATTAGTCATCTCAATTCCACATTCTCCCAAATGGGGAATTCTGAGAGTCTATTATTTTCATCACGCCAAGGCTAGGGTAAAAAGAGCAAACGAAGCTTAAATAAACTCAAAAAACGGATCAAAGATCAGCATGTAGAAGATGTTTTTCATTTTTAATTTACTGATTTTTTTTTTTAATGCAAGATTCAAAATGTCCAGAAGATGATAGGAAAGTAGCCGTCCCTGTCCTCCAGGTTCTTTTGCCAAAGGCATCGGTTTCTTGTGGCTCTTTCCACAGGTATTTCTATGCCTAAGCAAACATGTAATATTCTCTTTACTTTTAACCAAATGGGGTTTACTATATGCATCACCCTCCACCTTGCTTTTTGAAATTAATTTTTTTCAGGATTGTTTCATGTCAGTACATAAAGAAAACTTTCTTTTTTCATTATATCATAGTCAATTATATAAATATCCAATTAATTGTTGAAATTCCCTATTGATGAATGTTTAGATTATGTCTCATCTTGTACAACTATGAACAAAGGAAGTGCTCTCTCTATATATATATTACTTATAGCTTAGGACTCTGCCTAGATCCTAAACCCTATAAGTGTTTAATATTTGGTTGAATTATTAGAACAGAAACATAATTTCCTACTTCAAACAATTTCATCTGGTGATTTTACCCTTTACAATCCTTTCCAACTCTAACTGCCAAGTATAACAATAGGCTCTCAGTGAACATTACTTAAGAGTGATGTGGCCAATCCAAAAATGGGCAGAAGACCTAAATAGACATTTCTCCAGAAAAGACATCCAGATGGCCAAGAAGCACATGAAAGGATGTTCAACATCACTAATCATTAGAGAAATGCAAATCAAGACAACAATGAGCTATCACCTCACACCTGTTAGAATGGGCATCATCGGAAAATCTACAAACAATAAATGCTGGAGAGGGTGTGGAGAAAAGGGAACCCTCTTGCACTGCTGGTGGGAAGGTAAATGGTACAGCCACTATGGAGAACAGTATGGAGATTCCTTAAAAAACTAAAAATGAACTACCATATGACCCAGCAATCCCACTACTGGGCATATACCCTGAGAAAACCATAATTCCGAAAGATACATGTACCTCAATGTTCATTGCAGCACTATATACAATAGCCAGGACATGGAAGCAATCTAAATGTCCATCGACAGATGAATGGATAAAGAAGATGTGGCACATATATACAATGGAATATTACTCAGCCATAAAAGAAACGAAACTGAGTTATTTGTAATGAGGTGGATGGATCTAGAGTCTGTCATACAGAATGAAGTAAGTCAGAAAGAGAAAAACAAATAGATGTGAGGTTGAACCTAGTGGCAGGGCAGGAATAAAGATGCAGTTGTAGAGAATGGACTTGAGAACACAGTGGGGGAAGGGGAAGCTGGGACAAAGTGAGAGTGGCATGGACATATATACACTACCAAACATAAAATAAATAGCTAGTGGGAAGCAGCCGCATAGCACAGGGAGATCAGCTCGGTGCTTTGTGACCACATAGAGGGGTGGGATAGGGAGGTTGGGAGGGAGGCTCAAGAAGGAGGGGATATGGGGATATATGTATACATATAGCTGATTTACTTTGTTATACAGCAGACACTGACACATATTGTAAAGCAATTATGTTCCAATAAAGATATTTTTTAAAAGTGGCTAAGCAAAATGAAAAGACAACAATGAATGGGAGAAGATATTTGTAAACAATATGACTGATAAGGGGTTAATATCCAGCATATATAAACAGCTCATACAACTCAACATCAAAAAAACAAACAACCTGATTTAAAAATGGGCAGAAGAACTGAATAGACATCTTTCCAAAGAGGAAATGCACATGGCCAACAGGCACATGAAAAGATGCTCCACGTTACTAATCATCAAGGAAATGCAAATCAAAACCACAATGAGTGCTTCCCTGGTGGCGCAGTGGTTGAGAGTCCGCCTGCCGATGCAGGGGACGTGGGTTCGTGCCCCGGTCCAGGAAGATCCCACGTGCCGTGGAGCGGCTGGGACCGTGAGCCACAACTACTGAGCCTGCACGTCCGGAGCCTGTGCTCCGCACCAGGAGAGGCCACGGCAGTAAGAGGCCCGCGTACCGAAAAACAAACAAACAAACAATCAAACACAATGAGGGGCTTCCCTGGTGGCACAGTGGTTGAGAATCTGCCTGCCAATGCAGGGGACACGGGTTCGAGCCCTGGTCTGGGAAGATCCCACATGCCGCGGAGCAACTAGGCCCATGAGCCACAACTACTGAGCCTGCGCGTCTGGAACCTGTGCTCCGCAACAAGAGAGGCTGCGATAGTGAGAGGCCTGCACACCGGAATGAAGAGTGGCCCCCGCTAACCACAACTAGAGAAAGCCCTCACATAGAAACGAAGACCCAACACAGCCATAAATTAAAAAAAAAAAAAACCCACAATGAGATATCAACCTTACACCTTCAAAATGGCCATCATCAAAAAGAACACAAATAACAAATGCTGGAGAGGGTGTGGAGAAAAGGGACCCTCGTGCACTGTTGGTGGGAATGTACATTGGTGCAGCCACTGAGGAAAACAGTATGGAGATTTTTCAAAAAACTAAAAATAGAATTACCATATGACCCAGGAATCCCACTCCTGGGCATATATCCGGAAAAGATGAAAACTCTAATTCGAAAAGATACATTCACCCCAATGTTCATAGCAGTGTTATTTACAATTGTCAAGGTATGGAAACAACCTAAGTGTCCATCAACAGATGAATGGATAAATAAGATATATATATATAATGGGATACTACTCAGCCATAAAAAGAATGAAATTTTGCCATCTGCAGCAACATGGATGGATTTGAAAGGTATTATGCTAAGTGAAGTAAGTCAGACAGAGAAAGACAAATACTGTATAATGTCACTTATATGTGGAATATAAAAATACTACAAACTAGTGAATAAAACAAAAAAGAAGCAGACTAAACAGATATAGAGAACAAACTAGTGGTTACCAGTCAGGAGAGGGAAGGGGGGAGGGGGAAGACAGGAGTGGGAGATTTCAAATATTATGGGATTATATGAAATCCTTTGTGTGAAATTTTGAAAATTGTAAAGAACTATAAAATTTAAAGAATCTTTCATTCAATAAAAAAAAGAGGTATTCAAGGAAAAAAAAAGTGATGTGGCATATTAAATTTCATTAAAATTTTAAATGACATCACCAATACTCAGAATACTGCTTCATTGGAGGATCTGTTTGACCCTAATTAGTGAAATCAACTTGCCTTTCTTTGTATGTCCTGGCAGAAAAAAAGGGAAAGGGAGTAAATCATACTAATTTTGGATTTGTGACCCGAGTTACAGCTGACCTCCCCCATGTGAGAACTCTTGCAGCGTCAGTATCAGGTGGGTTAACGTTTAACTCTTCTAAATAGGGCATAATTCAGAGACCTTTTCAAGCTACTATGGTTCAACTCTGGTTCACTTAGGCGGCAAAATATTTTACCAGAAGGATAGTGAGAGTTTATAGAACTGACTAAAAGACAAGGCTTGGAAAATGGAAACTAATGCAACTCCAAGAGCTCAGAAAACAGAAGAACAGTATCTGCATGAGACGCCACCTCAAGTAATCCAGATGGCGTGTCTGTGGGCCACTGTGGTCACTGCCCTCTGGGGCCCCTCAGCAGCCACGAGTGAATCCCCACCATCCCTCAGCAGTGGTTTTCAATCTTTCTTATCTGTGTCCACATGAAGGGATATATTTCTTATAGTGTTCTAGTACAGCCATACATATAAATTAAACCTATTTCATTAAAACAAGACTCTTCCAATGTGCAAGGCATTCCAATATCATATATTCCGCTCTGCTTCATTTTTTAAACACTGGTTACAACCCACTAAATTCATTTCAAGACCCTGTATAGGTCAGTTTGAAAAGCACTGATCTAGAGAGATTGAGATAACAGTATCACCATGGATAATAAAATGAACAAGCTTGTGGATGAGGTGAAAAGTAAAGAAAGTCAAAGACCATTTTGCCTCTGGAAGGGGACAGGGTAGAAAGAATGGACAATGATCTTACATTCACATCCTTCATCAGCAAAATGAAACTAACCCGACTCTAATTTAACACCATACCAAAGATAAACCCACACCCATCACTGCATAGCACTGAAGCAGTAAAAATCATGGCTTGTCTGACAAGGAAGGAAGGAAGGAAGGAAGGAAGGAAGGAAGGAAGGAAGGGAGGGAGGGAGGGAGGGAGGGAGGGAGGGAGAGCAATGTTTTAAGTGTTCTTTGTAAGAGTAATCCAGCAACTGAAATTCCATATAACTGCCCTGAAAAGTCCCCATTTATTTCAGAGGTAACACTGGTTTTCCTCATGCCCTTTTCACCTCCACTTTGCAAGCTCTTTCACCCACCATTGCTTAGGCTGGAGTCTGCTTGTCTGACGTGAACTGTCAACATACTCAGTCATAAAATTAAAAAGAGTATTCTTGTAGGATCCAGCTGTTTCCAAACACGTCCACCTATATCTTAGACTAACTTCTTGCCACACCGCATGCCAAGAAATAAATCTAAACTCAAGGTAGACGTCATGTGCTGAGGCCCACGACGTACTTAACCTCGGGCTCAAGTTCGTGCTCTGTCTCTGGTAGATGACATTTTCCTCAGTCTCTCCCTCTTGTTCTCATCAAGTGGCAAACACCTCTCTTCTGGGAGCAGTTAGCCTTCCTGCAAGGTTTCAGGCTTGGCATTTATCCCCTCCACAGTTCTAAAGTTAGTGGAGAAATAGAAATATTTCATTGTCTTGATTACGCCTCCACTTTTTCAAATTACTCCCAGGCAATGTCAATACCAGGAGAAATACTTTGGAGACTGTGACTGCATACTAAGTTTGTGCAGAAGAGTGACCTGTCCTAATGAAATTATCCAGGACACCCACATGGGCCGTGAGTCCTCTTCGCTCAAGGAAAGCACTGCATCACAGGCCTTCCTGCTTAGGGGAAATCACAGCCTCCAGTCTGTCGGGTGCCCTCAGTGGTCCAGGAAGGGCTGGCTGGTGTCTCCACCCTCGTCACCATGCTCTGTGTAGCAGATGCTGCTCAAACGGTGATTTTTTTTCAACTTTGGAGCAAAACCCTTGCACTCTACTTCTATGTCCAGTCACATTTGTAATAATGGAAGGAAAAATAAGTGACTTTTTGAACTCCTGTTACACATCAGTCAGGGAGAGCAAATATAGCTCCCTCTGACAGTTACTAAGTCAGACTAAAGAATTTCTCAGCAGTTCAGGGGTGTGAATTTGCACATTCTTTAAGCTGGTTATTTCCTGGGTGTACTGTCTCTGCAGATAAAACGTGAAACACGACATGGAAGCATACTTGGCATTCACAGGTGACAACCAGATTCCTGTAAGTCTGATTATAGCATAAAGGATTATCAGCGAAGGGCTGGGTTCCTAAATGTCACAGGTGGTGAGGCTGCGTCTTCACCGTGTCACTTTGCTCTCACTTGTCCTCAGCCCCGATGACATAACCTCAGCCCACAGTGCAGGCTGGAGGGACAGTATGTTACCAAACACAAAAAATATCAGACTTTGGGATCAGAAAGAAAGCATGAGACGTAGAAAAAGTGTGTTTTCCTAACAGAAAAAAAAAAAGTGAATAAATGCAAATTGCTTCACAATGTTAATTCTGATTCTTCTTCAAATCCATAACTAAAATGTTAAACCTACGGTTTCCTGATTTGATTTTGTTTTTCCTATTATTCTTTCCTTTTGTCTTGATAACCTGATTTTGCAAAAGATCAGCTCTCCTATTGTACTTCAGCAAATTATTCTGAATGAAAGGATTCAATGGGCAGCATTTTCAAATAATAATTAATGGCTGATAACAAAGACTTCCATTTCATGTCAGAGAATATCTATGTTGTAAAGATGATTTCAAATTACTTCTATTGTACCTGCTTAGTGCTCAATGTTTGAGAGTATGTAAGGTATGATATTTGTATGATTTTGTTCACAAATGTGTGAGGTCGACATTTGTCCCGTGTTATCAAAAGTCAGTTCCATTTTCAAGTTCTCGACCTCATTTATCACCATCTTTCTTTACACCCAGTAAGTTAAATACAGGATTTTCTCATTTTAAAGACATTCAGACGCAAAGGTAAGCTTCGTTCAGTTTCCCCACCTCCAGAAAAAAAAAAAATTGGAATTAATCCTCTGCTTTATGTCCATGTTGGCCTCAGTCCCAGACTTTCGGGTTATCTTGGTACGCGGGCCTCTCACTGTTGCGGCCTCTCTTGTTGCGGAGTACAGGCTCCGGACGCGCAGGCTCAGTGGCCATGGCTCACGGGCCCACCCGCTCCGCGGCATGCAGGATCTTCCCGGACCGGGGCACAAACCCGTGTCGCCTGCATCGGCAGGCGGTCTCTCAACGACTGCGCCACCAGGGAAGCCCTCGGATTATCTTTTCTAACCTGGAATCATCCACAGCTCTGTAGATCCCCTAATCCTATCCATGCTCTAACCCCTCTGAGACCTTCTAAGCTGGGAATTCTGTAACTTGCAGCTTAATATCAGCAAAATATCCTTCACCCTCAAACTCACAACAGAGCCTTTGCTTTACTCTCTGCTAGAGAAATCTGATCCCACCCTGAGGACTATGCCAGTAGCTGCTCCAGTAGGACCTTTTCCTCCAACGTTGCATATACTTCAGGGTCTGGAGGTAGGGTGGGTCCTCCTTGATCCCTGTGGACACCTTCAGACAATTTTCTTGCCTCTTTTCTCATAAATCTCTACCCCCTTTGAAGCACATGTCACCTGTGGGAGCTGTCTACTGAGTCCCTAGTCAACCCTCTTCCAGGTGTTAGCACCTTGTTTGTGACTTTCCTAGTTGTTACTGAAAGTCGGGTCAGCTCCTTGCTGCTTGAAGGCCAATACTCAAGATGCAAGGTTAGT
Organism: Phocoena sinus; assembly: GCF_008692025.1. Classification (NCBI taxonomy): domain Eukaryota; kingdom Metazoa; phylum Chordata; class Mammalia; order Artiodactyla; family Phocoenidae; genus Phocoena; species Phocoena sinus. Next base: position 84,129,437 of record NC_045774.1, on the reverse strand, counting down.
GGAAAAGAAAGCTTGTTTTATTTCAGAGGCTGGCAACCGGGGAAAGGGCAGACTTATATCCAAAGGCCGACTTCCCCCTGCCAGTTGGTGGGCAAGAGATTTTATTTTAATTTTTTATTTAAATTAATTTTTATTGGAGTATAGTTGATTTACAATGTTGTGTTATTTTCTGCTGTGAAGCAAAGCAAATCTGTTTTACATATATTGACCTTTTTTAGATTCTTCTCCCATTTAGGTCATTACAGAGTACTGAGTAGAGTTTTCTGTGCTCTACAGTAGGTCCTTATTAGTGATCTTATATATAGTAGTGTGTATATGTCAGTCCCAATCTCCCAGTTTATCCCTCCCTGCTCCCCTTTCCCCCTTTGGTAAGTATAAGTCTGTTTTCTACATCTGTGACTCCATTTTTTGTTTTGTAAATAAGTTCACTCGTACCATTTTTTTAGATCCCACATGTAAGTGATGTAATATGATGTTTGTGTTTCTCTGTCTGACTTACTCCACTCAGTACTGCAATCTCTAGATCCATCCATGTCGCTGCAAATGGACAAGAGCTTTTAAAGGGGAGTTTCAGGGGTGCACAGGCAGAGGGAGGGGGCTACATGCAGAAAGAGCACAGGCAACTCTGACAGTCGTCTTGAAATTGGTCATGCCCTGGTCAGATCAATGTCATCTTGATCGTTTTAAATACAGTTTGTTTTCAGTTCCAGGGTCGATTTGTTCCCATTTCTTTGAGGCCAGTTCTCCGAACTGTGGCAGCTTATGTCATGGTTATAGTCTGGTCATCATGCACTTAACTTCTTCCACCTGGGGAAGTTTTCAGTATCTACAAAAGAGCTCAAAAGACATGGCTCAGAATATTGTCTATAACCCTTGAGGAGGAATTAAATGTCCTTGACTTTGATTCATGACTATATTATTATTTGGTCTTATTTGACTGCTTTCCTTTGCTTCTGCATTTTCTCATTTCTCTGATTAAACTTATTCTTTGGCTAAAGTTTTTCTACAGACAAAAGGCAGGCAGAGGGCTTCCCTGGTGGCGCAGTGGTGGAGAGTCCGCCTGCCGATGCAGGGGACGCGGGTTCGTGCCCCGGTCCGGGAAGATCCCACATGCCGCGGAGCGCCTGGGCCCGTGAGCCATGGCCGCTGAGCCTGCGCGTCCGGAGCCAGTGCTCCGCAACAGGAGAGGCCACAGCAGTGAGAGGTCTGTGTTCCGCAAAAAAAAAAAAAGGCAGACAGAGGACCTGGGGGAGGAATGACCGTAGAGTCGTGCTCCATTTTACTGTTACCACTACTCCTATGGTGACTCTTCATTATTTCAATATCAACAGGAATGGTCCCATCCAAACACTAGCCTCTCAATTTCTTTATTTTTTCTCCTCCAGTGGTCTTGTCGCACGCATCCCGCGGTCAAACGTCAACACTGACAACAGCAGCAGCAGTTCCTGACTGCCCATCGCAGGGATCTGCCTTTCCGATCACCACCATTCATCTTTCCAGCCAACTTCCTTGGACTCTCTCCCTCTGTGCTGTCCATTTATCCTACCGCTTTTCCACTGTTCATCTTCCCCCTCACCTGCTTATCTAGTTAGACTCCATGATCATTTTAATCCCTCTCTTGGATTTACTTGAAAATTCCTTGACTTCATGTAGGTCGGCAAAATCTGAACTTGATTAAACTCAGTTCTCTCTTTACTCCAGGCTGGTTCTTGAGCTTTAGACATTGGCTTACAAAAAAACACACGTGTGTACAGATTAGATCCACTTTATTCCTCCAAACCTTAAGTGGGCCCTCAAGCATACCTCATAATCCTACTATATCCTTGTAATCAGTTTACTCTCTAATAATGCATCTCCTTTTTCCTCAGAACTCCAACTATTTCTTTCACTTCCATGGTCTCAGCTGAACTTGACATCATTTGTCAGTTTATTAGCAAATAAAAGCCATCAAAAGGGAAATAAAATATGAATTAGAATAAAGGAAGATGAGAAAAAAATGTATGGAATTTCAGGTATTGGTATGAAGTCATTCCTTAAAAAAATGTTTTTCCTGGCTCTGTTTTCCGAAAGGGTATAAAAACAATGACACCTCAGCAGCAATGTGCATCCATGTGCCCCAGTAAGAGGAACGTGGGTTCCTTGGAGAAATGGCCAGTTCCAGGTGTGAAGTTGGAAGGAAATAGGAAGTGGAGTAGGAAAGAACACCTTGTGCCAGAGAATAAGAAGTCAGCCTGAAGGAGGTGACACTGGCTGGATCTGGGACATTTTGATCATCCAAAAGAATAATGGCAGTAAAAAGTACTACACATTAGATAATAAGATATCTACACAACCTCAAAGTATCTCCTGAAATATTCTGTTGATTACAAAGGAAGATAAAACTTCCTTTAAAATAAAATGGGGAACTCTTGCAGACAGAACCTTAACTAAGTAGTTTTATTAACTTGCTCGTGTTGCTATAATGGAATACCACAGGCTGCATAGCTTGAGAAACAGGCGTTTATCTTCTCACATTTCTGGAGGCTGGAGGTCCCAGATCAAAGTGCCAGCAGGGTTGGTTTATAGTGAGGTCTCTCTTCTTGGCTTGCAGACAACCACCTTCTTGCTGTGTCCTCATGTGGCCTTCCCTCTGTGCACACATGCTCCTGGTGTCCCTTCCTCCTCTTATAAGGACATCAGTCCTATAGAGTCAGGGCCCCACTCTTCTGACTTCATTTAACCTTAATTACCTCCATAAAGGCCCAGTCTTCCAATACAGTCTTATTGGGGGTTAAAGGCTCAACATATGAGTTGGGGAGGGACACAATTCAGTCTGTAAATGTGGTGAAATTTAACATCACCAGTAATGGGAGACATTGACAACAGGTGACTCCTGATGTGACAACTAGAAGGACACAGCATCACTTAGTAGCATTCTCGCCAGAAATGCTAATGGGGAATTCATCATGGGGCGTCAGTCAGATAGATAAAAACGAGGAACACGGTCCAAACAACTGACCGGTGCTCTTCAAAAGTGTCAGTGTCCTGAAAATTGAAGAAAGGCTGAGGAAGCTTTTCAAATGAAAGGAACTGTTCCTCATCCAGGAGACCAAAGCAACAGGACAACTAGATGCAGTGTAAGAACCAAGCTGCTGTAGAGACACTGCTGGGAACACTGGCAAGGTTTGAATGCAGGCTGGCTGCCTTTTAGATACAATATTGCATCAGTATTGCAACAGTGCCAAATTTCCTGAATACTTTCATTGTGTTATGACTAGGTAAGAAAACATCTAAAGGATCATGACATCTGCAATCTACTCTCCAATTGTTTATCAAAATACTAATAATACATCAAAGATATGTAGAGAGATAAAGCAAGTGTGGTAAAAATGTTAACAATTGATACATCTAAGGGAAATGTTCTTGAAACTTTCCATAGACTTGAAATTTTTTTAATGTAAAAAGTTAAAAAAACAAAAAGAGGAGACAAACAAACATACGGAAGTAAATAATGCAGGTGGCTTCATCAGCTGCTGCAAAATTCCACTAAAATTGACTTTTAAATAGTATAAATCCACAAGGACAAAGAGATGAGCAGATGTGACAGAACTTGGGAAACAGGGAAACAGATGAATGAATAGTAATTGACTTAACAGATCCCAAGAGCTGAATCTGAAGCCAATGGTGGGTACAGCCAGCCAGTTTACCCTACAGAATCCCACCAAACACTCAGCCATTGGCAGTACCAGCTGCCTCTGAGGATGAGATTAAAAACAAAAGAATCCCTTCCCCAATTGCAGCCCAGCAACTGCTTCTCTCCCACCTCGCAGAAGACCAGAGATTTATCCCCCTAGAGATGGTAATGCAGAGTGTGTCTGGGCTGGCAGACTCCAGGAATTTTGAGAGCAGGAAGATGTTACTGAAAACAAGTGATTTAGAAAAGTTTACTTGCATACAGGTCCTGTCCTCTTCAAGCTGTGTACCCAGGACAGTTCATCATATTCTGATTGGGCATACTTCTTAAATTCATCCAAAACTTTTAAAATATTGGAAGAAATCACTAGCCGGAGAGAAGCCAATTTAAAACATTACTGGCAACCTTATAAAAGTCACTAGGTCCACAGAATTTACTAGGAAGTTCTGTTAAATTTTAATAACTGTCATGCTACATAAGCTGTTCCAGAATGTTTATTAACAAATGAGCAAAGACCTTGAATAAAAATTTCTCCAAAGAAGACATACAAATGGCCAAGAGGTAGATAAAATGATGCTCAATTTTACTAATCATCAAGGAAATGCAAATCAAAACCACAGTGAGATAGCAGCTACACCTGTCAGGATGACTGTCCTAAAAAAATAAAAAAGGTAAGCGTTGGGGAGGTTATGGAGAACCCTCGTACACTGTTTGTGGGAACGTAAAGTGGCACAGCTGATATGGAGGTTTCCCAGAAAACTAAAAATAGAGCCACCACATGATCCAGAAATCCCTTTTCTGGGTATTTATCCCAAAGAATTGAAATGAGGATCTTGAAGAGAGATTTGCACCCCCATGTTCACTGCAGCTCTATTCACAATTGCCAAGACATGGAAACAACCAAAGTGTCCACTGATGGATGAATGAATGAATCAAATGTGGTATATACACACAATGGAATACTATTTAGCCTTTAGAAAAAAGAAAATCCTGTCATATATGACAAGATGGATGAAACTGGACACTATGCTAAATGAAATGAGCCAGTCACAGAAGGACAAGTGGACAAACGCTGCATGATTCCACTTATATGAACTCTCTAAAATAGGCAAACTCAGAGAAGCAGAGAACGGTATTTGCCAGGGGGTGGGGGCAGGGAGAAGTCGGGGTTGCTATCCAATGCGTATAAAGTTTCAGTTACGCAAGACGAAGTTCTAGAGATCTGCTGTATGACGTCACCCCTATAGTTAACAATACTGTATTGTTCACTTCAAACTTTATTATGAAGTTAGATCTAGCGTTAAATGTTCTTACCACCGCAACAGAAAGCATGCAGTCACCTGAGTTTATGTTACCAAACTGGTAAAAACAACACCTAAAAAAAGATAAAACTACAGTTCATTTTCATCATAACTATAGTTTTAAAAATAATAAACAAAATGCTATTATATCAAACTCAACACTGTATAAAAAATGATACCCCATGGCAAGTAGGACTTATTCCATGGGAGCGAAGATGGTTTAACATTAGGGACTTATTCATATAACATTTCCTATGCATAGATCAAAAAGAAAAGCTCAGACTAACAAATTGTGTTGACAGATATCTAAACCCACTTGCTAAATTTCAGCAAACACTTATCTTTAAACAACTAACTCCCTAATATGATAGGAATAGCAGAATACTTCCTTAACGTGACATAGAAAGTGTATATTAACCCAATAGCCAACCTCAGGTATAACTGAGAAACATTCAAGGAATTACTTTTAAATGAGGAACAATGCACAGGCAAGATGCACACAGCTGCTCCTAGGGCTTGACACTATCTAAAATTTCTGACCGACACAATAAAAACCTTAAATCAGAAGTATAATATTTTAAAGGAGTCTCTACCTAGAAAACCCAAATGAATCAACTGAGGAATAACTAAAGTATGAAGAGAAGACACAAAAGTAGCCTGTTAGAAAAATAATAGCTTTTTTCAAATACCAAGAGCATCCATTTAGAAAACGTAATGGATGAAAGTTTATTAGCACAAGAGAATTTGATTTATGTAGGAATAAACATTTGAAAATGTGTGCAGGATCTATACTGCATAAACTACTGAATATTTCTCAGAAACATAACAGAATCTGACTCAATGGAAAGACTTAACATGGTAGATTTCAATCCCTTTCAAATAATTGTTCTAATGAATTTCAACTTAAATCCTGATTTTTTTAAAAATGAAAAAGCGATTCAAAATTTCATTCAGTTGAAAGAATAAACAGGATAGAAGATGCAAAAAATATATAAACATGTAATGAGGGGATTTTGTTCATCAATTAAAACTGAGTACGAATTTAGTGGATAACCTGAGAACAGACGTGAGTGAACTATCACAGAAGTCAGAAGCAGACACTCATGTGAACCAGAATTTAGCAGGTGATAACAGTGGAATTGTGAATCAGTAGCGAAAGACTGTCCCATCAGTAAGGCTGGATAACTGCCTGTCTAGATATTTTAAACTAGTTCCTCACTTGAAAGCCTCATTCAAAATATAGTCCAGATAAATTAAAGAAATAACAGTAATAAATGAATACAAAAATAAATAAGTATGTTATAAAAGAGCCAAGTAAAAATATGTGCAAATTGCACAAAGCACAAGGGAAAACAGGGTTTCCTAAGTAAAATTTAATTGAAGGAAGGAATCCTAAATAAAAAGTTCCCTGTAGTGGCAGATTTCACTACAAAACAATCCAAACCTGCTATATAACAAAAGCCATTGTAAATAACATGAAAGACAGGTGACTCAAAGGGAAATACATCTATTGGGAAATTTGTAGACATCTTTAATTTATAAAGAATTCAACAAACAAAATGGCAAATAAAGAGAGTAAAAATACTAAAAAAAGGATAATGGACACAAAAGAAGAAAGGCAACTGACAGTAAATGTAAGAAATTTTCTTTTCTACATTGAAATACTAATCTAGCCTACCAAATTTGTGACTGTATATATATATATATATATATATATATATATATATATACATATATACATATATATATATATATATATATATATATATATATACACACCTGTCCATCTACTTATTTATATCCAAGATGGGCAGGAATACAAGGAAACTTATACTTTTTATAATCTACTATGTAGAGAGAGGATTGTAAATCTTTTCTGTAACAGGCCCGATAGTAAATGTTTCCAGCTTTGTGGGTCATGTGGTCTCTGTTTGCTCTGCTATCACAAGTGCAACCATAGACAAATGGACATGGATGTGTTCTGATAAAACTTTATTTGCAAATACAGGCATTGGGCCAGATCTGGTAAGACAGACCTCTGTTTTAGAGGAAGAAGTTGCAACAATTCTTAGAACACTTTGTTCAATATATATTGAAAGCCTTAAAATTTGCATATCATTTGACCCAGCAATTTCCTGCTAGGAATGAATTCTGTAGACACCATTATACTTATGAGTATTGATATTCGTCAGAGAATGTCTTTAATGTCTAACGATGTGTTTTTAAATAAATAAATCCTTCTTTACAATGGATAACTCTGCCATAACCCAAAATTATGTCATAGAAAAATATTAATGACATCGGAAATATTTATAACCAATTAAAAAACAGGTTTCCACAGAGTATATACAATATGACCGTAAATGTTTTGTACATACGTGTGTGTGCACACACACACACATACACACCCCACAGAGACTGAAGAACAGAAATGCAAATCACAGCATCTGAGTTAAAATTCAGGTTCCACAATTATCTGTAGGAATTCAGTCAAGTCATTTAGTCTCTTTAAGCCTCATTTTCCTCATCTGTGAAATGGAAAGAGTAATTGTACTTAACTCACTGAGGTATCATGAAAATTAAATGACACAATACATTTGAACACTCAGAATAACTCAATATATGTATATATGCACATAGATACGTGTGTATATGTATAGCCAGAAATCCAAAATATTTATCTTGATTCCTGTTATCCTCTCAGCTCTTTGATGTATTTTCTGACTTTCATACAATATGTATATATTATTTTTTAATTATATGAAAATGTTAAAATTTTGCATGTGAGACTTTCATAAGCTACTTTCAATATCATAGCAAAGTGAAATTGTCCATTAAGAAATATTCTTTTCAAGAATTCAGTAAATTTTGAGGAGCACTGAGTTTGCCCAAAGAGCAAAACCTATATCTGATTTTCAAGAAGCAATTTCACAGACTGCTGATGCCTTTTTCCCTGAGAGGAAGAAAGTTAAAGACGCTTTTATCTCAGGTGAGGCAGATGTGGACCTTAGGCTGGTAGCACACGTCTCACTTGTAGCTAACAGTCAGTGTGGCCTGACCTAAGGCAGGGATGTGAAATATTCACCCAGTGTCAAGAGCTCATGTCCTGACAGGAAACACCCCCGAGAGCAGATCTCTGTGACCCTTGCTTCTTATTTGAATAAATCAGTAGAACCAAAACATGTTTTCTCTAGGATATGAGTCCAAAAGTGGCCTCCCTGCGTGACAGACTCTTCCTCTATCCCCAACTATATTTTTATGTAAAATCATATTGTGATGTTCATCGATATGGGTTCATCAATGGGGAGGATGTTGATAATGGGGGAAGCTATGCATTTTGGGGGGCAGGCATATTACAAATCTCTGCGCCTTCCTCTCCATTTTGCTGTGAACCTAAAACTGCTCTATGAAAGTCTCTGCAAAAATTCCAGTGACCTGCCATGATCCTACAATTTATCCAACACTAAGTTACCCACTGCCAGATCAGGGCTCCTTGCACTAGGTTCTGAAGATATAAATGTGAATAAAGATGGTCCCTGTAAATAGCAGACATAAAAAAAAAAGACATAAAAAAATCATAAGGATAATTAATTATATATGAGATTCTGTCTTCAAATAACCCTGTCAGGTAAACACTGTCACCTGCGTATTACAGATGAGCTTACAGAAGTTGAGGGACTTGCCTGCAGTTGCAAAGCTAATTAGTGGCCAAGATAGGGTTTCAGTACAAATCTGATCACAGAGCCCGAGCTCCTAGACACTGCACAGCATCAAATTGTGTGGAAGTCCGTTCACTCATTCAGCATACAGTTATAGACACGACTGCCAGGCCTTAGGTAGGGATCTTGATAAGAGTTTAACTCAGAAACATAGGAAGGGAGAGAAAAAAAGGCAGGACGAGTGATTAGATCTGGCCCAACGCCTGTATTTGCAAATAAGGTTTTATCAGAACATGTCCATTTGTCTATGGTTGCGCTTGTGATAGCAGAGCAAACAGAGACCACATGACCCACAAAGCTGGAAATATTTACTATCGGGCCCATTACAGAAAAGATTAGAGGCAGAAGCGAGAACTCGACTGAAGACAGGCACAGGTCTATGTCCTGAATATACACATGGCATTCATGGAATCAAATAGGTCCATTGCCTGTGCCTGAGCTGCAGGCATTCTGCGTGGCGTCGAGGAGGGACGGAGATCCAGTCCCAGCCAGGGTCTGCCCTACCACTCGCTACTGTGACCTCAGCACCAAAAGCTTGTGCGAGTGGAAGGGAAAGCGATTTCTGAGCTAATACCACGTGATAAGTTTACGGGCGTGAAATGAATCAGTTGTGTGCAGGGGGCATCAGAATGGGAAGTGGGAGGTCAGAAACACTCCATGGAAAAAAGTGACTGAGCCTGGAAGAATGAGTAAGGTTTTATAAGGAGCTGTTTTGGATCAATCTGCCCCAGTTACCCCGCTTGAATTTCTGGTACACACAACCCTGTAATTCAGGGATTTCTTACCGCTCTGAATCTGTGAATGCAGATGAATCGATGTCACGGTGAAGGCGGCGAGATAAAACTTTCAAAACTAGAAAGCCTTATGTGTGTCTTTCCATATTGCTTTAGACTTTATATAATGCGCTTGTTATATGGCCTCATTATATGAAGCTTCAGAGTGTGTGTGTGCATATACGTACATATATAAAGTCATCCCAACCTCAGCATTTTTTTTTTAAGGTATACAATCTAATTTTATTTTCCCCACCAGGGTATCCATGTATTAACGGATTACCAGCTTACAGCAGACTAAAGCTTTTTTGCAAGGGTCACACAGTGGGGGGAGGTAACCCTGGAAATGGTTTTTATTTTTTATTTTTATTTATTTATTTTTTTAACATCTTTATTGGAGTATAATTGCTTTACAATGTTGTGTTAGTTTCTGCTCTGTAACAAAGTGAATCAGCTATACATATATCCCCATATCTCCTCCCTCTTGCGTCTCCCTCCCACCCTCCCTATCCCACCCTTCTAGGTGGTCACAAAGCACCGAGCTGATCTCCCTGTGCTATGCGGCTGCTTCCCACTAGCTATCTATTTTATATTCGGTACTGTATATATGTCCATGCCACTCTCTCACTTTGTCCCAGCTTACCAATCATCCCAACCTCAGCATTTTTGCAAAATGTCATAGGCATTGATAATATCAGTATTAGTACTAAATGTAGACCCTCGTAACAGTCAAGCCGCCCCTCCTGGTCTCCTTGCTGCCTTGGTGCCCTGACACAGGGCATCCACTGCTCCCTTGTAGCCTCCATGCTCCACTCACTTTCCTCTCTTTTCAACGAAATCTTTATAGAAAACGATTCCAATAAGTTGATGACTTAGAAGCCACAGTACCAGATGAGTTTTCACACACACATGTACAGAAATAGTTTTCATATTTCCTTGGGAAAATACATACTGGATATATTTTCCAAAGAACTTAAAGAACTTCCACAGTTATCTCGTCATAACATTCCGGGGAAGAATATCATGGCAGCCCACCCACTTCCATTTCACAGATGAAGAACCAGAGGAAGGTCACAATGATGGCCCAAAACTGTACCCAACATCAGAAACAGGACATGGAACACTTGTTTCCCAAATCTTAGATTTTTCCTTTTTCTCTCTGTCATCTAACCTTAACTTTCAAGGTTGCTAAATACATAGATAAGAAAACATTTTGTTCTTAAATGTATGTTCTATTTTACAGACAAATGTTGTCAAACATACTTGGCGGGCTTCCCTGGTGGTGCAGTGGTTGAGAGTCCGCCTGCTGATGCAGGGGACACGGGTTCGTGCCCCGGTCCGGGAAGATCCTACATGCCGTGTAGTGGCTGGGCCCGTGAACCATGGCCACTGAGCCTGCGCGTCCGGAGCCTGTGCTCTGCAGCGGGAGAGGCCACAGCAGTGAGAGGCCCGTGTACCGCAAAAACAAAAACAAAGAAACAAAAACATGCTTGGCATTTTTTGCGTTTGATACAAGAAGATATTAGAATTAGTAAAAGCTTAGTGCTGAGTATTTTCCCTATTCTAAACTTTTATATTGATGTAAAGGACCAATAAGTCGATTTTGTTAACTTCAGAAAACCCATTGCCTTGATTGTTCATGAAACTATGGTAGTTCTTTGAAAATACTTTTTGTGGTCTTACTTAACACATTTTTATGACAAGCAATAAAATATTTCTCAGAATTTGGCCCATCTCAAATCAACGAGTCACACGCTTATCTTAGGTGCTGTCACCTCCATGTAGGGCTTCAGGGTACCTGATGAGTATAGGATCATACAGGCAGACTTGATCTGGAAAAGGTTTAGAGATGACACCAGATTGCTGAACACCTTGGTTGTGTCAGAAAAATTTTGCCATCAAGGTCAAAATTACAACTAGATTGACACAAGCCTGTGGAACAGGTTACCCCGTCATTCTTTAGCTGTAATGAAGGCTGGTCTGGGAATAGTTTCTATATCACGCAGTATATTGGTTTGCTAGGGCTACCATAACAAAGTACCGCAAACTGAGTAGCTTACAGAGCAGAAATGTATAGTCTTACAGTTCTGGAGGCTAGGAGTCCAAGATCAAGGTGTTGGAAGTGTTGGTTCCTTCTAAGGACAGTGAGGAGAGATCTGTTCCAGGCCTCTCTCCTAGCTTTTGGTGGTCTTCTGGCATGTTTGGTGTTCCTTGTCTTTTGCTGCATCATCCCAATATCTGCCTTTATTTCCACATGGCATTCTCCCTATGTGTGTATATCTGTGTCGAAATTTTCCCTTTTTATGGATATAAGGATACCAGTAAAATTGGACTGGGGTGTTCTACCCTACTCCAGCATGATCTCATTTTAATTTATTACCACTGCCATGACCCTACTCCAGAAAAGGTAATAGGGGTTTAGGGTTTCAGCATATGAATTTTTGAGGGACACAATTCAGCCTATAATCTCTGGGACTAGAACGCATGGTCCAAACAAAATGCCCAATGGATGGCACTTAGGTGCTGGTTGTGTTTTTTTCTACTCTTACAGAGGAGGCTGGGATCTTTGGTTCATTGCCATGGGGTCAATTAGAGTCACACAAAAGAAAAAAAAAAAAAGACCACAGACTCCCTATGGTGAGAAGTGTGTGGCCCTGGCTACTGTAGGTAGGTGAAATAGCATGTAGGCATCTTGGCAGACAACATCATCACTACTGGAATCACCCAAATGCACAACCTCTTGAAGTGACTCAAACTCCTTTTATTACCAGGTAGAGTAATGTTACTGCTACTTAGGGAGTAGTAGAATTCCCTTAAATTTAGAAGCTATTTAGAATCCCCTGGAGCCATGTGTTTTTTGACAATGATGAATGGAGATTGTTATCATTCTCTCATCTCAGTGTCCAGTAAGGCTGAGAATGTGGTAAATAAAAATTTCACATATTCTCTTTAGAATTATATAGACTTAAATGTACATATCTGTGTTAGTTTTCTAATGCTGCATAACAAATTATCACATAGTTAGCATATTAAAACAGTACTCATTGGGCTTCCCTGGTGGCGCAGTGGTTGAGAGTCCGCCTGCCGATGCAGAGGACACGGGTTCGTGCCCCGGTCCGGGAAGATCCCACGTGCCGCGGAGCGGCTGGGCCCGTGAGCCATGGCCGCTGAGCCTGCACGTCCGGAGCCTGTGCTCTGCAACGGGAGAGGCCACGACAGTGAGAGGCCCGCGTACTGCAAAACAAAAACAAAAGCAAAAAACAAAAAACAGTACTTATTTATTATCTCACAGATCTGTAGGCCAAAAGTCCAGCACAGCGTGGCTGGATTCTCTGTCCAGGGTCTCAGCAGGCTGGAACCACCATACCAGGCAGGGCTGCAGTCCTCACCTGGGGCTCAGCATCCTGATCCAAGCTCACTAGTGCTTGGCAAAATTCCTCTCTGGCCTCCTCCTTCAAGCCAGCAACAAAATATGGAGTCAACACACTTTGAATTCCTCTGGCTTTTTCTCTTCTATTTCCTCTCCAGCTTTCAGAGGGCTCATGTGTCACAATGGATGCACTCAGAAAATCCAAGATAATCTCCCTATTTTAAAGTCAACTGATTAGTAACCTTAATTACAACTGCAGAGTCCCTGTCCAGCACTACGTAGACAACTATTTGATGGGATAACTAGGGAATGAGAAGCATAGGATACAGCTCTGGAATTTTTCCTCCCACAGGGTCTAAAAAACTCAAGCTAAAGGCATTAATGTGTGGCTAATTGATATTCAAACTTGTTCTTTTAAGCAACTATGGAGAGAGGGTGAAACATAAAAAGAGAGAGAGAGAGAGGAAAGTAAACTAACAAACAAACAAAACTGCTAACCATATTGAATTTTTTGCCTTGATTCTGGTTTTAAAAATAAAACCCTGAGTGATAGCCTGAAAGCAAGTTGGGAAGAAAGTTTAGGTCTGGAAACTCTTAACTCTACCTATAGTGGTAGTACTGGAGTAGTTAATTTAATCTCTGAGGCTCCGTTTTCCCTTCAGATAAATATAGGATTGTTATGAGAATCAAAAGGGATAATTTCCAGAAAGTATTTTTTAATTGTAAAGCCAGAATCAAATGTGAGTTGTTGATATTATCGCAGAAAGTTTAAGCCTACTTCAGAGAGAATCAGAGTACCCAGCCCCTCCTTCCCTTAACTGAATAATTGCCCTGGAGGTGAATTCTGACAAAAAAGAAATCCAAACTTTAGTTGAAACTTATCCAGCATTCATGCCAGGGGATATTCCTGTGAGTGCATGAGTGGGTGAGCACATGTTTCGGGGCGATACACCATGTTAAAACTGTACTCTTCTAATTCAGTAAGAAAGATAATAAGGTTAGGGAACATTCTGATGGAAGAAATGTAACAAAAAAGCCTTAAAGAAAAATCCGAAAGCCTCTCCTAGAACCAGGCAAGGAGGGGTGAAGCCCTAACAGCGGAAAGAAGAGCAAAGAATTTTCAGCACTCAAGCAACCCATCTCCTGTCCTTGTCTGCTCGGAAGACCTCTGCAGACCTGTCTGAATGGTTTGGGTCAACTTCGTTTGCTAAGAAACAAACAGAAGTCATCACACAAATGAACGTTTAGGTGCCTGTCACCCTCCTATTACACCTCCGGTGACCTACCTCATGCCACATTATCACTAACACTTATTTCTACCCTAAACAATTGCATCCTAAAAATTCTCTTATTTATGCACTTAACCAGCTCTGATATAACATGCATTATGAACAAGGCACTGTTCTAAATTCTTTATTAATATTAACTCATAATGATAACTCATTTTGATAACAACCCTATAAAGTTGAAAATATTATTACCCCTATTTATAGAAAAACAAAATATAGTTATTTATTTCAAAATTTTTGTCTTCATACAAAAAGGAGAGCATTTTTCCCCAAATAGTTTCCTCTCTTCTTTCTATCACTTCTACAGTTTATATCAAGAAGGAATTTGAAATGCAGTTGCTTAAGGATTTATCCTAGTAAAAATGACAAAAGAAAGTCAGACTGATTTCAGTAAAATCTGTGAAGCAAACAGGTTAGACCCACACAAGGTACACCGTGATTAGAGGTGGTATTGTGATTTTCTAAATAGTGTCAGTTTTAGCAAAGTTAGGTTCCCTCCCCACACAATAAAATGTGCCAAACTGTCTTTTTTTGATTTACTATGTCTCTTGAACAGTACAGCTCTTTCTACATTTTAAAAGCACATGCAGTTCAAATGCTTTGATTTTATTCTTCCTTCTTTCTGATAAACATGATGGAAATCTGCCATTTCCATTTCTAAGCAAGAAAGACATGCTCTTGGTATATTTTCTCATATTTTATTTTTCCAGCAAAATTTCCTAAAATTTCTCTCCACTTATTGTGCTATTTCAAGATTAGGAAAAAAAAAGAAAAAAATCCAAAGTGATGCATTGCTCTGCCCTACTCTCCCCTTAGACACACAATTGACTTGAGTGTGATGCTGTCTAGTAAATATGCCTGGTGTCAGCTGAGGCTGCATAACAAATACCATAAACTGAATGGCTTATCGACAACAGAAATTCATTTCTCAATATTCTGGCTGCTGGAAATCCCAGGTCAGGGTGCCCCATGGTCAGGTTCTGGTGAGGACCCTCTTGTAAGCTGCAGATGGCTGACTTTTCATTGTGTCCTCAGAAGCAAGCCCACCTAATACTAATTGCCTCCAAAGACTCCGCCTCTTTATACCATTAACTGTGGGGGGTAGGTTTTCAACTATGCATCTTGGAGGGGACACAATCATTCAGTGCATGACAATGGGTTTATTCTGAAAGCTCACAGGTGCAAGTAACAGAGATAGCAAATGGCCAGGCGCAGGACTGATACTCATTTAAACAGAAAGGTAGTTTTGAGAAGAGTTTTGGTAAATTTAAATTCTATTTTTAAATTTTATATTTCAAGTTCCAGATTTGTGCCAATTACTTGAAATCCATATAACATCATTATCAACCTTAACCAGTGGGTAAAAATGTATTGTATGTAAGGGCACATGACATTTGAGATCACATCTCCTTCTTTGAAAAGTTAATGTACCTGGCACTAAAATTAGATAAATTTTCTTTAAGAGTTCAGGGGAAAGAGTATTCATTAAGAGCCAAGCTGTCAAAAAATATGAACATTTTACGACCATTTTATTTGCCTCTCACACAAATGTATTTGAGGTTGTTCTTATGACAATAGTTAATAAGCACCACGCACACAGTTCGCATTAAGTGCTGCAGCCTGCAGGCCAGCCTGAAAACTGTGTGGGACAGGGTCCCACATAAAGATAGCCCTTTATGCTAAATTTGAGAATTCATTCTATTGGGCCCATTCTGACCCAGGCTCCAAGCTTCCAATAACATACGCAGGAGTATTTTTTAAATGTGAATCACCTTCTGAGTGTAAGGTGATACAAATACAGAAATAATAATAACAGCTAATGTTTATTTCATGCTTACTATGTTCCAGACACTCTCATAAGCACTTTACAACTATTAATCCTTATCTTTGTTTTAAAAATGAGCAAACTGAATCCTGAGGGGTGAAGTTGCCCAGGGTCACAAAGCTAGTAAGTGGGAATCAGCATTGGAATCCTGGCAGTCTGTTCACAAGTCCGTATTCCTAACCACACAATTCTGAATCAAAATTCTATCTCTTAAAATGAAGAGGCAATGACACCTCTACTCCTTAAAAGTTACACCTAAACCTCCTGCATACTATCTAGAACAATCCTTAATGAAAAAACTCACTCCTGAATATTTATGTTAGTTATATATTGCTGTTTAACAAACTACCTCAAAATTTGCCACCTTAAAACACCAAGAATGTATTATCACACAGTTTCTGAGGGTCAGGAATACGAGAGTGGCTCAGCTGGGAGTTCTGGCTCAGAGGCTCCATGTGTCCTCAAGCAGTCATCTGAGCATTCCACCAGGGCTGAGGACCTGCTTCACGGTGGTTCACTCACATGGCTGTTGGCCTCAGTTTCTTACCTCATATGTCTTCATGAGTCTACCTGAGTGTCCTCATGACACTACAGCTGGCTTCCCCCAGAGAAAGCGATCCAAAAAGAGAGAAGAAGGCGGAGGCCATGAATCTTGTAACCTAGCCACGGAGGTCATGTTCCACTATTTCTTTTTTAGCCCATCATTAGACCTAAATCACTAAGCCCAACCCAACTCAAACGGAAGAGAATTAGGCTCCCCCTTTGAAGGGAATATCGAGGAATTTTGCACATATTTTAAACCCACCACTTATATCTATCTCATTGCAAATATTCTAAATGATTCTGGTTCCCGGGTCATGTTTTCTTCCTGCTTTCTTGACTTTATTGCAATGTGCCCACAAACGCTGAGCTAATCAGCACTGGATTCTCCCCTCAACCTGGCCCAGGTCACCATTCATACCTTTTGGGAGCGTCTCCATCAGAAGAAACATGACAGCAAGCCCTTCCCTACAGCCATGTGATTCCCTGAATATCCTGTTCCTATTGCCTTGACCAAGTTGACAAATAAGCAAAACTTGTTTCAGACCCCAACTGCCAGAAATTCTCCCTGGATCACAGGGTCCTCCTCCTACCTGCCTTGGTCCAGAATCCTCCACTCAGGTATGCCAGGTAGTCAGCTTGACTTTCCACCTGTTCATTCTCTAGCACCATCTCCTCAAAGCCTCACTCTCAGCTGGCACTAAAGCATAGACCCTCTCAATATGATCCAGAGTTTCTCAACCTTGGCACTGTTAACATCTGATCCTGAGTAATGTTCGTGTGTGTGTGTGTGGAGGGCCATCGTGTGTACTGTAGGATGTTTAGCTGCATCTCTGGCCTCTACTCATGGGCAGCAACCCCCAGATGTGATAAAAGTGTCTCCAGACTTTGCCAACTATTCCCTGGGAGAAGAAAGTGCCCTTGATTGAGAATCACTGATCCTAGCTATTATGACTGAAATTGAGTAAAATATGTGAGCTTTATCAGATAAAATATGTGCAGAGTGTTGACCTAAAACAAATATACTGCCAGATATTTCTCTAGCAAAGCTGGTTTTATTCAGGATCAACAGAGAATTGCAGTTTGGTGTCTGCAACCATGGCGAGTGACCGTCTGAGTCCCCAGCAAAAATAGAGAAGTCTTTCACAGAGGGGAAAGGAAGCTGGGACGGCTGGAGTAAACAAAGCGTCCACAGCTTTCATTGGCTGAGTCCTTGCCAGGAAAGAAGAGGAGTCTTTCTTCTCCCCACTGGCTCTGCCATCATCACAGGGGTGTGAGGGCGCCCCCTGCTGGCCTCCTGACTCTAGGTAATTTTTTACAAGAGATATCCCATTCTTCACTTATAAGAAGTAACCAATGAAATTTGGAGTTAAGCAAGAAAGATTTCATACAAATTTAGTTAGGTGGTTGTCTCTTCAGCTGCTACTTGGCCTTTCTTCTACTAGCTGGTTTCTGGAAGAGAGGAGGATCTCTACACAGAGGTTATGTTATGTTTTCTCAAGGTTACAAATACTTAAGAAATCTGGAACAAGATGGAGGAAAAGTAGAATAAGGATAGTAGAAAAAGCAAACTTGTTTTTCCATGATAAAATTATTTTAGGATATCTACTGAATGTTCATCCTTCTGTTTAAGGGAAATTTTACTGCGTGGTAACCATGTACAAGTCGGTTGGCTAACCATTTTTCTCAAAATATGAACTCATTTAGTTCTTTTAACAACACATGCAGTAGGCATTATCATCCTCCTTGTGACACATGAAGAAGCTGAGGCAGAGATATTATCTTGCTGAATAGCTAGTTTTAAAAAATGCTTTAAAGATCTCTCTTCTGCTCTCTCTTCCCTCAGGGCTTTGTTTTTGTTCACTAGCACTTTTCACTTTTCTCTACAGTGATTCATGCTAAGCACTGAAAACTTAAAAAAGAAAAAAAAAAAAAGAGAATCACAGAAGTTCATGGGTACAGCTAGCTCTCCATTATCTGAAGGGAAACAATAGAACTCAGAATCAGTAAGAAAAGGAAAGTAACCCGACCAGAGATACCAGCACAAGAGTGAACAGGGAAGTGACTTTGCCTTCAAGGGGATGGGGGTGCTGGGAGGAGACCAAGATGGAACGGTGAAGACAAGGTAAAGAGAAGCACTTCTGCCAAAGCAAGAGGTCAGATATACTTAAAACACAACCTGGATCTTCGTAGAAACTCGACCCATTGCCTTGAACAGAAAGAGGAACTCATCTAAGAAAACTGCTGTTGGCATTAGAATGTTCCTAAGAAAATGTCATGCATTGGATGACTCCATAAACAATTGAGTGTCTACTTTTTGTGTCCAATCATGCCCTGTATCCTCACTTGCCCTTCTCAAAGGCCTTCAGCAGTGCTCTACTGCCTCCTTGGCCTGGTAATAAAGGTCTTCTATAATCTGACCCCATCCTACTTCCTCAGCCCAATCTTTGCTCAGGATGGGCAAAGTTGAGACACTTCCATTTCCATGAAATGCCTTCTCCACTTCTAAATGCCTAGTTTCCTCTGCTTAAAATGCCCTTTTCCTAGGATCTGCTCTGTTAAAATGTTAACACCCTTCAAGGCCCAGGTCAGACGTCTCCTTCTCCACAACTCAATCTCTGGTTAACTCCGGTTGGAAGTGCCCTCTGGCTCTGACAACTACAGTGATCACCGTATACCTCTTTGAGGAACTTTTGGGATTTTCCCTGTATTATAAGGAGCTGTGTGTCTGTCTATCCAGGCACTAAACAGTAAACCTCTTAAGGGGACGAACAAGTTTTATTCATTTTAGTCTACAAACTTTGAAAATCATATAGACTCAATAAATATTTGTTGAATTAAATTGAAATTTGAGGGTTTGACACCTTCATTTTAAAGATTAAGCGAAACCTAAGTCAGCAGAAAAATTTCCACTTTCTGAAATGCTGCCAAGTGCCTTAACAATCTTGGCATTTGTAGAACATTTTTCATTTCTGAAGTGCTTTATAAAAAAATCTCTACTTAACCCTTCAGTGGTCCCGGCCTTGGTGTATCACGTAATAGGGTGACGATTTCATACTCCTTGGGATAATGCGGGGAAGACGTCCCACAGAGGGTGAAGTTAGGTGATTTCCAGAGCACAGGGAAGCAAGAAGCCAGCAGGTTCCACATGAAATAACTGTCAGTCGCCACACAGGCGCCACAGGTGGTGGCAATAAGCACAATGAAAGGCAAAGCTTCCTCTTCTGTTTCCCTTTCTTCCTTCTTACTATAGATGACATCATCTTCCTATGTCTAAGTGCTCATTTTTATAAATTCTAGAAAATAATTCAAGTTCTCTTTAGTCTAACAATTTATTGTTGTACAAAGTCAATGGGACAAATCCGAAAATATAAATTAGTGTGTATGGTTGTGTTAGAGAGAGAGAGGAAGAAAATTATTACATTCAGTGAAGAGCATGATATCACAGCTGTCAGCCAATTTTAAGTCAAACTTTATGTAAACATTTAGACGTTTGGAACAAATTTTTTCTTTTTGCGGTACGCAGGCCTCTCACTGCCGCGGCCTCTCCCGCCGCGGAGCACAGGGTCCGGATGCGCAGGCCCAGCGGCCATGGCTCACAGGCCCAGCCGCTCCGCGGCATGCGGAATCCTCCCGGACCGGGGCACGAACCTATGTCCCCTGTATCGGCAGGCGGACTCTCAACCACTGCGCCACCAGGGAAGCCCTGGAACAAATATTTTAGAAAACAAATTACTCCTTTTAACACAATGAATTACCATGCTTGTTCTCTCCACAATAACCATTAATTCACAAAAAATTACATTCTACATAATTTTCAGGAGCATCTCTACTAACTAAGTTAGAGCACAATAAGTAAATCAGTCGTAAAAATTAGAAACACCTTACGTATCCAACAATATAAAATTGTTTATTAAATGTAACAATAAAGTATGCTTTGTTCTTACACTAGAACATTATGTAGCCATTAAAAATTGTGTTATAAAAATTAGTGTGTTGTGAAAAAATATTCACAGCATATTATTAAGCAAAATAAGATGAACACTTGTGAATTCTGATAAATAATTCATTTGATTATGATTATGAATCCTAATATTTTTGAGGTTGTTTTTTTTTTTTTTTTTAAACATCTTTATTGGGGTATAATTGCTTTACAATGGTGTGTTAGTTTCTGCTTTATAACAAAGTGAATCAGCTATACATATACATATGTTCCCATATGTCTTCCCTCTTGCGCCTCCCTCCCTCCCACTCTCCCCATCCCACCCTTCCAGGCTGTCACAAAGCACCGAGCTAATATCCCTGTGCCTTGCGGCTGCTTCCCCCCAGCTATCTACCTTACTACGTTTGTTAGTGTGTATATGTCCATGACTCTCTCTCGCCCTGTCAAAACTCACCCCTCCCCCTCCCCATACCCTCAAGTCCGT
The DNA here is from genome assembly GCF_008692025.1 of Phocoena sinus. Classification (NCBI taxonomy): domain Eukaryota; kingdom Metazoa; phylum Chordata; class Mammalia; order Artiodactyla; family Phocoenidae; genus Phocoena; species Phocoena sinus. The sequence continues at coordinate 84,108,520 of NC_045774.1, read as the reverse complement.
TCTCCAGTAGGTCTGCGTCTTTATTCCTATCTTACCCCTAGGTTCTTCATGACATTTTTTTCCCTTAAATTCCATATATATGTGTTAGCATACGGTATTTGTCTTTTTCTTTCTGACTTACTTCACTCTGTATGACAGACTCTAGGTCTATCCATCTCATTACAAATAGCTCAATTTCATTTCTTTTTAAGGCTGAGTAATATTCCATTGTGTATATGTGCCACATCTTCTTTATCCATTCATCCGATGATGGGCGCTTAGGTTGTTTCCATGTCCTGGCTATTGTAAATAGAGCTGCAATGAACATTTTGGTACATGACTCTTTTTGAATTTTGGTTTTCTCAGGGTATATGCCAAGTAGTGGGATTGCTGGGTCATATGGTAATTCTATTTGTAGTTTTTTAAGGAACCTCCATACTGTTCTCCACAGTGGCTGAACCAATTCACATTCCCACCAGCAGTGCAAGAGTGTCCCCTTTTCTCCACACCCTCTCCAGCATTTATTGTTTCTAGATTTTTTGATGATGGCCATTCTGACTGGTGTGAGATGATATCTCATTGTAGTTTTGATTTGCATTTCTCTAATGATTAATGATGTTGAGCATTCTTTCATGTGTTTGTTGGCATTCTGTATATCTTCTTTGGAGAAATGTCTATTTAGGTCTTCTGTCCATTTTTGGATGGGGTTGTTTGTTTTTTTGTTATTGAGCTGCATGAGCTGCTTGTAAATTTTGGAGATTAATCCTTTGTCAGTTGCTTCATTTGCAAATGTTTTCTCCCATTCTGAGGGTTGTCTTTTGGTCTTGGTTATGGTTTCCTTTGCTGTGCAAAAGCTTTGAAGTTTCATTAGGTCCCATTTGTTTATTTTTGTTTTTATTTCCATTACTCTAGGAGGTGGGTCAGAAAGGATCTTGCTGTGATTTATGTCATAGAGTGTTCTTCCTATGTTTTCTTCTAAGAGTTTGATAGTTTCTGGCCTTACATTTAGGTCTTTAATCCATTTTGAGCTTATTTTTGTGTATGGTGTTAGGGAGTGATCTAATCTCATACTTTTACATGTACCTGTCCAGTTTTCCCAGCACCATTTATTGAAGAGGCTGTCCTTTCTCCACTGTACATTCCTGCCTCCTTTATCAAAGATAAGGTGTCCATATGTGCGTGGGTTTATCTCTGGGCTTTCTATCCTGTTCCACTGATCTATCTTTCTGTTTTTGTGCCAGTACCATACTGTCTTGATTACTGTTGCTTTGTAATATAGTCTGAAGTCAGGGAGCCTTATTCCTCCAGCTCCTTTTTTCGTTCTCAAGATTGCTTTGGCTATTCGGGGTCTTTTGTGTTTCCATACAAATTGCGAAATTTTTTGTTCTAGTTCTGTGAAAAATGCCAGTGGTAGTTTGATAGGGATTGCATTGAATCTGTAGATTGCTTTGGGTAGTAGAGTCATTTTCACAATGTTGATTCTTCCCATCCAAGAACATGGTATATCTCTCCATCTATTTGTATCATCTTTAATTTCTTTCATCAGTGTCTTATAATTTTCTGCATACAGGTCTTTCGTATCCTTAGGTAGGTTTATTCCTAGATATTTTATTCTTTTTGTTGCAATGGTAAATGGGAGTGTTTTCTTGATTTCACTTTCAGATTTTTCATCATTAGTATATAGGAATGCCAGAGATTTCTGTGCATTAATTTTGTATCCTGCTACTTTACCAAATTCATTGATTAGCTCTAGTAGTTTTCTGGTAGCATCTTTAGGATTCTCTATGTATAGTATCATGTCATCTGCAAACAGTGACAGCTTTACTTCTTCTTTTCCGATTTGGATTCCTTTTATTTCCTTTTCTTCTCTGATTGCTGTGGCTAAAACTTCCAAAACTATGTTGAATAAGAGTGGTGAGAGTGGGCAACCTTGTCTTGTTCCTGATCTTAGTGGAAATGCTTTCAGTTTTTCACCATTGAGGATGAAGTTTGCTGTGGGCTTGTCATATATGGCTTTTATTATGTTTAGGAAAGTTCCCTCTATGCCTACTCTCTGCAGGGTTTTTATCCTAAATGGGTGTTGAATTTTGTCGAAAGCTTTCTCTGCATCTATTGAGATGATCATATGGTTTTTCTCCTTCAATTTGTTAATATGGTTTATCACATTGATAGATTTGCGTATATTGAAGAATCCTTGCATTCCTGGAATAAACCCCACTTGATCATGGTGTATGATCCTTTTAATGTGCTGTTGGATTCTGTTTGCTAGTATTTTGTTGAGGATTTTTGCATCTATGTTCATCAGTGATATTGGCCTGTAGTTTTCTTTCTTTGTGACATCCTTGTCTGGTTTTGGTATCAAGGTGATGGTGGCTTCGTAGAAGGAATTTGGGAGTGTTCCTCCCTCTGCTATATTTTGGAAGAGTTTGAGAAGGATAGGTGTTAGCTCTTCTCTAAACGTTTGATAGAATTCACCTGTGAAGCCATCTGGTCCTGGGCTTTTGTTTGTTGGAAGGTTTTTAATCACAGTTTCAATTTCAGTGCTTGTGATTGGTCTGTTCATATTTTCTATTTCTTCCTGATTCAGTCTTGGCAGGTTGTGCATTTCTAAGAATTTGTCCATTTCTTCCAGATTGTCCATTTTATTGGCATAGAGTTGCTTGTAGTAATCTCTCATGATTTTTTTTATTTCTGCAGTGTCAGTTGTTACTTCTCCTTTTTCATTTCTAATTCTATTGATTTGAGTCTTCTCCCTTTTTTTCTTGATGAGTCTGGCTAGTGGTTTATCTATTTTGTTTATCTTCTCAAAGAACCAGCTTTTAGTTTTATTGATCTTTGCTATTGTTTCCTTCATTTCTTTTTCATTTATTTCTGATCTGATTTTTATGATTTCTTTCCTTCTGCTAGCTTTGGGGTTTTTTTGTTCTTCTTTCTCTAATTGCTTGAGGTGCAAGGTTAGGTTGTTTATTCGAGATGTTTCCTGCTTCTTAAGGTGGGCTTGTATTGCTATAAACTTCCCCCTTAGAACTGCTTTTGCTGCATCCCATAGGTTTTGGGTCGTTGTGTCTCCATTGTCATTTGTTTCTAGGTATTTTTTTATTTCCTCTTTGATTTCTTCAGTGATCACTTCATTATTAAGTAGTGTATTGTTTAGCCTCCATGTGTTTGTATTTTTTAAAGATCTTTTCCTGTAATTGATATCTAGTCTCATGGCGTTGTGGTCGGAAAAGATACTTGATACAATTTCAGTTCTCTTAAATTTACCAAGGCTTGATTTGTGACCCAAGATATGATCTATCCTGGAGAATGTTCCATGAGCACTTGAGAAAAATGTGTATTCTGTTGTTTTTGGATGGAGTGTCCTATAAATATCAATTAAGTCCATCTTGTTTAATGTATCATTTAAAGCTTGTGTTTCCTTATTTATTTTCATTTTGGATGATCTGTCCATGGGTGAAAGTGGGGTGTTAAAGTCCCCTACTATGAATGTGTTACTGTTGATCTCCCCTTTTATGGTTGTTAGTATTTGCCTTATGTATTGAGGTGCTCCTATGTTGGGTGCATAAATATTTACAATTGTTATATCTTCTTCTTGGATCGATCCCTTGATCATTATGTAGTGTCCTTCTTTGTCCCTTTTAATAGTCCTTATTTTAAAGTCTATTTTGTCTGATATGAGAATTGCTACTCCAGCTTTCTTTTGGTTTCCATTTGCATGGAATATCTTTTTCCATCCCCTTACTTTCAGTCTGTATGTGTCTCTAGTTCTGAAGTGGGTCTCTTGTAGACAGCATATATAAGGGTCTTGTTTTTGTATCCATTCAGCCAATCTGTGTCTTTTGGTGGGAGCATTTAGTCCATTTACATTTAAGGCAATTATCGATATGTATGTTCCTATTTCCATTTTATATATTGTTTTGGGTTCGCTACTATAGGTCATTTCCTTCTCTTGTGTTTCGTGTCTAGAGAAGTTCCTTTAGCATTTGTTGTAAAGCTGGTTTGGTGGTGCTGAACTCTCTCAGCTTTTGCTTGTCTGTAAAGGTTTTAATTTCTCCATCAAATGTGAATGAGATCCTTGCTGGGTAGAGTAGTCTTGGTTTCAGGCTATTCTCCTTCAGCACTTTCAGTATGTCCTGCCACTCCCTTCTGGCTTGTAGGGTTTCTGCTGAGAGATCAGCTGTTAACCTTATGGGGATTCCCTTGTGTGTTATTTGTTGTTTTTCCCTTGCTGCTTTTAATATGCTTTCTTTGTATTTAATTTTTGACAGTTTGATTAATATGTGTCTTGGCGTGTTTCTCCTTGTATTTATCCTGTATGGGACCCTCTGTGCTTCCTGGACTTGATTAACTATTTCCTTTCCCATATTAGGGAAGTTTTCAACTATAATCTCTTCAAATATTTTCTCAGTCCCTTTCTTTCTTTCTTCTTCTTCTGGAACCCCTATAATTCGAATGTTGGTGCGTTTCATGTTGTCCCAGAGGTCTCTGAGACTGTCCTCAGTTCTTTTCATTCTTTTTTCTTTATTCTGCTCTGCAGTAGTTATTTCCACTACTTTATCTTCCAGGTCACTTATCCGTTCTTCTGCCTCAGTTATTCTGCTATTGATCCTATCTAGAGTGATTTTAATTTCATTTATTGCATTGTTCATCGTTGCTTGTTTCATCTTTAGTTCTTGTAGGTCCTTGTTAACTGTTTTCTTGCATTTGTCCATTCTACTTCCAAGATTTCGGATCATCCTTACTATCATAATTCTGAATTATTTTTCAGGTAGATTGCCTATTTCCTCTTCATTTGTTAGGTCTGGTGGGTTTTTATCTTGCTCCTTCATCTGCTGTGTGTTTTTCTGTCTTCTCATTTTGCTTATCTTACTGTGTTTGGGGTCTCCTTTTTGCAGGCTGCACTTTCGTAGTTCCCGTTGTTTTTGATGTCTGTCTCCAGTGGCTAAGGTTGTTTCAGTGGGTTGTGTAGGCTTCCTGGTGGAGGGGACTAGTGCCTGTGTTGTGCTGGATGAGGCTGGATCTTGTCTCTCTAGTGGGCAAGTTCACGTCTGGTGGTGTGTTTTGGGGTGTCTGTGGCCTTATTATGATTTTAGGCAGCCTCTCTGCTAATGGGTGGGGTTGTGTTCCTGTTTTGCTAGTTGTTTGGCATAGGTTGTCCAGCACTGTGGCTTGCTGGTCGTTGAGTGAAGCTGGGTGCTGGTGTTAAGATGGAGGTCTCTGGGATATTTCCAACCGTTTAATATTATGTGGAGCTGGGAGGTCTCTTGTTGACCAGTGTCCTGAAGTTGGCTCTCCTACCTCAGAGGCAGAGCCCTGACTCCTGGCTGGAGCACCAAGAGCCTTTCATCCACACAGCTCAGAATAAAAGGGAGAAAAAGTAGGGAGAATTAGTAGAAGTATGAGTAAAGAAAGAAGGAAAGGAGGAAAGGAAGGAAGGAAGAAAGAAGCAAAGAGAAAAGAAAGGAGGGAGGGAGGGAGGGAGGGAGGAAGGGAAGGAAGGAGGGAAAGAAGGAAAAAAAGACAGAAAGAAAGATGATGCAGTAAAAATAAAATAAAGTATAATATAGTTATTGAATTAAAAAATATTTAGAAAAAAAAAAAAAAAGGGACGGATAGAACCTTAGGACAAATGTTGGAAGCAAAGCTATACAGAAAAAATCTTACACAGAAGCATACACATACACCTTCACAAAAAGAGGTAAAGGGGGAAAAATCATAAATCCTGCTCCCTGAGACCACCTCCTCAATTTGGGGTGATTCGTTGTCTAAAGGAGGGAAGGAAGGAAGGAAAGAAAGAAAGAACGAAGGTAAAGTATATATAAAGTTATTACAATTAAACTTAATTATTAAGAAAAAGAATTTTTAAAAAAAAAGTCATGGACGGATAGAGCCCTAGGACAAATGGTGGAAGCAAGAGTATACAGACAGGATCTCACACAGAAGCATACACGTACACATTCACAAAAAGAGGAAAAGGGAAAAAATCATAGATCTCGCTCCTAAATTCCACCTCTTCAATTTGGGATCATTCCTTTCTATTCAGGTATTCCACAGATGCAGGGTATATCAAGTTGATTGTGGAGCTTTAAATCCGCTGCTTCTGTGGCTGCTGGGAGAGATTTCCCTTTCTCTTCTTTGTTCTCACAGCTCACAGGAGCTCAGCTTTGGATTTGGCCCTGCCTCTGCGTGTAGGTCGCTAGAGGGCGTCTGTTTTTTCCGCTCAGAACAGGACGGGGTTAAAGGAGCCGCTGATTCGGGGCCTCCGGCTCACTCAGGCCCGGGGGGTTGGGGGATGGGGGTAGGGTGAGGGGCACTACGTGCGGGCTGGGCCTGCGGCTGCAGAGGCAGCGTGACGTTGCGGCAGAGGGCCGGCGTGATGTTGCACAGCCTGAGACCCGCCGTGCGTACTCCCGGGGAAGTTGTCCCTGGATCCCGGGAACCTGGCAGTGGCGGGCTGCACAGGCTCCGCGGAAGAGGGGTGTGGAGAGTGACCTGTGCTCGCACACAGGCCCCTTGGTGGCGGCAGCAGCAGCCTTAGCGTCTCCCGCCCGGTCTCTGGGGTCCGCGTTTTAGTCCGCGGCTCGCGCCCGTCTCTGGGGTTTGGCGCTTTCAGCCGCGGCTCGCGCCCGTCTCGGGGGGGCTCGCGCCCTCAGCCCGGCTCGCGCCCGTCTCTGGGGTTCGCGCTTTTAGCCGCGGCTCGCGCCCGTCTCTGGAGTTCCTTTAAGCAGGCGCTCTTAAAACCCCTCTCCTCGCGCACCAGGAAACAAGAGGGAAGAAAAAGTCTCTTGCCTCTTCGGCCGGTGCAGGCTTTTCCCCGAACTCCCTCCCGCTAGTCGTGGTGCACTAACCCCTTCAGGCTATGTTCAAGCCGCCAAACCCCAGTCCTCTCCCTGAGCTCCGTCCAAAACCAAAACCCGAGCCTCAGCATCGCAGCCCCGCCCGCCCCGGCGGGTGAGCAGACAAGCCACTCGGGCTGGTGAGTGCTGGTCGCACCGAATCGTCTGTGCAGGAATCTCCCCGCTTTGCCCTCCGCACCCGTCGCTGTGCACTACTCGCGCGGTCCCGAAACTCCCCCCTCTGCTCCCGCAGTCTCCGCCCGCGGAGGGGGCTTCCTAGTGTGTGGAAACTTTTCCTCCTTCACAGCTCCCTCCCACTGGTGCAGGTGCCGTCCTTATTCTTTTGTCTCTGTTTTTTCTTTTGCCCTACCCAGTTACATGGGGAGTTTCTTGCCTTTTGGGAGGTCTGAGGTCTTCTGCCAGCCTTCAGTAGGAGTTCTGTAGGAGTTGTTCCACGTGTGGATGTATTTCTGGTGTATCCGTGGGGAGGAAGGCGATCTCCGCGTCTTACTCTTCCGCCATCTTCAAGGTCCCCCTTGAGGTTGTTTTAATGACAATATTTTATAGGTAACCACCACTATGATCCTAAGACAATTGGGCTTAATGCTTGATTTCAGAAGTGATTCACTGGGCCATTACCAACTAGGTCCCTGATAATGTACAAAAGGTTGTTTGTCAACATAAATCAGGAAGTTAAACAGAAGAAAAAAGAGGAAGAAAGAAAGAAGTACAAAAGGAAGGAAGGGGAGAGAGGGAGGGAGGGAAGAAGGAAAGGAAGAAGAAAAAGTTAAAATTCAAAAAGGTAGAAGGGAGGACTTGAGAAAGAAAAAAAGGCAGAAATAAATAAAATATAAAACAAAAAATTAGGAATTTTTAAAAGCCAAAAAATTGATTTTTGGAAAAGCTAATCAAATCAATAAAATCTCTGGAAAATTGATCAAGATGAAAAAGAGAGAAGACAGGGCTTCCCTGGTGGCGCAGTGGTTGGGAGTCCACCTGCCGATGCAGGGGACATGGGTTCATGCCCCGGTCTAGGAGGATCCCGCGTGCCACGGAGCGGCCAGGCCCGTGGGCCATGGCCACTGGGCCTGCGCGTCCGGAGCCTGTGCTCCACAGCGGGAGAGGCCACAACAGTGAGAGGCCCACGTACCGCAAAAAAAAAAAAAAGAGAGAAGACATAAATTGCCAATTTTAAGAAGTAAACAAAGGACTTCACTAGAGATCCTACAGATATTAAAAAGATAATAATATTGAATGAGCAAAATCCTTTAAAAATCCAATTTGCCAAAACTGGCACAATACAAAACAAAATCTAAATGCTCCTGTAGCTATAGTGTACTACAGTCTATAATTTAAAAGCTTTTCACAAAGAAATCGCCAGAACCAGATGACTTCATTAGTGAATTCTTACAAATATTTAACACCAAGCTTTTGCAAACTCTTGCAGAGATTTATAGAAGAGCATACACTTTCTAAGTATTTTGTGAAGTTGGCATATCCTTGATATCAATACTTGGCAAGAATATTACAAGAAAGGAACATTCCAGTGAGATTTCTCCTGCAACACAGATGTGAAACACCTACAAAAGTTAGTAAATCAACTCTGTAAAATATAAACATTGTGATCAAGTTGGATTTAATCCACAAATGTAAATTTTTTTAATATAAATCAATTAACGTACTTAACCATATTAACAAATGAGAAAAGCCAACAGAAAAACATTTGATAAAATGTAAAATTCATTATAAGTATAGATACACATATATATATAATTTTATTAAATTAGGAATGAAAAGGAAACTTCTTGTTACTTATTACTTATCACTGATTAGTATAATGTAATCAATGATATTACCTTAAAAAAGACTACACAGCAAATGTCTTACTTAAAGTTGAAAGAGTGTAAGTTTTACCCTCTGACATACAGAATAAAATAAGAAAGCCTGCTATCATGACTTTATTCAACAACGTAAGAGAAGTCCTCATTACTGCAAAAAGAAAAACAAAGAAAAGCTACGAGGACTGGAAAGGAAGAAATATGACCATCATTATTCATAGATAATAAGATTATGTACATGGAAAATTTTAAAGGATCTATAAAAAACTATATTAGACAAGTTAAATTAACAAGGTAACTAGCTATAAGGACAATATAAAAATTTTTATTCTATGTACAAGACAAAAACACATAGAAAATTAACTTTAAAAATAATTTATGGTAAGTCAAAAATATCAACTACCTGGGAATTAATTTACTGAGAGAGATGTAAAACCACTACAGAAAAATACTAAAAACAAATTTAAGAAGGCCAAAATAAATGGAGGGATATACCATATTCATGGATAGGAAGAGTCAATATTTTTAAGACATTAATTTTTCTCAATTTTCTCTAAGATTCAATGCAATCCCATTCAAAATTTCAGCAGACATTTTTGTGAAAATTGTTGAACTGATTCTAAATTTTTTATAGAAATTGAAAGGAGCAAGGATAGAGAAGACCATCTTGATGAAAAATAAAATTAAAAGACTTCTACTACTAAATATTAAGACATTACACTACCAAATATCAAGACTTATTGTAAAGATTTAGTAATTAAACACTGGGATGTTCATACAAGGATAAACAAATAGACCACTGGAACAAAATTAAGAGTCTAGAAAGAGTCTAAATAAATCATCACCTAATTTTCAATAAAGGTGCCAATGCAATGCAGTAGGGAAAGGAAGGACTTTTTAGCAAGTGGTGCTAAATTGGTTGGAAATCCACATGGGAAAAAAAATGAATCTTAATTCCACCTCTACAACACATAAAAATCAATCTCAGATGGATCATAGATCAAAATGTGAATGATAAAACAACAAAGTTGTTAGATAAGAACATAGAAAATGGCTTCACAAACTTGGAAAAACAAAGATTTCTTAAGTGAGAAGGAAAAAGTAATACCCAAAAAGGGTAAAAATTCAGACTTCATTAAAAAGCATCTCAATTCATCAAAAGACATCATTAAGAGCGTAAAAAATCGGGCTTCCCTGGTGGCGCAGTGGTTGAGAGTCCGCCTGCCGATGCAGGGGACACGGGTTCATGCCCTGGTCCGGGAAGATCCCACATGTCGCGGAGCAGCTGGGCCCGTGAGCCATGGCCGCTGAGCTTGTGCGTATGGAGCCTGTGCTCCGCAACGGGAGAGGCCACAACAATGAGAGGCCCACGTATCACAAAAAAAAAAAAAAAGAAAAAAAGAGTGTAAAAAATCAAACCAAAACTCCAACATATAAAGGGCTTGGAAGTCATCATCTCCACCCTTAAACAAGAAAAACATAAACAAACTGAATCTAAACAAATTTGCTTAATCCATCAGAGGAATGGGATTGCACGGCAAACAGTGACTTCAATATGTGAAGAATGTGTGTAATGAATTGGGACGAATACATACACTAATACGTAAAAAATGTATAACTAATAAGAACCTGCTGTATAAAAATAAAATAAAATTCAAAAAAACCATAATGTGAAGAAACAGGCACATGCTGAACAATATAGCGACTGAGATCAGCTTACCCTGAGCAGAAGTCACTGGAGCCATAAACTTGTAGCAACACTTAAATGGTAATTTTAGCAAATTGATGGAATGTAGAGTGTGACAAAGCAATCTAACTGTATTACACATTTATGACACAACCTCACTGAAGGAGGTGGGTGTTTTAAACTAAACAACTTTGCAAATGAGTTTCATCTTTATAAGACTAAAGGCGGAAGAAACTGTACTCTATATAAAGTTGAGTCATGGATGAACAATTCTGATACCACTATCCATGTGTACCAGAATTGAACAATTAAATGGATGGATGGTGGGAGGTGGGATCCAGGTTTCTTACTGTTGGAGTCAGAGGTTATTGACAAGCAAGTGGAAGAGGCTGGAATGATCCATGTGGTGACGGGTTAGACACTGTATAAATTCATTTAGCTGAGCATGAACTCATCCGTAATGAACTCATTTAGCTAATGCAGATATCAATGTTTACACACAGAAACATTTATAAATGTGTGCATATACACAGGTTAGTATATGCACATATACAGCCTGGCTCTATCAGCTGAAAGGGCGTAGAAGCAGTGACTCTCCAGTAGCAATGATCCCACCTAGTGCCCTCCCTCTAATAAAAGGAATCAGGGATCCTTGAAGAAATGGCTGATTCTAGAACGTGAACAGAAAATACATAAGATGACACCTGAGCATCTCTGTAGAGCCAGAAAATAAGGAAGTGCTCCCAAAAAAATAGCCCACAATATTGGGGGGACATCAAAGGGACACAGGAACCAATTGAAAGAGTTCCCAATGGCCAGAGCTGGAACAATTTGAGCAACAAAATAAAATGGTCTTAGATTATAACCCCAAAAATAAAACAAATATCTGTGAGTTCATATTGATGTAAATGAAGTAAGTTAATAAACGAAGGAGAAGAGACAAATCTCCCATGCAGAAGATTTCTAGATAATTTCTGTAGATACTCCACCCTCAAGGATGGGTGGCATAGCAACTTAACTTCCCAATCCTGAAGGGCGGGCTGCACACAGTGACTTCCCCCCAAAAGGAGAAAACACTTAACTGAGGAGGAACCTAGAAAACACCAACTCAGCCAGCTGATCAGGTTATCACCGCCAGCAATAAGTCATGCTTGTAGTATGCATTCTTGATAGCATGTGATGAAAAGGCCACTTTACCTCTGTGATCTTCCTCCGCAAAGCCCATGATGCCAGTTTAATCTGTGAATCCCAATCTCCTAATTTAACCCTCCCCAGCCTTCCCCTTTGGTAAACACAAGATTGTTTTCCATGTCTGTGAATCTGTTTCTGTCTTGTAAATTGACTGTATCTTCTTCTATGTATACCCTTAAGTACAAAATGCAAAAAAAGAAAAACATTGGACACATTCCAGTAGAGGGGTATTATACAATATATCTGACCAGTACTCTTCAGGACTCTCAAGGTCATCAAAAACAAGGAAAAGTCTAATAAACTGTCACAACCAAGAGGAACCTAAGGAGACATGACAACTAAATATAATGTGATAACCCAGATGGGATCCTGGAACAGAAAAAGGACGTTAGTTAAAAAACTAAGTAAATCTGAATAAAATATGAAATTTAGTTAATGTTTAGGTATCAGTATTGGTTCATTAATTTTAACAAATAAAAATACTAATGTAGCATTTAATAACAGAGAGAACTGGGTATGGGATGTACAGGAATTCTGTGCACTATCTTTGCAATTTTTCTGTCACTCTACAACTGTTCTAAAATAAAATTCACCTTTAAAGTAATTTGCACCATAGAATGGGACAAATATTTGTAATACTTATATCCAGGAAAGGACTTACATATAGAAAACATAAAGAACAAACTTGTATACAGAATATATAAAGAAAAAGGCAAATTGATGAGGAAAAATAAAAATGGTCGAGTGAATTGAGTAGGTATTTCACAAAACAGAAGACGCAAATTGCCAGCAAGTATATAAAAATGTGCTCAACATCATTTGTCATCAAGAGAAGGTAAATTAAGACTATAATAAGAAAACACCTCACACACATCTGCATGGTTATAATTTTAAAAACTAACAGCACTAAGTGTTGGTGGGACGTGTACCAAAGAAATTGTAATCACAGCTGCTGGGGAGGTTACTGGCACAGCTACTTTGGAAAATTAATTGCTGTCTATTAAAGCTGAATATAGTTATTCTGTAGCACCAAACTAGAAACAACCCAAATGCCATCAATAAATAGAATGAATAAATAAATGTTGGTATGTTCACATAATGGGATGTTATACAACGAAAGAGGGTATTTTATTGCTGTATAAGCATATGGATGAATATCACAGAAATGAACAAAATGAGCCAGACACAGAAAACTAAGATATCATTTATATAAAGTTCAAAAACTAGGCACACAGAATCTGGGGTGATAGAAGTCAGATGAGTGTCACCTTAGGGGGAGAATGACTGAAGGGGGCTTGAGACAGGTTTCTGGGATAACGGCAGTTTTCTGTCTTGGTTTGGGCAGTGAATATATGTGCATGTTCCCTCTGAAGAAGTTAATGGAGCCCTTACATTACATCTGTGTGCTTTACTGCATGCATATCTTACTTCAACGAGATAAGTTACAGAAACAACTACACTGAGACATATCTCACCCACCGGGTTGTTAGAAATTCAAAAGATGCACAATATACTCTGATGGTGAGGCTGTGAAGGAAGGGGCCCTCCAGGCAGTGCTCGTGGGAATGCTACATGTCACCACCACACAGAGGAGACTTTGATGTTGTTATGGGCTGAACTGTAGCCTCTCAAAATTCACATGCTGGAGTTCCAAGCCCCAGTACCTCAGAACATAACTGTGTTTAGAAATAGAGCCTTCAAATGGATGACTAAGTTAAAATGAGGCCATTACAGTGTACCCTAATCTAATCTGACTGATGCCCTTAAAAGAAGAGGAAATTTGGACACAGAAATGTAGTTGCACAGAGGAGAGACCGTGTGAGAACACAGCTGGAAGGCGGCCACCTGCAAGCCAAGGAGAGAGGCCTCAGGAGAAACCGAACCTGCAGACACCTTGATCTTGGAGTTTCAGCCTCCAAACTGTGAGAAAATAAATTTCTATTGTTTAAACCAACCAATCTGTCATAATTTGCTATGGCAAACCTAGCAAACTAACACACTATCTAACAGCATTGTAAGGGTATCCCAAAAGTCTTAGAGCATTTTTAAGCTTTATTAACTTTGGAACAATAAATGCTATAACCCTACAAAATATAATTTGAACGTTTTTTAATATTCTTATATACTCACTTACTGTTGTGAATTTTAAGTAATAATTTTTATTTACTTTTTAGGCTCTCTCATAGATGATGCAAATATTGATTGAAAAATTAAAATTAGAAAATTATTTTTCCAGCTGACAAGATTAAGTATGTAAATGAAATTTAAATAATTGAGCCATCAAGTGATAAGTTTTTGTACGTTTTTAACATTTATATTTCTGACATTGTTAAATCTTAAAACACACTGAGCTTGTGGAACACTTTGTGTATGCATCTACCCTTTGATCCAGGGTTCCCACTTCTGTCTGTCCCAAAGTTAGACTGGCCAAAATATGTAAAGATAAATCCACAGGGCTTTATATTTTAGTACTATTTGTCATGGAGGAACCAGGAACAGAAGCTAGACATCTCTGAATTTATCTTGTTTCATATATTTTATTTTGAAGCCTTGCAAATACTTTACATATTTAGAAGCTCAAATTAAATTTAAAACAATTCCTAAAAACTGAAAGTAACATAAAAAATATATTGTGGGGCTTCCCTGGTGGCGCAGTGGTTGAGAGTCCGCCTGCCGATGCAGGGGACGCGGGTTCGTGCCCCGGTCCGGGAAGATCCCACATGCCGCGGAGTGGCTGGCCCGTGAGCCATGGCTGCTGAGCCTGCGCGTCCGGAGCCTGTGCTCCGCAACGGGAGAGGCCACAGCAGTGAGAGGCCCGCATAGCGCAAAAAAAAAATATATATATTGTGTATCCAGTTGATGTAATAACCATACAAAGGCAACTAATTCAAATGACTTTAAAGCATAGAAATTTGACTGTATTTTCTTTTTTTGATTTTTTTAAACTTGAAGTATAGTTAATTTTACAACGTTTTGTTGTCAGGTGTACAGCAAGATGATTCAGTTAAATATATATATTCTTTTTCAGATTCTTTTCCATTATAGGTTATTACAAGATATTGAGTATAGCTCCCTGTGAATATAGTTCCCAGTAGGTCCTCGTGTTTATCTATTTTATATATAATAGTACGTATCTGTTGATCCCAAACTCCTAATTTATCCCTCCCCTCCTTTCCCCTTTGGTAACCATAAGGTTGTTTTCCATGTCTATGAGTCTGTTTCTGTTCTGTACGTTGACTGTATATTCTTGTATATATACCCGTAAGAACAAAATGCAAAAAAAAATTTAACTGTTATAGGAATCATATTATTTATATTTTCAGTGCTAGTATTGGTATTTTTATTCTGAGTATTATTTCCTTGAGTTAGACAAGGAAAATGGATGATTATGTTGTTGTTCATGAGAACTGGGATATGGGGCATGTGGTAAAGAAAATACAAATGTAACATCAACAGATGAAGTAAAAAACCTTATTGTCCCAAATTTGAATTGGAAATGGATTCATTGTTTCATTTCAAATGTCCACTGAAAAAACCTGTTGGGATACAATAATCCATGGATGTCTCACAGTTGTGCACATCTTATGAGCAGAGCTACTGACTGCCCTTTGTTTCCAACTATCATTTCAAGGATGTTTCTGTAGAGAACAGCCTTGGAAGATGGAAACAGAGTTTTCCTCCAGAGCACAGGGCAAAACTTCTTATTGCCCTTGAGAAAATATCCAGGTTTCCTAAGCTCAGCACAACACACTCAGTTCCTGTGCAGTATCACGTGGCCCACTGTGTGGAAAATGGAGAAATGGGAGATAATGAAGTCAAAATGCTGATACTCTAGCTACTTCCACAGAATTGAGTAATAATCTTTTCTTCATCTTTGACCCAGGAATCTCTTGTCTTCCACCAATATTCATGAAACTTTGGAAGGCAAATTTCATAAATTACAAATAGGTAAAATCTCAAAACCTTCACAGTTCTTAAAATGCCTAGAAACAGGATCCTGCCTGGTAGCAAAGAATAACTCTAACACCTGGATTGTTGTGTCTAAATACCATTTCCCACTAAAAGGAACCAGGGCTCCTTAGAGAAGTGGCTTATTCCAGGTCTGGGCAAGAAATGTGTTAGAATGATCCTGGAGCATCTTGGTATTCCAGAAAACAAAACAAAACAAAATGAGGTGACCAGAGACTACTAGGGTCCTGTCAAAAGTACTCAGGAGTCAATCTGAATAGGCTCCTACCGAACAATTTGAGCATCAAAAAGGATACGAACGGCAGTAGATTAAAATATGTTTAAGTCTATGAGTACATAATGATAGACTTTTTTAAAAATCCCATTGGTCACCTTTGTAGTATACAAGAAACCAAAACATAATTTTGAAAACTGGTAAATAAAGTGAAAGAATCTAGCATTTTTCTGCTTCCTCTATATATACTATGCTTCAGCATAAGCAAATAGTTAATGAGGGGAAGTATCACCTTGTATAACTATTCCAGCTATTAAATGAATTTTCACAGCACTGTTTTACAGATATCATGGCAGATAAACAACCAGACTTTATGTACCTCCTGATGGAAGTACACACCACCACCTATGAAGTAATTTTGCCAAAAAAATGAAATAGAATGCCACTGAAACCTCTAGATCTAAATACCAATTTATAGTAAATAAGGGACAGAAGAACATGGTAAAGGAACGCAATCAGCAACTTTTACAGGACAAATACCTAGTTTATTAACAACAGAAAATAAGCAAGAAAAAAAAAAAGGATGAAACACCTATAGATGAAACAAGACCTTGTTTTGATACCAAGTCAAACAAAGAAACAAAAACAAAATTAATATTTACAGAACAATAGGTGGAGAATGACCACTAGATAGGTGACATTAAAGAATTATTGTTTATTTGGGGGGAACGTGTAATGATAAAACAGTGGCTATATATAGATATATATTTTGTTTTTTTTGGTACGCGGGCCTCTCACTGTTGTGGCCTCTCCCGTTGCAGAGCACAGGCTCCGGACGCGCAGGCTCAGCAGCCATGGCTCACGGGCCCAGCTGCTCTGTGGCATGTGGGGTCTTCCCCGACCAGGGCACGAACCTGCGTCCCCTGCGTCGCTAGGCGGACTCTCAACCACTGCGCCACCAGGGAAACCCTACAGTGGCTATATTTTAAAAGAGAAGTCCTTGCCTTTCAGATACATTCTGAAATATACACAGGTGAGAGATGATGTCTGGGATTTACTTCCAAGAAATCCCACGTGGAGAGAAGAAATGAAGAGAAAGAGCAAACATTGTGCTGAGGGGCTCTGGGTACCAGAGAGTTTATTATAATATTCTCTGCTTTTGTGATTGTTTGATATTTTTCATACTAAGGAGTTGTTATAAACAGGAGTAAAGTTTTTTCAGTAAAAATAATGATGGTGAAATAACAAACAAAAGAATTCATAAGGGGAAATCCATCCTAAAGTATGGATTTCTAAATTGAATATTCAACTCTCTCATTTACCACAGACAAAACTTTCCCATCTTTAGATGATGCAAAATATGGTACTCTGAAATGAATTAGACTCTTTAAGAGTTTGCTTGCAGCATTTAATTTTATATATATATATATATATATATATATATATATAAACTGCTGATGTGAAACACTGCTCTGGCATAATTCACTTTACAATTACCCAGGAGCACTTCATAGCCTAAGGTAATTTCATAAGAATAAGTTACCCAAGGAATTAATTACCAACCAATTTATGACTTCTTCATATCGTCTAAGCTGCTGAAGAAACTGGTTACCTGGAAAATTATGTAATTTTGGAATACTTGTCAAATTTAATTTAGGTTGAGTTGTAAGGCAGAATTAACAAGCATTTTCCTATTTCTTGTGCCTAAAGAGCCATAGGTGTGTCTTCTACAGGACAGTTGATTGTAATATGTTGTAGGAATCCTACTCTCTGCAGCTGTGCAGTCAAGGCTACCAGAATTTAACATCTCAAAGGATATAGCTTCAGAAATCTCTACTGAACTTAGCAGCTGTCAAGAGCTAATTGCCTGGTAGCATACCTGGTTTTCTCACATCATAGCAATTGATTTGAGATTTGGACTGGTGCTTGATGTGTTACATCAAGGGTAAACTCATTCTTAAAAGCAAGACCTAGATTAATGCAAAATCAAAGTCTTTTCCATTTGCTTTCTTCACCAATTTGGTAGGAATACATTTGGCTGTCCCGATACCAAGAGAGTGATCTCTGGAGGCTCAAAGGGTGCCTTTATGTTTTATATCAAAATATAAACATTGATATTCAAATACTGTCTTCTGACTTCCCATTAATTTGCCTCTTTCAAGTTTTGCCCTCCCTATGGCTGCCAGACTTAGCAAATAAAAATGAAGTTTGGATAAACAACTTTTTTTTAGTAAAATCATGTCCCATGAATATTTAATATAAGTATGTCTCATGCAATATTTGGGACACACTTATGTTGAAAAGGTATTTCTCATTCATCTGATTTTCAAATTTAACTGGGTGTCCTGTATTTTATCTGGCAACCCCATCATCAGCAATAAAGTTTCTGAAACCTTCAAAGAGATGAGAATTTCTACATTATTTTGGTTGGACCTACTCTTGCTGAATGGAAAATTGCAAGAGTCTGGTGCAATGCCTCAAGGGAATCATTGTTAAGAGATAGCCAACTGCATACATTCTTTCGAACTCAATCTCAAGAACCAATTTTCACCTGAGAAGCAAAATCCTCAGAGCAGCTTTCTTGGTTTCATAGTAGATTAACTTGGAAAGAGTTAAATCCATTGTTGGGTAACTTGCCGTCCTATACAAAGTGTGTTACTAACGTTCCTGTGTATCTTGGGGCAACCACAATCTTCCTAGGGAATTCCCTGGCGGTCCAGTGGTTAGGACTCCATGCTGTCACGGCTGAGGGCCCGGGTTCAATCCCTGGTCAGGGAACTAAGATCCCACAAGCCAAGCAGCCAAAACTAACAAACAAACAAAAAGGACGAAAACAAATGAACAAACAATCTTGCTAAAGAAATGAATCTTTCTCCAGAGAGAGTTGCTTCTCAAATGTTGAGTACACAGATCACCTGGGAATCTTGTTACAATGCAGATTCTGGTTCAACAGGGATGAATTCTGCAGTTCTAACAGATCCAGTATTGCTGGTCCATATACCACTATTTAAGAAGCAAGGGACTAGAGTAAAGCAATCCATGTAAGAGATGTTGTGCAAGGCTTGATACCAACAGAAGCTGCTAAACGTCAGTGACCCAGCTCTCAGAAGGATCTTGAGAATCAGGGTAAGTGAATCATGCCTAAAGCTGGGAATATAGCCAAAATGCAATTAAATAGTGATGGAGAATGTACTGAAGTCATCTCTAATTATATATAACCCTTGCTTGAGATAAGTAACAGAAATAAGTAATAGAAATCTGGGTCAGAGAACTGATACTAATGGAAAATGTTTTGAAAGATAAGCAGTCCACACTTATCCGGATCAGGGGTTCTTACCTTGAGGTCCATGGTATCTGAGTGGCTCAGGAATATATCTGGGGAGACCTCAGGAACCTCCCGACATGTTATACAAAATTGGGTGTTCATAATGCAGGGCTGACATTTGAAAGATTTAAGACCCAGTGTGGTTCAGGCACCACTGATAGGAGTATATCCTTGACCAAATAGTCGCCAGCCAGCATGTGGTCACAGTGCAGCCCATCTGAATAGCCACTCTGTTTATATGTTTTCTCTGTTTACGTGTTTTTCTGTTTATATATTGATTGTTTCCATAACTTTCCTCAGATTCTCAAAGGAGTCAGTGATCCAGAAAAGGTCCTAAACCACTGCTGTCAATGAATTGTATCCAATAATGGAAAGAAATACACCTCAGTAACTGAACATATTAAGTGATTGATGAATGTTAGTATATGGTTATTTATCAGTATAATTTTAATTTTTTTATTGAGGTATAGTTGCTTTACAATGTTGTGTTAGTTTCTGCTGTACAGCAAAGTGAATCAGCTATATGTATACATATATCCCCTCTGTTTTGGATTTCCTTCCCATTTAGGTCACCACAGAGCACTGAGTAGAGTTCCCTGTGCTATACAGCAGGTTCTCATTAGTTATCTATTTTATATATAGTAGTGTGTGTATGTCAATCCTAATCTCCCAATTCATCCCACACCCATTTTTCCCCTCTTTGGTGTCCATACGTTTGTTCTCTAGGTCTGTGCCTCTATTTCTGCTTTGCAAGTAGGTTCATCTGTATCATTTTTCTAGATTCCACATACATGCACTAAATGGAGAAAAGTCGCTTCAATAAATGGGGCTGGGAAAACTGGACAGCTACATGTAAAAGAATGAAATTAGAACATGCCGTAACACCATACACAAAAATAAATGCAAAATGGATTAAAGACCTAAATGTAAGACCAGACACTATAAAACTCTTAAAGGAAATGTAGGAAGAACACTCTTTGACATAAATCACAGCAAGATCTTTTTTGACCCACCTCCTAGAGAAATGGAAAGAAAAACAAAAATAAACAAATGGGACGTAATGAAACTTAAAAGCTTTTGCACAGCAGGAAACAAGACAAAAAGACAACCCTCAGAATGGTAGAAAATATTTGCAAATGAAGCAAATGACAAGGGATTAATCTCCAAAACATACAAACAGCTCATGCAGCTCAATATCAAAAAAACAAACAACCCAATCCAAAAAAGGGCAGAAGACCTAAATAGATATTTCTCCAAAGAAGATATACAGATTGCCAACAAACACATGAAAGAATGCTCAACATCATTAATCATTAGAGAAATGCAAATCAAAACTACAATGAGGTATCACCTCACACCAGTCAGAATGGCCATCATCAAAAAATCTGCAAACAATAAATGCTGGAGAGGGTGTGGAGAAAAGGGAACACTCTTGCACTGATGGTGGGAAGGTAAATTGATACAGCCACTATGGAGAACAGTATGGAGGTTCCTTAAAAAACTAAAAATAGAACTACCATCTCAGTATAATTTCCAAATCGCTTTCACTGAGTCAGATTTTAGAGTTAAATTGTCAGCTTTTACTTAGGAATGACATAAGACAGACTCTCATGAATCATTTGCTGGGTTTTCCTAAAGTCCGTAGCTATTACATCTCACTGTCTGGCTCACATGAAACAGTTGTAAATTAATTCACTGAAAGTCAACTCGGAGAAGGTCTAGTCTACAAGGTTGCTTTTTTTTAACTGTTGCATTTTTATTAATTAGTACTCTTTTTGTTTTTACAACATTATTATGAGGACTTTTTCAGTTGTCTTCACCCTAGCTCCCCACTGTTGTAGAGGGTTGGAGGGTCAAAGAGAAGAGACACTCGAGTTCTAGGCATCTACCCAGAGCACGCCTCGAATATGTGTGGCTCTGGCCTTCCATTTGATTTTTCTCTTACTCCCATCTTTTCTGTCCCTCTTTTCTCTTTCCTAACCTCACAACCTAGCTCTGAGTCTTTTTTAAATTAATTTTTATTGAAGTATAGTTGATTTACAATGCTGTTAGTTTCAGGTGTACAGCAAAGTTATACATATAAATAGATCCAGTCTTTTTTTAGATTCTTTTTCATACAGGCCATTACGGAGTATCGAGAAGAGTTCCCTGTGCTATATAGTAGGTCCTTATTAGTTATCTATTTTTTTATATAATAGCGTGTAGCTCTGAGTCTTGATAAGTATCTACCAGGTTTCACTGTGTTCCAGACCCACACTGTTCCTTTTTAACAGAAATATTATCATGTTTATAAACTGCATGAAGAGGAGGGGCCTTCAAGATGGCGGAAGAGTAAGACGCAGGAGACGACCTTCCTCCTCACAGATACACCAGAAATACATCTACACGTGGAACAACTACTACAGAACACCTACTGAACGCTGGCAGAAAACCTCAGACCTCCCAAAAGGCAAGAAACCCCCCATGTACCTGGGTAAGGCAAAAGAAAAAAGGATAAACAGAGACAAAAGAATAGGGATGGGACCTGCACCAGTGGGAGGGAGCTGTGAAGGAGGAAAGGTTTCCACACACTAGGAGCCCCTTCGCGGGTGGGGACTGCGGGTGGCAGAGGGGGAGAGCTTCGGCGCCGCGGAGGAGAGCACAGCCACAGGGGTGTGGAGGGCAAAGCGGAGAGATTCCCACACAGAGGATCGGGGCCGACCGGCACTCACCAGCCCGAGAGGCTTGTCTGCTCACCCGCCAGGGCGGGCGGGGCCTGGAGTTGAGGACCAGGCTTTGGTCGGAGTGCAGGGAGAGGACTGGGGTTGGCTGCGTGAACACAGCCTGAAGGGGGGTAGTGCGCCATGGCTAGCCGGGAGGGAGTCCAGGTGAAAGTCTGGACCTGCCGAAGAGGCAAGAGACCTTTTCTTCCCTCTTTGTTTCCTGGTGCGTGAGGAGAGGGGATTAAGAGTGCTGCTTAAAGGAGCTCCAGAGACGGGCGCGAGGCGCAGCTAAAAGCGCGGACCCCAGAGACGGGCATGAGATGCTAAGGCTGCTGCTGCCACCACCAAGAAGCCTGTGTGCGAGCACAGGACACTATCCACATCCCCCTTCCGGGAGCCTGTGCAGCCCGCCACTGCCAGGGGCCCGGGATCCAGGGACAACTTCCCCGGGAGAATGCACGGCGTCTCAGGCTGGTGCAATGTCACGCTGGCCTCTGCCGCCGCAGGCCCGCCCTGCACTCCGTACCCCTCCCTCCCCCCGGCCTGAGTGAGCCAGAGCCCCCGAATCAGCGTCTCCTTTAACCCCGTCCTGTCTGAGCGAAGAACAGACGCCCTCCGGTGACCTACACGCAGAGGTGGGGTCCAAATCCGAAGCTGAACCCCGGGAGCTGTGCGAACAAAGAAGAGAAAGGGAAATCTCTCCCAGCAGCCTCAGGAGCAGCAGATTAAATCTCCACAGTCAGCTTGATGTACCCTGCATCTCTGGAATACATGAATAGACACCAAACAGTATGGTACAAAGCTCCAGTAAGCAAGACAGTATGGTACT
This sequence comes from Phocoena sinus, assembly GCF_008692025.1. Lineage (NCBI taxonomy): Eukaryota > Metazoa > Chordata > Mammalia > Artiodactyla > Phocoenidae > Phocoena > Phocoena sinus. Next base: position 84,085,950 of record NC_045774.1, on the reverse strand, counting down.
GGCACAAAAACAGAAATATAGATCAATGGAACAGGATAGAAAGCCCAAAGATAAACCTATGCACATATGGTCACCTTATCTTTGATAAAGGAGGCAAGAATATACAGCCTCTTCAATAAGTGGTGCTGGGAAAACTGGACAGCTACATGTAAAAGAATGAAATTAGAACACTCCCTAACACCATACACAAAAATAAACTCAGAATGGATTAAAGACCTAAATGTAAGGCCAGACACTATAAAACTCTTAGAGGGAAACATAGGCAGAACACTCTATGACATAAATCACAGCAAGATCCTTTTTGACCCACCTCCTAGAGCAATGGAAACAAAAATAAACAAATGGGACCTAATGAAACTTAAAAGGTTTTGCACAGCAAAGGAAACCATAAACAAGATGAAAAGACAACCCTCAGAATGGGAGAAAATATTTGCAAATGAAGCAACTGACAAGGAATTAATCTCCAAAATATACAAGCAGCACATGCAGCTCAATATCAAAAAAACAAACAACCCAACCCAATAATGGGTAGAAGACCTAAATAGACATTTCTCCAAAGAAGGTACACAGATTGCCAGCAAGCACATGAAAGGATACTCAACAGCACTAATCATTAGAGAAATGCAAATCAAAACAATGAGGTATCACCTCACACCAGTCAGAATGGCCATCATGAGAAAATCTACAAACAACAAATGCTGGAGAGGGTGTGGAGAAAAGGGAACCCTCATACACTGTTGGTGGGAATGTAAATTGATATAGCCAGTATGGAGAACAGTATGGAGGTTCCTTAAAAAACTAAAAATAGAACTACCATACGACCCAGCAATCCCCCTACTGGGCATATACCCTGAGGAAACCATAATTCAAAAAGAGTCATGTACCACAATGTTCATTGCAGCACTATTTACAATAGCCAGGACATGGAAGCAACCTAAGTGTCCATCATCGGAGGAATGGGTAAAGAAGACGTGGCACATATATACAATGGAATACTAGTCAGCCATAAAAAGAAACGAAATTGAGTTATTTGTAGTGAGGTGGATGGACCTAGAGTCTGTCATACAGAGTGAAGTCAGAAAGAGAAAAACAAATACCGTAGGCTAATACATATATATGGAATGTAAAAAAAAAAAATGGTCATGAAGAACCTAGTGGCAAGATGGGAATAAAGATGCAGACGTAGAGAATGGACTTGAGGACACAGGGAGGGGGAAGGGTAAGCTGGGACGAAGTGAGAGAGTGGCATGGACATATATACACTACCAAATGCAAAATAGATAGCTAGTGGCAAGCAGGTGCATAGCACAGGGAGATCAGCTCGGTGCTTTGTGACCCCCTAGAGGAGTGAGATAGGGAGGGTGGGAGGGAGAAACAACAGGGAGGGCATATGGGGATATATGTATATGTATAGCTGATCACTTTGTCATACAGCAGAAACTAACACACCTTTGTAAAGCAATTATACTCCAATAAAGATGTTTTAAAAAATTACTAAAAATAAATAAATAAATAACTGCATGAAGATTGGACTTCTACTTCTGGGAAGAAGGAGTAAATAAACTTTTCCCTATTCCCCCTCTAAGTATAACTAAAAACCTCCGTATGTCATATATAAAACAAGGGTAAGATCTTTTCTTGTAGGTTCCAGTTTCTGATACATAATGGGGCACATCTTTAAATCTGATGCTAAATTAGTTTTCCTAGCCGTTAAATTTTTTTATCCTCTTTAAAATGATTTCACTAAGATTTTTTCATTTGTTAACATATTGGTAACATATATATATGACTCTCTGGAGGTGGAATGATATGGTATAGGTAAAAAACTTGTAGAGATATGTGATGGTTTGTTGTAAAGGGGAAATATTTAAAAAGCATTGTGGCTTGTAATTAAACATAGTTTTTGGCCCTCTTAGCAAGGAAGAGTCAATTTTCAGTTAGTATAATAGGTTCAGGCCTTTGATTCTTCAATGATTTAATGACCAGATGTTGAAGCCAAAATATTTTGGCATACTTCATCAAGATGATCAAAAGACACAGATGACAGCATTCACAATCTAAATGTTCTCCAGGTTTTATTCAACCTCTAAGAAGTCCTCTAACTGCAGAAATATGATAACTCCAATCTACAGACCTATCCTTTTGGCTTATTGTCAGGGTTTCCCTTTTGCAAAATTAAATGGGTTAAACTGGCTAGCTGTTCAGCCATTCTTCTTCCTGGGCACTCAGCTGGACTACAATTTCCAGACTCCCTTGCCCTTAGGCATGTCATGTGACTGAGTTCTAGCCAATGGAATTGGAAGAAAGAGCTGTGTGCCACCCCTAAGCCTGGACCAGTTTACCACTTGACCCCTTAGGTTATTGTCTCCTCTAGCTTCATGTACAGTCACTAAGAAGACACATGAAAGATGGTAGAGCCACAGAATGGAAGGAATCTGGATCCTGGAATCGTAGCTTAGGAAAACAGCTGCTTGCCAATCAGAAACACTTGTTTTAGACTTCCTATGAACAAGAAATAAATTTCTCTTGGATTTAGCGACTGAAATTTGTGGGTTTATCTGTTATAGCAGTTACCACTACGCTAAATAACGCAGAAGGTTTTACCTTCCCTACCTGCCCCCCTATCCATCCTCCAATTTTTTTTTTTTTTTTTTTTTTTTTTTTTCGGTACACGGGCCGCACACTGTTGTGGCCTCTCCCATTGCGGAGCACAGGCTCCGGACGCGCAGGCGCAGTGGCCATGGCTCACGGGCCCAGCCGCTCAGCGGCATGCGGGATCTTCCCGGACCGGGGCACGAACCCGTGTCCCCTGCATCAGCAGGCGGACTCTCAATCACTGCGCCACCAGGGAAGCCCCCCATCCCCCGCTTTGTTCATGTTTCCCCTCTTCAACACGCTCCTTCTTTCCCTTATTCCAACACAGGTCCACCACCCAGTCTCCAGCTCCTGGGCCTGGGCAGGCTTGAGGGCAATGCCCCTTCAGGCCCCAGAGAGCTCTCCTTTTCCAACGTTGCACATGAGGCATCTTTGGAAGGAAGAGGGTTGATTGCGTCCTTGCTGAGGAAGAATTCAAGCCCAGCCTGAGCTCCTGGGAACAGAAAGTAGGGGGGAAATGGGAAGGGTGGAGCCCTGGGTCGTACACAGGCCCTGAGGGCTGCAGGCAGTTCTGCATACCTTTGTGGCCACAGTTCATGCCTGCAGGCAGAGGCTTGCCAGACATCCAAGAAGGAGAAGCCTAACCCCTGGGCTCAGGTGGGGTGCACTTCTTCAGGCAGGGTTGTTATTATCTGGGCCGTGGGCGTACAACGGCTGCGATTTCCTCTTCTTTTTCTTTGCCAGAACCTTGTCGACCTCCTATTGTGCACCTATGAAAAGAAAACCACAAAACAAACCAAAACAAAAACCACACCTCTCTGCTACAGGGGAAGCTAGTCAACCTTTAAATTAGAAAGGCCGTCTTGCTGTTACTCTGCCTCTGACTATGCCTCAAGAGCCTGGTTCCCTGCCATTAGGAGTGATTCAGGAACTCTGTCTTAAGAAAGAAGGGTCTGGAACAAAAAGGGACAAGGGAGACAGGGAACACAGTGTGGGGCCTTTAGGGACTTTCCACCCCCTCACTTGTTCCCGTAAACCAATTCTTCTCCCTATCGTGCGCCACTCCTTCTCCCTATCGAAACCAATTCTTGGAGTTTTTCAGTTGACGGGGACTTGCCAGACAGCGGGTAATTTTCCAGTTGCCCGTAACAGGTATACGCCCTAACCGCCACAATGAACAGACAACTATAACGGCCAGAAGGTGGGACAAAAGTTCCTAAGCCAATGAATTCAAAAGTCACCACATTTACCCAATCATTGTGAGAATATACCCGCCCTATGAGTAAATAAACCTATAAAAAGTATGTGATTCCGCTTTTAGGGGTTCCCCATCGGCCTCCTGCGTGAGGTTCAGGGGACCCCGGTGCATCGGCTCCTAATAAACCTCTTGCGTGTTGCAGCGGCTCCCGACTCTTGGCGGTTCTTGGGCGAGTTGGAATCCCTCGTAGACCGTTTGGGTCTAACATTTGGGGGCTCGTCCGGGATCCCCACTCGCCCCCGGGTCACAAGAACATCGGGAGTCGGAGGTATCAGGTAGGCTCGAGCCCAATTGTCTGTTTGTTTGTCGTTTGTTTGTTGCTAGCCGCCATTAGGAAAAAGCCGTGCGAACCGGCTTGCTGTGGAATCTGTATTGGACTCCTGGCTAGGCAGACGTGCCGAAAGCTGGTGTTCACGGGCCCCGGGGGACGCCCTGGTGGTCCATCTGGAAGGAGAAACAAATTTTGTCTCCCCTTCATCTGGTTCTGGCAGGTTATATAAGCTGCCATCTGAATTTGAGTTGGTTTCGGGTTTAAGTTCGCGGCGGCAATATCAATGTGTGTCTTTTGAAATTTTATTGTTTTTCTGTACTATTATCTTTCTTTTGACGGACGACAATGGGACAAACTATGACGACTCCTCTTTCTCTTACCCTAAGCCACTGGACCGAAGTTAGGGCTAGGGCCCACAACCTTTCGGTAGAAGTAAGGAAAGGAAAATGGCAAACGCTGTGTACCTCTGAGTGGCCTACATTTCAGACAGGGTTGCCACCCGAAGGATCTTTTTTGTTAGATAAGGTTGGGCTAGTCAAGTCTAGGGTCTTTAACACAGGACCCCACGGACACCCAGACCAGATACCATATATCTTGGTCTGGGAAGATCTAGTTCTCTCCCCGCCTCCGTGGGTCCGGCCCTTTGTTTCCTCAACAGGCACGTCTGCATGCGCTCCAGCACAATCGGAGATATTGGCCCTGAAGAAAACCCCAGACACGGAAAAGTCATCTGCTGCCCCGGACCCGCCAAAGGCGATATATCCTGACCTGCAGTCTGATTTGCTTCTTCTAGATTCCCCACCTCCTTATCCTCCGGCCCTAAATCCCATGTCGCCCCTAGGACCCCCAGCTTCACAACCCTCCGCACCAGTAGGGCCACCTGTTATGGCGGAGAGGGGGGGTCCCTCGGCGGGCACCAGAAGCCGGAGGGCTGTTTCCCCGGATTCTACTGCTTTACCCCTTAGAGAATATGGCCCCCCCGATAACCACGGGAATAGGCCCCTTCAATACTGGCCCTTTTCCTCTGCAGATCTTTATAATTGGAAGATGCATAACCCTACTTTCTCTGAAAACCCACAGGCTCTTACTGCTTTAATAGAGTCTCTTGTCTTCTCCCACCAACCCACCTGGGATGATTGTCAACAGCTCCTCCAGACTCTCCTCACAACTGAGGAGAGGCAACAGGTTCTCCTGGAGGCTAAAAAGAATGTGTTAGGCGCCAATGGACAACCTACCCAGTTGCCTAACGAGATTGATGCCGGGTTTCCACTCGTCAGGCCGAATTGGGACTTTAATACCCCGGAAGGTAAGGAGCACCTGAAAATATATCTCCAGGCTCTGGTGGCGGGTCTCCATGGAGCGGCCAGGCGCCCCACGAATTTGGCTAAGGTAAAAGAGGTAACTCAGGGGCCCCAGGAATCGCCAACCGTGTTCCTAGAACGCTTAATGGAGGCTTTTAGACGATTCACTCCTTATGATCCAACCTCTGAGGAACATAAGGCCACCATAGCAATGGCCTTTATTGACCAGGCGGCCCCTGATATTAGAAAGAAGTTACAAAGGCTGGATGGCCTACAAGGTTTCTCCCTTCAGGACTTAGTAAAAGAGGCAGATAAGGTATATAATAAGAGGGAGACAGAAGAAGAAAGAGAAGAAAGAAAGCAGAAGGAACAAGAGGCTCGTGAGGTAAGATGAGATAAGAGGCAAGAAAGACATTTGAGTAAGATACTGGCCACTGTAGTCAGAGGAGGAAACAGTAGAGACAGAAATAGACAGGAAGGGCGAACAACGGATAGAAGGCGGCCATTAGACAAGGACCAATGTGCCTACTGTAAAGAAAAAGGTCATTGGGCAAGAGAATGCCCTAAAAAAAGGAAGGGGGGAAGGATCACTAAGCCTTTTCATCTGTACGTGGCCGAAAATAAAGGTATTGCAAAGGGAGTACTAACTCAGAAACTGGGCCCCTGGAATCGCCCGGTTGCGTACCTATCAAAGAAATTGGATCCTGTGGCAGCAGGATGGCCCGCCTGTTTAAAAATAATCGCCGCGGTGGCCGCTTTGGTCAAAGATGCTGACAAACTGACTTTGGGGCAGAACTTAACGATAACAGCCCCCCATGCATTAGAAAGTGTGATTCGCCAGCCACCCGACAGATGGCTAACAAATGCCAGAATGACTCATTACCAAGCCCTGCTGTTAAACTCAGATCATATTAAGTTTACATCAGCCACAGGACTCAACCCGCCACCTTGTTACCCGACCCTGACCTGAAAAACACTACCGTCATCCATGATTGTCAGGAAGTACTGGCTGCAGCACACGGTAGCAGACCAGACTTGATGGATCAGCCCCTCCCCAACGCCGACTTACCTGGTTTACTGACGGAAGCAGTTTCCTAGAGGAAGTTTTTATAGATACCTTCTCAGGATGGGTAGAAGCTTTCCCGACGAAGAAGGAGACAGCTACTGTGGTGGCCAAAAAGATCTTAGAAGAAATTTTCCCCCGGTTCGGGGCACCAAAGGTAATAGGATCAGATAATGGTCCCGCCTTCGTCGCCCAGGTAAGTCAGGGTGTGGCCAAATACCTGGGGACTGATTGGAAATTACATTGTGCCTATAGACCCCAGAGTTCAGGACAGGTAGAGAAAATGAATAGAACTCTAAAAGAGACCCTAACTAAATTGTCCATAGAGACTGGCGGTACAGATTGGATGGTGCTCCTTCCCTTAGCCCTGTTCCGGGCTAGAAATACCCCCTCCCGCTATCATCTTACTCCATTTGAAATACTATACGGGGCCCCACCTCCTCTTCTTACGCTAGGGAAAAAAATAAGTCCTGACTGCCAGAATAACACTGACTTATATGCTAGGCTGTTGGGACTCCAGTTGGTCCAAAAGGAGGGCCTGTGCTATGTGGCTGCTTCCCACTAGCTATCTATTTTACATTTGGTAGTGTACATATGTCCATGCCTCTCTCTCACTTTGTCCCATCTTACCCTTCCCCCTCCCCATATCCTCAAGTCCATTCTCTAGTAGGTCTGAGTCTTTATTCCCATCTTGCCCCTAGGTTCTTCATGACCATTTCTTGTTTGTTTTTTAGATTCCATATATATGTGTTAGCATACAGTATTTGCTTTTCTCTTTCTGACTTACTTCACTCTGTATGACAGACTCTAGGTTCACCCGCTTCTCTACAAATAACTCAATTTCGTTTCTTTTTATGGCTGAGTAATATTCCATTATATATATGTGTCACACCTGCTTTATCCATTCATCTGTCGATGGACACTTAGGTTGCTTGCATGTCCTGGCTATTGTAAATAGAGCTGCAATGAACATTGTGGTACATGACTCTTTTTGAATTATGGTTTTCTCAGGGTATATGCCCAGTAGTGAGATTGCTGGGTCATATAGTTCTACTTTTAGTTTTCTAAGGAACCTCCATACTATCCTCCATAGTGGCTGTATCAATTTACATTCCCATCAACAGGGCAGGAGGGTTCCCTTTTCTCCACACCCTCTCCAGCATTTATTGTTTCTAGATTTTTTGATGATGGCCATTCTGACCAGTGTGAGATGATATCTCATTGTAGTTTTGATTTGCATTTCTATAATGATTAACGATGTTGAGCATTCTTTCATGTGTTTGCTGGCAATCTGAATATATTCTTTGGAGAAATGTCTATTTAGGTCTTCTGCCCATTTTGGAATGGGTTGTTTGTTTTTATGATATTGAGCTGCATGAGCTGATTGTAAATTTGGAAGATTAATCCTTTGTCAGTTGCTTCATTTGCAAATATTTTCTCCCATTCGGAGGGTTGTCTTTTCATCTTGTTTATGCTTTCCTTTGCTGTGCAAAAGCTTTGAAGTTTCATTAGGTGTCATTTGTTTATCTTTTTTTATTTCCATTTCTCTAAGAGGTGGGTCAAAAAGGATCTTGCTGTGATTTATGTCATAGAGTGTTCTGCCTATGTTTCCCTCTAAGAGTTTTATAGTGTGTGGACTTACATTTAGGTCTTTAATCCATTTTGAGTTTATTTTTGTGTATGGTGTTAAGGAGTGTTCTAATTTCATTCTTTTACCTGTAGCTGTCCAGTTTTCCCAGCACCACTTATTGGAGAGGCTGTCTTTTCTCCATTGTATATTCCTGCCTCCTTTATCAAAGATAAGGTGAGCATATGTGCATGGGTTTAGGGTTTTCTATTCTGTTCCATTGATCTATATTTCTGTTTTTGTGCCAGCACCATACTGTCTTCATTACTGTAGCTTTGTAATATAGTCTGAAGTCCAGGAGCCTGGTTCCCCCAGCTCAGTTTTTCCTTCTCAAGATTGCTTTGGCTATTCGGGGTCTTTTGTGTTTCCATACAAATTGTGAAATTTTTTGTTCTAGTTCTGTGAAAAATGCCAGTGGTAGTTTGTTAGGGATTGCATTGAAACTGTAGATTGCTTTGGGTAGTAGAGTCATTTTCACAATGTTGAATCTTCCAATCCAAGAACATGGTATATCTCTCCATCTATTTGTATCATCTTTAATTTCTTTCATCAGTGTCTTATAATTTTCTACATACAGGTCTTTTGTCTCCTTAGGTAGGTTTATTCCTAGGTATTTTATTCTTTTTGTTGCAGTGGTAAGTGGGAGTGTTTCCCTCATTTCTCTTTCAGATTTTTCATCATTAGTATATAGGAATGCCAGAGATTTCTGTGCATTAATTTTGTATCCTGCTACTTTACCAAATTCATTGATTAGCTCTAGTAGTTTTCTGGTAGCATCTTTAGGATTCTCTATGTATAGTACCATGTCATCTGCAAACAGTGACAGCTTTACTTCTTCTTTTCCAATTTGGATTCCTTTTATTTCTTTTTCTTCTCTGATTGCTGTAGCTAAAACTTCCAAGACTATGTTGAATAATAATGGTGAGAGTGGGCAACCTTGTCTTGTTCCTGATCCTAGTGGATATGGTTTCAGTGTTTCACCATTGAGAATGATATTGGCTGTGGGTTTTTCATATATGGCTTTTATTATGTTGAGGTAAGTTCCCTCTATGCCTACTTTCTGGAGGGTTTTTATTCTAAATGAGTGTTTAATTTTGTCAAAAGCTTTTTCTGCATGTATTGAGATGATCATATGTTGTTTCTCCTTCTGTTTGTTAATATGGTGTATCACATTGATTGATTTGCATATATTGAAGAATCCTTGCATTCCTGGGATAAACCCCACTTCATCATGGTGTATTATCCTTTTAATGTGCTGTTGGATTCTGTTTGCTATTATTTTGTTGAGGAATTTTGTATCTATGTTCATCAGTGACATTGGCCTGTAGTTTTCTTTCTTTGTGACATCTTTGTCTGTTTTTGGTATCAGGGTGATGGTGGCCTCGTAGAATGAGTTTGGGAGTGTTCCTCCCTCTGCTATATTTTGGAAAAGTTTGATAAGGATAGATGTTAGCTCTTCTCTAAATGTTTGATAGAATTTACCTATGAAGCCATCTGGTCCTGGGCTTTTGTTTGTTGGAAGATTTTTAAACACAGTCTCAATTTCAGTGCTTGTGGTTAATCTGTTCATATTTTCTATTTCTTCCTGGTTCAGTCTTGGAAGGTTGTGCCTTTCTAAGAATTTGTCCATTTCTTCCAGGTTTTCCACTTTATTGGCATATAGTCGCTTGTAGTAATCTCTCATGATCCTTTGTATTTCTGTGGTTTCAGTTGTTACTGCTCCTTTTTCATTTCTCATTCTATTGATTTGAGTCTTCTCCCTTATTTTCGTGATGAGTCTGGCTAATGGTTTATCAATTTTGTTTATCTTCTCCAAGAACCAGGTTTTAGTTTTATTGATCTTTGCTATCCTTTGCTTCATTTCTTTTTCAGTTCTTTCCTTTTTTTAAAACATCTTTATTGGAGTATACTTGCTTTACAATAGTGTGTTAGTTTCTGCTTTATAACAAAGTGAATCAGTTATACATATACATATGTCCCTATATCTCTTCCTTATTGCATCTCCCTCCCTCCGACCCTCCCTATCCCACCCCTCTAGGTGGTCACAAAGCACCGAGATGGTCTCCCTGTGCTATGTGGCTGCTTCCCACTAGCTAACTATTTTACATTTGGTAGTGTATATGTCCATGCCAGTCTCTCACTTTGTCCCAGCTTACCCTTCCCCCTCCCCGTATCCTCAAATCCATTTTCTAGTAGATCTGCGTCTTTATTCCCATCTTGCCCCTAGGTTCTTCCTGACCAATTTTTTTTTTAGATTCTATATATATGTGTTAGCATACAGTATTTGTTTTTCTCTTTCAGACTTTCTCACTCTGTGTGACAGACTCTAGGTCCATCCACCTCACTACAAATAACTCAATTTTGTTTCTTTTTATAGGTGAGTAGTATTCCATTGTATATATGTGCCACATCTTCTTTATCCATTCTTCTGTCAATGGACATTTAGGTTGCTTCCATGTCCTGGCTATTGTAAATAGTGCTGCAGTGAATATTGTGGTACATGACTCTTTTTGAATTATGGTTTTCTCAGGGTATATGCCCAGTAGTGGGATTGCTGGGTCATATGGTAGTTCTATTTTTGGTTTTTTAAGGAACCTCCATAGTGTTCTCCATAGTGGCTGTATCAATTTACATTCCCACCAAGAGTGCAGGAATGTTCCCTTTTCTCCACACCCTCTCCAGCATTTATTGTTTACAGATTTTTTGATGATGGCCATTCTAACCAGTGTTAGATGATATCTCATTGTAGTTTTTTTTGTTTTGTTTTGTTTTGCTTTTTTTGTGGTATGCGGGCCTCTCACTGTTGTGGCCTCTCCCGTTGTGGAGCACAGACTCCAGACGTGCAGGCTCAGCGGCCATGGCTCACGGGCCTAGCTGCTCCGTGGCATGTGGTATCTTCCCAGACTGGGCACGAATCCATGTCCCCTGCATCGGCAGGCGGACTCTCAATCACTGCGCCACCAGGGAAGCCCTCATTGTAGTTTTGATTTGCATTTCTCTAATGATTAATGATGTTGAGCATTCTTTCATGTGTTTGTTGGCAATCTGTATATCTTCTTTGGAGAAATGTCTTTTTAGGTCTCCTGCCCATTTTTTGTATGGGGTTGTTTGTTGTTTTGATATTGAGCTGCATGAGCTGCTTCTTATCTGATCTTTATGATTTCTTTCCTTCTGCCAAATTTGGGGATTTTTTGTTCTTCTTTCTCTAATTGCTTTAGGTGTAAGTTTAGGTTGTTTATTTGAGATGTTTCTTATTTCTTAAGGTAGGATTGTATTGCTATAAACTTCCCTCTTAGAACTGATTTTGCTGCATCCCATAGGTTTTGGGTCATCATGTTTTCATTATCATTTGTCTCTAGGTAATTTTTTATTTCCTCCATGATTGCCTCAGTGATATCTTGATTACTTAGGACTGTATTGTTTAGTCTCCATGTGTTTGTGTTTTTTACATTTCTTTCCCTGTAATTGATTTCTAATCTCAGCATTGTGGTTGGAAAAGATGCTTGATATGATTTCAATTTCCTTAAATTTACCAAGGCTTGATTTGTGACCCAAGATGTGATCTATCCTGGAGAATGTTCCATGTGCATGTGAGAAGAAAGTGTAATCTGCTGTTTCTGGATGGAATGTCCTATAAATATCAATTAAATCTATCTGGTCTATTGTGTCATTTAAAGCTTATGTTTCTTTATTAATTTTCTCTCTGGATATCTGTCTATTGGTGTAAGTGTGGTGTTAAAGTCCCTCACTATTTTTGTGTTACTGTCGGTTTCCTCTTTTATAGCTGTTAGCATTTGTTTTATGTATTGTGGTGCTCCGATGTTAGGTGCATATATATTTATAATTGTTATATATTCTTCTTGGATTGATCCCTTGATCATTATGTAGAGTCCTTCCTTGACTCTTCTAACATTCTTTATTTAAAAGTCTAATTTATCTCATACGAGTATTGCTACTCCAGTTTAATTTTGATTCCCATTTGCATGGAAAATCTTTTTCCATCCCCTCACTTTCACTCTGTATGTGTGTCTAGGTCTGAAGTGCGTCTGTTGTAGACAGCATATACCCAGGTCTTGTTTTTGTATCCCTTCAGCCAGTCTATGTCTTTTGGTTGGAGAATTTAATCCATTTACATTTAAGGTAATTATCAATATGTATGTTCCTATTCCCATTTTCTTAATTGTTTTGGGTTCGTTATTGTAGGTCTTTTCCTTCTCTTGTGTTTCCTGCCTAGAGAAGTTCCTTTAGCATTTCTTTTAAAGCTGGTTTGGTAGTGCTGAATTCTTTTAGCTTTTGCTTCTCTGTAAATTTTTAATTTCTCCATCAAATCTGAATGAGGGTCTTGCTGGGTAGAGTAATCTTGGTTGTAGGTTTTTCCCCTTCATCACTTTAAGTATGTCCAGTCACTCCCTTCTGGCTTGCAGAGTTTCTGCTGAAAGATCAGCTGTTAACCTTATGGAGATTCCCTTGTGTGTTATTTCTTGTTTTTCCCTTGCTGCTTTTAATATTTTTTCTTTGTATTTAATTTTTGATAGTTTGATTAATATGTGTCTTGTTGTGTTTCTCCTTGGATTTATCCTGTATGGGACTCTCTGTGCTTCTTGGACTTGATTAACTATTTCCTTTCCCATATTAGGGAAGTTTTCAACTATAATCTCTTCAAATATTTTCTCAGTCCCTTTCTTTTTCTCTACTTCTTCTGGGACCTCTACCATTCGAATGTTGGTGCATTTAATGTCTTCCCAGAGGTCTCTGAGACTGTCCTCAATTCTTTTCATTCTTTTTTCTTTATTCTTCTCTGCAGTAGTTATTTCTACTATTTTATGTTCCAGGTCACTTATCCATTCTTCTGCCTCAGTTATTCTGCTATTGATCCCTTCTAGAGAATTTTTAATTTCATTTATTGTGTTGTTCATCACTGTTTGTTTGCTCTTTAGTTCTTCTAGGTCCTTGTTAAATGTTTCTTGCACTTTCTCTATTCTATTTCCAAGATTATGGATCCTCTTTACTGTCATTATTCTGAATTCTTTTTCAGGTAGACTGCCTATTTCCTTTTCATTTGTTAGGTCTGGTGGGTTTTTACCTTGCTCCTTCATCTGCTGTCTGTTTCTCTGGCTTCTCATTTTGCTTAACTTACTGTGTTTGGGGTCTCCTTTTTGCAGGCTGTATGTTTGTAGTTCCTGTTGTTGGTGGTGTCTGCCCCCAGTGACTAATGTTGGTTCAGTGGATTGTGTGGGCTTCCTGGTGGAGGGGACTTGTGCCTGTGTTCTGGTGAATGAGGCTGGATCTTGTCTTTCTGGTGGGTAGGTCCACATCTGGTGGTGTGTTTTGGAGTGTCTGTGGCCTTATTATGATTTTAGGCAGCCTCTCTGCTAATAGGTGGGGTGTGTTCCTGTCTTGCTAGTTCTGGCTTAGGGTGTATAGCACTGTAGCTTGCTGGTTTTTGAGTGGAGCTGGGTCTTGGCATTGAGATGGAGATCTCTGGGAGATTTTCACCATTTGATATTACGTGGAGCTGGGAGGTCTCTTGTGGACGAGTGTCCTAAAGTTGTCTCTCCCACCTCAGAAGAACATTCCTGATGCCTGGCTCAGGCACCAAGAGCCTGTCATCCACAAAGCTCAGGAGAAGAAAGAAAGAAAGAATGAAAGAAAGAAAGAAAGAAAGAAAGAAAGAAAGAAAGAAAGAAGAAGAAAGAAAAAATAAATAAAAGTTATTAAAATTAAAAATTATTATTAAAAATATTTTTAAGTAATGAAAGAAAGAAAGAAGAGAGGCAACCAAACCAAAATTCAAATTCACTAATTATAACAAGCACTAAAAACTATACTTTAAAAAAAAAAAAAAAAGATGGATAGACCAAACCTTAGGACAAATCGTAAAAGCAAAGCTATACAGACAAAAATCACACACAGAAGCATACACATACACACTCACAAAAAGAGAAAAAGGGAGAAAAATATATATACCATTGCTCCCAAAGTCCACCTCCTCAATTTGGGATGATTCGTTGTCTATTCAGGTATTCCACAGATGCAGGGTACATCAAGTTGATTGTGGAGATTTAATCCTCTGCTCCTGAGGCTGCTGGGAGAGATTTCCCTTTCTCTTCTTTGTTCGCACAGGTCCTGGGTTTCAGCTTTTGATATGGCCCCACTTCTGCATGTAGGTCACCTGAGGACATCTGTTCTTTACCCAGACAGGACGGGGTTAAAGGAGCAGCTGATTCGGGGGCTCTGGCTCACTCAGGCTGGTTGAGGGAAGGGTATGGAGTGCAGGGTGGCCCTGCGGTGGCAGAGGCCGGCATGACAATGCAACAGCCTGAGGCGCACTGTGCGTCCTCCCGGGGAGGTTGTCCCTGGATCACAGGATCCTGGCAGTGGCAGGCTCCACAGGCCCCCAGGAGGGGAGATGTGGATAGTGACCTGTGCTCGCACACAGGCTTCTTGGTGGCGGCAGCAGCCTTAGTGTCTCCCGCCCGTCTCTGGGGTCGGTGCTTTTAGCCATGACTCATGCCCATCTCTGGAGCTCCTTTAAGCGGCGCTCTTAATCCCCTCTCCTCGCGCACCAGGAAACAAAGAGGGAAGAAAAAGTCTCTCGCCTCTTCAGCAGGTCCAGACTTTTCCCCGGACTCTCTCCCGGCTAGCCGTGGCGCACTAACCCCCTGCAGGCTGTTTTCATGCCACTAACCCCAGTCCTCTCCCTGTGCTCTGACCGAAGCACAAGCCTCAGCTCCCAGCCCTGCCCACCCCGGTAGGTGAGCAGACAAGCCTCTGGGCTGGTGAGTGCTGGTCAGCACCGATCCTCTGTGTGGGAATCTCTCCGCTTTGCCCTCCACACCCCTGTGGCTGCGCTCTCCTCCGTGGCTCCGAAGCTTCCCCCTCCGCCACCCGCATCCTCCGCCCATGAAGGGGCTCCTAGTGTGTGGAAACCTTTCCTCCTTCACGGCTCCCTCCCACTGGTGCAGGTCCCATCCCTGTTCTTTTGTCTCTGTTTATTCTTTTTTCTTTTGCCCTACCCAGGTACGTGGGGAGTTTCTTGCCTTTTGGGAGGTCTGAGGTCTTTCAGCGTTCAGTCGGTGTTCTGTAGGAGTTATTCCACATGTAGATGTATTTCTGATGTATTTGTGGGGAGGAAGGTGATCTCCACTTCTTACTCTTCCATCATCTTGAAGCTCCTCCCATAGTTTTGTTTTTCACAGTTAATTTCTTGTAGTTAATTTCTACTCTCATGGCATAATTTTCATTAAAGATTCTTAGTATGATTTCAGTTTTCTTAAATTTTCTAAGGCTCGCTTTGTGGCCCAGCATGTGGTCAGCCCTGGAGAATGTTCCATGTGCACTTTAAAATAATGTGTATTCTGCTGCTTTTGGATGGAATGCTCTATAAATATCAGTTAAGTCCACTTGGTCTAATGTGTCACTTAAGACCTGTGTTTTCTTATTGATTTTCTGTCTGGATTGTCTGTCCTTTGATGTAAGCATGGTGTTAAAGTCCCCCACTATTACTGTGTTACTGTTGATTTCTCCTTTTATATAGGTTAGTATTTGCCTTATATATCAAGACACTCCTATGCTGGGTGCATATATATTTACAATTTTTATATCTTCTTCTTGGATTGATCCCTTGATCATTATGTAGTGTCCTTCTTTGTCCCTTGTAACAGTCTTTATTTTAAAGTCTATTTCATCTGATATATGTATTGTTACTCCAGCTTCTTTTGATTTCCATTTGCATGGAATACATTTTTCCATCCCCTCACTTTCAGTCTGTATGTGTCTCTAGATCTGAAGTGAGTTTCTTGTAGGCAACATGTATACAGGTCTTGTTTTTTTATCCATTCAGTCACTCTGTGTCTTTTGGCTGGTACATTTAATCCATTTACATTTAAGGTAATTATGGGTGTGTGCTCTTATTGCCATTTTGTTATTTGTTGTTTGTCCTTTTCCCCCCTTATTCTTTTGTTCTCTTCTCTGTGATTTGATGAATATCTGTAGTGTTATGTTTGGATTCTTTTTCTTTTTTGTGTGTTTATCTCTTTTAGATTTTTTGGTTTGTGGTTATCATGAGGTTTTTGTATAACATTCTATACATACACATGTCTGTTTTAAGTTGCTGATCCTTAATTTCATGTGCATTTTAAATACCCTGCATCTGTACCCTCCTACCCTCATGATTACTGTTTATGATATCATATTTTGCATCTAATTATTTTGTGTATCACTTAACTGCTTATTGTGGGTACAGATGATTTTACTACTTTTGTCTTTTAGCCTCCCTCTTATCTTTGTGTGTGGATGATTTCCTACCTTTCTGTATGTTTGCCTTTGCTGGTGATTTTTCATTTCATAATTTTCTTGTTTCTAGTTGTGGTCTTCTCTATTTCATCTAAATGTGGCCTTTTCTTTTTTGCCTAGAACAGTTCCTTTATCCTGTGTTGTAAAGCTGGTTTGGTGGTGCTCAATTCTTTAAGCTTTTGCTTGTCTGTAAAGCTTTTGATTTCTCTATCAAATCTGAAAGAAAGCCTTGCTGGGTAGAGTATTCTTGGTTGCAGGTTTTCCCTTTGCTTCACTTTAAATATATCATGCCACTCCCTTCTGGCCTACAGAGTTTCTGCTGAAAAACAAGCTGATAGCCTTATGGGATTCCCTTGTATGTTATTTGTTGCTTTTCCCTGCTGTTTCTAGTGTTCTCTCTTTATCTTTAATTTGTCATTTTGATTATAATGTGTCTTGTTGTGGTCCTCTTTAGGTTAATCCTGTTTGGGACCCTGTGCTTCTTGAACTTGGGTGACTGTTTCCTTTCCCAGATTTGAGAAATTTTCAGCTATTATCTGTTTAAGTATTTTCTCAGGCCTTTTCTCTCTCTCTTCTCCTTCTGGGACCCTTATAATGCAATTATCCATGTGTTTGATGTTGTCCCAGAGGTTTCTTAAATTGTCTTCATTTCTTTTTACTCTTTTTACTTTTTTTGTGTTCAGTGGCAGTATGAACTACTCTGTCTTCCAGCTCACTGATCCTTTTTTCTGTATTGTTTAGACTACTTTGATTCATTATAGTGTATTTTTTGTTTCAGCTATTATATTCTTCATTTCTGTTTGTTTGTTCTTTATGTTTTCTAACTCTTTGCTAAAAACTTCTAACTTCTCACTCTGTGCATCCATTCTCCTCTCAAGTTCTTTTATCATCTTTACAAACATTGCTCTGAAGTCTTTCTTGGGTAGATTGCCTCTCTCCAGATCACTTAGTTCTTCTTCTGGGGTTTTATCTTGTTCCTTTGTCGAAACATATTGCTCTGTTGCCTCATTTTGTCTAAGCTGCTATTTGTATTTTTTTTCAATTTATTTTTATTTGTTTATTTCGGCTGCATTGGGTCTTCATTGCTGCACATGGGCTTTCCCTAGTTGTGGGGAATGGGGTCTCCTCTTGGTTGCTATGCATGGGCTTCTCACTGTGGTGGTTTCTCTTGTTTCAGAGCATGGGCTCTAGGCATGTGGGCTTCAGTGGTTGTGGTGTGCAGCCTCAGTAGATGTGGCTCGTGGGCTCTAGAGAGCAGGCTCCATAGTTGTGGTGCACAGACTTAGTTGCTCCATGACATGTGGGATCTTCCTGGACCAGGTCTCGAACTTGTGTCCCCTGCATTGACAGGTGGATTCTTAACCACTGTGCCACTGGGGAAGCCCTGTATTTTTATATATGTGGTAGATTAGTTACATTTCTCGAGCTTGGAGAAGTGGCTCTCTGTAAGAGACATCCTATGCATCCCAGCAGTGTACCCCCCCCACCCCATCGTCACCCAAGCTATATTCTCTAGGAGTTCCCCCTAAGAGGGCTGTGTGGGTCCTTCTATTTTGGTGGGATGACTATGTAGAGGGTTTGGTAGGCTTGGTTGGCCCCTAATCTGGTTGGTTGCCAGGCCCTAACTTGTGCAGATGCTGCTGGCTGTTTTTAGTGGGGCCTGATCACAAGACAGCTGGTTGCAGAATCCTATGAGGTCCTGGGGCTAGGGCTGGCTCACTAGTGGGTGGAGTCAGGGTCCCAAAGACTCCAGAGTTCTTGCCTGCCCACTGGCAGGCGAAGCCAGATCCTCTCAGGCAGAGCTCATTCCTGGAGTCTGGCTTCAAGGACCAGGGATCCCAGAGCTCATTTCAGATCATTGGTGGGAGGAGTCGATTCCTGACACAATTAGGTATGAGGTCTGCAGTGTCCCAAACCTTACATTTGCCTGCTAGTTCTAGGACCTGGACCTAGCTAGTCCCAGGGTAAGGTCTGGTTGGCTGTTGGTGGACTCTGTCCACAGGATGTGGGATCATAGTTTTCTGGCTTTTGGTTTCTGCCCCTGGTGGATGAAGCTGGGTCTTGTCCCTCTGGGGGCAGGGCCATGTGTAGGGATGTGTCTAGAGTTGGCTGTGGACTCATGAAGTCTTTAGGCAGCTTATCTGCTGATGGGTTGAAATGTGTCCCATCCAGTTAGTTGTTGGCCTGAGGCATCCCAGCCGTGGAGTTTCAGACTTTTGAGTGAGGCCAGGTCTTGGCATTAATGAGCCAAGATGGCAGCCACCAGCAGTAGTGTTCATGTGTTTGAATGTTCCCAAATCTTGCTGTCACCAGTGTCTCTGTCCCAAGGGTGAGCCACAGCTGCCCCCACTTCTCCAGGAGACTCTCCAAGATGAGCAAGTAGGTCTGGTCCAGGCTCCTATCAAATTACTGCTTTTGTCCTGGGTCTTGGTGTGCATGAGATTTTTGTATGTGCCCTTTAAGAGTGAAGTCTATTTCCCCCAGTCCTGTAGGGCTCCTGCAATTAAGCTCTGTTGGCCTTCAAAGCCAGATGTTCTGGGGTCTTGTCTTCCCAGTGCCAGACCCGCAGGCTGGGGAGCCTCATATGGGGCTCAGAATTCTCACTCCTATCAGAGAACCTTTGCAATATAATTATTCTCCAGTTAGTGGGTTGCCCACTGGGGGATTTGGGATTTGATTATATTGTGAGTCTGCTCCTCCTACCTGTCTCATTTTGGCTCCTTTTTTTATGTCTTTAGTTGTAGAAGACCTTTTCTGGTAGGTTCCAGTTTTTTTCATTGATGGTTTTCTGCAAATAGTTGTGATATTGGTGTGTTCATGACAGGAGGTAAGCTCAGTGTCTTTCTACTCTGCCATCTTAGCTGCTCTCTCAAAATTACATAAAACACTGTCCCTTGAGATGTCTTCTAAAGATGTTTCCTCAAAATGATAATCCCATGGCTACATAATGAAAAATAAGTGGTGCTACAGACTTAGAAAACAAACTTATGGTTACCAGAGGGGAAGAATGGGGAGAAGGGATAGATTGGGAGTTTGGGATTGACATGTACCCACTACTGTATTTAAAATGGATAACCAGCAAGGATCTACTGTAGAGCACAGGGAACTCTGCCCAGTATTCTGTAACAACCTAAATGGGAAAAGAATTTGAAAAAGAATAGATACATGTATATGTATACCTGAATCACTTTACTCTTCACCTGAAACAAATACAACATTGTTAATCAACTATACTCCAGTATAAAATAAAAAGTTAAAAAAAAGAAAGAGAAGTGAAGCTGTTGTCAACTGCAGTCAAGAAAGGTTGAACATTTTACACCACTCTACTGAAAGATCACAGTACACATGGGAATACAAAGGGTCCTGAAATTCCTCCCATTGATCCAGCTAACACTGTGTGAGGCCCATGCTGAGCTCTTAAATGGTCTTACATGATTCTCAGAACAATCCAGTGCCACAGGTGATGATTACCTCCAGTTAGAGATCAGGAAATTGAGGCTTAGAGAAGTCAAGCAAGTTGCCCAGGTCCCAAGGTCATTATATTGATGAGAAATCATCTTTCCCTCTGAACTCCAATTAACTCAAAAGCAAGCACACTTTGGAAAATGTTGCCCAGAACAGATTGGTTTTCTATGCCCAAAGCCACTCACTTCTCTTTCTCCGTGCTGACTCCTAACTCCAAATAGGTGGCAGTGCTTCTGGTTTTGCTTCTTTGTTTTGGTGGCAGCATGATGCGGGCATGCACTACCAACTCAAATCTTAAACCCCTAACCCCTCAAAAGGTGATATAAATGTCAGCTTGCTTTTCCCGCTCTCTAGTAACACCTCTAGGCTCAGACTCTTTCTGACTAATTTTATAGGGGCTCACCACTTTGGATGCACCCATGTTTAGCAATTAGAATAAAAGATACATTAAATTGGCCTACACTTGCCTTTTTTTAGCAAACTACACACATTAAAAAGAATTGCCCCTGCTGGAAATGACCAGACCCTGTGTTCAAAGAGGAAAATTAATGAATTCTTTCTTTACAGGCAAAGTATAGTAAGGCCAAGCAAGACTACCCAAATTTACACTTTCCTCGGCAGCTGAGTAATTAGATAACAATAAACTCTGTCCTAAGTCACCACTCTAAAGCCCAGCTGAAGCTACCAGCCGGCAAATGAGTCTATTCTAGAGGAAAGGGTGGATGTGTGTGCATGTACTAATACACAATAGAAAATAAAACCCCAATGGAAAATGAAAAATGCTAATGGCTCAGAAAAGCAGATAAGAGCCTTATGATGAAAAGAGACATAAGGGAAAATGTAGTTTTCTCTAAATTTTTGTCAAAATCAGACAGCAGCTGCTCGGCAAATGGTAAAACTTGGGTATAGAGAAAACGATGTGATACTAAGCTTTTAATCTCTATCCCCTTTTTTGTTCAGAATATATCAAAATAAGACTTTGTCTTAGATTATAGGAGAGTAGCTTTTCGAAGCTTTCGGAAAAGTATTAAAACTTGACTGTCACACAGCTCATTAAATGGGAAACTCTTACCTCTAGACAACAGAATAACTTTTCAAATTGGAACCTGTTATTTTTATTAAGGAACCATGGTCTTACATTTTCAATCTAAAGTAAAAAAATGTGTCCTATATAATAAAAATGAATTTTGTATTTTTCTGGAAGTAGTTTTTTCACTGTAATTATACAGAATTAAAAGTACTTACTGTTTGCATAATTGTGAATTTTACCAAAAAGAATTGAGTCAAACTGTAGGCTGACATCTTAAAATATGTATTATACACAAATTGCAAGTGGAGTAACAGGTACTTTTGTATTTATTGAGCTATGGTCTTTTGTATTGGGGGCAGGAAATGTATTTGTGTGTCAAAAAAAAAAAGTGCCACGCACATTGTCAGCTCTGTAGATATAATAAATACTGAGCATGTTTACACCAAAGTTTCATTTGTATTTCACATTTTTTGGTTTCCTAAAATTTCTCAATTTACCCACTTTATATTTAATACCTTGACTAAATCAACATTTGGTTCTAGTTTGGAAGTTCAGGTGTTTTAAATATTGATAGAATTAATTCCATTTGTAGGTCATTAATTTATTTGGGTTCATCCTTTCATTCTCTGACTTCAAGGCTTGTTTAATCCTCTTTCCTCACCCAGGTGAGCACACGTTTCTTGGCCTTGGTGGTTATAGTACTTGTTGACCATTTTACCTATTGCCATCAATTTATGCCGGCTGGTTTCTTGGGTTTATCCAGTGAAAGTACAATACTCTAGCCCCTGAATAGATTCCTGAAAAAGCCAAACTTAGAGGATAGGGAAGTTTAAGACATTAGAGTTCAGGAGACTGATGTTGGAAGTGAATTCAGGAAAACCCTCTAAACACTTATGTCAACTAAAAAGGCAAAACAGAGCTTCCCTGTTGGCACAATGGTTGAGAGTCCGCCTGCCGATGCAAGGGACAGGGGTTCGTGCCCCGGTCCTGGAAGATCCCACATGCCGCGGAGCGGCTGGGCCCGTGAGCCATGGCCGCTGAGCCTGCGCATCCGGAGCCTGTGCTCCGCAACGGGAGAGGCCACAGTAGTGAGAGGCCCGCGTACCGCAAAAATAAATAAAAAAGCAAAACAGACACTTTACACAAATTAACAATAGTTCTACACCACTGACATTTAATTTACCATCTACTGTTGGATCCTGATTTTCTGTTCTTTCGATGAGATGTTAAGTGAAAAGGTATTTTAGGCAGCTGCTGCAGTGTGGACGTATATACGCACCCACACATATCAGAACCTGTTGGCATGTTTTTTTAGTTGATATGCTTTTATGATTGAGAAAAAACTGGATAAAATCCAGGTCAGTGTGCATCACTGATCTCTGGAATAACGTTCTACAATGGCTCCTAGACTGCTAGAAAGCTAGTGGATTAGTGCTATGCTTGATGAGTAGCATTTGCAAATACCTAAGTAAAGGAGGCAAAGAAAAGACAGCTTCCATCTTCCTGTGGGGAATATGGAAGAATGCTCCAGAGGGCCCTGCTCCTTCCAGCTGTGGATGGAAAAAGAGACAATGGACATGAGTTTACTGGGAGTTCTATTAGCTTAGATGACATCATCATCCTCATCAGAATCTTAGAAGAGCCTGAAAATTCTCTCCTCAAGGGCTTCCCTGGTGGCACAGTGGTTGAGAGTCTGCCTGCCGATGCAGGGAACGCGGGTTCGTTCCCCGGTCCGGGAAGATCCCACATGCCGCCGAGTGGCTAGGCCCATGAGCCATGGCCACTGAGCCTGCGCGTCCGGAGCCTGTGCTCCACAACGGGAGAGGCCACAACAGTGAGAGACCCACGTACCACAAAAAAAAAAAAAAGAAAATTCTCTCCTCAAGGCACTGGACTTGCTTGGATTTGTCCCATGACAGATGTCCATTCTGTTGGGCCTCAAGCAAAATTTGTAGGGCATTAGAAAGTTAACGACAAGAAATGAGCTTCGATTCTGAAAAGATGGAGCCCAATCCATTAATGATAATTACAGGTGGTCTTGCAGCCAGCAAGGACGTTAATAAGAAAAAAGAAACCTCAAACCAGGAACTCAGAATCAAAGACTTAGGATATGTTCAGCTTAAAGTCCTATAACTGTAGTCACTGACCCAGCCAACCAATATTTTATATCATTTTAGGCTAGTTCTGAGAGCTTAGAGTCTATATCATATCAGGACACTGAAATAAAGAGGAAGCTTATCATAAAACCCAACACTTACTGAATGTCAGGCATTCTTCTGAGCATTTTACACATTAGCTTATTTAAGTTATTTAATCCTCATGACAAATCTCTCTGATCCCATTTTACCTGTAAGGCAATTGCTACATCCAATTACACAAATAGTATGTGAAGGAACCAGCATTCAGCCCCAGTTGTCCAGTTCCAGTGCCCAGTCTTTTAATCAGGATACTTTTCTTCTCCAGCTTTTGCCAGATACCGGTCATCTGAGAGTTCCTGGCTTTCACTGGTAATTTGAGTAAGTGGTGCTGTGCTAGATCTCTCTTATTTCCTCCAGATCCACCTCACCTTGCTTTACGCCTCCACAGACTCCCCTGCTGCCCTGGTCCAGCCTGGGTTCACCAGGAGATGTACCAGCAGGTGACCCAAGGGCAGTAGAAGAAGGTAAGGAACCATCCCACAACCAACCTCCTTGCCAGGTCACTGCCCACTGGCTGCATCTTCCTCTGTGTCTTCATGTCTAAGGGTGGTAATGCTTCCGGGTTTATCAGTTCCCAAGCCTGATAAACCTCCACCCCTTGTTTCTTCCCTTCTCTTCTGCCCCCACTTTGTAAAGAGTCCCTTTATTAAACCATTGTCATCAGATTCCTGC
The DNA here is from genome assembly GCF_008692025.1 of Phocoena sinus. NCBI lineage: Eukaryota > Metazoa > Chordata > Mammalia > Artiodactyla > Phocoenidae > Phocoena > Phocoena sinus. The sequence goes on along the minus strand of NC_045774.1, from coordinate 84,062,175 downwards.
AGAAACCTGGACAGTTACAGGTGCCTTTCAATCAGCATGCCAGCTGCTGATTTCCCTTTCTAGTTATCATTTATGGGGCATGATATGGAGGCATCGCACCAAAGATTCAAACTTGTGTTCACCAAAGGGTCGCTGGACTGTCAGAGTCATTTGGGTCCCCGGAGGCATAATGCCTTGCCCTGTATAAGGTGTTTCCATTTGTTCACTTATTCATTTATTCGTTCAAAAATATTCACTGAGCACTTACTATGTGCTAGGCATTGTGAGAGGTGCTGGAGATGCAGCCGTAAACAGGATAGACTGGGGCCCTACTCTCATGAAGCTTACAATTTAGTGGGAAGAAACAAAAAATAATCAAGCCCACCTAATAACTGTGATAACTGCTCTGAAGACAATAAATCAGTATAGTGGTAGAGAGAACACCTGCTGGGTGAAGGGATGCTACTTTCAATAGGCTGGTTAGAGAAGCCTCTTTGAATCCTACCTGATGGGAGGGACCTAGATGTGAGAAGAACTGGAGAGAGAGTACTTCAAGCAAAAGGGTTTGCAAGTACAAAGACCAGGGAGGAATGACGTTTTCAAGGAAAGGAAAGAAAGCGATGGTAAGGGATGAAGTGGGAGAAGTGGAGCAGAGCAAACTCACCCAGGGTTTTCTAATTCTATAGTAACTATCGCGTCCATAAGAAAAGTCTGAGGTTCTCCTGCCACCAGGTTTTTGTTTTGTTTTGTTTTGTTTCTTTCTGGCTGCGTTGGGTCTTTGTTGTTGCGCGCGGGCTTTCTCTAGTTGTGGTGCGCAGGCTTCTTATTGCGGTGGCTTCTCTTGTTGCAGAGCACAGGGTCTAGGTGCGTGGGCTTCAGTAGTTGTGACATGTGGGCTCAGAAGTTGTGGTACGCAGGCTCAGTAGTTGTGGCATGCGGGCTCAGTAATTGTCTCTCACAGTCTCTAGAGCGCAGGCTCAGTAGTTGTGGTGCATGGGCTTAGCTGCTCTGTGGCATGTGAGATCTTCCCACACCAGGGATTGAGCCCGTGTCCCCTGCCTTGGCAGGTGGATTCTTAACTGCTGTGCCACCAGTGAAGTCCTGCCATCAATTTTACACAGGAGGTTAGTAGAAGAAATCCGCCTCGGAAGAACCCAGCTAAGAAGAGTGATCCAAGGGAAGGAAGAATCAGTGCTTTTTGCAAAGGCAGCAAAGATATTGTTTCTAGCTTCTTGTAGACCAGACTGATGATGCAGATTTGGAGGACAAGAGCAATGGTTTCCCCCAAGAGTATCACTCCATGGTCCTGAGAGTTTAATATAGGGCTTTGGGCATTTGGGAGGCAGAGAAAACCCTACAACTCATATGTTTCTCATCTTTTAAAAAAAATTTTGGCTAAGAAAAGTTGGAATCCAAATTTGAGAGAAGATGCATCCTGAGAGATTTTTTTCTGTGTCTAGTGCTATATCCAAATCTGCAACGCCTTTCTGATTAGATGTCTCAGCTGTGAATTCACTTCTCCTGTCCCCAGACTCAGTATCCAAGATGCAGAGATGTGGAAATGCAGTGACATCCAACTGACCAGGAAGAGGGGAGATTTCAGGCTATAACTCTGGTCAAGAGAAATAAAGATGTTGCAAAAACTGAAAATGGTTGACCAAATCTTAATGAGCTCAGAAACTGGAAACAGTGATTTGAAAGCAAAAGCAAGTGGTCAAGGGCTAAAAGGGCCTGTGAGATTTCTGTTACAGGCACTGATTTTTATTCATTTACTGACATCTTTAGGGGATGGAGAGGGCTTGTTCTAGTGGTCACATGTATGGTACCTCTGGGCAATGGACAAGCCGCAGATGATTGGGGTAACTTTTTAGATGTTTGGGATATTTTGAGAGTTATTTCTCAAGGGTCCTCTCCAAACCACATAGGTATGTATCTTAGCTGTCTCCAGTATGATGACCTACCAGTGCTGTTAAACCTCAACTCAGTCCTAATAGGACCTCCAGTTTCCTTTCTTTTGCCAAGACTTTGTTCGAGAAATCTTTTTTCCTCTCTGCCCTTTGCTTCACTTCCATTTCCTATTCACAAATTTTCATTCCTCTTTTTCAATTCATCCCCAAAGTGTGATGAACAACGGCCAATACTGTTAAAGAAAGGGCATAATTTAAGGAAGCGGCACATACTGGAATTTTGTATAGGAAAACCCACTCCTGTGAGGAAGGTAATTTTTAGCTCCTTATAAATTATAAGGTCAAACTTCCTCTAACAGACCTTCTTCCGCATTAATTCCGTGTTTAAGGATTCCTCAGTTTTGTGTAGTCTTGCCGTCCCATCTAAGTTGCCCTCTTCAGTGTACTTAAGTGCCAGAGGTTTCTTAATAACTTGTTGACACTTGATGTCTGTGATATTGGGTACATCAATTTCAATGGGGCCATTTGCCTGGGCCTAATGCAGTGACTCGCAAGGCAAGCTCCCCTGGGGTTGAGACAGGAGAGCCTCTCTAGACATTGTTATTAATGAACAGGCTATCAATCACTTCCTTCCCATTCAGAGGTTTGTCACTCTTCATTACTCAGCTCTTCAGACCTTTCTTGCTATTTTTCCCTTGCTTTTCATCACATCACATGCCTGTCATGCCTGCCCAACTAGGTGATCTGCTTTTTTGTTCTTAGCAGGTAGTGGAGCTTAGTAGATTTGGTGAACCTGTATTTCACTGCTTATACAATCTTTCTGGAAGGAAGGAGAGAGGAATCTAAATACCAAAATTGGATCTTGGTTAAAAACTTATTTAAATGAATTTTTGGAATGTTGTTTATAAGTACAAACATAACTGAAAAGGGCTTGATAACCTTTGAATTACTTTGTTGAAAATTGCTCACTCTGAAGGTTTGATCCCTTTATTCATCGTTGAAGTATACCTAAGAGATTATAAATGCAAACAGCAAAAATGTCATTTTGAACTATTCGGAACTATTTTTATCAGAATGGTTTGACAGCAGAAACTGGGGCCTAAGCTACGTTATAAACCAACCATGATTGGGAACAGTAGATAAATGTTTTCTTTTCTTTATATATTCAGCCAAAGTGAATTTTCACATGTGGAGTTTATTTACATAGCAAGAACGAAGACCAGGTCATTAATCTCATTTCACATAAGTCACTGGACAGGAACATGCAACCCTGATTAATTTAGTTTCTTTTTAGCTCCAAGCTAAACACTTCAAAACAGCGTAGTTTTAATGAAAAAAATGGAATATTCCTCAAGTGTTATCAGACAAGCAGGAAATCTAATAAAATAAACCCATATCTGCTTTGAAGAGATGTCAGGTAAGTGGATATTTTGCAGGTTCTGAGCAGTTTCTATTCATGGTAACTTGAGAACATCTACTGAGAGAATCTAGTTTCCAAAATAAGTTAATCCCCGTATTTTGAAGAGGAGTTTTAGAATGTAGAACTAAAGTAATAACAATAAAAATAGAAAGAACTTGTTGGAAATCACAGGATGCTAATTGTGATGTGGGAAACTGGCCGTACCTTACGAGAAGTTGGGCGATTTGAGGGATAGGCAACAAAAAGAATACAGTATTGTTTCTTCAAGGAGGAGATATCCCTTTCAAACACATTGGACTGTTAATATAAGTTCACAGATTTGTCATGTTATGCTGGTGTGTATTTCTCAAAGGCAAATAAGCAAGCAAACAAGCAAAAACTATAGATAGCTACACCTCAATTCGTATGTATATGTATATATATATATATAAAACAAATAAACTGACAGATATTTCTCCAGCAAAGATGGGTTTATTTGGGATCAGCAAGAATTGCAATTCAGGGTCTGCAACCATGGTGAGCCACTTGCAAGTCCCCTCATGGCAAGGGAAAAAGACCTTTATAGAGGGAAAGGAAGGTGGAAGGGCTGGAATAAACAAAGAGTCCACGGCTTTTCACTGGCTGAGTCCTTGCCAGGAAAGAAGAGGAGTCTTTCTCCTTCCTGTTGGGCTCTGCCATCTTCACAGGGTGTGAGAGCGCCCCCTGCTGGTCTCCAGACTCTATTTCATGAGGTTTCTGTTTGTTTGTTTGTTTATGAAATAGTTCACACATAGATCATTTTCAGCAGAAACACAAAGCCCCACAGGTTAAATTCAAGATAGGGTGAGTAAACAGAAGAAAACTAATCTGGGATCACTGAAAAATTTTGTAGCACTAAAATGGAACAAAACTGTGAGAGCTCCGAGATAAACATAACCCCAAATTAGATTTGCTGCAAGAAGATTTTAAAACAGAGATAAAATCTATTCTCAAAGAGATAAAAAAGGACAGGACATCTATTAAAGAAGGACAGTCCAGAAAAAAATACAAAACAAAATGAAATCTGCAATAGACCAAATAAAATCACTGTTGGAAGCAGACAAGAGCTCGTTATTATGGGAGGCTGCTGTGTGATGGAGTGGAGAGAGTGTGAGATTTGGAGTCTGAGGATCTGAGATTAAAACTGCTTTGGTTATTTACTCACTATGTGATCATGAGAAAATCACTCACCCTCTCTAAGCAAAAGTTTCTTCATATGTAAAATGAGGTTAATGGTACATTCTAGGCTAGTCAGAAACATCCCATTTACAGCCCTGGGGAATATAATGTAAATGGTGCCCCTGGAGTTACATATCACAGCATGCTAAATGTCTGCAATAAAATAATGTCACTGCATCTATTCCTAGCACATGGTAGGTAGTTCATACTTGTTAATTTTACCTAAAATCATAGCAAAGCAGACCTCATGACAAAATGCTGAATCAGCAAGGTAGACAATGAAAGTGACAACTATATCCTGGCCACCAAAGGTATAAATGTTAATATTAAAACATCTGCAAAAAGATAAAAATCAGGGATAATAGATCTAACCTACAAATGACAGCATTTTCCAAAGAAGAACACAGGATGAATGCATGTGGACATTGGTATTTAAAACATGTAAATTAAGAAGAAGTTCCAAACATAAGTAAAATAGTAATTAAGCTTAGAAATAGGCATCACCGTGCCTCAGGTCTTAAAAAATAATTGGCTACATGTAAAAATAATTTTGCAGGGACTTCCCTGGCAGTCCAGCAGTTAAGAATCCGTGCTTCCACTGCAGGGGGCACAGGTTCGATCCCTGGTCGGGGAACTAAGATCCCACATGCCACACAGTGCAGCCAAAAGAAAAAAAACTGTAAAAAAATAATAGTAATTTTGCAAACATGCAGTTTGAAAAGTGTTATACTAAAGGGATAGAAAATAAAAATTCAGAGAAATAGTTTTCCCCTCTGGATGAACCCAGGCCAGGACAAAAGAGTTACATCTGAAGAAATCTCACTTATAAAGAGTCAAAAAGAATGAGTCAAGGTGTTGCTTGTGTGGAAAGTCACCAAAATGACATTCCCAGATATGCAAATATATTAACCTTTTTAGAGGAGTCAGGTGAAGACATACTCCAGAACACTAGATACAAAGATAAATTTTTTTTTTTTTTTTTTTTTTTTTTTTTTTTTTTTTTTTTTTTTATGCGTTACGCGGGCCTCTCACTGTTGTGGCCTCTCCCGCTGCGGAGGACAGGCTCCGGACGCGCAGGCTCAGCGGCCATGGCCCATGGGCCCAGCCGCTCCGCGGCATGTGGGATCTTCCCAGACCGGGGCACGAACCCGTGTCCCCTGCATCGGCAGGCGGACTCCCAACCACTGCGCCACCAGGGAAGCCCCAAAGATAAATTTTTGAATAGAGATGACACCATTAAAAAACTTAAAATTAGTGCTGATATATGTTAAATTTAATGGAAAAATGGGGCATATGAAGAATATTCCAAAGGATTAAAAAATATCCAGGACCCTGGGATTCCAGGAAGATAACGACCTTTTTTTCCAGCATCAATTTCAATCATTCTGCCCCATTTGAGCCAAATCGCTGTTGGTGCTGACAGGAAACCAAATCCAAGTAAAGCCGTGGGCTCCGTGAAAGACATAAGGTGAGGTTAACCCCCTGGGACTGGGTCAGCACCTGGAGACCAGCACCGGGAAGCCCAGGCTGAGGATCACAGCCAGGCTGTTAGGAATCTCAGGTGGAAAGGAGTGGGCCTGTGGAGACTTCCTGTCCCTGAGGATACCAAGAAGAAGCTGGAATAATGGTCGGGAGCTCCTTGGCCTGGAGCCTGGGAGGGAAGAAAGAGACCAGAAAGCAGGGAGGCTTCCTCCAGGTGTCTTGGTTAAGAGACTGGCAGCCTGTCTGCTTCTGCACAGTTGGACCAGGTGGAGACAGATGTATGCCCCACCACCGGAGGAATTCCCAGAGAGCTGGCAAAGAAAAATAACATCACACAGGGCCCAGCAACCAGAAGGAGAAATATATCAGTCAGGACAGAATGCTCAACAGCAAAGGAGGCACATGACAAAATGAATAAAAAATAATAGGCACACATAAGGATACTCGAGAGTGCAAGGAATAGTTTCTGGAGTTACCGAAAAACCACATGTTTTTCAACTAAATATTTTCGTAGAAATGAAAGAGAGGCTAATAGTTGTGATACTTGAATTACAGGCATGGACAATCAATGCAAGAAATATCTCAAGCCACAGTTTAAAATATAAGAAGATGGTGTATTGATTTCCTATTGCTGCTCTAACAAATTACCACTTACCCAGTGGCTTAAAACAACACAGATTCATTATCTTGCGGTTCCAGACATCACAAGCCTATACTAGGTCTTTGGCGCTGCTTTTCTTCAGGAGGCTCTGGGGGGTGGGTTTCCTTCCTTTTCCAGATTCTAGAGTCACGTGCATTCCTTGGCTTATGGTCCCTTGCTCTGTCTTCAAAGTCAGTGGCCGGGCATCTTCTCTCCGCTCTGACATCCTGCTTCCATGTAAAAAGGAAAAGCCCTATAAAAGGACCCTTGTGGTTACCTTGGCCCACCAGGAACATCCAGGATAATCTCCTGATGTTGAGATCCTTAATTATATCTGCAAGGTAGCATATTCACAGGTTCTAGGGATTAAGAGGTGGACATCTTTGAGGGGAGGCATTGTCCAGAGTACCCCAAGTAGAATGAAGGAAAAAATAAGAGTTGGATGATAGAGCCAGGATAAGTAACATAAAAATCACAGTCATTTCCAGTAAGAGAAAAAACAACACATGGCACATAAACATTTGCTTAAACATGTACTAGGAAAAGAATTACCTAAAGTGAAGAAATCTTGAACCTGGAGCTTTAAATGACTTCATGAGTTCAGGCAGGATTAGTGGGAAAAGAAACATCTAGGCATTCTCTGGTATAATTTTCAAGCTCTTAGGACAAAGGGAAAAAAATCAAACCTTTAAATAAAATAGCAAGTTATTTAGATAAAAGAAGACTCATGTTAATATTGGACTTCTCATATATATAACACCGGTAGTAGAAGAACGCAGTGGAATAAATCTAGACTCTGAGAGTCCACACCTTTCCTGTCACCAATCTTGCTGATGAAAATCTAATGATAAACTGAGACTTATTTTTCCCAGATAAACTATGGGAGACTAATGGGAGAAAAGTATTGCAATCCAAGAATCCTATACCCAGCCAAAAATTATTCATCAGCAAGCCAGAAAGATACTTATATATATGCAAAAATTTAGAGAGCATATAACATACCCCAACTGAGAGAAATACTCTAGAAAGGGCTTTATTCAAACAAAAAAGTGGAGCAAAACAGAGCCCTCAAAATGGGTGTCCCTGAAGGAGAAAGAAATAACGGAGAACATGGATAAGTCTGAATGGCTTTATCTCTTAGACCTTCTGAAAAAATGCTTTTATTTTTATTTATTTATTTATTAAAATTTGAACAACACTTTTTTAAAAAATTTATTATTTTTGGCTGTGTTGGATCTTTGTTGCTGCACGTGGGCTTTCTCTAGTTGCGGCGAGCAGAGGCTACTCTTCATTGCGGTGTGCAGGCTTCTCATTGCGGTGGCTTCCCTTGTTGTGGAGCATGGGCTCTAGGCACACGGGCTTCAGTAATTGTAGCACAGGGGCTCATTAGTTGTGGCACAGGGGCTCAGTAGTTGTGGCTTGCGGGCTCTAGAGCATAGACTCAGTAGTTGTGGTGCACCGGCTTAGTTACTCCATGGCATGTGGGATCTTCCCAGACCAGGGCTCGAACCTGTGTCCCTTGTGTTGGCAGGCAGGTTCTTAACCACTTAACCACTAAATATGTCATGTTAAAACAAAGTCATTTCTGAAAAGGAAATTCAATGGAATTATAATTATGATGTAGAACTAAAATACTAAATTAGTTCAGCAAAACCTAAGAATTCATACAGTGGAAAGGACACAGGAAAGTAAAAATTTTCTAGATGTCTCATGTAGTTGGGAATGAGGTAGACAGACAAGAGAGGAGGAAAGTTAAGATGTTGTAAAGGTCTCATATAATAAGAGTTGGGAGCAGGGAGAGATAGAACAAATGGGTGGGAAAATAGAACATCTTTTTAAAAAATTTTTATTCAAGTATATTTGATTTACAATGTTGCAGGTGTACAGCAAAGTGATTCAGATATATATATATATATATATATATATATACACATATATATATTATATATATATACACACACATATATATAGGCTTTTTCAGATTCTTTTCCATTATAGGTTATTACAAGATATTGAAGATAGTTCTCTGTGCTATACTGTAGGGCCTTGCTGTTTATATATAGTAGTTTGTACCTGCTAACCCAAACTTCTAATTTACACCCCCATCCTTTCCCCTTTGGTAACCATAAAGTTATTTTCTATGTCTGTGAGTCTCTTTCTGTTTTGTAAATAAGTTCATTTGTGTCATATTTTAGATTCCACATATAAGCAATGTCATATGGTATTTGTCTTTCTCTTCCTGACTTACTTCACTTAGTCTGATAATCTCTAGGTCCATCCATGTTGCTACAAATTGCATTATTTCATTCTTTTTATTTTCTTCTTTTATCTTTTAAAAAAAACAAGTTCCTTTAATTTCATTGATCTTTTCTTTGTCTCTGTTTCATTTATTTCTGCTCTGGTCTTTATGATTTCTTTCCTTCTATTAACTTTGGGTTTCATTTATTCTTCTTTCTCTAGTTGCTTTAGGTGTAAGGCTAGGTTGTTTGAGATTTTTCTTGTTTCCTGAGGTAAGATTGTATGGCTATAAAATTCCTTCTTAGAACTGCTTTTGCTGCATCCTGTAGGTTTTGGATTGTCCTGTTTTCATTTTCATTTATTGCTAGGCATTTTTTGATTTCCTCTTTGATTATTTCAGAGATCCATTGGTTGCTTAGTAGCATACTGTTTAGCCTCCACATGTTTGTGTTTTTTGCAGTTTTTTTCTTATACTTCATTTTTAGTCTCACAGTGTTACAGTCAGAAAAGATGCTTGATATGATTTCAGTTTTCTTGAATTTACTGAGGCTCACTTTGTGGCCCAGCATATGATCTATCCTGGAGAATGTTCCATGTGCACTTGAAAAGAATGTGTATTCTGCTGTTTTCAGATGGAATGCTCTCTCTATATGTTAATTAAATCCATTTGGTCTAATGTGTCACTTAAGACCTGTGTTTCCTTATTTATTTTCTGAATGGATGATCTGTCCATTGACATAAGTGGGATGTTAAAGTCCCCCACTATAATTGTGTTACTGTCCATTTCTCCTTCTATGGATGTTAGCATTTGCCTTATGTATTAAGGTGTTCCTATGTTGGGTGCCTATATATTTACAATTGTTGTACCTTTTTGGATTGATCCCATGATCATTATGTAGCTTCCTTCTTTGTCTCTTGTAACAGTCTTTATTTTAAAGTCTATTTTTTCTGATATGAGTATTGCTACTCCGGTTTTCTTTTGATTTCCATTTGCATGGAATATCTTTTTCCATCCTCTCACATCAGTCGTATGTGTCTCTAGATCTGAAGTGGGTCTCTTGTAGGCAGCATATATACAGGTCTTGTTTTTTAATCCATTCAACTGGTCTGTGTCTTTTGCTTGGAGAATTTAGTCCATTTACGTTTAAGGTAATTATCCACATGTCTGTTCTTATTGCCATTTTGTTAATTGTTTTGGATTCATTTTTGTAGGTTTTTTTTTCCTTTTCTTCTTTTGTTCTTTTCTCTTGTGACTTGATGACTCTCTGTAGTGTTATGTTTGGATTCCTTTTTCTTTTTGTGTATATACCTAAAATAGATTTTTGGTTTCAGTTGACTATGAGTTTTTTGTATAGCAGTCTATACATATACATAATTATTTTAAGAGGTTGATCTATTAATTCTTAATTTTTAAAATTAATTTATTTATTTATGGCTGTGCCACATGGTGTGTGGGATCTTATTTTCCTGACCAGGGATTGAACCTGGGCCCTCAGCAATGAAAGCGCAGAGTCCTAAGCACTGGACTGCCAGGGAATTACCCTGATCTCTTAATTTTAAATGCATTTTAGATAGCCTGCATTTGTACTCTCTTCCCCTCATGATATCATATTTTACATCTTATTGTTTTGTGTATCCCTTAACTGATTATTGTAGATACAGATGATTTTACTACTTTCATCTTTTATCCTCTCTACTAGTTTTGTGTATGGATGATTTCCTACCTTTATTGTGTGTTTGCCTTTACTGGTGAGATTTTCCATTTCATAATTTTAAAATTTCTAGTTGTGGCCTTTTCTTTTTTGTCCAGAGATATTCCTTTAGCACTTGTTGTAAAGCTGGTTGGTGGTGTTGAATTCTTTTAGCTTTTGTTTGTCTCTAAAGCTTTTGATTTCTCCATTAAATCTGAACAAGAGCCTTGCTGGGTAGAGTATTCTTGGCTGTAGTATGTTCTCTTTCATCACTTTAAATATATCATGCCACTCCCTTCTGGCCTACAGAGTTTCTGCTGAAAAAAATAGTTGATAACCTTATGGTAGTTCCAGAAAATAGCTGACAGCCTTATGGGAGTTCCTTTGTACATTAATTTTTGCTCTTCACTAGCTGCTTTTAGTATTCTCTCTTTAAATTTTGTCATTTTGATTACAATGTATCTTGGTGTGTTCTTCTTTGGGCTAATCCTGTATGGGACTCTGCCTTTCCTGGACTTGTGTGATGGTTTTCTTTCCCAGGTTTTGGGAGTTTTCAGCTATTAACTCTGCAAATATTTTCTCAGGGCCCTTTCTCTTTCTTTTCTCCTTCTGGGACCCCTATAATGCAAATATTAGTGCCATAGATGTTGTCCCAGAGGTCTCTTAAACTGTCCTCATTTCTTTTTATTTATTTATTTTTTCTGTTTAGCAGGAGTGATTTCCACTACTCTGTCTTCCAGCTCACTGATCTGTTCTTCTGCTTCAATTTGTCTACTATTGATTCCTTCTAGTGTATTTTTCTTTTTGGTTATTACATTCTTCATTTCTATTTGTTTGTTCTTTATATTTTCTAACTCTTTATTTAAAACATCTAACTTCTTGCTCTGTGCATCCATCCTCCACCTTTGAACATCTTTACAAAATTTGCTCCAAACTCTTTCATAGTTAGATGGCTGGAGGATCTCCACATCACTTAGTTTGTTTCTCAGGTTTTATCTGGTTCCTTTTTCTGTAACATATTCCTCTGCTGCCTCATTTAGTCTAAGTTTCGGAGGGTTGGGTTTTTTTTTGTTTTTGGGGGGGGTTTTTTGGGTGCTTTTATGTATGTGGTTGGTTAGTTGTGTTCCTGACCTTTGGAGAAGTGACTGTCTGTAGGAGGCAACCTGTTGTCCTGGCAGTGCACTCCCCTCTCATCACCCGAGGCTCTAGGCCTCTAGGGGTTCCCCCTAAGAGGGCCACATGTGTCCTTCTATTGTGGCGGGCTACGTGGGCAGTCTTGTCAGCTTGGTTTGTCCCTAGCCCAGTTGGTTGCCAGGCCCTGCCTTGTGCAGATGCTGCTGTTTAGTGGGGCCTGGTCACAAGGTAGCTGGTTGTGGAACCCTAGGGGATCCCTGTGGCTACTGCTGGTTCACTAGTGGGCAGAGTCATGGCCCTGAGGACTCTGGGGCTGTTGCCCACCACTGGCATGTGCAGCTAGATCCTGGGGTTAATGCCAGACTGCAGTCAGGCAGAGCTGTTTCCTAAATGTATACATATAACCAAATCGCTTTGCTGTACAACTGAAACTAACACAGCATTGTAAATCATCTATACTTCAATTAAAAGAAATTTTTTTTACAAAGAGATCAGAGACAGAAAAAAAGTGGGTAAAGAAAAATGGATATGGATAAATATCCATATGGATAAATCTAAATACATATTAATATAAAACAGTAAATAATAAAAAACAATGAAATAATATCTACTTTGTAGAATTTTTTTAAAAGGATATAGCTAGATTGCCTATCAACATTTGAATGTAACCTACAAACAGATGAGGCAACTAGAGCTGAAGCATTCTAAGATACTTGATGTTTATGACAGAGGTTGACAAACTACATCCTTTGGCTGAAAACTCATTTGCCTCCTATTTTCTTTTATTTTGGAAAATAGAAATGTATTCTCTCCATTTTGGAGGCTAGAAATCCAAAATCAAGGAGTTAGCAGGGCCCCATTTCCTCTGAAGTTTCTAGGGAAGTATTCTTTCTTGTCTCTTCTTAGATTCTGACGATTGCCAGCAATTCTTGGTGTTCCTTGGTTTGTAGCTGCATCAGTCCAATTTCTGCCTCTGTCTTCATGTGGTCATCTTTCCTCTGTGGACCTGCTTGTGTCTTCTTGGCCTGCTTACAGGGACAACAGTCATTAGATTCTTGTGCTAGTTTCAGGTGTACAGCAAAGTGATTTTGTTATATGTATACATTCAGGAACCAGTTCTCCCTGACTGCAGTCTGGCACCAGCCCCAGGATGAAGTCCAGTATGACTTCATCTTAACTTGATTACATCTGCAAAGACTATTTCCAAATAAAGCCATATTCACAGATACCAGGAGTTAGGACTCCAGCATACCTTTTTGTGGGACAAAGTTCAACTCACAACAGTCTATGGCTTAATATTCCACCCTTTGAGCCCTTGGCATTGGAGGAGCCCCATTCCCCCACTCTGGACCATTGGTGACAACTCAGCATCAATTTTTACAAAGTTTTCTTGGAACACTGCTACATCTATTTATGTATTGTTTATGGCTGTTTTATGCTACAATGACAGAGTTGTATTTGCAGAAAACCCCGAAGGTTAAAATATTTACTGTCTGATTCCTTACAAAAAATAAAGTTTACCAAACCCTGGTTGAAGGGAAGCATAAGGATATTGACTATATTTAGACTTTAAATTCCCAGAATATGAATTAAAATCATTGAAATAGAGATTATAATTCCCAATGCAATAGAGCCTAAGTCAAAAGAAAGAAAGAAAGGAGAGAAAGAGTGAAGGGAAGGATGAAGAAGAAAGAAATAACAACACAAAATCAGGTTAAATAAAAATCTCTATAAAATATGCAGGAAAAACCCATATTATGAATAATTGGGTATATTTAAATGAACTGAAATTTTAATTAAAAGAGACATATTGTCAGACAATATTAAGAAATAAGCTAAAAATCCAGCCACATGCAGATTATAAAGGATAGAGAAAGTTTGAAGTAAATGAATAAAAATGACATACTAGAAAATTACCAATAAAAAACGTTTATAAATCCAAATTAATTAATATTAGATAAATTTCAAAAAATGTTTGTTTTAACAATGTTAACGTGTTATTTTCATACAAATTAAACTTTATATATCATAAGCCCATCAACTAAAGAGATTCTAGAAAAAATATTCTAGAATTAATAAGAATTTAATTTTAAAACCTGAATACTAGATAAACATTAAAAAGATCAATAACTTTTTAAAATTTCTAGACACAAGTGTCTAGAAATAGAAACAGGAAATTTTTAAATATATCAAGCTATAAATCTACTATAAAATTGCAATATGGAATGAGTAGAGGTAATCTAAAATTGATTGGGTTCTAGAAATATATCTTAGTGTATATGATAATTAACATGATAATTTTAGATTATAACTTAGTGGGAAAACAATGAATTAGTTAATAAGCTGCTGCTATGCTGAGTATTCATTTGGAATAAAATTAAAATTTAATCTTTCTCTTATACAAGAATCCAAAACTAAATTTCAAATATATTAAAGATTTCTATGTACAGAAAATTAAGTATCAACAGAAACTATAAGATATGTACAAACTAGTGTTTAGGGAATGTATTTTAAAATCAAGGTCTAGAAGTTTTTATGAAATTGTGTATAAGTCAGGATAATGAAATTGTGTGTAAGTTTTATGAAATTGTGTATAATTTAGGAAAGCAAGAAATGCACTAATTGTTTCAGCAGAGGGAATTTAGTATAAAAATTTGGTACACGCTGTTGGAGAGCTTAGTGACAAGAAGACGACGCTGAGATTACCCAGAGATAGTAACTGCAGAAGCAGCACGAACCACACACACACACACACACACACACACACACACACACACACACACACACACACACACCGCTACTCCAAGGCTGGGAGAACAGAGAGAAAAGGTTGGGGTTATAAAGCCTAGGAGCTCAGGGGGCCTATGAGCCTGGGTCACAGACCCTACATGAAGCTAGCGCAAGGAGAAAAGTAATTTACAGAGTCTCAGCTCTGGCATTTGGAATAATTTTGGAGCTTAAAAACAAAATGTTTAATAACTGGCACAGATAGATTTCATTGACTACATAAACCTTAAATGCTTTGGATGGCAAAGAGATCATAAAGATAGTCAATAGGCAAACAATACAATTGGAATAAGGACAGAGCCATCATATTCGTGGCTATCTATCCAACTGCAAAAAATAGAGCCCCTGAACAGAATGGGATTTTTTACAAGGGTTTCTTTTTCTCCACACCCTCTCCAGCATTTGTTATTTCGAGACATTTTGACAATGGCCACTCTGACTGGAATGAGGTGACACCTCATTGTAGTTTTGATTCACATTGCTCTAATAAGGAATTGTTATCTTGATGCTTAACACAGTTGATGTACAAGAGGTGGTTTGAGGCCTTGTCTTCCTGTTATGAAACCAAAACTTGGGTCCACTGAGCCACGTGCAGTAAAGCCAATCTGCTGACCCCGGTGTGGTGAAGGAAAGTGCAGCATTTCTTGTACGGCACCAGACAAGGAGTCCAGGGAAGCTAATGCTCAAAAAGCTTGAACTCCCCGATGGGTTTCAGGGAAGACTTTTTAAAGGCCAGGTGAGGGAGCGAGTCCCAGGGTGTGTGATCATTTTGTGCAGTCCTCTGGTTGGTTGATGGTGGTAACAGGGCAGTGTCACAGGGCTTAACGTTACCAATCCTCAGGCTCCAGTAGGTCTGGGGGCTACGTGCTCATGGTCATCGAGTAGTTAATTTCTTCTGTTTAGTGGGGGTCTGTAAACAGCTCAGGAGTATGTATCAGACACTATTATCTAGGTACTTCAGGAAGAAGCTACAGCAGAGGATCTGGGGGAGGGTTTGTCCTGGGAGGCCTGAAGGACCCTGTTCCATACATTTCTCCCGGACTCAGGCAGGTCAGAGTCCCTGTGGTTCTCAGAGCGGGCACGGGATGCAGTGCGGGGCTGAATTTGCTTGCTTGCTACCTCTGGTCTTATGAGGGCTCGTTGCATCATAACAGCCTCGGCTGAGGGGGGAGCTAAGGGCAGGAACTGCATGGTGGGCTTAACTGTCCCCTTTCCTCCCCTGCTGGTGGAGAGTCCCTCTCTCCCAGAACTGGCAGTGTGATTGGTCAGCTTATTCACCACTGACCCACAAGGACAGACACTGCTGACAAGGATGGAGAGTCCAAAACAACATGAATGTCGAGGGGACGTAACACGAGCAAGCAAGCAAAACAAAATCAGAATACACTTAAGGGGGCACGTAACCCGAAAAAAGAAGACCCGATGGATCCTGCAGAGCAGAACATTCCCTTTGAGGAAAAAGAGTGAAGACACAAAAGAATTCAAAATAAATCTTAAAGACATGACATTAGAGCACAAAAATAGACTTTCTGGAAAAAATACGTGTACATAACTTAATTAAATGATTTCAATATAGTTGCCATATGATCATTTAATTAAAATCATATAATTATTATGTAACACGTATGTATAATAAGTAGTTACATTTCAATGGACAAACTAAAAGATGGTCACAGCTGAGAACAGGGTTACCAATCAGGAAAATACAAAATGGTCCAGAACACAGAGGAAAAAACACAGAGCTGGAAGGGACAGAGGGACAAAGGGGAAGACGGCTCAGGCACCATGTGGGTAAACCACCCCCACCGGAGTTCCCTTCTCCATCACTTCTCCTGTGATGCTGCTTTTCTGGTCTGGGAGCCAAACATTAAGGGGCATGAAGCTGGAGGAGCCAGAGTCCCCAAAAGCTGCCACAAAGCTGCTCTTCTGCGCTGTCACCCTAACTCAGTTCTTCATAACAGAAACTTCACAAAAAATCTATATGTAAAAAGTAAACGTTTAAAGATTTTTAAATCGAGTAAAATCATAACTAATTTCACCATACCGACCAAACTTTACACTTTTTCCAAGAGAGAGAACACAGTACAAGAAATTTGACATGAAAGACTATTATCCAAGCGGGTAAGATTCTATTACTTTTTAAGTCAAACACACAACCTGACGCCGATATGTCCACCAGGCATATCTCCCTGAACAGCTTAAAACAAACTTTCAAAGACTCGTGTCTATAGTGAATTTCTGAAAACTAAGGTGTATTTTCCCCAATGACCCTTTTCACTTTTAACTGGAGATGCTTTCCTTTCAAAACTGTTGTTTCCAAGTCTTAATAAGAATGAAAATATAAGATTGAACACTTAAGTAAAAAGTATGTTTTTGAAAAGTGGATTTGAGTAATACTTTGGGCATTATTTATAATAAAGCGCAAACGACACTGAACCCAAATCACAAAGACTTGGGGCTTGACGAACAAGAGAGAGAGAAACAGAGGTCCCAGCACAGTTTGTAAGTTCTACAGGTAAAGGACAGAGCCTCTTACTCCTCTCTGGTATGAAACAATCCATTTGTTGTCTGTAAATATTTATTTTCAAAATCCTACCATCATAAATCAAAGCCCAGCGTTAATATTTCCTAACCCTTTACTTTTGACAGGGTGTTTACCTAAAGCTTTTGTACTTAGAAGGATCTTCACACCTTCAATTTATTTGTAAATATCCTGTCTTCTTCCATGCTTCATTATCAGTGAAGTGGAATAGCTACAGTTGATATTCTGCCCAGAAAAAAAAAAAAAAAGATCAGAAGTACCAATTACCAGCTTGTTGGGTACAGCTGGGAGTATAAACAGAGGTCTACACACATGCTTCCCAAGGTGGGTTCTAGAATGCCTGTTGATTGCTAGAAAATGCCATCCAGTGACTCACAAGCAGATAAAGAAATTTTTTGGAGCAAAGGTCATAAATTATGTATGGAGAAGTTGCCCAAGGATTTTGGAAACAATATTTACAGCCACCAACCCAAGGTGGACAGGAGCCTTGGTGATGAGGGCTGTTGGTATTATTAGCCTCACACACTCTGTTAGTCATACAATCTGCTTTTCTGAAAGCTCCTGAGTAAGCCCATTTATGAAATGAGACTTTCTCGAAGGTGTGAGAGGATTCTGTCTTGCAGGCTGTATTTGTCTTTGTAATCTCAGCATCTCCTGGAGTCTGGCACGCGGTAAACGTTCACAACATGTTTTTGATTGAAAGCACGCTGTGTTTGTTAAGTCACCATGACTCATAATAATTGCTGCTCTCAGGCAAATAATGTCAAAGGAATGCTGCTATCAATGTAACGAGAGATTTATCTTGAAATGTTAACGTAGTCACAGCTAGATTACTTCTTCAGTATCTCTTAATTGCAGGTTGAGTGAGAGACTGCCCAAGTAAAAGGTCCCTACACTCTCAGAAATTATATAACACTTAAGACAATTGCAAAAGTTCCTTTTCACGGAAAACATCTGCTGTGCCTTAATGCCTAGACATTCCCAACAGTGATGATTTTATCCAGGGAGGTGAGGGAACATGGTTGGATGAAATCAAGTAGCAAGCCATTATCCCAACTCCGAAGACAGAGAGATGGTTGGAAGACTTAGTTCTGTTGGCAGGAACACCAGTGTACAAAGTAGCAGCAACTACCTTTCACTAAATGTCTACTACAAGCCAGGTGTCACCCTAGGCACTTAGTTGAGCTCTTTGGGTTGTTGTGTAAATGGCCACACACACCTGGGGAGTCCTGGAGGGGGAGGTACTGAGGCTACAGCCAGGGCATGACCCCTTGACGCCACTCTTTCTTTTATGGGGTCTTCTGGAAATTTCTATAGAGTTTATTTTTCTTTTCTCTAATGATTCTAAAAGTGCTTAATCTTATAAATATATGATATTTATCTCTCTCTTTCAAAAGGTCAGGACAAAAATGTAACTTTGAAGTTGCTGTGATTTTTATGGAGTGAGATCAAAGCTTGGCTTTTGTTTGGTTTTTGATTACTTCATTTACAAAATGTATGGTAGGGAGACACGTTCACATCTAGGTTTAAAACGTGCTGAATTGTTGAGATGCGTTTTTCAATATTGTTTTAATATATGTTGGAGGAAAGTCTGGCTCTTTTGCATGTGAACAACTTGGATCAGGGAAGAATGAGCAACAGCTACAAAGAAATTCAGGAGAAGGAGAGGATTGACCGGGACTTAGAAAAAAGTGAGAAATTGCTTTTACTGAGTAGAAAAGTGGAGTCATGCTGGGAAATG
Organism: Phocoena sinus; assembly: GCF_008692025.1. NCBI lineage: Eukaryota > Metazoa > Chordata > Mammalia > Artiodactyla > Phocoenidae > Phocoena > Phocoena sinus. The sequence continues at coordinate 84,043,417 of NC_045774.1, read as the reverse complement.
TGGAGCCTCCATGGTTAAAATTTCTTCTTTATCTGTCAAACCAAAGGGAAGAGGAAGATAGTTTTGAAAGAGAGAAACGCACAATTCTCTGAGGAAATTACTTTAACAACTAAATAGGGAGAGGCTGAGGTAACAGATAGCTACCACGTCCAGAAGGGCTCCTGGGGGTCATTTGTCTTTGACAGTGTGAAACTGTATTTTACACTGAAAATTGGCACCTGAAGTAGCGTAGATGAAAAATTAGAGGTTCCATTTTTAAAGCTTTAGGAGAAAGATGTAAGGCTGAGAAGAGTTAAAGGTAAAACAAAATTAATTCATTAAATTCTGATATTTATATGCCTTTCAATTTTGTCATACTTATTTGCCCTGATCATAATATACTACATAATTTTAATTCCAACTATTTTTAAAAAATCATCGAATGGAAAAGTTCCTTGGATAGGAGTGTCAGGAGGGGGAAATTTCCCCCTCTACCTCTCTTAAATGCTTATGGCTGGACTAAGAATAAAATTGACACAGACAGATTAACAGGAGAAAAAACAATTTAATTTTGTGTACACAGGAGATCATAAAATGACGCTCAGAGACTGACCAAAAGCAGGCAGCTTTTATACGTTTTAGACAAGGAAACAATAAACTTGGGAGGAATTGACAGGATAAAGAAACTTAGGCTTTGGGTGCTTAATTAGCGAAGAATCTAAACAAGAGTGTGGGCTTGGGGTACTAAATGGAAGCAGCAAGGTTTCTTTATACAGGTTTCTCAGCCCAAATTCCCTGTCCCTGGTGACCAGTGTCCCTCTACTTCCAGACGCAGGAAGCATACTTTTCACATGAGAGATTTATTTCCTGTTTTCAGGGAGACAAACAGGAGAGTCAGTCAGTATCCTTTTGGCACTGGCCATTTCTTAAGTAAATTTAATTCAAAATAATCAATATACCATTGAGACACATTTTAGGGCAGCCTGCCCTGGGCCCCAACAGGGGCTATGCTTTATACATCTCTGTAGGTCTCCACTCTTGCTCAGTCAGCCCACAGGAATAGTTGTGAAAAGAATGGGGAGAGAAACCTGTGTTTTCCAGTTTACTCCTTTGGGAAGCTTATCCATTTGAACTCTAGGGACAGAATCCACTGCTGAGGGCCAAACTCAGAAGCCTTCTTGGAGCACGTATTTGCAAATGCGTGACACTATTGGATTGGAAGTGTGGCCACCTGGAGAATATACACCCCACCCAAAGCACTCAAATCCATTTTGGTTTGAAACCATGTGCCTTCCTAAGGCTTGTACGTATGTAGACTGGTCCTTGGTGATACTCGGCTGAGTGCCTGCTATGTTCTGAGTGCTTTGATAACAGGGTAGGCAATGTGAGCCCATTTTACAGATGAAGAAACAGGCTTACAGGAGTAAAATTAACTTGCCTAAATTCACCCAGCTACTAAGCACCTCAGGTCAGATTTTGATCTAGGTCTTTCTTCTCTTTGTACTTTTATCACACTGCTGACGGAAGCAAGCTTGGTGGAGGTGTATGAGGAAACAGAAGCTTAGGTAATAAATTGCAAATTCTAGCCTCTAAAGTGACAAATGTTTCACTTAATTTTACTTTGTTTTTGAACTCCACAATGATGGTACCTGTACAATTTTTATTCACTCTGAAAGAGAAAAAAGCTTTACAAATGTTATTTTTTGAATTCACAATGTTCCCAGGAGGAACTGAAGAGAAATTCTCTGCTCTGTACATTTAAGTAAACAGAAACACAAAAACCTAGAAGACAAAGAGTGTACTGTAGTCTTTTCCTAGCCACCCAGCAAGGGAGCCTGTAAGGAAGGAGAAACACAATGGCTGTGCTTCATAATTAGTGCTCTGACTATAACTCACTGCTCCTTTGGTTGAAGTAATTGGGATGTTTCACTCTTGCATTTCATTATTTGGAGTCTTGAAATACAATTTGAGAAAATGAGGTCTCTAAGCAGAAAAAACAAAGACATTAATAGCCATGATTTACATTACAAAAGTTTACATCTCAAGGATATTTCCTCTTTAGGGTTTCTTACACTCTGAGCTCTCATAATATGATTAAATGTTTGTTTTTGAATCTACTAGGTACTTAAACTAGAGGTGGGATTACAGGAATATTTCTTAAATATAAAGTTTTTGGAGCCCTGATTATTAAAGAGTATTACTAAATAAAGGAAAGCACCTTAGAAATAAAAACAAAAATAGCTAATAAATATTGAGAATTTATCACCTAACAGACACTAAACTAAGCATTGTATACTGATTTTGTGTCTCCAGTAATCCCATGAAGGGGATATTATTATTCCAATTTTACAAATGAAGAAACTGTGACACAGAGAGGAATAATCACTAGTAGAGTTGGTCCTCCATATCCAAGGGTCTCACATCCACAGATTCAACTAACCAGGGGTTAAAAATGTTCAGAAAGAAAATATTCCAGAAAGTTCCAAAAAAACTTGAACTTCCAGTGCACTAGCAACTGTTTACATAACATTTACATTGTATTAGGTATTATAAGTAATCCAGAGAAGATTTAAAGGAAATGGAAGGATGTGGGTAGGTTATATTCAAACATTCCACCATTTTACACATGGGACTTGAACATACATAAATTTTGGTATCCACTGGGGGTGTCCTGGATCCAATCCCCTGCAGATACCAAGCGACAACTGTATTCACAATTTTCAACTCTAGAGTCACATTTATAATTCTCTTTGACCAAAAGAGAGAAATAGGACACAAATATTGGAAGTGGAAGGTAATGTAGACATAATATTGTCCATAATTTCTCCCACTGGGCTCCATATGAGAAGATACAGGACAAACAAATCCTTGATCAAATAAATTCAGATCACTGCATATTGTATTTATTGTTTCTCTAGGTCAGTTACAACCTCTGAATTGCTTGAATTCTTTTACAAGTTCATATCACCTTTAAACTGAAAAAGTTATGTTTAATCATGAAAAAACTATGAAACAACATGCTAAAAGCATTTGAAGAAAATTCTTTTTCACATAGTTTACCAGTCCCCCTTCTGTAGTTTTATAAATTTTATGTCATTAGCCAACCTTTCGTTTAGTAAAACTACCTTTAGCAAAATGATTTTTTTTATTAAAGTATATAGTTGACTTACAATGTTGTGTTAGTTTCAGGTGTACAGCAAAGTAATTCAGTTAAACATATGCATATATTTTTTCGGATTCTTTTCCATTATAGGTTATTACAAGATACTGAATATGGCTCCCTGTGCTACATGGTAGGACCTTGATGTTTACCTATATTATATATAGTAGTGTGTATCTGTTAATCGCAAACTCCTAATTTATCTCCTCCCCCTCTCACTGTTTGGTAAACATAAGTTTGCTTTCTATGTCTGTGATAATATTTCTGTTTTATAAATTTGTTCATTTATATCATTTTTTTTAGATTCCACATGTTATATCATGATATTTGTCTTTGCCCGATTTACTTCACTTAATATGATAATCTCTAAGTCCATCCATGTTCCTGCAAATTGCATTATTTTATTCTTTTTTAGGGCTGAATAATATTCCATTGTATATACGTACCACATCTTAATCCATTCATCTGTCTATGGACACTTGGGTTGCTTCCACGTCTTGGCTATTGTAAATAATGCTGCTATGAACACTGGGGTGCCTGTATCTTTTCAAATTAGAGTTTTCTCCAGAATATGCCCAGGAGTGGGAGTGCTGGATCATAGGGTAACTCTACTTTTAGGTTTTTTTTAAGTAACTTCCATACCGTTCTCCATTGTGGCTGCACCAATTTACATTCCCACCAACAGTGTGGTAGAGTTCCTTTTTCTCCACATCCTCTGAAGCATTTATTATTTCTATATTTTTTAATGATGGCCATTCTGACTGCTGTGAGGTGGTACCTCATGGTAGTTTTGATTTGCATTTCTCTAATAGTAAGCGATACTGAGCATTTTTTCATGTGCCTGTTGGCCATCAGTGTATATTCTTTGGAGAAATGTATATTTAGCCCTTCTGTCCATTTTTTGATTGGGTTGTTTGTTTTTTTGACATTAAGCTGTATGAGCTATTTATATATATTGGAAATTAATCTCTTGTTTGCAGCATGATTTGCAAATATTTTCTCCCATTCTGTGGGTTGTCTTTTTGTTTTGTTTATGGTTTCCTTTGCTGTGCAAAAGCTTTTAGGTTTAATTAGGTCCCATTTCTTTATTTTTGCTTTTATTTTCATTACTCTAGGAGACGGATCCAGAAAAAAAATTGTTGCAATTTATGTCAAAGAGTGTTCTGCCTCTAGCAGTTTTACAGTATCCAGTCTTACAAACGTTAAGTCTTTAATCCATGTTGTGTTTATTTTTCTGTATGGTGTTAGAGAATGTTGTAATTTCATGTTTTTACATGAAGCTGTCCAGTTTTCCCAGCACCATTACTGAAGAGACTGTCTTTTCTCCATTGTATATTCTTGCCTCCTTTGTCATAGATTAATTGACCATAAGTGTGTGGGTTTATTTCTGGGCTTCCTATCCTGTTCCATTATCTATGTGTCTGTTTGTGCCAGTACCATACAGTTTTGATGACTGTAGCTTTATACGGTAGTCTGAAATCAGCAAGCATGATTCCTCCAGCTCTGTTCTTCTTTCTCAAGATTGTTTTGATGATTTGGGGTCTTTTGTGTTTCCATACAAATGAAAAAAATTTTTTGTTCTAGTTCTGTGAAAAATGCCATTGGTAATTTGATGGGGATTGCACTGAATCTGTAGACTGCCTTGGGTATTATAGTCATCTTAATAATATTGATTCTTCTAATCCAAGAACATGGTATATCAAACCATCTGTTTGTGTCATCTTCAAATTCTTTCATAAGTGACTTATAGTTTTTGGAGTACAGGTCTTTTGCCTCATTAGGTAGGTTTATTACTAGTTGTTTTATTCTTTTTCATGAAATGGTAAATGGGATTTTCCCCCTTAATTTCTCTTTCTGATAACAGAAATTGACAGTTTATACAAATGCCACAGACTTCTGTATATTAATTTTGTATCCAGTAACTTTAACAAGTTCATTGATGAGCTCTAGTATTTATCTGGTCGTGCCTTTAGGATTTTCTATGTATTGCATCACATCATCTGCAAACAGTGAGTTTTACTTCTTCTTTTCCAATTTGGATTCCTTTTATTTCTTTTTCTTGTCTGATTGCTGTGGCTAGGAATTCCAAAACTATGTTGAATAAAAGTGGTGAGTGTGGGCATCCTGTCTTTTTCCAGATTTTAGCAAGAAGGCTTTCAGCTTTTCACCACTGAGTATTATGTTGGCAGTGGGTTTGTCATAAATAGCTTTTATTATGTTGAGATATGTTCCCTCTATGCCTACTTTGGTAAGAGTTTCTATCATGAATGGATGTTGAATTTTATCAAATACTTTTTCTGAATCTATTGAGATGATCATGTGGTTTTTGTCTTTTCTTTTGTTGATGTGGTGTATCACACTGATTGAATTGCTTATGTTGAACCATCCTGTGACCCTGGGATGAATCTAACTTGCTCGTGGTATATGATCTCTTTTATGTGTTGTTGGATTCAGTTTACTAATATTTTGTTGAGAATTTTTGCATCTACATTCATCAAAGATATTGGCCTGTAATTTTCTTTTTTGGTAGTGTTTTTGTTTGGTTTTGGTATCAGGGTGGTGGTGGCTTCATAGAATGTCTTTGGGAGTGGCTCCTTCCTCCTCAATCTTTTGGAAGAGTTTGAGAAGGATTGGTATAAGTTCTTCTTTGTATTTTTGGTAGGATTGGTCTGTGAAGCCATCTGGTCCTGGACTTTTGTTTGTAGGCATTTGATTTTTTGTTTGTTTGCTTTGGGTTTTTTTTTTTTTTTTTTAACAGATTCTATTTCATTTCTAGTTATCGATCTGTTCAAACTACTTTTTTTTTTCTTTATTCAGTTTTGGTGGAGCATATGTTTATAGAAACTTGTCCATTTCTTCTAGGTTGTCTAATTTGTTGGCATATAATTGTTCATAGTATCCTCTTTTGGTTTTTTTTTGTGGTATCAGTTGTTATTTCTCTTCTTTCATTCTTATTTTGTTTATTTGGGTCTTGTCTCTTTTCTATTGGTGAGCCTGGCCAGAGGTTGTCGATTTTGTTTACCCTTTCAAAGAACCAGATCCGGATTTTACTGATTTTTCTATTTAAAAAAAATCTCTATTTATTTATTTCTTCTCTGATTATTATTTCCTTCCTTCTGATTTTAGGTTTTGTTTGTTCTTCTTTTTCTAATTCTTTTAGGTGGTAGGTTAGTTTATTTGAGGTTTTTCTTGTTTCTTGAAAAAGGCCTGTATGGCTATGAACTTCCCTCTAAGAACTGCTTTTGCTGCATCCCATAGATTTTGTATGGTTGTTTTCATTGCCATTAGTCTCAAGGTATTTTAAAATTTCCTCTTTGATTTCGTTTACCCATTGGTTTTTTAGTAGCATATTGTTTAGACTCTTTGTAATTGTTTTTTCCTCATTTCTTTCTCTGTCATTGATTTCTAGTTTCATGCAATTGTGGTCAGAAAAGATGCTTGAAATAATTTCTATCCTCTTAAATTTGTTGAGGCTTGTTTTGTGCTCTGTTATGAGGTCAATCTTAGAGAATGTTCCATGTACACTTGAAGAGAATGTGTATTCTGTTTTGGGGGGATGTAATGTGCTGAAAATATCAATTAAGTCTAGCTGTTCTATTAGATAATTTAGGATCTCGTTGCTTTATTGATTTTCTGTCTAGAAGATCTGTCAATTGATGTGAGTGGGGTGTTAAAAGTCTCCTACTATTATTGTATTCCATCAATTTCTTTATATCTGTTAGTGTTTGTTTTATGTATTTGGGTGCGTATATGTTAATGAGTGTAATATCCTCTTCTTCTATTGATCCTGTTATCATTATATATTGTCCTTCTTTATCTTTATGGCCTTTGTTTTAAAGTCTCTTTTGCCTTATATGAGTATTGCGATCCCCGCTTTCTTGTCATTTCCATTTCCATGAAAGACCTTTTTCTATTCTGATACTTTCAACCTATGTGTGTGCTTTGCCCTTAAGTGGGTCTCATGTAGGTAGCATATTGTAGGCTCTAGTTTTTTTATCTGTCACTCTATGACTTTTGATTGGAACATTTAGTCCACTGACATTTAAAGTAATTATTGTACTTATTCTATACGTATTTATTGCCATTTTAAACCTTGTTTACCAGTTGATTTTATATTTCTTCTTCCTTTTTGTTTTTGTTGTTCCTATTGTGGTTTGATGATTTTCTTTTGTATTATGCTTGTTTTCTTCTTTTTGATTTTTGTGATTCTATTGTATGCCTTTGATTTCTGATTACTGTTTTTCAAGTATGTCAAGCCCTTCTTATATCTACTTGCTTTAGACTGGTAGTCATATAGGCTCAAACACATTCTAAAAAAAAAATCTACAGATTCTTACTCTCCTCTCCCACATTTTATGATTTAGACGTCCTCTTTTCCATCTTCATGTTTATCCTTCTTCATTACGGTTATCATCACTTTAGCAAAAATGTTTTGATTTTTTACTTTTTAATCTGTATACTGGCTTATTTAAGTGATTTACTTTCCAATTGATTTTTCTCTTTGCTATTGATTCTTGCTCCTTTTTATTTAGAAAAAGACCTTTCAAGATTTATTTTAGGATAGGCTTAGTATTGCTGTATTCTTTTAGCTTTTGCTTGTCTGAGAAATCCTTTGTCTCTTTTTCTATTCTAAATGATAATCTTGCTGGGTAGAGTATCCTAGGTTGCAGATTTTTCCCTATATCATGCCACTCCCTCTGGCCTGCAAAGTTTCTGTAGAGAAATCAGCCGGTAGCCTTATAGAGGTTCCCTCGCAATTAACTGTTTTTCTCTTTCTGCCTTTAGAATCCTCTCTTCATCTTTAAACTTTTGCCATTTTGATCACAGTATGTCTTGGTGTTTGGGACCCTCTGTACGCCTTGTACTTGGACATGTTTCCTTCTTTATGTTTGGGAAGTTTTCAGCCATGTCTTCAAATACATTTTTGAACCCCTTTTCTCTTTCTTCTCCTGGGATCCCTATTATGCATAGATTGGTTTACTTTATATTATTCCATAGATCTCTTATATTGCTTTCATTTTCTTTTCATTTGTCTTTCTGTTTGTTTGTTTGTTTTGCGATACGTGGGCCTCTTACTGTTGTGACCTCTCCCGTTGCAGAGCACAGGCTCTGGACGCACAGGCTCAGCGGCCATGGCTCATGGGCCCAGCCCCTCCGTGGCACATGGGATCTTCCCGGACCAGGGCACGAACCCGTGTCCCCTGCATCGGCAGGCGGACTCTCAACCACTGTGCCACCAGGGAAGCCCTCTTTCTGTTATATTGATTGGATGATTCCCATTATTCTATCTTCCAGATCACTTATTCGTTCTTCTGCATTATTCAATCTGCTATTCATTGCCTTTAGCTCAGCTTTTGTGTCAGAAATGAGTTTTCTAATTTTTCTAGCCTCCTCTTTATGGTTTCTAGTTCCTTTTTACAGTAATTTGCATTTCTATTGATAATCTTTTTTTTTTGGCCGCACCACGTAGCTTGTGGGATCTTAGATCCCTGCATTGAACGTGGGCCCTCAGCAGTGAAAGCATGCAGAGTCCTAACCACTGGACCACCAGGGAATTCCCTCAATAAACTTTAATTCCTTCTGTATTTTCATTATCTTTTTTAAACTTGGTGTCTGAAGAGGTCTGTTTCATTGTCCTTTCAGGGGAATTCTCCTGATCTTTTAATTGGGAGTGGTTCCTCTGCTTCTTCATTTTACTTATATTTCTGATTCTATGAGTTTAGGAGAAACTGTGTTCTTGGAGGGTTGTTTTTATGAGGAAACATCCCTTTGTAGCCTGTATGGCCCCTCCCTTCATGCACCACTTAATGAAGGCGCTTCACTTCTATGACAGGCCCAAGCTTCTTCCATGTACACCCCTGGTTGCAGCCATACCACACGCCAGCTGCTTCAAGCTGTCTCTGCACAGCCAACACCAGCCCTCTCCCTGGGTCTGTCCTCTAAAGTCCGAGTTTAGCACCCGGCCCCACATGCAACAGTGAACAAGTCTCAGGCTGGCATGTGCAGGGCAATGGCATGGACCATCTATGCAGCTCTCTTTCTGTTCTGCCTGCTGTCAACTTGCTGTTACGCTCTCCTCTAAGCCTCTGAAGCTCCTTTTCTGTCCTGGCTGATCTCTCTGCCAGTGAAGGGGCTTCCCAGGATGTGGGAACTTCTGCTCTTTCACAGCTCCCACCTAGGGGCGCAGGTCCCATCCCAATTTCTTTTCTTTTTCGTCCTACCCAGTTATGTGGAGATCTTTCTTGCAATTTTGGGTGCCTGATATTCTGCCACCGTTCAGTAGGTATTCTGTGAGAACTGTCCGTATGTATGAGTATTTCTGATGTATTTGTGGGAGGAGGTGAACTCCACGTCCTTCTATTCCGGCATCTTGATTCTTTTCCCATAAAGCTTTGAATTAGCAAATTCGCCTGCCAACTGAGTGCTTTCCAAGTGCAGGGAGCTGCTCTCGCACCAGGGTCAAAGTTGAACGACCAGATATGTGTTCAAGGACTTGCAGCCCAGAGGAAGCAGCCCTGAAGGTAACAGTCACAACACACTGTACAGGGAGCCCTGTGAGCAGGGAAAAGACAGCACCTAACTGTGCCTAGGAGACTAGGGCGGGTAACTGACCAGATAACGTCACGGCTGAGATCTGAAGAGTAAGGATTCTCTTAGGAGACAAGAGGAGGGCAAGTGTGTCATAGGCAGAAGGGACAGTTCAGCAGTGTGGGGATGTGAGAAATCAGAGCCGTTTGGATAATGGTGAGACATCTGTGGGGATGGCAGTGAAAACTGGATAGGTAGGTAGGACACACACCAGAACGGCCTTAGATGTCATGTGAAAGCTATGAATTTCATTCTGAAATAATGGAAAGCTTTTCACAGCAAAGAAATGTCATCATCTGATTTGTGTTTTCACTGTCAAGGAAAGATTGAAAGGAGTTGGGACTCAGCAGAAAGCCCAGTAAGGAAATTAAGAAGCAGTGTGCGTTATAAGTCTTGGGCTGCTATAACAAAATACCACAGACTGGGGGGTCATAAACAACTGAAACCTATTTTCTCACAGTTCTGGTGGCTGGAAGTCCACGATCAAGGTGCCGGCAGGGTCGGGTTCTCGAGGCCTCTCCCCTTGGCCTGCAGGTCCTCACGTGGCCTTCTCTATGCACACACATCCCCAATGTCTCCTCCTCTTCTTATAAGGGCGCCCGTCATCCTGGATCAGGGTGCCATCTAATTACCTCTTTAAAGACCCAATCTCCAGATACAGTCAGAGTCTCAGTTACTAGGGGTTAGGACTTCAATACGGAAGTTTTTCTGTGGCGGCAGAGGGGAACACAACTCAGTCCATAACACAGTAAGAATGGAGAAGAGGGAAAATGGAAGGACAGTTAAGCAGAGATCAACATGGCCTGATTAGTGATGGGCCAGGTACACACAGGAGATAAGGAGGTCTGCTTGAGTTTTGGTTTTGGCAACCAGGTATGTGCCAGTGCCATCTGTCAAAAAAATGAATAAAGAAGGAGGCTTGGTATGACCAGAAAAATGAGGAGTTCAATTATCAACATGCTGTAATTGAAGTAGTAATTTCTAGTTAACAGGTAAGTAAAAGTTTGGAAACTGAGGGTGTATGAGATTGTCCAAAAAGAAAATGTGAAATAAGAACAGAAGGGAATGGAATCTTGGTGAATAACAGCAAAGGGTGTGGAGGTCTATCCAGAGACAAAGAATGAGAGCAAAGTGACACAAAAATTAAGAGAGAGATGAACCGACTGGGAGATGGTTGTTAATTCCTAAGTCTTTTTCAGAAACTTAATGGTATTCTACTTCAAGGATCAAAGTATGTGCTTCTCATGAGTTCTAATTTGCCTGTGTTAGTAAACTAGGATCTCAGCATCCAGAATGCCTTCAAAATACCCTATTGATAGTATATAGCTTTCCCTATATCTTTTGCAAATTCTAAATCTTTAGAATGAGAAAATATCTTTAAAGCTAAAATACGATGTCATATATCTTAAACTGATCAGTACACTGATTTTTTTCAGGATTACTTATTCTTGACAATATTCCCATTTATGTTGGAATACAACTTTTGAGGTTATTTATAACAATGTATATGCCTTAAATACTGTAGAGGTGATAAGATATCTAATGGACTAATGTCTGAACAATATACCTTGGCACACCAAGCAGCCTGAAATCTGTTCATGAAATCTATTTCAATGGCACTAGTGATTTAATGTAGAAAATAGAAAACAAGCTGCATAGTGGAATAACATTTATTTATCAGCTATACTGTGAATATTATTTTTCAACAATCAGATATAGACACTTGAAAATTCCACAGTACTCTAGAGACCCAAAGGCACAGATACAAGTGATTTATTATGTTTTAAAAAAGTGACCAAAGGGAATATTAATTCTGGAAGATTTTTAATCAATTCAACACTATCATACACTAGAGGAAAAAAAATTTTCCACAAACATTCCCTCACAAGGCTGGTACTTTTATATTTACATAGTATTATAGCAATTTAAAATGTTAATCTATGATACAATAATGTTACTTCAGAAAACATAAAAAATATAGTTTTTTTTTTAATAGCCATGCTCCCATTTTTGATGAAAGCTAGTCAGTTCACATCCTAATGTTAGCCTGACACTTCACAAATGCACAAGAGATGCAGAGTCAGCTTAGTAAACCTGTGCAACAGAAGCCATCAGACAGAGGGTTCCTCATCACTCAGGTCTGAGTCAGCCTCATCTACCCCCTCAATGACCGACTTCTTCCCTTTACAGCAGGAGACAATCAACCCAATCACGAACACCTGCAAATGTAAACGAGCTGTATGTTATTTCTCAAACCTGAAGTCATCCAGAAAGCACCAAATTTAAAACCCAATAGCATTGCTGTGACCAAAACAGGCCACTAATGGTCACAGCATCCCTGTGACACCTGTACTTACCCCAAGAAAGGCCCAGTTACCAAAGTAGTAGGCAGCACTAAAGAACCAGAACTTGTGAAGGAACAGGTAGGTCCGGGTGACAGTACACTGATCTATAAAAGCAAATAAAGGACTAGGGTGAGGTAGTTTCTCTCTTGAAATAGACTATTAATACTTGACCTAAAAGGTTATTAACCAAGACTAATTATCAGTGTTAGAGACAAGATTGAAATCTAGGCCTATCTCCAAAGCCCACTCTTGCAATCACCTTAATATAGTTTAAATTATCAACTAATATGACATATTTTTAAAAGTGAATGCCACCAATGTAACCCCAGCTCTTAGGTGTAAAAAATTATATTCGCTAGTTTAGTGTAATTGAAATAGAAAAAGCATTTTAACCTGGAATGCCAGACACATCCTAAAACAAAACAAAGTTTCCTGATGAAGAATGAAGAAAGTAATCAGATGTGGTTAGCATTCTTTTCTAAGAATCCAACTGAGAGATTTTTTTGAGCTTTTTTTTCTTTTTAAGAATGCTATTGAAAAAATGGCCGCTGCTTATAAAGAAATACAGAAAAATCATTATTTACTGATTTGCTTACTGTCTGAATTTTAGATAGCATTATAGCTTGAATTTAAAAAGAAATCACTTACTTTTCTCCTTCAAAAAAAAAGAAAGTAACTTTTAAAGAGAAATCGGCAGACTGGTTACTTGTGTGAGACTCCATACTATTTTATCCAAATACATTGTTTCCATTAGTTTACGAAGTCCTTTATACATATATCTAGTGAAGGAAGTCTAAGGAAATACTTGTTTATGAAAACCACTTGTCCTATGGATTTCTGAAAAGTAGCATTAGGTTCTATTTTATCCCAACCCTCCCCTCCCTTCCCCTACAGTTCAGCATGTCCCTCCGGATGGCTCAATGCCCAGCTGGACAGACAGCCTCTGCTTCTGGCAGGAAAACATGCCATTTAACAGAGAAGCACCTTCCTCTCACGAGCAGGACAGCAATTTAATGTGGATCCTCTGATCCCCAAGGGCTCCCTTTGTAGTCCTCGTTCTCTTTCTCAACACAAAAGTCTAAGAGGAATATTCCAAGCTTCCTAAGAAAAACCAAAAAGGTATCGAGCAGCAGGGGAGGGACAAACGTTTCTCTCCTGTCCTACAGTCCCTGCCCCCAGATCACGGCCTCACACCAGGCGCCAGAGCTCAGGCAACAGAGACGCCTCCCTGCAGGAAAGCCACTGGTCAGCCACTCTGCCCCAGAGCAAATTCTCCCCTCGATCACAGAAGGTGCTTCACAGTAATACAACGCACTCAATTTGCCACTTTTCCCACTGGATTGGCCTGAATATTCCACAGTACCCATCAGAATACCTGGCATTCATATTCAGTGTGACTGCAGAAAACCTAAGCTTTTTAAAAAGGGGTTATTTTACTTTGAAATCGTATTGCTAAATAATACATTTTCTAACTTCGTTTGACTAAAATCTGAGAAGATTCCAAGGATGTCAAAACAAGATGCTCTGAATATGCCTCGAAAATGAAAGTATAACTTAAACGTCCAGCACGACAAAGCAAGTCCAGGCCCTGGTCCTGACAGACTCGATGCCAGGTATCATTTGGTCACTTCTCTGTCATGTGAACGGGCAAGTCTGAACCACGAGACTCTGCTTGTCATCACACTTCCTGATAGGCTCATCCTGAAGACCAAGCGAGGGTTGCAGAGTGGCAGTTAATGTCCATTTTCTTCTTCAAGATATACTAAGACCATGATAAAGAATACAGTTTTCAAGACCTGCTCAAATGGTGCCAATAAAAACTCATCCTAAGATTTTAGAAGATTATGTGCACACTAGTGAGGAAAATACTCGCTTAGGTATTAGCATCACGACTACTCTGTACGTGTTCATTATTCTTCTGTCTCTACAGTCAAAACAGATGCAAATGAATCTGGTGAAATTTAAATGTGTATAATTCAGTAAAAGGATACCTGCTGTACAGCCATATACCTTTAATAAAAATAACCAATTGAGATGAAGAACGGAACGGGCTGTAAAAAATGCCTGTTCATAGTTATTTTAAAAACATCAACAGTATCTTTCATGGCTTAAGCATTACATGAGCTCTACAGTACAAGTACAAACCTGTTTTTCTAAAAATAAGTTTATTCATTTATTTATTTTTGGCTGAGTTGGGTCTTTGTTGCTGCGCCAAGGGCTTTCTCTAGTTGTAGCGAGCGGGGGGTACTCTTTGTTGCGATGTGCGGGCTTCTCATTGCAGTGGCTTCTCTTGATGCGGACCACAGCCTCTAGGCGCGTGGGCTTCAGTAGTTGTGGCGTGTGTGAGCTCAGTAGTTGTGGCTCGCGGGCTCTAGAGCACAGGCTCAGTAGTTGTGCGCACGGGCTTAGCTGCTCCGCGGCATGTGGGATCTTCCCAGACCAAGGGCTTGAACCCGCGTTCCCTGCATTGCAGGCGGATTCTTAACCACTGCGCCACCAGGGAAGCCCACAAACCTGTTTTTAAAAAGTTATTCAACCTTCTCAACATTGCTAATGCTCTAAAGTTAAAAAATAAAAAGTTCTATTACTCATTTCCATACCTAAAGGTATTTGGGGGGTCAGAACTTGAGCGAACCAGAAATTTCAAGGCCAGAACAGGGATTACAAGACAAAGGCTGAGCTGGCAAAAGCAGGTAGAATCAAATCACTTTTCCCAGGGGGTCTAATAATCCACTCAGTGACATTTCAAATTGGCTATACCTGCTGATTATTTTCCCCACCACAAAAAAAATATCTTAAATATTTTTCCTATCACATTATTTTACATGTTTACCACTTTCAAAGGCTGGAGATTTGATGCAAGCCTTCTAAAATAAGAAAAAAATGTACATCGTTAGTCTTCTGCTTTGTTGTTGAAAAAATATGTAACAGCTTTTATAGTTATCTTTATATGTATATGTGTCATTATATTTATATGTGTATAAAGTGGCATATGTCCACAGAGGAATTTTAGTTAATAATCCCCATGCATATATTTTATGTTTGAGTGTTAACTCCACACTGAATACCCCATCTGCCACCTCCCAGCTGCCCACCTGAATCATAGATATCTAGGAGATCTAGAGAGGTGTTTCTACTGCTATCTAAAACACTACAGTAAGTACTTCGAACTTGGTTCGGCCTTCAAAGTAAATGTGAATTCCTCAATTTAGGGAGTACATTCTAAATCCGGAACTGTTCAGGAGACTGCTGGCTGTTATTCCTCACAGGGACACATAAACTTCCAATTACACCAAAGAGTGCATGTTTACAATGAAAAGCTAAAAATAGGGGTTCAGACAAAATTTTTTCTTCAGACAAAGTGGCCATACAGTAAAGATCAGGATTAAAAGAGCCAAGAAAGCACCTGGAGCGTATGAATAGAATCAAAATCCCGCTTCTACCATCCTCCCCCCATCTGTTCTCATGCATCATCAAACTAGATGCGTAACTAACAGAAAGTGCAATTAAACTTGTTTCGCATGTAACAGCCGCCTTTATAAATATACCTGATAGATTTTATACTACTTATTTCTTGTTTCTTTTTAGACCACTGGTCATGTCATTGTTAATGTATGCTGACTGCCACTAACATAACTTTGCTCATTAACTATAATAAACAGCACCTTCTACTTTAAATATATTTTGAAAAACAATACTTAGCGCTGATTTAAGCCACCATTATGTCATCACCATGTTACACCTTCACTTGAAATCAGCTTAGAATTAATTAACTCTATATTTGTACTTTACTTACAAAACAAATCCTTATGTTACATGTGCATACAGAGAGAGGGCATTTGGGAAAATTCATGTACCACAGAGAATTTTAAAGCAATTTCTTTGTTTGACTAGTGACAAAAAACTGGGAGAAGATTGGACTATTTGGAACACCACTTCCTTTCTCATGGTTGCCCGTGATCGTGCTAACTTTGGTTTCTGATTAGGGTCTTGCTACTATTGAATACAATAGACATACAAATCTTAACTGGAGACAAGCTAAGGATCTCAGGCTTTATTGTGATATGATTAGGAATTATTTACCAAATGGTTTTAACAAAGGGGATAACATGAGTGCACTGCAGGCTGGCAGAGGGAACTGCGCTTAGGAAGAGGTTCATCAAACCAGGAAACAATCCAAGTGAAAACACGAGCTGTCGGGATGAAAGGAAGGCTGGATCTGAGCTTCTAGGGAGTAAAATGCCAGTGAATTACTGTCAAATGGATTTACAGCATGTAAAATATATACGCACAAAAAGATCTGAGCAACCAGCAACATATATCCAAATAAGGGAGGGCAGAAAAAATTTAAATATGTAATAAAACCCAAAATTGTATGCTCATCTGAAACTTAACAAATGGCATACAGTTTAATAATGTTTTGTTAAATCTCACTGCAGGAGCTGGGTAAAAGGGAAAGAAAGAATTGGTGAACATCAAAAATCACAGAAATTCTAAAGGAAATTTATTATATTTTATGGATATATAAATTGTACTGGGCTAATAAAGATAGCACTTGCCACATGTTTTGTACTAAAGAGTAACTTTTTATAGTGACTATTTTAAGAACCAGTATCATCTGTGTTGAGCTCTGATTACATTTAAGTTTAATGTATTTCAAAGATGCTAAAATATGTATTGCTCCTTTAAAAAAGAATGCACCTAATTTCATTTGTCTTGACCATATAAAAATAATTGGCTATACCCAACTTATAAAAGAGTTACAAAGGTAAGCATTAGCATAACATGTAGACACAACCTTAAACTGTATTAGTAAACTCTAAATTAATTACATTTACTATTACTCTTTTTTTTTCCAGTTTTTTTTTTGTTTGTTTTTGTTTTCCGGTACGCGGGCCTCTCACTGTTGTGGCCTCTCCCGTTGCGGAGCACAGGCTCCGGACGCGCAGGCTCAGCGGCCATGGCTCACGGGCCCAGCCGCTCCGCGGCACGTGGGATCTTCCCAGACCGGGGCACGAACCCATGTCCCCTCCATCGGCAGGCCGACTCTCAACCACTGTGCCACCAGGGAAGCCCTACTATTACTCTTAATTGTCCAAGATAGTAAAATATAAAACAACTGCTTTCTATTACTTTATCTTTTTCATAAAATGATAGTAATTTAAGGGGTATAGCAGAAAATATTAGAGATAGAAAATTGAGATTTGGTTCTTGAGTCTGCCACTTGTATTTACTGTGAGATTCTGGAATCATTTTAACTTCTAAGTATCAGTTTCCTTCTAAGTGTCATTGAGATAATATCTACTTCTGATGGATAGTGATAAGATAAACTGAACTTCTGAGAATTAAATTAGAGAGAATTCTACATGTGCTTAAAAAAAAAAAAAAAGGTTGATGTTTTAGGAGACAGCATCCTTAAGCAAGGATCTATAAAAAGTGGCTGAGAAGTTTTACAAAATCACCTGGGCTGTCTTCAGAGTGGTCTCCGAAGAACTGAGAAACCTTACACCTAGTTCACTTCAGTGTGCTGTCCTAGCTGAACTGTCATCAACACAATCAAAATGTCACCTAGAAAAAGAACTTAGACAGTAAGACTTTCTGGATCTCAAGCAAAACCCAAGAAAAATATGCTCCGATCAATACTTAATTTTCTGGTCTGCATGGCAAACTCACCTGACAACGGTCACAATACATACGGCTTTCTCAGCTGGATGATACCAGCCAAAGTCAGTGAGGCCCTCTTCTGACTCCAGGCCCACCTAGAAACTACCTGACTATAAATTTGGTTTTCCAGATTCCTTCCTCCATGGAGAATTCACTAGCCCTGAGCCTCTAGTTTCCTTAATGGTTATACTTCCTATGGTAAATTAATAAACTGCCATCTGGCTAAAAGTTTAGTTTCCTCTCCACCTATCTGGAGTCAAATACACATGCTGGAGATCAAGCAGGATTCTTAAATAATAATTCTATCCCATCACTCTAACTTCAGTATTGCTCTGCCCATTTGACGGGTAGAATTAAGTGGAATGAGGCTATCAACACAGTTATTATTTGTCAAGTGAAAGATTATAAGTTCACAGTACTTAACCATGAAGGACTACTGTAACTTGTTGAACACAAAGCCTTCTGGTTCAAGAGAGTAGACTGAGCATAGTCATTTGTTTCCTGTCCTGTTTCCCAGGACCTCATTAAATTTATGGAGCAGGAATAAAGCCAGGAGCAAACTTTTTTTTTTTTAATTTATTTATTTTTGTTGTGTTGCGTCTTCGTTTCTGTGCGAGGGCTTTCTCTAGTTGTGGCGAGCGGGGGCCACTCTTCATCGTGGTGCACAGGCCTCTCTCACCATCGCGGCGCACAGGCCTCTCACCATTGCGGCCTCTCTTGTTGTGGAGCACACGCTCCAGACACGCAGGCTCAGTAGTTGTGGCGCACGGGCTTAGTTGCTCCACGGCATGTGGGATCCTCCCAGACCAGGGCTCGAACCCGTGTCCCCTGCATTGGCAGGCAGATTCTCAACCAGTGCGCCACCAGGGGAGCCCCAAGAGCAAACTTTTAACAGCAAAGAGAATGGGAGGAAGGCCACCCAGTGATGGGAGACCTCAGCAATATTCTGGACGCTGGAACGCCACATTTAAAAGGTCTCCAGTAAAACAGCTGGTTTCCTTCTCATTTACTTTAAAATATAACTTAAGGATCAAGAAACCCCAGGCATAAAGTCCCCAGTGATGAGGGTTCCCAGGTTCCTGATACTTAAATACAAACTAGCATAAATATGAATGAATCATCAGATATATACAGAAAACAATCAGCATGAGGGGAAAGAACAAGATAAACAGAAATGCTTCACGATGAACTGAAATGTAATTTACTTAAAGGAAACAAGGAAACGATTAAGAAAAATGTTTAGTATCTTCACATATTGACGAGGATATTACATCCATAAAACAAAGATGCTTGAAAAAGAAAAATGAGACACATAAAGTACCTCAAGGAAAGTACAACTCTGTTACATGAAATAAAGAATTCAGGGTATAGTTTGAAGATAAAGCTGAATACATAGCCAAGAATCTAGAGCAAAATGGTAGGCTGAAAATACCAAATATGAGAGGAGACAGATGATGAACTGAAGATGTCCAGCAACTAATGAACAAGAGCTCCCCAAGGGGAACATGGGGAAAACAGAAACTATCAAGTTAACTTCAAAAGAAGAAATAGACTGGCGCTGGATTTCTCACCAGTCAAAAATGAAACACAGATGGTGTAATGCCTTTAAAGTTCTAAAAGAAATGAAGCCTTCCATAGAATTCTAAGCACAAACCCATCAATTCTATCAATTGGGAGGATATAATACTTTTCAGATATACATTTTACGCAGAGCATGTCTTTTCTTTAACTCTAGGTAAACTAAGAGCTTTGGGAAGGAAATCAAGAAAGAAGATATGGTTTCTAATGCATCAGAAGTCCAATGAACAGAAATTATAACATTAGAGCTGAACAGCACAATTAGAGAGCAATTAATCCAAAGAAAAGGGGTCAGTATGTACTTAGAAGGAAGTAAATATGATGGGTTTCCTCCAACAGATAAAGTGAGCAGGAAGCGACAAGACACTAGGTAGATATCAATCTTATGTTACTTTAAGAACATTTTTTAACAAGAGAAAGAAAAAAAGGAACAAATTTTAAAGGTGGTTCAATTCTACAAATGCTGGTTGAACAAGGCAGAAAAATATACTCATATATATCTATATGTTTTCTTATCCTCAAGGAGCTTACACGTTCCTATAAAAGGGTAGGACAAAGATAAGATACATAGATGAAGATCGATTAAGACAGAGTAAGGTCATGTCATCAGAAGTCTAAATGCTAGGGGGATTCAATGAAAAAAAGAGAAACGGCACACATGTTTGGAGATTCAAAAAAGAAAGTCAGGTTTGAAAGAAGCCTTTTAAAATGGCCAGGATTCTGACTGACAAAGATGGGAGGAGATGGGTAGAAATTGGCTGTGACATTCCAAGAACAAACAGATGAAAAGCAAAGACGGAAAAGATGGCCACGTTCAGGAAGTGTATGAAAAAAGGCTGGAAACATGCAGGACGGGTTAGAGAGTGGAATCCTTCAGTCCTCAGCTGAAGTTATCAGATGGTACAGGGCAGCACTTAAGGTTCCTGGCGGAGGAATGACATTGTCAGAGGACTTGAGAACAGCGGTTTCCACAGTATGGTTTGCAGACCAAAACCGTCAGAAAATTCTAGGGCCCCTCCTCAGATCCACTGAATCAAAAATTTTGCGATGTATTTCACAAGCGTTCCAAGTGATTCTGATGCACATGAAACTTCGATAACCACTGCTTCAGAACAATTAGGCTAACAGCACTGTGTACTGTGGATCAGAGTGGACCACTAGTTAAAAGGCTCAGCAATTCATCTGACATGTCATTTAGGTGAGACGTGAGGGTCACTATGGCAACAGACTCTGCATCTCTTAGCAACTGATTAGCTGAAGAGAAAGTGAGAGAAGATAACTGTGCCATCATTGAAGAATGATGGTAGTAAAAGAAACAGTGAAGTCAGGACATACGGTCCAAGACCTTATCTAATAGTTTGTACTTCCCCAATAATTATTCATTTTAAACATTTTTTATAAAAGCACATTACCAAAATAAGAAGGCTCTGTACATTATTTTCATATGGTTGATAAGTCTCACTTAGGACTACCCATAGATTAAGCTAACATGCTAACATCTTAATTTCGCTTTCTCCCTTGACCCTGCACACCACACCACAACTACACACGTGCTTTCAGCCATAAGGGAAACCTAATGGAAAAATGTGCGGTAAACAACGGTAGACTGAGAAGTTATTAGGTTTCTTATTAGTTCTCAGTTTATGATGGAATACCAGGAACAAAGTCAAACAGGTTCAAAGGAAAAAAAAGGACAGCCTTGAAAGTTGCAAATAGATTTTAAAAGACAATTATTCTAGATATTATCAAATATAGAATATAAAATATTAAGCATTGTTTTCTAATTAAAACTCTAAAAACACACACATAACCCCTTTCTCTCTCATATGCTATACTCGACTCCTCAGCAAATCCCACTGGCTCTACCTTCAAAATCTATCCAGAATCTGACCACTTCCTGACACTTCCACCACCACCATAAGCTCTGCCTTGGATTCCTGCAAAAGTTCTCTCAACTTGCCTTTGCCCTTGGTTTATTATGGTCTATCTCAGGGGCTGGTAAATTTTACCCCAAAAGGATACATTTAGACCGTTCCTTGTTTTTGTAAGTTTTGCTGGAACGCGGCCACGGCATCTGTAACGTACCGTGTACTGCAGCTTCTGTGCTGCAGTGGCAGAGCTGAGCAGTGTGGACCCTACTGTAGGTCTCACGGAGCCTAAAATACTGACTATCCAGTCC
This sequence comes from Phocoena sinus, assembly GCF_008692025.1. Taxonomy (NCBI): domain Eukaryota; kingdom Metazoa; phylum Chordata; class Mammalia; order Artiodactyla; family Phocoenidae; genus Phocoena; species Phocoena sinus. Next base: position 84,021,924 of record NC_045774.1, on the reverse strand, counting down.
TTTAGAGAAAAAGGCTGCCAGGCCCTGGTCTACATATCACATCAAGTCATCTGCTCGCAACCTTCTAGACTTTGCATCTGAGCGTAAAACCTGAAGTCCTTAACCTTGATGACATGCCCTTCCTCTTCCACTTCCAGTCCCCTCCCCCACCCCACTCTGCACCTGCTGTCACCTTGGTCTGCAGGGCTTCTCCCTTGGCACTTTATTTTTCTCCATAATGCTTACTGCCTGACATACTTATTTCTCTCCTTCTACTAAGTAAGCTCCATGGGGACAGGAATATTTGAGCTTTGTTCACTGTTGTGTCACTAGTACCTGGAAGAGTGCCTGGCACATACTAGATATCAATATAAACATTTATTACATGAAAAAACAAGGAAGAATAGATAAGAAAAACTAAATGATCATATGGAATCCTGGAAATTAAGACGTTTATAAAGTTATTTTAGAATTTCAAGACACACAGGCTTTGATTCTCAGTATTAGAAAAAATGATTATGTCAATATCTTCCAAAGGTGTTCAAATTGCAAAGGCTGTTATTATTGTTGTATTCCTCAAATAAACTGGATAACTTTCTAAATAAGGCTATCAAAATGATCACAATTCTAGGTGACCTGACTTCTCCTCATCTTTAGACTAAATCTAACTGTCCTTAACTTTCCCATCCCCACCTCCAAATTTACAGACTATAAGACAAAAAGACCATATAGTGTTTATTTTAAAGGCCCCATGTGCTTGAGTCTGAGGGAAAGGATTACATATATTCTCCTGAAGTGGATCTTCTTGCTACAAAATTCCAGAAAGCTAAAATTAATTAGCTTCACTTAACATGGGGTAGGAGGTATTAAATTTGAAGTCCATGTTCAAACCTGTCTTTTAAATCCACACAGAAAAAGTCTGGTACCATTTTCATTTCAAATTACATTTATGGACCACCCACTTGGGCACACAGCATCACAGGAGACGTTAACAAATACTGTCATCACAAAGCATCAGTGTTCCTTTTTAACCTCAGGCCATACAGCTAAGTTTCTAATGAAATCCCTTGACCAGCTTCATTTTCAGCCTCTTAAAATTGGCTTTCCTTAAAATGAGCTTTTTATTTATAACTGTATACCAAACATCAAATGTAAACTAGTGGAGTATCCTTTAATAAAACTAGTTTTAAACAGTAGTCTCTCCTGCAAAATACATTTTTCAATTAAAAAAAATTTTTTTATTTTTATTTTTTAATTTTGCTTACAGGCGAAAGTATTGGTAGGTAAAAAAAAATCACCTGAATCCACTGTTAGTGATTATGTTAAGTACTTGAGCACTACCGCTTAGTTACCTTGACTTATAAAATCTCCTGGAAACTCAGAAGTTCAAGTAGAAAGAAATATTTCATATTCAGGGAAAAAGATGTTTCCAAGAATTCGAGAATTACATTTTCTCAGGGAATTCCTTGGCGGTCTAGTGCTTTCACTGCTGAGAGTGTGGGTTCACTCCCTGGTTGGGGAACTAAGATCCCACAAAGCCATGCGGCATGCCCAAAAGAAAAAAAAAAGGAAATACATTTTTTCAAAGTCTCAGTAACTACCCTCCCCCCACTGCTACCTTTCAACAAACTGGAAGGAAAAAAGTCTTCTCTATAATCAATAGCTACTGGGCAGACGCATGCCACTATCTGGTCTCTCACTGTTTTCATCCTTTAAAAGGCTTAACGGTGTTTTTGCTTTAGCTACAGAATAAAAGCTATTTATCAACAACAAAAAACAGTGAATATTTATTTCTTTATTCCACATCTTGTTTCCTGGAGTGTACAGCCCGACTTTTAAAATATATATTATATATATTATATATATATATATGTATACATATATATGTATGTATGCGCACTTATTTTTTTTCTTTTTGCTGTACACGGGCCTCTCACTGTTGTGGCCTCTCCCGTTGCGGAGCACAGGCTCTGGACGCACAGGCTCAGCGGCCATGGCTCACGAGCCTAGCCGCTCCGCGGCATGTGGGATCTTCCCGGACCGGGGCACGAACCCGTGTCCCCTGCATCAGCAGGCGGACTCTCAACCACTGCACCACCAGGGAAGCCCCACACATTTTTTTCTTATTGAAGTAGAGTTGATTTACAAAGTTGTGTTAATTACTGCTATACAGCAAAGTGATTCAGTTATGCATATATATACATTCTTTTCTTACATTCTTTTCCATTATGGTTTATCACAGGATATTGAATGTAGTTCCCTGTGCTGTACAGTAGGACCTTGTTGTTTAGCCATCCTGTGTCTAATAGTTTACATCTGCTCACCCCAAACTCCCACTCCATCCCTCCCCCACCCCCCTCCCCTTGGCAACCACAGGTCTGTTCTCTAGGTCTGTTTGTTTCTGTTTCATAGATAAGTTCACTTGTGTCATATTTTAGATTCCACATGTGATATCATATGGTATTTGTCTTGTTACTTCTGACTTATCTTCACATAGCGTGATAATCTCTAGGTCCATCCATGTTGGTGCAAATGGCATTATTTCATTCTCTTTCATGGCTGAGGAGTATGCCATTGTAATATATGTACCACATCTTCTTTATCCATTCATCTATCGATGGACATTTAGATTGTTCCCATGTCTTGGCTACTGTACAGTGCTACTATGAACATACGGGTGCATGTATCTTTCTAAATTATAGTTTTATCTGAATATATGCCCAGGAGTGGGATTGCTGGATCATATGGTAATTCTATTTTTAGTTTTCTGAGGAACCTCCATACTGTTCTCCATAGTGGTTGCACCAGTTTACATTTCCACCAACAGTGTAGGAGCGTTCCCTTTCCTCCACATGCCCTCCAACATTTGTTATTCGTAGACTTTTTAATGATGGTCATTCTGACCTTTGTGAGGTGGAACTTCCTTGTAGTTTTGATTTGCATTTCTCTAGTCATTAGCAACACTGAGCATCTTTTTATGGTCTGTATGTCTTCTTTGGAGTAATGTCTGTTAAGGTCTTCTGCCCATTTTTCAATTGGGTTGTTTTTTGTTGTTGAATTGTATGAGCTGTTTGTATATGTTGCAAAATAATCCCTTGTTGGTCGCATCATTTGCAAATATTTTCTCCCATTCTGTAGGCTGTCTTTTCGTTTTGTCTACGGTTTCCTTTGCTGAGCAAAAGCTTGTAAGTTTGATTAGGCCCCATTTGTTTATTTTTACTTCTACTGCCTTAGGAGACTGACGTAAGAAAACACTGGCACAATTTATGCCAGAGGATGTTTTGCCTATGATCTCTTTTAGGAGTTATATGGTGTCATGTCTTATGTTCAAGTATTTAAGCCATTTTGAGTTTTTGTGTGATGTGAGGGTATGTTCTAACTTCACTGATTTACATGCAGCTGTCCAGCTTTCCCAACACCACTTGCTGAACAGACTGCTTTTTCTCCACTGTATGTTCCTGATGAAGATTAACTGATTGTAGGTGTGGTGGGTTTATTTCTGGGCTCTCTATTCTGCTCCATTGATCCATATTCTGTTTTTGTGCCAATGCCACGCCATTTTGATTACTGTAGCTTTGTAGTACTGTCTGAAGTCTGGGAGGGTTACACCTCCTGCTTTGTTCTCTCTCTTCAGGATTGCTTTGGCAATTCTGGGTCTTTTATGGTTCCATATAAATTTTAGGATTATTTGTTTTAGTTATGTAAAAATGTCATGGGTAATTTGATAGGGATTCCATTAAATCTGTAGATTTCTTTGGGTAGTATGCCCATTTTAACATTATTAATTCTGCCAATCGAAGAGCATGGGATATTTTTCCGTTTCTTTGAATCATCTTTAGTTTCCTTTATTAATGTTTTATGGTTTTCAGCACATAAGTCTTTCACCTCCTTGGTCAGGTCTTCCTAAGTATTTTATTTTTTTGGATGTGATTTTTAAGGTATTGTTTTTTTACATTCCCTTTCTGATATTTCATTGTTAGTGTAAAGAAATGCAACCTATTTCTGTATGTTAATATTGTATCCTGCTACCTTGCTAAATTCATTTGTCAGTTCTAGTTGTTTTTGTGTGGAGTCTCTGGGGTTTTCTAAATATAGTATCGCATCATCTGCATATAATGACAACTTTACCTCTTACCTACCAATGTGGATAACTTTTATTTCTTTTTCTTGTCTGATTGCTGTGGCTAGGATTTCCAATACTGTGTTGAATAGAAGAGGTGAGAGTGGGCATACCAGTCTTGTGCCAGATTTTAGTGGGAAGGCTTCCAGCTTTTCACTGTTGAGCATTATTTTGGCTGTGAGTTTGTCATAAACAGTTTTTATTAGGTTGAGATATATTCCCTCTATACCCACTTTGGTAAGAGTTTTTATCATGAATGGATGTTGAATTTCTTTTCCTGCATCTACTGAGATGTTCATGTAGTTTCATCTTTTGCTTATGCGGTGTATCACATTGATTGATGTAAGTATGCTGAACTATCCTTGTGAACTTGCAGCCTGACTTCTACACTGTTTATGCACAAAAGCATAAAGCATGAGATAATATATACATTCTTCCATCTATCATCAAAAATATGGTGAATATTTTTCTGTCAAAACATATAAAGCTATATCATTACATTGTATGTAACATTATTTCAAGTATCCTCATTGATGGGTAAATACCCAAGTTGTTTCTTTTTGTTTGCTATTTCTTATCTAACCTCGATGGGATGTGGAAACTGGTTACTATTGGAGGAGCAAGAAAATGCAAACATGATTTCAAGATTTCCCTCTGAGTAAACAGTTTAGGGCACACAAAAGGCAGAGGACAACTCCTGCTACCCTATGAGATGAGGGTGACAGGTGGAAACTAAGTGGAAGAGGGAAGGAAAGGAGTTCAACCTTGGAATTGAGGTTTGAGGGGTTGGCAGGACATGCATTTTGGTATAGATAAACCAGATAGTGGTTAGAAGATATGAATGGAAATCTAAGATTCTGAATTTATTGATTAAACTATTAATACCCCTTAAATTATCCAGAATAACTAGGCTTATTTATTGTCAACTGTCAAGTCTCCAAAACATGACTTAGAAAACCTCATTGATCTAGTAAAGCTACATTTATTAGACTAACTGCAGTGAGGGAGATCAAGGAGGGCAAAGGCAAAGGGTATTTATAAGGTTTAAGGGGCTGGGTTGGACCACTTTTATCAAGGTCTTAGACACTGTGGGGAACAGGCTAGAATTGGGCGACGTTTATGACACAGGTTTTGGGTTGGTGGACGCAGTGAAATGAGAAATCCTGAAGCAAGTCATCTTGGGCAATTCATCTTGGTAAGTAAGCTACTGGAGCTGTTTCACAGTAGGAGTTGTCAACCGTTTGTTTGTTCTCGGTGGTACGTAACGCAGGGCAGGGAAATGCAGGGAAATGCGTCAGTGCCCAGAACTGCTGAGCATTAGCAACACAATGTTGGTGTCGGTTCCCCACACCTTCTGGGATTAAAACGCTTTTAAAACTTACAGAGCAGCATTCGGGAATGGTTTAGACTTTAGTCTACTATGAATTGTTAACAAGAGAGTGCCCTGGAATGGACAAGATGCTAGAGTTGGAGTACGTATGGAAAATATCCAGAAAGAAGGCACTAGGTTTCTGACACTATCATATAAGAAGTGACTTTGACTAGAAAATCCTCCTGTTTCACTCACAGCTTTCTGAGCAAATGCTTAACATAAGAAAGTGTAAAAATTGCTCTATCTTTAAAAATAGGTGAGAAATTTATAGAAATATCTTAAATTAAGTAAGTTGGATTACATAACCAAACATAGAATACCATCTTTGCATTTAAATTGGTGGGTTATTTAAATATATGGAAAAATTCTTCAACAAGTTTTCAAGTATTATGTGTCCTCAGAGGTTTAATTTCTGAAGAGTTTTCATTATGTTCTTTGTGGATTTAAACTGTCCTTTTGCAGAGCCTCAAAAGCCTCATTCTTCAACATGTCATTTATCCCAGTTTTTCACAGTGCATTTACCCTCTTTGTGGATTTAAACTGTCCTTTTGCAGAGCCTCAAAAGGAATACATTCTGTAAACCTAGTCAAAGAATGACTCATTTTCCACAGCTTAATATTCCTATAATTAAACCAAGGTATATTTGATGCTAGAAATTTATACCAGAAATGACAGGAAAATGTGAGAGACAAATTATTTTGTAGCAGATTCAAAACTGAAAGTAAACACAAAAGATCAACTCACTTGCACAAGAAGGTATACTTTTTAATCTAAATTGCTTAGGGAATTACCAGATAGCATACACTGTATGCACTAATTCTTATGTTCAAAATATGTTCTGTCATTTTGTGGGGCAAAATTTATCATGTTGAACCACTGGGCATATCAATTTAAATTTTTTGGAATTTAAGAAAAATAATACATAGAAGTGTAAATTTTTAAAAGGATATAAATAATGTATAATTATATAAATAATGTAATTATAATACCGCCAAAATGGTAATTAGAAGTGGTTATCTTTAGTAATTCCATATCGTGGCCTGCACTTGGTACTGTCAGTTATTAAAATAGTAGCCATCTGGTGGTGTACAGTAGTTCTCATGTGTTTTTTTCCCTCCCTTTTATCATTTTCTCAAAATATATACACTTATGTTTTCTGAACCACATATCATGTGATTTAACCTCTTAACAACAGAGCACTTTTTAATAGCCGGATGTTCTCTTACATAACCAGAGAACAGCTATTAAATTTAGGAATTTTAATAATGATTCTATTTTTTTAAATGTGCTCTATAGTCCATTCTTTAACATGTCATTTATCCCAGTGTAGTTTTCACAGTGCATTTACCCTCCAGCGCAAGATCCAATCCAGGACCACATATTACATTGTGTTCTGCTGTTCCTTGACTACCCTGAATCTGTGAGTTCCTGAGCCTCTGGTCTTTGACGACAATGACAGTTCTGAAGCACACAGCCAGTTCCTTTATACCGTGTTTGTCAGTTGTCAGTCTGGGTTTGTCTCCTGTTTCCTCGGGATCTGATTCTTGTTCCCCGTTCTTCCCAGGGTGTCACATCCTGAGGCACAGGCCGCGCTGCCCCTGGATGTTAGTTTTGTTCACCCGGTACGGCGTGTGCCCATTTTCCTCTGAGATGTGCTATGACACCTACTACCTTTCCTCTTACAGCTAACAAACGGTAAGTGGAGACGCCTCATTGTGGTTTTAATCTGCAGTTTTCTAAACTGAGTTTAATTTCAATTACTGTATCTTCATTTTTAAACATTGTATTTGGTTCATTTACAAATCTGCTAGGGTTTCATTCACTCTTTTTTAATACTTTGTTGTTCCCTGCCGATATTTTGATCTGGTCTTATTCCTTTCATCACAGTTAGCTGTTCCATAATCTGTGTTGGTAATTCCAATATCAGGGCTTTGCAAGTCTCTTTCTGCCGTCTGCTATTTCTTCTAGCTCTCTTACATGCTGTTTTGATTCCTTGTGTGCTTGTATATTTGACTCCGATGTCTTCACTTGCACTCCTCTGTGGGAATTCCGTGAAGCCAAGAATTATGGTACTTTCCTCTAGGGAGGATTAAATTTACTTGCACCATGTGCCTACCACACTGCCAGAAATTTCAATGAAACGAATTCACTCTGGTGATGTGCATTTGGCCTGCAAATCTGCAAAGAGCTAGTCTGCAGCTACAATTTCTTAGGAATGTGATTCCTTCCTCCCTGTTCTTGACACTAAGGCCAACTTTGCTTTCGGTTTTCTGCAAGTAATATGTTTAACTTTACTTGTGGTTTACCCTCACATGATGGTGCCATCCTTGGGAGAGGGAGGGGCTTAGCTTTGTAAGAGGCTGCATTTCCTATGAGATGCCAACCACTCACGTGGGCTCTAGACCTGCGTTGTCGAGTATAACAGCCACTGGTAACATGGCTGAGACTGAAACTAGGGAACTGAATTTCTAATTGTATTTAATTTTAATTAATTTAACTTAAACTAAAAACTGAAGTAGTGTAAAATATTTTTTCATTAAACAACTTTAGTGCTTTGCTAGAACTATACTTCACTTTAACCAATAAACGTTCTCATTTAGATAATGAAAATTTAGTGTTTGAATTAAGATGTTCCTTAAGTATAAAACACACACCACACACCAGGTTTTGAGAACTTAGTATGAAAAAGGATATAATGTGTGGCACAGAGAAGGCTCTTGGACACCTCCCTTGTTTACCTGGGACGAAGCCAGACAGCAGCCCTCTATACTCTGTCTCTCCTTCACGAAAGATCTGCTACGCTGTTTGTCCCCAATGATCAATCAGAACAAGAGGCTTGTTGATTTGACCTGAGTAACCTTTAGTTAGATTTCCCTCATTCTCCAGGCCCCCAAAGGGGCTCCTTCTGCCCTACCCTCAGCCTGAGCCAGCAGACAGCCCTTCCTAAGCAAGCCCTCCTGGCTGACCTCAGGAAAAACATCCCATGGTCATCCCACTCTTACAGCTGGTTCCTCCTAGCCTTGCTTACTCCTCCCTAGAAAAGAAAAGCCCTCTCCTGCCTGGCGTCTGAAACACCTGCAAATATCTCACGGTCAGCTCCTCTTTTTGTAGCATCCCCTCTTCCTACTGTAATAATCTGTTTAAATATGTCTCTCCTCTTGACTGCTTGAAATGGTGGATCACTCTTCCCTTGGCTTACAGGAAACTACCGTCACCTAATCTTCCTTCTTAGTTCTCCGTTGCTGGTTGCTCTTCTTGCAACGGGACGGCCACAGAGCTCCACCCTCGCACCTCTTCTCTGTTTGAGTTCACCCTCTAGGTGATCTCACATCCAACCTCACAGCTTTCCTTCCCACCTGCCCCAGCCAACCTGGCATAAACTTCTCCAGACTCCAGACCCAACTCAACTGCCAACTCAAGATCTGTACTTGGATGTTCAACAAAGGACTCAACCCAAAATACTCAAACCAGAACCCCATGTTCTCCCTCACTGCCTGAGTGAGGGAAACAGATCTGTGGAATTAAGAATATTCTCACTTTGCAAAAAGAGTCAAGAGGCATTAGCCAAACAGCAAGCTCCTGAATGCACTTCTGTATGGTATCATACTAAAAATTAGATTCATATACAACTTTCAGCAATATCCTCTTGCTTTCAGTCCACGTGCCACTTATATGTGGGGTTTTTAAGGCTATTTAGAAAGCATGGTAAAAATCCCAAACCAAAAACAAATGCAGAAAGGAATTTTCTTCATAGTTAAATCTTTTCACTTAATTCTCTAATACTTCAGCCCATACTACCCTAACTGAAATTGCACTCTCAAAGGTTTAAGATTGGCTCGTTGGTAAATATCTCTCTGAAGCATCCACACGAATGATCTCTGCACACAGCGGTACCTTGGATCCTGTAATGCTTTAGTATTCTGTTCATCTCTCATTGCCCAGACTCATGTTTCCTTCTCACATAACCTAGGTTTAAGCTCTCTGACCTCTGATTTTCTTTTATATCGTCTGTGAGTGACTTCAAATGACTGTCTCCATTATACTAAAAAAGCAGTAACACCCTTTTGTTTTTAAAATTAAAGGGCAGATGATGCAAACAAAACACAAAAATGTGAAATGTAGAAAAAAAAGAGACTTGGAATCCAGACACTTGCATTATAGTCCCAAGTCTCATACTATCAACTTTTAACTTATCTCTTAGGGCCTTAGTATCTGTATCTGCAAAAAAGGGGTATTAAACCAGTTAGATGGATGGCCTCACTAAAGTCCCCTTTTTTTGCTTTAACATTCTAGTTTATATTTTAAAAATTGTTTACAACTTAAGTGTCTCTTTGTAGCCTGTATTTCCATTTCTATACTTGTTATACAGAAAATGAGGGGGAAAAGATTCTCTATCTCTAACTGACATAATATCTTAGATAAAAGTTTGCAGAAGGATAGGTACTTGAGGTTCTGAGAAAACAAGTCAACCTGCTTTTATCACTGACAAAAGCAAAACAGCTTGGTAAACACGTTTTATTTATAGAGAATGTATTTTGAGCCACTCCTTGATAACGGGCTTGTTTACTCCAGAACTTAGTGTTCAACTACTTTCTAAAGTAAGATATCAACGCACATTTTACTTTAGTAATTTTCCTCTAACATTATCTTTAGTTATTCAAAATAATTCTTACTTTTCCCTTTGTACTTAATATATATAATTTTAACCCTGCTTTAGCTCTTTAAGTTCAAGTCAGTTTTTTGTAATTCACGTAGTTTAAAGTTTAACACATCAGTTTCTATTTTAGCATCATCAGCTAACTTGAGTCATCTTAACCATTTGTCCTAGTAAAATTATATCCTAAAGCTAAAATCTAAAGCCATAGATCGTTCGATGATTTTTTAAGGCTGGCTATACATATTAACAAATATACTTAACCAGAATAATCCATAAAAATCCAGTTTGATTTATACAGATTATCACATTTCCAGTTGCTTTAATGTCCAAATAAGACAACTCAAGTTTACTCCAAGGAAAGATAAAGTAATTAAATAGGATGGCAGAAATAAGACTTTGGGTTCACAGATTTTTAAAAATGATCATTTGGAAATATATTTTCTTGCTTCATCCCTCACTGTACTCCCCAAATATTCAATGCTCCTGCCACAATTTATTTTTTCTGTAAGATGCCAAGTAGATTTGTTTTTATGCCTTGTTAATGCAGGTTCCTTCTCTGCTCGGAATAGCCTGCAGTTTTTTTTTGTTTGTTCATTTGGATTTAACTTATGCTTTGGGGCCCAGTTAAAAAGTTACACTGCAGAGAAAACCATTAGCCCCTTTTGCCTTCCCATAGCATTTTGTCTGTAACTTCATTATAGCTTGCCATTTACTTTTCTATTACAATTATTCATTTTCATATCCAAATCCATTAGGCTGTTTGCTTTCCAAAGGCAGGAACTGTGGTATACGTGTCTCCTCTGATGCTTTCTCTCCTTCCCAGAATCTACCCCAGTACTCTATTCTGTTTGTCCACAAAGGGAAACTGATCATCCATCTTCCTCTTTGGGCTCAAATATTTCTGTATATTTATGTTATTCTTCATAATTCTGTGTCTGTTTTAACTATTTTATTCACACTAACATATACGTTGTCTGTGTATTAATGCTTATTAGATTAAGCAGCAATTAAAGAACGTGAAACTAAGAATGTAAATAAAAGTCCTTTTGTCATATTAGCATATAAAATTTAAAACTTGATTTCTAATTTGCTCAGCTGACTCATTTTGAACTTATAAACAATGCATTACCTGTAAGGGTAAATTAAGTAATACTGTTGTTTTAAGGTAACTTTGTGAACATAGTATGATAGGCATTCTTTATAAATCTGTTAAATCATCCTATTCTTTAAAGGATCATTTTAAACACAAAAAAACCTTAACTATTTTTAGATGACTCTCAAACATTATAACATTTAATAAATGCCAGACCACCTCATGTATGAATGCAATATTACTTAAGAAAAACAAGTCTATGAAATGCACTTAATAATGGTAAGAGGTCAATATATGTATTTTTAGAAATCATTGCTTTAACATCTTTCTAGGGAGATTACCTTTCCTCCAAAATAATTTTAAGTATAACACTCTAAATTATAATTTTTGTTTCATAATCTAAAAATCATTCTCCAAAATTCTGTTACTTGCAAAAGGTACACAACGAAGGTGACATCAAGCACCTTATGGGGTATTTATATTACAGTATTATCTACTCTAGTCAAAGTGCCCACTAAAATGTCACAAGTAATAGTGTTGCGTTTCTCCTCTTCATGCTGACATTTCCTAGTGTGCAGTAACTGGACTCTGTCACCACACTTAACACCCCATCCCCACCCGTATGCGTCAAATCTCACGTTCTAACCTGCTCCTTCATCTTTTGCCATCATTTCAAAAAATGTTTAACATTTAAAACTCAATAATTTTCATCTCCTTATATATGAATTAGAAGGATTAATATTTTCTGTATGAGCAGCAGTCCCCAAAGCCGTCTTAATTTTGAACCTGGCGGAGGAGAGTTCTCTTAGAGCCCCTCATCATTTTTATTTAAAGTATTCTCTTAAAAAAATCTACCCTGCCACCCCAAGTTCAATGGTCATATTTCTACCATCCTCTTCCAAGTAGGCACAGGCAAATTTGACATTCAGAGATTAGCTGGAGAACCAAAATAATACTGGGAAAAATAAAGCCATAAACCTAAAGGGTATGTTTCTGTACTGCAAAGCAACATTTCAAAGAATAAGTCAACTAAAATGTTTTACAAAAATATTCGGCAGTTCAAAGGAGGTCATTTTAACCAGTGGTCCCCAACCTTTTTGGCACCAAGGACCGGTTTCGTGGAAGACAATTTTTCCATGGACTAGTGGGGGAGAGGGGATGGTGTGGGGATGATTCAAGCGCATTACATTTGTTGTGCCCTTTGTTTCTATTATTATTACATTGTAATATATAACGAAATAATTATACAACACACCATAATGCAGAATCAGTGGGAGCCCTGAGCTTGTTTTCCTGCAACTAGATGGTCCCATCTGGGGCTGATGGGAGACAGTGACCCCCGACGTGTGTAGCTATGTCCAGTCTACTCTGTGATCTCGTTCTGGTTGTTGTCACTGCAGAAAACCCTGCTTCACAAAGATGGGATGTTGGAAATGGAGGCAGGCTCTTCAGTGCTTTTGTGGCAATCTCAGGATATTCCGCCTTGACTTTAATCCAGAACGTATGGAGATGTGAAGTTGTCTCAAACATACTTTTGAGGGCACCGTCATTTGCGATCAAGCAGTTGATCCTCTTCCAATACAAAGTCAGTTCACCTGGCTTATTCAAAAATGGGTGGTCGTGGATCCATTCCTTCCCAGTTCAGGGGTCTTTTATGGTTGGGAAGTAATGCTAAACTCTTCTGAAAGCTGAGTTAGGTGATCATGCACCAGCTGGGAGAAAGGCGGCCCTGGCTCAGTCTTTCAAAATCTCTGCTAATGTTTGAAACATGTCAAAAATCCCAATGTTCGCTCGTCACCCCCACAATTCCAGTTTGGCTTTGAATGCAGCCACTTTATCTGCAGACTTGAACACAGTTGTTGTTCTCTCCTCAAGTGACAGATCGAGTTCGTTGAGCAGGTTGAATACGTCACACAAGTAAGCAAGTTTTGCGACCCATTCTGTGTCACTGAAATGTGCTGCCAGTGGTGACCGTTTTTCTAAAAATCTCTGGAGAGGCTCTCGTAACTCAGAAACTCTGGCCAGTGATCTACCTTTGGAAAGCCATCTCACTCTGTGTGTAAGAGAAGACGTGTGTGCTCTGCGTCCATCACCTCACAGAGCTGCGTGAACAGACGTGAGTTAAGGGCATGTACTTTAATGTGGTTGATAGTTTTAATCACATCCTGCAAAACGTTAAGTTCAGGTGACATTTTTCGGCTAGCCAGCATTTCTCTATGGATGACACAGTGTGTGGACTCACATTCAGAAGCGACCTCTTTGACCCGAGTAGCGAAACCAGAAAGCCATCCAGTCATGGCAGCCGCTGTCTGTGCATATACCGACACAAAATGACCAATTCAGTTTTCCTGATATGTAATCATTCAAAGACTTGAAGAGCTCTGCAGCTGTGGTGTTGGTTGGTAACAAAAGTGCACATAACATATTCTCATGCACACCCTACTGAAAAATATATCACACAAAAACAAGCATTGTTGCCTTGTTGTCAACAGCAGTAGACTCGTCGACCTGGATTGCGTACCACAGTGACTCATTAATCCTCTCGAACAATTGTGCCTCAACAGCCTCTGCTATTTCATCAATTCGTCTAGTTATGGTGCCAGCCGAAAGAGGAACACGTGCGACCTTTTGAACTGCAGCTTCTCCTAAAAGTTCATGACAAATGTCCTTAGCAGCAGGCAGGATCGACTCTTCACCCAATATAAAGGGCTTCTTAGCTTTAGCAATGCAGTTAGCCACTAAGAAGGATGCTCTCAGTGCAGACACGTTTGATGAAGTGGTGGCCTTCAATAATTGCTTTCCTTCATGTTCATGATTTTTCCTTTTGAAAAACTCCAAAGCCTTGTCTTTTAATGCAGGGTGCTTGGTCTCCATGTGGCAAAGCAGTTTTGAAGGTTTCATGGCTTTGTTGGATAGCCAGTCACCACATATTATATACAAAGCGGGCTTGGAGAATGTGAATCACCTGTTGCAATGAACCCATAACTTAAGTAGGACTCTTGGTATTTTCTTTTAAATGCAGCTTTCTTTTTGTTGGCAGTCTTAAGAGTCTTCTGTCTCATCATTGGGTCTTTCTTTCTCCCTTTTCAAAGAAGCTCCCCAGCAACAAAGAAGCTGCCCAGCGACGTTTGTTTTTTACTCATTTTGCCTAGGGTTATCTTGTGGGCTTACCAAAAACTGTGAATGAGACAAGGACGCAGTGCAGGAAAGAGGCATGGATGGAAGTGGTAAATAAAATAATGGGCAGGCCAGGCACACACTAAAATAAGTGTCGGATTCCAACTTAAAGCCTGCCACCAGATGCAGCTTAACTGTCACTTGCCACTCACTGGTAGGGTTCTGACATGAGTCTGCAAGCAGCTGATTTATGAGGGTCTCTGTGCCGTCACACCTCTCTGCTCATGATCATCTGTATTTGCAGCTGCTCCCCAGCGCTAGCATCAGCGCCTCAGCTCCACCTCAGGTCATCAGGCATTAGATTCTCATAAGGACCGTGCAACCTAGATCCCTCGCATGTGCAGTTCACAGTAGGGTCTGCGCTCCTGTGAGAATCTAATGCTGCAGCTGGTCTGACAGGAGGCGGGGCTCAGGCGGTAATGCAAGCCATGGGGAGCGGCTGCAAATACAGACGAAGCTTCGCTCTGCTTGCCTGCCGCTCACCTCCTGCTGTGTGCCTGGTTACTAACAGGCCAGGAACCGATACCAGTCCGTGGCCTGGGGGCTAGGGACCCCTGATTTAAGTCACTATAAATTAGATTAGACTGATAAACAAAAATACTGAATGTGATTCATAAAAAAGTTATGGCTAAGGGTATGATTTAACTAAACTTACTGATCTATAACACAAAAATTCAGTCAGTTCAGCAATATAAGGGCATTTTAAACACCTTTACCAGTGCAACTTAATTTTGAAATTTTGATGTTTTTCTGCTAAGGTTTCAATACTACTATAAGAATTTAAGAAACAGAACCTATTTTTAGATCTTCAAGATCAGTGCCCTCTTAAAAAAAAAATTACAAATCAACTCAACAGTAATTTTTCATTCTACTTTCACTGAGCTAAAAATGACAACCCAAAGCATTTCAACTATCAACCCTAGTGTGACATGTGTATGTACATTTCAAAGTAAAAAACCTGGGACTAAACTCATTACAAAAGTAGAGCTGGAAAATCAAGTCACATTTATTTATAATAGAAAACTATAATAGAATCTAAAGAAATAATGGTTCTGATGAACCTAGGGGCAGGACAGGAATAAAGACGCAGACATAGAGAATGGACTTGAGGATATGGGGAGGGGGAAGGGTAAGCTGGGACAAAGCGAGAGAGTGGCATGGACATATATACACTACCAAATGTAGAATAGATAGCTAGTGGGAAGCAGCTGCATAGCACAGGGAGATGAACTCAGTGCTTTGTGACCACCTAGAGGGGTGGGATAGGGAGGGTGGGAGGGAGACACCAGAGGGAGGAGATATGGGGATGTATGTATATGTACAGCTGATTCACTTTGTGGTAGAGCGGAAACTAACTAACAATTGTAAAGCAATTATACTCCAATAAAGATGTTAAAAAAAAAAAGAAACCTTTTACTATTATTTCTTCTTCATGTCTGCTTCCCCATCTCATCTCTTGATTTATTCTTTTCTCCCAGTTTTAGTCGCTTCCCTTCCTTCCCTTACACCCTGGACTCTGCGGTAGGTCTCATTCTCTCACTCTTAGCTTGTCCTTGGCTTACCATTCTACTTCAGTCCTTCAACCCACCTTCCCAGACAGCCTAGGCAATGATGGAGAATGGTACCAGCTATACAGATTTGTTCCACAAAAATACAGATAGATAATTCATCTCTGGTCCTTGACATATTTATCTATCACTAACTTATCTTCAGTCAGATCCTTCTTCTGTTCACCGATCAAAACTTTTGCCACTTTCTTCAGTTCTGTGCCCAATGGCCCACACAATTCTCAGCAGATGACTGAACTTAAACTTCACAGCAAAATGAGACAATCATACAGAACTTCCTGTTCACCCTAAGAAATTACTATCTGAGTCCATATTGTTGCTTCCTTCCTTGCTCTAGAGAAAGAGGCATCCCTCCTTCTAGCTAAAGCATTCAGTCTTTGATGCTCTAAATACCAGCTCCTCCAGAACTGGATGGTACTGGCCCATCATTTAACCTTCGTGATATTTTTCTTCAACTTTTCCTGCTCCATTAATTCCATTCCATCTTCCCTGAAGTCTCTCCTCGTTTAAAAAGAAAAAAACAAAGATTCTCCCCGACCCTGCACGCCTGCTCTAGTTTCCATCCAATCCCTCTCAATCTCCACAAATAATTTATGTGAAGAATATAAACTCCGTCACGGCTTTATATCGCTTTTTATTCACTGCACTTAGCTTTCGCCTCCACCGCCTCTGTGCAGTCCCCTTCCCCACACCTGCTTCACCCGCCTGCCCCTGGGTAGCCGTCCTCCTCCGAGCCCTGGTCTCCACGCTCCTCTCTCTCCACCTTCTGAGTTCATTATGCAAATATCCAAGTGCCCACGAAATCTCCGCCTCAAGGTCTGTGAGACATCTCAAGTCAACTAAGCATTTCTTACATTTCCTCTCTAATCTTAGTATCCATTTTTAACTCAGCTTGCTGATACCAAAATTTACCCCATTACTCAGTAACTGGAGGGCCATTCTAGAATATTCTGTTGCCTTGCCACTGCTTCAGACCCAAGCAAGCAGAAATCCTCTTGCTTCTCTCTTCATCTCACACCCTCCAGACCACTGTTTACTCCAGGCTCTCACCATCTCTCCTGCATGACTGCACACAGCCCCTGCCGGCAGCCTCCCCCAGCCGATTTCTATGCTCAGCTCTCAACTTCTCCAACCTGTTCTCTCTGTTATAATAAAGTTACTGAAAACAAACCAGACCACAGTTTCAACTTCCTTGCTTAGAACTCTTCCAAGGCCTTCCGGGGCTTGAGTCCTAACTCTGCAATCCCATTTTCTCCCTCCCTCTAACCCACACCCCTCCAGAATTAAAACAACAAAACAATAACAGTGCTTTACATTCGCTGGAACACAAAACTTTACAATTTAAGCGAATTACATTTGAGCATTTTGTTCCTCTGCCTAGAACAGCCTCCCCTTGATGCACATAACAGGTAAATTCTTCATTCACCTTGAGAGGCAGTTCTGCTCTCCCTTTTCTGAAGCCCTGCTTTCTGAAGACCACCACCCCACAGTGATCTCCACGTAGAGCTCTGTACTTCTTCCACTGGGCTACCCTGGACTCTGTACCTATTCCTGTTACTCTACCACATTCCAGAGTTGACGCTGGTAAAAAACTCCAAATTTATCTTTTCCATAACGGTACCCCTGAATGATTTATCAAGAAATATACTATACTTGACATATTATTTTACCCTGAAATAAAAGCATACTATTATACTCAAAGGGAAAAAAACCCTCATCTTAGCACACAGAAAACAGAAAAAAAAAGATTGTCTCAAAATTCAGAGGTTAAGAGCAGAGGATCTCAGAGCTTTTGTCAGAATACACACAAAGTACTTAGCACAGTGTCTGAAACACAATTACATGTTCTTAATAGTTAATCGCTGTCATCATTAACATTATTATTATTAACTAAAGTAACCAGAGTTGGATGGATCAAAATTTGTTCTAGGTCATAGGTACTTTAGGCCTCAGTCCTAAATATTGCAGATACCACCAAAACTCTCCTGAAATTTTTAAGAACAATGAAAAAAGACCTTTAGAATGTTTCTCATTATACTAGTACACGTGATAAATAATAACTACGTTTTGTTCTTCAAAAGTAAATACTTTGTAATGATACTTTCCCTAATGGAAATCAGTAAATTACCAAGATATTCTACTGAAGACACCAAGGTCTTCTTGCTAGAATTTCCTTTGTCACCTCATATTAAAACAAATGCATCAAATGATTAAGACACCAAAATGCAAGACACATCTTTTCTTACAGAGCTATAAATTCTAAGATGGGTGATAAAAGCTACTTTACCTTCAGGGGCATCTGCATCACATCTCTTTGGCACAGAAAGGGTTGAATTGCCTTTACGGGCGTCATAAGTTATATTGCTCTGAAAGATGAAAATATAGTTAAAGTATAAATAGTATATTAATATATTTCGATTAAAAAGTAATCACTTTATGAACTTTATACTGTTTTCTATTAAACTACATCTAGCTAATATTCTAAAAGGTAAATTACATAAAATTGCAACTAGAAGAAAAAGATTTAGGGTAAATTTAACATTAGGGCTTTCCTATAACAATCATTAGGCCCTGTGTTGAACAACAGAGCTTCTGCCCAGAGAAACGGCCTACTTATTTTTCCACTGTGGAACAAGAAAAGAATATCATTCATCCATGCAAAAGCATGACGATATTTCATTCATTCACAGAAGAATGTTTTATAAGCATGACCTCGTGAACCAGGTGCAGGAGATAAGGCAAGAAGAGAATAAAAGGTATAAGAAATGAAAAAAATGACTAAGGTGACCTTCTAGCATCATTTCCCAAACTTGTGTCATTCGTTACCTCCATTATGATCGTGTCTTATCTTTGATCCACTGGCATTGTTACTTAATATTTTTCAATGAACTAACTTTTCAATCCTTAGCAATATTATGGATGGTATTAAAGGTCTGATGTGCTTACTAGATCTTGTTTGTTTGTTCCTAATTACATATTAGAGTAAAGAAAGAATGGAGGAAGTACAGGATAAAGGAGTGACCCGGGGAGAATGGATTAATAATGAAAAACTCCATTAAAGTAAGGCTTGAACTGGGCTGTGAAACATGGATTTGACTTGTTAGAAGGTAAAGCAAGAGATATTTTAGGAAAAGGAAACTAAACAAAGGCTGAATTAGATATGGTCAAAATATGTTAAGCTGTCAAAATATTCAAACTAGCTCTCCAGGTACAACTAGGAATCACAGCTGGCTTTTGAAAGATCAACACCAAGGAATCACTGTAACAGGTAAGAGGGTCCCTGTCATGTTAAGAGAAAGCATAGTTACGTACAAATAAAATAGTTATAAATTCTCTCCTATGGGATTCATGGTACCAATGAGCAGACATAATTTTCTGCACACCAAAACTTTTTGGGGAGCCATATTAATAAACTTACTTAAAATATTATTTTAGAGTAAATATTATGAGTTTTAGTGAAGTGCTGAGACACAGCTCAGTAGCTTGGCACCATGGGATCCATTTAAGGAACTACTGTAATGAAATTCAGTGTTATTTTTAAAAAGAACTTGTTTGAAACAAATATAAACATGCTGAGAAATGGAATGAAAAACTAGTTTTAGCAATATTAAGTTTAACCTGATGAGCTAACATGTTAGCTTTCACAAATGAGAATTTGATTTTAGATTTCACTATGTTTAAAATATCAAAATACTGACTTTTTAAAGTGTGCACTTACCTCTATCAGGTAGTTCTGGCTTCCGTACATAACATACTGGGGGGCGAGGCTGTAAATCATGTAGCTAGTGTGAAGCACAATAAGCAGAAGTATCATGCAGAGAAACAAGAGCGCCTGGGGCCTGGTTCTCCCCCTTCTGATTTTATACAACTGGAACGAAAGAACACAGGGATGATATTCCAGCAACACGTTTCATGTGAAGGGACTGAGTCCCACGCCTTTGTTAGGGGGGTAACGAACACAGTTCAATCCACCGTTTCTTTTTCCCAAAATAAATGCTAAGAATTCTTAACCTTTCCAGATAATTATAAGAATAACAAAGAATAACAACGCTTTCCCTGTAAAGCTTCTAGGTTTAGATTCATGTTTATTTTAAAAACTCAAGACCTAGAGAATATATTTGTACTCACACGGTCTGTTTCAGAAAAATCTTCTAAACTTATTATGTAATAGCATCTGTTAGAAGTTCCTAGAGCTAAGAAGAACTGAGAACTACTTCTATCTAAAGATTAGAGGAGTTTCAACTGTAAGTATTACTAATATATTTGAGTTTTATATAATATTACTTCCCAAGGACAGACATGCCACATGTTTTAAATACTCATTTCTATGAAATACGATATCCTCATATTATACTCTACTATAAAACTATAATATAGTTTATGGTAATTTATGTTCATCTGACTACAGCTATTTTCACATGTATCCATACAGGAGGGAAACTAAAACATGTGGTAACAGATAGAAGGAGCCTGGTGACGGGCTTCATTTCAACGGCAGAGCACATTTTTATTCTAGCAACTAAAATAGCACCTCCCTGTTTTATTACTAGATTGTAGTACAGTATAGAGTAATAGGACTCCAATACTGGACGGGATATGATCACCTAAAAATGTACGTTTCCCAGCTTCCCTACTCCTAGTAGTGGCTGGTAGTGATAAAACATTAAACGTCAAAAGGAAAGCAGTCTGTTGGGGACTTCTGGGAAAGTCTTGCTTTTTGATATAGGTATCACCACTTCTCCTAGCTATGTTTTCCTTATGGAACACGGACAGAATAAATGGGGTTGAAGCAGCCATATCACAATCATGAGGGAGAAGCCAAGAGGAATCCAGAGATATTAGACTTGATTTTTGAGCTACTGAAGCAATGCTAGATTTTAAAAATGTTCCACAGCAAGAAGTCTTTCATTAGTTCAAGCCACTATTTAACTGAATTTTACCCACAGCTGGAAGTATGAAGATGATGTATCTCGTTTTAAAATTCTTAATTTATATCAAGATGACTCTAAGAGGAAAATGACCCTTTCTCCAAACATACAGTAATCTTTCACTCCCAGTAGTAAGGGCCATCTTTTGAGCTACCATGAGTCCAGCTGTGCTACAGTGTGTTCCCATGCAGCCTAACACTAAGGAAAATAATAGAACTTCTAGCCCAGGACTTCTCCACCTCGGCACTGCCGATGTTTTCGGCTGGAAAGTCTTTGCTGTGGGAGGCTGCCCTGTGCAATGCAAGATGTTTAACCGAATCCCTGTACTCTAACCAACAGATGCCAGTAGCGCCTCCTAGTTATAACAACTGAAAACATCCCCAGACTTTGCCAAATGGATCCGGGAGGGCAAAAGCGTCCCTGTAGACGAAGAGCACTTTTATGTTAACGTGAAGTGAAAAAGCTAGTATTTCCATTTTTGGTATCAAGATATTTACAACTTCTATATTATAAATCTAAGATAATTTGCAATAATGGAGATTATGCACAAAATGATGAAAAAATCAAAATGATATTGTAACATATACTCACTCTAATCCAAAAGAACCATATGCCAATATTTCGAATCCCCGCCATTGAAGTAAAAATAAAGTACATAACAATAGTTGTTATAAGAATATAATCAAGAGGAAACACCTGAAAAAAGATAAAATTAAACTTAATACACAAACAATAAGGGCTTTAGAAGTCATGTAAAATTAACTGAAAATTCATTGTTCATATTTGGCAATGTTTAAAATATCAACCCTGATCAGGTTACTATGATAATGCAAAAAAAAAAAAAACCTGCAAGAAACAATTACCAAACTATTACCAAATTGCTCAGTATCATTATCCTAAGAAAAATCCTATAACAAATTAAACTAAAAATTACATTTATATATGGAATAAAAGACTTCGTTAAAAAGTAAAAACGGGAAGTGCTTGGAAAAGTTCACCCCTAAGTCTTATCACGTATCCCCAAATCAAGTTATGTATAACATGAGAGTTCAGTAATACATCAATACAATAATTTTTAAAGCAACATATCAACATAGAAGTTATATGTAAATAAAAAGCCAAATCAGCAGAGGGCACAAGCATATACTTCCAAGTACTAATAGGTTTGTCAACATAATAATTTGACAGAGTGTGACAATGTTTGCTAGAGTATAAAATGGATGATTTTTTTACTTACTGTTTGTAGTAAAGGCAAAAGCATATTCAGTGGATTACTCAGGTTAGCTCCAAAAATTATGAAACCAGAATCTATTCCAGCTGAATGAAGAGCTTTATCCAAACTATAACAAAAAAATGTATAAAGAGTGAATTTACATATTGCACCACATTTTCAGTTACTTTAGAAAGAATATCATCATAACTTAAGCATGCAGACTCAATGGAGACAAAGAAAACCACAGATAACAAATTAAACCTCACTTAAATATCTTACAGATATTGTTCAATTGATACAGAATAAAGAAATACTGTCTATTATTGGAGCTTTTTACTCATTCTTTGAGTTAATGCTATAGAACACTTGAAGTAAAATAGCTACTTAAGATGAATAGGGCTACACTAATGGAATTCAGCGTGGAAAATGTATATTATAGGATGTGTGTTAGTGCTTTAGAAAATGTGTCTACTGTACTTACTTGGACAGGAAGAGAGAAATTATAAACAGCAATGCAACTAAGATGAAAAATATTCCCCAAATGATCTAAAAGCAAAAAAAAAAAAATAAATCGTTAAAATATACTTCTGAAGTTGATATTAAAAGCACAAAACCATTATGCTCAATGGGTTACTAGCATATGACAATGATCTAAAAAAAATGACCTAAGATAAATTTTAATTTAATATGTAATCATATAGTATATAATCCTAGGCACACATCATCTAAATTTTCATTATGAGACTATTTGAGAACAAAAACACAAAAGAGACAATGCATTTGAAAGTTTTCATTGGTAAGTAAACAAATGAGACTCTTTGCTAGGTCCAATAAAAGGTTTATATTCAGTTATACTCAAATATAAAAAGTTAACTGAAAACTACATTAAGACTAATATACATACACAAAAAACCAAAACCAAGAAACTCATCAGGTTACGTTAACCTGTTGTTAAAACAGAGAAGTTGGAACATTTTCTCACAGAAGTAATGAGATACTATATAGCTGACCCTTGGACAATGCAGGGGTTAGAGGCACTGACCCTCTGCACAGTCAAAAATCTGCATAGAACTTACAGTCGGCCCACTGCGACATCCAGATTCAACCTACTGCGGATGGCATGGTGCTGTAATATGTGCTACTGAAAATTATCCATGTGTAAGTGGACCTGAGCAGTTCACACCATGCTGTTCACGGGTCAGCTGTGTATATCTTATAAAAAGATTATACCACAGCCTAGAAAAGTCTATATAACTGATAATATTCTTGAAATAGAGTACAAACAGCACTGAAGAAACTGTCATATAGAACTCTCTCTGCGGAAGGATGTGGTAATAAGCATTGTACACTTCCTTGTACTCAAGTATGAACTTTATAGTATGAAAGGATATGTATGAAGTATGAAAGGATAGCATATGAACTTTATAGTAGGACCACAGAAAACAAGGAAAACAATGATTGGAACTGGGTCTCTAAGGAATAAAATTTCAGAATAAAAAAAGGGATGAAATCTATGTTTGGCGAGAGCCAAAAGGAAGATTCCTATTAAGTACAGTTAAGTGTTTCGGTTTGTCCTTTGCCTGGAATTGATAGGAATAGATGGGAAACATCATGAATGTTAAGGAGATTTTTCATCTTATTTCACATGATCGTTGAGTATATTTTAGAATTCTGACAGGATAAAAAAAGTAGAATAACAACCCATTATCCTACCCAGCATATAAAGATGAATCTGGAAAAAAATTTTAGGACTGTGTTCTAGGGAACTCTTCAGTTCTGAAAGAGTGCCTTTAGAGCTCACTGGAAGAAGCAGCTTGGCAAGAGAGGACCAAAAAGACTATAGGCTTCCTGGTGGTGCAGTGGTTAAGAATCCGCCTGCCAATGCAGGGGACACGGGCTCGAGCCCTGGTCCAGGAAGATCCCACATGCCGCGGAGCAACTAAGCCCGTGCACCGCAACTACTGAGCCTGTTTTCTAAAGACCGCAAGCCGCAACAAAGAGTAGCCCCTGCTTGCTGCAACTAGAGAAAGTCTGGGCGCGGCAACGAAGACCCAATGCAGCCAAAACCAAACAAATAAATAAATAAATTTATTTTAAAAAAAAACACAAAAAACGACTATAGGCATCATTTGAAATAAAGACCCCTGCATGTATCCATTTTACATACGGGGTTTCACATGAGCATTCATTTATTTTAAAATGTTTCATTGCTAAATAAGTGTGAAGTGACCCCTTCACAGTAACAGAAGTTTATTAGTAGCAGGTAAAGGAGCGCACACAATCTTCTTCTACTCATTGCTAAATAAGTGTGAGTGACCCCTTCATAGTAACAGAGTTTATCAGTAGCAGGTAAAGGAGCGTACACAATCTTCTTCTACTAGGTTTGAGCATGGCACTTGATGCCTAAGAGAACTGGAGACAATATCCTTACACTGAGGAAACATATTACTTCCCAGTAGCCTGTTGATAAGAAACAGCTTGTAGCATGAGGTAGTACAGCTGCCAACTACCAATGAGCAGTAGAGGAACATGACCCAGAGACAGCAGGAGAAATTAACATTCCCCTCCCATGATCCCCATTTTGGGGGAGGAAAAGAAAAGAAAATCCTTAACTACTTTCCCACTCTGTTGAGATGCATGACCCAGAGTTAGACTGTTTAATCACAGCTACTTACAAAACAAAGAAAAAATATTAAAAAGATAAATGGTTTATAAAGACCAAGGAAACTGTATATATTTATATATAAGAACTTAAGTTAGTACTTCCAGAATCATGTCAGTGGTGACCACCCTGGGCTGACCTAAATGCTACATATTCCACACTAGCTATAGTGTTAGTTTTAAAATAAAAATTAAGCCAGGGCTTCCCTGGTGGCGCAGTGGTTGGGAGTCTGCCTGCCGATGCAGGGGACACGGGTTCGTGCCTCGGTCCGGGAGTATCCCACGTGCCGCGGTGCGGCTGGGCCTGTGAGCCATGGCCGCTGGGCCTGCGCGTCCGGAGCCTGTGCTCCGCAACGGGAGAGGCCACAGCAGTGAGAGGCCCGCGTACCGCAAAAAAAAAAAAAATTAAGCCAAAGAGATGACATCAGTAAAGGTAACAGAATAAGAACTTCTGAAAATCCTTTCCCCCCTAAAAGCAATGAGAAAACTGGCATAAATGGTCAGAAGCAACTTTTTTAACACTCTGGAAATTAACCAGAGGCATGCAACAATCTAGGAGCATTTATTCAGGAAAAACAGCTGAATCTCAGCAAGAGCACAGAGCACTGTGGCATTCCGACTTGCTCTAGTACCAATCCCTCCTCTCTCGTGTATGGTAGATGGCCTGTAAAAGCCATAAGCCTGGTGGCCACCTGTGAAAGCAGAAAGGGGCTGAAGTTCTCTCAGAGTCTCCTTCCCAGAGAACTGCCATTACTCGACCCGCCTGGTAATGCCATGGAAGATCCCATTTGCAAGACTGTCTGTGTTTGGCCTGAACTGGAGTTCACACAGTGCAAAAATTCCTTTTCCGCAGGAGTGTCTGTCAAAAAATTACAGGCAACCAATGAACTTCATGGCCACAAGAGCTAGTCAATATCAGGCAAAAAAATAAACTAACTAAAAAGATTAAAACGGAAACCTAGGGAATGAGATGTCCACAGGTGCTCTGAAAAGTTTCCACATATTCCTGGGAATGAAGAAGGCCCTGTGCATGCTCAGGAAAGACAGGAGTGGCCTAAATGTCCACTTGTGGTTGACCCCGAAGCTCTGTCTGCACGAGCAGGAAGTGCAGGAGAAGGCAGCACTGCAGTGCCAGCCTGGGTGCTGAACTCATGTCTCCACTCACACACAGCCCCTCAGCAAAGACTGAGACTTACTGGTTCTAGGTGTTTAGAAAATCTTCGTCCAGTTATTAACTAAAGTAACCAAGCAGAAACTTGGGTGACTACACACAACAAAGAATACAGACTTTACAGAATAATTCACAAAAGTCACTAAACAAACAACAACAAAGAGTAATAACAGCAAATCCAGGGGAGACTCTGATCTCCAGAGTTACCACATTATATTATTTAAAACTTCCCAGGTTTTAACCAAAAAAAAAAAAAAAAAAAAAAATTAAAGAGACATGCAAAGCAGCAAGAAAGTATGACTAATAGAAGAAACAAATCAACAGGCACTGTCCTTGAGGAAGTCCTTGATGACGCTGAACTTACTCGACAAAAACTTTAAAGCCACTATTTTAAATATGTTCAAGGAACTAAAGAAAAGCATGTCTTAAGAACTAAAACAAATTATGAGAACAATTTCTCACCAAATACAGAATATCAACAAAGAAATGGAAATTATAAAAAAGGAAGTGAATTGAAATTCTCAAGATGAAAAATATAAAAACTGAAACAAAAAGCTCACTAGAAAACAAAGTGAAAAGTTCAGCAGATCTGATCAGTCAGGAGAAAAGAATCATTAAACTTGAAGATAAATTGATTGAGATGATCAAGTCTGAGGAACAGAATACAGCTCCTTAAGGTCATAGGACTGAGGTCTTCATCTCTTTGCTGGCTATCAGCTGGGAGCCTCTTAGTTCCTTGAAGGCATTCATTTCCTGCATTCCTTTTCACGTCCCCTCCATCCTCAAATCAGTAATGGCAGCTCAAGTCTTACATTCTGAATGTCTCTTTCTTACACTTCACTTTAGCACATCTCTCTGACTCTAGCCATGGAAGTTCTCTGCTTTTATGGACTTGTGCTGCTAGATTGGGCCCATCAAGATAATCCAGGGTCAGCTCCATATTTTAAAGTCTATAACATTAATCGCATCTGCAAAGTCCCTTTTGACATTTCGTGTATATTATACTCACAGGTTTCAGGGATTAGGGCGTGGACATCACTGGGGGAAGACAGAGGCATTCTGTCTATCACAAAAAATGATAGTGATTCTTTGTTGGATTGAATGGTTTTTGGCATGAATCCTACTTTGTCTAATAGCACAATCATTACCTGCTTTTTTATTGTTTCCATTTGCTCAGTATATCTTTCAGTACACATTGTTAGCCTTTGTGAATCACTGTTTTAGGATATAGTTATATCCTGCTTTCTGAGGAAAATTAAAAATTTTTCTTTTATTAGTGAGTTAGGTCCATTCACATTTATTGACATGACTAACACGTTTCGCCTCAAAAATATCTTGTTGTTTGATAACTGTGTGTATATTTCCCGTGTTTCTTTCTCCACTTAATGTGAATTCCTTGCTCTTTGATTTTTAGTTCTTTTGTTAAGAGGTTTATATTTTTGTTCTAGTGTACTTAAATTTTCAACTGCCCTTAGCCCCCATTTCCTTATTCATTCCTTTACTAAACAATTTATTAGTTTTTACGTGTCTAACCTATTGCCTATGCAGTAATCTATGAGAAGTTCTTTTCTTTCTCTCCCTTCTTAATTACATTATTTCTATTCATCAGCACATGTTTGTGCCTTATTCTCTGCCCTAGCCCACACCTTCTCTCCACAGACCTACAATATTACATGTTCACCATTTTTCCCTTCGCTGATGTTTACGTTCTTACCTCTTAATTGGTCCAAGCTTGGCAACGAGTGGATTTCTCAAAAGAGCTCAGGGTACAGATCCCGTAACTGTTTTTCTAAAGGCTATTTTGGCTAAATATAAATTCCTTGGTTCTGCCAACTACAAACTGGCACTTGCCACCTGCCTCTACAAGGACTAGGTCACAAACCGCTGCAGCTGCTGACCTTCAACCCCTGAAAGGACCTCAGGGTGGAGATCAGGAGTGAGGCCCTCTGTGCTCTGGGAAAAACGGCAGAACAGACCTTCATATAGTTAGATATTTTCAGGAGACGATGTAATGAGCCGATTCCTGCATCTGCTGGTATCTAGAAAAGCACTACCATCATCACCAGTGACGTCTGCTCCTCAGGACCAGCAGCCAGCCTCTGCCTCAACGTGTGCTTGACTGCACGTGCCCCCTTCACTGACATCGTATAGAATACCGCCCTTCCCCCCAGCTCCTGCGAGCGGTTCCTCAGAGCTACCCGAGAGGCTGTCTCCCGGGCTATAGTCCACATTTTGCCCCAAATAAAACTTAACTCACAACTCTCACGTTGTGTGTGGGTGTGTTTTTTTTCAGTCGACAGTTCATACGTTTTCATTGAGTTTGTTTGTTTGTTTTTAATGTTCCTCCATTCCTGCCTTGCTTTGTATGTTTTTTAAAAAGTCTAACAATATTGCCCTTGTGAGTTGATTTTTTTTTCTTAGAAATCCTGAGGATTTTTAATTTTACTAGGAAAATTGCACATAAACTTTCCCAGGTACAAAGTGTCTATTTCTTGTCTATTCATGAAATAGAATATATGGTGCTCCAAGGACAATGGTGCCTCAAGGACAAAGGATGACACTGTTCGAAAAAGTGTCAGTGTTACACCCCCTACCGGACTCTTACTCGCCCTCCCCCCCATGTTGCCATGGTTATGAAATTCCTGAGCCCACCTGGGTGACACCCACCTGGGCAACGGGACCTGTCCCAAATAAGGAAAGGCATCTGCCCTGCCCCACTCCCACCCTACAGAAGGAAGGTATATGTGCCTCGATCAATCAGCAAATGAAATTTTCACCTCGGACCATTCCTTTGTTTTCTGGCTATAAAAACTGATCAACAGCACATGCTCGGGCTCGACTCTCCCAGACTACGAGGAATTCGGCCCGCTGTTCTGGCACGACCCTTCCCTCTAATAAATCCTGTCTTTACATTCTGCCTTGTGTCTGGAAATTCTTTTCCAACCAGCGTTCGGACCACAACAGAATATTCATGACACGTGGATTCAGGTCTATTTATTTTTTGGTGTTTTGCGGGAGATTATGCATTTCAATATTCTGCTAATTTGTTTTGTTTTGCTACTGCATGGAAACCACTACACACAGGTAGTTTTTCTTTCTCTTTCATTTCAACACTCCTTTTCTGATCCTTTTTACTTCATCTTGTTTTCCTTCTCTTCGTTATCTTTCTGGCTTTCTTCAAAGCCTCCCCTTACTAAATTTTATTTGATTCTCTTCTCCTTTGGACACCTTGGAATTTTGTTTTCATTTCTGAAATTAAGTGTATTTTCCCCTCTGAGTTCAACTCTCTTCATTTCTACCTGCTTTTTGGCCACTTCTGTTTTTGGTTTTTTAAATAGCGGTAAAATACAAATAACATAAACTTACCATCTTAACCATTTTTAAGTGTACAGTTTAGTTGTGTTAAATACATTCACGCTGTTGTGCCACCAATCTCCAGAATTATTTTCATCTTGCAAAACTGAAACTCTGTACCCATTAAACAACAACTCCCCGTACACCTCCTGCCCCCAACCTCTGGAGACCACCACTCTACTTCCTGTCTCTATGAACCTGACTGCTCTAGGCACCTCATATACAGTATTTGTCTTTTTGTGACTGGCTTATCTCACCTAATTCTGGGGGGTTTAAGATCAATCTTAGGCCCACCTCCGAATCTTCTCTTCTCTCTACCATGCAATTTTTCCCAGACTGTCTTTGCTTAACACAAAGTTTTGTAGTAAAAGCTGGAGAGAAAACTTGCTGGACTTGGGGATTTTTGTTGTTGTTTTTACTTATAAGTACGGTTGATTCTCCTTTGCAGATTTGGCATTTGCAAGCCCACTGCTCACTAAAATTTATTCATGACCTTAAATCAATACATGTGGCTCTTGGCAGTCTTTTGCAGATACATGCAGAGAGGTAAAAATTCTAAGTCACCGGATGCTCAAGTTCCTAGCTGAGGCTGAACCAGGCCACACTCTGCTTTCTTGTTTCAGCTCTCACACTGTAAACAAGTACCCTGTAAGTGGTCTACTTAGTGCTACATTCTTTGCATTTTTTGTGCTTTTTGTTGGTAACTTTGTTGTTTAAGATGGCCCCCAAGCATAGTGCTGAAGTGCTGTTTGGTTCCTAAGACTAAGAAGGCTACAATTACTGAGAAAACAGATGTGTTAGTTTTGTTCAGGCATGAGTTATACTGCTGTTGGTCCTAAGTTCAATGTTAATGAATCGACATTATGTCAGTTGTTCTTGAACACAAACACATAACAAACAAGGTTATGTACTGATCAGTCACTGATATCCAAGACCCAGTCCAAGCCTTTCTACGCACTTGAGGCTTACTGCTATGCCAGTGTAAAGATGCGATAGGTCATTTACCCTTACATGAACTTCAATATCCATACCATAATGTTACTGGTAAAGAGGGGCAGAATGCTCCACCCTACAATATGCCTCTTTGGCATAAGGATTATTTTAAGCCATTTTTAAGAAACAGCAGAAACAGCAGCTCTGAAAACTGACACTGACAGTTACCCTTTTTAAGAGATATTTACATTTATAAGGGAAATCTCCATTTGTAAAGGTGGAAGAGGGTGATGACCAAATCTTCAGAAACTCTTATCAATGCAGAAGGCAACTACTTAAAGCTCGTCCTGTAAACAAGTATCTAGAAGAATAAAAACTTAGGGAGAAATTTAAACAAGGAGGCAAATGACTGATACACTCTACTTACATACAGTACTGGTGGGGGGGGGGATTTTGCCACCAGAAAATGTGTCCCTCTGGCATGAGAATTAATCTCGGCTGATTATTTTTAGGAAACAAAAGACTCAGAGTCTTTCTTATTACCACCACGCCCACCCCACCCTGCAGCTGCCTAAAGAATTTAGATAAAGGGCCTGTTCCCAGAATAGAGTTGTCACCAGACATGTCTGCAAGGAATAAGGGCCAGGCGTGGCAGGAACCTTGGCAGGGCCCAGAGCTCTCAGTCCACTCTGTTCCTTTGTCTCTCCTGGTCTAGCAAACACTTGTCTACCAAACATTGGCTTTTCCATCTCCATGTGAGTTTCCTTCCTCCCCTTTGAAGTCTCAAACCACTACCCCCAACATCCTCCTTTGTCTTTCGCTGAAGGTGGTATTTAAGGAGAAGGTTTTCGGCTGTTTTGGCGAGTTATTCAGTTCTACTGGGTCTCTCCCATGTGTACATGTTATCAAACTTTTGTTTGAATTTCTCCTGTTCATCTGTCTCATGTCAATTTAATTCTTAGACCAGACAGAAGAACCCAGAAGGGAAGAAGAAAATTTCTTCCTCCCCTACAGCTGAAAACTATAAGACACTGCTGACAGAAATTAAAGGAGACATAAATAAATGGAAAGACATCCCATTATTTACAGTTTGAAAGACTTAATACGTTAAAAATGACAATACTACTGAAAATGATCTACAGATTCAATGCAATCCCTATGAAAATCACAATGATGTTCTTTGCAGAGACAAGAAAATCCATCATGAAATTCATGTGGAATTTCAAGGAACCCTGAATAGCCAAAACAATCTTGAAAAAGAAGAACAAAGTTACAGGACTCACACTCCCTTATTTCAAAATTTACTACAAAGCCACAGCGATCAAAACAGTATGGTGGGCTTCCCTGGTGGTGCAGTGGTTAAGAATCCGCCTGTCAATGCAAACACAGGTTTGAGCCCTCGTCCGGGAAGATCCCACATGCCACAGAGCAACTAAGCCTGTGTGCCACAACTACTGAAGCCCACGCACCTAGAGCCCATGCTCTGCAACAAGAGAAGCCACCGCAACGAGAAGCCCTCGCACCGCAACTAAGAGTAGCCTAGCCCCCTTCCCTGACTTCCAATGGGCAGTTGCTTGCTGCAACTAGAGAAAGCCCATGCGCAGCAACAAAGATCCAACGCAGCCAAAAATTAATAAATAGATTTATATATATATATAAAAAATACAGTATGGTACTGGCCTAAAGACAGACATAAAGAATGAAAACAGACCCTTGTCCTTCACTATACATAAAAATTAACTCAAAATAGATCAAAGATCTAAATGTAAGAGCTAAAACTATTAAACTCTTAGGGGAAAAACCTTCATGGCATTGTATTTGGCAATTATTTTTTGTATATGACACAAAAAACATAGGTAGTAACAAAAGCAAAACTGAACTGGACATCATCAAAATTAAAAAAACTTTGTGTATCAAAGGACATTATCAACAGAATGAAAAGACAAGCCAAGAATAGGAGAATATTTACAAATCATGTATCTGATAAGGAGTAACATTCAGAATGATACTGAGCAAGGCCCTGTGGGTCACCAGGGAACAAAGCCTTTCTGTGCCCCCCATTTCTCTGATTATAGGAAATACGCTTCATTCAGCTTCCATGACCTTCCCTGACTTCCAATGGGCAGATTCAAGCAGTTGGTAATTAGGGAAGGGAGGGGATGGGAGACAAGGGAGAAACAAACAGTCAAGAGAAACAATAGTGCAGCCTTGAGGCAAGGTCCTGGTGTCCCAATCAATGCATACACACAAACGTATCTTTGAGCTGCTCTGTAGATACTGAAACCCCCTGCAGGTGGGAGAAGTTAATGATTAATGATGGTATGCTGCCCACAAGCATGCAGACCCCAGACCAGTCGGAACCTGAAGGCTGATGATGCAGACTCGGGCTTACCTCACCGCCAACCCATCAGAAGAATGCAAGCCCATCACTGCCTTGATCCTTATCACCTACCCGAAAGCAGGAGCCCTGACTATAAGACCTCTCCCTATCCCCCAGGGAGGGGAGCACTAGTGCTAGCCCGCTGTGTTCCCTCTTTGCCTGTCACAGAGGTAAAGCTACTCTTTCTCTTTCCTCCAAAACTGTCTCTGAATTTCTAGTCAGCACCAGAGCACAGAGGGCCAATATTTTGGCAACAAGAATATTAAAAACAAACAAACAAACCAACCCAAATAAACATTTCTCCAAAGTAAAGATACAACGCCAACAATCAAGTGAAAAGATGCTCAATGTCACTAATCATTAAGGAAATGAAAATGAAAACCACAATGAGATATCACTTCACAACAATAAGGTTGGCTATTATCAAAACAAAGGAAAATAAGTGTTGACAATGATATGGATAAACTGGAACCCTGTGCCTTACTGGTGGGCGTGTAAAATGGTGCAGCCACTGTGGAAAACAATTTGTAGGTTCTTCAAAAAGTTATACCAGGACGGACAAAAGATCTCTCAATTCCATTTCTAGGTATATACTCAAAAGAACTGAAAGCAGGGACTCAAACAGATACTTGTATACCAATTACCTTGGAAGCATTATTCACAATAGCCAAAAGTTGGAAATAACCCAAATGTCCACCAACAGATGGATGGATAAACAAAAAGATGAATGGAAAAACAAAATTGATATTATTCAGCCTTAAAAAGGAATGAAATTTTGATACATCAAAAATATGGATGGGGCTTCCCTGGTGGCGCAGTGGTTGAGAGTCCGCCTGCCGATGCAGGGGACGCAGGTTCGTGCCCTGGTCTGGGAAGATCCCACATGCCGCGGAGCGGCTGGGCCCGTGAGCCATGGCTGCTGAGCCTGTGCGTCCGGAGCCTGTGCTCCGCAACAGGAGAGGCCACAACAGTGAGAGGCCCGCATACCGCAAAAAAAAAAAAAAAAAAAAAAAAAGAATACGGATGATCTTTGAAGACATTATGTGAAGTCAAATAAGCCAGACACAAAAGGACATATAATTCACTTATATGAGGTAACTAGAATAGGAAAATTCAGAGAGACGGAAAAGAGAATAGAGGTCATTAGGAGATATAAGCTGGGCAGGGGTGAAACAGGAGGGAATGGGGCAGGGCACAACCTTTAAAAGAATGACAGAGCTATTGGATATGAAATAACCTGGTTAGAACCAACTAGGTTCAAGTTGGCGGAAGATTCAAGTTCCAGTGACACTGAGCCTCATTATACGCTCAACATAACACATCAGCTAAATGACATATCCACAGGTGCCATGATGGTTCTGAGGCTGACCAAAAAATGTCAACAAGTGGGTGGGGCCCAATTCCTGGAAATCTCTGCCCCTTCTCCAAGATAGTTGGAATAATCCCCCCACTCCTTTCCTTATGAAATTACCCAGCCCATAAAAACTAACCATGCCATATTTCAGGGCCTCTCACCTTCTGAGATGGCCCACTCTCTGTCTGTGGAGTGTGTTTCTCCCAGGGCCATGCTTGCCTTTTAAGATGGACTGCATTCTGTCTATGGACCGTGTATCTCTCTAAATAAATGCACTTCTTACCTATCACTTTGTCTCTCACTGAATTCTTTCTGCGACAAGACATCAAGAACCTGAGCTTCATTAAGTCCTGAGACCAGGTATGTGATCTCAACTAAAAGACAGTGAGTTCAAGTCCCAGTCTGAGTCAGGTGGTTTCACGGGTATGGGGGGGTGGAGGTGCAGAATGGAGAGTTATTGTTGAATGTTCTGTTTGGGACGATGGAAGGTTCTGGAAATGGAGAGTGGTGACAGTTGCACAAGACTGTGAATGTAAGTCATGCCACACCAACAAATAGTTTAAATGCTAAATTGTATGTTATGTATGTTTTACCACAATAAAAAAAAAAGTCTGAAAAAATACGTGATATAATTATGGACATGAATTTATATATCTCTTTATAAATATAAGAGGTATAAATATACAATAATAGGTGTATATATAGTAAAATCTCAAGTTCTATTTAAAACCTAATGGATCTGTAGGTTACCCAGGCCAATTAGCTGTACACACTCGAAGAATGCCCATCTGTCAGGGGCAAGTTTAATCAAGTGTCTAATGAAGATTAGACCGTATGCTTAGAAATGTGCTCGGTATTATATATAAATGCTCTTTTAAGGACCCATTAACTTATTCTAGTTAGATCCTTATTTTTATAAGTGCCTTCAACTCAAAACTAATTTTCTTCCTTGAGTTCCATGGCAGTATTCAAGAAGTTGAAAAATCTATATATAGAACTGTAACAATAGCAGCTGCAATTTTCTGAGCTGCTTACATCAAAAGGCACAGCATACATTATTTCATTTAATTCCCATAACAAAAATAAGTACATAACTCCATTACATGAATGAGAAAGATGAGGTGTAGCAAGGTGAAGTAACAAGAATTTATATGGCTGGTGAGGAGTAGAGCAAGGACTCAATACTACATGTATGTGACAGAAAAGCCATGCTCTGAACCCCTGTGCCTCTGACATGAGACACACATATGCTAGTCAATCATGGAAGTGTGAAATCACAAGATCAGCTGCATCTCAGGGGGTGGGGTGGGGAGGGAGCTACTCTTATGAAAAATAATTATAACATTTTCTTATAAAAAATGGCAAATTGTGGTGTAATTTAATACACTTTATAATAAAGCAAACGTGGATTATACACAGCACCAAACACTACCACCAAATTTTGAGACAGACATAACTTTAAAGAAATTCTGCACCAGGAGCTTCTCAGAGGTATCAAACGACCTCCAGCATGGCTGAGCAGTGCAGAGCAGGGAGCGGCCCTGTCTGCCTGCTCCCACCGGGATGCTACTGTATGAGAAGCACAAACAGCACAGCTTCCCATTTCTGAGTTACATCTGTGTAGTAAGTCATTTTCATACTTCATGTGAGAAAAACTCACGTTAAAGCCTCAATTACATAACAGTAAGTTTGCATCCTCAGATTTTTCCATCAGGCATGACTACTACTACTAACTAATCCTAAGTGTTTCCTATTATTCCTAACTTAAAACCAGATAATAGAAAGACAGGTAAGAATTCCAATCAGTATTCGAGAATACTGATTTATTTATATAACAAAAGGAATAAATGGTAAACTGACGGTACTGGAAGTTTTAGCCCATGCAGTAAGGAGAAAAAAAA
The DNA here is from genome assembly GCF_008692025.1 of Phocoena sinus. Lineage (NCBI taxonomy): Eukaryota > Metazoa > Chordata > Mammalia > Artiodactyla > Phocoenidae > Phocoena > Phocoena sinus. The sequence goes on along the minus strand of NC_045774.1, from coordinate 83,986,063 downwards.
TCAGAAATCTTGTATTTGAAAGGAAGAAGTAAAACTGTCTTTTACCACTGACATAATCATGTATATAAAAATTCCTTGGGAATCTATAATAAAGCTACTAGAACTAAAAATTTAGCCAGGCTGCATGATACAAGGCCAATGTACAGAAATGAATTTCTATATACTAGCAACAAGGAATTGAGAATTGAAATTAAACAAAATAATGTGTAATATTATAAATGAAGATATAGATAAATTTATCAAAATACCTGCAAGACCTCTATACTGAGAACTACAAAACACTGCTGAGAGAAAATTACGATAACATAAATAAACAGAAAGATATCACGCTCATGGATTAGAAGAGTCAATATTAAGGTAACAATTCTCCCCAAATTCACCTACTGATTCAAAGTAATCCCAATAGAAATTCCACTGGGTGTTTTGCGGAGTTATGAGTCAATTCTAAATTTATATGGAAATGCAAAGGATCTAGCAGAGCCGAAATACTGAAAAAGGAAAACAAAACTGAAGACTGACATGCTTGATTTCATGACTGATTATAAAGCTCTAGTAGTCAAGTTTTAGCATAAGAACATGTAGATCAACGGAACAGAAGAGAGTCCACAAACAGAGCCACACATATATACAATCGATTTGACAAAAGTACCAAGGAAATTCAATGAGCAAAGGATAGTCTTGTCAAAAAAAAAAAGGTGCTGAAACAACTAGCTATCCATATGGAAAATAAAATAAACTTTGACCCCTAAGTCACATCATTCCACAAAATTAACTTAAAATGGACCACAAACCTAAAATATAAGAACTAAAACTATCATCTAGAAGAAACACAGGAGAAAATGCTCTCTATAAAAACTTAAGAAACATCTCTTTGAATGACAGTGTTGAGACAACATAAAAGCAAGGCATAAACTAGGGGTCAACATTAAGAATACACAAATTTGACAAAGTACTTGATTCAGAATATACAAAGAAGTCTCATAACTCGCTCATAAAACAAAAACCTAACTTTCAAAGTGGCCAAAGATTTAAACAGGCCTTTGAGAAAAGATAAACAAACGGCCAATAAGAATACAAAAAGATGCTTAATATCATCAGTCACCAGGGAAATGCAAATCAAAACCATGAGGTAAGATCATACACCCATTAGTACAACTATCACAGTTACAATATGAGTTGACAAGGATGTGAAGCAACTGGAAATCTCATGCTGCTGTGGGAATGCAGAATGGTGCAACCACTTTGAAAAATACTTCACTTATTATAAAGTGAAATGTATATTAAACATTAGATCCAGCAATTCTACTCCTAGGCATTTACTCAAGAAAAATGAATGAATGTGGAGATGTCTACACAAAGATTTGTACACAATGTTCACATCAGCATTAATGATAATAGCCTCAAACTGGAAACAACTCGAATCCCCACTAACAGGTGAGTGGATAAACAAATTGTGATACAGACACACTGGAATACTACTCAGCAAGAAAACAAAATGAACCACTGAAAAGAAATGCAGTAACATGCATGGTATCTCAAAAGCGCTGTGCTGAGCCAAAGAAGCCAGACAAAAGCCTATATATGCCATGGCTCCCCAGAACACATCAAAGTAAACCTCAATGACAGAAGGCCATCAGTGGGTGGCTGGAGTCTGAGCTCAGTGGCACAGGGGAAGACATAAAGTAGCTTTCTGTAGTGATGTAGATCTTCTATACCTACATGCCTACATTTGGCGAAATCAATCTGCACACTTAATAAAGTTGATTTGAAAGTCCCTCTAAACACAGGTACAGTGAAATGGCACAAAGCACTTTTGAAACAAGGCAGCTAGTTTTAGTGACCAAGTTATAAATATTTATAAAGAAGCTATATAAACAATTTAGAATCAAGTTAAGGGGTGAGCAGGGTTTCTTCATACCTTTGGTGCTATGAAGACAATCACCTTGGCAAAAGGGACCGAGGTGAGTCTTAAGAAAGGTTTAAAAGTGATACACAGTAGATCTAACTGATTCTGGTAGGTTTTTGAAGAAGTCTTTCAAAAGAGAAGCTTTTTAGGGTAAGCAGTCAGTGCATTTCCTCATTTCCTTTCGAATTATAAGAGGAAGACCACAGTCTGAAGAATTCAAGGCTAGCTAATGATGGTTTAAAAAAAAAAAGGGAAATTAATGGTTTTCCATCTTAAATAATACTTTTACATACTTTCAGAAACATGCCACCTCACAATGAAGCAAATTCTATTGAAATTTTCAATCTGAATATTGAAATCTGCCTATCTGAGAAAGTTCTAATATGGGTCCCAGATCTCCTACGGAAAAGTACAACCTTGTAAAACCAGGAGAATACCACATTACTTACCTATATTTTAATTTAAATCCCCCCAAACCTCTGTTATAATACTTACATGACACATGAGTAAATGAAGCTCAGAGAGGTTACGTACCTTGCCCAAACTACCAAATATCAGAGCTGTGATTTAAAACCAGATTATTTTAACTGCGAAACCCATGCTCTTAAGTTCCACGCTGCAATGCCTCAGAAGGAGAACTCAGCCTCTCTGAAAGGTACTACAGAAACGTGGAACAGTGACAGCATAATTTTGTAAAACCCCACTTACCTTCAGGGGACGCAGGGCAACACCGAATTTAGTCCACCAGCTATTTTCAATGAATTCTAAGTGCCTCTCTCTTTTCCTAAGTGTTCGTAACCTTTCTTCAAGTTGTTTTAAGGCGCGTTTATCCCTTGCTGGCAAAGGTCGACCATCTTTGCTCTGCAAATAACAGAACAAAAGTTTTTTTTTTTTTACCATTAAGGTCTTTATAAAGTACCCATCAGATTTAGCAGATCAGGCAACACAAACTTTTTTGGCTCGAGTTGACTCCTTTGGCAAATTTACAAATTGGAAAAAAAAAAAGAAAGAAAGAACCCAACAACTTCTATGTGACAATACACATCTCTGAACCCAGATCAGTGTCAGAATGCGACGTGAATGTGTGTACATTTAATGCTGAACATCCTCTTGAGCCCCATTTTCCAAATACCGTATATGGTAAAGTCATGTGGAGACAGATAAATATTTTTAAAAACATCCTTTTTATGAGGCACTTTATGTTCTTTGCTCAGTTATTCTCCTTCATCTCCAAATTCCTCATCCTATCCCTTGTCTTAACGTATCTGGTCCTACGCTCTCCTTTTGGTCGAGCGACTGTGTTACAGTGTACCTGAGCTGAGGCTTCTCAGCCCCTGACTCAAACACCAGCAGAGTGATGCAGTACTCGTGTGCGGTGTGCACAGGTTTTTGTAACAATCGCTAAGAGCCAGTGCTTTCTTATTCTCCATTTACATTTGCAAATGAGTCATGTTTTCTTCGGCTGGCCTATCTGACAGGTAATTCTCATCTATTTTCATATGATATTTACCGTAACCATGAGCAGTACCTTTCTGTGGCGTCCGAGTGACACTTTCCCACTCGAACTCCCCCCTGCCCATAAGTGTCTTCAACTCGGTACAATAATAAACCACAATAACAAGACAACTGCTAAATACTAAAAAGATGAAATATAAATTTGTTTGCTTTTATTGAAGGACCAAGAAAATATTTACACGGGACAACATTTTTCTTTCTTTTTTTTTTTTTTTTTTTTTTTTAAGTTTTTGGCCAGGCCATGCGGCTTGTGGGATCTTAGTTTCCCAACCAGGGATTGAACCCCCAGGCCCTCAGCAGTGACAAGAGTTGAGTCCTAACTACTGGACTGCCAGGGAATTCCCGGGACATTTTTAAACCGTAAAAGCGTTAATAATTAGAGTGTTAAAATCCCTATCAAGGTTTAAATAGGATGCTGGGGAACACGCCGGCCAGTGCTCTGCAGCACAGCCCAGAGGAGCATCAATGTGGAATAAGGGACACACACATTGTTCATTATTTCTATGTATTTCTTGTCCGGGCAGACAAGCCCGGATACCCTTTCATAAGGGGATGTCAGGGTCACAGAGACCTCTCCACAAGACGGCACTGCAATGCTCTGTTCCTGATCGTGTTGCTTCCCAAACGTCACATGCATAACAATCAACAGGACGGTCTGTTCAACGCAGGTTTCTAGACCCTACCCCGAGAGAACACGATTTAGTTAGGTCCCGGGTGGGGCCCGGAATTTGCATTTCTGCCAAATTCCCAGGAGATGCTGATGCTACTGGTCCAGAGACCATACTTTGCATACATGGGGCCATTATTATTATTTAACTATCTTCACTGCTTTAGGTACACTGGTTATTATCAAATTGTATCCCTTACAGAAGGGTATTTTCTGAAGACCAGAGGAATAAGACATCTCCCTCCAGAAGACAGATCCAGGCCACGATACTTCAAGCGTGTGGTACTTTATATCTTAACTACACAATTTTTCTCAAAACTGCCATTCTAATATCAAAAGGATACCAACAAGGTAGATTTATTTCACTGCTGGCGTTCCCTATTTCAGGAAAATAATTTTTTAGTAAGCTGATTTAAGGGTCCACTGAAAACACACTCAAATTATCTGCCCCTTTGCCGAAGCATCAGTGGGATGAATGGAGGCCCGCTCTGCTGTACCAACTGTCTAAACCAACGTAAGAAGAACTGTGGTCAGACAGACACCAGGAGAGACACCCAGCAGTCAACCAATTATTTCATTTGGAAAAAAAAAAAATGAAGTTACACAGCCTATAAACAATATCCTTTGTTGGAAAAACAGTAAAACGTGAAAGCTGCCCCTCCCATGGTCCCCAACGACCACCCCCTCTTCTGTGGTTATGGCTGTCACAGAGACCATGCATATCTATGTATCTACATGTGCCCCTCTGTGTAAACATACTTATGGTTTTTGTTTTACATAATAGGTAACATTTCCTGTGCCTTATTCTCCTTAAATCTTCCAAATAAAACTCTGAGGTTGATGACAGCATTTTTTTTTTTTGCGGTACGCGAGCCTCTCATTGCTGTGGCCTCTCCCGTTGCGGAGCACAGGCTCCAGACGCGCAGGCTCAGCGGCCACGGCTCGGACCCAGCCGCTCCGCGGCATGTGGGATCCTCCCGGACCGGGGCACGAACCCGCGTCCCCTGCATCGGCAGGCGGACTCCCAACCACTGCGCCACCAGGGAAGCCCGATAACAGCATTTTATTCATTTATTAGATGAGGAAAATAAGGCCCACAGATATTACCTACGTAATCAGGAGAGCTAGAATTTAAACTGAGAAAGTGTAACTTAATTTCATAAGATACATTCTCTAAGCTATATAAATCTACCTCATTCCTTTTCATCATTGCACACAGCACATTATACCATGATATTTTAATTTAACAAATACCTTATTTTTGAACATTTAGATTATTTTCTTTTTTGAGGGGGCAGGGACATGAATATCCTTATTCACCTGGGTACAAGCGCATACATACAATCCAGTAAGATAAGCTCCTAGACATCTGTTGGATTAAAATTTAATTATTAAAAGGTACGTTGTTTGTGCATTTGTGTGTACAGGCGCATGTGACAACATTCAGTTTTCTTTAAAAAGCTGTGTATTTTATATTCCCTCAAACAGTACTCCTATCCCCAAATTCTTATCAACCCCTGATGAAGGTAAAAAATTTAAAGACTTCTAAAGGCTAAAAAAATACTGAGTTGCTCTAATTACCAGCCATCCTGGTTTTAGCAATAAAAGTCCCCTCATGTTCTGGAAAACTCCTCAGGTCCCACACAAACTGGGATCTTAGTCAACCTACTCATTACTAATGAGCTGAAGCATCACTTCGTATTTTCACTGAAGAGTTTAATTTCTCCTTCAGTAAACTGTCTATTTAGGTCTTTTGTTCATTATTTCTATGTATTTCTTGTCTTTTTTTCTTCTTGACTTAAAGATGCTCAGCATATATCAGCTATATTGCAGATTATTTCCTCTCAAATTATTGTTGGTTCTTTAAATTCCTTTTTGGTGCCACTTTTTTGGTACATAAATTTAAAAACATAAAAATTTAAAGCTCACCAGTTGCTCAATTTGCACTCGAGTTCTGAGTCTTATTTAGAAAGGTCTTCTACATTCCAAAATAAAATTTGATTTTCACTTTCTCCTAATGTTTTGTAAATGTTATACTGGATTTAAATTCTGAATTTGTTTAGTATATGGTAGGAGGCTTATAAAGATTTCATTTTTTATCTTTTATAGACTGTATTGAATTTCCACCTAAACGTATGAAAACTGTCATCTCTACAATATTGAATCTTCCCAAGTAGGAACGGATGAAGTTCTCCATTTATTTCAGTCTTCTATTATGTATTTCAATAAAGTTTGTAATTTCCACCCGGAAGATTCTGACATTTCTTATTATTCTATAGTTCACAGTTATTGGAAATGAGGTCATTTTCTATTACATCCTCCACCTGGTGAATGATCCTGTACATTTGTATCTGGACACCTTGATGAACTCTTCTTGTTAGGTCTATTAATTTGCCAGTTGGTTCTTTTAGATTTTCTTGGTAGAGGCTATCTGCAAATAACAGAAGTTACTTCCCCTCTTCTCTCCTCTCCCTTCCACAGTTACCCCTACGTTCTTTTCTATCTGACTAGGAATAGGATATGAACATCCCTGTCATATACGTGCCTTTAGTGAGAATGTTTCTTTCATTAGGTACGATGCTCACGGTAGGCTTCCTTTGCTAAACAACTTCTTTTCTTCCAATTTGGTAAGAATTTTCTCTAAACATCGTTAACTACAAATTGACTCTTACCAAATACTCTTTGACATCTATTAAGATGGTTATGTTTCTCATTTATTCTCAATATATTAAAACTACTTTATTTTCTAACATATCATCCTCGCCATCCTGGGATAAACCTAATCTTATAATTATGAAATATTCTCTTATTACAGCATAGTTTTTGAATTGCTAACATTTTTATTTATATTAAATTATTTGCCTGTACTTTCATAAGAGAGCCCAGTAAACAGCTTTCTTTTTGGTGTGCTATTACCATCTGGTTTCTGTCTCAGGATTATGATAGTTTAATAGAATAATTCAGAAAACTTTCCATTTTTTCCTATGTTCTATAAATAAGATTTATCTGTTACTTGAAGGTGACAGAGGAAGAAAAACTTGATTGTGTTTTTAGAAGTACATTTAATTGGCAAGTGGTTACATGTAATCTTATCTTATTCAACCAGTACATAAAACTTTAACATAAGTGACACAGTGAAATCTGATATTACACATGGAATCAGCATACCTGGGAACTAGCAAGGTCTTCATCATACGCAAGTAGAACTTTTGTGTTTCAGTTGTTAGAACACTGATAGAAATTCTCACACTGTCAGTGTCCTACATTTCACAGAAGACAATTTTTTAAAAATAGGGTTCTTTAAGGATACGTTGAACAAAAACTCAAACAATGTCAAAATATGGGCTTAGCAATGTCTAAGTCACAACACAGAGCAGCTCGAAGACAAAGTACTTTTACGCTCCCCGGTTACGATAAAACATCAAGTCACCTTCGATTTAATCGTTTGGATGTGCTGCTCCACTTCCTCAATGTCTTCAGTGTTTTCCAGACGTTCGTAAGCAGCGCTTCTAGTGCCTTTGATCAGATTTAAAGGCAAGGCCGACATGCCATAGGCCTGAAAGAACAAAAGTAAAACACGTTTTGGTAATACTGTTTTATTTTATTTATTTTTTGGCTGCGCCATGAGGCTTGCGGGGTCTTAGTTCCCCAACCAGGGATCAAACCTGGTCCCCTGGCAGTGAGAGCGCCAAGTCCTATCCACTGAACCACCACGGAATTCCCTAGTAATACTATTTTAAACATATTATACAGAATTTTCAGGTAAAAAATGTCCTTTTAAGTAATAACAAAATGAGTAAGCAGTTGTGAAGGGGACAGTCACTGAAGAACAGAGGATATGGGAGTGAATCATGATTATATTGCCTCATAATTCTGTTTATTTCATATTTAGTTACATAGAGTTACGTCTGTAATACTATTCCTAGAATAGGTAATATCTATTTTTCAAAGGACAAGTTATAAAATTAATGGAAGTATAATACTTTATCAAAGTAATAACTCACAATTTCAGGCTAATCAGGGGTTAAGGTAGTATGAATCAGTAGAAACAATTTATAAAATTATTTTCTATGGAAAAACCCAATTTTATCCAAGTGTATACAGTAAACCCTTAGTAAAATGTAAGTATTTTAACATACATGTTATTTGATTAGCATACCAATGATCTGTATGTAGTTTATTTGTAAGTTCTAAATATTTAGTCTTTTCACTAAGTATTTTAAATATAATTCTTACAAGAAATTCTAGAATATTAATCGGCATTAAAAATAAACATATTATTTTCTATTACCCAATTCTATATTAGCCAGTCCCAAATGTGAAATTTTATTGTAACTATTAAAAACACTCAATGGCAACTGCCATGTGACCATTATTCAAAATCGTTACTGACCTTAAATCCTTAGAAGCAAAACTGACAACTATCACCTCTTGGTTGCAGCAATGGGCTCTAAAGTAGATACATCATGTATTTAGATCTTTCCATTTTCTTCCTGAGAACACAGCCAAACTACTTCAGCCAGCCTCCCTGAAGTTAGGTAGGGCCATGAGATTGAGTCCAAGCAATGAATGCGGGCAGAAGTGATAAACGCTACCTCTTAGGCTTAACCCTGAACTCTAAAATATCCTGAGTAATCCTGCATATTTTCTCTCATGCTCTCTGCTACCTGGCTGTCAACTCCCAGGATGATCTCAAATATGTTTAGTGTCGATTTTAATCACTTCAATATTCTCACTGAGTCTCCTTTAGACATTGATTAAACAAACCACAATTCATATAGGGAAGCATAAATTCTGACACATCAGGGTTGTTTTTAAATTAAGGGAGAATAGGAACAAAGAACATGATTAAAAGGAAATCCCAGAAAGCAACCAGTTCTATCAGGTAGTATCAACTCTATATAGCATGTTGTATTTAGATAATTAACTAGCTGAAATTATTACCTAATATGCAAATCCTTGCATTTTCTAAAGGAGATATACTTAAAATCTTGCATTTTAAATATTGTTAAAACATAAATTAATGTTCTCATGATTTCCCCATCATCTGGAAACAAAAACAACAAGGAGAGGTTGGGGAAAGGTTCTATTTGTATTAGAAGAAAATATAATTTGGACAGAGTAGAATAATTTTCTTCTAACTAACTAAATTCTTATCTAACTTATACTCCTAATGACCTTGGTAAAATATAAAAAGGAAAAACATAATCAAGTTTATTTTTTTAACAGTAAATTGTATATCCTCAAACTACTGAAAATGTAAAGAAAAAAGCGTATGGAAGCCAAGGTGTCCCAGAGGTGGTTACTCTTCCCTTGTAGGAGTGTCCTAACCCTATTACCACTCTGACCTATCTGTTGTTCTAGTAGTTCCACACCTTTTAAACGGTAATGAAAAAAGTAACAGCACTTTAAGACTCTGATGAGCATACAGTATTACATGATTATTCACCGACTCTCCACACGCACATATCATTTTACCACAAGTCCACGTTGCTTTTTACAACCAACTGCCAGGGCAACATGATTTTGCTAAACCCAGTTTATGCCCAAGTATATTTTCCTGTCTTTCCAACCACCTCCGAACTAGGCTTATTTTATCCCAAATCTTGCTATTCTGCTTGATGGATCTGGGTCTCTAAATATACTAACCTCAGAACTCAATACTATTGGGTTGGCCAAAAAGTTCGTTTGGGTTTTTCCATACGATGTTATGGGAAAACCTGAACGAACTTTTTGGACAGTCCAATTATTTCCCGAGGAATCTGTACTCCAGTCAGCACAAAAAACGTGGCCACTACTTAAGAGTTTACTGTCAAAGACAAGGTCATCTAAATTCTCCTCACTGGTCTGCTGGTCTCACTTCCTAGAAATCCATCCGTTACACTGTTTCCAAAGTGATCTTGCTCTAACCCTCATGTAAGATTATGTCATTCCTCTGATTAGCATCCACTCAGATTCCCCAGGACCACGTGCTCTGGCGGCAGTCCCCAGGATCCTGCATCGGGGCCATCAAGACCACACAGGAGACAAGAGCAGGGAGCGTCGGTCTGCTGCTGCTGCTTCAGCCAGAGCCACACTACTCTGTTCACCTCTTTCTGTATGTATCAGAATTTCATGAACGACTGTTTGAAAATGTCACTTTACAACTTTTTTTTTTTCCAATGAGAGGTACAATTACTAGTCCTGTGAATAGACGCCACTATCTAATCCTGGCCTACGAAGCCCTTCGTGACCTGATCCCTACCACCCAAGCTCATGCCTCTAAATGGTTCACTGCTCCTCAGTCACTGCAGTTTCCGCATCCACACCTGTGTACATGCAGTGCCTCATCTGGAACACCCACGTCTCACCCTACCTCATTAGCCCAGCCCAGTGCCCCTCAGGTCTCAGCTTAATTACACCGCATCTGAGAAACCTTCCTTGATTTGTAATTGTGCCTTGCTTATAACTCAATTATAGTACAGAACACTGGACACTATTTGTCTGCATGTCTGTTTTATCACTAGATCTGCCAAACTTAGCTAATCAGAATCATGTGGAAAGTTCGTTAACAATATAGATTTCTCAGCCAGACTAGTAATAACTGCAGTAGACTGTTTTGCATGTAAGGACTAGGTCTCAATTCTTCTTTTACCTACCTTTATTCCAAGAACAAATGTGTTCAATTAATAAAATAACTTCTCTAAGAAAATAATATTCAAACAAAAAAACGTTTTTCAGTGCCCTTTATTCACATGAACTTATTTCCTTACATGGAATTTACACATTTATTCGAAGAGTTAAACTGCATTCCTATAGCTTAAATAAACAGTTTAAAGTAAAAATTTTAAAAAGTAAAAACATGCCCTTGGTAACACCTTGTGGTAACATGGAACCAGAATACAACATCTTTTTGTGAATTATTAATTGTCTGAAGAGAACAAGAAAGTAATCATTGCTTTGGTTACCTAGATTTTAGCTTATTTTTGGATTACATGCTTAAATTTCAATGATTATCAGGAATTTTAAGTATAGTATTTAGATTAAGATAAACTTGACATAACACAGTACACAAAATATTTAATCACTACAACTTTAAGATCTTTAAACAAGAATCTTTTGAACTTAACCTCAGATTTCTTTGAAAAAAATGTATGAAGGCTATCATTTTTCAGAAACACAAAACTTCTATTGCTTACTACTGCCCTCTAGTGAATTACCAGAAAATCAACAAGGCTAAAGAGATCATATCATTTAAAATGCTTCCAGGTCAGCCATAATTGCTTCCAATTTTATTTGTTTCAACTTCCAAGAATAAATCACCACCTGTATTTTAAAAGCCAAATGTTTTGAAAGAATATATACAAACTACAAACATTTCTAATACCTTCTTGCCCCTATAAGAACAGCACTTTTCCCTGCACCTCTCTCTTCTGTGAAGGATGAGTTTCCAACCTATCAGCCTTGGATTAGAAAGGTCAGCGCCAAGCACTGCCTGTAAACTGAATATATGTCCTGCATATACTTATAACACCTATTATTCAAGGACACGGATGCTGTCATGACTAAGGAAACAACTCAATGTGTATTCAATGAAGATTTCCCTTTTAAATATTCATTGATTCTAAAATATACATGTATTTTTTCACATTTATCATCAGTGAAATTTGGATGCATCTCACAAACACTGGCTAGGCAGAAGTCATGACGTAGTTGTCATTACCTGCACATTCACAAATTTGGTCATAGCTGGTTACATTATAGTTACTTCTCCAGTGGAGTTACCTGCATTCTTGGTACAACTCTTGAGTTTAACTGCCACTTACCATGTCTTATAAGATAGTGCTGCGATTTGACATCGAAGCAAAAAGTTAATGTGTAAGGAAAGACAGAACAAAGGAGCAAGCAGTGAAGCAAAAATTAACTGGAACAATGAGCATGATTCTATATTTTCTTGCAAAGCAATAATCAAAGGCTTTATAAGCTTAAGAAAGGAAGATGACCAAAGTAGAAGATATTTTGTACTTTGCTACTTAGGTAGCAAAAGAAGAAACAACAACAAAAACAGCTTAAACAGGTGTGCTAGCAGCTTCAAAGAACATCCCAGAGACAAGAATGGAGCACCCAAGAAAAGCTGTTAGCATCAACTCTCTTGATAGCCTAAAACAACCCTGTGGAGTGAAACATGGACATGAACAGCCAATTCAAAAAAGTGATTCAGAAGACTCACATTCCAAATGCGAGGTTTTAGAAATACCTTTACAACTTATTTCACTTATATTTTCCTTATCTTGCATGCAGAAGATTGATATGACTTTTTTTTTTACGTAGGTAAGGCTAAAACACTTCTCTCATTAATATAAAACAAAAACTATAAATGATTAGAGAGCATGGGCAGGGCCTTTTCCTTACAGTGGTACATAAGGTGCATCTTACAAATCAGGTCACAGACTCAACGAAGCATACTATCACATAGAAGGCTGAGAAATTTAATTTTTAAAGTGGAGTTCTGTCTTCAAAGATTATTGAGAACCACTGCTCTATTTATTTCTATTTTCAAATCCTTAATTTAGCACTCTAGTTTTCTTTAATACATTAGTCTACATTTATAGTAAATATATTTATTAGCATAAATATATATATAATTCATAAACTCCTGGAAGACATGTTCAATTTTTTTTACTGATAAGTGTACATAATAAGAAGTTCAGTAGTCGCTGTCTTTATAGGCACTTCAGTGGTCCATATGATACATTTTGTATGAAAATAGCACTATTCAACATTTCCCCACTTGGTGGCACCAAAAAATTAAAATATCTGCATAAATATTTGTGTCTAGAGGTTTTTTTGTTTGTTTTTAATTTAAAAAGTAGCAGATTCCCTTTCAATTAAGCTGAAAACAACAGGCAAGATAACATGTCATTTGACATTCTTCTCCGAAAATTAAGTGCCCAATTATTTGGCTATTCCTTGAGATGTGGTACAGTGGATATAATCTTGGTAAAATTTAAATTATCAACTAGTTTCTAAACTAAACAACAACGCATACCTAAGAAATTCACATTCAACTGACACATACATTACAAAAACTTCTGTAGTCTCAATACTGATAGCTACAGATTCAATAACAGACATAATCTTACCTTTAGTAATTAATTCCTTGTACTCAGGGTCAAAGTTCTCTAAGCATTAACTTCCCACTTTCGGTACATATTAAAACTAAACCTCTTCTATTCCCCATGCATATCTATTACACCCTCAATTCACGTTCTGCTCCAGTTCTTGAGTTTTCCCTAACTACTTCGGAGAAAACTTTGCTTTCACAAGCAAATATGATAATTAGTACCATTAGCCACCTACCAATAATAAAACCACTTATCAATAAACAGTTGATTTTCAACTAGTTTTTTTTGTTTTGTTTTGTTTGTTTGTTTTTTGCGGTACGCGGGCCTCTCACTGTTGTGGCCTCTCCCGTTGCGGAGCACAGGCTCCAGACGCGCAGGCTCAGTGGCCATGGCTCACGGGCCCAGCCGCTCCGCGGCATGTGGGATCTTCCCGGACCGGGGCACAAACCCGCGTCCCCGGCATCGGCGGGCGGACTCTCAACCACTGCGCCACCAGGGAAGCCCTCAATTAGTTTTTAATAAAGTCTGAATAAGTATTATTGGCCCATTTTTCAGATGGGGAAGCTAGGACTCAGAAATTACATTTTACATGAAGACTCACACTCATGGCTAGTCTTCAGCTATGCATACCACGCTCCCCCTTAACCAGGGTCTTCTCTATCCCACCTAGGTAGTAAACCTGGCGAGACTGTGGTTTGGTAGCAAACCATTCTTCCACCCAGTTCTGAGCACATTCTGCAGTGCTATTTAAATGATGTTTATCTGTCTATCCACACACCCAAGAGTAACTCTTTGACTTACTCACCTTTTCATAATCCACATTCTCACTGACCATGACACAACTGCTGTTAACACCTGGTTTACTTTCACTGTGAGAGGAAAGCGGTGGAATCCGTAGCTTGAACCACATGAAACTGAATATTCAACAGTTTGAGCTCCTAGTGATTACTGATTGAGTGGCCAACAGATTCCAAGACTTGATGAATTGTTTAATTAAGTCCTCACAACCTTATTAAATATTACTCCCACTTTAGATGGGAAAGTAGTTCAAGAGACCCATGGACTTAAAAGGGACCCACATTTAAGCCTCTCCCCCAAGGATCATGACGGTACTGCTTATGCTACTTAAAGAAAACACACACGGTAACTCCTAGGTAGGTAACCCCTAGGCAGTCTCACCTGGTGCCTATAACACTGGACCCTCCCCGTTGGGCTCAGGCCTTTGGTGACCCCTCCTACCTACTCAGCAGCGTGTTTTTCTGGTTCCCACCATCAGGTCCTCTGATTGTTTTATCAATGGCCTTCAGCCCAGCCCTCTGCATTCCAGAAAAAGTAAAGCTCTTCTATGGCTATCTTAACTAAGTCAGTATGATTATTATATTTGGTTTCATTGCATAAATGATAATTTTCACAGTTTCCATTTGAATATAAACTATATTAGCTTGAAATATTTATCTTTACAATATCGTTCCTACAGGGAAGCTCTCTTTCAAAGAGTTTTAATAATTTCACCCATTTTCCCCACTCCCACTCATCAGCCCCAGAGCTTACTGAATTCAGACCCACCGGAGTAATACTGTTAAAATGTTAGTCAGATCCTATTACTTTCCATTTAGAACCTTCCAGTAGCTTCTAACCTCAGTCGGAATGAAATCCAAAACCCTAACCACGGTCCACAAGGCGCTATAAAACATGCCCTCATCCACACTCGCCACCCTCCCCAGTCTCCTGAGCTCCCACACGCCAGCTCTGCCTCCTGCTAACTGTCTGAGCACAGCACAGGGTGCTCACCCCAGGACTTCTGCACTCACCTCCCCTCGTGGCTGGCTGTCCTTCCACCTCACTCAGGTCTCTGCTCAAAGGTCAGAGGAGCTACTCCTGACCTGTCACTACCGCCCGTGCCCTACACTGTGCCGTGTGAGCATGTTCACAGCGCCCACCACTCGGCCGTCCGAAGACAATGCTCCACGGGCCTCTCATTTCTGCGCATCTTGCAAGCCAGGCACTAACTGCCCTTCTCTCTCCTGTGCTGTCTTTCCAAGAACGCTTGTGCAGCAAACAGCCTGGGAAGACCAAGACAGCGTTCCCCTGGAGCGAGAGCAGGCACGTTTCCTGTCCGTTAATGAAGACTCGGCCTCCCTGCACTCAACGGTCCTCAGCTTTGTGACAGTCTCGATCGGCGCTCTTCACGTCGCCCCACGGGAGTCGGGACTCAGGAGACGGGCGCAAGACAACGCGCTCCCGTGGCTGCTGCCATTGCTGCGCAGCAGAAAGTTCTTCTCTGACCAGAAGCCTTGCGCCTCTGACCAACATCCAGGGCACTGCAGCAGACTACAAGCTACAAGCAGGGTAAAATCGCAGACCCCTCGTGGTTCCTGAGGATGACCTTACATGTTGGTTTCCTCTTTTTCTGTTCATTTCTCCCGACTCATCTTTCACTGAGTGTTACATCCTCATCTCCCTATACTTCTCGAAACACTTTTACAAAAAGGGTCGTTTGACCTTCAAAAATCCCTAAGAGGCATTTTCTTATTCCCATCTAATGGGGAAAACACTGACCCACGAAGGGTAGAAGACAAACCCAAGATCAGCATACGTATCAGTCACAGAATAGCAATTAGAGTCCAGGTCTAACTCCTCATGTGTTATTAGCCTGTGAATGTTTCCTAAAAGACAAGTCACAGGTAGTATATATATTCTCTGAGACGGGAAGATAGTTACCCACTGATGTATTCCTTGTGTAGTAATACATGAAAAAAGCAAAAATGGCAATGAATAATAAAACTGAATACTCAGTCACCTGAAAGACACTAAAATGCATGATTTTAGACTTCTTTTATTGTACATTATGACACGTGAGTGATTATACAACAAAACCAGATTCTGCTATCACACGAATAGCCCGTTTCTTTTATGTCTAAAGGGAGACACTGGAACAATACCCAAAATGTTTTCTTTATGACCAGCATTTTTCATCTTTGCATCAATCAAGAATGCCCTAAACATAAACTCCATTAATCTGAAAAAGGTTCCATATAATTTAAAGCTTCCTGCACAACTCTCTTTTGGGAGGCAAGTAAGAAGCATTTTTACTGGCTTTTCCTCTATAATTTGAGCAAAAAACTCAAAAAGCACTCTGCACACAAGTTTGTCAGGCTATTATAAGTCATATCGTACCATTCCCAGAGAGACCGGAAAAAAAAAAAAAAATCAAAGTCTCTGAAAGTATAAGATTAGGTTCTTTATACTAGAGAAATATCAAGTGATGTAAAATATCTGATTTTAAAAGCCCTATATCCCCATATAGGATAAATCTACTGAATCCATAACAGGTACTGATCTATGGTTCAGAGTTCTAATATGCTTATAAATCGCTAAATCTATTACTGCCTAGTATATAACCACTTCAAGGTTCACAAGTTATAAAGTCTGTTTCTGAATGTTAAACTTCACAAATACAGATAAAATGATTATGACCAAGTAGTTAAAAATCTACCCTCCTCTCAAGAAAAATGAAGAAAGTACTAGATATTAAAGAGGAAAACAGAGCTAAACTGAACATACCAATAAGGTAACAAAACTGCATCATAAAGTGGTTCTTTAATTTTAACTCAATTATTACCATTATACTTACTGTGTAGATTATAGCTGCCAACATTCCAACCAGGGTCAGAGAACTAATGGAAAATGACAAGGCAGCTAAACCATCTGCAAAAGAGGAAAAACACTGTTAAAAATGTACAGCTATTCAAATGTTTATATTCAATGAATCAACAGAAATATAAAAATTGGGTTTCTTACACATTCCAAAGGAATAAACCCAATATGCATTACCCCATTCTTGAAGCGCTAACTCCAAGTGGAAAGGAGTTTTTAAATAGCTCTTCATAAATGGATTTGTTAAAGATCTTTCAGACTAAGACTTTCTTTCTTTCACCTCTTAAAATGAAAGAGGGAAACTACTGCCTAATTATTGAGCCTAAAAAGAAATCAGCAAAATACTAGATGCTCAAAAGTTGGCCAAAAAAATGCCCTGGCCTTTCTCAAAGGCAGCCCTCGAGAAATAACATGATAGGAATGCCACTGACCTTGGCTCTATCTTCCCTCTCCACTCAAACTCCTAGTTCCTCTGTTCTTAAATTTCAAGTAAGTTTTTAAAACTTAGCCTAGAACTAAAATCGTAAAGAGTTTACTTCCCTCTTTAACTTGAAAGGAGCTAGCATGCTCCCTTAGTGAGGGGGGGAGAAGCAAACAAACAGAAAATAAATTCAAACATAATACCAAAACAGGAATACTATGCTAACAAGTTAGATTTAGGAAACGTTTTAAAGGAAGGCCAATGAGTGAGTAGTGAGAGTGACACTTTCAAATAAACATACCAGATAATACAAGGAAATATGCAAATTTGAATATTCTTAAATTGGAGTAATACTAATTGTTCTAGTTTTAATACAGGTTCTATTGGACCTGTATTGATCTAGTTTAAACGCAGGTACTGTGGAACCAAATATAATTTTTTAATTAATTTAATATATCAATACTAAATAATAATAGAATGACCCATCCTATTAAAACTCACGTCTCAGTTTTAAAATATAACACTTAGAGACAGCATATTATTAACAAGTTCAGAAACTATTCAAGACAAACTAAATAACTGTCATACATTTTATTAAATCAAAGACCATTGGTGCTGTTACTTTCTTGATCTTACTAGAAGTATCAACAAAGTATTCATACAACTAGGAGAGGTCTGGCATTTGGCTGATAGCCATTTTAAGGTACCTCCACTTACAAAATACATCACAAAATCAGAGATATGAAAATGTATAAAAATATGCATCTTAGAATTGATAAAGTAGAGTGTTCTGCTAAGATATCTGGCTAATCTAAAAGTTGATATTACTAAAAGTGATAAGCAAAATGTACTCTAAAATATGGTGTTTAAGATGGGAGGTTTTTTAAATGTTAAGACTAAGGAGATTACAGCAAATACAGTAATGCTACCTATTATAATCATTGATTCAAGTTATGCTAACACTCAAAGACTAGCAAAACTTATAGGATAATGTTTAGGGCAGAAGAGTAGCTACTAAAGAGACCTGAAGGAGTTTACTGCAGGAAAAGAAGCAATTTATTTCTCAGCAACAGGCTCAGGTACATAAATCCTGACATGCAGTATCAGTATATGCCAGACCCGCTATCCGTATTCTTGCTAGTATCAGCAAGGTATTAATGGACCACAATTTACAAGATGAAATCTTAAGTGGAAAGCAAGAAAATTAAGAAGTTGTACAGCAAAGACTCCAAGACCTAATTTAACCATCATTTAATGTTGTATCTGGGTAAAGAGAAAGTGCTGATCAAAGAACGTAGAGTACCTAATAAAAAGAATAAATACAAAAGCAATACGAATTTTCAGCATAATGTTTATAAAATAAGTTCTCGAGCTTTCTTTGAAAATAGTTCAAAGGCACATGAAATTCTCAGTAATAAAATACACACTCTTATTTGATATCAGTTTCTAACACCAACTATATTTTTCAATGATTAAGCAACTTTCTTAAGCTAACTTCCTAAACCTGCTTTTTTGTTACTCTCTAAAAACCAAGGTCATGTTGATTAAGAGAAGGAAAACTTAGACCTTTTGGTGATGTAAATTTATAATAAGCTATTATTTCATCCACATAAAACCTCTGTAATTTATATTCCACAAAAAGATTACTTAATCACGATCAAATAGCAATATAGGGTTCTCTCAGTTAAAAATTAAAAACACCAGTATATCTAGCACATTTCTTTAACATATTATTCTATATTATCCTAAGTGAATTAAAGACCACATAGAAATTATAAGACCTTTACCGCTAAAATACTTTGAAGATTACATTGTCTTTTCAACATGGTAATTTTATGAAGAAGTCAAGCGACTTCTAGCTAGATGGCTAGAAGTCTCAGCAACACAAAGTTCCTAATTTGTCTAACATCCTTTTAACCACAGGTTAAAAGAATTATGAAGTTAAATTTTTAACAGTGTAAAAATAGACTACTTATGAAAAAAGTTGCAAGGGTCATGAAATATGAATTATTATGGATTTTATTTTTTAAAAGAATACTTACGACTACTTCCAAGTTCTTCAAACAGGAACTTCACCTTTTCCCACTCTGTAGAATTTTTGTTATCGGGAAGATTCAATGGAACAAAAGCACTATGAAGGAGAAAATAACAGTTTAATGGTTTTAAGGACAAAAGGTCAAATAAAATGACCTGAAACTCAATTTTTAGTAAGTTTTTAAACCAAGATCAACTTTCCCCCCAAGAGAATTAGCAAATCAAATCTGCACCAAGTACAGAGAGGTGTTGAGAAGTTGCTTATCTATGTGTTATATCACAAATTTGTTTTAATGGCTTAATTACTGTATTCAGCATAATTAGTTTCCTTTGTAATCCTGCTTATTTTATTTTTTGCATTTAGAACTATTTTGAGAAGGAGCCATAGGCTCAAGATGGTCAAAAAGGTCCACAGCACAAAACAGGTTAAGAATTCCTTTGTTAAATCAGGAGAACAGAATGTAAATATTAGGTAATGATTTCTGTATATTTATATGCATAAAAAAGAACAGAAAGGAAATACACCAGAATTAGCAGTAAATATCTCACTGTAGAATCAGGGGTGCTTTTTACTTTCTTCTTAGTATTTTTCTGTATCCTTCAAGATTCTACCTAATATACATAATGAAAGTAAGTAGTTTCTATTTATTTTTCAATCGACAGCTGAGAGACAGACCGACAGAAAGGCGCTTTATTATCTAGCTCAGAAGCAAGAAGAGACTAAAGTAGAGGGCTCAGTATCCCTTAGATTGTATATATGGAGAATCAAACAGGAATGTAAGAAGTAACTCTAATACTACCTCCTTTCCAACCTAATTTTAATTGTAAGCAAAGCAGTAACATCTATCCTTTTTTGTGACGAAGAAATACTGCATGAGTTCACCAATAAATTTAAGTACCTGCCCTGATAATGTAAGCAAGTAAAACAAAGTAATTATTCTAATTTTAAAAAATTTCAAAAACCTTTACTCCTTGGTACTACCGATACTTTTTATTCTTATAAAAAGATGAATCATCAAACATGTCATGAGGTTATTTAAATTTCTAACTATTTGCACTGACATCAGTTTACTACACTCTTCTCAATCTTGGAGATTTACTTCTCACTACTTTTAGAAAGAAAAGTGATTACTCACAGGGATAGAGCAATAAATGTAAAGAGCTCATTATTTGCTGCCCTGGTTATAAAATCAAAAACAATTAAATAAAAGCAGAGGGTAGAATCAAAAAACAAACTCTTGCATGTTATACTTCTACAATGATATTAACTTATATATCAGCATTTAAACAAAAATATAAATCAAGCAAGAAAAAACTACCTATGTAATATGCCTCTATTTTATTTGAACAGTTTTTTCCAGAGACACATATATATATATATATATTTTTTTTTTTTTTTGAACTTGTTAGTTGGAATAACCACTTCTGTGAATATGGGGGAAAACTTCTATGTTGTATAAAATATCACCTAAAGTCTATTAAAATAGAAATACATGTCACAAATACCTAAAAACAGCATTCCTACTTAGAACATTCAGTATCTATGTCAGTTTTAGGTAATCACACGTTCTGTCCAGTGGTAGAAGAAAAGCAATTAGCTCTCTCCATCTTGACACTTTCATGTTCTAGCGGCTGAGCAGGGCTCCTGAGCAGTTCAAATATTTAATGAAGAATAACACAAGAGGAAACTTGACATGACCAAAAAATTAAAAATAAGAATAATAATAATAAAAGGTTAAATGGCCCAAACGACGGTCAGAACGACGTCAGGAAAATACTTATTCTGAAGCAATCCAGCAGAGCGCTAACATCTCAGCACTACTATTTTAGGTACAACTAGAGGGAGTAGCAAAAGCACAAACCCAGAGCAGGCTCCTCAGCCACCTGGCCACCAGTGCTGTGTAATCCAAGAAACAGACATAAAGTATCTTCTCATAAGCTAAGAGTAACATCCAGAAGCAGAATTCAAACGAGTCACAACTAAATATGTCTATATGTCCTGGGCAATAATACTCAAAACATTTAACAACCAATATGGCAAAGGCACTAACCAATCAACGGACGCTGGCCTTGGTCCTGAAGACCCTGCTAAACCGGCTTTACCCTTTGACTGGGCTGAGGGTGAGGTAAGAGGCTCAGGAAGGTGGAGCATTTCAACTTTTAACAACCAGAAGGGCCCAAGCAGTGTTCACGGCCAAATACCAGCCCCGCAGACTAAGACCTGCTGGGAGCACCTCCTAACAGATGCAGAGGCCGCTTCAGCCAGACGAGCCTGGACCACAGCCAGAGTCATTTTGAAGGGGAGGCAGCACTTGTAAGATTCTCAGGCCTTTACCAAATGGTGACGGTCCTCAAGTAACCGAGAGTGTAATGGGATTTGTGTGGTAGAAAGGTACAGATACTTTCTTCATCTCAGTCCCTCTCAAAAAACTGGATACAGAGAACCTCAGCTTTCAACGACACACAATGCTAGACCAAGATAAGAACCAGAATCTCATGAGATTATAAGTTTCCCTTAGGCTCTTAACAATAGTAAAACTGCTTAGAAAAAATATTTTACATCCCATCTGACTGAGTGAATTAGCTTAATACAGATTATCTCTTCAGGAAGAGACAAAGGAAAGGCTAACAAATTTCGGTGGATATGGAACTGAAATTAATTCAGCAGAACTGAAAATAAGATTTTCACCTCCTACACTCAAAATGCCAAGTCCTATTTATCTTCCAAATAGCCTGTTTCTTCCCCTCTGCTCTCCGTAACTACTCTGGTTCAGGCCCTCACCTCTCACCTGAACTATGACAGTGGTCACTAAGTGGCCTTCCCAGCTACCATTTATATTTCACTCCCTGACCAACTCCCAAATGCCCCTTTTGACGCGTCCTTCAGTGTTAGAACCAATTCACACATATTTGCTTTCCCGCGTTCACACACCAACCACATACACACCTGCCCTGCCTTTCAGTTGCTCAGCAGGATAAAACGCAACGTCTTGAACACTGTAAGTAAGACCCAGAGTCCACCTATGTGGCTAAGGTCATGGTCTGTCACTTGCCACCGGACACCTGAAATGTCACATCTTACTTTTTTTTTTTTGTACAGAGGGAGGGAAGATTTAAATTTACATTGTACTTTTTATATCATTCTTTAACTATTCCATGCTAACTTCAGTCTCTCAGTTACCATATGTTACAGACCCAACTGTGTCCCCTTCCCCCAAAACTGCTATGTTGAAGCGCTAACCCCCAATGGGAACGGGAACGGTACTTGGATACAGGGCCTTTCGTAAGGTAATTAAGGTTAAATAAGGCCCTAAGGGTGAGGCTCTGATCCGATAGGATTGGTGTCCTTGTAAGAAGAGGAAGAGACACCAGGGCTCTCTCTCCCTGCTGCCAGCAGAGAGGAAAGGCCATGTGAGGACACGGTGAGAAGGTGGCCATCCACAAGCCAAGGAGAGAGCTCCCACCAGAAACCAAACTCACTGACACCTTGATTGTAGACTTCTAGCCTCCAGAACTATGAGAAAACTAGTGTCCACTGTTTAAGCTAGCCAGCCTGTGGTATTTTGTTAAGGTAGCCAAGTAGACTAATACAGATTTTGGTACCATGAAGCGGGTTGTTACTTTGTAACAAATACGTAAAAAATGTGCATGTGACTTTGGTACTCAGTGATAGGGAGAGACCTAAAGAGTTTTGAGGTTGCACGCCAGAAAAAGCCTAAGCGGCCTTGAAGGGGCTATTGATAAAAATGTGAATGTTAAAGGCAATTCTGTTGAGGACTCAGAAAGAAAAGAGGAGCGCTACAGAGAACCCGTCTATCATCTTGGAGAAGACATACATCACCACGAATAGAATGCTGGTAGAAATATGGACACTAAAGGTCATTCTGGGGAGCTCTCAGCTGGAAATGAGGAGCATGTTAATGGAAACTGAAAGAAAGGAGATCCTTATTAGAAAGCGACTGAGAGCTTGGTTGAATTGTTTTGTAGTGTTTTGTGGAAGGCAGAACCTGTAAGAGATAAAATGGGATATTTAGCTGAGGAGAATTCTAAGCAAAGTGCTGGAAGAAGCTGATTGGTTTCTCCTTACCATTTATAGTAAAGAGAGACAGCAGAGAGGTAGGTTAAGCAAAAAGGAAGCAGCCTATATCCATATTGCAAAAAATGAGAAAGGATGCTCTAAGAGTGTGGCTGAACAACCATTTGACAAGGAGATTAGTGTAGGTGGAAACCATGGATTTAATCAGCTATCTCAGCAGAAGACAGGAAGAGAGACAGGGTGACACTAGCAGAGACACGGCCAACTTGAACTAAGGGAACAGAGATGAGACAAAATAAAGGAAGGCAATGAGACTTTGGGGATTCTACAGTACAGGGTGATAGTTATTTAGCTGAGAACATGCTTTATCTTTCAAGAAAACCCAAGAATGACCCCAAAGGCAATTCAGTTATCACCAGGGCTGCCACTTCTACTGCCCCAAGGGGGCAAGGCTGTTTCCTCCTCAACTTCAGAGGACAGGGTACCCCCCGCCCTCCACTCAGCTTTAGCTGCCAGGGAGCTGCTGCAGAGTCAAGGGGGCAGGACCCACACCCAGAATCAAGGGGGCGGGCGGGGCCGCTGCCCAGGGCCATGGCAGTGACCTGCCCCTCGGGGGCCTGCAGGGCAGAGCATCCATCCAAGATGCTTAGTCTTGAGCCTTAAGGTCTGAGGGAATTTGCCTTGTTAGGTTTTGAACCTGCTTGGCTCCCATCACTTTTTCTTTCCGATTTCTCCCTTTTAGAATGGAAATGCCTATCCTATGCCTGTCCCACCTTGTATCTTGGAAGCACATAACTTGTCCAGTTGCACAGGTTCACCGCTGGGGAAGAATTCTGACTCAGGAGGAATCAGTCTCACCCATACCTGACCTAGATGTAGTTTAGATGAGACTTAGGACTCCGACTAGATGCTGGGTTAAGACTTTGGAGGCTTGTTGGGATGAAGTAAATGCATTTTTTCTGTGAGAAAAACATGAATTCTGGGGGGCCAGAGAACAGAGTGCAGACTGAACTTGCCCTCACAAAATTAATGCTGAAGCCCGAACCCCCAACGGGATGGTATTTGGATACAGGGCCTTCAGGGAGGTAATTAAAGTTGAATGAGGTCATAACGGTGGAACCCTAGCCCAACGGGATTGGTGACCCTACAAGAAGAAGAGGAGACCCTGGAGATACTCTCTCCTCCTTGAAGCACAGAGGAAAGACCAGGTAAGGACACAGTGAGAATGACACCGTCCCTGAGCCAGGAGGAGAGTCCTCACCAGAAACCAAACTTGCCCACACCCTAATCAGGACTTCAAGCCTCCACAACTGTGAGAAGAAAAACACCTGCTGTTCACAGCAGTGTGAGCAGACTAATACAGGTGACCCTTGAACAATACGGGGGTTAGTGGCACCAACCCTCCACGCAGTCAAAACTCTGAGCATCAACTTATACTCGGCCCCCCAGACATGGTCCCACCACGTCCACAGTTCCTCAGCACCCACACACTCCACCAATCATGTCGTACTGTAGTGTTCACTACTGAAAAACACCCACGTATAAGTGGACCTGCACAGTTCAAACCCATGTTGTTCAGGGGTGAAGCATACATTACACCTGCTGTTCATCTTTATTCTAGTGTGCTGACCAACTTCCACTCCATCAAATTTTGATTCCAAGGTTACTTCCTCTTATGTCTTACCTGATTCTGCAAGGCAGAACCTGCTACTCCACCATCAACACCTGGCGTCTATCTCTTATTAGAGCCCTTAAATATTGTAACTCAGGTTATCTATTTGCATCTCTCCCCATGTGAACCTTGAGGACAAACATCACGACCCTCCAACCTTATTCCCAAGACTACCCAACCCACAGGAGTTCCAAGTGTTAGCTGCGTGAATTAGTTAAACCTAGACCACGTTTTTGCCATAAAATTATCTGTTTTATCAGAAAAAAATACATCACTTAACAAAAACTAGAAGTGTGTCACCTTCAAGAAAGTTTCAGGAAATGCAGTCAATCAGTTAACCTAAACGCATCTCATTCAAATACTCACACACGGTAACCAAACACTACTTGTCTTTTAGTCGCAAACTTCTGGCTTGTGAAATAGAGGAGTCCACACACTCTCCCCTACGTCAGTGTCCTGGGCAGATGCCTTCACCTCAAATTCGGAGAAGAAAATAAAGGCAATCAGAGAGGAACTCCTTCATTTGCCCGCCAAACCTCTGCACCTACCTGGAACTCTTTCCATTCTTATCCCTCTCAGAACCACAGAGGAAACGTCCTTCCCCCCCCTGACCGGAGCCTCCCACTGCCTGAGCACTTTGGACGCCCTTCCTGCTCTCGTTACCCCCCAACAGCCAACACCATCAACTCCACCAAAACAGGGTCCCGGTACTAAGAAAGGCAGGAGGCGACACAGGGAGCACCGCACAGCAGTCATTTAGCTTACTGCCCACACTTGACACAGGATAAAGCTCATTTTCTTCATTGGATGTTGCTACTGGAAAAGAGCAGAGACTAAAACTTGAGTTTCCTAATGCCTGACCCGGCGGCTGACTCCAAATCTCCTCCTGAACATGCCCAAGACTCAGCCACGAACCAAGCTGAGCTTCTCATGTTCCCTCTCCCAACCGGCTCCTCCTTCAGATTTGCCTGTGATGATAACGTCACCCTTCCTGTGTAGTCAAGAATTTGGCCTTGCCCCAAAACGAGGTCTGACTTTTGCCCATGATTCTGGGATGTCATCTGTGTCATACCTGATGGGACTGTCTGTGTTTAGGACAGGGGATGGCCACACTCAACCTTAGGTGGTGGCCAGAAAGACCAACATGTGGTTTAGGGTGGGGCTTTGGGTCAGTGGCATCAGTGGGAGCTGATATAACCAGGCGGGCGATCAGTCACTCAGACACACCTGCATGAGAGGGTCTCAATAAAAACGCCAAGCACCAAGGCTCACGTGAGCCTCCCTGGCTGTCAATACAAGTATCCCTCCAGCTTTTTGAAAGTCCACTTTATACCACTTCACTTTTACTAAAGACCTACATTAGCACCTATTTTCACTAACCAAAAGAAATCCGAAGGATTGCCACTTTTACGAAAAAGGCCAAAAGCAAAGACAACGTCAGTGCCGGTTCTGGAGTGAGCTGCTCCAGACGCGGTGTGCAGTGCGCCCAGAGCAGAGAGCGCGGCCCCGCCAAGCTCCTTCCCGGGGACCACACTCAGCATCTCAGCATCGGCCACCACAGCTCTGACCTTTGTCTGTGGGCATCTGTGCTTTACCGGATTTATCTTGTGTGTCCGTGAGCCAGATGTGTCCTAAGGTAATTGCTTCTTCCCTTTACGCCTTCTCAGCTCAGGAAAGGTTTCAAAGGAACCGTCTACTTTTGGATGGCAGGGGAAACCTGTACTCCAAGCACGTTGTCATACATGGAAGCCAGAAGGGGAATGTGTCCCAAGGACAACACACGCTTCACATCTCGAATCTTCCCAGACTCTGTCCTATGCATGTCTTAAAAGGTTGATTTTAGTCTGTATTCTTTACCTGTAATAGATGGTAACCATGAATATAACTGCTTTTGGTGAGTTCTGTGAGTCCTTCCAGAGAATTATCAAAGCTGAGGGTGGCTTTAGGAACTCCCCAAAGCTTGCGGGTGGTTTCAAAAGTGAGAGAAGTGCCTCTCGGACTCTGCAGCTGGGCTAACTCCAGGTGCATCCTCCATCCCCTTCTCTCTCGTACCCCTCACCCCCAACCCCCGGTACCTGACCTACCAGAAGATCCTGCAGGCTCTCTCTCCAGAAGACAGGCAGGATCCAATCACTGCTGCTGCCATGCTGTCTTGCCTGGGTTACTGAGCAGACCTCATGTCTCCTGCCTTACCCGCCGCGAAGTCAACCCTCAAAACACCACCCAGAGATCTCTGCAAAATGTCGATCATGTCACTCCACGACCAGAGCCCCAGAACAGCTTCCCACTCCTCGAGAATCAAGGCCAGAGTCCCGGCAACGGCCCCTGATGCCCGCTCGGCTCGGCAGCTCTGGCCCCTCTACCGGCACCTTCAGCTACTCCCGCCTCCGCCCCTCCACTCCACCCACTCTGCTTTCCTCACTTTGTCTCGAACGTGCCAGACGCTCTCCTGCCTTGGGGCTTTCTAGCTGCTTTTGCTCTGACTGCAACGCTCTTCCCTCCACATGTGTTCACGGCTCCTGCACCTCCTTCAAGCGTCTTCTCGCCCCACCGTCTCAGCAGTGCCTCCCCCCAAAATGTCACGCCCCCAACACAGGATATTTCCTTCGTCCGCTCCCCTAACCCCTACTGAGCGCACGGCCCGTGAGAAGAAGGAATTGTCTTTTTTATTAATCGCTGTTTCCCCAGCGCCTTGTACAGTATCTGGGACACAGTAAGTATTTGGAAAAGAAGTGAATATTTTATTGTTCAAAATATCTGGTCAAACCATCACTTCTCGTTATTAGTGGATTCGCAAGGAGCTGTTTGCTTCACTTTTAATATACTGCTTCTAAATAAATAAATATCATTTAGACAATCAGTTAAAGCTTATTAAAATCATACAAAATGTAAACTCTCTAGGACTGAAGATGATTTTCCATGCAAAGAACCAACAAATTTCAGAAGAAACTTTAGGAACCCTTTTGTCTGGGAAAGATATTCTGGCTGTTATAAAGAGTTGTGGTTTTACTGGCGGTTCTCAGTCATGTCCTAAGTCAGGAGCTGGCCAACTACTGACTACCCGTGTTTGTAAAGTTTTACTGGCACTCAGTCACGTCCTTTGGTTTATGTATCGTCTGTGATTAGAGCTACAGGAAGAGAGTTGAGCAGTGCCACATGGACCCCTAACCTGAAATATTTACTATCTACCCTTTAAGAAAAGTTTGCTGATCTCTATTTAGATTTACAGATAAGGGAACTGAACACTGACAAAGCAAATTCACCTAACTATATCTGGCTTAATTTAAAAAGCCAAAAAAGACTTTAAAAAATATATTTAAGAGCTAAAATAAATAGCAAAACCACTAAAATGTGTCCTTTCAGCAAGTACACTTTTTCATGACATATCAAGGCAAGAAAGGGACCTAAAAATATACTTTGCCTATAGAACACGTGCATTCTAAGAACTCCTGGAACTACAAAAAGTTACTGACCAATTTTATTCCCACCACAAATTGTATTTGATAATTTTTTTATCCTTATTGAAAATTCTGAGACCAAATTACAAGCAGAAACTTTAAAAAACTTATTAGCACCTCATATATTTCCTAACATAAAAAACAAAATTATCAAGATCCATTTTAACAAAGATAAATGTCTTCCATTAACAGGGACAAATGTTTTCCAAAAAGAAAACTTTAAATGTATAAAAAATGTGCAAAATTTTATTGCCATTACTTTATAAAAACTTAAGGAAGAAGAATTAAGAACGAACTCATTGACAAAGTTTAACTCAAAGGTTTAAAGACTGATGCATCAAATCTGAAAAGATATCCAGACAAGGATTTTTCATCAAAGTGTTGTTTATAAAAATGGAAAAACTGCTAACATCATAAGAATCAAAGCAGTCATCACTAGAAGATCAAATAAATTGCTGTATCCTAAGAAGGAAATGCAATACAGACAAAATTGATGGATATACACTCACTATACTGAAGAGATGTCAACCAGTGGATTACCAAGAATCCCATAAAATATAATCACATTTGTGTAAAATTACAACATGGAAGGTTATGTGGGAGAAGGGGCTTTCCGCACATATTTGAGCACATAAAAAATGTCTAGACAGAACATTGTAGAAAAAAGGGTTAATTATGGTTACTGTTTGATGGTGATATAAAAGGTAGTTTGTTCTTTTTTTTTAGATTTTCTTAATCTTCTTTCCTAGACTTTTATGAATGAGTCCGTATTATTATTATTATTGTTAAAATAATGCTATTTCCATTTTCAGAAAAACAAAAATCAAGACTTACCCAACTAAAAGAAGTAGTGCACAAATCACAGCAAATCCGAAAGTATACTTGAATGCCGTTTTAATTTGCTAGATGTCAAGGGAGAAAAAATATTCCATTTAGTAAGACTTTTAAAATATAAAATATTCTCGGCTATAGTGTAACAGCACTTTCATATCCTATGCACATTTATATTCAACTGTGTAAAGCTCCCCTTGTTGAAAAATTAATCTTAAAACTTAAAGAAAAACAATGTATGTACCACATCTTAAGTATCTATCAAACTACACTAGATTTTTAAAATCTTTTCCATGGTTAGACCTTGTGAAAAGCAGAACACCTAAAGCATAATTAACTCTCCAGTGGGAGAATTAATAGTAATTAATTTACTTTAGTAAAATTACCACAATATTTAATAAAATATTTCTCAAAACAGGGAGCATTCATAATCCACAATGCCCCTACCCCAATTCACCAAAATGGGTTAAGTAATAATTATAATACATATTTAATTTATATATGTTTGTATGTATATATCATATATAAAACAAACATATACTTATGTATACTTATTATATAAGATCCCACATGCCACAAGCCATGGCCAAAAAATAATAAATAAACAAATAAATGTCACGAGAGGGATGATGGTATCATTAAAAAAAAAAAAAAGAAATTAACTTTATGCTTAAATGATGAATTCTTATTCACAAATACCTAAAGTAAAGGTAAGGAGGGTCAACCAAAAGGGATGGGGAAGATGTGCTTTAGAAGTGAAGAGAAGAGAAGAGAAAGCATTTATCTCATTCAGTTTTCAACAGTAAACTGGTGACCAGCCACTTTACCTTACATACCTTGGGTTTTCAAATGTAGAGTTACATAGTATCTGCAAACAATAATTCGACTTTCTTTATAAATATTTCAGCACAGTATTTTTTTTCTCTAACAAATTGCACTGATTACCACTCTGGGAATCATTTAAAATACTGTTGAAGTACTTTGCTCGTGATCTTAATGCAAATGCTTTAAGGTTTTAATAAACAGGGCTATGCATAATGCTCGCTTTTGAGTGGATATATTTGTGTATTTAAATACAAAAAAAAAACCCAAGGTATAAAACAAACTCCTACAACTCAATAAAAAGACAAAAGAAATTTATTCCTTTTCTGCTATTTTTCCCCTGAAATCAGAAATAAAGTGTTCGATTTTCGCAAATACCCTTCAACATACAATTTCGAGGACCTATTAAATTACTATTTACTAACAGATGTGCCGATTCTAAACCACCACTGCGATCTAGAGATAGGCCCAACTCAGTTATACTGCATTAATGTACTTTTAAGATGCTCCTGAATTCTATCTGCTAATGTTTTAGTGAAGATTTTTCTACCAAGACTTAAGTGACCTTGATCTGCAGTTTTGGGCGTGCACGTGTGCTCTACTAATCAGGTTCCTGTATCAGCGTTACCATGGACTGGTAAGACCAGTCTGCAAATGTCCCTCCTTTATGCCCTAGAACTGGGGTCAGCACACTACATCCTGTGGGCCACACGCAGCCCCCTCCTACTTCACATCACACTCGCTGAGTCCTGTCTCTGGCTACTTTCACACTATGACCACAGAGCTGAGTGGCTGAGATAGTCTGTACAGCCTACAAAGCCTAAGATATTTAAAACCTGACCTTTTACAGAAACAAGCCTGCTGACCCCTGCTCTAGAACTGCTCTAAAACAACAGTCACAAGTCCCATGTGGTTCCTGAGCACCTGCAATATGGCTGGCTGGAACTGGCATGTGCTGTAAGTGTAAAACGCACTCTAAATTTCAAAGACAGAGTGTGACAAAACGTAATGTCTCATTACTAACAAGTTTTTGACTATTTGAAATAATAATGCTTGCAACATATTACATTAAATACAATGTGTCATGAGAAATAATTTCAACTGCTCTTTCTACTTATTTTCATGTGGCTACTAGAAGATTTAAAATTTCACACGTGGATTATATTTTTTTTCTATTAGACAACACTGCTCTAGAATAAATTCAAAGTCACATCACTCTCTGAAAAAGAAGGAAATAATCTTTCCCCCATAAACTGAGATCTCTAAGTTAAAGCTACTCACAGTGCATTTACCAGTATCATCATCATCCTTTTCTTCATAGTAGAAGTAGACAAAAGGGATCCAGAAGAACACACAGAATAATATAACAGAATATAAGGCTGTGGAAAGAAATAAGCTGAGTTAAAATAAAACACATGAACTTAATAACTGTTTCATACATATATGTACACACACACATACACACACACACACTCTCCCCATCTGATCCCTAGAACCGTAACTCTATACGTATATGTGATATCCAAAATCAGCCTTTTCTGACCCCCATTCCAAGAAATCGACACCACTATTAACATAACAGATCATAATTGAAGTTAACTACGGGGCAATTTTTAGCAATAATCATGATGGTAATTGTGCCGATAAATTGTGGCAGCTAACATCTCAGGTCTCACTATGTACTCACCAGTGCTAAGAACTTTCTGTGAACCATCTCATTTAAATAAAAACTTTAACTTTTGTCTTCCTTCCACCTTAATACTGAGTACAGCTGACACATTTGCCAGTCACTCAAGTTAAAGAAACAACTACAATTGATACTAAATTTTTGACACAAATAATTTCCCTAATCTAAGTTTAAAATATGCAGTGTTATGAAACTGATCTTATAACAAATCAAGATAGAGAAAAAGTAAGAACAGTAAAACCAGATTCAAAGTTAACTAATATGAATTTCTATTTATCTGCTTTAAAATAACGTTAGATTTGAGATACTTTCAACCAGTAGTCAGTCAATCAAAATATTTCTTTTAATTCAATACAGAACTTAAAATATGAACGGCAAACGATACGGTATCTAAAATAAAAACAACTTTTTGAGACTTAACAAACCTACCTAAGAAACCTGGCCTTAAAACCTTCTGTGTATTTACATTTATTTGCATATACATAAGTTCATGGAAAATAGTGACAACATAATTATATAAAGCAATCACAGGATGACAATCATTATATTCCTTTATTTAAAAAAAAGTATTTGTTAGTAATGTATAATAAACCCCAAATTACTTACTCTCTTGGAAGGAATGACTGTATGAGTTACACTGTTTTTAAACATGATCTAAATACTTGCTAGCACCATCTATCTGGAGGCCACTTACGAAACAGCCCCCACTAGCTGCAACACAGTTAAAAAAAAAAAACTCAGAACAGGGCCCTAAATAACTGACAGGAAAATCAGAGTTAATTTATATTGACCAATCACAAAATGACTGTCAGCATACTGAATTTTGGCACTACAGATATTCAGTGAAATTTATGCAGTCTTTTAATATTATGAGAAACTAATAATGACAGTAAATCTTTAAGGGTAATGAATATTGGTGTTTCTACTACAAACCAGAGAGTAGTCAGTATTAACGTTTCTATTACAAATCTAAGAGCCGGTGGAAATAAACAAGTACTGAAAGAAGTAACCAAAATAAGTATTCTAAAAGCTTCAAAAAATTAAACATAAAGAGAAAGTACTATAAATCACCCTAAACACCATACCAATATTATGATTGAAATAATCAAATAATCTGTACAGAAGAGGAAAAACCCTAAATTAGGAGAACGGAGTATAGTGGGCTGACAACCACATGCCAAAAACTTTGATAAACTGACAGACGCAGTAAGGTTTGGCTTCAGCCTCAGTAAGTTATTTGTGTCTACTACTTGGTGGCCTAGGCCTTCATACAGCCAAAGAGCCTAATGACTATTTCATAAGCATTCCTGGTATTCCTGAACTTGTGTGATCAACGACCTTGTAAATGCCTAAGTTACCATGATACTCATTTAGCAGAACAAGGTATAAAATTAACTCCTATAAATAAAACACAAATAACCCACTTTTAAAAGTAGACAAAAGACAGATACTTCATCACAGAAGATATACAAAATGGCCAATAAGCACTTTTAACAGGTGCTCATCATCATTAGTCATCAGGAAGATGCAAATTAAACCTGTAATGAGATACTACAGACCCACTAGGATGGCTCAAATTAAACTGACAATACCAAGTGTTGCCAAGAATGCAGAACAACAGACATTCCCTTTGTTTGCTAGAGGGAGTGTAAAACAGCATAACACTGCAGAAAACCGTTCAGTAGTTTCTTACCAAGTTAAACATATACCTACCATATGACTGAACAATTCTATTCCCCCAGCAATGAAGTGCAGTGACATATGCAAAGCCCTTCTGACCAGAGAAGCCTGCCTGAGTTGCAGAGTCCAGGGCTCTTATTGGGGACTTAGAATATAGGCACATTTGCCTGAGTGACCAGCTATGATGACCACATACAGACCCCGAGAAGGAAAGCAAGTATTCACCATAAATCACGCACACAAACAAGCTAAACAAGTTGGACTGTGTGGTTCCATGCCGTATTCAGCTGTACAGAACCATTTAGCAATTAGTAACATTAGGGAACATCCAAGGGCCAGGTATTGGTCAAGTGTCAGCCACACAAGCAGGTCCTCCTAAAGATATGTGAGAATTAAACAATATCGGGTCTGATTCACAACAAGAAAGTTGACAGCAACATTACTAACAGTGATCAAAAACTGGAATCGATCCAAATGTCCACCAACAGGTGAACAGATACACTGAGTGGTACAGTCACACAAATGACTACTGTACAGCAATAAGAATAAACTATGAATGCATGTGATGAGGATGAACCTCAGACCTTAAACTGAATAACAGCAGGCACAGACACAAGAATACATCTTCTATGGTTGAACTTAAGGAAGTTTGAGAACTAGCAAAACCAAAAAAGTGGTTGGAGCAGCTCCTGACTATAAAGAGACACGAGGATGTACAGCAACCAAAAATCTCATATGTTGCTGGTAGGAAAATCCAGAAAAGACAATTTCTAGAAACCAACACCTGGAGGAAGGAAGTGGGGAAGACACAATTCTGAAGAGATGCCTAACATCCCCTCAGCCTGGCACTGCTCTAAGTCTCTGTTTCCCTGACACCACATTCTAAGCTACCTTCTTCTGCCTATCTGACTGTTCTTTCTCAGTGTCCTTCAAAAAGAGTTCTTCCTTTAGCCTGTAAATGTTAAACTGTAAAGAAGGAATTAAATTAACATTTCTATGTGTTTCGGATCAGTTCTAATGCCAAGTTGGACTTATATCAATATATCTGTAAATGGGGAAAAAAATGCTGCTACCACTATCATCAAACAGAGAAATTGCTTCGTTTAAAGCTCTACTTCAGCCTCACAGGCTTCCTCCCTGCAGAGCCTGGGAGCGACAGCCCTCCCCTCGCATCTGACTGGCCTCTGGGGTAAGGAGGTGCTACGCGAAAGGCAATCTGAGGCACAGAGAGGTACACTGCCTGGTCCAAGATCACAGAACTACCGTGTGGCTGACAGGGTCTCGGTGCTCCGGCTGGGTGTCAGGTCTGAGCCTCCGAGGTGGGACAGCTGAGTCCAGGATATTGGACCACTGGAGACCTCCCAGCCCCAAGTGATATCAATCGGCGAGAGCTCTCCCAGAGATCTCCATCTCAACGCTAAGACCCAGCTCCACTCAACGACCAGCAAGCTCCAGTACTGCACACCCCCTGCCAAACAGCTAGCAAGACAGGAACACAACGCCACCCATTAGCAGAGAGGCTGCCTAAAATCATATTAAGTTCACAGACACCCCAAAACACACCACCAGACACGGTCCTGCCCACCAGAAAGACAAGATCCAGCCTCATCCATCAGAACACAGGCACCAGTCCCCTCCACCAGGAAGCCTACACAACCCACTGAACCAACCTAAACCACTGGGGACACCAAAAACAGGAACTACGAACCTGCAGCCTGCGAAAAAGAGACCCCAAACACAGTAACTTAAGCAAAATGAGAACACAGAGAAACACACAGCAGACGAAGGAGCAAGGTAAAAACCCACCAGACCAAACGATGAAGAGGAAATTGGTAGCCTACCTGAGAAAAAATTCAGAGTAATGATAATAAAGATGATGCAGGGCTTCCCTGGTGGCCCAGTGGTTGAGAGTTCACCTGCCGATGCAGGGGACACGGGTTCATGCCCCGGTCCAGGAGGATCCCACATGCCGCAGAGCAGCTGGGCCCGTGAGCCATGGCAGCTGAGCCTGCGTGTCCAGAGCCTGTGCTCCGCAATGGGAGAGGCCACACCGCAAAAAAAAAAAAAAAAAAAAAAAAAAAAAGGATAATCCAAAATCTTGGAAAGAGAATGGAGAAAATACAAGAAACGTTGAACAAGGACCTAGAAAACCTAAAGAGCAAACAATGATGAGCAGCATAATAAATGAAATTTAAGATTCTCTACAAGGAAATCAATAGCAAAATAACTGAGGCAAAACAATGGACAAGTGACCTGGAAGAAAAAAATGGTGGAAATAACTACCGCAGAGGAGAATAAAGAAAAATGAATGAAAAGAATTTAGTAGAGTCTCAGAGACCTCTGGGACAACATTAAACGCACCAACACTTGAATTACAGGGGTCCCAGAAGAAGAAGAGGAAAAAAAAAAGGGACTGAGAAAATATTTGAAGAGATTATACTGGAAGACTTCCCTAATATGGGAAAGGAAACAGTCAATCAAGTTCAGGAAGCACACAGAGTCCCACACAGGATAAATCCAAGGAAAAACATGCCAAGACACATATTAATCAAACTATCAAGCATAAAATACAAAGAAAAAAATATTAAAAGCAGCAAGGGAAAAAAAACAAATAACATAACCCGTAAGTTTAACAGCTGATCTTTCAGCAGAAACTCTGCAGGCCAGAAGGACTAGCAGGACATATTTAAAGTGATGAAAGGGAAAAACTTCCAACCAAGATTACTCGACCCAGCAAGGATCTCATTCAGATTTGACAGAGAAATTAAAACATTTACAGACAAGCAAAAGCTAAGAGAATTCAGCACCACCAAACCAGCTTTACAACAAATGCTAAAGGAACTTCTCTAGACAAGAAACACAAGAGAAGGGAAAGACCTACAAAAACAAACCCAAAACAATTAAGAAAATGGTAATGGGAACGTACATATCGATAATTACCTTAAATTTAAGTGGATAAAATGATCCAACCAGAAGACACAGACTGGCTGAATGGATACAAAAACAAGACCCATATATATGCCGTCTACAAGAGACCCACTTCAGACCTAGGGACACACAGAGACTGAAAGTGAAGAGATAGAAAAAGATATTCCATGGAAATGGAAATCAAAAGAAAGCTGGAGTAGCAATTCTCATATCAGACAAAATAGACTTTAAAACAAAGACTATTACAAGAGACAAAAAAGGACACTACATAATGATCAAGGTATCAATCCAAGAAGAAGATATAACAATTGTAAATACTTATGAACCCAACATAGGAGCACCTCAATATATAAGGCAAATGCTAACAGCCATAAAAGGGGAAATCAACAGTAACACATTCATCGTAGGGGACTTTAACACCCCACTTTCACCAATGGACAGATCAACAAAAATGAAAATAAATAAGGAAACAAGCTTTAAATCACACATTAAACAAGATGGACCTAGTTGATATTTATAGGACATTCCATCCAAGAACAACAAAACACACTTTCTGCTCAAGTGCTCATGGAACATTTCTCCAGGATAGATCATATCATGGGTCACAAATCAAGCCTTGGAAAATTTAACAAAATTCAAATCATATCAAGTATCTTTTCTGACCACAACATTTTGAGACTAGATATCAATTATAGGAAATCTGTAAAAAATACAAACACATGGAGGCTAAACAATACTCTACTACATAACCAAGAGATCACTGAAGAAATCAAAGAGGAAATTAAAAACTACCTAGAAACAAATGACAATGAAAACACGACAACCGAAAACGATGGGATGTAGCAAAAGCAGTTCTAAGAGGGAAGTTTATAGCAATACAATCCTACCTCAAGAAACAAGAAACAACTCAAATAAACAACCTAACCTTAGACCTAAAGCAACCAGAGAAAGAACAAAAAAACCCCAAAGTTAGCAGAAGGAAAGAAATCATAAAGATCAGATCAGAAATAAATGAAAAAGAAATAAGGAAACAATAGCAAAGATCAATAAAACTAAAAGCTGGTTCTCTGAGAAGATAAACAAAATTGATAAACCATTAGCCAGACTCATCAAGAAAAAAAGGGAGAAGACTCAAATCAACAGAATTAGAAAGGCAAAAGGAAAAGTAACAACTGACACTGCAGAAATACAAAAGATCATGAGAGATTACTACAAGCAACTATATGCCAATACGATGGACAACCTGGAAGAAATGGACAAATTCTCAAAACAGCACAACCTTCCGAGACTGAACCAGGAAGAAACAGAAAATATAAACAGGCCAATCACAAGCACTGAAATTGAAACTGTGATTAAAAATCTTCCAGCAAACAAAAGCCCAGGACCAGATGGCTTCACAGGCGAATTCTATCAAACATTTAGGAGAGGTAACACTTATCCTTCTCAAACTCTTCAAAAATATAGCAGAGGGAGGAACACTCCCAAACTCATTCTATGAGGCCACCATCACCCTGATACCAAAGCCAGACAAATATGTCACAAAAAAAGAAAACTCCAGTCCAATACCACTGATGAACATAGATGCCAAAAATCCTCAACAAAATACTAGCAAACAGAATCCAACAGCACATTAAAGGATCATACACCATGATCAAGTGGGGTTTATCCCAGGACTGCAAGGATTCTCCAATATACTCAAATCAATCAATGTGATACACCACATTAACAAAATGAAGGATAAAAACCATATAGTAATCTCAATAGATGCAGAAAAAGCTTTCGACAAAATTCAACACCCACTGATGATAAAAACCCTCCAGAAAGTAGGCACAGAGGGAACTTACCTCAACATAATGAAGGCCACATATGACAAACCCACAGCCAACATCGTTCTCAATGGTGAAACACTGAAACCATTTCCACTAAGATCAGGAACAAGACAAGGTTGCCCACTCTCACCATTATTACTGAACACAGTTTTGGAAGTTTTAGCCAAAGCAATCAGGGAAGAAAAAGAAATAAAAGGAATCCACATGGGAAAAGAAGTAAAGCTGTCACTGTTTGCAGATGACATGATACTATACATAGAGGATCCTAAAGAGTCTACCAGAAAACTACTAGGACTAATCAATGAATTAGGTAAAGTAGCAGGATACAAAATTAATGCACAGAAATCTCTGGCATTCCTACACATTAATGATGAAAAATCTGAAAGAGAAATTAAGGAAACACTCCCAGTTACCACTGCAACAAAAAGAATAAAATACCTAGGAATAAACCTACCTAAGGAGACAAAAGACCTGTATGCAAAAAACTGTAAGACACTGATGAAAGAAATTAAACATGATACCAACATGATGGAGAGATATACCATGTTCTTGAATTGGAAGAATCAACATTGTGAAAATGACTATATTACCCAAAACAATCTACAGTTTCCATGCAATCCCTATCAAACTACCAATGGCATTTTTCACAGAACTAGAGCAAAAAATTTCACAATTTGTATGGAAACACAAAAGACCCTGAAGAGCCAAAGCAATCTTGAGAAAGAAAAACGGAGCTGGAGGAATCAGGCTCTCTGACTTCAGACTATACTA
This sequence comes from Phocoena sinus, assembly GCF_008692025.1. NCBI lineage: Eukaryota > Metazoa > Chordata > Mammalia > Artiodactyla > Phocoenidae > Phocoena > Phocoena sinus. The sequence continues at coordinate 83,947,045 of NC_045774.1, read as the reverse complement.
CAAAGCTACAATAAGCAAGAGAGTATGGTACTGGCACAAAAACAGAAATATAGATCAGTGGAACAGGACAGAAGGCCTGGAGATACACGCATGCACATATGGTCACTTTACCTTCGATAAAGGAGGCAAGAATATACAATGGAGAAAAGACAGCCTCTTCAATAAGTGGTGCTGGGAAAACCAGACAGCTACATGTAAAAGAATGAAATTAGAACACTCCCTAACACCATACACAAAAATAAACTCAAAATGGATTAAAGACCTAAATGTAAGACCAGACACTATAAAACTCTTAAGAGGGAAACAGAGGCAGAACACTCTATGACATAAATCACAGCAAGATCCTTTTTAACCCAGCTCCTAGAGAAATGGAAATAAAAACAAAAATAAACAAATGGGACCTAATGAAACTTCAAAGCTTTTGCAAAGCAAAGGAAACCATAAACAAGACCAAAAGACAACCCTCAGAATGGGAGAAAATATTTGCAAACGAAGCAATGGACAAAGGATTAATCTCCAAAATATACAAAGAGCTCACAGAGCTCAATACCAAAAACACAAACAACCCAATTAAACAATGGGCGGAAGACCTAAATAGACATTTCACCAAAGACATACAGATGGCCAAGATGCACATGAAAAGCTGCTCAACATCACTAACTATTAGAGAAATGCAAATCAACACTACGAGGTATCACCTCACACCAGTCAGAATGGCCATCATCAAAAAAACCACAAACAATAAATACTGGAGAGGGTGTGGAGAAAAGGGAACCCTCTTGCACTGTTGGTGGGAATGTAAATTGATACAGCCACTATGGAGAACAGTATGGAGGTTCCTTAAAAAACTGAAAATAGAACTACCATATGACCCAGCAATCCCATTACTGGGCATATACCCTGAGAAAACCATAATTCACAAAGAGACATGTACCACAATGTTCACTGCAGCACTATTTACAACAGCCAGGACATGGAAGCAACAACCTAAATGTCCATCGACAGATGAATGGATAAAGAAGATGTGGCACATATATACAATGGAATATTACTCAGCCATAAAAAGAAATGAAATTGAGTTATTTGTAGTGAGGTGGATGGACCTAGAGTCCGTCATACAGAGTGAAGTAGGTCAGAAAGAGAAAAATGAATACCATATGCTAACACATACATATGGAATCTAAAAATAGGAAAATGGCTCTGAAGAACCTAGGGGCAGGACAGGTATAAAGACACAGAAGTAGAGAATGGACTTGAGGACACGGGGAGGGGGAAGGGTAAGCTGGGACAAAGTGAGAGAGTGGCATGGACTTACATACACTACCAAATGTAAAATAGGTAGCTAGTGGGAAGCAGCCGCGTAGCACAGGGAGATCAGCTTGGTGCTTTGTGACCACCCAGAGGGGTGGGATAGGGATGGTGGGAGGGAGACGCAAGAGGGAGGGGATATGGAGATATATGTATACTGGTAGCTGAGTCACTTTGTTATACAGCAGAAACTAACACAACAATGTAAAGCAATTATACTCCAATAAAGATGTTAAAAAAAGAAAAACACTGTTCCATGCAAAAAAAATAAATACAGATAATAAAATTCTACTTCAAACTCATAGCTATTTTCAAAGTAAAATTATTCTTAACTCCAACAGGGATGACACTCTTATATCCTGATGTTTTTATATTTACTTGTAAATGTTTTTGTTAAAAGACTGCTACCAGCATGTTAAAGATAAACAGACTACTTGGTTTCATAGTCCCACTAACATCAAAGAAAACAGACTAAGAAAAAAATTTTAAACCTCACATCCAAAAGAAAGGAAAAAAAAAAGAAACAAAGAAACACACACACAAAAAAACACAGAAAAATAAATAAGTTTAAAAAACCTCATGCCCAGAGAAATTGGCAAAAATTAAACTCATAAAACAAGTTCTTTTTTTAAAACGAAACTAACAAAAACAAGTACACAGAAAGCCAACAACTCTCAAAAGGCCACAGACAAAAACTGTAGCAAAGAATACATGATAATTCTTATGATTTTTGAAATATATGCAAAGCAAACAATCTACCTTTTCAAAACTGCATCATTAATTATAACTCACATAAGAATTAACTTGGATAAATTAGACTTCTGAATTTTTAGACATTCTTTATCCCTCCCAACTACCAGTGAAAACACTAAAACAAAAAATAACTTAGTCAATATTGTAATAGTATAGTTAATCATTACAAAGCATTTTGTTTTAGAGGGTCAAAGTATAAAGATACTCTGGGAACTCTAAAAGCCTTCTAGAATTATCCCATTGTCCCAGCTGAAACAATATGGGGTCAAGGCCGCTAGCTGCATATAAAATACTCATTTTCCTTCAGCGCCCACTGCCTTTTTTGTCTTTCTCCCTTCCTTTGACGTTCTGCCTAAAATGGACACATCATAGCTTAAACTCCGGCTACTCTCTTGGACTTTGTGGTGACCTTAAAGTAGAAATCAGGTACTAAGGATGGAGAGCAGACAGGAAAGGAGCTAGCTTAGGCGCCTCCTGAAGATGCCTTACCAGCCTCGGATAGCCTCTCTGCAGACTTATCGTATGTAAGACCGAAAAACCACTATACTATTTAAGCCATGCATTTCCAATCTGTTCACAGCAGCCAGGTGTAATTCCTGAGAGAGAATTTTGTAGGAGAAATGGGGGACCCCAGACATTCACTCCTGAGCCATCCCGAGTCCCTGGTGGTGCTGGGAGGGGTGAGTGGAATAGATCTCAATTTGGTTTTGCCACTGAACATGGCGGCATCATGAGGTGCCACAGAGTCCCCTGGGCTCAAGATACACTTCTCCCTCCCTCCTTCCCCTAATAATCAGCACCAGTCCCTCCAGCTGATACAGTAACTATTACGGCCCGTTCACTCAGTGGAATAAGGAGACCAAAATGGTCAGGTAGAACTCACACCTCCTAATTCAATGAAATCATTGTTTCATCCCTGTTGGATGTACTCCCATGTGGCTGGTAAGGATTCTAAAACAGAGGAGCTCAGCTGCAAGGTGAAAAGCAAACATTTTGTGAATGGTTCATTAGGAATATTAGTACAAAGTGCCATGCTCACTTCTACCCCTTAGTCACCAGTCACATGTAAACAGATTATGGGAGAAAAGAACCATATGGTAAGTGCTCAGTGGTTCACAGCATTCTCTAACACACAGAAAGAGCACTTCTCAATTCATTTTGGGAAGCCAGCAGAGTCTTGATACTCAAACCTGATGAGAATAAGATAAAGGAAAATTACAGACCAGTTTCACCTCTGAATCAATTTTTAAAAGAATCCTCAACAAGACAGCAGCAATCAAATCCAGCAGAAGATTTAAAAACAAACCCAAAAAGCCACCGTTACGACCAATCTGGGTTTATGCTAGGAATGCAAAGTTGGTTTAAGAGCAATTTATCCATGTAACATATCACTTGGAGGAACTAAAACCAAAAAACTTCATATGATTATCTCCCCTGACAAATGTATTCAATTCAACAAACATCTACTGAGTACTTTCCAGGCATCATTCTAGGCGGTCAGACATGGTTAAATCAAAACTCAGAGTTCCTTACTCCCACATCGCTTAATTCTACTGGGAAAAAGGGAGAATATTTAGAATCACTGTATGAACTACTCAGAGTACGTTAAAAACTTTCTTATATGGGCTTCCCTTGTGGCGCAGTGGTTGAGAGTCTGCCTGCCGATGCGGGGGACACGGGTTCATGCCCCGGTCCGGGAGGATCCCACATGCCGCAGGGCGGCTGGGCTCATGAGCCATGGCCACTGAGCCTGCGTGTCCGGAGCCTGTGCTCCAAAACGGGGGAGGCCACAACAGTGAGAGGCCCGTGTACTGCCAAAAAAAAAAAAAAAAAAAAAAAAAACTTTCTTATACCAGTAAGAAAAACACAACCCAACTGCAAAAAGGCACTTGAAGCAGAAAACTGAAAAAGCCAATAAATCTTAAAAGACATGCAACTTCATTTCCAAATATGTGAAATACAAATTAGTGAATATCATTTCACACTCGCCAGACTGGCAAAAACTAAAAATACATGGCGATGTCAAAGTTTAGGGTATAGAGCAACTAGAAGGCTATATCCTCCTAACAAGACTTTAAACTGGTACATTTAGAAAAATGATCTGTCATTATTTAGAATATTGAAGATGAACATAACTTACGACCCATCGACTCCATTATATGTACATATTTTGCACACATGCAACAAGAAACGTGTACAAACATGTTCACTGCACAATTTTCAATAGCAAAAAATCCAAATGTCCAGACTGACCAACATGCAGTATATAGTCATACACAATGAAAATAAACTACCCTTTATGCAATAACACGTTTGAATCCCCCAAACATGTGGTTGAATGAAAACAAGCAAGTAATTTCATATAAAGTTCAAAAATTGTAAAACTAAGGACACAGGATGGTAACACTATAAGGCAGGCAAGGAATTAACACAGACAATTTAAGTAGTGGTTATTTCTAAGGGGGCTGGAGAGGAGATGGCGTCAGGGAAAGGCACACAGGGAACTTCAAAATGCTGACTTCAAACCTCAAACTTTGTATGCTTAATAAATACTTTGCAAGTATAAAAGTACTTTGTGTTGAGTAAATATCAAGATTGTCAACATTTACAAGACAGCTGTGGTGGGCAGCCTCTAAAATGCTCCTGATGAGGCCAGCACTTCCAATATTCATGCCCTGCCTTTCTTTCAGTGTGGGCTGGACCAGTAAATCACTGCTGCTAAGATAGTATGACAAAAGGGGGGCAACAAGTTACTGAAAGACTGGTTTCCAGCTTGCTCGCAGGCCTGTTGTGAACTGCTCTATGAAAGGTGCACGTGGCCAGGAACTGACACTGCTGAGGACACACAGACAAGACCTGAGGCTGCCCATGCCCACGACGGGGAGCTCGGGAGCCAGGTCCCCCCTAGCGGAGCCTTGAGACACTGCTTCTGGACTCCTGACCCACAGAAATGGTGACACAATGCTTGTTGTTTTCAACTGCTAAATTTGGGGGTAATGTGTTACGTGACAATAGATAACTAGTACCACTGCTGACACTAGAGCAAAGTGATTAAAACATTCTGGTGCATGATCTGACAGGACAGAACTCGGAGGATAAAATCGTTTACAGGTTTTAATTTAGAATATGTCGACTGAAGAACAGCCGTTTACCTTAAGGACTATTTTCGTTGACCGTTTCCTCTCTCTATGGTATTTATTTCAAGGTTTACGCTGCAATGCCGTTTTTATAACAAGAAATTGTTAAACTACATGGTCAGAGAAAAGGCTGAGCAATTTATAGTGTAACTCGCAGTTGCGTGGCGATCAATGATAACTAGACTTATCATTAACTGTTGACTCCAAAGCTATACATAGAAATATCAGCTGAAGTAACAGTACATAAAAAAGACATAATGCAAATTAGCATTACTACCTGACTATTCTTGGAAGCCATGCTGTGTGATATACAAAGAATCACATTCCAATTTATAAACCTTAGTACTTCATAATTTTTCAGCCTCATTTTTTTCCCATCTGTAAATTAGGATAAGATTCCAACTCTAGAAAATAAAAAGAAATCATAATAATGCAAGTCCCCTCAAGTTTTAAGTCACAATACTAGCAGCTATCCTGTACTGACAGCCTGTCACATGTCCAGCTCTGTGCTACTCTTGACTTACGTTTGCCCATTAAATATTTTTCCCAACAACTTTGTAATAAATTTACATATCACAAGATGCACGAATTGTAGGTCTACAATTCAATGATTTTTCGTAAATGTATACTGTTGGGTAACTATCACCATGATTCATTTTGAGAACATTTCCACTACCTCAGACAAGCTGCTCTGTGCCAGTCTGCAATTAATCCCACTCCAACCCCCAGTTTGAGGCAACCACTGAGCTGCTTTCTGTCTCTAGAGATTTGCCTTTTCTGGACATTTCATATAGATGTAATTACACAAGATGCAGTCTTTCGTCTCCGGCTTCTTTCACTAAGCACAGGGGTTGGGAGATTTTTTTCTGTAAAGGGTCAGATCATATTTTCAGCTTTGCAGCCTATACATCCCTGTCACAACCACTCAACTCTGATGTTAGAGCATGAAAGTAGCCACAGACAACAGGTAAACAAATTTGCATCTAGATTTAGGGGCCCGTGGGCCAAGCCACAATTTGCTGATCTCTGACTCAGATTGCTGAACACGCATCCCACTGTATGGACAGAACACATTTCACTTAAATATTCATCAGTTGTCAAACATGTGGATTCTTTCCAGTTCTGTGCTATTACGAAAAAAGCTGCTGTGGAATTTGCATACATCTTCATGTGGACATTATGTTCAGCTGGATCATACAGTAAGTTTAACTTTTTAGCAAAGCTGAAGACTGCTTTCCAACGTAATGCACCATCTTACATTCCCAACAGCAGCGTCTGAACTCTCCAGTTTCTCCGATCTGTCAATACTTGGATAGTGTCTGGTTTTTATTACAGCCATTATGGACTGAATGTTTGTTCACCCCAAAATGTACAGGTTAGAGCCCTAACCTCCAGTGTGATGGTATTTGGAGGTGGGACCTCTGGTAGGTAATTAGGTTTAGATGAAGTCATGAGTGGGACCCCCATGACATGATTCGGGTCCTCAGGATAAATAGAAGAGAAGCCAGATCTCTCTCTCTCCCCGTCCCTCTGCCACGTGAGGACACAGCAAGAGGGCAACCCTCTGCAAGCCAAGAAAGGAACTGAATCTGCTGGCACCTTGATCTTACACTTCCCAGTCTCTACAACCATGAGACATACATGTCTGTCGTTTAAGTCACCCGTCTGCGGTATTCCGTAACAGCAGCCTAAGCTGACACATTCTGGTGGCTGTGTAGTAGCATCTCACTGGGGATTTAATCTACATTTCCCTAATGATTAACAATGTTGTACATCTTTTTATATGCTTACAAGCAATTTAGAGATCATTAATTTTTTTTAATAAATTTATGTATTTATTTTTGGCTGCACTGGGTCTTTGTTGCTGCGCGTGGGCTTTCTCCAGTTGTGGTGCACGTGCTTCTCATTGTGTGGCTTCTCCTGCTGCAGAGCACAGGCTCTAGGCTCGCAGGCTTCAGTAGTTGTGGCACATGGGCTCGGTAGTTGTGGCTGGCGGGCTCTAGAGTGCAGGCTCAGTAGTTGCAGCACACGGGCTTAGTTGCTCCATGGCATGTGGGATCTTCCCGGACCAGGGCTTGAACCCATGTCCCCTGCATTGGCAGGCGGATTCTTAACCACCGTGCCACCAGGGAAGTCCCTAGAGATTGTTATTGATGAAGGTATGCTCAAATATTTTGTTCATTTTTTAACTGTATACTTAGTGATTGGTAATAACTGTTTATACATTCTGAATACAAGCCCTTTATGAGATACATGATTTGCAAATATCTTCTCCTTGTCTGTGGCTTACCTTCATTTTTTAAATTATGTCTTTTGAAGGACAAAGTTTTTAATTTTGATAAAGTAGAATTTATCAAGGTTTCTCTTACGAATAAAGCTTTTGTGTCATATCTAAGAACTCTCTAACCCATCGTGAACGTATGTCCTTGAATTTCTTCTAGAAATTTTAAACTTTTATAGTTTAGGTCTCTGACTTTTGAGTTGATTTTTGTCTATGTCAGGTAAGGCTCAATGCTGTTGTTGTTATTGTGGCATGTGGTTATCCAATTTACCCGACAATTACTGAAACTGAAAAGAATGAAATTGAATTGCCACAGCTGTTTAACAGCAATTGATCATGAACGTAAGGGTTTTTCTCTGGTCTCTGAATTCTAGGCTCTATGGACCTATCCCTCTTCAATATCACACTGTCTTGTTTATTGTGTTTTACGGTAAGTTTTGAAATCTAATAGTATAATTCTCTAATGTTATTCTTTTTCAAAATTGTTTTTGGCTGCTCTAGATCCTCTGCATTTCCACATAAATTTCAGGAACCATTTGTCAATTTCTAAAAAAAAAAAAAATTGTCAATTTGAGGGAAAACTGCTATAACTGCCATCCTTACAATATTATGTTTTCAAATCCATTAATAGCAAATGTCTACATAGATCTTTAATTTCTATCAACAACTTTTTGTAGTTTTCAGTGTGTAAGTCTTACACTTCTTTTGTTAAATGTGTTCTCAGGTTTTTTTTTTTTCCTTCTCATGCTTTGTGAATGGAATCGTTTTCTTCATTTCATCTGAATTGTAGATTTCTAGTTTTCATATTAATCTTGCATCCTGTAGCCCTGTTAAACTTGTTTATTGGTTCTATTTGACTTTATATAATTCCTCGAGATTCTGTACCTATCGGGTCTCATGTCAGCTGAGAAAATAAGAGTCTTAATTCTTCCTCTCCAGTTTGGATGCCTTTACTTATCTATTTATATACGGACTTATTGCACTAGCTAGAATCCCCATGAGCAGCACTGGTGAGAGCACACATTCTTGCCCTGTCCCTAATCCTAGAGGAAAAGCATTCAGTCTTTCACCTGTCAGGAGTAGATTATCCATAGATGCCCTTTACCAGGTTGAGGAAGCTCCCCTTCTGTAACCAGACAGCTGAGAGTTTCTATCAGCAATGGATACTGGATTTTGTAAAATTCATGCTTTTTTTCGTATCTATTGAGATTTTGTATCTGTTGTGGGTTTTGTCCTTTATTCCATTAATATGGTATGTTACATGACTTGATTTTGGGGTATTAAACCAACCCTGCTCGCATTCTTGGGATGAATCCCACTTTGTCACGGTGTACATTATGTGACTTCTATTTCATTGATTTCCCTCTAACCTTTATTTCCTTTCTTGTGCTCGCTTAGAGTTCAGTTGGCTTTTCTTTTTCTAGTTCATAAGGCAGCAGTTTAGGCAACTGAGACGACTTTTTTTTTTGTTGTTTTTTATTTGGTTGCATCAGGTCTTAGTTGCGGCAGGCAGGATCCTTAGTTGCAGCATGCAAACTCTTAGCTGCTCCACGGCATGTAGGATCTAGTTCCCTGACCAGGGATCGAACCCGGGCCCCCTGCATTGGGAGCGTGAAGTCTTATCCACTGCGCCACCAGTGAAGTCCCAACTGAAACTTCTTTTCTCAAGAGAAATTTAAAGCTGCAAGTCATCCCCTGAGCACTTCTTTAGCCACACTTCATAAATTTTGATATGTTGTATTTTTATCTTCATTCAGTTCAGAACATAACCAGGCTGAAGAGAGGAGAGCTGGTTAGAAAGGAGGCAACAGACCCAGTCTAAAACATTACACACGACCACTGTCCTTACCAGCTTACAAGTACAAAGAGTCTTGTATTTGGTTGATTTGCAAAGCACTGAAGTTATTCTTCTGTCAGTACTGTATTGCATTTTGGGGAGAGGCTCTGCCAACCTTCTTACCTGGCCATGTGTGAAGTCACACCCCAGATCATGTAACCTTAACAACATGAAAGCACCCATTACCCCTTTACATTTACACAGCATTATGGACTAACTGCGTCTCCCCAAAATTCATACACTGAAGTCTAATCTCCAATGAGCAGGGGTTTTAAGGTGGGAGGTAATCAGGTCATGAGAGTGGAGCCCTCATGAACAGGATTAGTGCTTGTAAGAAGGGACACAAGAGCTTGCTCTCTCTCTCTCTCTGCCATGCCAGGACACAAGAAGAAGACAGCCAACTGCAAACCAGGAAGCAGGTTCTCACCAGACACCAGATCGTCAGCACCTTTGATCTTGGACTTCTCAGCCTCCAGAACTCAGAGAAATAAATGTTTGCTGCTTAAACCACCTAGTCTACAAGACAGCAGTGAGAAGTGGTCAGATTCCGGATGAATTTTGTCTTTGTTTTTGTTTTGCCGTGCTGCATGGCTTGCAGGATCTCAGTTCCCCAACCGGGGATTGAACCCGGGGCCACAGCAGTGAAAGCCCAAAATCCTAACCACTAGGCCACCAGGGAACTCCTAGATTATGGGTAAATTCTGAAAGTCAAACACAAGAGAATGTACTGCCATACGTGATACACAGTGTGAAAAAATAGAGTCAAGGATGACTCCAAGGTTTCTGGCCTGAGCAACTCTATTCTTCCAGTTGCTGTTCAGTGAATAAAGTATAACAGATTGAGGATCAGCTCTTCTAGAAATGTTAAGTTAGAGATGTTAACTTCTTGGTAGAAACTGACAGATGGACCACTGGACACAGGGATATGAAGTTCGAGAGAAGTCTGCCCGGCATTAACACCTACTCAACACTAACACTTCTCACACTCCTGCTACGACGAAGAGGCACTACTCCAGCATCATCTCACAGGTGGAGAAGTCAGAGAGAAGTTAAGCTGACCTCCAGGTCCCATGGCACTCTTCACAAATTAGATACTAAGTTCAAAATGACTGTACAATTTTTCAGCAGTTAACCAATAGGGAGTGAGGAGAAACTTCCTAAAAACTCTCGCAGGTGCTCTAAAATGCCTGCATAGAAACAGGAGTTTGACACCTTCTTGGTCCAGCTTATTCTTCCTCAGTTCCATAACGTAACTCATCTAAATATGCACACGCTTCGGCAAAGTCTCCTATTTTCACTATAGAATTGCTTAACGGCAAAAAGTAAGAATGTACTAAATATCTAATTATCTGGGATTATTTGAAAAAGAGTATCCATACAGTGGAAAACAATGCAGTGTGTATATATTTATATATATATGTATATGTGTCTATCTATATGTATACGTAGACACATACACACACCACACACATATACAAGAGCCTCACAGCAGCAGTATTTGAAATAGCCAAAAGCTGAACAACCCAACTGATCATCAGTACGAGGATGGATAAACTATGGCATGCTGTTACAATGGAATATTATACAGTAATGAGAATCAACAAAGTACTGTCACCCACAACAATACAGATAAGTCTCAAATGTAATGCTGAGCACTGAAGAGGCCAAAGGGAAAACAATACATAGTATATGACTCAATTTATATGTAGACAAAAAATGACAGCCCGAAAAATCAGCATCAAGAGGAGAAAGGGTCTCTGAAGAAAGTGACAGGACAACTACAGACAAGCCAGCACGACAGCCTTGAACAATCCCTGCTCTTGATTTGGGCTCTCCCCATCTCTACAACCCCTGCACTCACTACAAAATCCAAACAAGGGTTAGGAAAAATGATTAAATAAAAGGAAAATTCACTTAAAAGAAAATGAAAGTAGATGATGAAAGAATTAAAACTAAAAATTTCAAGAATAGTCAGAGAAAGCAGAATAAACATTTACGATAGATAACAATAAATAAAAGCAAAGAATTTAAAAATAAATTCGAAACCAAAAATAGAGCTCAGATAAAAGGCTAAACATATACAGAAGAGATAAAAGATTTCGTAAGAGGTCCAAATATGAGATTAAAACACAACTGAGAGCCAAAACGTCAGACAAGAGACGCTTTTTCAAAGAAAATATCAAAGAAATTTGAAGACACAGATGAAGAAATAAACAAAAACTTTCAGAACGAGAGAAAAAAACAAGTCCTTAACGTTTCTGGGTGGGCACAACATCCTCAGATGAGGAAGGCTCCTCCTGTGTGCGGGGTCCCCGTGAGTACAGTGCAAAGGGGCAGAAACAAACTCTACCCTCTCAGCCTTCCACGAGCTCCAGGAAACTGTACCTTTGCAGGCAGCTTCAGTTAATGAAGACTGGTAATAACCGATCAACAGCTGGGGGTATCCAGTGGGTAGAAGCAGCAGGCCTCACTTCCACAAACTTTCCAGAAAAAACACCCAAAGTTCCATTAACGTAACAGAAGTTTCTTAAAAATGTCGTTTTGAGACCTTAGGATCAGCAAGGTCCTTGCAGGGTATCCGCAACGTGAAATTATTTTCATGACAACGTTAAAAAGCTGTTTCCCTTTCCACTAGTAGTTACTATACTCTTCACCCACCAAGCGCTCACCAGCGGGGGGCACTTTTATTCAGCAAAGTCCCTCTAAGCAGAAATAATTCTGAGATGTCCACCCTTGAGTGCACATCTTTTCAGTGTTCTGTGTTTGGGGTAGCACACATACAGTGTACTTGTGAGAAGCACCTGTGCTATTTCAGTTGTGAGCTACACTAGGCACTTTTTTCCAAAGAATATCATTTTTACTTGAAAGAACAATGGACAGAAAAACTATAGCTATCCAGACGGGAGTATTAGGCAGATTCTCTCAAAAATGAATAAAGTGAGCCTGTCACTTTAAAGAAAATAAGTAACAGTATTTGTTACTAATGATAAAAATTGAGGTGTTAAGAGAAAACCAGAATTTTTGGAAAACTTGAATCCAGCACCTTAAGTCTTACATCCTTCCAATACATAAACACTTCTCTGATAAGAATAGTGGTGATACTAACTGAATGCCAAAGTAAATCAGAATCTCTGCAGATGTATTCTACATTCCGTACTATTTAAAAGTCTCCAGATGATGTCTAAAGCGGCCCCAGGGGTTCAGGGCTGGCTAAGCATTCCCAGAAGTAACAAACATCCCCAGAACAATTTATTAAAAGGCAGCTTACTTAACAGTGAGCAGCTCCAGCTTAGGAAATAATATCCACTCTGGGCTACATCACTCACTAACAAGGTGATCTTTAACATCTCTGGGTAAAAATTTCTTCACCTGTAAAATGTAGAAAATACCTCCACAAAACGACGTTCATGAAGACCAAAGAAAGTGTTGAATATGAAAGCCCTGCACAGTGCCTGGGAAGGTCAGACAATGAAAATGTGTTGATATGTTAGGGGAGACTAGATGAACTACAGAATCTCACAGAAGGGAATGGATAAAAATAGTGCTTCGGATTCTCTGGAGTCTGCTTAGTCCTCAGCATGCAGAATCAGAGATGTAATATGTAACTAGATAATATCCAGCATTTCTGGGAAAGGGCTGGGCTTGTGGACAATAGCCATCTCAGAAGCTATGGTTCCTAGCTGTAGGGCGTCATCTGAGCCAAAGTTAAAGGCCTACCAGCCATAGCTAAAATGGATATAACTAACTTTATGACAACAACCATTAATATTATTGAATTAAATCTTCTTGCTTCAATTCCATAGTCATCAAGAAATCGTCTATTCATAATTTGGCTTCTCATGCAGATTTCTTCCCTAGATCAGTGACTCAACTATCCTATCCCAAGGCAGTTATTATTTCTCACTACAACCCAAGTTATACAGAGGATCAAACCCTAAATCCCTAAGTCATCTTGTTTATAATGATTAATTTTCTCTCATGCATTTAAAATGATACTAGAAACACACTATCCTTGGGAGGATTAAGAAAAATAATCACAGATCACTTCCTGTAGGCTTAATTCTCTCTATGAAACCAACTGGAAAGACCGCTGAATTAACATTCCAGTGTAGAAGTCTCTGTAACCTTGGTTACAATGGATCAATCCACTAGCCTCTAGGTTCATTGATAAGATACGGTTCATAAACCTGGACTGCACTAAGATAAAAGCTGGCTTATCTTGTCACATGTTCCACAGCATAAATACACTGTAGTGTTACACAGGAGACAGGCCCAATCCCACAAAACTGTTTTTGAAGAAGTGATTTATATCCTGCCAATAAGTTTGCATTCTGCTTAATATACCACCATTTCAAAAGTTTTCTCTTAACAGGTCAAATCTAGATTTTACAATATACATTTAATTTATTCATTAGAAATAATAAATTCTATATTAAAATACCATAAAATTTCTGAAATCTATACCAAAGAAATGGAATTTCATAGGTCCTATAGATTTTAGATCAGGAGACAGAAGTTAGAGCCAAAGCAGCTAAGTTAAAATCCAGTGGCGCAGTGGTTGAGAATCTGCCTGCCAATGCAGGGGACACGGGTTCGAGCCCTGGTCTTGGAAGATCCCACATGCTGCGGAGCAACTAAGCCTGTTAGCCACAACTACTGAGCCTGCGCATCTGGAGCCCGCGCTCCGCAACAAGAGAAGTCGCGATAGTGAGAGGCCCGCGCACCGAGATTTAGAGTGGCCCCCGCTTGCCCCAACTGGAGAAGGCCCTCATGCAGAAACGAGGACCCAACACAGCAAAAATAAATTAATTTAAAAAAAAAATCCAGTGAATCCTGAAAAACTTACCCCATCAACAGAAACTTCTATAGATTTTTTTTTCAGTGTCCTACTGAAATTTTATTCAACCTCTTGATTCATTGCTGGAAAAAAAAAAAAAAAAAAGACAGCCCTTTCCTAACTCAGCACTTACACATTTTTATAAAAGCACGAGTCATATTTATTCAAAGAGACAATTTCGAAAACACTTAGGTGGTTATTATAAATAGCTTCTCTAATCCAACACTAGGGAAGGAGAGAGGAAAGGAGGGAAGGAGGGGCCAATCCACCACCACCCCAGATTAATCGGTTCTGTAGGGTACAAAACACACCAATCCACCATGACCCCCAGGTTAAACTGGCTGATGCTGCAAACTCCCAGACAGTACACTCTACTACTGCCAATACATAGAAGAAATTTCTAGAAAACTGAGATTTTCAAAATCAAGAGTGCAAGTGGGAAAGTGGTAACAAAAGTTATCAAACAATGGTATCAGAGGAAGAGCGCAGAGATTTAAGGGAACTTGACTGAACCTCCACAAAGAAGGGCTGAAAGTGAACCTAAGTAAAACAATGTACGTAACAGAAGTTTCAGGACTACCAGATGAGTTCTATACTACTTATTCATGGTGTTGAAACAGTCATCTCAAATGTGATATCAGAATTAAAAGGAAACCATAAACAAGACAAAAAGGCAACCCTCAGAATGGGAGAAAATGTTTGCAAACGAAGCAACTGACAAGGGATTAACCTCCCAAATATACAAACAGCTCATGCAGCTCAATATCAAAAAACAAAACAACTCAATCCAAAAATGGGTGGAAGACCTAAATAGACATTTCTCCAAAGACATACAAACGGCCAAGAGGCACATGAAAAGATGCTCAACTTCACTAATTATTAGAGAAATACAAATCAAAACTACAACAACATACCACAGCACACCAGTCAGAATGGCCATCATCAAAAAATCTACAAACAATAAATGCTGGAGAGGTTGTGGAGAAAAGGGAACCCTCCTACACTGTGGGAACATAAACTGGTACAGCCACTATGGAGAACAGTATGGAGGTTCCTTAAAAAACTAAAAATAGAACTATATTATGACCCAGCAATCCCACTACTGGGCATATACCCTGAGAAAACCATAATTCCGAAAGATACATGCACCCCAATGTTCACTGCAGCACTATTTACAATAGCCATGGAAGCAACCTAAACGCCCATCGACAGATGAATGGATAAAGAAGATGTGGTACATATATATAATGGAATATTACTCAGCCATAAAAAGGAACGAAACTGGGTCATTTGTAGAGACGTGGATGGACCTAGAGACTGTCATACAGAGTGAAGTAAGTCAGAAAGAGAAAAACAAATATCGTATATTAATGCATATATGTGGAATCTAGAAAAATGGTACAGATGAACCCATTTGCAAAGCAGAAATAGAGACACAGAAGTAGAGAACAAACGTATGGACTCCAAGGCAGGAAAGGGGGTTTGGGATGAATTGGGAGAATGGGATTGACACATATACAATAAAATGTATAAAACAGATAACTAATGAGAACCTACTGTATAGCACAGGGAACTCTACTCAGTGCTCTGTGGTGACCTAAATGGAAAGGAAATCCAAAAAAAAGGGGACATATGTATACATATAGCTGATTCACTTTGCTGTACAGCAGAAACTAACACAACATTGTAAAGCAACTATATTCTAATTTTAAAAAAAAAGTCTATATATAGCTTTATTCTACATTTTGGCGAGCAGCCCAGACAGGCAATGAAATGGAAATATACTTACTGTAGTAACCATACAATACGGTGTCCTCGATCTGTCTGCTGACATTAGCGTTGGCCCAGTCCTAGGATCAAAAGGAAACAATAGAAATATTAATGAAACAGCCATTTGCTTAACAATTATACTTAAATTTTAATATGACTGAATATCACTTATAAATGTACCATTGACTCTGACAGGTATGGTCTGTGCCCTCAAGAAGTGACAGACAAGTAAACAGGCAATTTCAGCAGGTGAATGCTGAGCTAATGTGACGACATGTTTCTGGGGAAGCACATGAAGCAGAGGCAGCTACGGGCCATGGCCACTAAACTGGGGCCAGAATAACACAGTGGGAAGGAGGGAAGAGAATAAAGGAACATACATGAAGACTTTGAAAAACCTGCAGGAAGCAAAATATAGATTCACTAGAGCTTTTGGAAAGGGAAGAGAAAGCAGGTGGAGTGAGGGAGGGAAAGGCATTAGGTTTGAGGGACTGTGAATCACGCCAAGTATTCTGGCCTCTGTCCTAAAGGCAATGGAAAATAGTGATGCGGTTTTGTGCAGAATGACAGGTATGATTTGTATTTTAGAAACAAGATATTTTAAAATACCTAAAAGAACAGTCAATATAAACTTCTTAGCATTCAACCCACATTTTCTTTAAATTAGTCATTTAAATTTAGTACTTTAACTTAGAAAATTAATTCTAATTAATCTTTTCAAATAAAAAAACTATACATTAATGAAATAGAACTGGGGTATAATAGCAAGCCTTTTTGACTATCCTAATTGTACGCATATAAAAAATTAAGCCTGGAGCGTTAAAGTGACCGGTCATTGCAATTAAGTACCAAGGCTCAAATTAGTATTCAGGTCAATTTTGTTCTATCAATACTTTAAGAGCTCAAGTCAGTATCAACATCCCACTTACAAGGTCTCTTAAGGAAGCGTGGTAACATTTAACTCTAAAATAATTTAGGTTTTTCTTTTTTTTCCTTTTTCACCTACAAACACCTCTAGCAATGAATATCTATGAATTTCTAATTAACAAATGCCTAAAAGAACAAAAAAATGTGGAAACCCCAAATTTAGCACTACAAATGCAAACCTTGACACACAGCGCACAATGAAAATAGTATTTTTCCAATAGCAATTAAGACTATGAAAAACTTAAGAGGACTTCCCTGGTGGTGCAGTGGTTAAGAGTCCGCCTGCCAATGCAGGGGACAAGGGTTTGATCTCTGGTCCAGGAAGATCCCACATGCCGCGGAGCGCCATAATTACTGAACCTGCACTCTAGAGCCCGTGAGCCACAACTACTGAGCCCACGTGCCACAACTACTGAGCCCACGCGCCACAACTACTGAAGCCCACGCACCTAGAGCCCATGCTCCGCAACAAGAGAAGCCACCGCAATGAGAAGCCCACGCACCGCAACGAAGAGTGGCCCCCGCTCGCCACAATTAGAGAAAGCCCGTGCGCAGCACAAAGACCCAACACAGCCAAAAATAAATAAATAAAAAACAAATAATTTTCTTATTTTTTTTCCAGTACACGGGCCTCTCACTGTTGTGGCCTCTCCCGTTGCGGAGCACAGGCTCCGGACGCGCAGGCTCAGCGGCCATGGCTCACGCACCCAGCCACTCCGCAGCATGTGGGAACTTCCCGGACCGGGGCACGAACCTGCGTCCCCTGCATCGTCGGCAGGCGGACTCTCAACCACTGCGCCACCAGGGAGGCCCCAAATAAATTTTTTTAAAAAAGAAAAACTTAATGGCCTAAATTTTAAAATTATGTTAACTATATAAACAAACAAATAATTACAGAATATAAAAAAGATCCTAATAAATGAAAAGTCACACGTTCCCACATGAAAAGACCGTAAATACCAAACCCCTCCAAATTAATCTATAAACACTATATATTGCCTATCAAAATCCCAATAGTGGGTACAGTGTTTTGCCATGCTGATTCTAAAAGTCATCTGAAAAACATACAGGTGTATATGGATATCCATAAAGTACTTCTGAGTGCGGGTAAACAGAACAAGTTGCAACCAACAGTTTTAACGACGTACACAATCTTTGTCTAAAAAACGTAATGAAAGAAACACTGTACATATACTACAGAAAAATGGAAAGAACGTTAAGCAGTGCTTACCACACAGGACTGGAAAAGCACTGGGGAGAATTCTAGCCAATGACTGGAAATTTCTTCATCAATGACGCAAGAATCCAAATGAATATACACACAACCAAAGCTTCTACTCCCAAAAGCTCTGTTTCTTTAGTCATTGTTTATACAGCAAAACAGACATTTTAAAAGATTTTCCAAACTTGAAGATTTTTTGAAACAGGATAATTACATCTATCCTCACGCAAGCTCCCTACCAATTTCCAAGACAACCCCACAAGGCATTAACGTACCCATTGAGAATCACATAAAAGTTAAACTTCAAAATTGAAGAAGACCCCAACCTCAGAAAAAGATTAAATGTAGAAAGTCTGAAGGTAATTAAAGCCAAAGGTTCACTGAAATTTAGTATCTTTTACCCTCCAACGTTCTTTAGTTTAACCAAATCTTGTGGCAGTTAGAGAGCATTACGGTTACTATCTTAAAGCAAAAATATGTGTAAAATATACAACATCACTGAAGTACTATTTGTGTATTTGGCTTTTATATACAGTCTTGCCTCCAAGGTATCTGATGTACTGTCAAAACAGCTTAGTTTATGAAACTTCCTTCTTCTACATTTTGAGAAATGCTGTGCCCTTGATACATTTCACAAGCTACTGCCTCCCAAAGTAGAGACCGAAAGGAACTCCAGAAGCCCCACAGGAATGTGAGAAAAACAAGAACTAATACTAAGTAAAGAATACGAAAGAAGAACATTTTAGAAGAAAGGAAAAGGATATAAAGTGTTTGTCAACCATTGGCTTCTGTGCTGGGTGACCCCTGTGAGGGCTGTCCTGTGCATTGCAGGTGTTTAGCAGGTCCAGCTGCTGGGGAGACCGAGTGGTCAGACAAGGCTTGGCATGCCTCCCAAAGTAGAGACCGAAAGAACTCCAGAAGCCCCACAGGAATGTGAGACAAACAAGAACTAATACTAAGTAAAGAATACGAAAGAAGAACATTTTAGAAGAAAGGAAAAGGATATAAAGTCCACGATACAAAGCGGTAAGCGGTTCGTGTATGTAAAACTCCCTCTCCCATTCTTCAAGATGACTTTCTGAAATGCTCCGTCCAGCCCCAAACCACACCTGACTCTCCTTAATTTTACCAGATAACCTCACCTCAGACCAATGGTTCTCATGCAGGGGTGACTCCATCCCCCATGGACACCTGGCAATGTCCTGGAGATGCTGGAGGGTGGCGGCAGGCTCTGTAGGCTACCGGCATCGAGTGGCAGAGGCCAGGACCTGCTAAACACCTGCAATGCACAGGACAGCCCTCACAGGGGTCACCCAGCACAGAAGCCAATGGTTGACAAACACTGACTTAAAGGTCTCTCAAAAAATCTGAGGACAAAAGAGACCTACTCAATTCACTCCCCAATCTAGAACCGACCGCGATCTGTACTCGACCGCGCTATTTACAGCCAACCCTTTCCCTTTGGGTCCCCACCCCTCGGCCTTCGCAGGGACACTGCACCTGCAGCGATACGCTTTCTCTCCTCCCAGACACCTCTCCCACTCTACTGAACCCTAAAGTACACAGGCTCTAGTAGTTTCCATGAAAGGACACACCACCACCACAGATAAACACACCCCACCCTACCTCCTACTCCCCTGGAGGACAGAGCTTCCTGAAAAGCTGTCAGCATCCCAGTCACTGCTCCCTCACCTTCCGCCCGCACTCAGCCACTCCCACCAACTGCCCCGCGGCTCCATGGGGACGGCTCTTCACCAGAACGCAGTCACTCCCCTCCCTCTCTCCCTCCACCTCTCAGCATCACTCTTCCTGAAACACAGTCTTCTCCTGAGAAGCCTCCTCTTCCGTTTTCCTTCCCACCTCCCAGGCTGCAGCCCCTCCCCTTGGGCCAGCTCCAGGTAACTAGCGCGGCTCTCGAATCCATGGCCCATGCCAAGCCTTGTCTGACCACTCGGTCTCCCCAGCAGCTGGACAGTGCATAGCTCTGAATACCGTGCACATGCTGATGACTTCCAGATACTTCTCTCCAACCCTAAGGTTTCCCTGGAGCTTCAACTCCCTGCTCGACGCTGCACTTGAATACGTATGATAGGCACCTTGAAGGTAACTTGTCCAAAATACAGCTCTTTTTTTACATCCCTCACTTGCCCGTGTGCACACACAAGTCTAATTACTCCCCCAGGCTGCCCTATTTCTCTAAGGTGTACTAAGCTTTAGTGCTTCGTTAATCTCTAGTTTTCATTTTCCTTCCACCTCCATATCTAATCCATCAGCCAATCCAAGCAGTTCTAGCTCCAAAATCCATACCGCTTTTAATCCCTTTTCTCCACTACTACCCCTCTAACCCACATCACCTTTATTTTTTACCTTCACTAACTTCCCATTGCCCTTGGAAGAAAATCTAAACCCATTAACATGGCCTAAAAGTGGCAAACAATCTGGCCCCACCTTCTTCTTCATCTCAGCTCGTAGCAAAGCATGGCCCCCAATGCCACAGCTCAGCCAAACGGGCCAAAAGCACATCTGCCTGAGGGCCTCTGTACCGGTCGCTGCTTCTCCCTGAGGCAGCCCTCACTCAGTTCCCACCTCCAGGACCTGGCAGCCTGGCCCTGGCCCTCCTCATCCCGCTGTCCTGCCTCAACACCCACCACCGAGCTGAGCCTCACATCGCTCTGCTCTGCATCCTCACTGGAGTGAGCACGAGGAAGCTAGCTTGTTTTGTCTGTTGACTGCTGGTCTGCTCTCACAGAACGTGAGCTCCCTGAGAGCAGCGGCCTCGTTGGCTGTAATCGTTAATCTCTAGCATCCACATCTCTGTCAGGTACACATTTCATACTCAGTCAGTATTAAGTTCATGAACATACTTAAGGTGTAGCGAAGAGTACAGAGTTCTAGGATAAAATTACCAGCATCTGAGAGTAGGTATGAGGCAGCAGTAGAGTTCAACCCAGACATCTCCTAATTATGGGCCATAAAGAGACTAACCATTGATGGAGGGAAGGAGGTGAACATTTTAGCTACCAAAACAAATGTTGCAATGCCGTATCTTAACTACTGATTTTATTTTAATTTTACACACTGTATAAAATAAAGAATACTTGTTCACGTTAGTGGCCATTTCTGATTTTTTTGATTGGTATACTTTGTGTATATCACTAGCTAAAGTTATTGGTCAATTAGACACTATAATAGAACACTTCTGGCTATACTTTAAGGTTTTTTTTTTCCTTTTTAATCTATAAAGTTAATTATTTCACAAAAACTAGAAACAAAGAAATTATCTGGCTGAAATTATTCATAGTGCCATGTGTTTAAAAAAAGGTGAATGGGGGCTTCCCTGGTGGCGCAGTGGTTGAAAATCCGCCTGCCGATGCAGGGGACACGGGTTCGTGCTCCGGTCCGGGAAGATCCCACATGCCATGGAGCGGCTGGGCCCGTGAGCCATGCGCGTCCAGAGCCTGTGCTCCACAACGGGAGAGGCCACAGCAGTGAGAGGCCCGCATACCGCAAAAAAAAAAAAAAGGGTGAATGGAAACAGTTCAGACGTTATTACAATATACCCTTGGCCAAAAGAAGGCAGAAACAGCTAGGAAGGCAAATAAGACGAAACAGGGAAAGTATGTAGACTGCCTGCCTGGCACCCTCAGTTCCTACGCCAAATGTTAGCAGTCCTCGACATCTCGAGTTTCCAAACAATTATACCTTATAAGCAGGTCCCTAATCGGTTTAGAGGCTTCAATATTTGAGGTGGAAATGGAGAAAGTTAGACGATACTTATATTCATTTAGGAATAAGAAATGCACACTGTAAAACTTAGGATACAACATAATTCATCATGGAAAACAACGTCAACTTGCACATTCATCCTGACTAATAAGGACAGAAGAGATTAAAGACACTGTGGGCACTTCTACCCGAAGACAGCTAAATTTACAGCCGCCGCATGAAGTCTGAAAACTAATTCTTAAATACCTACTCTTGTCTTTCACTAAGCACCCCAAGGGAATTCATTAATAACATTTTGGACAAAATACTCGCTAGGGTTTACTGGGGAAGTGTCCTTTGAAATTCTTTTCAGTTCTCCTTTGAGTGTTAGCACATGCCAGCTTCAAATGACAACTCTTATGAATTTCACTAGTCCCCCATCCAGCCCTCCCAGAAAAAGACAGAAAGGGAAACAAAGAATGTTTAAAATATCAAGAAAGGCATCAAAGTGTTGGGAAAACAACTGGTACATTAAGCTGAGTTAGCTAAAAACAAACAGAACTAAACAGAGACAACTAAGTAAATGAACAGCAGAAAAAAAACCATATAATTGCTGAATAAATAATCGCTCAATAATGAAAGAAAACTTTTTCTTTTAATTGGGGGAAAAAACACTAACATGGAATTTTTCCCTTCTAATTACTGGTGCACATTCAGATTTAACAACCATAAAATAAGCACATTAACTACAGTTATACATTTTCTTCTCTTTTGGGGCATATTATTAATAAAATAAATGTCCCAAGTTTTTATGGGTAATACTTTTGCTTCTTTAGGTGGGTGAATTCCTAAGTCTTGTTTAAACAAGTATAAATGCAATCTCATGGGTTAAAAAAAACAAAAGTAAAACAAAAAACTAGTACCCAGAAAGTGACTACTAAATTAAGCATGGTCCCAGAACAACTACATAATCTAAGGGCAAGTTCATAATTTCATGAAAATACTTACTTTAGAAATTTCAAGATGAAAACATAATCCCACAAAATCTAAACAAATCAAATATTCTAAATTTAAAACTTAAAAAATCTCCTACTCAAACAACAATTGTACAAGGGATAACACTACTTCCACTGTATCAGATGGATAGATATAGATAGAGGTACAGATCCAGATCCCAGTGAGCAAAGAGCCTTGGAGCCAGACTGCAGAACTTCAAATCCCAGCAACAGCACTTACAAACCCCAAGACCTGAGATGGGTCACGTCACCTCTCTGAACCCTGGCTTCCTGCCCATAAAAACATGGATAACACTATCTACCTCATAGGGCTGTTGGGACATTAATGGCGTGAAGACATGTAAACCATTTAGGAAAGGGTCTGACACATAGTAAATACTCAACAAATGTTAGTTACTATCTCTGTACAGTGTTTGGCACATACTAAGTGGTCAACTGATACTTGCTAAATGAATGACTGACCTACAGAAAATAACTGTAGTTTTCACAGCAATCAGAATCTATCCAAACCTAACTACCAAAAATTACCAAATCATTTCAGCCCAGTTGGCCCAATTCAGGAACTTATTTTGGAACCATGCATTACTGAGATAACTGAAATAATATTTCATTCAAATATTTAAGTTCCTACTGCTTGTCAGACACTGGGCATACAGAAACAAACAAGACACAGTTCCTGCCTCACAGAAGGTTACACTAATAAGAAATGTAAAAGTAACTTGCATAATTGAAAAGAAACTCAGAAATTTTCCAGTCCAACACCATGCATTTTAAAAATGAGCAACTTGAAGTCCAGAAAAGTTCAGTTTGGCCAAAGACACAAGTTAGACAGTGCGAATCAAGATGAGAACTCTGGTCTGATAATCCGCAGCCTACATCACAGTGACTCAGAGTACTCAATATGACATAGAGACGAAGACCCTAATCTGCCACTAACAAAATCCCTTCTAAATTATCCACGTACTGCACTGATGCAGATCAAGTCAAACAGGCTTCAAGGGAGCTGCAAGAGGCACAAAAATAACCCTATTATGATTACTTAGCACATTTTCCGATTAACAAAGGCATTCTTCACACTTGGATGGGTGTAAGTCAGTGCGCAGTCTGTCTGTTCCATGTAGTTGTCATATGCTCGGCCTCTATGTGCATTTCCATTCTCGCTTATTCCCGGAGACGACAATAAAACACAACATACACTGCACTGCTAAACATTTCAGTAAATACTTAATTGCCAAGAATATGAAAGGGAAAAATTCCCATAGTATGATGATAATTACCTTAAATGTACCATTTTGGTTTTTCATGTAGGAAACCAAAAATATATCCACTGGTAGAAGTGCTGATGTGATGAGCGCAATCGCCAGAGAAAAGATCGCTGTTATGGTGGAGACAACTTCGCTTTCCCGCTGACTTTGATATTTACGAACATATACCCAGCAGAATGCCAAAATAGCCTGAAACAGAACAGAAAGAAATGTTTTGTTACTGCCCTATGCATTCTCTAAAACTGATTTTAGTCTGTGTTTGTAAGTTCCCAATGGGAAACATTATGTCAAGTAGCGATTCTTCCGGATGTGCAAGCAACATCCACTACCCCTTATAAATTTATTCAAGATTTGTAACTTTCAAAGCCGAGTTCATGAAAGCAGTACAACTTCACTTGGGTGCCAAGACACCAAAAAAAACAAGCAAAAGTTTTCAATAACAGTGCTCAGTTACATATTTCCTTACTGAACACAGTATAACCATTCATGGTTTCACACATTACAGTTCTAACTAGCTCTGAATACTTTTCCCTATAGATCTCCCCAACCTAAAGAAGACATAACCAGAAGTTATTCTATCGTATTCTTACTGCTGAAGCATCACAGAATACCACTTGAATTAAAATTAACTTCTGTCCCATTATGACAGTTCAAGAGTACCATTCAACTAAAGATTAACTGCCAATAATCACCACGCAATTGACACATTATATTATAATTCACATCTCAAAGGGCATTAAACGAAGAAAAGTGAACACTGAAAATGGATGCACGTGCACTGCAAGGAACTTTCCAGGGAAAAAGTACACTCAGAGGTACTGAGGTTGACATCTCAACAAGGTACTCTGAATAGTCGTCTCCATCTTCCTAGAAACTAACAGAGGGTATAGGACTGTACTCTCGCAATCCTCTAACTTCAGATTCCAGCATCAGAATCCCCTGGAGGGCTGCTAAAGCACAGAGTTCCAGATCCAACAGGTCTGGAGAAGGTCCAGAAAACCTGCGTTTCTCACAAGTTCCCAGGTGAGGCTGATGCTGGTCCAAGGACTACACTTCGAGAACCTCCGCCCTAATCCTAGGGGAAGCAGACAGATCCCGAATCAGTGATTCTCAAACTTGGCTGTGTTAGAATCCCCCGGGTAAAAACTTAAATTCCTACCTGTACACCCACCCGCAAACCACTTCAATAAGAGAGTGAGGCTCCTCCAGGCAGCACTTCAAATGCCTGAGGATTCCAACCTGAGGCGAACCTGAAAACCAGGGTTTTAACCAAGCTCTATCAAAGCCCTGGGACACAAGCTTAGTTTTGGCATTTCATGCTTTTCAACAGATTTAACTTTCACTGTAAGCAGACAGGGCAGGGATTCCCTAGAGAAAGAGAACCAGGCATGGCCTTCTTGACTTAAGAGAAGCCACTTTTGGCCCAAGCCATCTAAGCCTGGCTACAGTGCACTTGCTTGAATGGGTCTCAGTAACTAAAGATCTTAAAGGAACAAAAGACTTACCAGGTGAGAGAAGTAACAACAGTAAAGATAATAAATCAGTTGTAAACTCCCAATTCTGTTTCAACAGGTGGTAAAGATTAGCCTGAAGCACTTTCTTGAGCTGTTTTGCAGAATTTAACCCCACCTGGGGTGCTCAACCACTAGATCAACTGGAACCTAAGGGGTGATGATGTTGACCTTTTCTGACCCTAGTGACTTCAATCAATTAAAGCTTGGCCTCTGTGGACCTTTGCCCCAATTCTATTCCTCTGCTCAAGCCCCTTAATAATATGCATACACCCTTAGCTTAAAACTCCCCCAATCTTGCTGTTGAGGAGACACTGCTTTGGGAAGGACCCCCCTTGCTCTCCCTACTCCTGCTCTTCGGCTTGGCTGTGTCTTTTGGTTCAACACCCATCAACAGGCAAACCCAGTTTTTCATGTAACGTTACTTCCCTTCTAGTTCAGGAGCCAGAACTGAATTGAACTAAGCACCACCTAACTAACCTAAGCACCACCTAAGTAGTTTCAGTTTCCAAATTCTCCAACCACAGTCAAGATATAAGAACAGTTCCATCACCACAGAAAAATCCCCTTTGCCCCTCCAGAGTTAACCCGTCTCTCTACTCCCCAGCCCTCGACAACCACTATCTGTTATCTGTCCCCATACCTTCTGCTTTTTCTAGAATGTCATCATGTCCTTATATAGCATGTCTTTTGAGTCTGGCTTCTTTCACTTAGCATAATGAATCTGAAATCCATCCAAGTTGTTGCATGTAATTCCTTTACATTATTAACATTTCAGTTGGTATCAGAATAGCAGGAAAAAATAAGGTGAAAAGGAAAATGTGCTCCTGGGAACCTGGTGGTTGGAGAGAAAGAAACAAAGGAGGAAAGGAAGGAAGGGAGGGGGGAGGGGGGAGGAAGGAAGGAAGAGAAAGAGGGAGGGAGGAAGGGAGAGAGGGAGGGGGGAGGGGGAGAGAGAGAGAAAGGAAAGAAAGGAAAGAAAGAAAGAAAAAGAAAGAAAAGGAAGGAAGGAAGGAAGGGAGGGAGGGAGGGAGAGAGAAAGAAAGCTTCGAAGAGAGAAAGAAAGAAAGAAGGAGAGAGAGGGAGGGAGGGAGGAAGGAAGGGGGAAGAGAGAGAAAGAAAAAGAAAGAAAGGAAGGAAGGGGAGAGAGAAAGAAGACCTTCATTCAAATTCCGGCTTAACAACTTACTAATTTCTTCTTGTTCTGGAAAATATTCTTTCATAAAATGTTACTTATATTAATATTTAATGGGTTTGTTTCTAAATTAATTGACAGATATTTAAAATATTCCCCAATTATTTTGGAAGTCACTGGAAGATGAACCTTTTCTTTCTATCCTGACACAAAGTGCTCAATAAATTTTTTGTTGGACTTCAAGGAGATCTGTACTTTTACAAAGTTCAGAGTGACTGGTATTACTGCAAAGGAAGGAGTTTGCCAATAACAGGCAGGGAAAGGGCAACACAGGCAAAATAGTTAAGCCAGAGGTTCCCAAACTTTTTGGTCTCAAGATCCCTTTACAGTTTTAAAACAGAACCCCAAGCAGTTGTTTACAGGTTAAATCTGTAACAGGGAAGAGCTAAATCGGACTCCAAGTTGGATCCGTTTCTTCGACTTTAACCTTTGCTTTTTGTTGCTTTTGTTATTATAACCATACCTAATGGCCTGCCTCAGGGAACCCGCAGGCCTGTGAATGGCTGCAAGGAAAAAGAAACTAACACATCCCCTCTCCCAGGCTGGTCACTCCAGGAAGTGTTTTGCAAGACTGATGGCCCTTTTACTTTACTTCCTCAAGGCCTCTCCCTCTCTGATTCTGCAAAAGAAACTGGCATCCAGACCCCATAAGATGGTTTTTCAGAGACACTAGTCCACCATCTTCTCAGTCTGCGAGTAAAGTCGCATTCCTTGCCCCGACACTCGGGTTCACTGGCCTGTCATGCGGCGAGCAGAGCGAGCTTGGACTCGGTAACAGATCTATCAATAGTTACTACGTTATAAAATAAACCAAATGTCCTCAACTGTAAGACAGAAATAAGAATACTTCTTTCATAGCAGGTTATAAAAATTGAATGAAGGGTTTACTACAGCGCCACAAACAGCAGCAATTATTATTAAATGTCATATGAAGTAACATCTTAGAGGATTTCATAAAAGAGACCAATACATAATTTTGCTAACAACTATAAGGAAAGGTTTAGAGCAGTCCCCAACCCCTCACAAGAGATTGTGATTTCACCTGTCTGGGCATTAGGGCTTTTAACACTCCCCAGGTGGCTTTAATGAGCAGTCAAGGTGGAGAAGCACCTGGGCAGAGGCAGGCATAAGAACAGATAAACTTTTGTTAAATGAATATACACCTACTGCCTGGGATCTTGTCGAACTGCAGATTCTGATTCGGTGGGGCTGGGGTCTTATATTTTGTATTTCTCACAAGTTCCCAGATGATGCCCTCACTTTGAGTAACAAGAGTAAACTTGCTTTACAGAAACGGAGACTCAATCTTGTACAGTAACGGGAAGTGCAACTGGAGAGATGGTGTAAACCAAATTACTGAGCATCCTGCAGGGGGAGGCTTAGGTAGAGGAGCTCAGATTGACACAGTAAACGTAGACAGTTGGATTATAGACTTTAGAGGGGCCAAGTCTCACCTTGCCTTATGCGGCAGAAGAAAATGAAGTCCATCCTGTTTGCCCAAGGTTACAAAAGAAGTCAGTCTCAGTGTTCTGATTCTTTAGAAGATGACTGGCAGCAGTTCTCAAAGTGTTAAGTCCCCAGACCTCTGGCAGTCCCACAACCCTTTCTGGGGATTTGCAAATTGAAACTAACCCCATAATAATACTAAGACATCATCCGCCTTTGTCACTATGTTGATATATGCACTGATGGCGCAAAAGCCTTGGTGGGGAAAACTGCTGGCGTTGGCACCAAACGTGCCAGTAGTAATCTTACTCTTTACCACCACACCACACTCACAGAAGGGGGAAAAAAAAATGTTTTAAAGACTATTTAACTTAAAACTATAATTGACAAAGCAGTAAATGTTAAACTTTATTAAACTTCAACACTTGACTCTTTTAATACTCCATGGGGAAATGCATACTGGAAGTATGTACTCAACCTGCGATGGCTGGCTGCCCCCAGGAAAAGCACCTCAGTATTTAAGAGTCAAAAGCCAAACTAGGCACTATTTCCAAGAAACATCATTTTCGCTTCAAAGCACAAGTGACTAACTATGGTTATTCAGACTTGGATATTTGGCAGATTTTTTCTAAATGAACAAAGGAAGCCCATCAGTTCAAGAAAAACAACTGACAGTATTTGTTACAGGTGATAAAATTCAAGCCTTCAAATGAAAACCAGAATTTTGGAAAACCTGTATCCACGACTGTGAGCTTGACAATTCATTTCTGAGACATTTCTTCTGACAAGATCAGTAGTGATACTGATGAATGTGATATTTTGATTTATATAATGAAAGGTATCCATATTTGGAAGATCTGCATAACTCAGTGAACCAGTATTTTCTAAATGATCAAATGCATCACATTATAAAACCACACATGGGGAAAGATCCATTCAAAGTACAACGTGGACTTTAATACAACTGAACAAAAGTTCATTGATAGGGTTTCAGAAACCATATTTCATATTAAGAAGCTTCTACTTACTGAGTTTTGGTGTAGTATTATAGAACAAGGTCCACAATGACCTAAGATACTCTGCTTCCAACTGCGTATCACTAAAACTTCATATACTTCAATCAAAATAATCTCTGAAAAGGCTGAATGCAGAAGCAGACATGAGAATTCAGCTCTCTTCTAATAATCCAGGAACTAAAGAGACTTGCAGAAAATTAAACAATGGCCCTCATTACTAATTTCTTTCTACTCCAACATCTAATTTCAGACCTTTAATTCCCTTCTCATTTTATCTTGTTCCCACTGTAATATCACCAACTTAAATGGCTTCCCTTCATTATCTACCCAAAGTTTGCCTCAATTCCACTTTCTCCCAATATTGTTCTCTATTCTCTGAAGTCCTATTTAATTCATAAAACCATACTTTGGTTTTCAGTACTTAAAATAACCTGTTACAAGAATTTTTGTTTTCCCACCTATCTTCAGGCCCTCCTAAAGGCCACATTTTGTTTTGTTTGCATCCTCCTACAATTTACAGTACAACTGCTGTAACTTACATGTTTTTCAAGGATAACTGCCAAGAGACTCCCCCCTGAACTTTGATACAGGTTACCTGCTCCTTTGTTCTCCTCTGTCAGGGAGGAGGAAATGTACCTTTCATTCTGCAGTTCTTCTGACTGGTCTAACAACTAAATTGACATGAGATAGATCAACAGGAGAAAATCAAACAAACGCTTGAGAACATGTATACAGGGGAGAGACCCAAGAAAACTCGCCAAAATGGCCAAAGCCCTCACCTTAAATACCACTTTCAGCTACAGACAGAGGATCCTGGCAGCGGGGGGTGGGTGGGGGGGTGGGGGGTGGGTTTGGGACTTCAACAGGAAGGAAGGCAATTCACATGCACACAGAAAGCAAAAGGTTGGCAAATACACTTTTGCTGGGCCAGGCAGACACAACAGGACAGAGGGACTCGGATCTCTAGGCCCAGCGGAGAACCACCACCATCACGCCTAGCCCACATCCTCTGCAGGATATCTCAGGTGATGACTCTATTTTGGGAACAAGCCCCTTACCTAAAATTCTCCCAGCAGCTAAGACAGAGGTAAAAAAGAAAGATTTCCCGAGTCTTCTGTTTCTTACATATAATCAGCCTGAACTAACCATCAAGCCAGAGAGCCATTTTGGGGCGCCAAATTTTGCTCCGCTACAAAGTCAAGTGAATACGAGGGTATGGAAAAGCCAGTGAACTCTCCAAGTACAAGTTTTGGAAACCACAGCCAACCTTCACGGTTTCCACTTTTCTCCAAGCAGAATAAAGTGTGCTCCGGGGTAAAGGCATTATTACTTTCCGGGCGCGGGGTAAAGGCAACAAGAGAAGCCTTTTCAAGTTTTCGCACTTTGGAGGGGCGAGTAGTTTCCGCTGCAACACCTACTGGAAAAACAGACTATAACACAGAGGTTGCAAACACGGTAGTGGAATCAAGAAAGTGAAGTAAAATGAGACAAGTCTTGATTTCAACAAGTGAAGTAAACAGTTTTTTGGTTTGATTTTATTGTTTTCCTAATGCAAAGCGGCAAAATACTTTGGGGCAGATAGTTGTCCTGTTGAAGCAACAACAGGATGCGCTGGAGACCACGAGGGAAGAGCGAGACTGGGGAAGGGTACGAAGAGAAATAAACTGAATTCCCAAATAAAAGGGTTTTAATATGGGTTAGGGAAGTACAACCTAGGCCATTTGGCCCATTAAGGCCCACGTTTTGCTCACTGGAGAAGCAGGAACCAGGGGGCTGGGAAGGAGGCACCTGAAGTCAGGTGGGTACACTGACCCTGACACTGGCAGTGACCAGGGCCCCAGCTCCGCCCTGCACAGGCTTTCGCCCATTAGAGACCAGGAAGGAACGCGAAACCCAGCGTCAGAACGAACACCGCACGTCACCAAGGCAGGGTCTCACAATGGGGAGAGAAGGCTGAAGACGCCCCATCCTAAGGGAAGGGACAAGGTGGACCACTCAGAGGGGCAGAGAAACCCCCCTCCCGGGGCGACGACGCGGCGCCCACGGGACTCGAGCAGGCGGGCGCTCCCGGCTCCCAGGGCCCCTCCTCTCCCCGGGCCCCCATACCCAGGTGCGCCAGCGCAGAGTCCGGGTCAGGAGGCAGCCACCAGCCGAGGGGACCACCCCGCGCGGGCAACGAGGGGCCGGCGCGCCCCTCACCGCGGCCCAGCCCAGGGCCCCCGCAGCCCCCGCAGGAGCGGGCGGGGCGGGGCAAGGAGGGTCCCGGCCCCGGAGACCAACGGCGGGGCTGCCCCTCCCCCGTCCAGGCCCTGGGGAACTCCAAGCGTCTCCCCTACCAGGAGCAGGAGGCCGAAGATGCACCAGCCGATCACCAGCTCGGCTGACGCCGCACCCGCCGCCGCCGCCGCCGCCGCCATCTTCGCTTCCGGCCGGGACAGCCCCGGCGAAGAGTGGAAAGGGAGGGGAGAAGGGAGCGAGCGCAGGACTCGGCCCCGCGGACCCTAAAGGTTAAAGGGGCGGAGGGGCGGAGCGCCTGGTTGCCTAGGAGACCAGACCCGCGAGCGGCCCCTGGCGACAATCGGCCGGGGGCGGGGCGCGTCCGGGACGCCGTGACTTCACGCGCTGCCGGCTGCGGGGCGGGGCGGGGTTTCTGAGGAGGCGTGGTCTCCCGGCTACGTCACCTCTGTGGAATACTTAATTAGGTCCTGGCTACTGAACCGGAAAAGCTAGGAGCCCACGCGCGGCGCAGGTGTTGTTTCTGCAGAGCCCGGCCGCCTTGGGGGCTTCCCCTGCCGCTGTAAAGGAGGAAGCTCCCTAGTGTCCAAGGCAGAAGTCCTCCCCAGGTTGCAGGCATGGCGGACTATGAAGGGAACGTTTCCCAGCTGCCCAAATGACCTTCTGATTTGCTGGCACCGGGGCCCAGCCTGAGTAGCTGCTGGGCTGGACGCTGCCTTATCATGTGATGTTATGGCCTTTATATTTAGATCTCTACATTCCTGTAAATTTCCATGATGACTTTATACCCTAAACGTACTTGACTCTGTGAACATATCAGAATGAAATCGCAGCTTCTCGTGATGTTCATAAATAAGTGAGCAAGGTACCGCCATAGGCCCATAGTGAAGCCCACGGAATGGTTCCGGGGTGGCTTGCCTGGGTCCATGGAGCGTGGGTACATCGTTAACCACTGAATTGAGCAAACGTATTTGTAGTCACAACACAACTTTATGGATGAAGCCCACATCTCTTGACAATGCATTATGTGGTTATGTTACCCCAGACCTGTTTCAGGCTGGAATCCTGCTGAAGGGAAGGGCAAAATGAGGAGGGAAGAAGAAAATCGAGAAGAGTTTTACTGTGAATTGTACCATCCAAGGTGGTTTCCTGCTCTCTGAACTTGTGAGTGTTTGAATGTGACTTTTCCTCCTGTGGGCCATTCACTTCTGGGGAGGCCTCTCTCCTATAGTTTCCTCAAAGTGAATAGAGACATCTCTACTCCAGCTAGCCACTTAAAATTCCCTCACCTGCTGCAGGGCATACTGTGGTCACTTAAACTTCTGCCTCTTCCTGCTAAGGTCTCCTAATCCTCTCCTGAAGGCCCGCTGGCTTGGAGGAGAAATTTAAGACAACGGCAGGCCAGTTTCCCCCCTTCTCACACACCGCCCAAATCCCCTGTACACCACATGATCCGTATGGCTTGCACCAATAACCTTTGAGAGCGCAGGCCGTTCCCAATGTAGCTGCCTTGTCCTAGTTCTAATATTAAAGCTCTCAGCCCTTCTTGGATATCCCAGAGGGAGTCAGCTGAACTCCAGAGTCGGCTGAAGTTCTCCCATGCCTAAGTTGGGTACCAGCCCTCTCTCAGATGCAAGGCCCATATGTCAGATTTCCCAAGTAGCTCCCTCGAGACCTCCCTTACTAGGCTAGGGATTAGATGGCAACATGTCACCTCAGCCTTCCACACACATATCACTTCTTGGAGTTAGAAATGGGAATTCATAGACCAGCACCAATTCTCAGAGGAGAAATCTCTTCAATTTCTCTTCTCCCCCTCCAGTCCATTTATTACTATTTTATTTGGCTGAAGGGCCAAGAATTTAAACTCCTCTTACATCCCTTTTTAACTCTGTATGTGAAGGAGAATTTATGGTTAGGAGGGGAGTTCAAGAATTAAAGATCATAATCTCCCTACCACTTTAAATTTTATGTGAAGCTGGTGATTTTTTTTCAAGACTAGAATGAACCATTTTTTTTGTTGTTTTTTTTGTGTTTTTTTTTTTGCGGTACACGGGCCTCTCACTGCTGTGGCCTCTCCCGTTGCGGAGCCCAGGCTCCGGACGCGCAGGCTTAGCGGCCATGGCTCACAGGCGCAGCCGCTCCGCGGCATGTGGGATCTTCCCAGACCGGGTCACGAACCCGTGTTCCCTGCATCGGCAGGCGGACTCTCAACCACTGCGCCACCAGGAAAGCCCTAGAATGAACCATTTTTAATAGCTGAGGTACTGGGTTGGCCAAAAGGTTCGTTCAGTTTTTTCCAGAAGATGGCTCTAGTAGCGCATAGTTATCTTTAACTTCATTCGAAACAATTTTGTTAGGTCGTATGTGACAGCTGTCACATCAGCGTGCATTTTAAAAAAAGACATCAAAATTGGTGGATTTTTGTGTAGCCATTTTAATATTGAATATGGAAGAAAAAAGCACCATTTCCGGCATATTATGCTTTATTATTTCAAGAAAGGTAAAAACGCAACTGAAACACAGAAAACGATTTGTGCAGTGTATGGAGAAGGTGCTGTGACTGATCGAACATGTCAAAAGTGGTTTGAGAAATTTCGTGCTGGAGATTTCTCGCTGGACGATGCTCCATGATCGTGTAGACAGTTGAAGTTGATAGCGATCAAATCGAGACATTGAGAACAGTCAATATTATATCACACGGGAGATAGCTGACATACTCAAAATATACAAATCAGTTGTTGAAAATCATTTGCACCAGCGTGGTTATGTTAATCGCTTTGACGTTTGGGTTCCATATAAGTTAAGCGAAAAAAAACCTTCTTGACCATATTTCCGCATGCGATTCTCTATTGAAACGTAATGAAAAGTTTCCATTTTTAAAACAAATGGTGACGGGCGATGAAAAGTGGACACTGCGCGACAATGTGGAATGGAAGAGAGCGTGGGGCAAGGGAAATGAACCACTACCAACCACATCAAAGGCCGGCCTTCATCCAAAGAAGGTGATGTTGTGTATATGGTGGGACTGGAAGGGAGTCCCCTATTATGAGCTCCTTCCGGAAAACCAAACGAATCGTTCCAACAAGTACTGCTCCCGACTAGACCAACTGAAAGCAGAACTTGACGAAAAGCGTCCAGAATTAGTCAACAGAAAACGTATAATCTTCCAGCAGGAAAGCACAAGACCACATGTTTCTTTGATGACCAGGCAAAAACTGTTACAGCTTGGCTGGAAAGTTTTGATTCATCCACCATATTCACCAGACATTGCACCTTCAGATTTCCATTTATCTCAGTCTTTACAAAATTCTCTTAATGGAAAAAATTTCAATTCCCTGGAAGACTGTAAAAGGCACCTGGAACAGTTCTTTGCTCAAAAAGATAAAAAGTTTTTGGAAGATGGAATTATGAAGTTGCATGAAAAATGGCAGAAGGTAGTGGAAAAAAGGGGTGACTATATTGTTCAATAAAGTTCTTGGTGAAAATGAAAAATGTGTCTTTTATTTTTACTTAAAAACCGAAGGCACTTTTTGGCCAACCCAGTACCTTCCATTGAATTCAGCTTATTTAATAAATTGGGTTCACTCTTTTGCTGACTCTGAACACCTAAGTGTTGGGGTAGCATTGAGCAGTAGCTTAACTTTCAAGTTGGAAAAGCCTTGTAAACCTGTGTTGCTGATGAGAGAGTGACTAGTTATAAGGATAGTAGTGGTTTGAATCAGGAAGATTGGGAGAAAGGGAAAAGAGAAAGTGACACACCTGAACAGGTAGAAAAGGGCACGTCAGCCCATCTTTCCATTATTCCACCCAATCAGGATGTACTATTCATTCAGCATATGACCAGACCAGTGAGGACTGAACACACTCTCCTGAGTGATGTTCTTAAACCTAGGAAGCCTTACATTACAGACCAGAGTTCTTGAAAAATAATAACCATCTTGGGCTTCCCTGGTGGCGCAGCGGTTGAGAGTCTGCCTGCCGATGCAGGGGACACGGGTTCATGCCCCAGTCCAAGAAGATCCCACATGCCGCGGAGTGGCTGGGCCCGTGAGCCATGGCTGCTGAGCCTGCGTGCCTGGAGCCTGTGCTCCGCAACGGCAGAGGCCACGACAGTGAAAGGTCCATGTACCACACAAAAAAAATAATAATAACCATCTTTATTGGTTGTTGATAATTACAAAAGGAATACATGCTCATTAATAAAATTTCCAAACATGAATAATTTAGAAAGTAAAAGGCTCCTAATAAACGAACACAATCTTCCTCACCCCCAGATACTTGCCTTTAAGAGTTTCAAGGCTTTTTGTATGCACATTGTAATATACTCCATGAGGATGTAAAAACCCAATAGACAGTCCTTTCCTGCTCCCCTGATGCTATAGATTGAATATTTGAATATGTGCTCACCCGCCCCACATCCATATATTAAATTCTAAGACTCAAGGTGATGCTATTTGGAGGTAGGGCCTGTAGGAGGTGCTTATGTCAGGAGGGCGAAGCCCTCAGGAATGGTCAGTGCCCAACTCCAGAGAGCTCTTCAGCCCCTTCTGCTATGTGAAGTTAAATGAGAACATAGCCCCAGCCAAACACTGAATCTGTCACCACTTTGATCTTGGACTTTCCAGCCTCCAGAACTGTAAGAAAAAATTTCTGCTGTCTCTAAGCCACCCAGTTTATGGTATTTTTGTCAAAGCAGCCCAAATTGACTAAGACGCTTGGAATTACTGTAGAAGCCCTTGCCGTACCCCACACCCAACAAATCATGGGAAGGTACCAGGATTTCTGTGGATGTTGTTCCATTTTAAGGTCAAAGAAATGGCCATGTGTAGCTCGTCACTCCCAAGGGGTTTAATAAGAGGAGATGTTGTAGGAAAACATAGGCCTATCCAAACCTAGAGCCCCTTGACTATATGTAGAGGGCTAGAGGCCTTTGGAGGAAGGCAATGTGTGCAAGGGAGCAATTCTCCTTCCCCTCGTTCTTCTGTCTCTCAGATTTTGAATAGTCTTTCCCTAAAGCCAGTGGGACAAGATTACACAAGAGAATCACCCATCAGGTTGAAGGGTGTGACCTGAATTTTGGGAGAGGCCCGGCATCACTGCAGGTGCGAAGGGTGACTGACTCACAGGGGTGCCTGGTGCTGAGCTGGGATAAAGAGATTGCTGAGGAGCATCTTGGTGCAGAAAGGGTGTGGGTGAGCTTCTTCCCATCCACCCCTCCCCGGCCCCCCCCTAGGCTAGCTCAATCAACTCACCCTGAAGGCTTTGGTGGACGCCCCTGAGAACTACCCTCTCCCACGGGCTTATTTGTGTGGAAGGCTAAGGAGAGCTGCAACAACCTCCCCTGGTGGAGGCCTTCCAGAGAATTCTCTTGGCAAGACAGGAACCCGTGGACAGCAGGAAGCTGGTGGAGTGGCCCAAGTGAGAAAACAGACCAGGCCGTGACAACCTATAGAAAGGTTATCTTGACACCAAAACCAGACAAAGACAGAAGGAAAGAAGAAAACTACAGTGAACATAGATGCCAAAACTCTCAACAAAAGAGCTCATGAGGGCTTCCCTGGTGGCGCAGTGGTTGAGAGTCCGCCTGCCGATGCAGGGGACAAGGGTTCGTGCCCCTGTCCGGGAGGATCCCACATGCCGCAGAGCGGCTGGGCCTGTGAGCCATGGCCGCTGAGCCTGCGTGTCCAGAGCCTGAGCTCCGCAACGGGAGAGGCCACAGCAGTGAGAGACCCGTGTACCGCAAAAAAAAAAGAGCTCATGAAGCACAAACCATCACTCCTCTCAGCCCTATCCCAACGGCACTCAAGAGGCTCCCCTCCTCGAGCTGGGGGATGGAGGGCAGGTGTGGGAAACAGGAGGCACAAGAATGGTTCCTCATTCATTCCCTTTACAAGGTCCTTACAAGGTCCATAACCAAAGATAGGATTATGATCAAGTGACAAGTACTGTGATCAACAAGTTCCTACTGTATAGTACAGGGAACTATAGTCAATATCCTGTAATAAACCATAACAGAAAAGAATCTGAAAAAGGATATATATATGGATATATATATGTATTACTGAATCACTTTACTGTACACCAGAAACTAACACAACATTGTAAATTAACTATACTTCAATTAAAAAAAATTTAATGGTAAAAACAAAATGAAAAACATGTACTGTGAGGTAGAATTTATAGAAATAATCTTACATAGGAATTGGTAGAAAGAAGAAAAGAAAATTGTAAGTTTTAATTAAAAGGAAAGAAGAACAGGCTGGAAGAAAAATTTATGCCAATGGGATAGAAAGAAAAAAAAGTAGGATATAGAGGCTTAACTTGGCCTAGAACTGGTGAGTAGAAGGGTGAATGAGTCAGAAACACATGAGGGTCAGGGGCTGTGGAGGGGTCAGCAATGTAAAAGAGTCCCATCGCAATGACTGCAGGCCTTAGGCCCAGCAAACAGAGTCAACCTACCCGCGTAATGGTAACTGTACAGGTTGCTATGGCCTGCACCCTGAAATCACATTTAGACCATAAGGAAATCTAGTTATGTATCCAGGTTAACTGTGTGTATTACACCACTGGATTTTAACATGTTGTGTTTCAAAAATAGCTGCTTTTTACACATCACTGAAAAAAATTTTATTACCTTGTTGGAAATTTAAAATATCAGACTGTCCTTCCAAATAAGATGCTTGAAAACCCTCAAAATTTGTCTTCTTGTCCTATTTTCTGTCCCTCTCTTGCTAACCAATAATCCTCCTTCTGACTGACAAATACTTCTCTAGCTATTTTAACACCTGCAGTCAGGTTACAGTTAAGCCTTTCTGGCCTCAGATCCCAGTGACTTTGCACATGTCTGTCCTGCTCCATTGCATGCTGATTTAGAACTTATCTCTGTTGGGCTCCGTGTTGTGCCTACACGTTATCTTCCATCCAAATGATTTAACAATGATCCAGGGGGAACGTTTCCATGGACCTGAGGAAGTTTGATCAAGCCTTTTCCTCCCCTTTCACTGTCATTCACCTGAATTGGTCATCACAACCCCGAGAAGTTCTTTTCTTTGTGGAAGTGCTTACAATATGTTTATAAGGTAATTGGCACCTATGGTTGAGAGCCCATTTGGTTCTGCTAGAACATTTGCTCATTTGTATGTAAACCAGTGGGGGCCAGAGGTTTTTGCACAAGAGCCAATCCATGAAAAATTAAAAGTCTATGCTCTCCGTTTCTTCATTTAAAATCAAAAGAGCTTTTTCTTGAGTCCCAAAGTATATGTTATACTCAAAAAACATGGTTCACCTATTGCACTGTGTAGAAAACTGACAAAAACGAAAATGACACTGAAATGTTAATATATGAGTGTTTTTGATTTGTGGACACAGAGGCAATTTTCCAATTTCTCATTCTAAAAGTAGACTGCACACAGTATCATAATGTGAATTGTGAAATTCGCATTTCCATATTTCTGCAATTATAAACTCTTAATGGATACCATCTGTGTACTTCTAATGGAACAAACATTCTCACATGAACTGGTGACCCAAGTTAGTTTTTCTTCTTAAGATTTTTCTTCTGGTGATGCAAGAAATGATTTATTCATAGTCTAGACATGTTAAAATATTCATGTAATATCAATACCTTCAAGTGTTTTTCATTGTGTCAATTCCCAAGCCTGGTGTTTATGTACTTTAAGGTATAAAAAATAAATTTAGTTATACAACTTAAACATAAAGTAATGTCAAAGTCAGTTTATGAGTGGAAATTACAATAAAAACTGATTTTAAATTTATGATGTTTAAAAGTGATCCATAGCACAGTCAATAATTTTAACAAAGGAAGCATGTATTTTTCATTTGTAGCATATGCTGCTCCTTTTTCTAGTAATAGGGGCTCCTCTCGCGACTCAGCATCTATTCTTTTCCATCGTGGGATTCCATTTGCCTCATTTCTGGGCTTCTCAGATTATCTTTGAAATCAAAGTGCTTGTGTGCTTTTTGCCAAGATGAGATTTAATTTTACTAAGTAACCTTAACATTGGATTTAACAGTACATTTTAGACATTGTTAAACAGAAACCAATCTAAAAACATTAATATTCTGTAGTTCAATCCTGTGAATAAAGCCACTATTTTCTAAATGAAAACCACCTCCTGCTTCATGACAGCATGGTCTCTTCACTGACGCCTAACTATTTTCATTGAACTATCAATGACGTACAATATTATGTTAGTTCAGGTGTACTACATAATGATTTGTCATTTGCATACATTATGAAATGATCACCACCATAAGTCTAGTATCCATCTGTCCCCATACAAAGTAATTACAATATAATTGACCAAATTCCTTATGCTGTGTATTACATCCCCATGGCTTATTTATTTTAATCCCCTTAACCTATTTCACTCAATGCCCACACCCCTCCCCTCTGGCAACTACCCATTTGTTCTCTGTATTTATGAATCTGTTTTCATTTGTTTTGTTTGTTTTCTGTTTGTTTGATTTTAGATTCCACATATAAGTGAGATATTTGTCTTTCTCTGGCGGACTTATTTCACTTAGAATATTACCTTCTAGATTCATCCATGTTGTCGCTAATGACAAGATTTCATCCTTTTTATAGTTCCATTGTCTATATACACCACATCTTCTTTATCCATTCATCTGAATGATGGACACAGCATGTTTACATATCTTGGCTATTGTAAACAATGCTGCTATGAACATTGGGGTGCATATATCCTCTCAAACTAGTATTTTTCTTTTCTTCAGGTAAAT
Source organism: Phocoena sinus (assembly GCF_008692025.1). NCBI lineage: Eukaryota > Metazoa > Chordata > Mammalia > Artiodactyla > Phocoenidae > Phocoena > Phocoena sinus. The sequence continues at coordinate 83,906,818 of NC_045774.1, read as the reverse complement.
ACCCAGAAGTGGAATTGCTGGATCATATGGAAGTTTTATTTTTCATTTTTGAGGAACAGCCATACTGTTCTCCATAGTGGCTGCACCAAGTTAAAATCTTCCCAACAGTGCATGTGTGTTCCATTTTCTCCACATAATTGCCAACACCTATTTTTCTTACTTTTTTTGACAATAGTCATTCTGACAGGTGTGAGGTAGTATATCATTGGGTTTTGATTTGCATTTCCCTGATGATTAGGGATGTTGAGCACCTTTTCACATGTCTGTTGACCATCTGTACGTCTTCTTTAGAAAAATGTCTATTCCGGTCCTCTGACCTTTTACTTAAGTGGGTTGTTTGCTTTTGGATGTTGAGTTGTATGAGCTCTTTGTATGTTTTGGGTATTAACCCCTTATTGGATATATCATTTGCAAATATCTTCTCCCATTCATTAGGCTGCCTTTTCATTTTGTTGATAGTTTCGTTCACTGTGCAAAAGCTTTTTAGTTTGTTGTAGTCCCATTTGTTTATTTTTACTTTTGTTGCCCTTGCCTGGAGAGACATGACCAAAAAATATTGCTAAGACCCATGTCAAAGAATGTACTGCCTGTTTTCTTTTAGGAGTTTTATGGTTTCAGGTCTTGCATTTAAGTTTTTAATCCATTTTGAGTTTATTTTTGTATATGGTGTGAGAAAGTAGTCCACTTTGATTCTTTTGGATATAACTGTCCAGTTTTCCCAGCACTATTTATTGAAGAGCCTATCTTTTTCCACATTGTACATTCTTGCCTCCTTTGTCATCGATTAATTGACCATGATAGGGTGGGTTTACCTCTGGGTTCTCTATTTTGTTCCATTGATCTATGTGTCTGTTTTTTGTGCCAATACAATACTGTTTTGTTTACTGTAGATTTGTAGCATAGTTTGAAATCAGGGGAGATGATACCTTCAGCTTCCTTCTTCTCTCTCAAGAGTGTTTTGACTATTCAGGGTTTTTGAGTTTCCATACAAATTTTAGAATAATTTGTTCTAGTTCTGTGAAAAATGTCATAGGTATTTTAATAGGAATTGCATTGAATGTAGATTGCCTTGGTTAGTATGAGCAATTTAACAATAATAATTCTTCCAATCCATGAGCACAGTATATCTTTCCATTTATTTGGGTCATCTTCAATTTCTTTTTGTTTTTTAATTTTAACTTAATTTAATTTATTTTTTATACAACAGGTTCTTATTAGTCATCAATTTATACACATCAGTGTATACATGTCAATCCCAATCTCCCAATTCATCACACCACCACCACCACCCCCTGCAGCTTTCCCCCCTGGGTGTCCATATGTTTGTTCTCTACATCTGTGTCTCAATTTCTGCCCTGCAAACCAGTTCATCTGTACCATTTTTCTAGGTTCCACATATATGCGTTAATATACGATATTTGTTTTTCTCTTTTTGACTTACCTCACTCTGTACGACAGTCTCTAGATCCATCCACGTCTCAATAAATGACCCAATTTCGTTCCTTTATATGGCTGAGTTATAGTCCATTGTATATATGTACCACATCTTCTTTATCCATTTGTCTGTCGATGGGCATTTAGGTTGCTGCATGACCCGGCTATTGTAAATAGTACTGCAGTGAACATTGGGGTGCATATGGTCTTTTTGAATTATGGTTTTCTCTGGGTATATGCCCAGTAGTGGGATTGCTGGATCATATAGTAATTCTATTTTAGTTTTTTAAGGAACCTCCACACTGTTCTCCATAATGGCTGTATCAATTTACATTCCCACCAACAATGCAAGAGGGTTCCCTTTTCTCCACACCCTCTCCAGCATTTATTGTTTGTAGATTTTCTTATGATGCCCATTCTAACTGGTGTGAGGTGATATCTCATTGTAGTTTTGATTTGCATTTCTCTAATAATTAGTGATGTTGAGCAGCTTTTCACGTGCTTCTTGGCCATCTGTATGTCTTCTTTGGAGAAATGTCTATTTAGGTCTTCTGCCCATTTTTGGATTGGGTTGTTTGTTTTTTTAATATTAGTAAAAAATATTAATATTTTGGGGGGCTTCCCTGGTGGCGCAGTGGTTGAGAGTCCACCTGCCGATGCAGGGGACATGGGTTGTGACCCAGTCTGGGAAGATCCCACATGCTGCGGAGCGGCTGGGCCCGTGAGCCATGGCTGCTGAGCTTGCGCGTCCGGAGTCTGTGCTCCACAACAGGAGAGGCCACAACAGTGAGAGGCCCACGTACCGAAAAAAAAAAATTAATATTTAAAAAAATTTTTAATATTGAGCTGCATGAGCTGTTTATATGTTTTGGAGATTAATCCTTTGTTTGTTTGCAAATATTTTCTCCCATTCTGAGGGTTGCCTTTTCATCTTGTTTATGGTTTCCTTTGCTGTGCAAAAGTTTTGAAGCTTTTCTTATTTTATTAGGTCCCATTTGTTTAGTTTTGTTTTTATTTCCATTACTCTAGGAGGTGGATCAAAAAAGATCTTGCTGTGATTTGTGTCAAAGAGCATTCTTCCTATGTTTTCCTCTAAGAGTTTTATGGTATCCAGTCTTACATTTAGGTCTCTAATCCATTTTGAGTTTATTTTTGTGTATGGTGTTAAGGAGTATTCTAATTTCATTCTTTTACATGTAGTTGTCCAGTTTTCCCAGCACCACATATTGAAGAGACTGTGTTTTCTCCATTGAATATCCTTGCTTCCTTTGTCATAGATTAGTTGACCATAGGTGTGTGGGTTTATCTCTGGGCTTTCTATCCTGTTCCATTGATCTATATTTCTGTTTTAGGGCCAGTACCATATTGTCCTGATTACTGTAGCTTTGTAGTATAGTCTGAAGTCAGGGAGTCTGATTCCTCCAGCTCCGTTTTTTTTTCCTGAAGACTGCTTTGGCTATTTGGGGTCTTTTGTGTCTCCATACAAATTTTAAGATTTTTTGTTCTAGTTCCATAAAAAATGCCATTGGTAATTTGATAAGGATTGCATTGAATCTGTAGATTGCTTTGGGTAGTATAGGTATTTTCACAATATTGATTCTTCCAATCCAAGAACATATTATATCTCTCTATCTGTTGGTATCATCTTTAATTTCTTTCATCAATGTCTTATAGTTTTCAGAGTATAAGTCTTTTGCCCCCTTGGTTGGATTTATTCCTAGGTATTTTTAGTCTTTTTGATGAAATTGTAAATGGGATTGTTTTCTTAATTTCTCTTTCAGATAGTTTTTTTTTTTTTTAGTGTATAGAAACGTCACAGATTTCTGTATACTAATTTTGTATCCTGCAACTTAACTGACTTCATTTATTAGTTCTCATAGTTTTGGTGGTATCTTTAGGATTTTATATGTATATTATCATGTCATTTGCAAACAGTGACAGTACTACGTCTTCCTTTCCAGTGTGGATTCCTTTTATTTCTTTTTCTTCTCTGATTGCTGTGGCTGGGACTTCCAAAACTATGTTGAATGAAAGTGGCAGGAATGGGCATCCTTGTCTGTTCCTGATCTTAGAGGAAATGCTTTCAGCTTTTCACCATTGAATATGATGTGAGTATGGGCTTGTCATATATAGCCTTTATTGTGTTGAGGTATGTTCTCTCTACACCCACTTTTTTGAGAGTTTTTATTATAAATCAATATTGAATTTTGTCAAATGCTTTTTCTGCATCTATTGAGATCATATGATTTTTATTCTTCAGTATGTTAACATGGTGTATTACATTGATTTGCAGATACTGAACCATCCATACATCCCTGGGATAAATGCCACTTGATCATGGGGTATGATTCTTTTAATGTACTGTTGAATTTGGTTTGTTAATATTTTGCAGAGGAATTTTGTATCTATGTTCATCAGTGATATTGACCTGTAATTTTTTCGCTGTTGTTCCTTTCTTCTTTTGCTTTCTTCCCTTTTTTATTTGGTGACTATATTTAGTGGTAAGTTTGGATTCCTTTCTCTTTTTTAATGTGTATTTTTTATAGGTTTTTGGTTTGAAATTATCATGATGTTCTTATATGACAACCTATGAACAGTTGACCCTTGAACAACATGGGTTTGAACTACACAGGTCCACTTACACATGGATTTTTCTCAATAAACATACAGTCGACCATCTGTATCTGCTGGTGCAGAACCTGCGGATACAGAGGATCAACTGTAAGGGACTTGAGTATCTGTGGATCTTGGTAATGCAGTGGGTCCTGGAACCAATACCCCCATGGTCCCTAGGGACAGCTGTATGCATGTGATAATTTTAAGTTGATGACCTCTTAAGTTTGAATGCATTCTAACAATTCTATATTTTACTCCCTCTCCAATGTTTAATGTTGTTGATATCATATCTTACATCTTTTTGTTTTGTGTATCCCTTAACTACTTATTGTGGATGTAGGTGATTTTACTACTTTTGTTTTTAACCTTTCTATTACCTTTATACATATTTGACCTACCTTAACTGTATGTTTGCCTCTACCAGCGAGATTTTTTTCTCTCATAATTTTCATGTTTCTAAATGTGGCCTTTTCTTTTCTGCTTAGAGAAGTCCCTTTAACATTTTGCGTAAAACTGGTTTAGTGGTGCTGAATTCTTCTAGCTTTTGTTTTTCTGTAAAACTCTTTCTTTCCTTCACGTATGAATGATAATGTTGATGGGTATAATATTCTTAGTTGTAGCTGTTTTCCTTTTATCCCTTTGAATATATCATGCCACTCCCTTCTGTACTGAAAATTTTCTGCTGAGAAGTCATCTGATAGTCTTTATTTATTTTTTTTTGCACTGGATCCTAGTTGTGGCATGCGTGCTTCTTAGTTGTGCCTTGCAGGCTCCTTAGTTGTGGCATGCATGTGGAATCTAGTTCCCTGACCAGGGATCGAACCCACGTCCCTTGCATTTTGAGGTGGATTCTTAACCACTACGCCACCAGGGAAGTCCTGTTATATTATAGTCTTGTGGGAGTTCCCTTATATATAACTAGTTGCTTTTCTCTTCCTACTTTTAAGACTCTCTCTTTAATTTTTGCCATTAGTTATAATGTATTTTGTTGTGGACCTCTTTGAGTTCATCTTTTTTGAGACTCTCTCTGCTTCCTGGATGTGAATTTTTTTTTCCTTTCCCAGGTTAAGGAAGTTTTCAGCTATTATTTCTTCAAATAAATTCTCTGACCCTTTCTCTCTCTCTTCTCCTTCTGGGACACCTATATCGGAATGTTAGTATTGTTGATGTTGTCCCAGTGATTTCTTAAATTATTTTCAGTTCTTTTTTTTCTATTTTCTTTTTTTCTGCTCAGCTTGGGTACTTTCTGCTGCTCTGTCTTCTGGTTCACTGATCTGTTACTCTGCTATTATCTAATCTACTCTCAATTCCTCCTCATGTAGGTTTTATTTTAGTCATTGTATTTTTCAGCTCTGACTCTTCTTTATATTTTCTAAGTCTTTGTTGAAATTCTCACTGTGTTCATTCATTTTTCCCATGTGTTTGTTGATCATCTTTATGGTCATTACCTTATTTTGTTTTGGCTGTCCTTCGAGGCTTTGGGATCTTAGTTCCCTGACCAGGGATTGAACCTGGGCCACAACAGTGAAAGCGCCGAGTCCTAACCACTGGACCACCAAGGAACTCCCAGTGGTCTTTACCTTGAACTCTTCATGAGGTAGATTGCTTATGTCCACTTTGTTTATTTTTTCTGAGGTTTTGTCTTATTCCTTCATTTGGAATATTTTCTTCTATCTCCTCATTTTTGCTTAACTTTCTGTGTTTATTTCTATGCATTAGGTAGGTTGGTTCCGTTTCCCAATCTTGAAGAAGTGGACTTATGTAGGAGATGTCCCATGGGGCCCAACAGCACACTCCCCTCTGGTTACCAATAGGTTCTCAGGGTGCCCCCTATGTGGGCTGTGTGCCCCCTTCCGTTGTGGCAGGGCTGACTACTGTAGGTAGTAGGCAATAGGTGGGGCTGGCCTCTGGTTTGGTTGTCTACAAGGCCGTGCCTCCTTCTGTGACTATGGGTCTGCTGGAGGGTTGGACTCAATCCTGGCATGGCTGGCTGCATGGGCTGGGGGTCTGTGGGGCTGGTGCCTGCCTGCTGGTGGATGGACCCCGGTCTCCACACAGCTTCCTGAATTGGCTGGTGCTGTCCCAGTAGTGGGTGGGTAAGCCCTGCTGTTATTAGGTTAGAGTGAGAATTCTAAAATAGTGCTCACCAGCACTGGTGTTATGGCGGTAAAGCTCCCCAAAGTGAATGCTGCCAGGTCTCTGTCCCCAGAGGGAGTCCCAGTTGCCTCCTGCCCCACCAGGAGGGTCTCTAAGATCAACAAGTGAGTCTGACCCAGGGTCCTTTCAAATTACTGCTTCTGCACTGGGACCTGGAGCTTGTGAGATTTTGCATGTGCCCTTCAAGAGCAGGGTCTCTATTTCCTAGAGCTCTTTGGCTCTCCTGAAAGCAAGTCCTGCTGTTTTTCAAAGCCTGACATTCTAGGGGCTCATCTCCCAGTGCAGAACCCTTGGGTTGAGGAGCCTGATGTGGGGCTCAGACCCCTCCCTGGCTTGGGGAGAACCTCTGCATTTGTGATGTTCCTCCTGTTTGTGGTTCCCCAACCCAGGAGTGTGGGGCCTGCCTAGACCATGTATCTGCCCCTCTTACCTGTCTCCTTCTTTATGTCTTGAATTGTGAAAAGTCTTTTCTGCTAATCTTCAGATCATTCTCATTGAAAGTTGCTCTGTAATTAGCTGTAAATTTGGTATGCCTGAGGGAGGAGTGAAAATAAATAAAATAAAATAAGTGTCTCGGGGCTTCCCTGGTGGCGCAGTGGTTGAGAGTCCGCCTGCCGATGCAGGGGACACGGGTTCGTGCCCCGGTCCGGGAAGATCCCACATGCCGCGGAGCGGCTGGGCCCGTGAGCCATGGCCGCTGAGCCTGCGCGTCCGGAGCCTGTGCTCTGCAACGGGAGAGGCCACAACAGTGAGAGGTCCATGTACCGCAAAAAAAAAAAAAAAAAAAAAAAAAAGTGTTTTGCATCATGAAGGCAATGCTAAGTTTAATGGTTTATCCAGCGTTTGAAGTCATCCCAGGTCCAGGTAGAGGGTCTTCCTACTCCGCCATCTGGGCCACACCCCTCACCTCCTAATTATTGATGTCAGTTATAACGCATACTTAAAATGCCTATTTCATTCATTTTGGAGGGAGCAAGTTTCCTATTACCACTATACTCTGGACTGGCTGCATAATGTGCAGGACCCAGAGAAAAATAAAAATGAGGTACTCTTTATTCTAAAAGCAGGACAAAAGTGACTTTAAAGGCACTAAAATACAAAGTTTTTTTGTTTCTTCCACTTCTCTCCTCTCCTAAATGCATACACTCCACTTCCCCATTGGACATCACTTTAAAAATTCAAAAATACAATTTTTGAATCGAACTGCAAACAAATTAAAAGTATAAGTATTTATAATTGCAGAATACTGACAATAGGTCATTAGACCAAGCATGGTGTCGTCCATATGATTACATTCCCATGAAGCTGACCCTGACTATACCTTTTAGCAGCATTTTGCTTGCCCGTTCATCCGCCTGGCAGAAGTTACAAGTCTCTCTCTATCAAAGCAGATTAACAGGTAAAATACGTTGTTGTCCTCTGGGAATCCCATCCATCCAAACACAAGTCCAAGGACAAGTCGGTAGCTCCATGAATGGCCTCTCTTTGCCAGTAGTGTTTGGGTATCATTCCACTCTCTGCCTGCTATGGTCTGAAGGGCTGGTACCCGCACAATGCACATACTGGAAACTCAATGCCCAATGCAGTAGTGTTAGGAGGTGGTTGCCTTTGGGAGGTGGTTAGGTCATGATGGTGGAGCTCTCAAGAATGGAATAAGTGACCTTATGAAAGAGATCCCACAGAAAGAACCCTTGTGCACTATTGGTGGGATTATAAATTGGTACAGCCTCAATGGAAAACAGTACAGAGGATGCCTCCCCAAAACAATAAATATCGAAGCCCCATATGATCCAGCAATTCCACTTCTGGGAATATATCCAAAGGAAACAAAAACAGTAACTCAGAAAGGTATCTGCACCCCCGTGTTCATAGCAGCGCTATTTACAATAGCCAAGACATGGAAGCAACCTAAATGTCCACCAGTGGATGAAGGGGTAAAGAAGTTGTGAGATTATACACACACACTCACACACACACAAAATGGAATAAGGGACAGTTATTCAGCCATAAAAAATGAGGAATTCCTACAATTTGTGACTACATGGATGGAACTTGAAGGCATTATGTTAAGACAGAAAAAGACAAATATGGTATAATCTCACTTATATGTGGAATCTTGAAAAGAAATCAGACATCTTATTACCAGAGGCAAAGGGTGGGGGGAGGGAGAATTGAAGGGAGTTGTTAAAAGATACAAATTTCCAGGTATAAGGTAAACAAGTACTAAGGTTGTAATGTACAACAGGATGACTGTAGTTAACAGTACTGTATGATATATAGAAAAGCTGTGAAGGGAGTAGACCCTAAGGGCTCTCATCACAAGGAGAACATTTGTATTCTTGTTTCTTTTCCTCTTTCTTTTCTTTTTGTTCTGTCTATATGAGATGATGGATGTCAGCTAAACCTATTGCAATAATCATTTCACAAGATATGTAAGTCAAACCATCATACTGTATGCCTTAAACTTACACAGTGATGTATGTGCAATATTTCTCAGTAAAAGCAGGGAAAAAAATCAAAAGACTTTACACACAAAAGAGATCCCGCAGAGCCCCCTAGCCCCTTCCACCCTGTGAGGATACAACAAGAAGTCTTCCACCCAGAAGGGGACACTCACCTGACCATGCTAGCACCCTGATCTAGCACGTCCAGCCTCCAGAGCTTCAAGAAATAAACGCTTATTGTTTATAAGCCACTCAGTCGGTGGTATTTGTTATAGCAGCCTGGGCACCCTCATATCTTAATGGTGGCTCCAGGAACAAAGAGCAGAGATGGCACAGGTATCTCTCCCATGAGAACAGCAGCTGGCTCTCCAGCCTCTTCATTGGCAGCATTTCCAATCACGTCTCATCAATTTTGCTACGTATCTACCCACACAAGCAAGGTATGCATTCCACTATGTGTAGGCATGATTACACACAAAGAAAAGGCCTCCATGTACAGGTCTTTCCCCCCTCACCTGTGTATAGCCAGCCCTGGGTAAAAATTTGAGTCTAACATACCAGAAAGAACACCAGCTTTGGAATCGAATAGCATATAGCCCACTTGCAGTGGGCTCTTGTATACAAAACTAAAACCTTCAGAGGCTCAGTTTACCATTTGTGGTCTTGTACTGTGTTGCCTTTGTTAGACTGGAATTACACCTCCTAGAATCCCCTAACCTTCAGAGTTGCAGCTAGTGTCAGCCACAGAAGACACAGAAGCATAAGATTTGGAGGGCAGAAGTGAAATAGCTGCTGTATTTCTTACACTCTCAAGTTCAGTGCAAGGCACCAAGCACTGTGGCAGCTGGTGTCAGTCTCCTCAAAAGTTTCTATGATGTTCTAGACATAATATGTGGAGGGACCTCCCCCGCGGTCCAGTGTTTAAGACTCTGCCTTCCAATGCAGGGGGCATGGGTTTGATCCCTGCTCTGGGAACTAAGATCGCACATGCTGCAAAGTGTGGCCAAAAATAAAAATAAGAAAAGATATATACTGTGGATATTCTGTTTGGAGCATCTCCATCTCAAGATTACATATTTGAATTTGAATCTGAACTCATCATCTTCTCCCAGAAATCTGCTCCTTATTCTCAATGAGTTAATGGCATTACTATTCATTCATTCACAAATAATAAAGTTTCTCATATTTCTTGTTGAGTTTACATCTCATCCGTATGCAGTTTTCCTTAAATAATAACAAATTTCCCTCCAGAGGGAATTTACCATTTTGCACACCCACCAGCAATGAGAGTGCTTTATCAACAGAATGAGTAGTCAAGCTTCTTTGAATGCTTACAAATCTAAGTAAGAAATATATCAATACAATTTTCATTAGCATTTCCCTTAGTACGACTGAGATTGAGCCTTCTTTTTATATGTTTAGAGCCATTATAATTTCTCTGAGATCTATTTGCGTTTTGCTTTGTTTTGATTGGTACCCATTTTCTATTGATTTTGGTCTTTTTTCCCCATTGATTTTTATTTTATTTTATTTATTTATATTTTTTGGCTACACCATGCGGCATGCAGGATCTTAGATCCTGACCAGGGATTGAACCTTCACCCTATGCTGTGGAAGCAGCGAGTCTTAACCACTGGACCGCCAGGGAAGTCCCTAAATTTTTATTTTATATTGGAGTATAATTGATTTAGGGAAGTCCCTAAATTTTTATTTTACATTGGAGTATAATTGATTAACAATGTTGTGTTATTTCAGGTGTATAGCAAACATGTATTTATTCTTTTTCAAATTCTTTTCCCATTTAGGTTATTACAGAATATTGAGCAGAGTTCCCTGTGCTATACAGTAGGTCCTTGTTGGTTATCTATTTTAAATATAGCAGTGTGTACGTGACAATCACAAACTCCCAATCTATCCCTTCCCCCACCCTTCCCACTGGTAACCATAAATTCATTCTCTAAGTCTGTGAGTCTGTTTCTGTTTTGTAAATAAGTTCATTTGTATCTTTGTTTTTTTTTGATTCCACATATAAGCGATATCATATGATATTTGTCTTCCTCTGTCTGACTTACTTCACTTAAGATGATCATCTCCAGGCCCATCCACGTTGCTGCAAATGGCATTATTTCATTAATTTTAATGGCTGAGTAATATTCCATTGTATCCCCATTGATTTTTTTAAATTGATATATAATTGACATATAAAATTGTATTAATTTTAGGAGTACAACATAATGATTTGATATTTAGGATATTGGCCAAACTGTAATATATGTAATACTTTTCTCTTCTTCAGGTCTGTTGGGTTTTTTTTTCTTTTTGACCTTGCTTATTGTGCTTTTTTTGCCAAGTAAATTTTACAAAATATTATAGAGTTGCATTATCAGTCTTTTTTTTTAAAGAAAGTCAGAATTAAAAGGGTTTTGGCACACTCTGGTTATAAAAGAATTCCCCCATGTTTTTCCCTATTATTGGTACAGTTTTAGCTTTTACATTTACATCTCAGATCCCTTTGTTGTTTATTCTGGTATATGGTGTGAGATATAAGTTCAGTTTTACCTTTTTCCATGGCTATCAGCTGTCCAATATCAATTATTAAAAAGACCATTGTTTCCTTTGTGACTTGAGATGCCACCTTTTATCATATACTAAATTTTCTTGCATACCTGGGTCTATTTCTGTACTTACTATTCTGTTGTACAGGTCAGTCTATTCTAATCAGCATCATATGTAATGTGTGTAACATGTAATGAAAGCAGCAGTGGTAGTTCCCACTTGTTATGGGTTGAACTGTGTCTTCTCAAGATTCTTATGTTGAAGTCCTAATCCCCAGGGCCTCAGAGTATGACGTTATAGGGATATAGGGACTTTACAGAGATATCAAGTTAAAATGAATTCATTAGCATCAGTCCTAATCCAATATAACTAGTATCTTTATAGAAACGAGAAATTTGGCCACAGAGGCATGCACAAGGGGAAGATGAGGAGGATAAGACGGTCATCTACAAGCCAAGGAAAGAGCCTGTGACAGATCCTTCCTTGCAGCCATCAGAAAGAACTCACCCTGCTGACACCTTGATTTTGGACTTCTAGCCTCCAGACCTGAGACAATATATTTCTATTTTGTAAGTCATCCAGTTTGTGGTACTTTGTTACAGTAGTCCTAGCAAACAAATACAGCCCTCATTGACCTCTTTCTGCAGGATTATTCTAGATATTCTTGCACATTTAATTTTCTATATAAATTTTAAAATTGAGAACTTAAAATTGACTTCAGAAAATAAAAGTTGTTGGTAATTATATAGATATACAATGTTTCTGTGTGTTCAGCTTTCAAGTCTACTCAATATTCTAGGAATGTTTAAAATTTCTCATATTTCTTGTTGAGTTTATGTCTCAGTATTTTTATCTTTTTTGTCTTGATTATAATTTGGATTTTCTCTTACATTATATATTCTAACTGGTTATTGTGTGTGCATTTTAAGGCTATTTCTTAATTTTATACCTGCTTCATTAAAAATAATTTGAAAGTTTTCTCTATTTTTTCTAAGTTCTAAAATAAATATCTCTCAATTATTAACTTCAAAGATTTTGTAGAATTGCCTTATGAAAAGAAAACTATATTTTTTTTGTTTTTTTTTTTAACAAGAACTTGATCTCATGGTACATTATGTCTACCTTTAGTAGAGACAGCTAAAACAACTTCTCTATGCCATGGAAAATAGCATGTTAAAGCTTTCTATATAAACTGTTGTCAACGCTGGTCATTTGTATTTTCCTTGAAAATTATCCACTTAATCCATATTTTAAAAATTATTTGCAAAGTAGTCTCATTAAAAAAAAATACCTCTCTTTCAGTGGTTATTTGCTCCTAGCTATTTTTATTTTGTGTTCTTGATATTTGTCTATTTTGCAGATTTTTTTTTTTTTTTTTTTTTTGGCCTTGCTGCTCAGCTTGCAAGATCTTTGTAACCTGGGCCCCCAGCAGTGAAAGCACCAAGTTCAAACCACTGGACTTCCATGGAATTCCCTATTTTGCTGATTTTTAAAGAACCAATATTCTTTTTTTTTTTAACATCTTTATTGGAGTATGATTGCTTTACAATGTTGTGTTAGTTTCTGCTGTATAACAAAGTGAATCAGCTATACGTATACATATATCCCCATACCCCCTCACTCTTGCATCTCCCTCCCACCCTCCCTCTCCCACCCCTCTAGGTGGTCACAAAGCACCGAGCTGATCTCCCTGTGCTATGTGGATTCTTCCCACTAGCTATCGATTTTACATTTGGTAGTGTATATATGTCCATGCCACTCTCTCCATCCCAGCTTACCCTTCCCCTTCCCTGTGTCCTCAGGTCCATTCTCTATGTCTGCATCTTTATTCTTGTCGTGAACCTAGTTTCATCAGAACCATTTTTTTTTTAGATTCCATATATATGTGTTAGCATACGGTATTTGTTTTTCTCTTTCTGACTTACTTCACTCTGTATGACAGACTCTAGGTCCATCTACCTCACTACAAATAACTCAATTTCGTTTCCTTTTATGGATGAGTAATATTCCATTATATATATGTACCACATCTTCTTTATCCATTCATCTATCGATGGACACTTAGGTTGCTTCCATGTCCTGGCTATCGTAAATAGTGCTGCAGTGAACATTGTGGTAAATGACTCTTTTTGAATTATGGTTTTCTCAGGGTATATGCCCAGGAGTAGGATTGCTGGGTTGTATGGTAGTTCTATTTTTAGTTTTTTAAGGAACCTCCATACTGTTCTCCATAGTGGCTGTATCAATTTACATTCCCACCAACAGTGCAAGAGGGTTCCCTTTTCTCCACATCCTCTCCAGTGTTTCTTGTTTGTAGATATTTTGATGATGGCCATTCTGACTGGTGTGAGATGATATCTCATTGTAGTTTTGATTTGCATTTCTCTAATGATTAGTGATGTTGAGCATTCTTTCATGTGTTTGTTGGCCATCTGTATGTCTTCTTTGGAGAAATGTCTATTTAGGTCTTTTCTGCCCTCTTGTTTTTGTTTTTTTGTTGCCCATTTGGGTTAGGTGTTTGTTTTTTTGATATTGAGCTGCATGAGCTGCTTGTATATTTTGGAGATTAATCCTTTGTCAGTTGTTTTATTTGCAATATTTTCTCCCATTCTGAGGGTTGTCTTTTCATCTTGTTTATGGTTTCCTTAGCTGTGCAAAAGCTTTGAAGTTTCATGAGGTCCCATTTTTTTATTTTTGTTTTTCTTTCCATTTCTCTAGGAGGTGGGTCAAAAAGGATCTTGCTGTGATTTATGTCATAGAGTGTTCTGCCTATGTAAAGAACCAATATTTTGATTGATTTGTTTCATTGTTTTTTCATTTCATTAATTTCTGCTTTTATCTTTCTTGTTTATTTTTCTATGATATGCTTTAAGATTATAACTTTTGTCTCAAACTGCTATTTTAATTGTAACTTAAAGATTCTTTTATGTAATCCTTTCATTATTGTTTTAGAAGTTCTGTAATTACATGTACACTTCCCCTTTCTTCGGAGATTTTTTCATTTTTATTGCTATATAACCGCTATAGTACAGTGCACAAATTTTAAGTTTCTATGTTGATGATTTTTTACTTAAGAAGACCCCTTGTAACTACCACCCAGATTATGCTGCAGAATGTATATGGTGCCTCAAAAAGCTTCCATGGTCTCTATCAATCAGCAACCACCCATCTCCTCATTACTATGGTCATTATTAATCTAACCTCTGTCACCACAGGTTAATCTTGCCTATTTTTGACCTTATTATATGAACACCCACAGAGTAAATATGACCAGTAACATATGAAAGGATGCTCAGACTCTTTAGTAATCAGGGAAATACAAATTAAACCAACAATTGAGAAACTATTCACATCACCCAATGGGAAGCATCTTAAAGGCTGAAGAGTGAAGTGGTGGCAGGGACATGAAGCAGTGAAAGCTGTTTTAGAGGTATCTTGGGAAATATGACCATCTTGGAAAATAAAATGTCATTATTATGTAAAGTTAAACATGCACATATGATACAACCCAGCACTGTAACTTTGAGATTTATATCTGAGAGACATTCCTGCATGTGTTCACAGAAGGTACATTCCAGAATGCCTTAGCAGCATTTAAAAAATAATAACAACATTAATAATAATAACATTTGGTGGAAACAACCCAATCTTTCTCCCCTCACATAGATATGTTGTAGAGCATTTACACAATGAAATAATACATGTGGTAATGAAAGTAAACTACCGTCATGCATCACTTTGAAAAGATCTCTATTTATGTTGGGCAAAAAAAAACAAGTTATCAGAGAATACATACAGTATAATTCTGTCACTATAATACTTTAAAATGGGTAAAATTATGCAATATATTCTTTAGGGTTACAAATGTGGTAAAGCTGCCAAGAAAGCCAAGGCATGGTAAATATAAAAACAGTGGTTTCCTTTGTTGTAGAAAAAGAAAATTATTGTGAGGGGTGGCTCACAGGAAGCTTCAACAGAGTTTCAAAGCTTTATTTCATAGGCTCAGGGATGTTGGAGTGCTCATTTTACTATAATTCTTTAAAATGTACTTAGACAATATACATACTCACCTATGTCTGATATATTTCATAATTATAAAAAATATTAATAATTTTAAAAAGACATAGTGTCTACTGAAGTAATATTTACAAACAACTATGTGGACACATAAGTAACATTACCAGTTATGTTAGAAAAAGTGTCAAATATCAGATAAATATAAAGTGTTGTAAATCTTGGTATTACCTGTATTATTTGTGAAGAGAATAAAAATATTCATGAACACCTTGAGAAGTAATACATAATTGTAATTTCTAGGATAATCTTGAAAAGGAAAAAACAGAGTATATAATTTTCAAACTAGTAGTAAGAAAAAATGAAATGCTAAAAATAATTCAAAAGAACAAGAGGAAAGAAACATGGACCAGGCTACAAAAAAAAGCAGAAAATAAGATGGAGGATTAAAGTCCAACTATTCTTATTTGTACATAGGCCAAATGCTTCAGTAAAAGACAAATATTGTCAGATTCGATTTTGTGTGTGTGTGAGTGTGCGTGTGTGTGTGCGTGTGTGTGTGTGTGCTGTGCAGTTTGTGGGATCTTGGTTCTCCCACCAGAGATTGAACCCGGGGCCACAATTGTGAAAGCACCAAGTCCTAATCACTGAACCACCATGGAATTCCCGGATTGTATTTTTAAAATTCTAATTATATGTTCTTTACATCAGACATATATAAAAACTAAAGGTGCAGATTGATTTAAAGTGAAAAATGAAGAAAAAAATCCATCAACAGGCACAATCTAAATGAAAGAGAGGTAGTAATACTGTAAATTTAATATGTAAAATATATGCTTATATATATTAATATAATTAATATTGTATATTAATATAAAAGATAGACATTAATTCTAAAATATTTACTGAGGATAAGGAGAGTAACTTCATAATGGTAAATGTTTAATATCTAAACAAGATATCAAATGTTAAATTTGTATACACTTCATAGAGCTTAAAATTTATAAGTCAAAATTGATAGAATCGCAAGAAGCTATAAATAGTATCTAAATAAATCATCAAATCTCTCTAAGAAATTCTTATAAAATGCAGGCAGAAAATCAATAAGGATACAGGGGTTTCCCTGGTGGCGCAGTGGTTGAGAGTCCGCCTGCCGATGCAGGGGACATGGGTTCGTGCCCCGGTCCGGGAAGATCCCACATGCCGCGGAGCGGCTGGGCCCGTGAGCCATGGCTGCTGAGCCTGCATGTCCGGAGCCTGTGCTCCACAACGGGAGAGGCCACAGCAGTGAGAGGCCCGCGTACCGAAAAAAATAAAAGATAAAAAATAAGGATACAAAAGTTTAAAGAATGTAGGAAACACACTTGAGCAAATGGACACGTACAGAACATGGTGACCAACAAACACAAAATATGTTTCTTTCTGAATACATAGGGAACACTCACAAAACTGTGTCTTCTGAGAACTTATAGCTTTCCATTCATCTCAAGAGGTGTTCAGCTTTACCTCGGTGAAGAGGGTTCTAACTGCTACTGCAAGGTTTTGCCTGATGATTCCAAATTTAGATCATCTTGGAGTTTCTGTCCATTGATTGTCTTTTCCCTTGAAAATGCATCATATTTTTGGTATGTCAAGTAATTTTTTACTTTATCCTGGACATTTTTAACATTAAGTTTGAAATTCTGGATCCTCTTAAAATTCTCTGAAGAATGTTGATTTTGTTTGTTTGTTGTTTTCACAGGTGATCAAAGTTCCAGCTCATCTTCTGTATTGTTGGAGGAGGTCACAGAGAGGGTGTGATCAGTGGTTGACCCTTGAGTTAGACCCAGGTGATCAGAGGTTCCTCACCCCTCCCCCATCCTTAGGATGTGCATTCCGCCCACCATTCCCGTATTAGGAGCCGTTTCAAGGATGCAGCCTTGGGACAGAAATGTGGTGTTGAGACTCCCTGGATGATATACATGACTGACCCCGCTTAGGCCTCTATATAAACGTCTGCCATTCAGGTGGGTGGGTGCAGAGTTCTACTGGTCTTACAGCCGCCCGAGACAAGCCTTGGAAGTAAGTTCCCTTGCTCAGTAAACCTGCCACCTACCCATTCGGGGTGATCGGCCTCTTTCTTTGGTCTCTCCTTTGCCCTCTGTGTACAGGGACCAGTTTCAGATTTCACCAGGAGGCTCCCGAGGTTGTGAACCAACACGGATGCAATGTAGGTTCAGTTGCAAAGCTCTGCCCCACATCTGAGCCACTCAGAGTCTAGTCTGGGATGTGAATGGTGGCTTAGCTCGTAATTTAGTTCTTAAAGCCCTTGTTACTCCTCTTTGGCTGTGTTCTGTACAAGCTCAGTTTGGGGGAACCTGCAAATGACATTAGTTAGCTCTCTACTCTCTGGAATTTGTCCCTTGCTCTCTGGCTCCCAGACATCCCTGGTTTTTCTGGCCAAAAAATTTGGATTCTATCAGAGTTTTAGTCCCCCATGCTGTTGTGCAATCTGTGTGTACCCTTGGTGTGAGGTCTCAAGGGAACAGAGAAAGGAAAATAACCAGGATGTTCACCCTCTATTCTTTGTACAACAGGTGGCTTTCCTGCCCTTCACCCAGTTCCTCTATCCAGATTCTCAGGGTGCGTGGTACCCGCCATGAGCACAGCATGTCACTTCACAGTGACAGGAAGCTCTTCACTGTCATCGATTCCTTAGTAATGGCAATTCAGTTCTGCAACTAGCGCTGGTTTCAGGAGACTTCGCTGGCCCTTAGGGTAGAAGGATGGTTTCTCTTGAAGTTTTTAGTTCTGCTTCCACTTGATTCTGCCCATCCCAGGATCAATACCAGGAGATAAAGGAGGAAAGAAAGAAAGAGAGAGAGAGAGGAAGGGAGGGAGGGAGGAAGAAGAAAACCAGAAAACTTACCTTCACTCTCCCAGCCATTCTTCAGATTTTGTCTTTCTTCCCTGATCTGCTTGCCGTTCAGGTAGTTTCTGTAATATCTTGTCCATTGCCTGGTTCTAATCCATGAGAGATGCGAGAGGTGGCTGTTCCATCTGGCCTGCACTGGTGTCTGGCACAGGGTCCGAAATGATGCCTCCCTCCAGACTGTGCCACAGAACCCACGCTCCCAAGGACACTGCGCAAACACCACACCCAGAGCCTTCGGGAGCTGAGAGAGGTGTGCAGATTGAATGGCCCCCGAGAGCCAGGGCATTGGCTGGAGACAAGCAGCACCGACTGGTCCTGGAGGCTGACCACCTCCCCCTTCAGTGGCGCATCAGACAGCAGGTTCTGCAGGGAGAGTGAGCGCAGCCGATACCAACCCCTGGGCTCCAAGGTCACCCCGTTCTACCAAGGCCACTTGTTCAAACAGGAGCCTCCACGGTTACGTGATCACGGAGAGGTCCCCTGACCCCTACCTTATTAAATATGCATGAAGCCAAGCAGGAGAGTCTCATCTGGACTGTTAGGCCTGGTGCCTGCAAACTGCACCCAGCCCAGGCCTTGGGATAAGCAGAGCTCAGTGGTGTGTGCTCTCTGCTACTTCTTTATCGGTACGTTTCCCCCTAATAAGCCCTATTTTATGTCTGTATACATGGCTTGGGTGGTGTGTGTTTGTGACCGCTTTGCATAAACCAGATTGAAAAGGTAGTGATCTTTTCATCTTCTATGGAGAGCCTCCATGTTTCCTTTTTCTAATACTATTGCTAGGGCTTTATAGACTTCAGCGTGCTCCCAAGTTCTGCCCAATATCTAACCTTCAGTCTTCCTGCTGAAGCTTACTTAATTCTTTCTTGAATTACTCCAGTGGAAATCTTTACTCATTATCAGAGGATGTATCTGCATACATCTGCATATTTCCAGAAATTGTCAAATCCCTTGACAGCCTCCTATCTGCAGGCTAAACTTCAGACACATTTCTTAAAATACTTTGATATAAAACATGATCTCTTTTGGCATTTTCGCACTTCGGAACTCAATGTAATTAACTTATATGTGTTAACTTCTTTCAAATCAAGCCTTTTCTTTGCTAACATTGCATTGCCCTTTACTTATTATGCATATTAAGGAACCACTAGAATCATAAACACATGGAACTATCAAAATGCTTCTGAAGGGAACTTAAAAATGTCACTTCTTCTAATGGAATATTGATTTCCATGTCTCACAGTTAAGTCTTTTACGTTAATACAACAGTAAATGCCATTAACACTGCAGTGTTTAATAAATACTAAATAATTTAATTTTTGGAAGGAATTCAGATTCATTCTTGCTATAAATCAAGTATATACGCCTAAATTATTACAGTCAAGGCAGGAAAACCCAGGATATAAAAGCATAGCAAAAGTTTAAATATCTATTTACCTCCTTGAAATGCAATGCAATGAATCTGTTATTTTTTTTTAATTAATTAATTTATTTTTGCTGTGTTGCGTCTTTGTTTCTGTGCGAGGGCTTTCTCTAGTTGTGGCAAGCAGGGGCCACTCTTCATCACAGTGCACGGGCCTCTGACTATCGCGGCCTCTCTTGTTGCAGAGCACAGGCTCCAGACGCGCAGGCTCAGTAGTTGTGGCTCACGGGCCTAGTTGCTCCGCGGCATGTGGGATCCTCTCAGACCAGGGCTCGAACCCGTGTCCCCTGCACTAGCAGGCAGATTCTCAACCACTGCGCCACCAGGGAAGCCTGAATCTGTTATTTTTTGAATGTCACCTGTGTGGCAAGTAATATTGCAAAGCAGTGCAGGGGCATGGATAGGAACAGATGGAGTTTTTATTCTTAAGACCTTTATAGTATAAAGGTGAAAAGACAAGTATAAAAATAACATTAGACAGGTTATGATAAGCATCAAAAGAAATGTAAGAATAGGAACGATAATTTAGAGGGTTACCATTACTTTAGGGGTCATTTTGTTAAACACATTCTTCTTGACACTGAAGCAATTGTGACTTAGAGAAGTTGAGGAACTTGCCAAGAAGGAAAGTCATGTATTTGTTGACCTATAGTAAATATATCTATTGACCTACTCCCCTACCCTGAGTCTGGCATGTGGTATGCATACTTCTCAAAGAATGGGTAAAGAATAGGTAGAGTTTGGAAGGAAGAGGGCATTTGGAAAGAGGGAGGAGCATGAACAAGAGAAAGAGGCACGAATGCACAGTCAATGCAAAGAGTCAATTTAGTCTGAATTTTGGCCAATGGTTCTAAAACTTTAGAATATGTAACAAGATTTTTAAACCTGAAAACTCCAGGCCTGTGCTCCTAGAGATTTAGCTTCCGTAAGTAGACTGGGCCCCAGCAATACAAATTTTGACAAAACATCCAGTGATCTGAATGCAAGTCCTACAGAGACATCGTCACTCACCTCTGGGATGAATGGTGGAAGATGAAGTCAAAAGTCAGGGTGAGGGGACCTGAAAAAACCAAAACACTCATTTGAAAAGATACGTGTACCCCAATGTTCATTGCAGCACAATTTACAATAGCCAAGACATGGAAGCAACCTAAGTGTCTATTGACAGCTAAATGGATAAGAAGATGTGGTACATATATACAAGGGAATATTACTCAGCGATAAAAAAGAATGAAATTTGCCATTTGCAGCAACACGGATGGACCTGTAGAGTATTATGCTAAGTGAAATAAGTCAGACAGAGAAAGACAAATACCGTATGATATCACTTATATGCGGATTCCAAAAAGTACAACAAACCAGCGAATATAACAAAAAAGGAGCAGACTTAGATATAGAGAACAAACTAGTGGTTACCAGTGGGGATGGGGGGAAGGGGTGAAATAGGGGGAAGGGAGTAAGAGGTACAAACTATTAGGTGTAAAATAAGCTACAAGGATATATTGTACATGGGAAATATAGCTAATATTTTGTAATAACTGTAAATAGAAATTAACCTTTAAAACTTGTATAAAAAGTTTAAAACAATATTTTTAAACAGTAGGATAAGGGGGGCTGTCAAGATGTCAGATGATTTTATGTTGAATTCGCAAACTACGAGGAGACATTCAGAGTTATAAGTAGGAAAGTGCCATGAGTATCCCTATGCTTTTTTTAAATTTACTTTTTTATATTTTTTAGTTTTTGGTTTGGTGTGTCAGATGAAGGCACCAGAGGTAACTGTAATAGGTGAAGAAGAGTACATTCGTTCAGCTTCCTTATCTTTTTTTTTAAAAGCTATTTCTTTAATTAATTAATTTATTTATTTATTTATTTTTGGCTGGGTTGGGTCTTCGTTGCCGTGCTCCAGCTTTCTCTGGTTGCAGCGAGCGGGGGCTACTCTGGTGCGGTGCGCAGGCTTCTTATTGCGGTGGCTTCTCTTGTCGCACAGCACAGGCTCTAGGCGCGCAGGCTTCAGTAGTTGTGGCATGTGAGCTCAGTAGTGTGGTGCACGGGCTTAGTGGCTCTGCGGCATGTGGGATCTTCCCGGACCAGGGCTCGACCCGTGTTCCCTGCATTGGCAGGTGGATTCACTGCACCACGAGGGAAGCCCCTTATCTTTAATATCGTGATTTTTTTTTTAAATTAAGTTTTATTGGAGTATAGCTGCTTTACAATGTTGTGTTAGTTTCTGCTGTACGTGAAAGTGAATCAGCTATACTTACACATATATCACCTCTTTTTTGGATTTCCTTCCCATTTGGGTCACCACAGAGCACTGAGTAGAGTTCCCTGTGCTATACAGTAGGTTCTCATTAGTTATCTATTTTATACATAGAATCAATAGTGTATATATGTCAAGCCCAATCTCCCAATTCATTCCAACCCCCCTTTCCCACCTTGGTGTCCATACGTTTGTTCTCTACATCTATGTCTCTATTTCTGCTTTGCAAATAGGTTCATCTGTACCATTTTTCTAGATTCCACATATATGTGTTAATATACGATATTTGTTTTTCTCTCTCTGACATACTTTATTCTGTATGACAGTCTCTAGGTCCATCTGCATCTCTGCAAATGACCCAGTTTCATTCCTTCTTATGGCTGGGTAGTATTCCATTGTATATATGTACCACATCTTCTTTATCCATTTCTCTGTTGATGGACATTTTGGTTGCTTCCATGTCCTGGCTATTGTAAATAGTGCTGCAATGAACATTGGGATGCATGTGTCTTTTTGAATTATGGTTTTCTCTGGGTATATGCCCAGTAGTTGGATTGCTGGGTCATATGGTAGTTCTATTTTTAGTTTTTTAAGGAACTTCCATACTGTTCTCCATAGTGGCTGCACCAATTTACATCCCCACCAACAGTGTAGGAGTGTTCCTTTTTCTCTACATCCTCTCCAGCGTTTTTTGTTTGTAGATATTTTGGTGATGGCCATTCTGGCTGGTGTGAGGTGATACCTCATTGTAATTTTGATTTGCATATCCCTATGCTTCAAGAATCTGTGTTGCAACAATATATAGCATGCCTTCTAGGTGGGAATCCAATGGGAAACTATTGAAATAGTCTAATCCAAATGAGCCTGAACAACAGAGTAGCTTTAGAATAAACATGAGGAGGCAGATATATATACAAAGTTATTAAAGTAAAATGTATTATTGTAGGCAACATAGTCTACAACAAAGAAGTTAAAAAAAAAGACCTGATCTTTCACAATTAATGCATGGGAATATAGTATTAGTGATGGCACTTCTAACATTTTTTTCATGTAAAAGCAAAATTTTTTCTTTTTCTGAGAAATGAAAGTATGGGATTAAAGAATAATTTTTGGAAATGTTAAGTTGGATATTCTGTAAAGCTACCCAGGCATTCACACTGTAAATTTGGAGATTAGGAGAGGTCAGGGCTAGAAAAGGGATTTGAGATTCATTCTCACAGAGGAGATGGTAGGAAACAGGAGATTAGACAAGACCATCAAAGCAGAGGGTTGACCAGTAGGAAAAATGAGACCAAAGGACAGTTCCTGGGGGCAGACCCACCTTTTAGGAGATTGGAGAGCAAGAGTAACAAAAGTTTCAGAAAGCCCCACGCACCAAAGATTCTGTATTCCAGATTCACTTCTCAAGATGAATGTCTGCACATCAAAGCAAGAGAAGCAACTGGGTCACAAACCATCTACAGAAATAGAGGAGGTGCCGTCAAGGTTCATTCTTATCAGAACCTGTAAAAAGAGAAAGCAGATATCCCAGGTGGTCCTGTTTTCAGAGGAGGAATTTCATGATATTGGAAAAACTGTTATCCATTATATCACATCTAACAAGGAGAACACAGGGTGCCATGAAATGCAGGCCAAGGCAAGATAAAAACCTCAATTCCATCTGATTCTCCCCCATCAAAGCCTACTTGACAGAACTAACTGTGATGAAGATGTGAAAATTATGAAAAAAGGGAAAATATGGAGTTATTTGATTATTATATATACTTTTAAATTCATTGCATTAACTCCATCTTAAGCCTTCTGACCTAAGTTATATTTTCATTAAAAATTTAAAAATTAATATCCTTAGTATTTGAGGACACTTTATAGTCAGAAAAAATGTTTCAACTTCATATCCAATGTGTAGCATCTTTCCAAACAAGTTTCACTGTAAATATTTACACTATTACTCAATTGACATATCATCATTTTTTCTATGGGCCTATCAAGAAAGGTTTAAGGGCTTCCATGGTGGCACAGTGGTTGAGAGTCTGCCTGGCAATGCAGGGGACACGGGTTCGTGCCTCGGTCCGAGAAGATCTCACATGCCGCGGAGCGGCTGGGCCCGTGAGCCATGGCCGCTGAGCCTGCGCGTCCGGAGCCTGTGATCCGCAACGGGAGAGGCCACAACAGTGAGAGGCCCAAGTACCGCAAAAAAAAAAAAAGGTTTAAATCAAATACTTTGGCTCAGTTCAAGGTACACTGTACATTTGGTTCTTTATTTACCACCAGTCTAGAAACCCTATTTTTTTTTTTAAAGGAAATGATATTCTCTTGGCATATCTTATCTAAGTGACTCACTAATTCATTTCGTATTTACTACACAACTTTCCCAAACTTCATAATTCCTCTATTTAATGATCCAAATGAACATTTTTCCCCAGGCAGCAAGGTCTACCTCTATTTTTTTTTCAAGATTTACTTTAAACATCTTTCTTATTACAACTTTTTTTTTTGTTGTTGGAGTTTTAGGTTCACAGCAAAATTGAGGGGAAAGTACAGAGATTTCCCATAAACTTCCTGCCCCCGTGTGTATCGCATCCCCCATTATCAACATCTCCCAGCAGATGGTACAATTTCTCAATTTTACAATGAGGAACCTATACTGCTACACCATTATCACTCAAAGTCCGTAGTTTACAGTAGAGTTCACTTTTGATGTTGTACATCTTATAGATTTGGACAAAGCTATAATGACATGTACCCATTATTATGGTACCATACAGAGAATTTTCACTGCCCTAAAAATCCTCTGTGCTCTACCTATTCATCCCTCCCCCAACCCCCAAATCCTGATATTTTTACTGTCTGTATACTTTTGACTTTTCCAAAATGTCAGATAGTTGGAATCATACAGTATGTAGCCTTTTCAGATTGGTTTCTTTCACTTAGTCATATATATTTAAGGTTCTTCCATGTCTTTTCATGGCTTGAGAGCTCATTTCCTTCTATCTGGATACTATTCCATTGTCTAGATGGACCACAGTTTATCCATTCACCTTCTGAAGGACATCTTGTTTTGACAATTATGAATAAAGTTTTGACAATTATGAATAAAGCAGGTTTTTGGGTGGACAAAATTTTCAGCTCCTTTGGGAAAATTCCAAGGGGCACAATTCTTGGATTGCACATCGTAAGAGTATATTTAGTTTTGTAAGACTCTGCCAAACTGTCTTTCAAAGTGGCTGCACCATTTTGCATTCCTACCAGCAATGAATGAGAGTTCCTGTTGCCCCACATCCTCGTCAGCACTTGGTGTTGTCAGTATTCTGAATTTCAGTCATTCTAATAGGTGTGTAGTGGTATCCACGGTTGTTTTAATTTGCATTTCCCTGGTGACATATGATGTGAAGCATATTTCCATATGCTCACTTGCCTTCTGTATATCTTCTGTGATGAGGTGTCTGTTGAGGACTTTGACCATTTTTTAATTAGGCTGTTTGTCTTCTTAATGTCAAACTTTAAGAGTTGTGTATTTTGAATTACAGTTCTTTATGAGACGTGTCTTTTACAAATATTTTCTCCCAATATGTGGCTTGTCTTTTCATTCTCTTGATACCTCTATTTTAAAATCTACTTTAAAAATTTTTAAGTGATTTATCTATTTTTCTTTTTTGGAAATTGAGGCTGTACTTACTCACCTCTGTTCTTCTGCAGCACTCCCATTTCCCGTGATCTCTAAAACACGATGACAAAATCTCCAAGCTTTATCTCTGAGGTAGTTTTTCAAACCTTGTCTTGTTTTGTTTTCTTCAGTCATCTTGATGCCACACAATTTTAAAAATCAGTATCAATCTACCTCCTGAAGAGTCCATTTTTACAGCCGAGGCAGGGAATTTTGTCATTTGGGGCTTTGAAAATAGCCTTGCTTTCTGTATCAGTTATGCACTGCCATAACTCCTGTGCTGTTCTGAGACTGTGTTATCAGTTACCTGTGATAATATTAAATCTTTATATTCCCTGCTCAGCTTCTGTAAAGGTCTGGATTACCAGGCTGGGTTCCCACCTTCATATCTTGTATATTAACCCTTAGTTATTTTAGTTCTCTTGTTTTCTTAACTAATACAGCCTCTTGAGACATCAGCTTGAACACAGCTAATTATTGTAAGCCCTCCTTCCCTAGGGAATGTCAAGGAGGTGGGGATTCTGCTTACTTCTGAATTGGACAACTAACCAGATTCCCCTGCTACTTCACCCTGCCTCTGAAATTAAATCTTCTGTGTCAACGCTGGCTGGAGCCTTGCCGGGGCCAAATTTGAACACTTATTTATCTCCCTGGGGCTAATCTTGGTGGTCAGATGGGCTTCCTCCAGTGTTCAAACCTTGAATACTCAAATTCAGTTTCCTACTCACTCCTTCCTCCTAACTGCCCTGCATTTTCAGGGACTGAAACCTGCCTTATACCTTAACCCGCCTAATAAATGACTTAATTCACTTCTCTGGACCTGGATATTTGAACACAGGTAAAGGTTACATGTGTTCTAACTGCCTCACCTATGTTTGATTTAATTATCATTTAATGGTATCAGTTAGCTTTCCAATATAGGGAAACATAATGCAAAATTCATGTTAAAGATCTTGTGAAAGGAGTTGACTTTAGTCAATATTAGTGCTTTATCAGGTACCCATCCCACTGTGAATTTCCTTGAAGGAAATACATGTCCAGGGAACAAAGTCAGGCAAATACGTAAATTTGCTCCATAAATAAGGAGCAGAATTATCCTTGGCTATCTGTTTGACCTTGTCATTCTCTTTATGTAAAAACTTTACGGTGCTGTTAGAAATAACGGTCCCTTCTGTAGCCCTTTAATTCTTTATGCCCTTCATTTTGCTCAGAAGACTGGCCACTTAGTTCCCCAAAGCCTTGTCTTCAGTGGGTATTTCATCTCAATAACCTAGTAAATAATTTGATGTTCTGAGTTCCTGAGGCTCCATCAATTAATATAAGCTATATTTTCACTGCTCTCAATTCCAGCCAGGCCCTCCTATTCCCATGATGGATCGTGGTCTGCAACCATGTCTCCGCATTCACTCTATCATTCAGCAAATGAAACTAACTCGGCTTGATGGAAGCAGAAAATGGTTTTGTTAAACAGATACAGGGTAACTCACCCAACTTCTCCATGGCTATACAACAAGGAACGGTGACTAAATCACAGCACAGAAATAGTCTGGTGAAAACGCCACTGCTTCCTTCATTGTGCACTTAGCTGGGAGAGAGACTATCTCATATTTTCAGCCTTTACAGTGGGAGGAGTTCAGCCTTGTGTGGTGGGAATTCCCCAAACATGGAAAAGGAATTCACGTGTTGGTCGGCCAAAGAGAATAAAAATGTCCACAACGTTATCTTCAGCTTATACTGTGGCAGACAAAAGAAACTGTAATAGGTCTGCAGTCTTTAAGAGTATGCATTAGTATGTATATTAATTTTGAATTATTTATATCTTATAATTAATGGAAAACTCCATTTGTTGTATAAATTTATAACAGAACAAAATGAAAAAATGTGGTCTCTAGTTTTAAAACGACAGAGGAATGAATCAAAAATATCGTAGAGATGATGTGACAGTTTGATCAATCTTTCCATCATTGTTAGGTCTAAATTCTGGAACCACTGAACATTCCGATCGTTACAATAGGAATATAAATTAAGGAAGGATTAAATTTCGCTTGATAGATTTGACTTTTTCCATTAACGTCAATGTTTTGGGACTATTTTTTATGTTTGATTGAACTTATTTTCATGACAAATATAAATATAATAGGGAAAATGTTCGATCAAATACTACAGCTTTATTCTAGATAAGTTCATTTTTATCTTTGATACAAATTCCACATATAAGTGATATCATATGATATTTGGCTTTCTCTGTCTGACTTACTTCACTTAGTATGATAATCTCTAGGTCCATCCATGTTGCCGCAAATGGCATTATTTCATTCTTTTTAATATCTGAGCAATATTCCATTGTATATATGTACCACATCTTCTTTATCCATTCCTCTGTTTATGGACATTTAGGTCACTTCATGTCTTGGTTATTGTGAAGAATGATGCTATGAACATTGCGGTGCATGTATACTTTTGAACCAAGTTTTTCTCCGGATATATGCCCAAGAGTGGGATTGCTGAATCATATAGTAGCTCTATTTTCAGTTTTTTAAAGCCACTATGTTCTCCATAGTGGCTGTATCAATTTACACTCCCACCAACTGTGTAGGAGGGTTTCCTTTTCTCCACACCCTCTCCAGCATTTATTGCTTGTAGATTTTTTGAGGATGGCCATTCTGACTGGTGTGAGGTGATATCTCATTGTAGTTTTGATTTGCATTTCTCTAATAACTAGCAATGTTGAACATATTTTCATGTGCCTCTTAGCCATCTCTATGCTAGGTGAAGGAAAAAAACAGAGCCAATAGGGAAACTGATGCTACAACTATGGGGCTGTTGTATTTCTCAAGAGATGTGAGAGGCGTGTCACCTCCTGCCAAGCCAGCACTCTACCCATTCTGTCAGCCCTGCCCTGCTGCTCAGGTTGGCCACTGTGTCGCATACAACTCTATTTCTTCCTTCCCGATTTCACCTCTTCCTCTTCCCACTGTCTGGTGGCTTTCTGATAGCAAGTCAACACTAAATGACAAGATTCCATATAACTGAAGACTTGACTGGTGATATTGTTATAAAATTCACACATTTATCACGGAACCTGCTTAGTTTCAAGATACATTGGCAATTAATCGACATTTTTATTAATAGAATGTTGCTATCCCCAGGGAAATTTTGGGTTAGAGAAAACTCCTTACAGCAATAACCAGGGATATGATCCAACTTACAAAGCAAGAGGAAGAAGTACCTAAAACATAATACTTGCTTTAGGATTCTTTCTGGTGAGATGACATAAGCTTACTTGTCATGATCCCAAGAGAATCAATCTTAGATAACTGATCAAAGCCCATGCCTTTGTGCCTTTGGTTCTAATGATGGATCCTTTTTGTCTTATTGCCAGCTGCTGCAGTCCTCCCATAAAGATGAGAATTTTTTCCCAAATTTCTTAGAGAAGACTTAAAAAGTTTTGTATTTCTACTGATTCTGAGAAATAACTCTTTCGGAGCACTTATTACACAAGTGGACTCTAGTATAGTTCCAAGTATCATTTTTGAATTTTCTATCTATATGAATAAAAATTTTTAATAATAATTTTTAGGCAGTTATGTGTTCAAAGACAGTTCCTAAATTGCAGGAAAGCATAAGATTAGAGCAATTCTATTTTGGAGAGAAGAATATTTACAAATTAAATTATATCTTCAAAAATTGGACAATTCTTTGCAAAAGTAAGATATATGTTCATGCTTGTAAATTGGTTACAAATACTTTTAGTCCTTGACATTTCAAATATTTGCTTTGAGTAACAAAAACTAACTTGAAAATAAAAATGTAACTATATCTGCAAATTTCATTCAGAGGTCCAAAGCATTCTGATTTTATTTTGACAAACTTGATCACTCCACAGTTTGTCCCTTACTAAAACTCGAGTTTTGTCCTGTTTGGAAAGCCAGCGATTTGACCATTTTCCTCTTACCTGCCCCCTGAATTTACTTCCTGATCATCGTTATGTGTAATTTTTTTTACCCGAAACTGACTCAGTAATACTTGCTTTGGGTTAGAACCCTAAGCAATATTTGGGAGAAGATGAGAAATATGATTTCCATGGAAACTAAAAATATGATATGATCTTGAAGGGTTGGCCTTAAATAAAGGTGATTATTTAAGAAAAACTGACCGAAGTGTTGAATCCTCTTTAGAGCACTGCGTGCTTGGATCAGGAGGTGGGGAAGCAATTCATCAGGACTGTAGAAGCTACTACACTGGGGGCGATTCATTTTGCCTCTCGTCAGGATCAGTTTTACCCAATTGTTTCAACTTCTGAGAAGTTTCAAAGCTGTGTAAGGAACGCTGGGACCTCACTTCTCCCAATACCCACTGAACCCCAGCACCAGGTCGTTAAATATTTTCCTGGAGTAACAAACACGTTTTTAACTCCAATAACAAAAGAATGACGTCCAGAAGTTTCATTAATTGTATATAGAATAACTGAAGATAGAAAATATAAAGGTTAAAGTGGTCTCTCACACAAAGCATATTGTTCTGTCAGAGAAACAATCCTTCCTTTTTGATGAGTGATTTATTACATATTGTTTTTTAATTACTTAATTTATTTTAAAATTTATTTTATGTTTGGCTGCATTGGGTCTTCATTGCTGCACGGGGACTTTCTCTAATTACAGCGAGCGGGGGCTACTCTTCGTTGTGGTGCGCGGGATTCTCACTGCGGTGGCTTCTCTTGCTGCGGAGCACGGGCTCTAGGCACATGGGCTTCAGTAGTTGTGGCACAGGGGCTCAGTAGTTGTGGCTTGTAGGCTCTAGAGCGCAGGCTCAGTTGTTGTGGCGCACGGGCTTAGTTGCTCTGCGGCATGTGGGATCTTCCTGGACCAGAGATCAAACCCATGTCCCCTGCATTGGCAAGCAGATTCTTAATCACTGGTGCCACCAGGGAAGCCCCTAAATATTGTTTTAAGCTACCACAATGCTATATAAATTCAAACTATTATGGTTTTGAAGCACTGATTGTCATATTTTTTCCTATAGTAATCTTTCTTTTTGAAAGATTTTTGTCAGACTATAGATGATTAACCTCATTGTAGCTAATGGATATTTTTAAAGCTTATGTAGAAATATAACATGAATGCCATGGTGAGTTGCCAATACAAAGGGCATATTATATAAATGGAATTCATCTTAGTTAAATCAACCTGTATTCTGATTCTTTAAAAAAAAGTCCTTCTTTTAAAAGGATTTCTTCTTTTAAAAATCCTACTTTTAAAATGTCTTTCAAAATGACATTTTTAAAATGTCATTCCATTTCTTTAAATTATTTCCAACTAGTTACATATACACAATAAACCCAAATGAGGGAGATGCAAGAGGGAGGGGATATGGGGATATACGTATACGTATAGCTGATTCACTTTGTTATACAGCAGAAACTAACACAACATTGTAAAGCAATTATACTCCAATAAAGATGCTAAAAAATACAATAAATATAATATTTCAATTTCACATTTTTCAATAAAAATAATTGTTTCTTCAAAAATAAAAAACCAATTGAGAAGTGTTTAAGTTGACCTTAAAGGGTAATATATATTATTAGCCAAAATGAATAATGTAATCTCTAAGCCAAGGAAAAATGAAGACAGCAAGAACATTCTCTGTTTTAAAATATTTTCAGAGAACGATAACTTAATTTTTCATTCACGATTAAAATATACTTTTGAAACCAAAACTGCTGAGTTAAGTGAAATCTTGTTCTTTTTATAAAATATTGATTTTATTAAAAATTTGACTGTTCCTAAAATTTGCTTGAGTTCATTATACACTAGATTACACTCACTGTAAATTTACACAGCTGATCCATAAGCTGTGGGAAAAAAAGTTCATATTGGAAGGGCTGACATTGTCTAAAATATACACAAATCTTTGATATTATGATATGTTTGGTATCATATTTACCTATGGGTCATTTATTTTTTCCTTAGAAACACTAGTATGTCAACAAACAACTGTTGCAAAGCATGCTTACTTTTCTGAGCTGATAGGGAATTAATGGATGTAATTTAGAATTTTAATAATTAAAAAAATTCAAAACAGGAAAATGTTTCTCTGTCCCCACCCCTCAAAATTTATTTCACATGCCTTAGGGAATCAGAAGACTCAGTTGCAGTTCTAGTAGCCAAGACTAGATGGCGCTCTACAATTATCAGTGCATCAAGTCAATTTCCAGAGGTTTACTGTCATTGGAATCAAGGGTTTAATTAAGGATGTATTCTATGACTTAATTAAGGATGAGTTTCAGGTTTGACCATCTCCTATTCTTCTTCTACAGACCTTTTAAACTTTGTTTTTAATTTTTTACTGAAGTGTAGTTGATTTATGATGTGGTGTTAGTTTCAGGTGTACAGCAAAGTGATTCAGTTACACATTCATATACATCCAATTTTTTTCAGATTATTTTCCCTTATAGGTTATTACAAAATATTGAGTATATTTCCCTCTATAGACTTTTTTAGGGAGTATGAGACATGCTTTCCTTCTGTTTATTGCCTTAGTTATTCTTTGCCCCACTTCTTAGTCCTTACTCAACACCTGTAAAATCATCAGACATATTGATAAAGAAATTAAGCCCTACAGTAATATTTAAGGGAAATATCTGTGTTGCATAGCTAGCCAAACTCTTGGCTAGAATTAATGTTCTTGCCTTTGCAGTATCAAGACTAGCCACCTCCCTAACAAGAAGAAAAAGTATGGGCAGGAAGACCGAATTCATTTATGGGAAGGAGTTAGAAAAGTCGGGGTGAGGCCTGGTTGTTGCTCTTTCTTCTATCATCACACAGAGTAGTTTTGACTCCCGTCCTGAATCACCTCAGTGTCCCCTGTCCTCCACCCTGAGGATCTGTTGTAGAAGCAGCAGAAGGAAGAGGAAGAGAGAAGGACTATGAAAAGCTCACAGAGAAGCACATTCTGTGTGCCAGGCACTGAGCTGAGCTCTTGACATGTGTTTCCGTACTTATTTTTTGAAGCAATCAGAGGAAGTGTGAATGAATGATCTCTCCTTTTCCTTTACTCATGAGGAATCTGGCGCTCGGGTGAACAACTTCCCAAGGTCAATAAATGGCAGATCAAGGAATATCAATGGGGTTTTCTACAACTGTAATTAAGGCATCCAAGAAAACTGGTAATTGTCTCTTTTCTAGACTCTGTCTACAGTGAGCAAGCCACAATTCCAGGTCAATACAGTGCAATGTACAATCCTATCTATTATCTCATTTAATATAATAGCCAACTCTGTTGCACTGTGAATAGAAAGTGAAATTTCCAAGTTCAGATCGCCGGTCAGTGGCAAGGCCAGATAAGAATATGCGTCCTCTGATAATTAATTTCTGTTTTAAGATAAAACTTAAGTACATGAAAATGGTCAACTCATATATTTTTGCTGTTTGCTTTATTTCATATAATTGCCATAAACTATCTTGTTTCACAGTTTTGCTAGTCAATGAGCAATCAATAACGTTTTTATGACCATAAAGTAATTCCCTAAGAATACAAATAGGACTCATTAAATTGTTTTTCTTTGTTTTAATTGAAGTATAGTTGATTTACTATGTTGTGTTAGTTTCCACTTCAGGTGTACAGAAGAGTGATTCAGTTACACACACACATATATATATTCTTTTTAAGATTCTTTTCCTTTTTAGTTTATTACAAAATATTGAGTATAGTTCCTTGTGCTCTACAGTAGGTCCTTTCTGGTCTTCAATTAAATTTTAACAATTGCCTACAATTATGTTCAATTATGCCAAATACACTATAAAGAATATAAATAGAAGACATGATTCCTTCCTTTATGTTCTTAATAAATTACTGGGTAAAACATATATAAAATTTATTTATTACACATTTATTTACTGACAGCTACATCCAAAATTAGTACTGCAGGCAGTCAGAGCCCCTGACCAAGAGGACTGTGGGACAGGACCCACCAGGTACCACCACAACCAGTCATGGGTGTGTTTGTCTGGACACAATTATGGGGAAATCACTTACCATGTGGAAAAAATGCCATTGGCCTTGGGATGAGACTTTCATTTCCTGCCTGGTTTAGAGGAAACCCATACCTGTATAGGAACCCTTAAAATGGCCCCTTCACCAGATGTCAAGCTGTGTTCCTTCCCTCCTCAATCTTTCACCCACTTCTGCCTGGCTTGTCATGATTGCCTTGTATTTGGAGACTTGAAGAAAGTGTTTATTGTCAAAGTGTAAACCTTTATTGTTTATGTTGCATAGCTGAAAGTCTTTTGTTTCTCCACTGATTTCTGATTACTATTCACTTTCTGATTCATGATAATTCAGAAGCTTAGCAACTAACCTCAATGTGACCTCAGTCATGCTCAGCGAGACTTTTTCTGATGGCTAATTATCAGGATGACCTTACTCCCAACCAACTTCCCTTTTCTAATTCTCAAATTTGACCCACTGAAATTAATTTTACAGTTGACATTTTGTAGTATTTCATTAGCTTTTCTCAACATTTGATTACACAAATTGTTTGATTACACACTTGTCTTGTAAGTGGGAATCGTGCTCACACTGAAATGAAAGCTATGGTCATTGTGTAAGAGGTGAAATCTTTACTATTTTCATTTCCTATGGTAGGTGCGGCTTTGATAGCCTGATGGATTGGGATCAGTTTTACATTCGTGTATTACCAGCCCCGTCTGGACTGCATTCCCGAAGTCAGGGTCTGCAAACAGGCTGTCTAGTTCGGTCAGCATCACGTGTGGACATTTGATTTCTGACACCAAAACTCCTCAACCGTCCTGGTCAGTTTTTAGTCTTACAGATTACAAAGAGCTGTGACACATTTTATCCCCTTAAATCTTCACAACACCTCTGTGAGATTTTATCTTAGTTTGTAACCTCCAAACTACCCACGAGGAAATCAAGGATCAGATGAATAAAGGGACTTTTCCCAGGGTACACAGCCGGTGGGTCCCATGAAACTGGGATTCACAGTTAGGCCTGACTCTAAATCGAGTACAAATAGCTCCTGTGTGTTTAGCACCTATTACGTGCCAGGCAGGACTCTAAGCACTTTACATGTAAATATTAACTAATTTTAACCTCACAACAACCCTTTGAGGGAGGTACTATTTTTGTCCCCATTTCACAGATGAGTAAACTGAGGCACAGAGAGGGTGAGTGACTTCTCAAATTCCCAGAGCTACTAAGGGACAGAACCTGGCTGCAAACTCGGGCTGAACTCTGCTGACTCTCTTTGTAGAGCGCAAGGGGTTTGATGACCTCTTTGGCATCTCACAGAGGTTTTAGGATTTAATAGGATAAAATATATCATGGCTCTTTGTAAGGAATCAAAGCTGTCTTCTCCTCAGGAGAGCTGAGAAATTCAGGGTCAGAAAGGAAGTGTGCATATATTATATTGGCGAGGCTTGTCCCAGCCAGGTAAAAGTGTTAGTATAAGGCTATGTATTCAACAGAGAATATGCGCCGTCAGTAGCTTTCCCTGCATTTACCACCTTCCTATTTGGAATTTCCTCTAGGTGGTTAAGGAATCAAGATCAGAAAGTTAAGGGCAGGAAACATAAATCATTGTAGGTCATAGGTCCATTCCATATCATTTTTATTCTACTCTACTTCTGTCTTATCACCTTCTCATCAAGATTGGCTTTACAAGTTGCCTACTTGGAAATTCAAGAGGCTTATAGTGAAACTTAAAGAAAAAATTTTTTTCTACTCAATTCCATAAATCTTAAAGCTTCACCAAGAGATTCATTTTTCTCTTTATGTTAGATGTTTTTCGCATCACCTCCAAAAACACTCGTGTGTCACTGCAACTTTTGACAATACTTTTGCATCAAGGTTTTTAGGATATTTAGTTTTGATCAACTCCATTATGAATTATTAGGTGGGTCCCACAGCGGAAAACTCATTTATTTTTGCCCTGGGTAAACAGCTTCTTTCCATTTTATAACTCAAAGCTGTCTGGGGAATTGGGTGATGACCTGGTGAATCTGATCAATAGAAACAACCAAACTAGATAATAAAGGCTAAAATAACTTTAAAAAATTAAACCATTATTGCTCAGTCTATCCAGATCCTTGTCTTTATTCAGCACTGAGTTTCTCTGTGGATGGAGCTTCATGGCTCTTTATAGTCTCAGAGAAAATGTCCCTTTTTCTCACTGTATTCTTGAAATACCTATGCTGTGCTTTGTCTGTATATAAGCCGAGGACACAGAGGTTGCTTGGCTATTGTGTTTAGGAACTCCCAGCTGAGCCCACCAAGTCTCACCAGGCTGGTAAAACCCTTCAGTCCAAATTCACAGCTGACTGAATTTTCTTCCATTTCCTGAAGCTATTTGCTCTGAAATACTTAGAATTTGGACTCAAAACTTTTTCGACAAGACACTGTATCTTGACAATAGGCATTAATAAGATGTCGTTGTTACTGAGACACTGACCATAGATCATGTTTATACAGTGTATTTGCACTATGGAGAGTATCCTCCAAATACCGTAGAAGGTTGGGCAAAGCAGATATAAGGAGTAAAAAGGAAAGACCCTTAGAAATCTCAGAACTATTAAAAGTATAAATCGTAAGTAGGTTTTCTTCCTAATCCCAGCAGCATACCCTAAAGGATAAAGATTTACAGTCCCTGTAATTTTATCTAGGGTACTGTAACTGCTATTTCTATGCTTAGCTAAATAAATGTGTTGTCGTTTTTTTCACTCTCACGAGCTTCAGTATCTTCTAGCTGGTAAATTCCACTTGTGTTTTAAGATTTAAAAGGCAAGAGAGATTTTTAAAGTTGCTTGCTTTTGCTGACTTTTAGAATTTTTTTCCATCGTGGTCGTTTTAATATTTCTTTTTGTTTATTTATCTTCTTCACGGAGTTATTTTGCATTAACATTTTCTCATCCCCAGCACAAATCTCAAGTTCTCTTTGGCACTATAAGGAACTTAGCTGAGAACTTAAAAAGAGCATACATGATTAAAAGTCTATTCCCATTTGAAACATTGCCCTGTCTCCTAGGGAAGATGAGATGCAAATACACGTGACATAACTACCAGAGTGGCATGGTGTCTCCTCCCTGGGACAAAAGGTGGGTTCTCAAATGAGCAAGCTCTGCCTACTCCAGTTACTTAGGTTGCATAAACTTTTGCAGTGAAGGGGCAAGGATTCCTCTCCCTGAGTACCCCTAGAAGCTCCTTACAAGGTAGAGCAAAACCTTAGCTCGTAGCGGTTTTCAAATGCCAGCGTGCACCAGGATCGCCCAGAGAGCTTGTTAAACCACCTAGTGCTGGACCCACACCCCAGAGCTTCCGATTCAGTAAGTCTGAGGTGAGCCAAGAGAAGTTACATCTCTAATAAGGCCCAGGTGATTTTATTGCTGCTGCTTTGGGGACCACGTGTCAAGAATCACTGCTTTCATACATGCAAAAAGGGCTATTTATTTACTTGTTTGCTCTTGATCAAAAATATATATATATATCTGAATAATATATATTTAAATTCTTGAATTTTTGCTTTTCTTGACGAGAAATCAAGATGCTAAAAGCGATAGAAAAACAATTAATGGTGATATCTCATTGTGGTGTTGATCAACACTTCCCCAGTGATTAGTGATAGTGACCATCTTTTCATGTACCTGTGGGCCATTTGGACCTGTGGTTCTTTTTCTTTGGAAAAATGTCTATACGGTTCCTCTGTCCATTTAAAATGTTTGTTTGCTTGTTTGTTTTTGCTATTGAGTTGTATGAGTTTTTTATATATTTCGAATATTAACCACTTGTTGGATATACAATTTGTAAATATTTTCTCCCATTCTGTACATTGTCTTTTCATTTTATGGATTATTTCTTTTGCTGTAGCTTTTCTTTTCTTTTTTTTTTTTTTTGGGGGGTACGCAGGCCTCTCACTGTTGTGGCCTCTCCCGTTGCGGAGCACAGGCTCCGGACGCGCAGGCTCAGCGGCCATGGCTCATGGGCCTAGCCGCTCCGCGGCATGTGGGATCTTCCCGGACCGGTGCACGAACCCGTGTCCCCTGCATCGGTAGGCGGACGCTCAACCACTGCGCCACCAGGGAAGCCCTGCTGTAGCTTTTCAGTTTGATGTAGTCCTATTTATAGATTTTTTTGCTTTTGTTGCTTGTGCTTTTGGTGTCATATCCAAAAAAATCATTGCTGAGACCAATGTCAAGCAGCTGCTTCTTTGTATTTTCGTCTAGAAGTTTTACAGTATCAGGGCTTACGTTTAAGTCTTTAATCCACTTCAAGTTAATTTTTGTGAGTGGTATAAGAAAGGGGTCCAATTTCATTTTTCTGCATATGGTTATCCAGTTTTTCCAACGCCATTTGTTAGAGAGAATATCCTTTCCCCGTTGAATGTCCTTGGCTCCCTTGTCAAGTTTTAGTTCACCATATATGTAGGAGTTTATTTCTTGGCCTTTTATTCTGTCCCATTGGTCTGCATGTCTGTTTTTCTGCCAGTATCATACTGTTTTAATTACTAGAGATTTGTACTTTGAAATCAGCAAGTGTGATGCCTCTGACTTTATTAATCTTTCTCAGAATTTCTTTGTCTATTCAAAGTCTTCTGTGGTTCCATATAAATTTTAGGATTTTTTTTTATTTCTGTGAAAAATATAATTTCAATTTTGATAGGGCTTGCATTGAATCTAGAGATGGCTTTGGGTAGACCAAATTTTAACAATATTACTTTTTCCGCTTCATGAACACAGGATATCTTTCCATTTGCTCATGTCTTCTTCAATTTCTTTCACTAAAGCCCTCTAGTTTTCATTGCACAAATCTTTCATTTCCTTTGTTAAACTTGTCCCTAAGTATTTTACTATTTTTGAAGCTGTTGTGAATGAGATTTTTAAAAATTTCTTCTCAGATATTTCATTGTTAGTGTATAGAAGCACAACTTATTTCTATATGTTGATTTTGATATCCTGCAACGTCACAGAATTCATTGACTAATCCCAGTGGGTTTTTTCACTGGCACGTGACCTTCATTATTCCTTCTCTCTTTCATATCATTGTGATGGTCATTGTCTTTCCTTTCATACAGCCTACGGTTGTGGAATGATTGCTATATGCCATGCACATGTATCTTATAGGTGAAGAAACTGAGACACAGAGGGATTAAGTAACATGCCCAATTCATACACCTAATAAGTGGCAAATGTGAGATGTGAACCCAAGTGTCTAACTCTGGAGTTTGTCCTTAAACAATGTGCTATATTAACTTTCAATTTGCAAATGGCCACACAATTGTTTAAATGGCCTTTGAAATAGCTAGTGACACACACTTAGCTGTTGAAATAGCCAATTTTGAAAAATATTTTTAAGATTAATGGTTAGATCAGATTATGCATGTTGAAAAAAAATTGTAGTTGCAGTCAGTTACCAAAAGATCAAAACATGACATTTCTTGCAAGGCCCAATCTCTAACAACTTTCCAGACTCGTCTGCACTACAACCCACACTCCAGTTGACATCAGTCAGCTCATGAGCCATGAAATGACATTCAGCCTTTGCTTATGCTGTATTTTAAGCCAGTTTTAAACATTTCTCTTCTGCTCCCCAAAGGGAGAATTAATTGTTTCTTTTCTCAAGACTCACAGTGTGTTAGTTAACAATCTTTCTCTTCTGAACCAGAAAGCCCTTATCACGTTTATTCCTCTAGAATCTAAGCTCCCTGAGGGCAAAGTCAGACCTCACTCACAGCCGTGCCCCTCCCACTCCTGGCTGTGCCTGGCTCAGAACTGGGTCAATGCAAGCTGAAGTGTATACCACTGAATGATCCTAGATAAGAAATTCCTTGCCTGTGGTCACTCAGCTATTTTGGTTTGGGGCTGAGACTTCAAAACCAGGCCCTCTGAATTCCCATGAGAGCTAAGATCTTTCCACAAGGTCATTTTGGTGATACTGTGCTTGAAAGCTCTCTATTACGTTGCCACCTATTTTTACTAGGATGAATTCTTTCTTGTTTCTTCTGTGTGTTTGTTCTACTTCCATAATGTAAGCAGGCTGCCACATCCAATCTGTCGTTCTCTCTCTTTCTCTCTCTCTCTTGCATCAGCCAGGCTCTGAATTACTTATATTTCAACCTGCTATTCAGGTTGAAAACTACCTCCTCTCCAATCTCAGTTCTCTAAATACGTCCAAAGCATTCTTATCCTTCCATATCCTTGACTTTGAGGTTATGTACTTTGAACTTCTCCATATACCCTGAAAGCTCCTAGTCTTAGTGTTCTAGCTCACTTTTTTTCTCAATTAGTCAGTAGTTCCATTAACAGGATGTCCTAGTACGTTTTTTCCATTCTAATTAAGAACCTGTGTTTAGAAGCACTTCAAAATCATTGGCTACTAATTAATCCAAAACACTTTCACATCCTCTGATTGCTTTGATACATGAAAAGAAACGTAAAAAAAATTGGACTAAGGCAAGTATTTCCAATAGAAATATCTACCTAGATTTCTAGGGTTGGACCTGAGAAACATTTTTATCATATCCTTTCTCACAGAGTCAATTTTTTCCTGTTTTATCTTTCTCTCTTTACTACATGTGTCTTTTTATGCCTTTCAATCTTAAAAGAAAACTGCCAATGATGTCTTAATTCTCTTGCTTGAATTTCTTCTCAGATTGTTTCTTCTTGATTTCCTCACTCTTATTTTTAATCATTTTCTATATTTTCATCTGTGAGTAGCAGATGTGGGTAGGTTCAGTTATGCTAAAGCAAGAATTAGGTACCAAAATATAATTACTCACCCTATGCTGGTATACTTGATTTAGGAAAGTAGATAATGATTATTTACAAAGCTCATGAGTCAATATTTATCTGGACTAAAGTTTTAAAATTTTATATTACTGATAAAGATATAGATTCAGCATGCAGGACCCTTGTATAGTTGGAATCAGTGGAAAAGGGAAAATGGAAAAAGGTTAAAACATTAAAAAATAAGTAAGAAAAAAGGTTAAAGATCAGCATTCTTTAACAACTTACTCAATAAACAGGTGTTGAATCCATATTATTTGCAATCACTAAGGAAGATATAAAAACCTGAATGAAAGCTGTCTTTCCAGAGCTCACAGTGATATTAAATTTATTTATTACTGGCATCACATAGACGTGGAAAAAAGATATAGAGGATATTGATGGATTTTAAACAGGAGAGAAAAGATATTAAGTTCAGGGAGTTTTATCTTCTTATAGCTATAAGACATTAGAATAGGGTATACATTTAGGAATGTTTGTCCCAAAGGTGTCTAGACAGTAGCCCCCTCAGAGGTTCATAGAACTTTTAGGTCAGGAAAAGCTCAGATATTATCTAGTCCAACTCTATCACTTTACCATATAGGAAACTGAGACCCAGAGAGCTGAAATGCTTTATCCAATGTTGGTGACATGTAAGTGACAGAGGGAAGAGTGTAAACCTGGACTCTACATTTTTGTTGATCTTTCTATTTCTAACCTTTGTTACCTATTCATTCCTTTTACAAATATTAAAATAGACCTGGGAATACAAAATATTGGGAATGCAAAGTAAATAAACTATTTTTTGTTCTCAAATTGGTTCTTGTGTAACAAACTTAAAAGGATGGGATAGAGGCGAGAGTGGAGGTGGCCAACTGGGAAAGAGGCAGGAGAAGCCTGCTCAGAAGTGGTTGGTGAAACTGGACATGTTGCCTCTGGGGTTCACAGTTCCAGACATTTACAGGACACTTCTGTCCTTAGTCTGTGCCATGCATGTCTGCCCAGTGAGTTCAACTTGAAAATTAATATTGAATTGTGAAATTAAAACAAATCTGGAGAGGGAGACGATGGTGGAATAGAAGGACTTGAGCTCACCTCCTCTAATGAAAACACTAAAATCACAACTAACTGCTGAACAACCAAAAAAGACTGGAAGCTGCTAAAAAAGATATTCTACGTACATACTAAGAAGACGTCACAGTGAAGTGGTAAGAGGGGTACATTCGTGACACAATCAAATCGCATGCTCTCTGGCTGCGTGATCCACAAACTGGAAACTATATCACAGAGTTTCTCCCACAGGAGTGAGAGTTCTAAGCCCCATGTCAGGCTCCCCAGCCTGGGGGTCTGGCATTGGGATGAGGAGTCCCTAGAGCATTTGGCTTTGAAAGCCAGTGGAGCTTGAGTGCAGGAGCTCAACAGGACAGGAAGAAACAGAGACTCCACTCTTTGAGGGTGCACACAAGGTTTCACACATACTGGGACCATGGAAAAGCAGTGACTCCATAGGACACTGGGACAGACCTACCTGTGGATAGTGGAGGGTCTCCTGGGGAAGCAGGGGTTAGCTGTGGCTCACTGTGCAGGCAAGGACACAGGTGGTGGAGGACCCAGTGAATATTCATCGATGCGAGCTCTCCTGGAGGTCACCAGTTTGGCATCAAGACCTGGCCCCACCCAACACCCTGCAGCCTCCAGTGCTGAGACACCTCAGCCCAAACAACAAACAGGGTGAGAACACAGCCCCACTCATCAGCAGACAGGCTGCATAAAGTCATCCTGAGTGCACAGCCACCTCTAAACACACCCCTTAACATGACCCTGCCCACCAGAGGGACAAGGACCAGCCCCACCCACCAGTGGGCAGGCACCAGTCCCTCCCACCAGGAAGCCTGCACAGCCCCTGGGCCAACCTCACTCACCAGGGGCTAGACACCAGAAGCAAGAGAAACTACAAACCTACAGCCTGAGAAATGACAACCACAAACACAGAAACTTAGACAAAATGAGATGACAGAAAAATATGTTCCAGATGAAGGAACAAGAAACAATCCTAAAGGAACAACTAAGTGAAGTGGACATAGGCAATCTGCATGAAAGAGAATTAAGAGTAATGGTAGTAAAGGTGATCCAAGATCTTGAAAAAAGAATGGAGGCACACAACAAACACATGAAAGAATGCTCAACATCATTAATCATTAGAGAAATGCAAATCAAAACTACAATGAGATATCATCTCACACCAGTCAGAATGGCCATCATCAAAAAATCAAGAAACAATAAATGCTGGAGAGGGTGTGGAGAAAAGGGGACACTCTTGCACTGCTGGTGGGAATGTGAATTGGTTCAGCCACTGTGGAGAACAGTATGGAGGTTCCTTAAAAAACTACAAATAGAATTACCATATGACCCAGCAATCCCACTACTTGGCATATACCCTGAGAAAACCAAAATTCAAAGAGAGTCATGTACCAAAATGTTCATTGCAGCTCTATTTACAATAGCCAGGACATGGAAACAACCTAAGCGCCCATCATCGGATGAATGGATAAAGAAGATGTGGCACATATACACAATGGAATATTACTCAGCCTTAAAAAGAAATGAAATTGAGCTATTTGTAATGAGATGGATAGACCTAGAATCTGTCATACAGAGTGAAGTAAGTCAGAAAGAAAAAGACAAATACCGTATGCTAACACATATATATGGAATTTAAGGGAAAAAAATGTCATGAAGAACCTAGGGGTAAGATAGGAATAAAGACGCAGACCTACTGGAGAACGGACTTAAGGATATGGGGAGGGGGAAGGGTGAGTTTTGACAGGGCGAGAGAGAGTCATGGACATATACACACTAACAAACGTAGTAAGGTAGATAGCTGGGGGGAAGCAGCCGCAAGGCACAGGGATATTAGCTCGGTGCTTTGTGACAGCCTGGAAGGGTGGGATGGGGAGAGTGGGAGGGAGGGAGACGCAAGAGGGAAGACATATGGGAACATATGTATATGTATAGCTGATTCACTTTGTTGTAAATCAGAAACTAACACACCATTGTAAAGCAATTATACCCCAATAAAGATGTTTAAAAAAAAAAAAAAAAAAAAAAAAAAAAAAAAAAAAAAAAAAAAAAGAATGGAGGCACAGACTGAGAAGATACAAGAATTGTTTAATAAAGAGCTAGAAATTTAAAGAATAAACAGAGATGAACAATACCATAACTGAAATGAAAAATACACTAGAAGGAATCAATAGCAGAGTAAATGAGGAAGAAGAATGAATAAGTGAGCTGGAACACAGATTGGTAGAAATCACTGCTGCAGGACATAATAAAGAAAAATGATTGAAAAAAAAATGAGGACTGTCTTAGAGACATTGGGGACAACACTAAAACACAAACATTCACATTATAGTGGTCCCAAAAAGAGAAGAGAGAGAGAAAGAGACTGAGAAAATATTTGAAGAGATTATAGCTGAAAACTTCCCTAACATGGGAAAGGAAACAGTTACCCAAGTGCAGGAAGCAAAGAGAGTCCCATACAGGATAAACCCAAGGAGGAACATGCAAAGACACATAGTAATCAAACTGACAAAAATTAAAGACAGAGAGAAAATATTAAAAGCAACAAAGGAAAAGCAATAAATAACAAACAGGGAATCCCCATAAGGTTATCAGCTGATTTTTCAGCAGAAATTTTGTAGGCCAGAAGGGAATGACACAATATACTTAAACTCATGAAAGGGAAAATCCTACAACCAAGAATACTGTACCAAGCAAGGTTCTTGTTCAGATTCAATGGAGAAATCAAAAGATTTATAGAAAAGCAAAAGCTAAGAGAATTCAGCACCACCAGACCAGCCTTACAATGAATGCTAAAGGAACTTCTGTAGGCAGAAAAGAAAAGGCCACAACTAGAAGCAAGAAACTTACAAATGGGAGAGCTGACCAGTAAAGGCACATACAGTAAAGGTAGGAAATCATCCACCCACAAATAAGATATCAAAACAATCAATCATGAGAAGAGGAGAGTACAAATGCAGGATATTGGAAATGCATTTGAAATTAAAAGACCAGCAACTTAAAACAATCATATATATATATATATATATATATTATATATATAGACTGCTATGTCAAAACCTCATGGTAACTGCAAACCAAAAATCTACAATAGATACACACACAAAAAAAGAAAAAGCAATTCAAACATAGCTCTACAGATAGTTATCAAATCACAAGAGAAGAGAACAAAAGAGGAAGGGAAGAAAAAAGACCTACAAAAACAAATCCTAAACACTTAACGAACTATCAATAAGAACATACATATCAGTAATTATC
Organism: Phocoena sinus; assembly: GCF_008692025.1. Taxonomy (NCBI): domain Eukaryota; kingdom Metazoa; phylum Chordata; class Mammalia; order Artiodactyla; family Phocoenidae; genus Phocoena; species Phocoena sinus. The sequence goes on along the minus strand of NC_045774.1, from coordinate 83,862,218 downwards.
TTAAATGTAAATAGATTAAATGCTCCAACCAAAAGACATAGACTGGCTGAATGGATACAAAAACAAGAGCTGTCTACAAGAGACCCACTTCAGGTCTAGGTACACATATAGACTGAAAGTGAGGGGATGAAAAAAGGTATTCCATGCAAATGAAAATCAAAAGAAAGCTGGAGTAGCAATACTTACATCAGACAAAATAGACTTTAAAATAAAGACTGTTACAAGAGACAAAGAAGGACACTACATAATGATCAAAGGATCAATCTAAGAAAAGATAACAAGTGTAAATATATGTGCACCAACATAAGAACACCTCAATATATAACAAATGCTAAGAGCCATAAAAAGAGAAATCGACAGTAACACAATAATAGTGAGGGACTTAAACACCCCACTTACATCAATGGACAGATCATCCAGACAGAAAATCAATAAGGAAATACAAGCCTTAGATGACACACAAGACCAGATGAACTTAATTGATATTTATAGAACATTCTATCTGAAAGCAGCAGAATACACATTCTTCTCAGGTGCATATGGAACATTCTTCAGAATAGATCACAAGCTGTGCCACAAAGCAAACCTCTGTAAATTTAAGAAAACTGAAATCGTATCAAGCATCTTTTTCAACCAGAACACTATGAGATTAGAAATCAAGAGAAACTGGAAATAAAAGGAAAAAACTGTAAAAAACACAAACAAGTGATGGCTAAACAATATGCTACTAATCAACAAATGGATCATTGAGGAAATCAAAGAGCAAATAAAAAAATACCTAGAGACAAATGAAAATGAAAACATGATGATCCAAAACCTTTGGGATGCAGTAAAAGCTGCTCTAAGAGGGAAGTTTATAGCACTACAATCTTACACAGGAAACAAGAAAAATCTCAAATAAAAAACCTAACCTTACACTGAAAGCAACTAGAGAAAGAAGAACAAACAAAACCCAAAGTTAGTAGAATGAAAGAGAACATAAAGATCAGAGCAGAAATAAATGAAATAGAGATGAAGAAAACAATAGAAATGATCAATGAAATTAAAAGCTGGTTTTTCGAAAAGATAAACAAAATTGATAAACTTTTTTCAGACTCATCAAGAAAAAAAGCAAAAGAGCTCAAATCAATAAAATTAGAAATGAAAAATGAGAAGTTACAACTGACACCACAGAAATACAAAGAATCATAAGAGTCTACTAAAAGGAACTATATGCAAATAAGATTGACAACCTAGAAGAAATGGACAAATTCTTAGAGAGTTACAATCTTCCAAGACAGAAGCAGGAAGAAATAGCAAATATGAACAGACCAATTGCAAGTACTGAAATTAAAACTGTGATTAAAAAACTTCCAGCAAACAAAATCCGGGACCAAATGGCTTCACAGGTAAATTCTATCAAACATTTACAGAAGAGTTAACACCTGTCCTTCTGAAACTATTCCAAAAAACTGCAGAGGAAAGAACACTCCCAAACTCATTCTATGAGGCCACCATCACCCTGATACCTAAGCCAGACAGATACCACAAAAAGAAAAAATTACAGGCCAATAACACAGATGAACATAGATGCAGAAGTCCTCAAGAAAATATTAACAAATGAAAGCCAACAATACATTAAAAGGATCGTACACCATGATCAAGTGGGATTTATCCCAGGGATGCAAGGATTTTTTCAATATCTGCAAATCAATCAGTATGATACACCACATTAACAAACTGAAGTTAACAACCATATGATCACCTCAATAGATGCATTCAACACTCATTTATCATAAAAACTCTCCAGAAGGTGGGCATGGAGGAAACCTACCTCCACATAATGAAGGTCATATATGACAAACCCATAACTAACATCATACTCAACTGTTAAAACCTGAAAGCATTTCCTTTAAGATCAGGAGAAAGACAAGGATGTCCAGTCTCACCACTTTTATTCAACATAGTTTTGGAAGTCCTAGCTATGGCAATCAGAGAAGAAAACAAAATAAAATGAATCAACGTTGGTAAAAAAGAAGTAAAATTGTCACTGTTTGCAGATGACATGATACTATACATAGAAAATCCTAAAGATGCTACCTGAAAACTACTAGAGTTCATTAAAGAATTTGGTAAGGTTGCAGGATAAAAAATAAATACACAGAAATCTGTTGCATTTCCATACACTCACAATGAAAGATCAGAAAGAGAAATTAAGAAAGCACTCCTATTCACCATGGCAATAAAAAAACAACATACTTAGGGTTAAACCTACCTAAAGATGCAAAATACCTGTACTCTGAAAACTATAAGATGCTGATGAAAGAAATCAAAGATGACACAAACAGATGGAAAGATAAGCCATGTTCTTATATTGGAAGAATCAATACTGTCAAAATGACTATACTACCCAAGGCAATCTACAGATTCAATGGAATCCCTATCAAATTACCAATGGCATTTTTCACAGAACAAGAGCAAAAAATTTTTAACTTTGTATGGAGACACAAAAGACCCTGAAGAGCGAAAACAATCCTGAGAAAGAAAAACAGAGTTGGAGGAAACAGTCTCCTTGACTTCAAAATAAACTAAAAAGCTGCAGTAATCAAGACAATATGGTACTGGCACAAAAACAGAAATATAGATCAATGGAACAGTATAGAAACCCAGAAATAAAACCACACACCTATGGTCAATTAATCTACGACAAAGGAGGCAAGAATATACAATGGAGAAAAGACAGTCTCTTCAATAAACAGTTCTGGGAAACCTGGACAGCTACATGTAAAAGAATGAAATTAGAATACTCTCTAACACCATACACAATAATAAGCTCAAAATGGATTAAAAACCTAAATGTAAGACCGGATACTATAAAACTCTTAGAGGAAAACATAGGGAGAACACTCTGTGACATAAACTGCAGCAATATCTTTTTGGATCCACCTCCTTGAGTAATGAAAGTAAACAAATTGTACCTAATTAAACTTAAAAGCTTTTGCACAGCAAAGTAAACCATAAACAAGATGAAAACACAACCCTCAGAATGCGAGAAAATATTTGCAGACGAATCAATGGACAAAAGGTTAATCTCCAAAATATACAAACAGCTCATGCAGCTCAATATCAAACAAACAAGCAACCCATTCAAAAAATGGGCAGAAGACCTAAATTGACATTTCTCCAAAGAAGATATACAGATGACCAACAGGCACATGAAAAGATGCTCAACATTCTTAATTATTAGCAAAATGTAAATCAAAACTATAATGAGGTATCACCTCACACTAGTTAGAATGGTCATCATCAAAAAATCTACAAACAATAAATGCTGGAGAGGGTGTGTAGAAAAGGGAAACTTCCTACACTGTTGGTGGGAATGTAAATTGGTACAACCACTATGAAGAACAGTATGAAGGTTCCTTAAAAAACTAAAAATAGAGCTGGCATATGATCCAGCAATCCCAGTCCTGGGCGTATATCCAGAGGAAAACATGGTTTGATAGGATATATGCACCCCAATGTTTATTGCAGCACTATATACAAGAGCCAAGACATGAAACAACCTAAATGTCCATCAACAGAGGAATGGATAAAGAAGTGGTTTATATACACAATGGAATATCGGTCTGCAGCAATATTGATGGATCTAGAGATTATCATACTAATTAAAGTAAGTCAGAGAAAGCCAAATATCATATGATATCACTTATATGTGGAATCTAAAAAGATGATATAAATGAACTTATTTACAAAACAGAAAGAGACTCACAGACTTGGAAAACAAACTTATGGTTATTAAAGGGGAAACATGGGAAGGAGGGATAAATTAATAGTTTGGGATTGACATGTACACACTACTGTATATAAAATAGATAATCAACAAGTTCCTACTGTATGGCACAGGGAACTCTACTCAATATTCTGTAATAATCTATAAGGGACAAGAATCTGAAAAAGAGTGAATATGTGTACATGTATAACTGAATCACTTTGCTGTACACCTGAAACTAGGACAACATCGTAAATGAACTATACCCCAATATAAAATAAAAATTAATTAAAAAAATAAATTAAAAGGATGCTATAACATTACAAAAGAAAGTAAACATAATACCAAGAGGGTACATAATACCAAGCAGTCGTGTCAGTGAGGGGAGAATCCCCAGATCCCTGCTCTTTATGCATTGACAGAGAGCTTCCTGTAAGTCAAAGAGGTTTGGGTGACATCAGGAAAATTTCTGTAGACTAAAAAAAAAAATGCTGTCAACAACATCTTAGACAAATAAAGATTCTCACTTTACACTTCTGCTAAAAGTGCAGCCAAAGACACAAGTTTTGTTTGAAAAGTTTTGTTTCATTTAACATTTTGACTTGGATATAAACCAATCGGTTAGATTTATTTTTATTAAAAGTTTCAGGATAGTGTTTAAAACACACACAAAACAACCCCATACAAATAAAAATGTTATATTTTATTGTGTCTTCTAAATTTTTTCCTTTTAAAGGAAGTTTAAAATTTGAGGTAGTATTAATTTTGCTGCATCAATAGAATATAACTTGTAAGTCACAAAGAGTGGTTTATGTCAATTATTCATGAAAAGAAAGTTCCAACGCTGACAGTTAATTTTTATTAAAGAAAGATACAAGGCTATTGTTGATCATAAATTGCCAACTGAATTACTTGGAGTAAAAAGAAAGCAGTGTGTTTCTTTCTTAATGAATTCAGACATTCAGTGTTTAGTCCAAGTTTATATATATACTTCTTGAAATAATAAAAGACTGAGTTTCAAACTTGGTTTATTTTTATAAAGTTACTAGCTTTCTCATATTAAAATTTTGATGATAGCATACTCAGTCTCCATTTTATTAAAACTTTGATTTCTTGGGTTAATTTCAATAATATAAATAGCAGTAAGGAGCTATGAAAATTTCTCTTTTTTGTTCCTAATGAGACTACTCAGAATTGTTTTACATAAAGCAGACTTTGAAAAGGTCAAGCATATCTAATTTTCAAAGCAGAGGGTACGTGGTTCAATACATGATGTACATGTTACAATTACAGGTGAATGCGAAAAAAATTTTGGTAATGATACACTATCTCCCCAGCCCACTCTGACAAAAAACAAACCCCAAAGGTAGAAAGCATGGTCTATTTTTAAGATAAATATAATTATTTCTGAGATACTCCAGAACCCTAACATTTTGCTCATAGTTATGTCTATGAACTGGAAGACCCACATGATTTTATGATGGTATTATTGAAAACGAAAATCTTGGCTTTTGCAGAATCTGTAGAAACTCTAATATAGACAAAGCCCATTTTTATAATAGTTAAAAGTTGTTTCTGCTGTTAAAAGTTAATAAGTTTGGTCCACAGTCTTCTAGGAATATATAAAAATGTTCTAGAATAATATTTAAAATAATTTGTCAGCAAAATATTACTAAAGGCTTTCAAGTCATCCATCAGCCTGCAATCACATATTTTAGATATAATTTACTTTATACCATCATATTTAAAATATTGTAGTTAATTATTCCCGGTAATGTTGGAATTTCTCTCCCTATACTTTCATTTACATTTGAAGTATTGCCTTTTGGCACTTGAAATGACATTGCTAGCAGAGGTTAATATGTACTTTCTGGTCACATTGTTACTGCTTGCTTTTTTCTTTGTTTGTTTTTAATTGTTATACATGCACAGTTTGCAAGGCACTATTCTTTACCAAATTACAATGACATCTCTTGAGAGATAGTAAACAGAAACTCTATTTCTCTTACATGGAGCAATGGCATATAAAATATTTCCTTATAAATCTAAATTTAGTCCTCTGGAAAGAACTTAAACTATAAGAGAGGCAGATAAATTCTTGGCAATGGTGTGGTATAAAGTAGAAGCATTGCAGTTCTACATTATTCAGCAGGGTTTTTTTTTGTTTGTCTATGAGTAATATAAATTTAAATTCAAATTGACTAAAACAGATAAGGGAATTCATTGACTAACATTATGGAAAACTTGAAGGTTAGGTTCTGCTTTGGGGACTGCTAAATTCAGATGCTCAAGAAATCTCCCACTCATTTCCCAGATATCATTTGCCTTGTGTTGGTTATAATCTTCAAGCAAGTCATCGACATAAGGTGGCCTCCAGAAGCTCTAGGTTCAATGTTAAAACTAGAGTTCTCTCCTCAATAGTTCCAATAAAAGTCCAGCTCTAGGTATCCTGGGGTGACTTGGACCATGCACACATCCTTGAAGCAAGGGAGGAGAAATACTCTCACTGTGTCCAGGGAGGTCACAAAGCTGTCAGTTGCAGCCAAGCCACATAGACTGTCCATGAGCCAGAGGTGGCTCCTAGGAGGAAAACCATACAATATTACCGAAGAAAGATGCTAAATAGGAGAAAACAATAAATGTCTATCTTACTCTCAAATGTAGGGCATTTTGGTCCACTTACTGCTTGATGACTCCTGCTGACTCATTGTCTTTTCCTAATATGATACTTGATTTGAGTTTGAAATGACTAGCAGTAAGAATGTGGGTTCATCTTGATTTTTATGGTATCAGAATGAAGGACAGATAGAGCTTCTGGAAGCAAGCTTACAAGGAATTATCTGTTGCTTTGGGTCAACATGAAGGAAGCAAGGATTTGAAGTACCTTAATCCATTATTTTAAAGCATACCTTAAGCTCTATTATTGTAGTATTTCTATAAAACCCTTTTCTTATTTTGTCATTGCATATGATACAAGTATAACCTATTTTTAAAACAAATTCCTGAGTTTTTTCCTTACTGGTAAGCTGTTTTTTTTTCTCCCAACATGAAGGTCACCATTATAGTTCCAGGCAAAGAGATAGAGGAAGGGAGAGGCCTTCTCTGGAAGGAAGAGGTTAGGATGTAGTGCAAGCCTGTCCCTTTGTCCAGGGCTGTGCGGGGAACTGGGGCGTCAAAGGCAGGACAGTGATCTCTAGTACCAGACTGGAGAGACCTAGTCAGCTGGAAGAAGCCAAAGGATCCTGACTGAGCTGAGAGGGGATAGACAGCGGTTTATTAGCATCAGACACAGCAGGTGCAGGGCTGTGATTCATCCAGCATGCGTAGTATGACTGTACTTGTTGTTTATAGCCAGCGTCTGTTTTCTTAGGTGTCCTTGTTGTGCCGGTTTAAAAAAAGTTTTTACCATCACAATCAATAAATGACAATCAAATATTCATGGTTGGCCAATCAGTGCATATCCCAGGACCAGCGTCAGGCTGGCCCTCCCTCTCCCCCAATGCCATGCAGTGATTTACACTTCCCTCCTACACATCCAAATGCCACCTTGAAGAGAAATAGGGGATGGAGAATGAGGCATTGTTGCAGGGTTACTTTAGGATTATGCTAATAATCTGTCCAGATCATCGGATGCCCTAATATTTGAGTCAGATGGGGATAAATTTGGTATTTTAATCCTTCTTCCTAGTGAGTGAGTAGGTAGGGTCATGAAGATTAGGTCAGTTACAGAGAAATGGAATTACATTTATATGCACATCCAAATTGTGGAATATATAAATTTTCAATCCTGATGCACAAAAAAAGGAATTAGCTTTAGGACTAGTTAATTTCCCCATGGACATTTGCCTGCGATCTCTGTGTGATGTTAAGGCCATAGAAGGCTAAACTTGAGCCTCACAAACCCTACTATGACCCAATTGAAGAATGATACCTTCATAATGAAAAGGAACACTCAAAAACACCTTCAGATCATTGTCTAAAATAAGAAAAGGAAGGAAAATCTACTAGCCATACGAGTGATTAGTTACCCTTCTTCTCAGTAGATTTAGGAAGGCTCATAATTTTTTAAAATAACTTGATTATTTTATAATGGAAATAATAGTAGAGGCTAAAGAAGAAAGTAGAAAAAAATTTTAGCAAATATAACAGATACAGAATTAATATCCTATTTATAGAAGATAGATTGATCAATTGATCAATTGATCAATAGGTAGGTAATACATGGGGCACAAAAAACACTAAAGTACATATTTACAAAGGAAAAGGATAGGGACAGAAAATTTACAAAAAAGAAAAAACAAAAAGAAATATGTGGAAAATGTTTATTTTCAGTGAAGACAAATCATATAAATGATTTGTATAAATAAAAAAAGGACCCTTTCTCACTATTGAAACAGCATGTTATATATTGCTGGTGATTTTGTAAGCTTTTTAGTAATTTTGCAGTATATATCAAGAATCATAAAAAGGTTGAAATTTGGGAACCAATAACTTAAGAAAATACATAACCTCAAATGTAGAAAACTCTGGATTCATAAACATGTTCATCATGGTTTTTAGCCCTAAAAAAGATGAAACCACCTAAACATTCCAAAATGGGAGAATGATTAACTACATCTAATCATAATCATCTGAATATTATGCAGGCATTGTGAATACAGGTTATTAGAACCAAAACAAAATGTTTGTCTTCATGCTTAAAGAATAAAATACACTTAAAGATTTTAGGTATGTTATTATTATATCTAATAACAAGTGTATATCTAAAATATGCTTATGTCAGAATAGTAGGAGTCTCAGGCATTATTTTTCTGTTTTCCAAATACCCACTATGTAGTTAGGAATTTTTATTAATGGCTAAAACGTATAAAGAAAGAAAGCATCATTCTGGGTGAGAAAAACCCTGCCTACTCTTTTGGCTGTGACAGTAATTGTGTTGCTGATGGATTTGAACATCTCTGGACTCTAGTTTTCTTCACTGCAGACATTATCCAATGCAATCCATTTATTCCAGTCTTTCAAACTCTAAAATTCTGTGATCTATAGTTTATAAATAATGAGCATAAAAAGATAGTTTCAGATTTCTTTCAAAATATTGTTGCCATTATGATATGGAAATGGAGCATTACTATCCAGCAGGGGAGCTTATGAAAAAGAATATAAATAATGCATTTTAAAAGCTTTTACATGCTTAAAATATTTCATGAGTTATGGAAAAGTTATAGAAAAAAGAGTCATTAAACAAAAGCATAAGATTAAATAATCAACACTCAACAAGATTTTCAACAATATATATTTTGTGCAAAGCACTGTGTAGTAAAAAATATAGAGAAACTAATGAGAGAGAAAAAATTTTTAATGAAAAGTTACATTAAATATAAAGCAAATTTACTCATTTTGGGCTTCCCTGGTGGCGCAGTGGTTGAGAGTCTGCCTGCCGATGCAGGGGACATGGGTTCATGCCCCGGTCCAGGAAGATCCCACATGCTGCGGAGCAGCTAGGCCCGTGAGCCATGACCACTGAGCCTGTGCGTCCGGAGCCTGTGCTCTGCAATGGGAGAGGTCACAACAGTGAGAGGCCCACGTACCACAAAAAAAAAAAAAAAAAAATTCACTCATTTTATGATTAGCATATTTTTGGGGTTCTATATTAAAATGTTTTTTTATCATCAGTTAATGAGTATATTTTGCTATATTATATTGTAAAGTTGTGCTTTTATGTTTACTTTTACATCAGTAATCCAGTTGGAATTGAGTATTTTTAAAAATATGGTGTCATGTGGGACATGCACCTTTGCCTTATTTATTGAAAATAAATTGAAAAATTTTGGAATCTACTTGTTGATTGATACATACTTTAAAAATAACTTCTGATATTTTGATTGGTATAGCATTGAAATGGATTAATCTGTGGGAAACTGGTACCTTTACAATAGCAAATTTACCAAATCACAAACATAGTAAATGCCTCCACTTATTTAGTTATTCAAAATGACCTCTATAATGTTTTATACTTTTCTGTGTAGAAGTCACACAACCTTATTAAAATTATTCCTTTTATTTTGTTTTTATTGCTGTTGTAAATGGTTTTTTAAAAAAGAAAATTTCATTTTCTAATTAAACATTGCTAGTAAAGAAATATAGATAATATTTATATACTGACCTATAACATTGCTGAATTCTCTTATTAATTCTAGTAGTATTAAAATTCTTTTTAAGTTTCTATTATTCAACACGTTTTCTATGAAAAATGAGAGTTCTACTTTTTCTTTCTAAACCTATGTCCTTTATTCTTGCCTTCTTCAGATTAATCAAGCATTTATTTCCATGATAAATATATATATAATTGTACATATAATTTAAATTCAAAAATTCATTATATTTGGTTTTGTCGGTCAAAATCTGTTTAGCTTTATCCATTTGTTTATCCTTTCCTTTGATTTCCCTTTTTTCTTGAAATTTTGTGCTGACATTTAGCATTATTTTACTTTTGTCTGAAAAATTACATCTAGTGTTTTCTTTTAGGATGTGTTGGTGATGAAATAGCTTACTTTTGTTATCTGGATATGCTTTTATTTTCTCTTTGCTTTAAAGATAACTTTGAGGTCTGAAATTTTAGATTGGCAGTTATTTCTTTTTAATACTTTAAAGGCTTCATTTCATTGCCTCTGTCTTGCATTATTTCTTTTGAGAATTAAGCTGTAAATCTTATGCTGCTCCTTTGAAAATGTCTCTTTTTTTCTCCAAATGCTACTAATTTTCTGCAGCTTTAGTATTATGTTCATAGATTTTGCTTTCTTTGCATTTATCCCATTTAGATTTATAGCACTTCTTGAATTTGTAGCTTTATGTCTTTCATCAGTCTTGGGGAAAATGTTGGCCATTAACTCTTCAAATGTACTGTCAACCTATTGTCTACATCCTCTCCTTCAGGGACTCTAATTATACATATGTAGATATTTCACTTTGTTCAGATGATCTTCTGGCTATTTTCTTTTTTTTTTTTTTTTTTTTTTCTGGCTATTTTCTACTCATTGGTCTTCATACTTCCAGCTAGTTATTTCTACTGACTTTTGTTTCAGCTTCACCAACCTTTTCTTCTACTGTGTCCAATTTATTGTTAAACCCATTTATTTACTTAAATTATTGTGTGTGTTTTTAATAGCTATAATTTCCACTTGATTCTTTTTCATTAAATTAAGTTTTTGTTAAAAATTCTCCATCTTTTCATTTAATTTCTTGGCCATGTTATTCATAGTTAATTTAAAGTTCATGTGTTTAACAATGTCTTCCAGTCCCACCTCTGATTCTAACAACATTTCTAGTATTGAAAATATGAAGTCCTAATGTCACTGTTTCTCATCTACCAAATAAAGAGGTCTGTTAATGTGATAAACAAAACTACTTTGTTCATACTCCTCGAAGCATCACCTTACAATATTAAGCTGTGCTTAGCCATAAACTTTTGTTTAAAAGTAAGGGGTTGTGGGAATGTGAATTGGTTCAGCTACTACAGAAAACAGTATGGAGGTTCCTTAAAAAACTACAAATAGAACTACCATACGACCCAGCAATCCCACTACTGGGCATATACCCTGAGAAAACCACAATTCAAAGAGTCATGTACCAAAATGTTCATTGCAGCTCTATTTACAATAGCCAGGACATGGAAACAACCTAAGTGCCCATCATCGGATGAATGGATAAAGAAGATGTGGCACATATATACAATGGAATATTACTCAGCCGTAAAAAGAAACAAAATTGAACTATTTGTAATGAGGTGGATAGATCTAGAGTCTATCATACAGAGTGAAGTAAGTCAGAAAGAGAAAGACAAGTACCGTATGCTAACACATATATGTGGAATTTAAGGAAAAAAATGTCATGAAGAACCTAGGGGTAAGACAGGAATAAAGACACTGACCTACTGGAGAACGGACTTGAGGATATGGGGAGGGGGAAGGGTGAGCTGTGACAAAGCGAGAGAGAGGCATGAACATATATACACTAACAAAAGTAAGGTAGATAGCTAGTGGGAAGAAGCCGCATAGCACAGGGATATCAGCTCGGTGCTTTGTGACCGCCTGGAGGGGTGGGATAGGGAGGGTGGGAGGGAGAGAGAAGTAAGAGGGAGGAGATATGGGGATATATGTATATGTATAACTGATTCACTTTGTTATAAAGCAGAAACTAACACACCATTGTAAAGCAATTATACCCCAATAAAGATGTTAAAAAAATAAATAAAAGTAAGGGGTTTATACAGGATTATCTCTAGGTACTTCTCTAATTCTGCAAGACTAAGTCTAGGGTTATTTTGGAATGCTCTCATGTTTGGCACTGTGCTAGATACTGAGGGGATATTTGATCTGAATTTAATACTCAAGGTAGTACTATTTAGACTGAAAGGCTTCTGACAATTCTCTGTCTTTTTCAGCACACTCTTTGTTTCCCAGTACAGTGCCTGGAGCACTCAGTAAGTACTGGTTGGATGACTAAATGAGTGATTGAGTTAATTGTATTAGAAATACAGACAAAAGACTTATATGTGGAATCTACAGTATGACACAAGTGAACCTATCTATGAAACAGAAACAGACTCACAGACATAGAGAACAGACTTGTGGTTGCCAAGGGGGAGGGGGGTGGGGGAGGGATGGATTGGGAGGTTGGGATTAGCAGATGCAAACTCTTATATATAGGATGGATAAACAACAAAGTCCTACTGTATAGCACAGGGGACTATATTCAGTATCCTGTGATAAACCATAATGGAAAAGAACATGAAAAAGAATATATATATGTTCACTGAGTCACTTTGGTGTACAGCATAACTTAACACAACATTGTAAGTCAACTATACTTCAATAAATTTTTTAAAAAAAAAAAAAAAAAAAACTACAGGTAAAGTGATAAAACTCGGCCTTTCTCTTGAAGGGTGAAAAATGGTGATTGACTGAACATAGGAACGGAAAGAAGAGGGAGGAGTTAAGAAGTGAGAATCCCTTCGCTCAACTGAGCAATTCCTGCATGTTAGATACCGTTCTGAATGTTGCATACATATTATGTCAGATAACACGTACAGTTTCTCTGTGAGGCAGGCATTTAGAGTGAGATTAGGTTCCCTACCTGAACGTGGCACAGATCGAATCCAGACTCAGGTATGTCTGACCCCAAAGCCTTTAATCATTACACAGTGATGTCCAAGCATCATAAGGACATAAAAAGCATAAGGACAGAAAAAATGTCTTTTCACAGGCAATTAAAAATATATGAACCTAGTTATATACACATAGATAGATAGATGAAGATATATATTAATATACCTAAAAGAGAGAACTATTCCTTGCTTCGGAGGTTTTATTTTTTTTCCTCTTCTTTGGTATTGATACTTTTCTTAAACTTGTAAGAAAGTATCCAATATCTTCCCCACCAATCCATAACCCACCTGCCAATGACAGTGTTTAAAAATTTTATACAATTTGAGTTAGGGCTAGGTTCTTCATGTACTAGAAATAGATTTTAAAAATACAAATATACATATTACATATACACAGCTACACATACAGAAAGTATCCAATATCTTCCCCACCAATCCATAACCCACCTGCCAATGACAGTGTTTAAAAATTTTATACAATTTGAGTTTGGGCTAGGTTCTTCATGTACTAGAAATAGATTTTTAAAAATACAAATATACATATTACATATACACAGCTACACATACAGAAGATGGGCCAGAAAATCTTTCATTTGTCTAGTAACTTAACAGACCATTGATTTCCAGAACTGGGAATAAATGTTCTTGCTTTATTTTTCATAAATTATTTTTTGAATGACACTTCAGTGAGTGGATGCTGTATTGTTTGCCAAAACAATGCCCTCAGGAGAGCAAAGTTATTTCAGAAATCTCATTTTATGCCCGTAGCCCTGAAGCTGACATTTTTTTTTTTTTATTTTATTTTTGGCTGTGTTGGGTCTTCGTTTCTGTGCGAGGGCTTTCTCTGGTTACGGCGAGCAGGGACCACTCTTCATCGCGGTGCGCGGGCCTCTCACTGTCGTGGCCTCTCTTGTTGCAGAGCACAGGCTCCAGATGGCGCAGGCTCAGTAGTTGTGGCTCACGGGCCCAGCCGCTCCGCGGCATGTGGGATCCTTCCGGACCCGGGCACGAACACGTGCATCGGCAGGCGGACTCCCAACCACTGCGCCACCAGGGAAGCCCCTAACTCAGCACTCTTGCACAAACTTTTCCTTCTGCCTGAATGTCTCCAGTCTACCTGCTGTGTCTCCATAATTCACTCCCTTCCTTCTTTCAGGTTTCTGTTCAAATGCTACCGTTACATTGAGGCCTCTGACCTCTCTTTATAAAAGAGTAACACACGCTCTGCCTTACCCTCAGCACCCACCCTGGCAATATCTCCTTCCTAGCTTTATTTTCTTCCATCCCATGTGTCACCATCTGACATATATTAGTCACTAATTTCTGAAGTAACTATCCATCACTTCCCTTGGGATATAAATCCTATGAGAGAAGAGAATTCATTTTGTTCATTTGTATCTCGACAGTGCCTCAGACGTGGTAGCACTCTCTAAGTATTTGTTGAATCAATGAATATTGAATACACAATATTTTGTGAAGAATTTTCAGGAGGTTTTCAATCCAGCTAAGCCATTAGGAGATAATTATTCACAGAAATTAAATCTAATCTTCCAGTTAGAACATAGCATTGGCATATGAAAAATTGCTATGCATTCATCTCATCTCATCTAGAAGAATCCTTAAACATATCTGCAACTGGTTAAACCAGAAGTATTGATGGAAATATTTGGAGCTATCCCCATCTCAATTAACTTTTCCACCACAGTTCATGTAAGGAACATGGAATCTTATCTGTCTTGTTAATGGTTGTTTCCCAAGAAGTAAAAACAGTGTGAGGGGCTCAATAAACATTTTTTGTATTAAAAATATATTTATTAGAATATATATATGTGTGTGTTTTATATATATATTATGTATTATCCTACAGTGTATAAAGCTCTAGGTCTTCAGAATCTCTTGATTATTTGATGAAGAAAGATTCTATTTTCTCTTGCATCTTCAAATAAAACACAAAGTCAAATGCTCCAACCTTGTAAATTACCAAGGTATTAACAGGAAGCCAGCTGCAACTTACAAATGTCCCTTTTTATAAGAAGTCAATTTGGGCATGTGTTCTCCTTAGTGTTATATAGCATTTGATCTCTCTAGGTCATACATCCATTTTTTAATCTATCTTTACGAGGACTCCTAAGGCCCAACAATGCTTTCAACATTCTCTGAAGCTCACACACACGCGCGCGCGCACACACACACACACACACACACACACGTATTCATTTTAAAATTCCATTATGTTTACACAGCATGAGGCTACATATTACATGATTGAAGTTTTCTATTTTATTTATGAAAAGATACCTGTGATATTAATTAATTCATTTATATGGGGACCAATATAAAACCATGAAGAAATTGGACGACAGTACTAGGAACTATAACCTTACCTTAAATATGTAACAAACAGATGTTGAAACAGGAGACTCAGTTTTGCCTAGAACACAGCACAAGTCACGCTCTGGTTAAAGGCGCTTAGAGAAGCACATTAACTCCTACAAGCATCACGAGAGTTATTTTAGAAGAGAAGATACACAGCTCAGGCACTGAGGGAGCCTCAGGCCCTGAAGATACGGTGGCCAATTAACACTGCACTTAGGAAAGCTTTCAGTGTTGCAGCAGTGATCGGGGCTTTCACTGGGCCATAGTTACATCGGTCCCAGTCTGATCCCTAGAAATCAATCCTAAATATAAAGGATCTATATGTAAAGTCCTGTCCTTCTATCGACACTTTGTTTGTTTACTGTATGTGCTAAATATGGGGCTGTCTCACAGGCATTTATACCCTCTGTCCTGTTATAATAGTCATAGAGCCTCCTTTCACTCTTGAAAATGTGCCTGCTTGGAAAGAAATGATCTGGTCATCCTATTCAAACCCATCTGTGTAAAGTGAAAATATTCCTTGTCATAGGAAATATCTATCCAGAGTCTTCCTTGCAGACCATACCCTTGAAGAGATTCATTAAGATGAAAGGAACAGAGAAGCCTAAGAATTGATTTACTTTTGATCATTTAAAGAATACATCTTGCTGTTTGTCAATAATTTCAAAATTATGTTTTCATGTGCATATATAAATTATAATAAAATATGAATAATTTTTACTTTAAATTCGACCTTGCTCATATGAACCTAATGGGACTCCAATATTAAAAAAAAAATTACATGAATACCAGTTTTTCATAACAGGGTTATTGTTTCCTTCTTTTTTCCCAAAATAAATCCTCCAAAATATTGAAGGATTATTAAATAAAGGAGGAAATGTCAGGAAATCGCGTCCTGCTGTTTTTTCCCACTGACCACAACATGACATGGTAGGGGTTCCTGTCCTTCTAAGATGACCAAGTGTTGAGCAGTAGCCTGCCCTCAGCCACTCACATACTTAACTTCCCCGCTTTATTAGGGAAATATGTGAGTGCACGTGGTCATTTACATAGCTAAAAAAACAGATTCAAGATTTAAATCACTGGATTATTAAAATAGTGTTTTGCCAAGTCTTATGCCAGGAAACCTAAACACTAGCTCAACACAGAATTTTTAAGTTTGATTTATTTCACCAAGTCCATAAAATACAGTGTTTAATTTTCCCTTTCACTTCTGCATATCTGCAAGTGTCTCTGATGCACCATGATAATTAGGGTTCATGAAAAGAAAGCAGTCTGTTTCTGGGCTCTGTCTATCTCCGGCACCCCCTCCTCTTCCCCACTGCCTCTTTCTCTCCTTTTTCCCTCAATTTCTCCAAGGTGGTAGGACAGCAGTCATCCAGGTCTATAGCAACTCCTGTCCAGGTTCAAGGACCAAAACAGCTACTAATGTACTACCTTCTGTGAGGAAAATCTGGCTTCATGTGCAGAACTTGTTGCTTCAATCTGTTGAATCTCGGAGAAGCTCACGTGCTTCTCGGTCACCTCCTCCCACCCCGGCCCCCTTCTCCCCGGCAATGTGACAGGGGATCGCTTAGGAGGGCTTATGCCCCTCCTCCGCACTCAAACACAAACTGCGACACACAGGGCTTGTCTGTCATTTATTACGTAGTTCTCCCTTTCCCCCTTTTGCCTAAAGGATGAGCTTTTGAAAACAAAGCAACTTTGCATTTAATTGAATTGATTAAAATGAATATAGAAACATGATTGGTCCAAGCGATGTTTAAGGTCTCTTGGGTTCCTGAAATACAGGCTTGTTCTCTGTTTCTCTGTTTACCTCAGCCCCTACATCCAACCCTTCAGCAAGTCTTGTCAAGTTCACCTCTAAAACGTGCGTAGAATTTGTTTACTTCTTTCCTTTTACAACCACCATCCTCATCATAGCCACTGTCATCCTTTGCCTGGATACCACAGCCTCAGAACTGGTGTCTTCATTTCTACTCTCCCATTCTCCACGGGGAAGCCAGGGTGATCTTTGCAAAACAAAAATCAGTTCATATCATTCCCATGCTCAAACCCTTTTTACTGGGGCCTCAGAGGTCCGGCAGGACTTGGCCCTGGACCCCAGCATCTCTGACCACACCCTCTTTTGCCACCCGTTCCAGGCAAGAAGGCCTTTTTAAGTTCATGAACAGGCCCAGCTCTGTCCACCCAGAGCCTCTGCACTGGCTGCTCCTGTCTCTGATCTTTCTGAGCTTCACGTCTCAGCTCTAATATCACCCCTTAGAGATGCTTTCTAGGGCTATCCCACCTATATTTGTCTTTTGCACTCTCGCCTAGTAATTTTTTTTATCACATCACCTCCACATTATTATAGAGAGAGCAAACAGTTAAAAAAAAAAAGATGCCAAACTCCCAAGGCCAGGTGCAAAAGGAGAAAGGCCCCGGTCCCTTAGCTTCCCAGGTCCTTCTCAGTTTGAAGAAGGCTCACTTGGCTTGACAGCGTGTCACCAGCAAAGCCGTGGGAGCTACAGAAGAAAGAGGGCTTCCTCTGCAAGAAAGAGAACAAAGAGCTACCAAATTGTTCCCCCTCACCTTATTGGGGTGCTGGGTCGATCCCCCTGGAGGTGTGGTGAGACTTTCTGAAGAAGATCCCCAGTGAGAGGGGCTGGGTTGGCTGAGTGAGGGACAGGGCCTGCAGAGCTGCACGGGTAGCTGGTTAGCAGCAGGCAGTTCTAGAGGCAACAAAGATCCGGGGGAGGCTGTGGGATGTTGCCCTGGTGGGGCTGAGTGAGTGAAGATGCCCTTTGTGCAGCCTCCTAACCATGGAAAATTACCGGTGACTCATGCGCTTCACCCTCTTATGGCGGTGCTGTTGAAACGTGACTTGGAAGCTTCTCCCATCAGGGGATGGAACCTTGACTCTTAACTGGCTTTGTGACTTGCTTTGGCCAATAGAATATGGTAGAAGTGATGGACGCCAGTTCTGGGTTTAAGCTCAAGAGGCCTTGCAGCTTCCACTTGGTCCAGAACCCCTGTGACCTCCTGGATCAGGCCAGCCTGTTGGAGGGTGCACATAGAGGAGAGATGACCTGTCCCAGCTGAAACACCTACTACCAGCCAATCTTCCTCCGACCCGCCGGCTGACGACAGACACAGGGGAGAGCCCAGCTGAGAGCAGTCACACCGAGCCCAGGAAAATGAACTTCACTCAGCAGACCCGTGAGCAATGACAATTGGTTATGCTTCCAGCTACTGAGTTTTGGGATCCGTTATTATAGCTAAAGATACGTGGAGTAAAGAAGCTGAAGGCTGCCCGTGACCATTTGTGTCACCTGCCATGAGATTGTCATTCTGACACAAACCACTGACATGAGACTGACCTTGATGGAGAAAACAGACCCTTCCTTGGCCGCAGATAGTCCCTGTCTCCTGACGGAATGAGCATCGCCAGGCTGGGGCCAAAACTGGGTGGTAGCACCACAGCAGAACCAGCTGAGCAGTGACCTCAGTTAGGGAGAGGCTCAGCACAAAACATCTGTCTGGAAGCCCATGCAAGCAAGTCTTTAGATACAAGATAGTGGGTTTTTTTTGTGTGTGTGGTACGCGGGCCTCTCACTGTTGTGGCCTCTCCCGTTGCGGAGCACAGGCTCCGGACGCGCAGGCTCAGCAGCCATGGCTCACAGGCCCAGCCGCTCCGCGGCATGTGCGATCCTCCCGGACCGGGGCACGAACCCGTGTCCCCTGCATTGGCAGGTGGACTCTCAACCACTGCGCCACCAGGGAAGCCCGATAGTGGGTTTTAATATGACTATCAAAACATTAAAAGTTATTGTGAGGTTTTTATAAAAATAGAGAACTGTTCTGTATAGGAAAAGAAAAAAAATATTCTGTAGAGTTTGGTTAACACCTGACATGCTTAAAAATAAGTGTAGATTTATGAACTATCATTATTTCCTTCACTAGCTATGTTTTATGACTTCTCATAATTACTTGAAAGGGGCTTTATAAACATAAGAGCTTACATTTAAGATGGATAAAAATTATACTCCTATAAAGATGTTTTAAAAAAAAGATGGATAAAAATGGGTTTATGGTAAAATAATTTGACAGCAAGAATGTCCTTGAGTATCAGAAAAGCAGGTAAATCTGTCACCTTTGATAGAAAACAGAAACGAGTCAAATTCATCTTACCTTGTCTTAGTTGACTATTACTTTGCCTAGTTCACTATCTTGGAATTTCTTTTTAAGTCAGCATAGACTAAAGCATGTTGCAACACAGCATCTGAATAAATAAAGTAGTTTTAACACCAACCAATTTAGTTCCTGGTTTTCTCTTAATTAAAATTGATTCCGGTCTTACAACAGAGACTTGTAGGTTTATTTCACATTGTCTTGTAAGGGGATTATGTTGTCACTATGTACCTTTGAGGACCCTGCTTTGTCTTGAGTTCCCCTTTAGCCTGTCTATTGGGTGATGTAGGGCTGCAAACAGGTGTTTGCAGAAGAAAAGTTGCCAGAGCAGAGTGGCTGAGAGCCTGGGCTGTGGAATGAGACAGTATCTGGGTGCAAATACTGTCTCTGTCAGGGATGGGTTCAGAGCCTTAGTCCTAAGCTGTAAAAATAAGGCAATAGGGTTGTTGGATGATTTAAAAAAGATAAAACATGTAAAGCACTTAGTACCCTTCCTAGCACATGACGATTTTTAAAATTAATTAATTTTCTCTGTGCTGGGTCTTAATTGTGGCTCACAGGATCTTCACTGAGGCATGCGGGATTCTTAGTTGTAGCACGTGGACTTCTTATTTGTGGCATGCGAACTCTTAGTTGTGTCACGCATGCAGGACCTAGTTCCCTGATCAGGGATTGAACCCGGGCCCCCTGCATTGGGAGCGTGGAGTCTTATCCACTAGACCACCAGGGAAGTCCCACACATGGTGATTTTTTTTAAAATTTATTTTATTTTTGGCTGGGTTGGGTCTTTGTTGCTGTGCGCGGGCTTTCTTTTTTTTTTTTTTTTGCGGTACGCGGGCCTCTCACTGTTGTGGCCTCTCCTGTTGCGGAGCACAGGTTCCGGACGCGCAGGCTCAGCGGCCATGGCTCACGGGCCCAGCCGCTCCGCGGCATGTGGGATCTTCCCGGATCGGGGCATGAACCCGTGTCCCCTGCATCGGCAGGCAGACTCTCAACCACTGCGCCACCAGGGAAGCCCTGTGCGCAGGCTTTCTCTAGTTGCGGCGAGCGGGAGCTACTCTTTGTTGCGCTGCTCAGGTTTCTCATTGCGGTGGCTTCTCTTGTTGTGGAGCACGGGGTCTAGGCACATGGGCTTCAGTAGTTGTGGCTCGCGGGCTCTAGAGCACAGGCTCAGTAGTTGTGGCGCACGGGCTTAGTTGCTCCGTGGCATGTGGGATCTTCCCGGACCAGGGATCGAACCCGTGTTCCCTGCCTCGGCAGGCAGATTCTTAAACACTGCGCAACCAGGGAAGCCCACGTGGTGATTTTTTAAAGTGATTCCATGAGAATCATAAGCTACATAAATTCTAAATTGAAAATAAATATTCTAGAAGGAGGTTACAATGAAAAGAATCACAATTTTATAGATATAAATCTGACATAATGTTCTAGGCAATCTATCATTTATGATGTGTCAGCACTGAATTTTTTTTAGATGTATATAAGATTGGTTCTTTAAAAACATTCAGGAGTTAGTGCGAAGTTGAATCAGAGAATAATTAGAGATTCTTGTTCTAAGAATAATAAGAGATTAAACAAAGTTGTGTTCTCATTTTCAATAATGAAAATTTTCCTTAGGTTTGGAAAAGGAGTGAAGAGGACGTAGGATGAGGACATTTTCAACTAATAAGAATCTGTTGTCTTGATGTGTTGCTGTCCTCAGAGCCTCTGCGCTAGGGTCTTTTACAGATGAGAGCAAGTTATCCTGTGATTATTTTGGCAATATGGTAATTTAATTCCCTTAGACGTAAATACCAAACGAATGTACCGCTTTTCCGTACCAACTCTGAGATTCAGTCTATACGATGTCATTAGAAAATTGTATGTCCTTAGTTACTTAACCCCCCAAGGCCTCATTTCAATAAATACTTGAAGATTATACTAAGGAAAAATAATTTATTGTCTTAGATGCTCTGGGTATCCTTAAAAAAGGAAAAGACACAGTTCCAGCCCTCAAGGAGTTTACAATCATGTCAGGGCCAAATACAGAAATGTGTGTGAAACAAGGTGTCAAGTAGATTGTCATTAAAAAGTGCAAATTGTGCTCCACCGTACAGAGGCAGGGAGGGTCTGTTAGGTGGGAAGAGGCCAGGGAAGGAACTGTGTCATAGAGAACACCTCAAATAAGCAGGATTTCAAGAGCCACCTGGCATTTCAGTTGGCGGCTACAACAAGAGAGTGTGAGAAAGCACTGGCTGTTCATTCTGTGGTCACAGGTCGTTAACCTGGTTATGGCATCATGTGCATTTAAGGGAACTGAGGTGACGGGGTGGAGGTTACACGGTTTAGGGCCTCGAATTCCAGGGAAAGGATTTAGTTCAGTAGGAAACAAGACAATTCACTTTCCTCTTCTGAATAAGGGGATAAGTGAGCTTGTTCCCTGTTGATTCTTTCAACAAATCTTTATTACAGAAAGAGTAAACTCATCATTTCACATGTAATTATTTAGTGAAAGTGCCCACTAGGATGCTCTGATGATTTGTAAATATATTTACTGAGATGACAAAAAATGGACCCTTGAACCATGTGTGTGTTGGGATGTGAGGGACTTAGGGGCGCTGAATCTCTACGCTGTGGAAAATCAGAGTATAACTTTACAGTCAGCTGTCTGTGGTTCTACAACCACGGATTCACCAACTATGGGATTCTGTAGTACTGTAGTACGTATTTAGTGGAAAAAACTCCACGTATAATTGGACCTACACAGTTCAAAGCCGTGCTGTTCAAGGGTCAGCTGAAGTTTGTTCACTGAAATCTTTTGATCCTGACGCTTTCACGTATGAATACAGTTTCCCCCTCTTTTGAACTCTCCCAGCATTTTATATCTACTTTGCTTATTACATTCCGTATTTTTATTTCAGGTCGTCATTATACACATATACATCTCTTTCTTACCAAATGTTAAACCCCAGGAGGTGGGGCCCATGTCTAACCTATCTGTGTAATACCCTACAGTGCTTAGTTTAAGAAGCGTTCAAAAATACATATCAAATGAATAAACGGTTTAAATAGTATTCGCTTCCTAGTGAAATCACTAGGCTAAGTTCAAATGTTTTAAGTTGCATCCTAATTTTTATCTGGAAGATTCCTCCTGGCAATCATTGAAAGGGGTACCTGAAAGGCCAATTTCTCAGTTCACTTAAACCCACTGCTTTGTTAATTTGTTGGCGATATATAAAACACCACACTTGTTCATGTTTGTTGTACTTTTTATTACAACAGCAATACATGTTCACTGTAGAAAATTTATATATTACAGACAAGCAAAGGAAGAAATCAGAATCTCCCATATCCTAACTCAGAAGTAACCACAGCTACTGTTTCAGAGGAGTTTATGAAGCGCACTCAACATGCATTTTTTTGTTTTGTTTTGTTCTTTGGGTTTTTTTTTTTTGTTTTTTTTTTTAACATCTTTATTGGAGTATAATTGCTTTACAATGGTTACTTTCTGCTTTATAACAAAGTGAATCAGTTTACATATACATATGTTCCCATATCTTTTCCCTTTTGCGTCTCTGTCCCTCCCACCCTCCCTATCCCACCCCTCTAGGTGGTCACAAACCACCTAGCTGATTTCCCTGTGCTATGCGGCTGCTTCCCACTAGCTATCTATTTTACGTTTGGTAGTGTATATATGTCCATGCCACTCTCTCACTTTGTCACAGCTTACCCTTCCCCCTCCCCATATCCTCAAGTCCATTCTCTAGTAGGTCTGTGTCTTTATTCCCGTCTTGCCCCTAGGTTCTTCTGACCATTTTCTTTTTTTTTTTTTTTTGAATTCCATATGTATATGTGTTAGCATACGGTATTTGTTTTCGTCTTTCTGACTTACTTCACTCTGTGTGACAGACTCTAGGTCCATCCACCTCATTACAAATAACTCAATTTAGTTTCTTTTCATGGCTGAGTAATATTCCATTGTATATATGTGCCACATCTTCTTCATCCATTCATCTGTCGATGGACATTTAGGTTGCCTCCATGTCCTGGCTATTGTAAATAGAGCTGCAATGAACATTGTAGTACATGACTCCTTTTGAATTACGGTTTTCTCAGGGTATATGCCCAGTACTGGGATTGCTGGGTCGTATGGTAGTTCTATCTTTCGTTTTTCAAGGAACCTCCGTACTGTTCTCCACAGTGGCTGTATCAATTTACATTCCCACCAACAGGGCAAGAGTCTTCCCTTTTCTCTACACCCTCTCTAGCATTTATTGTTTGTAGATTTTTTAAATGATGGCCATTCTGACTGGTGTGAGGTGATACCTTATTGTGATTTTGATTTGCATTTCTCTAATGATTAGTGATTCAACATGCATTTTTTGAACTGTTTAATACACTTGGCTAATTTGCCCTTTACAAAGGGCAACTATTCGGTACCCCTTCTTTTGATGTCAAGAATATTAATCCTGTCAAAATGGGTGGAGGAAAAATCACCCCTTTATCAAGCTGCATTTCTTTGCATAGTAATTTAGTTGAATACTTTTTCATGTGTTCACTGACCATTTGTATTTCCTTTGTGAATTGCCTCTTTACATTTTTGCCTGTTTTTTTAAATTGGGATACGTATCTCTCTCCTTTTTTAAAAAATGATTTTTGAGAGCTGGGTGTGTAGTAATAAACATTTTCTCCAGTCAGGCGTTTGTCTTTTAACATATTTCCTTTCAGCGTCACCGATCCCTAGGAAAAGGGTCTAATAAGCTAAGTGAGAGTCAGTTCCCTGATCACCTCTTCCTCTCATTCCTAAGCTGAGTCAATGTCAGGAGCTCAATGTCTTCCAGGAACGGAAGCAAACATAGCAACCACCAGCGGAATATTATTTTCTCTATGAGGACAATTATTTTTTGAAACAAGGGTAAAAATAGCATTTCAAAATTTTAAATGCCCTAACTTACTTTTGCCAATTACTAAACATTTTGACCTAACAGGACTACTTTCTTTTTACCTTTACTTGTATGATACGAATACGAGACACAGTACCGGCCTAAAAAGGAATAGAAAAGGGAAGTACGCGCTCTCGATGACAAGTCAGAGTTGGTAATTACAGCTGACAGTGACGTCTGTTCCTCCTCTATGGATGCATTGAAGAATTTCCATGGGGCCTGTATGGAAGTCATGTATGCCTGTGCCCCTCCATTCAATAGAGAATGAGCGCTCTTATGGCTTGTTAACTAAGAAGTTAGCTGGGGGCAATGCTGAAATTCTTTCTTCTTGGAAAACGGAAACTATGAAGGGGGAAACAGTGAAAGAATTTACAAAAAGGAAAAAGTAAAGCAACATGGCTGGGAGTACAGAAGTACACAAAAACGATGAAAAGGAAAAAGAAATTGCCATGTTAAAACAGAAGCGATTGAGAAGTGAGGTTTAGAACACACGCATTCTTTAAATTTATGAAGTGGCAATTATCAAAGTATGGTTCAGTGTTAATTTAAATGTTTAAATTATGTAGGTGGGGCATTAAAAATATGGAACAGTTTTTTAAAATGCATTTCAAATGGAATTTAGCCCTCTTAAGGCATAAAAAATACTAGTTAAGCATGTCTCCCATGGGAGAAATGTAGAAAACTGTTTGTTTTTGAAATCTTAAAAATTTTTTTTTGTCACACGTGGATACAGCTAAACTGGGTGTTAGAAGCCCTCCAAGCTGTCTGCCAGAATTCAAAGTCCTTTCACATTCCCCGGTAATTTTCAGATGTTCCTTCACCAGTGGTAGCTTCAGAAGCAAGTGGGAAAATGCATAGTTTATAACAGTATTGGAGTTAGATAAATAAAATGTGCCTGGTTAGGAGATCTCTCTACTTGAAGTCACTTTGAAATTCAGTGAAAGGAACTGGATAAAGGACCAAATCCCAGGGATCTGATAGTTCGTGACCATGAAGCCAGCCCACATTTGAACACTTTCCTGAAAGCAAAACACAGGAGGATTTACTGATCTGGAGATGCTGGTGTATCTAGGGACAAAGGAAGCAGTAGATAATAATTTTTAATTGTATTTCTTTATTTTTCACTTTCTTCCAAACTCTTATCTTTGAGCAGGAAAATGAGCAATTCAAGAGAAACAAAAATATTACAGTGTTTGGCTAGATCCAAAACCTCTTAAAGACTATGAAATTATTAAAATATTTATGAAAATAACGCTAACATGAAGATGATTTACTTGTATTAAAGCACAAATTGGAAGCAAAATTTCAGGCTTCCTGTTAGGTAGTTTTAAAGGCTTATTTTAAATAGTACTAATTAAATGTCAATGTAAAGTTAATTGTCTGTGGGAGAAATAAAACCTGGATGCTTTCATTTCAATTAAAAGGTAAAGTACAATTGCTTTGAGAGGAAAAAATATTCAAAGAGGGGTAATACTATTTAGAAAACTAGAGAAAGGTCACCACAGTCTGATGTAGGTATGGGAACCCTGTTTTTCGGATGGCCATCTGGGCAGCATGACTCATGTAACATCCTCCCTCCTTGGCCTCCTTCCACAGTCAACCAAAAACCAGTGATGAAAATTACAGGAGAAAAAAACACATCAGGAGGTTTTAAGTCCTGACATGTAAACACGGTTTGCATCACTATGGATGCAAGACTCTAAAACTACAGGGATTTTGATCAGGATGAAAGACAGGTTTAAAAACTACCAGTCGACTCTTTCACAGTTTCACTTCAATGAGGTGGAAATGAGCTGTCTGTTAACAATTTTTTTTAACACTTAAAGTTTTTTGCCAGCCTGATTTTATTTCCTGATCTGTGAGCACAGACATTTGTGAAGCCAATTGCTATGGTTTAAGATAACTTTTAAGCTTAACGATTTTCACCAGTATGGATCAATAGTATAATTTATCCTATTTCGCCAACTGTGGCGATACTGAACATTAAACCAAGTTATCTGTTTTCTAGTGCCTGACTTACTTTTCCAAATTCTATAATGGTTCTACTTTTCTTTCAAACATATATATATATATATATATGTATATATGTCTATACAATACGTATATATACCTACAAGTATACATACATACCGTCTATATATACTGTCTCTACACACACGTCCCCACACACTGATCCGCAGAAAAATGTCACCTTCACAGGTTCGAAGGGATCCCAAAGCGTTCAAAACCCAGGATCTGCAGTACCAATCCATAGAAAGATATAATATTTAAAATTACAAAATAGTTTTGTGGACTCTGAGACAAAACCGTGTCACGCAAGCCTGTACACAGGAGCCTGATTAGAAGGCTGGCGGGCTCTGCTGACCAAATTCATCTAAACTGACGGAAAAGCACAAACTGAAACGTAAACGATGTCCTTCTTTAGCTCAACTGTTAAAAAGCCAATTATCTACCTGTGCGTGCTCGCCGCATGCAATACTTTGATGACACTTCGCAGTCAGGAGTGAGAAACTCTGAAGCCTTTGCATCCACCCGTCCTTCTATCTGGGAACCAGCGAATAAAACAGAAACCCGAAAGGCATAACTCCCGGCTGTAGGGCGACGTGGCTGTAATGCAGGAAAACCTGGGCCTGAGTTGGCGGAGTCCTCGGTCCTCGCCGAGTGGGAGGGTCACACGGGGAGAGACTAATAAGGGCAGCGAGGCGTCCCCCGTCCCCACTCGCAGGGCGCTCAGTGCTCGCGGTGCTGCAGCCGCGCGCGGTCTCCGCTGCGCCTCCGAGGGCCCCGCGCGCGGTCAAGGTAAGTGCGCGGCGCCGCGACCCTGCCCGGCGGCCGCTCCCTCGCACGCACGCGGCTCCGGGTCGCCGCTCGCGTTCGCGCTCCTTCGCGTGCATCCGCTTTTCCAGAAAATCTGAAAACGGCGCTACCCTCGTAGGTGGGTTTGGGTGGATAAATAACGTACACCTGCAATTGCGCATTCCCATAGGTAGCCTAACCCTGGGACCGGCAACGTTTGGCACGATCTGGCCACTGGAGCACGCTGCGTAGACCGTAGGTCGTGTTCCTGTGTTCCCATAATGCAGGCTGCGGGCTGTATACTTTAGTTCTAGGTGGTTCTGCCGGCTCTGTGTGTTTGTAGAGCGGAACCAGGACCCCTGCTGATGCGGTGAGAACAGGCACCGAACACAGAGGAAACAAGGATCCCTGGGGTGGAATGCGCAAAACAAACCCACTCAATAGAAATTCAAGCCGTTAGAGCTTATTTTTTGGTTTCTGTCTAGAAGCGAGGAGACAGTTACGGGACATAAATTGGGAGACGCGGGGTTGCGGCGCCTCCTCCCCTACCAGTTCTGACCCGAGGCTGCTTCTCCGAGCGCGGCTCCGGGGGTGCGGCGCGGGCGGGGATCCCGGGACTCGGCCTCCCCGGCCCGGCTCATCCCGGCGCGCCCGGCCCTGCGCCCTGATTGCCCCGCAGCCGGCGCCGCGAGGCCGGGCCGAGCGCCGGGGTCCCCGCCGTCCCCTGCCGCCGCCAGATCCGCCGCGGCCGCGGGGAGGAGGCGGGCACTGCAGGGTCCCGGAGAAGTTTGTTGGCCCGGAATCAAGCTTGCCGCGGCCGCGGGCTCTCCAGCTCCTCCGGGGCGCGCGGCGTGGCCGCGAAAGCTGCCTCAAGTCGGTTACGGAGGGAGGGGGAGAAAAGCGAGGCGAGTCGGTGGGCGGACGAGCCGGTGGACCGGCAGGGCTGCAGCAGCCTCAGAGGCGCAGAGACGCGGATTGGCAGAGGGTGGGGAGAAGCAGAGTTCCAGATCGCAGGGTCAGCCAGCCTCAGGGGACAGCAGACTGGGGGTAAAAAGAGGAGGACCCAGATTCCCGCAAATGCATCGTTTTAATCGAACCATCCAGGAACTGGTGACCGGAGCCACTGCTGGAGGCTGGGAAATGGGAGCTTAAAGGAAACCACTGAGCTGCCTCCCCCTACCCCCCCCCCCCTCCCCGTTCCAAGACTACTTGGTTCCATCTTCTGCTTGGAGGAGGGGGCCGAGGAGAAACCAGATGGGAGGATGGTCCGGACGCGCAAAAGGGTTTTGTATCTGCCTGATAATGGAGCGGAGGAGATAAAACCTCTCCAACAGCCCCCTTCCCACCCATCCCGACAAAAGAAAAGAGAGGGAGAGAGCAATGGTGCTTCTTCTGCCCCAAAACAAGTGCCACTGTCATTCTTTAAGGGATTTAATAAACCTCTTCAACTGAGTGACAGTCTTTCAGCATCTCCTTCTGGTCCGTGGGGAAAAAACGGTGGCACCCTAAATAGAGATCTTTGACGTGTGCCTGCAGAAGAGAAGAGATGTTTAGGTCTTCAGATGGTGCAACACGTCCCTAAAACCCCTTCCTGAGGAATAGCTCTTCAGGACGGAAAAGAGGATGGTGACGCCCAGGGTGGAAAGTTCATTCTCTCCCCGGGTGTTAGAAAATGGAGAAAGTTACAGGCAGGTGCTTCTATAATGTGTTGTCCAGCCTGATCTCTAGAACTGGTCAGGAATCTAAGTGGGGTTTGCTGAGAAAGGAGGGAGAAGGTGGGTGATAGAGTAGGGGAGAGAGCCTGAACCTGATAAAAAAAAAAAAGGTCAGAGAAAGAGCAAAAAGATGACAGAAAACCAAGAGTGATTATTCATTCTCACAGTTGGGACGTGATCTCTGTGCCTGAATCATCATCATCCAAGGAAACCACCTAAAACAGATGGAAACCCGTGGTATTGTCCAGAAATAGAAAGTTCCCATCTACTTTCTGGTCCTTCAGTTTAATCTCTCCTGCTGCAATTTTAGTTCATTTTTTCCCCCAGCAGACAGCAATGCCCAGTGGGTACACAGAATGGATGGTTTAAAGGCAGGAGAAGATACGCAGATAGAGACCATGGTTGTCTGGCCAGTTGGCATCATTAATACAAATTCAAGTGAAGAATGAAAAATTAGCAGGAATATGAACTAGCAGAGCTAGAGAGATGCAATATATAACCTGGAGAGGATGCTGGAAAAAATATTTGAGGTGGGCCACGTTGAGGAGTATATCTTAAAGAGGCAGAGAATAAGGAGGCTTAGCAGAACACAGCAGGAGAGAGGACCTTCCAGCCAGAAGGAAAGGCACGTGTGGAGGCTTAGAGGTGGGCGTGAGCCGTCATGTGCCTGGCAAGTTGGAGAATCCAAGCTGGGGTGAAACCAGAGATGAGGAGATCAGATAGCACCTGCCCAGGAAAGATTGGAGAGGAGAGCTGAAGGGCCAGGGACTCGATAGGGTGTGATTCTGCAGGCCACGAGTGAGATGACCAGGTGAGGAAGTTGCACATCGAATTTGGAAATGATAGAAAGATGGGAAATGCAAGCATGGTATCAAAAAAAAAAAAAAGAGTGGAACAATAGGCCTCTCTTATCCATGCAGAGGTTGTGAGGCCCAAAGCGCCTCTGATCCCTCTCGGAGAGAAAGCAAAGATAATCCTGAGATTGCAAGGTTATTCGATCAGAACATTAGCAGAGGCTTCCGAATGGGAACATCAGGAAAAGTTGATAGATTAGGCAAAATGGTACAATATTATTTAAAATTTGAAGGGGCACAGGGTCATTGATCTAGAAATACCTGTGGAGGCTGAGCTAGAGAATTAAAATATGACAAAATATTGGTTGGTCATGGTGGTTGAAACTGAGGATAGCATCCAGAGAGAAAGTTGATGGTGACAGCTGTCTTTTAGAGAAGTGAGTCAATAAAAGAAACAGGTTGTTGAGGGTGGAGAGTGTTGGTTAAACCTGCTCCAGGGGAACCTAAGCCTGGTGACCCCCGGGAAGTCGATACTAGTTTTGAAGTGACAGGAGAAATAACAGAACTTTGAGGAAATGTGATAGTGTTGATCAGTTTTAGAGAACTATAAACATTAAGAACCAGGAAGTGTGTTTTCGGTAAAAGAAGAAAAGTTCAATAGTATTTTTTTGGTCTCACTAAATAATGTTCCCTGAGCCTTCTTTTAGTAGTTTTTCCTCTATTTCTCTATAACTCTTCACTTCATCCGTATTTTTTGTAATTGTTAAGTCCCTATCTGAATACGTTACTTGACTTCAACCTTTCATTTGCTTAATTTTAGTCCAAATAGGATTGCCTTAGACTATATTCATCCTACAAATTGATCAAATGAGGATCTATTAAATGCCAAGTTGAAACAAAATGCAAATATCAGATACAACCTGTTTTCGCCAAGATATTCAGTATAGAGTGGACACAGAATGCGCACAAGTTACTACAATGCAGGGTAGACCAAGCTGAAGCAGGGCTGGATCCTGAGCACTGGTGGATCACAAGGCAGTGAGTAATGGATTCTGAGATGGGGCTTGCAGACGTCACAGAGGACACAGCATGTGAACTACACGTGGAGGGCAGATTAGACGGAAGAGAGTTGGAAGAACATTCCAGCATGCGCAGAAGCCTGGCACATTTGGGGACTTGGGAATAGTTTGATGGGGTAGACTTTGTTTGGACATGAGCCTGGTCAGATGAGTGGAGGCCCTGATGTAACACAGCCTCGAGTGCCTGCTGCCCTAAGGAGTGGGCATGGAAAGCACCAGGAGGCTTTGAGAAGGCAGAACACGAAAGCCGGGTCTTTGCTTTAGAAACAGAATTCCTGGGCAGTAGGGAGATGGAACTCCAGGGAACAGTCCTGGGGGAGAGGAGATTATTGGAGTCAATCGCACTTTTCCAGATTCAAAATTGTAGGGAAGTGAAGTAAGGCAGCTTTTGTGAGGACGGTTGGTATGGATTCAAGAACCATTTCAAAAGTAGATTTGACAGATTTTGAAAGAGATTTTATATGGGGGATGAAGAATGAATTCAAGATGATTTTGAAATTTCTAGCCTGGATTCCTAAGTTAAAGATGATGCCTGTGATTAAAAGATAAAAATCAGGAGGTTTCTGTAGAATATAACAAGGGCAGAAACATTGCCGAAGCTGCAAAAGACCTTGCGGAATAACTTCAATTTCATGACTACGGTCAATAGCAAAATTATGAAATAATGCTGGATGGAGTCCTAAGCTCTTGAGGATCCTTTTTTTCCTGTTGTGGACTTGGATTTTTAACTGCATAGGCATGACTTTCCAGCCAGTTTTTTACAATAGTTTATAGACTCTACTATAGCTTCACTAAAGATAGATTCTAAAGATTGGTAAAAGAACAGATGTGTAACACCTGTTGCTTTTGCTTATTTACAAGATGTGTCACTTCATAACAGTATGGCCAGATTTCCTTGGTGGAGTTATGTACAGGCACATTGGAGGGTAGTCAAGAAAGTTTGATTTAAAAATCAACCCTCTACCCACTCACACGGCATTTCTTTTTATAATAAATGTTCTGAAAACTTGGGTTCTTTCAGCCATTTAACAACTCAAGCCTATTTTTTAAAGTCCACATGTGTTGCTCATTTAACAGCTGACGTAAAGCGAATCAATGTTGCCTTTCTATTTTCTCCTTTCACTTATCTTTTGCATGTTATTTTCTATTTGGTATTAGATCTAATGCTCTGCCCCTTTACCTAAGACCAAATTCAAATTTCAGAGATGCAGAATGAGCATTATTAACTGTTTGATGGCATAGAATAAAATTATTCATGTTCTGTAGGCAGATTTGGCTTGGTTTCCTTTGAGATGGCCCCCGACCATCTTATCTAGGCAGCCTCCATTCCATCATTCTGTCTACTGATTCTGCGTTCCTTTGCTTCCTAGTGTCTGTCTCTAAAAGATGACGTATGTGTCTGTTTGTTTGCCATCTCCCTGACCGGAGTGACCCAGGGACTGTTTGGCTCACTGCTTTCGTGTCCACAGTATACATAGTAGGACCACATCCTGTCGATGGGATGAAAGATTAAGATTTCCCAATATTCCTTTCTGTCCTCTTTGTGGTCTCTGTACACAAATATACATTAAGAAGATTTTAAAAATCTATGTCCTAATTCAAATATTCTCAGTTTTTATAGTTGCCATCTAAGATTTCAAGAGCTGGATTAAAGAAGTTTAAAGGACAGTGGCTCTTTAAAATTCCCTAAGCCCAACCGGTCTCCACAGATATTTTGGTTGGCAAAGGATGGTGAGAATAATGGGTTTTGGTAGAGGTCAGAGGCCAGCCTTCAGGCAGCCGACTTCTCTTTGCTGTTAAGACAATGAGAAGCCAGCTGCAGGCAGGGCTGTCTGGATGACCTTAGAGGGTTCCTGGTCTCCAGGAGTGTTGTTTGCTCAAGACGGCCAGTGCTGGGCATACTCACGACAGTGACTTTCGTACTGGGAAGGAACTGTGGAGGGTCTGGCTCGAATCTTGATGGAGATTAGCTGAAATTTGAAAAGGAAGCTTATAGGGATATGATAGGTCTGTCCCACACCCTGGTAGTAAACATCATGGGGTAACAGCAGAGGATTTTTAGTCAAGCCGACCTAAACCGGAACCCCAGGCTCTGGGATCCTCTCTATGAGCTTTAATGTTTCATGTCTGTACCAGGCAAGAAGGTCCCTGCTCTGGGCTCTACATTTTAGAAGGTCTTGCTCTGTCTGTGCACCTGGTCTCAGTGGTAAGAGTCCACAGAGGTAAGGGGACTGGCCCACCCAAAGCCAGAGCTTCTAAACTAGGCTGTGGGAATCCAAGATCCTGACATTCCCTGACCAAATGACCTTTAGTCATCTTGCAGGATCTGGACACCTCTTCCTTGGGTCCATCTTCCCAGGGACAGACCAAGCCACTGGTGTGAACAATCCTGAGCCCAAGGGGTGGTCAAGGAGAGAAGTTTGCAGGTGCTGTGGACAAAGCTTGGGCTTACTGGCATGTTCCCACGTGTGTGAGTGAGGCCCCTCATGGTGCAGATGGAACCAGGAATGGGAAACAGTAAGGGAGGAGCTTTGTCTAGTCCAGAGGCCACTGCATCCCTTGCAGCCTTCTCTGTTCAGTTTTGAACGTGACCTTGGCTTTTAGGTCTTTGTGAAAGTTTATTTGTCAAGGTGAAAGGAGAAAATATATACTTCTTATCAGTTTTATTAGCTTTATTTTTAACTTTTAAATATTTAGACATATGGAATGAAGATCTCTTGCCCTGTACCCTGCTAACATTAGGAGCAGGCATGCCTGCCTCTCAACTTATTGTGAATATTAAATAAAATACCATATATAAAAGAAATTCTGCTTCAGAAAATGAGACCAAGTATATTGCCGGTAATCTCCATATCCTTCTTAAAATGCATCAAGAGCCATCTTTGTATAAGTCTGGAAAAAAGTGATTTGAGGGCCCTAAGAAACCTCAGCATCTACATATATTACCCTGAGGTTCTACATCAGTTGGTAAAGTATTGAAGGTTAAAGTTTAAATCTTACCTGGAAAGAACAACACATTACACTGTGATAACATTGGCTTGGATTCATTTGTAAAACTATCTTGATAGTCACGAGCTGGGATCTGAGGGGACAGGAGAGCAAACAGGCAAGTTTCAATGAGGAAGGAGATTTTTGGATGGTGGAAAAAGCCCAGAATTGAGAAATCCAGGGAGGGCACCAGAGGTGGGTGGAGAACAGCTAGAAGCAGCCTGAGGACAGCAGGTATCTGGGGATTGTGGGAAGGATCTGGGAGAGAGGTCCAGGAAGACCTCAAGGGAAGTCTTGCCCTTGACACTTTTGTTGGGGTCAACCCTGAAATTGCCTGCAGCAGAGGGAAAATATCTGGGAAAGGTGTCTTTTTTTTTTTTAAACACAAACAAGGCTTCGTTTTGAGACCCTGTAAAAAGTTTTTTCAGATGTTCGTAGCTGCGTACATGTCTAATCAGGATTGAAACAATAGAAACCTCCAATAGCAAACACGTTTTTCGAAACATACAAAAAGAAAGGATATACATTACAATGACCCTTAAAATATTATAAGATTCTGAAATGCCTTAAGAATCCTGAAATGTTAAACTATCGTCACTACAGATTCAAACGTAAGTACACTTCACTGTGTCTCAAGATTTACAAATTGGCAGTTTCCTCCCTTTCAATTCAAAGAATATTTACCGAGTCCTGCTTTTCCAGGTACCATGCCAGGCACCAGGATACAGTGATGGACAAGACACACAGTCCCTGCCCTCAGGAGCTTAGAGTTGAGTGAGGGCCATAAACATGTGTACAGACAGAAAAGTCTGAGCTAGAGAAGAGGGTGGCCAGGGCGTCTACTGGTCAGGGAAGGGCTCTTCCACATAGTAACATTTACATGGAAGGATGCAAGATGAACAGGACCCAGCATGTTCCTGGATGAGGAAACAGCATGTGCAAAAGCCCTGAGGCTGGAAAGAGTGAGGGGGTTTGAGGAACAGGACATCAGCAGGAGGGGGGTAGGAGCCAGTTTACTCAGGGCTTCTGGACCATAGAAAGCCTTTTGGATTATATCCGAAGTTCAGTGGGAAACCATTGAAGGGTTAGAAATAGGGGGTGACGTGATCCAACCTTGACTTTAAGGAAAGCTGTCTAGTGCTATGTAGAGAGTGAACTTGGTCAGGAGCCCATCGTGGATAGGGAATCAGTCAGGAAGCTTTGGAGGAGTTGACACCAGGGCAACCTGAGCTAGGCCAGTGGCAGAGGAGAGGAGAGCAATGGTTAGTGGGTTTGAGATGTGTTTGGGGTAACACTGATGCGACTTGTTGATGGGGATGTGTGAGATGGGGGTACAGAAGGCGGAAGAATCCATGTGATGCTTGGGTGTCTAGCTGGAGCGCTTTGACGGGGGCTAATCATGGAGACTGAGAAGAACGCGAAGGTGCAAGGTGTGGTTAAGAACCAAGCATTCGATTTGTATGAAGTTATAGATGTCTCTGTGATGTCTGAGAGGGAATAGTGAGTAGGCCGCTGGACGCAAAGTCTAAAGTTCGGAGACCAGGATTAGACTGGAGAGGTAAATTTTAGACCCATCATCTGACAGATACTGCTTAAAGCAGAGAGGATTGGTAAGATTACCTAAGAGACATTATAAAGAGAGAGGAGAGGAGGACCCATAGATCCCACCATTAAGAAATCAGGTAGAAAGAAGCTCTAAGAAGGGGAATTAGAAGGAAATACCAGACAGTGTGAGGGCAGGGGGCCCAATGAGAGTGAGGGTTTCAAGAAGGAGGGCGTGATCAGCTGCTGGAAATGCCATGGAGAGTTGAATTAGATGCGAAGAGAAAAGGATCCTTCTTTCAAGTTTTGCTGAACTTGGCTGGAGACATTTCAGCAGAGTGGTGGAATGGCAATTCTTTTGTAACTAGAACATTTAGTCAACTAACCATAACATCAATTCTTCAAACATTTTGAGGAAATGAGTGTGAAGTTGAGTACTTTTATCCTCTCTAAGTGACTCAAAGAAATAGTTGGGAAACCTCAAGTTTGAATTCATATGCTTATGGCTATATAGCTCTCTGGTTCTTTGTTGCCGAAACAGGGACCAAAGCTTCAACGAACATAAATTTTTAGGATGCTTTGGCATTTCTCCATTGTTCAAGCATCACTATCAACCTCAGGATGAATAGATAAATATAACTAAATTTTTACTCATTATTTTTTATGAATATGTGGAGCAAACAATTATAATAGCAGATACTTTTTTGAACAATTACTGTGCTATACTCTTTCCAGGTATTAAACAATGTATTGCTAGTATTATTCCCAGTTTTCAGATGAATAAATGAAGTCTTGGAGAAATCATGTAACTCATTCATGAGTGGTGGAACCTGGGCATGAAGTTTTAACCACTGTGCTATACTGCTAACTTATCAACTCATAAAAATCAGTTTGGTTAAAAATGCAAACAATCAAGGATCTCTATGAAAGTTAGATCCATATTTGTGAGTTCATTTATTTGAAATAGAATTAATTACTTTAACAGTTACCAACGGCCTTGAAATAATAGCTAGGATAAGTTTCCAAAGTCATATGAGGATTACGACCAGAGCTGGATAAGAGAGTTCGAAAGAAATAAGGTATAGGGCTTCCCTGGTGGCGCAGTGGTTGAGAGTCCGCCTGCCGATGCAGGAGACACAGGTTCGTGCCCTGGTCCGGGAAGATCCCACGTGCCGCGGAGCGGCTGGGCCCGTGAACCATGGCCGCTGAGCCTGCGCGTCCGGAGCCTGTGCTCTGCAACGGGAGAGGCCACAACAGTGAGAGGCCCGCGTATCGCAAAAAAAAAAAAAAAAACAAAACAAGAAAATACTGACACATGCTACAAGATGGTTGAACCTCGAGGACAATATGCCTGGTGAATAAAGTCGCAAGAGAATAAATACAGCGTGATTCCATGGGCATGTGACCTAGAGCAGTCAAATTTGTAGAGACAGAAAACAGAATGATTGTTGCCAGGGGCTGGGGTGGGAGAAATGGGGAGTGACTATTTAATAGATACAGAGTTTCAGTTTTGCTGGATGAAAAGTGACAGGTGGTGGTGGTGATTATACAGCATGAAGATACTGAATGCCACTGAACTGTACACGTAAAAATGGCTAAGATGGTAAACTTTGTTATGCGTATTTTACCAGGATTAAAAATAAAGATATATACATATCATTGTAAGTAGCGTGGCTTTAAAAAAATTTAGAAGAAGAGAAATTTAAGTTATATGAGGCTGTATGGACATTGATAACTAATTAGGGACTAATCTGAAAATATTTTCAGAGGCTTTCATGCATAATAAGGTATATATTAATAATGTCTAATTACATGTATAAGCAGATATCCAATTATATAATTATATATATTGTAAAAATCTATTGAGTTCTCTTTGGTGACGAGGATTTTCTGGAGATAATGATGAAGGGAACTGTATGCGATAAGCTCAATTCAGATATTTTGTTCTGTTGCAGGTCTGTGGCCACTGGATCCCATGGTTTTGAGGTGCCATGAGACCCGCTGGCTCTTGGAAGCTTTGGTTCTGGGCAGCGATGCTCCTGCTTCCTGCTTCCGCTTCCGTGGTGAGCAGGGACAAGCCAGGTATCCAGGCCACCTCTTGTCCAGTCTCCAAATGTTATTTATAGTCTTTATTTTAAAAAAATATTAAAATAAATCATATTAGGGTTGAAGAGGCCATAGATTCAATCTACTAGCACACAATAGATAATAATTTATTGTTTTCCCCATTGACCTTCACGTTGCACATTGAGAATGTCTAAAATTACATTTTTTATATGCATATTATATTAGTCTAAATAGCCTTTTCTTTCTCTCACTGATATTTACAAATATAACTATGTATGTACATCTCTGTGTGTGTCTATTTTTCCCTTTCCCCTTTAAATGA
This sequence comes from Phocoena sinus, assembly GCF_008692025.1. Lineage (NCBI taxonomy): Eukaryota > Metazoa > Chordata > Mammalia > Artiodactyla > Phocoenidae > Phocoena > Phocoena sinus. Next base: position 83,824,530 of record NC_045774.1, on the reverse strand, counting down.
AGTTTTTCAAGTTACTCAAGTTGTAAGTATGCAAACCCATCCTCAGTTAGGATTAACCAAGGACATAGCTAATGTTAATTACAGAAGAGTGAAAAACAGAATAAGAAATAGAAAAGGAAATGTAGTTTAATTATATATCAATTTTGTAGTATCTCAGATGAGGCAAACAAAAGATTAACTGTCGTGAGAGCACTTTTTGAACTAAATAGATAATATTTATTTGCAACTGTTCAGTTATCAACCTCATAAATATTTCCAAAGGACTTGAAAGCAATTTGAAACATTCACTTCCACCTCTGATTTTTAAAAATGATCCGGTGGCTAATTTGGAAGTCTCTTCTTGAAGATTGAGTACGCGTGAGTTACTGACCTCAATGTACTTCGCATTCCAAAGTTGAACTAGACACATTGAAAAGCCATTTGCTGAGCAAAGAGAAACTTCAACTCACCTTCTATGCAAAGGATCACATACGATATATTCTGACCCTGGTCACATATGATGACGTGTCCTGAGACTATGAGTCTTACTGTGCTTATTCTTTTGAATGTTTCTTTCAGAATTTTTGCTAAACAGATATAAACATACACTAGTAGAGACTTTTGAGTTTGAAGCACTCATAAAATAAAAACATATCTGAGTCATGGTGTTTTGTAAGTCTTTATGATTTTTTACTAATTTGGCAGGAGTTGCATTTCATAAAATAATCTACATGAAAGTTTGAATATTCTAACACTGTACAAATGACATCCTGTGGCTATCATACTTTTTTGGGGGGAAATCGTTTTTCAGAAAAGTCGGGCGTGACTCATGGCAAAAAGAAGTCCCTAGGGCAGGGAGTTTATTCTGATAATGTTGCTACTCTTCTGAATTAAAAAATATATATATTTATTTATTTGGGCTACGCCAGTTCTTAGTTGCAGCATGTGGGCTCTTAGTTGTGGCGCGCAGACTTCTTAGTTGCAGCATGCATGAGAGATCTAGTTCCCTGACCAGGAATCGAGCCCCACGCCCCCTGTATGGGGAGCGCAGAGTCTTACCCACCCGACCAGCAGGGAAGTCCCTCTTCTGAATCTTTTTTACATCTCTTCCTTTTAAGAGACGTAGCAGGAAATGCAATTTGCTACTTAATCAGAGGGGATAGGACTTTTTTGGTTTGAAAGGAGAATGAATCAGTTTCTAGGCACGTGCGAGTGTGTAATAAATAAATGTTCCTGATGATATTGATTTGAAGGATCTACATAAATGGTTTTCCAATTTTAGTGTGAGCAAGAATCATCTGGGGTACTGATTCTGGAGTCCCACTCCCAAAGATTCCTATGATGCGGGACAGCATGGGGTGGGATTCAGTCATTTACATCTTTAACCGGCTCCCCACGTGAATCTAATGCCTATGTTTGCGGAAAACAGAGGAACACTCACCTTTGGGATGATTAACTATTTCTTTTTATTATTTTTTTCTTAGCTGGTTGTCTTGCACCTTACACTACCAGGTTGCATTTGTTTATTTCTTTAGACTTTAATAACGTTTTTGGGAGGGGTAAGAGCACTTAGCATGAGCTCCTCTCTGGTAACAAATTTCTATGTGTATAACACAGTACTGTTCGCTATAGATCTTGCGTACAGTACTCATCACCTTGCGTAACTGAAACTTCTCCATCTTGGGATTCCCCTGAATGTTTTGCTCTTGTAGCTTGGCTATGTCAATTCTTTAATCAGGTTACATTGTATGTAGGAAGACTGAAATGCATATATTCTAGCCCAATTCACCCTACCAAATTAATCTTTCTGAAAGATTTTCCTAAGGGTGTGAATTCCAAATTAATTGGAACTCTAGTAAGATTCACGTAACCTGAAGCACTGAGGGAAATTCCTAAAGAAAAAAAATGCAGAGTTGTTTTTTATCGGGGCAGTTGGTAGGAGATGCTTGTGAAACAGCCCACACTAAACGTGCCATGGAAATTGCTTAACTGCAAGTATCGTTTGCTTTCATTGAAAATGTCAGCACAGCCCTGTCATAAGTATCATTGAAGAGTATAACATTTCGGGCCTGGCAGGGGCTCTTCTCATGTCTTGTGTGTCTGATTCATAGCACAAAGTTCCCTTTTTAGTTTCCTCATGTGCAGACCTGTGCCTGTGGTCACTAACCATTTACCGGAGGGAAGTGATTACAGCCTAAAAATAAAATATAACAAATCTGAGGGAGAGGCTAGGGTTTCAGCTCTGGAGTCTGTGAAGTTGTCAACAATCTGCTGTTAAACTTAAATACACGAAGGATAAATCGAGTCTTTTAATTGCTTTACTTAACTCAATGGTGTGCCTAATGATTGCTTGCAATATTGGGCCAGTTGGGATGGAATTCAAGAGTAATATGGAGGGATTCGATAATACCTTTAATATTAAAATCTTGAAGCTATTCAGAATTAGCTATTCCATATTCTTTCATCAGTTTTACTATTATGTTGAGATTATGACATAAGGCATGTTTGCATATTTTCACACTGCAGATAAACAATTTGAATGTGGCCGTTTCAGTTTAGTTGTCAAAAGAGGCTGGGGAAGAGAGTTGTATTAATTAATATACATCACAGAGATCATCTCAAAACTTGCTTTAATTACTTTCTTAAAACTTGTCTCTATGATAGAAGCTTATGTCTCATAATAGTTCCTATTTCTCATGCATTTTCCTTAATCTGTTCTAAGGCAAAAGTACTGAGTTATCATCAAAAGTAATAAAAACAGAAAATAAGGTAAGGAAGAGCAGCAAAAAAAAGCCAGACTCAATAAAGAGATAATAGAATGCCATCCCTTTTACTTATGGTAAAACTTCAGGTTAAGTGTCTTGATGGAATTGATTATAAACTTAGGTCCCAAACTATACACATACACCCTTTTAAACTAGTTTTCTATTGATTATAAGGAAAAACTATTCTTCTGAAATTTGGCTTTTACTAGTCGACACACGCTGCACTCTTAAACTCAGAGTCGAAATATGCTATTATATAGAGAGTTTTATTTTGTGTTTTGAAGAATTCCTCATGTTCAGTATGGTACCGGATAAGAGTCCCACTGCTGACGAATGTACTTTGTAACTCCTAAATTTTTTAAGTGCAGGAAAGCTTCACAATTATTAAATAAAGGTTATAGCTCCTAACCTGGTATACTCCTCTGGGGGAACAGTTTTGGATAAAAAATTAGCAGTGAAGGTTCTGTGACCCCTCGTTACCTCTTTGTTAATATAACTGTGTTCCCATTTTTTTCTTGTTTTGTCACTTTTCCATATTTTTTTGTTATATTCTGGTCCAAGGTGCTAACCTCTTGTTGTTAACCATTGTTTTTCTCCCAACCTAGGATACTCTGTAATCCTTCATCAGATGTATTAGCAAAGTATGAAGTGTACAGGAGTCCCCAGGGCAACTAGTAACAATTAAATGAAAGGCCTCTGTCAATGGGAAGTCTGTCAGCCTTTAAAAAAAAAAAGCAAAACACCTAAAGGCTGTTATTTTGATCCATTTATGAAAAGAAAACAAACTAGTTCTATGTCTGTGGTAAATTATTGCTCTTCAACTTCCCCAACCCTGATCTTGAGACAAATGCTGTGTCATGAGTTTTGTCACTAAAGGTAAAGAAAACAATTTTCCTAATGCATGTTAGAAAACAAGAGTGATACCTGTCAGAGTGGTCATCATCAAAAAAACCACCAATAACAAATGCTGGAGAGGATGTGGAGAAGAGGGAACCTCGTGCACTGTTAGTGGGAATGTAAACCACTGTTGGTGGTGCAGTCACTGTGGAGCACTGTATGGAGGTTCCTCAGAAAACTAAAACTAGGGCTTCCCTGGTGGCGCAGTGGTTGAGAGTCCGCCTGCCAATGCAGGGGACACGGATTCGTGCCCCAGTCTGGGAAGATCCCACGTGCCGCGGAGCGGCTGGGCCCGTGAGCCATGGCCGCTGAGCCTGCGCGTCCGGAGCCTGTGCTCCACAACGGGAGAGGCCACAGCAGTGAGAGGCCTGCGTACCGCAACAAAACAAAACAAAACTAAACTAAACTAAAACTAGAACTACTACATGACCCAGCAGTCCCACTCCTGGATATATATCCCGAAAGAAACAAAAACACTAATCTGAAAAGATACATGCACCTCAGTGTTCATAGCAGCACTATTTACAATAGCCAAGATATGGAAGCAACCTGAGTGTCCATCAACAGATGAATGGACAAAGAAGATGTGTATATATACAATGGAAAATTACTCAGCCATAAAAAAGAACGAAATTTTGCCATTTGCAGCAACATGGACAGACTTGGAGGGAGTTATGCCTAGTGACATAAGTCTGAGAAAGAAAAATACTGTAGGTTATCACTTATATGTGGAACTAAAAAATAAAATGAACTAGTGAATATAACAAAAAAGAAACACTCACAGATGTAGAGAACAAACTAGTGGTTACCAGTGGGGAGAGGGAAGGAGGGGCAGGAGAGGGGTAGGGGATTAAGAGATACAAATTATTATGTATAAAATAAATAAACCACAAGGATATACTGTACAATACAGGGAATACAGCCAATATTTTATAATAACTATAAATGGAGTATAACCTTAAAATTTTTGAATCACTATGTTGTACACCTGAAACATATAATATTGTATATCAAATATATCTCGATAAAAAAAAGAGTGATAAATAGAACGCCTGTGAAACTGGGCAGATTTAACTCTGATTTTACAGGTAATAATAATTCCATAATATGTTATGTGGACTCCAGAGGATATGAAGAAATAGAAAAAATAAAGCAGGTGAAGTGGACGAGAGAGAAATATTGCAATTTCTCAGGAGATAGCTGTTGCCCTTCCTCCCTTCTGGCCTTACCTCCTGTGTAATGCCATCCATCCCTGTGGCTTTAAGTATGGTTTTTATGTCAATCACTCCCAAATTTACCTCACAGCCCACCCCTCTTTTGTGTTCCATACCCATATTTCCTAATGGCACCTTGAACTTGACATTTCTAACTCTGTGGCTTTTCCACCGCAGCTGAATTCACTCCTTGTCACAACTCCTTTTCTTCCTCTAGTGGCATTCATTTCAGTAAACTCACCTGTTACCCAGCTGAGCAAGGCATCTCCCCCTCCTCCCTACGTTCAGTCTGTTATCACATCCTGTTGATTCTTTTTTTTACAAGAAAATTTTTTAAAATTTATTTAATTAATTTATTTTTGGCTGCGTTGGGTCTTTGTTACTGGGGGCGGGCTTTCTCTAGTTGCAGCGAGTGGGGGCTACTCTTCGTCGCGGTGCGTGGGCTTCTCACTGCGGTGGCTTCTCTTATTGCAGAGCACGGACTCTAGGCATGCGGGCTTCAGTAGTTGTGGCGCATGGGCTCTGTAGTTGTGGCTCGCGGGCTGTAGAGCGCAGGCTCAGTAGTTGTGGTGCACGGGCTTAGTTGCTCCGTGGCACGTGGAATCTTCCTGGACCAGGGCTCGAACCCGTGTCCCCTGCATTGGCAGGCGGATTCTTAACCACTGCGCCACCAGCAAAGTCCCCATCCTGTCCGTTCTTGTGTCTCAGTTCCTTCCCCCTTGTCCATCTTCAGTGTCACCTCTTTAAGTAACCACCCTATCTGGCCTCCAAGACTATGAGCATGTGGGTGAGGGTGCCAGATGAAATACTGGCCACCCAGTTAAGTTTGAAGTGGGACAAATAATGAAAACATTTTAGTATAAGTATGCTCCAAATATTGCATCAGAAATACGTATACTAAAAATATTTTTGTTCTTTATCTGACATTCAAATTTCTTTTTTTTTTTTTTTTAACATCTTTATTGGGGTATAATTGCTTTACAATGGTGTGTTAGTTTCTGCTTTATAACAAAGTGAATCAGCTATACATATACATATGCTCCCATGTGTCTTCCCTCTTGAGTCTCCCTCCCTCCCACTCTCCCCATCCCACCCCTCCAGGCTGTCCCAAAGTCCCGAGCTAATATCCCTGTGCCTTGCGGCTGCTTCCCCCAGCTATCTACCTTACTACGTTTGTTAGTGTGTATATGTCCATGACTCTCTCTCGCCCTGTCAAAACTCACCCTTCCCCCTCCCCATATCCTCAAGTCCGTTCTCCAGTAGGTCTGCACCTCTATTCCTGACATTCAAATTTCATTGGGCACCTGTTTTTATTTGCTGTATTTGGCAGTCCTACATGGTATGAAGGGAGGAGAGGGTGTTTCATTATTTACAGGGTGGTCAGGGAGGGCTGACCTCATTGAGGGGCAGTTAAGCAGAGACAAGAAGGTAGTGAGAGAGTGAAGCACGTGATCACCTGGAAAGAAGCACATGCCAAGGCCCCGAGGCAGGGGCGTGCTCAGCGTGCAGGAGAAACGAGACAGAGCGGAAGACTGGAGTCCAGTGAGTGAGGAGGAGAAGGGCACGTGCCCCTCAGAAATGCATCTGTGCTTTATGTGTTGTCAGCATCTGACTTCTGAGCCTGCAAGCTCAAAGGCTAGACCTTGAACTCTGGTAAAATTCACCAGAGCAGCAGACACTGCCCTGTGAGACCTCTTGGGAGATGCTAAAACCTTGCCCTCTAGGAGTACCAATGGGTAGGCTTCTGAATTTATATCTTTCAGTCACATATCTCCCCTAAAGACCTCTCAACAAGCCTTAATTCACAGGTACTTTAATATTGTAATACTGAGTTATTCATGATACATTTAAGTACAAATGTGTGGAAACATGGACACTTAGCATAGTTAAAATATAAATTATATATCCACTAGACAAATGACATATTTCCTTTCTTTGCAATCAGTAAAGTGGTATATTAATAGCTTAAGTAATGCTAAGAACCCTCTACAAATTGTAAAGGTGTACTAGAACATGTATACATTTATTTTTCAGGATGCCTCTAATTTTGACTTTTCTCCTTGTCTTTGTGGTGCACAAGGAATGACTTCACTCCTGGTTTTTCCTAAGGGCAGAGGCCTCTGGGGCCACAGAGAGTGACTGGTCCGTTTTCTGTATGAGCATCAGCAAAATACACACATCTTTTAGGTATTCAATCAGCAGGGAAAAAATGGAAAGTTAAAAGAATGGATTTAACTGTTCTGGGCTTTTTAGCTATTTGAGAGGAGAAAGAAGGAATTGAACATGACTTCCGTGGTTAAACCGAAGACTTTTATATATGAGTGGGTATAGAAAGACCAGAACAATGAGAGGAAAAATATGTTTTAAAAGACATGTGATCTAATCTCCAGACTAGAAAGCTTAACAATATAATAGGGGACCCAGTCAACAGGTGAAAACAAGCATGAGGATTTAGAGATTAAGGGAACAAGTGATTTTTTTTTAAGCACGTGTTTCAAACTGAGAGTGGGGACAAAGTATATTTCCACTAACGAATGAAGAGAGTATCATAGGTACTCTATTATTTTGTTTAGAACATGTTTTTTTTGTTTTTGTTTTTGTTTTTTGTGGTACGCGGGCCTCTCACTGTTGTGGCCCCTCCCGTTGCGGAGCACAGGCTCCGGACACGCAGGCTCAGCGGCCATGGCTCACAGGCCCAGCCGCTCCGCGGCATGTGGGATCTTCCCGGACCGGTGCACGAACCCGTGTCCCCTGCATCGGCAGGCAGACTCTCAACCACTGCGCCACCAGGGAAGCCCTAGAACATGTTTTTGAGATGGATGTTCAGTATAGAGAAAAAAGCTGGACTATGGGAAACGAATTTTATTTCAGCTTTGCCATTGAGTTACTATGTGATCTGGGGGAAAATCACATAAGTTCTCTTGAATGATTTGTTCGTAGGTCCTCAGGTTTCTAATTTTTAGAGGGAGAGAAGGGTAAAATGTATGTAATTATACACATTTGTAAAATGTATGTAATTTTTTGTAGATGATCTAGATAAAATTTTCCCCAAATCTGACCTAGTTGTCTTCTTTTCTGGTTCCTTTACCCCCTTTCAATATCCTTCCAACCCTATAAGCTGCCCAGATCCTTCAAGCTAAGTAAGGAGGAAAGTGGGTCTGAAAATCACTGACAGCATCTTAGCATGAATTTGTCAAAAACTTCTGCATTTATGTTTCAAAAGGTCTGTTGATTAAGGGCCCTAAATAGTGCATCTTTTGTGGTGAAATTTTAGTAATTACTTTTGAAAGGTTCCCAAGAGCCTTTGAAATGACACTGCTGCTGGGATTCTCCTGACTACCCGCAGGATGCTTGGATATTTGGGTCTTATCAGTAGTTCGTCAAGATAGCACGCACATTTACGCAAAAAGTATGCTTTACTTTATGTTAAAATGCAAGTGTCAATGCTTAAAGAAATGAACATATCCAACTTTTAATAGCCACTTCTACTGTGTTGCCATTTTTATGCAATGGACCATGAGACTCATGCATTCAGCTTATTGTACCTTGAGTCTTCCCCCAAAGAATTAACGTTTGGTTGTTTTTTTAAACTTTAAATTGAAGTCAAATAAAATTGAGTTAAAATTGAATATATATATATTCTTTTTCAGATTCTTTTCCGTTATAGGTTATTACAAGATATTGAGTATAGCTCCCTGTGCTATATAGTAGGTCCTTGTTGTTTACCTATTATATATATATAGTAGTGGGTATATGTTCATCCCAAACTTCTAATTTATCCCTTCCCCCGTTTCCCCGTTGGTAACCATAAGTTCGTTTTCTATGTCTGTGAGTCTATTTCTGTTTTGTAAATAAGTTCATTTGTATCATTTTTTAGATTCCATCTATAAAGTGATATCATGATATTTGTCTTTGACTTACTTCACTTAACATTTAGTTTTCATTTGTTTTGTTCAGCTTTTCATAACAGAGCACATATTCTAGAGATATAAAGCTATATTTGATTTTCATAAACTAAAGACTTTAGTGAAGAAATACTTTCATAAATATTGCTGGAAGTGTTCAATTTTCTTCACTTCAAAGTGACAGGTTTGTTACTTTGACATCATCGTATATTCATTAGATCCTCAGAAGAATTTACATAAGATATATACTGTTTCCAACTTGGCAATAAGCTAACATAGCTTCCACTCATTACCGAAGTGTTACAGTAGGAAGTTCCTTCCACAGTCTGGATATTTGCTTTGCCAATCATCTATTGGGGTTTCCCTACATATGCTGTGAAGGATTTAAAGTTAACCTCATTTTCTACAGTCATATAGTTATTCAAAGTCATTGTAAAAATTTGATCACAGTTTTGGTGTTTTGCAAAAATTATTTTGAGCTTAAAGTGTTTTCTCACAGACATGCTGTTCTGTATGACACACACCGGGGTCCACAGATCTTAGGTGCACAGTGTAATGAATTTTTGCATATGTATTTACACTTCTGTGAAACTGCCACTCAGATCCAAATACAGAACTTTCCATGGTCCCAGAAGGCTTTCTTGTAACTATCCCAGTTGACCCCCCACCAAGCTAATCAGTACTCTGACATAGATCAGTCATGTAATCTCTTGAACTTCACATAAATGGAATTCTGCAGTTTGTGTTCTTTGGGGAACGGTATTCTTTTCCACTTACCACTGTATCTCTGAGATTCATCCAGGTCATTGCATGTAGCAGTAGTTCATTCTTTTTTCTATACTTTTTTATTGTATTTACCACAATTTGTTCATTTATCCTCTTGTCAATGGACATTTGGGTTGTTTCCAGTTTTGGATTATTGTGAGTTATGCTGCGAGGAATATTCTCTTCTAAAAGAGCCATTTACACCATTTTTGTACTCACTTCTCTTGGGTCATTGAATTTCCAGGTTATAGAGTTCATGAATATTTAGCTTTCGGAAACGCTGCCAAACAATTTTCTAAAGTGGTTGTACCGTTCACCCCCACGAGCAACGTAGACGAGCCTTCCTTTTGCTCCACAGCCTCAACAGTATTTGATGCTGTCAGTTCTTTAATTTTTAGCCATTTAGTGGTATATCATTGTGGTTTTACTTTGCATTCCCCTGATCACTAATGATGTTAAGCACTATTTCATATGCGGGTTGGCATTTTGGATATTTTCTTTTGTGAAGTGCTTAGTTTTTTGGCACATTTTCTTTTCTTTTTTTTTTTTCTTGCGGTACGCGGGCCTCTCACCGTTGTGGCCTCTCCAGTTGCAGAGCACAGGCTCCGGTCGCGCAAGCCCAGAGGCCACAGCTCACGGGCGCAGCCCCTCCGTGGCATGTGGGATCTTCCCGGACCCGGGCACGAACCCGTGTCCCCTGCATCGGCAGGTGGACTCTCAACCACTGTGCCACCAGGGAAGCCCCGGCACATTTTCAAAATAGGGTTTTCAATCTTTTCCCCGTTGATTTGTGAGAATTCTTTGTATGTTCTGGATATGATGCTTGATTGGATATACGTATTGTAATAGTCTGTGGTTAGCCTTTTCAGTCTTTTAATGTTGTCTTGTGATTATTAAGATTTTAATGAAGTCCAGTTTATCAACCTTTCATGTTGAGGTCTATCAAGGAATATTTGCTACCCTCAGTTCATGAAGATTTTACGTTTTTCTGTAGTTTGTTATTGTTTTACCTTTCATGTTTAGGTCTAAGATCATCTCTAATTAATTTCTTTGCATGGTTTGAGGTAAGGGTCACAGTCCAGTGTTTTTCTACATGGACAGTCAGTTGATCTAGAATCACTGACTGAAAAGACCATCCTTTTCCCATCGAATTGCAGTGGCCCTTTTGTGGTAAACATGTGCACAGGTCTGTGTTTGGACTCTCTGTCCAATTAATCTATTTATATGTGCACCAAAATCACGTTATAAAAATCCCTGGTGTCCAATAGTACATGTTCTCAGACTTGTTCTTCTTCAGTTTTGCCTTAGCTGTTCTAGTTTTTTTGGAGTTCACCTTAAATTTGAGAATAAGGTTGTCAGTTTTCACAGACACAGACACACACACACACACACACACACACACACACACACACACACAACCTGTTGGGATGTTAATTGTTATTGCACTACGTCTAGATATAAAATTGAGAATTGACATCTTAACAATACCGAGTCTTCCAGTCTAAATACTTGTTTAATCCACTCAGTCATTTAGGACTTTAATTTCTCTCTGCAACATTCTCTAGCTTTCAGTGCAGAGATCTTGAGGAGATGCTTGGTTTTTATAAACATGATGATGAACTCAGATAAAAAAATGGGTATGATTTCAATTTTCTCAAAAAATGGGTAGTGTTTACAAAAGACCAGATTTTATTATTATTTAGGACCTGCAATCATGTTAAGATCTCTGAGACAGGAATTTCCAGAGTAACTAAGTAATCTCTAAAATATTCAGTGCTATATATTTTAATTGTGTGGATTGCAGCTTTTAAATCTAAGTGGTAGCACTATTTATAATCCGATTTATTCTTCTGGTTAAATATATTAAGCTGATGCCCTGTCACCACCCTTGAAGTCTTTGACACATTTGTTAAATGAAGGGCTGAAAGGCTGAGCAGTTGACCAGGAGAACTGATGGTTTCCACTTCCCATAGAGCAGGAGATCAGTGTGGTTTTCAGCAGTTTATCTCCTCTCTGTCATAAAAACTTTGAGGTCATTATACCCAAACATGAATTTTAGACATTTTAGAAAATTAAGGTTGTGACTGCATGATGACAAAATAGTTCATCAATTTAGCTTAAGAACTGTACAGTTGTCCAGTTGGCATATTATAGAAACTAGCTGCAATATTGTCTGCATTGGCTATCAGTTTCCTAGAATCTAGCCTGAATTAAATTTAAACAAACCCCAGATAACAAGAAATTAGTGTATGTATGTACATTACTGTATTACTGTGTTGTGGTGCAGTGAGTATGTAAATTCACTGTAAGTGGAGGCAGACTTTATCTTTTACTTCTTTGAACATCGTTAATTAGCATTAGCATATAATTAATACTTTCTCAATGATTTTTATCTCATTTATTTTTCATTATAGGCCACTTTGGTATGGCAGAGGTCTTTGCTTTTGCTTTTTAGTTTTATTTTAATAACTTAGTTCAGGCTGCTCTGACAAGAATACCATAGGCTTGGAGGCTTAAACTACAGATGTTTATGTCACACAGTTCTGGAGGCTAAGAAGTCCAAGATCAGGCTGCCAGCCTGACCAAGTTCTGATGAGAACCCTCTTCCTGGTTTCCTCACAAGGCAGAGAGAGAGAGAAAGAGTCCCTGTTCCTCTACCCTCTTGTAAGGACATCCATCCCATCAACAGGGCTCCACCCCTAGGGCCTCATCCAAACCTGATTCCCTCCCAAAAGCCCCATCTCCAGACAGCACCACACTGGGGATTAAGACCTCAGCATATGAATTTAGGGAGGGGTACATACAGTCTCCTCCTGTTCTAAAGTTTAATATCACTAATACCTAAACCTGAATCCAAGGTGTGTGAAAATAGTAGTAGGTCACTTCTTCTAACATTAGAATATACTTTGAGTATGAAAACTTAACGATATTAAAGCTAGCTAATTTCCTAATGTCGAGTATAGAGCGACAATTAGAACATTAGAGCAAACAGTAGCTAACACTGACAAGCGTTCCCTGTGTACCAGGGACTTCACATACATAACCACATGTATTCCTCATGAACACACTGTGAGGTGGGTAATACTCTTATACTTATTTAAAAGGAATTTAATTGGGCTTCCCTGGTGGCGCAGCGGTTGAGAATCTGCCTGCTAATGCAGGGGACACGGGTTCGAGCCCTGGTCTGCGAGGATCCCACATGCCACGGAGCAACTAGGCCCGTGAGCCACAACTACTGAGCCTGCGCGTCTGGAGCCTGTGCTTCCCAACAAGAGAGGCCGCGAGAGTGAGGGGCCCGCGCACTGCGATGAAGAGTGGCCCCCGCTTGCCACAACTAGAGAAAGCCCTCGCACAGAAACAAAGACCCAACACAGCAAAAATAAATTAATTAATTAATAAAAACTCCTACCCCCAACATCTAAAAAAAATAAATAAATAAAATAAAAGGAATTTAATAGAGCGGTTTAATTTCTTTCCATTTTTATCTTACATTTCCGATTGTACTGTATGATTCAAATTTATTTGAAAAAAATGATAGACAATGTAATGAAAATTCTCAATACCTTTTTTTTTTTTTTTTAAATAGAGAAACAATGTCCTGTACTGAGGAAAGAGGGACACCAGTTTACACCAGACTATAGAGATAAAGTTGAAGTTTCAGGTAAGCACTACAGTTCTTCACAAAGAAACATTTGTGTGTAAAATTATCACCAAACACGTAGCGTATTGTAGGTGACATCTTCACATTGTAATTTAAGATAACACCAATACTAAAAAATTAAAAGCAAAGAAGTCAAATGATGTACAAAAATTTCTGAGCGCAGAATCCTACATCATTTAACCTAGGACCACCAACAACTCAACCTCTCGGAGAACCAAAGTTATTTAAAATTTTAAAAGTTGTACCCATTGTAGAAAGTTTGAAAAAAAAGAAAAGAAAATGTATGAGAAAGAAGATCTCACCACCCCAATACAGTCATGATTCCCTTTTTGTAACATTCTCATCTTTCTCTTTCTCTTTTCTCCCTTCATCCTCTGTTTTCTCTCTCCACCCTTCCCCCACCCACATATGCACACGTTATCATAATACATATACTGCATTTGAAATCCGAGCATTTCCCCACATCAACATATATTTTTCTAAAGCACGATTTCTTTTAAAAGACTGCTTAGATTTCAATTGAATGGCTGTAGTATTTTTTACTTAACTAATTTTCTGTCTTTAGCTATCAGAGCTGCTACAATAAACTACTCTGCTTACTTATTTAGAATAATTCCTAGGTCAAAGAAAAATAATACTTGAATCTTGTGACATATATTTCATCCTCCTATATCCTAAACAGAGGGAAAATAAACCAAGAAATTTTGGTGATCCCGTAAAGAGCAGATTTAACTTGAAATAAGTCAGTCTACAGATAAGGACTACAAAAAATCCTATTTAAAAGTTGGTAACTCTGTGAATTTACTAAATTTAATAAAACTGCTGGATTAAATCATTTGTCACATTCCACAGGTTTTGACCTAGGAGAGCGCTTTTCTCTGAGACGTGTGTTTTGTGAAGGTGATAAAACTTGTATCAAATTGGGAAGTTCACGTCTTATTAGAGACACCATGTAAGTAAAATAATAATTTTTCTTTACTTTTAAAAAATGTATTTATTTTTATTTAATTAATTTATTTTTGGCTGTGTTGGGTCTTCGTTGCTGGGCGCGGGCTTTCTCTAGTTGTGGTGAGTGGGAGCTACTCTTCGATGCAGTGCGCAGGCTTCTCACTGTGGTGGCTTCTCTTGTTGCGGAGCACAGGCTCTAGGTGCGCGAGCTTCAGTAGTTGTGGCTCGCGGGCTCAGTAGTTGTGGCACACGGGCTTAGTTGCTCCGCAGCACGTGAGATCTTCCTGGGCCAGGGATCAAACCCATGTCCCCTGCATTGGCAGGTGGATTCTTAACCACTGCACCACCAGGGAAGCCCTTTCTTTACGTTTTAATAATACAACATAAACTACTTTCTAAAGAGATTTCAAATAATTTGTTTAAAAATAAAAAGTCTTGTCGACAGTAACACAATCACTTGAATGCTGTGGTAAATGTGTTGTTTGATTATTTGTGGTTTTTAGTAATCTTTACAAACTGATCTTGTTCTATAGCATAAATTTACATGTATCGATAGCGGCATAATCTTTAAAGAATAGTAAGTAAATTTGTTCTTGAAGAAATATTATTTATGTTTAAATAGACATAACCAAAATTAGATTTTAAAATGTGAATTTTAAACTAAGACACAATGTAGACTTAGAGACACAAGAGTGATATTTATTATATTTATTTCTACATGCTTCATGCATATAGATAAGCTCCATGGTAAATTAAAAGAACTTAGCCCTTACTGTATATTCATTTCATATATTGTGTAGAGTATATAGTAAAGAAGAGCCTTTTTTTTTGGTCTTGTTACTCATTTCATTTCAAAATGAATTTACTGAAGGGGTTTCTTTTAATTGTTGGTTTGTTATCTTTACTATACTTTTTCTTCTGATAAATATGAGATTAAAAAGAATGACTTGCCATTTAAATACTGACAATTTGTCAGCAATTATACAAGGCAATAATAATTCCCCATATGGTTGGCTATATGTAATTGGAGGATGGATCAATAGTAATTCAGAAAGCTTGAGTCATCAGGAAGGCAAATATAGCATATATGGTCCTGATATTCAGCCTTTGAGTCCAAGATGAACATTTCAGGGTGTGAATACACTGCAATGAATAAAGCATCAAATTCTGTTGGGGGCTTCCCTGGTGGCGCAGTGGTTGAGAGTCCGCCTGCCGATGCGGGGGACGCGGGTTTGTGCCCCGGTCTGGGAAGATCCCACGTGCCGCGGAGTGGCTGGGCCCGTGAGCCATGGCCACTGAGCCTGCGCGTCCGGAGCCTGTGCTCCGCAACGGGAGAGGCCACAACAGTGAGAGGCCCGCGTACCGCAAAATAAAATTTAAAAAAGTAAACTGCTCATTAATTGGTAAGCAATCAGAGGGCTAAGGAAGAGGGTAATTTGATACCAGGGGATGTAATGGGCGATTTGTCTGGTGGAGAACTTCAGCAGATGTCACTGTACAGATCTATGCTATTGTGGGCGTCTTAAGCCTGAAGGTGGCTTCACATGCAGGCATTAAACCCTCAGGGCTTGACAGCTTCCTATTTGGGTATTCATATGCAGCAAAGAAAAGTCAATATGTATCTCATCTACATTTCATATATATTGGTTTAGATGTTTCTTAACTACCAGTAGATAACTTTAATTAATGAATTTAAGCAAGGCAATAAATGCTCTTCCAAAAATTAAAATGCATTTTCTCTCTTGCCCTTTTCCTGATGATTTAAACCCCTCTAAGTCTGGCCAGGTGGCCAGAGTACTGGAGAGACAATCTTTGAAAATTCATTGAGCCTGTGTGCAAGAAGACATAGCGAATTTTAAGTAGCTACATTGGAAAACTTCCTGCCACATTTAGACATTGCCATTCTCTTTTGAATATGTGTGATAATAAATATTAGGTACTACTTGAAATTTATTTTCCAACCTCTGGCTCTAAATCACGGTGCGACTGCTGGGCAATTGATGTGCATGAAGTCTCAGGCTCTGCCAGCAGAACCCGGTCCCTCCACTGCAGGAAACTGGAGGGCATCTGGTTAAGCTGACTAGCGAGTGTCAAGTAGCTTGGCCCAGCTCCACTTACATTTCGCTCCGTGAGCCAAGGATGCTAGGATGCTTCTCTCACATGATGCCGTTCTGATTTTTCAATGAGACTGGAGTAAAGTTGCAGCTATTTATATATTTGTAAATGAGCCATCTTGCAGAATCAGCATGGGAAAAGGCAGATGCTAGTTTATATGGAAATTGGGACTCTTTCTGTGCCTGAGCTTGCTTTTATTGTTCTGCCATCTTCCAGGTGAGGGTTACGAGGGGAGAGATCTCATGAGCTGTTGGTCAGGTACCCACTTAGTGCCTTGAGCCTGGCTTAATGTGAGGACCCAAAGGCAGCTCTTGCAAGGGTCCTTCAGATAAACACTGTTGTACCCAAAAAGGTGGCACAGGCTCAGGGAACATCTGACAAGGTTTCTATGTTTGGTTTTCTTTTCTCTTCATGTCCATTCTTTAGTATTCCTTAGGATAGCAAATAGTAAGTATTTGGGTGCTTTCAAAGATTCTGGGTGGCATGCTACCCAGTTTTCTAGAATTTTCTAGCATCATTTTAGAGGAAATTTTCTCAGCTTCATGTATCTACAAGTATCTCTGGTTATGTGAAAGAAATAATTATTTCTCTACAGATTGAGAGAAGTATCCCAGGTGATCACACTCTGATTATCTTTAAATTGTCTTTTGGCAATTATCAGGGCAAAATGGTGAAGTTTTGAGAGAAAACATATACAGAACATGCATACGGTATGGAGCGCCTTATTTTCTTGGTATAACATAATTCTTCTGTTTCATTGGTTGCTTGTATATAAACATGTTTTTAAATAAAAATGTGTTAGTAGTTGAATATATAAATTTAAAATGTCACAGAAAAGTGAATTCCTGATTTATTATTGAATTCAAGGACGGTAAAGAGCCTTATCTCTCAGGTTCTATGTCTATCTGGAATACTGTGTTGAGAAGGCTTCTGAGGCCCTGTTGAGTTCAGCAGATTGGAGTGCTATGGCCCATTCGTGAAAAGAGGGGGGAAGGGAGGGCTGTAGTCTGTAGTCTAGTCTGTAGCCTCTCTGACTTAGGATGACACCTGTGACCGGGTGGCTTTTGCAGCTGAAGCAGTTCCCAAGAATGGGGGGAAATGAGACTATGTGTGAAAAAATAATCAACACAGATTACTAAGATTTTATGAGCTTGGATAGTGTAGCTAGAAACAGTGGCATAGCTGATAGATATGGTCCTCTTTGCTTTTGTTACAAACAAGTAAATCTCCAGTGAAGGGAGTCGTCTCTCTGTCCCTTTCATTAAATTGGTGGTTGCTTCCTGGAAGCAAAGGGCTCTTTAGTTTCATGGCTTTACATGGAAGAAAAGAGCTGGTAGAAGCCCTTCTCATCTGTGTTTTGTAATACATAATAATCCTCAGCAATCCTTCTAAATAATTAGAAGATGTATAGCATTTTTTAGGAGATTTTAAAGTTCTCTGGACCTTAACAGTTCCCTTGGAAATATTCCTAAATATGGGGAAAGCTGTTGTGTGTATCACAGCATCATCAGCCCTCAGCCCTGGTCTTTGCTCCTGTTGAATGATTCACTCCGTGGGCATGTCTTTTCTACATGGACCTTCACACTACCTACAGCTTTTTATTATTATAAATAACACTACAATATACAGGAAAGTTGTTCCCTCTGTTTTTCTGGCTAGAGAGGCCAGTTAAGACTCACCACTTATTCATCACCTCCTTTGTTTATTTTTCACGTGTCCGTTCATTCAGTAAACATTTGTTGAGCCCCCAAAATTCATAAGATTGATTTTTTCAAAGTAGAATTGCAAGTTCATTTTTAGAGATCTTGGTAATATACTTCTAATTATGTTCCATCATTGTTTTATCCATCTCTTCTGCATATTACCCAATTTCCTTAGTAACATTGGATATTATACTTAAAAATTTTGTTATTAAGTTTTGTGTTTTTAACTGAAAACTTGTAACAATTACAAATAAAAGTTGTGGCTTACTATATAAGTATTTTAGGGGTTCCCGGAATTTTCTGTTCCGCTTAGGGTGAATAAGAGGTAGCATTCAATAAGTCACTGAAATGAATTCAGTCTAGTCCAGAGCTCACCCTTCTATTCAACATTTACTGAGATTACTATGGACTGAGCACTTTATTAAGCTCTGGGACTGCACTGGTGGAAAAGTGTGGGTCTCATCTTGCCTTCCTGAAGCCTGCTGGAGAGATACACAGTGCAAGGGAAAGCTACACTTTGCTCTTGCCTTGACCCAAGAAGAAACTGAGCTGTGTCCCTCCTATCATTCGAGCATAGGCTGCAGGACTCAAAGCCCACAGCTCCTCTCATAAAAGCTACACTTTCTGAGCACGTGGGCTCAGTAGTTGTGGCTTGCAGGCTCTAGATCACAGGCTCAGTGGTTGTGGCACACAGGCTTAGTTGCTCCGTGGCACGTGGGATCTTCCCGGACCAGGGCTCGAACCCATGTCTCCTACATTGGCAGGCAGATTCTTAAGCCCTAAAATTTTAAAATCATACAATTTAGCCAAGTTTTATTTTATTTTTTAACATTTATTTTATTGAAGTATAGTTGATTTACAATGTTGTGTTAACTTCTGCTGTACAGCAGAGTGATTCAATTATACATATATACATTGTTTTTCATATCCTTTTCCATTATGATTTATCACAGGATATTGAATATCATTCCCTGTGCTATACAGAAGGACCTTGCTGTTTATCTATTCTACATATAATAGTTGGCATCTGCTCACCTCAGACTCCCAACCCATCCCTCCCTCACTCCCTCCTCCTTGGCAACCACAAGTCTGTTCTTTATGTCTGTGAGTCTGTTTCTGTTTTGTAGATATGTTCATTTGTGTCGTATTTTAGATTCCACATATAAGTGATATTCCACATATAAGTGGTATCATACGGTATTTGTCTTTCTATTTCTGACTTCATTTAGTATGATATTCTCTAGGTCCATCCATGTTGCTGCAAATGGCATCATTTCTTTCTTTTTTATTCAATTTAGCCAAATTTTATATATTAGATAGAAAAGAATTTTAAGAGTATTATACAGTTTTAAGAATGCACAGAAGTATTTACTTCTCTATCACAAGGACCTCTTTTATATTTTTCTAGAAAATTAAGAGATGTTAATATGTTCCAATAATAAATTGCTTTAGGTTGAAATGGCTACTTGTTTGTTCATAACCACGGGAGTTCCCCTGGTGAAACCTGAAATTGGGCCCTGTACACAGAGGGCAAGGAGAGACCGAAGAAAGAGACAGAGCCCCCAGATTGGTAGGTGGCAGGTTTACTGAGCAAGGGAACGTACATCCAAGGCTTGTCTTGGGCACGGCAAGAGCAGTAAATCTCTGCACCCACCCGCCGTAATCATAGAAGTTTATGTAGAGGCCTTAATGGGGGTCAGTCATGTACACTGTCCAGATGGTCTCAGCTACACATTACTCTCTCAAGGCTGCATCCTTGAAACAACTCCTAACGTGGGAATGGTGGGCAGAAAGTACATCCCAAGGACAGAGGAGGGGGTTTGGAACCTCTGGTTCCCCGGGTCCAGCTCACAGGTCAACTGGTGGGCAAATCGTCTCAATGACTTCCTCCAATACTTCTAAAATGTAACATAATATGAAATATTATCAGTTCAGTAGTTTCATTTAACAGTTTTGGAAACATTTAATATTATCAACAATTTTAAGTAAGTTGTGATTTTCCTCCTTCAGATTTCATATAATTCAGTATTTTGGAGGGAGAAGTAAAAAGTATCAGTAATTGATCCTATGTATATAGATTCTACAACATTCATATCTATGTTATTTTGTTTTATTTTATTCTGGAAACATCACTCAACATATCTACCATCTTAACAAATGTTTAAGTGAATAATATGTCATTGCTGACTATAAGTGCAATGTTATACAGCAGATCTCTTTGTAATTATGGCTAATTACATGTAAATTATCTTATCTTAAAACGTCCTGATGCCATTTACCTTGAGAGAAGTGAAGTACCAGTTAAGTCTACTACTTAGGAGTCATAATAATGCCGATGTCATCATAAAGTAATAAAATTAAGGCGTCCTATTTTGGTAATTACTCAGGCCAGCTTGACAGGCATTAATTAATCTACTTCTGTGGTTGGATTATATATTACATTTTTTTCTCTCTTCACTTGTCTTTTCATCCTATGAATGAAATCTTATAAGAGACTGCAGAGGTTTTGCTTGGGTGCGGGTTATATGTATGTATCTGTGGAATGTGCACTGCAGGTTTCCAGAATATACAAAAGAAAGAAAGCATGGAACCACATACTTCAGTCATCTTTAATCTTATTTGCCTCATAAAAAAAGCTATGAGGATTAATTAGCTATTAACCTTCAGTGGTGGCAAATGTGCTGCTTTTATAATGGTTGTAAACCCAAATTTAAGCATGACCTTAAATTGATGAATTAACCAGAGCATCGACTGTAGTAATATATGATGTTTCGTTATACTAGTGCTTAAGAATAGCTTTATTTTTTATTTTTGCGGTACGCGGGCCTCTCATGTTGTGGCCTCTCCCGTTGCGGAGCACAGGCTCCGGACGCGCAGGCTCAGCGGCCATGGTTCACGAGCCCAGCCGCTCCGCGGCATGTGGGATCTTCCCAGACCGGGACACGAACCCGTGTCCCCGGTATCGGCAGGCGGACTCTCAGCCACTGCGCCACCAGGGATTGTGGATTGACAGGACTCCATGTTTCATAAAATAGCATTGGATAGTCTAACTCTCATCCTCAGACACAGAATCAGATAGGAAGACGCAATTATGATTTCACTGACAAACTCTGAAACGTCTGTGAATCCAAGAAGAATAGTGTCAGCTAATAAATCATTAATTTATTATCATCTCAATTCTTTCAACTTAGCCATCAAGGCTAACCAGAAAATAAGCATGGTGGCCATAACGCTGCTTATGTTATTGTATGTGACTCACATCAGCTTGGTAGTGCCTCGTTCACTGCCTCATTTTGGTCGGCACTACAACCAGCCCCCGACAACCACCCTTCTGCCTTCTGTCTATGTGATTTGACTCTTCTAGGGACCTTGTATAAGTGGAATCATACAATACTTGTCCTTCTGCGTCTGGCTTATTTCACTTAGTACGCTTCTGCTCTTGGGTCCTAATCTCCTTGTCAGTGCATGTCACCCCGGCCTTTGCTGTGGGTCCCCTCCATGAAAACGCTTCTTCCTGGGACCCAGCCAACCTCTGCTCAAGGCTGCTTATCCTCGGCCTTCAAGGCCAAAGTTGCTCTGTGTGTGTGTGCTTTGGAGGGTGGTGGCATGGGTTCAGTGACCCTCTAGCTGTCCCATGGATTCCAAAGCAGTGCTACTTGGGTACAGAGCCTCACAGTGTAATTTTTTTTTTTTTGACCGCGCCACGCGGCTTGCAAGACCTTAGTTTCCTGACTAGGGATTGAAGCCGGGCCACAGCAGTGAAAGTGCTGAGTCCTAACCACTGGACCGCCAGGGAATTCCCTCTCACAGTGTATTTAACAACTAACTCTTGGCACTCCTTTCTCTGTGGGGCTCTAAAGCTCGTCGATATGGATATAGGCAATCCTCTCTACTATCTTCACAGATAATAGCTCTCTTCTAATTTACCCAGGATAAGAAAATAAAATTCCCTTTGCTTAGGAGACCTATGTAGGAAAAAATATTTCATGATATAGTCACCATTATTTCTAAGTTCAGCTTTGATGCCAATGAAAGAAGAAATTCTACCAAAGTATTTCACTCAATTCCCAAATGACACTGAATACTCACTATGTGCCAGGCACTGAGGATTTAAGAATAAATAAAGACAGCGTCCTAGTTATTTCTGTCTGGGAATTATGGAATTTGTAGCAATCTTTAGATATGAGGTCTGATGAACTCTGGAAGAACGGGCGAACCCTTCCAGGAACCAGGAAAGGCTTCATAGGGGATGTGAAAAAAGGCTTGAAGGATGAGCACAAGTTTGCCAGGTGGTAGTTGGAGGGGGCATCATGGTTGTTTTCAAGGTCAACGTAATTTGCAGACTGGTGAGAAATCCCGTGTGCTTAGTAAACAGAGGGGAGAGACTGGTGGTGAAGGAAGCTGAAGGGACAGCTGAGGTGCTGTTCTGAAAGGCCTTACGTGCCAGGTTAAGGGGTTAGAACTTTATTCATGGAAAAAAGGAAAGTAAAAGGTGAAAGATTTCTGGGCTCTGAAGAGAAACCCGAGTGTATCAGTTATACCACAAGAAAGCCATGCTCAAAAGTGTGAAGGTGTGGGAGGAATAACGTTCCATTCTAGAAAAAAAAAAAAGGCTGAGTATATGCCGTTGGGAAAATCACAGCTTTGGGTAGCGACCCGGGACTCCCGGGCTGACCCTGAAGCAGAAGCCAAGCCCCCAGACTCAGAAGGACACTTCACAATTCAGAGGACTTCTTGGGGGTGGAGCGGGGTTTGACTCGGGATTTGTTTTATCTTTTCTGGGGGGGGGGTGGGGGACAGTGAAAAAACCTTTCTGAAGAGCAGCTTCTCTGGCCCATCCTCGATTTTTGTTATCAGAATGCCATCTAGTAGGAGGGCTCATTTTCAAGGGGAAGTCATTTACAACGTCACAATGAACGAATGCTAATCGTAACAGGCATAAGATTATTAGAGAGCCATCCAAGCTCTGTTTTCCCATTAGCAACCTATGCGGCTGAATCCCCCGACAAACTCAGAAAGGCTAAGATTTCAGAGTCTCTGTGACTATGGAACTCAGACATCATCCCCCCAGCCCCGCACGGCGGGGTGAAGGCATTTCAGACAAACCCTTCAGGCCCTGCGAGCCAAACTGCTTGTAACGTGACAGGTGATGGTGAATGTCAGCTGGGCAAGAAATGACTTACTATAAACTCCAAGCATCTCTCACTTCACTCTCAGGAAATGTAACTTGTATCAGATTTCTCTTCCTGGAAGATATTCAGCAAGTCAGAGGCCCCACTGATACTTGTAAATACGGAAGTTCTTCATAAAGCCTGCCTCACGCTTATTTAGAATGGAAGAATTAATTTGGAAGCCAGTTCTTGATATTTAAAAATAGATTTTTTTCCATTTAGCCGTTTCGTTTTTAAAGCAGAAAAATAAAGGTTGGTCTTGCTAAATATGATCTGGAAAACTCACTTTGGCTCTACCAAAATAGACTTTTAAAAAAAGGGCTTCGCTTCAAGGCTTGCGCTATGAGCTGGTGGAATTAGCCCTGGAATCACTGTAATTAGTAACTAAACTTTTTAAACATTTTGTTCTCTAAGTGTATATCACACTTGGTTTTTGGAACACCACTTACAAAAGGAAATTTCTCCAGAATAATTGTGTCATCTTGGTTTTCAGTCTCTAAGGACTGTAATAGTGAAAGTTTGTTCATCTTCGTTTTTTTCCTTTTTACATTGCACTCCTTGCCTCAAATTCCTTATTATTTAGTTAGGTAAAAGAACAGAAAAGAAACTGGTAGTCATGGGTTTTTCTTTCTAATCCTCTCTTATTCTGTAGTTTGGTTTTGTTCTTTCCTTTTCTACACATGAAACAGAGATATTACTTGCCACATGACAAACTAAGGTTCTTTTAGGAACACTGAACAGATGCGTCAAATTGAACTTGTACAATGAAATTGCCAATTGCTTAATATACTAAGGAGTAAACAAATTTATGAGCTTCGTTATGGTCTTTATTTTTCTTGACACACTACTAGGGCATAGTGGGTAAAAAATGAGATCCACTCCCTAATTCCATCTCTCCATAAAACAACTTTATCAATAAATACTTGCATGTACTTACTTTAAAAGAGTGCATTACTATTATTCTTTTAAATTAATTAATTATTTTTTTTGGCTGTGTTGGGTCTTTGTTGCTGTGTGCAGGCTTCTTATTGCAGTGGCTTCTCTTGTTGCGGAGCACGTGCTCCAGGCACGCGGCTTCAGTAGTTGTGGCATGTGGGCTCAATAGTTGTGGCTTGCAGGCTCAGTAGTTATAGCACATGGGCTTAGTTGCTTCATGGTATGTGGGATCTTCCTAGACCAGGGTTCGAACCCATGTCCCCTGCATTGGCAGGTGGATTCTTAACCACTGAGCCACCAGGGAAGTCCAAAAGTGCATTATTTTTAAGTTTTATGATTTTCCCTGGCTTTTCCATGCTTGCAGTGTTCCCTATCTGGAAGGGAGTGTGGAAGAGCAGAGTTTACCCTCTTAAGGCAGTGCTTATTGGTTTCTCATTAATTGGACAGCCAGGAATGCCCATTATTTGTTCAGTTGACATTGCTCTGTCCCCGAGAGACTAGACACCTCCCCTTCATTAAGGTAACTTTGTGTATAGCTATGTTAGTCATGGATTCCACAGCTCAGGGGGTGAATGGGATGGAAGCTTCCACTGACCCCTGGGCCAGGGTCAGTGCTAAGGGTTCTCTTTCTTTCCATAATCACTTGAAAGAGGCACATTTATGATCATTATTTTCACATCTCAGGGAATTACCTGTCTTTTTAGTTAGGTAACCTTTCTATTGATGTTCTTCCTTAGGCATTAAAATCCCAACTTATAACTTCTCACCAGTAGGATAAAAAAGGAGGCAGTTTTATTTAGTTAGGTAACCTTTCTATTGATGTTCTTCCTTAGGCATTAAAATCCCAACTTATAACTTCTCACCAGTAGGATAAAAAAGGAGGCAGTTTTATCAGACGCTTCATACTTTTCTTCACATTACATAGTTATTAGTATATATACTGTTCTCATATTTTTCACTACATCCCCCCAATTGTACTCATTTAAAGAAAATGCTTGGTGAAAAATCCTATTTCTTTTTCCTCTAATAAGTGATCTCTAAGGAATACAGGGCAAATATTCCTGATTGGTTATCACCTTTTATAGCATACATTTCTTCCCTAAAACCCAACAGACAGTATGCCCATTTTAAGGATATTACTATGTGGTTTGTGATACTTCCTGATCTGTGCTCAAAATATCATTAGAAGAAGGAACTGTTAATAATCTACCTCTCAGGGCTACTGTTCACCTAGAATGTGCAAACGTCATCATGAATCCTTTGCTCGGAGCCCAAGACGTGATTTACTGTTGATGTTAATATTATAGTATGATGTTAAACATTTTAATTATTTTTTCATTTCTTGACGTTAATATTTTATATTTATTTACACCGACCCTGCCCCACCCAGTACTCAGAAAATAGTTTTTTCTCCCTTACAGTCCCAAAACATTACTTTTAAGTCAGGTCAGTAACGATGAGGGAAACTTTATCTTTAGCCCAGAGGACGCAAGCAACTTGAGATACTGGAAAAATCTGACCTCGGAACTAAGAGTCCCGAGTTCAAGTCCCATCCTGACCTTTGTTATTTAACAGAGGCAGTTATTTAACTTCTGTGGCTTTAATTTCTCATTTATCCAGGGAGATGGTTGCTGTAAATCACTGTTAAGGTCCCTTTCAGCTTTAGGGGTGTAGGACTACAGGAAATTGTCATGTGTGGTTTCTTTATAACGGAAATATTTCCAAGGATGGGGAGACTTCTGCTCATAGACACTTCTGAAGAAATCTTCTTGGAGCAGAGATTCTATCTTGCTACAGTCTGTAGAGATTTTAAACTTCTTTTGAAAGTAAGAGTACTGATGGTATTTGTTCCTGGAATTGTCTTGTGTCAAACGTTTTGATTAACCTGCTTTAGACTTGCATAGGGCTTGGTTTTTCCTTCTGCTTTTTTCATGATGAATGTGATGTAGCCCAGTCTCATAAGGCCTTGACTTTTAAGGCATTGTGCAGGGCGACACAAACTTCATACTGAATACAAGTGTTTGATATCTACCAGGACCGGTCATAGGCATCATCATGGATTTTCCATGAATGGAACACATTTTTATGAGCACCTCCTATACGCCAGGGACTGGTCTAGATGCTTGATTTAGAGCAACGAGTCTGGCAGAGCCCCTGTTGTCATGGAAATCACATTCTAGTGGTTGGGAACAGGCAATACATGTGGAAACTAATACATTTTTTTAAAGAAGTTGGGCTTTTATAAAACTATGAAGGAAATAAAACAGAGCAAGTGTTGTATTACTATAGACCTTTCAGAGAAGGGACATTAGACCTGAGACCTGAATAGTGAGGAGAAGCGTCCATGTGACGACTCCTGGGAACAACCTTCCCAGGAAGAAATCAGGAAGTACAAAGGCCCAAGACCTCAATAGAATGAGGTGTTCAAGGAACAAAATTCAGGTCACTGCCATTGGAGCGTGGGTGCCACACAGAGACTGGAATAGGACACGATGTGGCAGACTAAGGCAGGGGTCAGAGCACTAGGCCTTGTGAGCCATCATCAGTGATGTGCGTTTCATTCTAGGAGCCGCGGGGCCCTGTAGGAAGGTGATAAGTAAGGGAGGGACCTGGTCTGATTTTCACTTAAAAAGCTCATTCTGACCGCTGTGTGCAGGCTATACTTCAAGGGAGGGAAAAGAGGGAGAGCAATCAGGATGTGTAACAAGAGTCCGGGGCAAGACGTGGCAGCTTGGGATGGGGAGTGAAGGTGGAGCTGGAGAGAAGTGGACAGAGTCGGGATCCATTTGGTGGCAGACACAGTAATACTTGCTGATGAGTTGGATGGGATTGGAGTTCATAAAGGAAAGGCAAGAATCAGGTATGACTTTTAGGAACTTGGCTGGAGCACCTGGGTGAATGGTCATGTCTTTTACTGAGATGCGGAATCCTTGTAAAGGGATGTGTTTGGTAGGAAGCAAAAAGTTCAATTTCAGTTATTTATTTAGACTTGCCTTTAACATCCAGGTAGAGATGACAAGTGGCAATTTAGGTGTGTGAGTCCACAGTACAGGTAAGGGCAATAGTCAAGGTTTATCTTGGTTGCCTCTCCCCTTTTCAACTCCTTCTTTCTGGAACCTTCCTCCCAAACTTTCAGTGCCTTCAGGGGACACATTTGCTGCCCAGGGCTCACAACAGTGGCATCACATCTTGGTCGGCCTGACTTAGGGGTGCCTCCTGCTCTGACCTTATTTCTCCCTCCCTGTGCCTTCCCCATTTAAACTTCCATGCTTTACAGCAATCCCCATAGATTCCCTGTTCTTTGCTTTCCAATGAGAGAATTAATTATTAGACAATTTGTTAAGTAATGCGTGACTGGTTTCTAGGGACTATTTTAATGGTAACAAAGCTTGTGTTTATAAAACGCATTTTCCAGAGAGGAAGAAAGCTCTCTCATAGTAGAGTATTAAGTGTTTGGG
Source organism: Phocoena sinus (assembly GCF_008692025.1). Taxonomy (NCBI): domain Eukaryota; kingdom Metazoa; phylum Chordata; class Mammalia; order Artiodactyla; family Phocoenidae; genus Phocoena; species Phocoena sinus. The sequence continues at coordinate 83,797,013 of NC_045774.1, read as the reverse complement.
TTGTCAGTGAAAGTACTTCATAGTTAGGGAGAATGTGAGTATCTCTGAGTCCATACCACATATACAAAAGACAGCAGATGCAGAGTTCCACTGAATATTTAATAACAAGTATACACACACACAGTGATTAAATACTTCATCTTAGGCCAAGATCTTTCCTGTAATATAGATGCCTTATAGACATCATCGTTTTATTTGTATTTTCTATTGCTTTTATTTATTTATTTTTTGGCTGTACCACGTGGCATGTGGGATCTTAGTTCCTTGACCAGGGATTGAACCCATGCCCTCTGCAGTGGAAGTGTGGATTCTTATCCACTGGACCACCAGGGAAATCCTTGTATTTTCTAATGATTTTAAATAAATTCTGATCAGGAAAGTAGTTTTCGTTAGTCAAGTGGGAAAAAAAGATCTAGAGAATGTAGTTATTATGCTATTTAGACAAATACAATCCATTCTTAGAGTCCTATACAGTAAATCTCTATGGTTAATAAGATGTTAATTTTTATCTGACTCCACAAATATAGTTACTAGTACTTTGTAATTAAATATTCTGTTTGAAGCATGTGGAGAAAGTATTGGAAAAAGTCTATTTTCATTTGAAGTTTCTCGTTTTCTCTTACTTAACAGCTCAGTGACTTATTATGAAGGCTATAGGCTGGGACTTATAGATTTTATGACTTATTTTTAACCTCCCATAGTAGTAAAAATAATGTTTTTGTGTTAATTCTCCCTCATCTCTGTCCTTTAAGAATATAAGGTTAGGGGGGCCTCCCTGGTGGCGCAGTGGTTGAGAGTCCGCCTGCCGATGCAGGGGACGCGGGTTCGTGCCCCAGTCTGGGAAGATCCCACATGCCGCAGAGCGGCTGGGCCCATGAGCCATGGCCGCTGAGCCTGCGTGTCCGGAGCCTGTGCTCTGCAATGGGAGAGGCCACAACAGTGAGAGGCCCGTGTACTGCAAAAAAAAAAAGAATATAAGGTTAATTTATAGGTTGTTTTAAAGGTTAGGATTATTTTTTCCTAAACTGAAAATAGTAGTGCTTTCAAAAAAAAAAAAAAAAGATCACTCCTACAATTTATGCTGATTGCATAAAAACCTCTTAATTTTAATACGAAGAGGGAAGCACGGTAATGTAAAGATCTTTATGAAGTTTTGTATTGAGGTCAGAGTCTCAGATCTGGGCATTCTTCCATAGCTGGTCATTATAAGGAGCCCCGCTTTTGATCCTCCACCACTTCCTCTATAGTTCTAGAGCATTTCCTTCTACTTTACAATTGAACTGAGGGCTGCTATACATAGAGAATATCAGAGAGCTGTTGGAAACTAAATTTTAGATTTTCCTTAACATTGAAATAAATTACAGGTTCAAAAGAGTCTAAAATATGTGAATTACAAGGCTTCAGAGACACTCCGGATTATATCTAGAACTCTCAGTGGGCTAGTGTAAGGAGGACTCCAGAGGGAGTAAGTGTCCTGGGCTCCTGTGGGTAATTTGGAATGACTTTATTTTGGCTCTCTATGACTTTTACTTAGTCATATTTTGTAAAAATTGTTTTTAGATTGAACATTTTGTTAATTTGGCATACCTCTGCTCTCACCTGTCCATGAATATTTAGGTGACTTTCATTAATGTGAAGAAAAGTAGACAATGGGAAATAAAGGATTAACTATACTTATATTTCACTAAACTTTGAGCTTTTCAAATGTAGGTTAATATTAATTTCTGTGGATGAACTTCTCATTTACAGTCTTGAACTAGGTACAATGTGTATAAAATGGAGGGAAGATAGGAAATATCCCATTGAGAATTTCTAGCCCAATATAATACCTATGAATGACTTTGGTAAGTAAGTCTCAACAGTATTTTTCTTAATGGGAGTATCACTGAATAAGCAAAGGATAGAATTTCTTATAGGAAATTACACTCCATTCAAAAATATTCAAGCATGGATATCTTAGACACTGCAAGCTGTCATTTTATCTCTCTGGTAACAGACCAGTAATCCAATATGGTGTCTTTTATAATAGAAACTTTGGCAAGATGCAGAGAAATTATTCTGTGTCACGTTAAGTGTTTGTGCTTGTGTGATATAAACAAAAAACATAGTCTGTAAGAGTAGATACATTTTGTATTATTTTTAAAATACAAAATTTTTTCTTCAAAAATTACAGTCTAGGCAAGCAAAATCATTTTTGGCCTCAAAGCAGAATATCAATTTCTGAAAGGGAAATATAGTAATTATAAGGATTTTCATCCATTATAAACTTAGACTAAGAAAAAATAATTTTTCTTTAAACATAAATTTATTTCAATGTATTATTTTAAGACTATGTTTATTAAAACCTTATTAATATTAATGACATTATTTTGTTTTATTATTTTTGTCACAGAAGAAACCTTTCATGGAATATAAAATATTTTCAATATTTGAGTTACATTTTTAATTTTTAAAAATAATTATATTTAGTTTTATTTATGAAGTATTAAAGAATCATATCAAAATGTTTCATTTGCTGGATCGCTCACTCCACTCATTTAACAAATAGTTATAGACTGCCCTGTTGGCACTGTACTTAGGCTTTGTGGGTGGTACAAAGATAGATTAAATGTTGTCTTTGCTTTCAAAGAGCTTGCAATCTCATGATGAAATGTGACAGGTACCTATATGACTATAATCCTAAGTAGAAAGTGAGGAAAAAGGTGTTTTCATTATTTTTTGCTTTGTAACAAACCACTGCAAAACTTAGTGGCTTAAAACAACAATTTATTATTTCTCATGATTTTCTGAGTTAGAAAAAGGTGCAGGGTTTATCCACATGGTTCTGCTTCATGAGATGCTCACTCAGGTCACTGAGCTGCATTAAGCTTGCAGTCAGGCTGAACTGGAAGATCCAAGAAGATATTACTAATGATGTCAGAAGGAATGGCAAAGTAAGAAGCCCAGGAAATGTACCCATCCATAAAAACAGTTAGAACACAGGATAAATGGTCAAAATCAATATTTCAGAACTCTGGAAATTAACCAAGGGCTTGCGACAATTAATGGGTGTTTATTCAAGAAAAAGACTGACTCTTGGTAAGAATAGCTAGCTTTGTGGCATTTTAAACTTGTCCTATTCACATCCCTCTCTCTCCCATAATGGTTGACTTGAAAACCAACAGCTCTATAGTCACAAGTGCAAACCAGCAGCCTAGCAGCCATTGAAGGGAGGAGAATGGGTTTAGAGGTCAACAAAAACCCTATTTCTAGAAAGCTGTCATTATTTTACCTGACGTAGTTCCTAGGAAACCCCAACTCACAGGGCTTCTCTTTATTTGATCTGAATCAGCTCACTCAATAAGTACAGCCTTTTTCCCCTGGCATTTGCTGAAAATAATCAATAGTAATTGTTTAACATTGCAGCTACCCAAGACAGCAATTACAACTGGGACAAATGAGAAGATGACCAAAAACATTTAAAAGGAAAAGCTGGGGGAGGAGATGTCCATAGAAACCTCCAGCATATTTGTGCAATCTACACCTATGTGTAGGCACCTATGTGTAGGCACAGGGATTTGTGGAAACCCAGGAAACCTCCAAAAAGGCCCTACGCTCATTGCCCTGGCTAACTTTGAAACTCTGCACAAGCAAAAAGAGAAGGCTAAGGAGAGTTGTAAACTGCCTGCCTGAGCATTGAAGCCATTCTCCAACATGCACATAGTGTCTCAGCAGAGGCGTGGATGCTTATAGGTCAAAGGCACTTAACTGTTCACTGACCACTAAACTAACTGAGCAGAGACTCCAGTGATCACACATGACATAGAAAGCACACTTTACAAAATTAGTTCAGGAAAGTGACTAAGAAAACAAACAACGGCAGCAACAATTATGACAAAAATAACAAACAGCAACAATAGCAAACCACGGATGGATGGAGAATAATCTGATTCCCAGAGTTGCCACATTATATTATCTAAAATTTCTACTTTTCAATCAAAAAATTACAAGATATGCAAAGAAACAAAGTATGGCCCACATACAGAGAAAAGAGCAGTTAATAGAAACTGTTACTGAGGAAATCTAGTTATTGGACTTACTAGGTAAAGACTTTAAATCAGCTATTTAAATTACGTTCAAATAACAAAAGGAAGCTGTCTAACGAACTAAAGGAAATTATAAAAATGGAGTCTCACCTAAAGGAGCAAAGGATATACAATGGAGAAGGATAATCCCTTCAATAATTAGTGTTGAGAAAATTGGACAGCCACGTGCCAAAGAGGGAAATGACCACTACCTCACTACATACACAAAAATCAACTGAAAGTGGAGTAAAGACTTGAATATGAGATCTGAAACCATAAAATTTCTGGAAGAAAACACAGGCAGTATGTTCTTTGCCATCGGTCTTAGCAATAATTTTCTGGTTGTGTTTCTTCAGGGAAGAGGAACAAAAATAAAAATAAACAAATGGCAATCTGTATATCTTCTTTGAAGAAATGTCTGTTTAGGTCTTCTGCCCATTTTTGGATTGGGTTATTTGTTTTTTTGATATTGAGCTGCATGAGCTGCTTGTATATTTTGGAGATTACTCCTTTGTCAGTTGCTTCGTTAGCAAATATTTTCTCCAATTCTGACGGTTGCCTTTTCATCTTGTTTATGGTTTCCTTTGCTGTGCAAAAGCTTTTAAGTTTCATTAGGTCCCATTTGTTTATTTTTGTTTTTCTTTCCATTTCTCTAGGAGGTGGGTCAAAAAGGATCTTGCTGTGATTTATGTCATAGAGTGTTCTGCCTATGTTTTCCTCTAAGAGTTTTATAGTTCCTGGCCTTACATTTAGGTCTTTTATCCACTTTGTGTTTATTTTTGTGTATGGTGTTAGGGGGTGTTCTAATTTCATTCTTTTACATGTAGCTGTCCAGTTTGATTGCCAACAAACACATGAAAGGATGCTCAACATCACTAATCATTAGAGAGATGCAATCAAAACTACAACGAGGTATCACCTCACACTGGTCAGAATGGCCATCATCAAAATATCTACAAACAATAAATGCTGGAGAGGGTGTGGAGAAAAGGGAACCCTCTTGCACTGTTGATGGGAATGTAAATTGATAGAACCACTATGGAGAATAGTATGGAGGTTCCTTAATAAAACTAAAAGTAGAACTACCATATGACCCAGCAATCCCACTACTGGGCATATACCCTGAGAAAAACATAATTCAAAAAGAGTCATGTACCACAATGTTCATTGCAGCTCTATTTACAATAGTCAGGACATGGAGGCAACCTAAGTGTCCATAGACAGATGAATGGATAAAAAAGATGTGGCACATATATAGAATGGAATATTACCCAGCCATAGACAGAAGTGAAACTGAGTTATTTGTAGTGTGGTAGATGGACCTAGAGACTATCATACAGAGTGAAGTAAGTCAGAAAGAGAAAAACAAATACCGTATGCTAACACATACATGTATGGAATTAAAAAAAAAAGAGGTCAGAAGAACCTAGGGGCAAGACGGGAATAAAGACACAGACCTACTAGAGAATGGACTCGAGGATATGGGGAGGGGGAAGGTAAGCTGTGACAAAGCGAGAGAGTGGCATGGACATATATACACCACCAAACGTAAAATAGATAGCTAGTGGGAAGCAGCCGCGTAGCATAGGGAGATCAGCTAGGTGGTTTGTGACCACCTAGAGGGGTGGGATAGGGAGGGTGGGAGGGAGGGAGATATGGGAACATATGTATATGTATAACTGATTCACTTTGTTATAAAGCAGAAACTAACACACCATTGTAAAGCAATTATACTCCAAGAAAGATGTTAAAAAAAAAAAGAAAATGTATTTGAAGAAATTATGGCTGAAAACTTCCCAAACCTAAAAAAGGAAACAGATATTCAGATACAGAAAACACAGAGGATCCCAAACAAGATAAATCCAAACAGACTTTCACCAAGACATATTATAATAAAAATGGCAAAAGTTAAAGAGAGGATTCTAAAGGCAGCAAGAGAAAAACAAAGAGTTAATTACAGGGAAACCCCTCATAAGGCTATCAGCTTATTTCTCTACAAAAATGATGCAGGCCAGAAGGGAGTGGCAAGATGTATTCAAAGTCCTGAAAGGGAAAAATCTGCAACCTAGGATACTACCCAGCAAGATTATCATTTAGAATAGAAGGAGAGATAAAGAATTTCTCAGAAAAGCAAAAACTAAAAGAATACAGCAATACTAAACTTATCCTAAAGGAAATATTGAAAGGTCTTCTCTAAATAGAAAAGAAGTAAGAATCTATAGGAAAGAGAAAATCACAATTGGAAACTAAATCATTTAAATAAGCCAGTACACAGATTAAAAAAAAAATGAAAAACAAAAACTTACAGAAAAATGATGATAACTACAGTGAACAGCAAAATGGTGAACATGTAGATGCAAAAGAGGATATCAAAATCATAAAATGTGGGGGAGGAGAGTAAAAAAATGTAGATTTTTTTCCTAGAATGTGTTTGAGCCTATACGACTGCCACTCTAAAGCAAGTAGATATAGGAAGGGGTTGACATATGTGAAAAACAGGGCAACTTCAAATCAAAAACATACAATAGAGTCACAAAAAACAAAAATAAGAGAACATAAGCATAATACAAAAGAAAATCATCAAATCACAAAAGGAAGAAGAAAAAGAAAAGGACAAAGAAGAAATATAAAATCAATGTTTAAAATGGAAATAAATGCATATCTATTAATAATTACCTTAAATGTCAATGGACTAAATGTTCCAATCAAAAGACACAGAGTGGCAGACTGGATAAAAAAAACAAGAGCCTAAAACCTGCTGCCTACAAGAGACCCACTTTAGGGCAAAGGGCACATATAGGTTAAAAGTGAGAGAATGGAAAAAGATATTTCACTTAAGTGGAAATGACGAGAAATGGGGGTTGCAATACTCATAGCAGGCAAAACAGACTTTAAAACAAAGGCTATAAAGAAAGATAAAGAAGAACACTATATACTGCTAAAAGGATCAATACAGGGAGAGGATATTACACTTGTCAACATATATGCACCCAATATAGGAGCACCCAGATACATGAAACAAATACTAAGACATAAAGGGAGAAATTGACAGGAACACAATAACAGTAGAAGACTTTAACACCACTCTCACATCAATGGACAGATCTTCAAGACAGAAAATCAATAAGGCAACAAAGATCCTAAATTATACAATAGAATAGTTAGACTTAGTTGATATCTTCAGGACATTACATCCAAAAACAGCAGAATACACATTCTTTTCAAGTACACATGAAACATTCTCTAGGACTGACCATATACTAGGGCACAAAACAAGTCTGAACAAATATAAGAGTATAGAAATTATTTCAAGGAACTTTTCTAACCACAATGGCATGACAAGAAATCAACCACAGAAAAAGAAACAAGAAAAAAACAATTACATGGAGACTAAACAACATGCTATTAAAAAACCAATGGGTCAGTGATGAAATCAAAGAAGAAATTAAAATATACCTTGAGGCAAATGACAATGAAAACATAACTATACAAATTCTATGGCATGCAGCAAAAGCAGTTCTTAGAGGGAATTTCATAGTGATATAGGCCTTCTTTAAGAAACAAGAAAAATCTCAAATAAACAACCTAAACTACCACTTAAAATAATCAGAAAAAGAAAAACAAACAAAACATAAAGTCCACAGAAGGAAGGAGGTAATAAAGATCAGAGAGGAAATAAATAGAGATTTGAAAATTAGGAAAAGTCAATAAAACCAAGAGCTCGTTATTTGAAAGCGTAAGTAAAATTGACAGATCTCTGGCCAGGCTCACCAAGAAAAAAGAGACAAGACCCAAATAAACAAAATAAGAAATGAAAGAGGAGAAATCACAACTGATACTGTGGAAATACAAAAAACCATAAGGGAATACTGTGAACAATTCTATGCCAACAAATTTGACAACCTAGAAGAAATGGAAAACTTTCTAGAAACATACAGCCCACCAAAACTGAATCAAGAAGAAATAGATAACTTGAACAGACAGATCACTAGAAATGAAATAGTATCTGTAATAAAAAAAAACTCCCTACAAACAGAAGTCCAGCACCCGATGGCTTCACTGGGGAATTCTACCAAACATACAAAGGAGAACTTATACTGATCCTTCTCAAACTCTTCCGAAAGACTGAAGAGGAAGGAACACTCCCAAAGACATTCTATGAAGCCACCATCACCCTGATAGCAAAACCAGACAAAAACACTACCAAGAAAGAAAATTACAGGCCAATATCTTTGATGATTATAGACTGAAAAATTCTCAACAGAATATTAGCAAACTGAATCCAACAACACATAAAAAAGTTCATACACCATGACCAAGGGTCATGACCAAGGATTCACCCAAGGGTCACAAGGATGGTTCAACATATGTAAATCAGTCAATGGGATACACCACATCAACAAATGAGAGGATGAAAACCACAAGATCATCTCAATAGATGCAGAAAAAGCATTTGATGAAATTCAACATCCATTCATGGTAAAAATCGCTATGAAAGTGAGTATAGAGGTAACATATCTCAGCATAATAAAAGCTATTTACAATAAACCCACAGCCAATATAATACTCAATGGTGAAAAGCTGAAAGCCTTCCTGATAAAATCTGGAACAAGACAAGGATGCCCACTCACTACTTCTCTTCAGCATAGCATTGGAAGTCCTAGCCACAACAATCAGACAAGAAAAAGAAATAAAACGTATTCAAATTGGTAGGGAAGAGGTAAAATTGTCATTATATGCAGATGATATAATAATATATATATAGAAAACCCTAAAGACTCCACACAAAAGCTATTAGAACTGATAAATGAATTCAGCAAGGTAGCAAGATACAAGATTAACATACAGAATTTGGTTGCATTTCTTTAAACTAACAATGAAATATAAGAAAGGGAAAGTAAAAAAGCATTACCTTTTAAAATTGCACCCCCCAAAATAAAATACTTAGAAATAAACCTCACCAAGGAGGTGAAATACTTATATGCTGAGAACTACAAAACATTAATAAAGGAAATTACAGATGACTCAAAGAAATGGAAAGATATCCCATGCTCTTGGATTGGAAGAATTAATGTTGTTAAAATGGCCATTCTCAGTACCAAAGCAATCTACAGATTTAGTGCGACCCCTATTAAATTACCCATGACATGTTTCACAGAAATAGAAAAATTATCCTAAAATTTATATGGAGCCATAAAAGACCCAGAATTACCAAAGCAATCCTGAAGAAAAAGAACAAAGCAGGAGGCATAACCTTCCCTGACTTCAGACAATACTACAAGGCTACAGTAATCAAAACAGCATGGTACAGGCACAAAAACAGACATATGGATCAATGGGACTGAATAGAGAGTCCAGAAATAAACCCACACACCTACCATCAATTAATCTTCAACAAAGGAGGCACAAATATACAATGAAGAAAAGAATGTCTCTTCAGCAAGTGGTGTTGGGAAAGCTGGACAGCCACATGTAAATCAATGAAGTTAGGACACACCCTCACACTATACACAAAAATAAACTCAAAATGGCTTAAAGGCCTAAATATAAGACAAGACACCATAAAACTCCTAGAAAAGAACATAGGCAAAACATTCTCTGACATAAATCACACCAATGTTTTCTTAGGTCAGTCTCCCAAAGCAATGGAAATAAAAGCAAAAATAAACAAATGGGACCTAATCAAACTTATAAGCATTTGCACAGCAAAGGAAACCATAAACAAAATGCAAAGACAACCTACAGACTGGGAGAAATTATTTGCAAATGATGCAACTGTCAAGGGCTTAATTTCTAAAATATACAAACAGCTCATACAACTCAATAACAAAAAAGCAAACAACCCAATCAAAAAATGGGCAGAAGACCTAAACAGAGATTTATCCAAAGAAGATATACAGATGGCCAGCAGGCACATGAAAAGATGCTCAACATCGCTAATTATTAGAGAATTGCAAATCAAAACTGCAGTGAGGTACCACCCCACACCAGGCAGACTGGCCATCATTAAAAGTCTACAAGTAACAAATGCTGGAGAGAGGGTGGAGAAAAGGGAACCCTCTTACACTATTGGTGGGAATGTAAATTGATGCAGCCACTATGGAAAACAGTATGGAGGTTCCTCAAAAAACTAAAAATAGAGTTGCAATGTAAGCCAACAATCCCACCCAGCCAAAACTATAATTCAAAAGGATACATGCATCCCTATGTTCATAGCAGTACTATTTACAATAGCCAAGACATACAAACAACCTAAATGTTCATCAACAGATGAATGGATAAAGAAGATGTGGTATATATATATATGTACAATGGAATATTACTGAGCCATTAAACAGAATGAAATAATGCCATTTGTGGCAACATGGATGGACCTAGAGATTATCATACTATTTGAAGTCAGAAAGAGAAAGACAAATACCATATGATATCCCTTATATGTGGAGTATAAAATATGACACAAATCAATATATCTATGAAATATAAATAGACTCATAGATATAGAGAACAGATTTGTGGTTGCCAAGGGGAATGGGCGGTAGGGGAGGGAAGGATTGGGAGACTGGGACTAGCAGATGCAAACTATTATATATAGGATGGATAAACAACAAGGTCCTATTGTATGGCACAGGGAACTACATTCAATATCCTGTGACAAACCATAATGGAAAAGACTATGAAAAAGGATATATACATATATATACACACACACACATATATGTATAACTGAATAACTTTGCTGTACAGAAGAAATTAACACATTGTAAGTCAAGTATACTTCAATAAAATTAAAAAAATAAAGTTGGGAATGGAAAAAAATGTTACAAGGCTAAGCACAACATGGGGAATATAACCAATACTTTATACTAACTATAAAAGAAGTATAACCTTTAAAAATTGTGAATCACTATATTGTACACCTGTAACATATAATATTGTACATCAACTATACTTCAATTTAAAAAAGTTAAAAAGAGTGTCAATACATCAAGACAATAGAGCAATCACAAATATGTACCCCAAAACAAAGCCCCCAAATTCATGAAGCAAAAACTCACAGAATTGAAGGGAGACGTAGACAATTCAACAGTAATAGTTGGAGACTTCAGTACCCCATTTTCAAAACAGATAGAACGTTAGACAGAAGATCAGTAAGGAAATAGAAGACTTGCACAACTCTACAAGCTATTTAGACCTAACAGACTGTAGAACATTCCACCTAACAACAGCAGAATACACACTCTTCTCAACTGCATGTGGAACGTTCTCCAGGGTAGGCCATATGTTATGTCATAAAGCAAGTCTCAACAAATTTAAAAGGACTGAAACTTTCCTGCTGTTAATAGGATTTTAAAAGCAGTCCCATTCCTAATACTAGGTTTTCCGTTCATAACCTTGAGTTCTAATTTTCCTCTCCTAACTGATTTTAAGAACTGATTAGGGCAGGAATCTTCCTTTTCCCATCTTTGTAAGCCTCTCTGGGTATTCAGCAAACATTTGTGTAGATCCAGCTTTGCTAACTAGCAGTCACTGATTTGTTTGCTTTTGCACAATGTTGGTCTGGACAGTGTTTATGAAAAATCTGAAATAGTTGCCAAAATTAAAACTCTAAACTTTTCAGATAAAAATCTGGGTATTTGGCTTGTCTTGAAAAATGGGATGAACTGGCAACCCTGGACCCACTTCCCCATATGGTAAGAGTTAGCTGTAGCTAATTAGCAGCTGCCCCTGTAGAAGGGCTGGGCTCTGCATTTCCCTTAGTCTAATGTGTGTGTCCTCTACATGAGAAGGGGTAACAGTGCTGTTATTAACTCACTTGCTCTATTTGTTTTTACTGAAGAATTCTTAAGAGGAAAGTGAAAATTTCTTACATGCACATTTCTATCCAAGACAGAAAAACTAAAACTAAAGGCTAGACTTAGATGGGAACATATGTTATTTTTCTTTTGGTTTACAGACTTCTTACATCCGAATTCAGCTCATTAATTGATTCCTTTAATAATACTTATTGAGTGCCTACCTTGTGCGGGCACTGCTCTAGATGCTGGTGAATAGGATAGACAAAGAACCTTAGGAAGCTTACATTCCAGTTTCCTGGCTGGGCCCTAGAGCCATGTGGTTGTGACTCTTGGTTTATATCAAGGAAGACAGGATGTCTTCAGTGTTAAAACCTTCAGAAGGACCAAGTGGAGTGAGGATTTAGAAGAGGCCAGGGGATTAGGTGATTGGGAATACTTTTATTTTATTTTACTTTACATTTTATAGTATTTCATTTCATTTTACATTATTTTATTTTGACTGCTCTTATCAGTTTTACCCACAGGACCTTAATAACAGATGAGCACAGAGACATCTGTCTTTGTGCTGATCAGAAGCCAATAACAAAAACAGACATTTCCAAAGTCACCCTTCTGGGTTCTTAAACATGGTGCCAGGTCTCTCCTGTCCTCCTCACTCTGGGTGAGGTTTTTAAGTCTGGCGGCCATGCTGACCAGAGCTGACCCTACAGAGTGCCCCCTTTTATTCTTCCCACTGCCTGGGGGGGTCTCTTCACCAACCTTACTGCTTACCAGTGACGTCCCTGGAGTGTCTGTTGGAACAGGAGGTGGGCAGGGAGCTGAAGGCTGACCCAAGGGTTCCAGCCGCCCACTGACACCCAATAGTCACTACGTGGCTAAGGTGACCAGCACTGTTAAGTAGGCGTGAACAAGGCTATCAGGGCGGCAGTGACACACCGGAACTTCACGGAACTACCAGCAAATCACAGGGTACATGGTACTGAATACCCCTAACGGCTTTCCATATTGGAAAGAATTCTGCATCGGAAGTCACAGGACCTGGCCTGCAGCCCAACTCACTCGCCATTAGCCATCTGGGTGATGGTGTCCCTGGGTGAGGAGTGAAGGGCAGGATGCAGAGACCTCTGGATTCCAGTAGCACTGGTTCTGGGGAGATACTCCCCCTGGGATGGCATGGAGGCGGGAGGGGCCATGCAGGAGCACAGGTGGGGGAGGACGAGCTCGGAGACAGTGGCTCAGGACACAGTCCTCTGGGGCTGGACTCCGGGGACAGTGGCCCGGGACACAGTCCTCTGGGGCTGGACACCGGGGACAGTGGCCCGGGACACAGTCCTCTGGGGCTGGACCCTGTGTCCCACTGGTGGATGGCCCGGCCTGGCCTGGAGGTGTGGCGGGAGGAGACAGGCCTGGGTTTGGCCCCAGGAGATCCTGCAGGGCGACCACAGGCACCGTCCCTTGGACAGGATGCCGGCCCCGCTGAGGCCTGTCCACTGCGAGCACGGTCTCCGCCCCCGTCAACCCGGGCAGCCCCGCACGTCCACGCCTGTCTGTGGCCCGGGCTCAGTGCCCCCTCCTCGTTCAGCACAGAGCCTCCGAAAGGGCCTCCCCAAGACTCACCAGCTCGGCCTTCCGACCGGCCTCCAGCTGCCCGGTCTCCTCCGGCCTCTTCTGTGACCCGGTTACATCCTCCTGCAGAATTCAGTTCACTGTAGCCACTGTGCCGCCTGGTGGGTCACTCGAGCCGTCCGTCCAGGCGATGATGACCATGGCCTGGACCATAGTGGTTTCCACTCGCCTTCTTCAAGAGGTACCCAAGGGGCCCTTCCCGTCACCAAGTTTCGGCCTAAAATCTGCATTGGAACCCATATGACAGTCTTCCTCCAAGTGGTCCAAAGGGGTTCCGAACTCGGGGACTTGTCTCGGTGCAGGCGTGCTCTGAGAGCCCCTGGTGTCGTGGGTTTTCTCCCTCGGGACGAGATTCAGGCGCGTGAAGGGCGGAAACCGAAAGAGAGGGAGGCCGTCTTTTTAGGTCGAGGGTGAAGAATGACCGTCGGTACTTCAACATTCCAGATGCTCCGGAAATGATGGACCTTGCAGTGCTTGGCAGAGGGGGAGGGGGGAATTCCTGAAGTTTAAAATGGGGTTTTCTTTTCATTATTTCATTATTTCCCAACATCCTAATTAAAAGCAAAAGCCAAAAAAAACTGACAAGCTTCCACAGCAGGGATATTGCCTGAATTCCGAAGGTCACATTTTCTGATCTGCTCGCCATCCCCAGTACAAATCCCGCAGTTATTCATTATGGGTGGAAATCCCATTTGGAGATAAGCCCATCCAGTTCCTGTATTAACTTCTTGACTGGGTAAGCTAGGCTGTATTTGCCATCGTGGCTGTGGCCGCTGTCCGGGCTCCTCCAACATTGCCCTGTGGCGTCTCGAGCTCCCCTCGTGCGGCCGCTGCAGCTCCCCCTCCTGCCCGCAGCGGCGCGCTCCTTTCTGGAGGGAACCGCGTCTCCCCCACCCCGCCCCAGGCCCCCTCGCCGATTGGGTGAGACCACTCACGTGATGGCCTGCCTCGGGAAGAGGGGCGCACCATGAGCAGCCGCGCGAGAGCCCACGGGATTGCTTTTAGAATGCAGGAAGGCTCAGGGCGGAGGGCTGTGACAGTGTGACGTTCAGAGTCTTCATTTAAGAAACTTGGTGGATACCTGGAAGGGTAATATAATGCTGTATCGAGGATGGAGGGAGTTTTGTCTGTTTTACAGCAGGGGAGAGGGTGAAGATATGCATACATTTGTAAACCGAGATAAGAGGGGCATAGGTGAGGGAGAGATGGGAGATGGAAATAGACTTTTATCCTCTGAAGTGCAAAAATGACTGTAGAGTGGGAGATGAAGCCACAGAGACAGACATAATACATTCTCAGAAGACGGGAAGCAGTGGGGTCACAGGCAGCAGAGAGGAGGAAGTTAGAACCTCGGAACCGCAGGGCGGGGTGCTGCTGGCCCGTGGGGTGGGGTACCTCCCCGGCACGGGAGAGGCTCATCCCGGGGAGGCACCAGCCAGCCTCTGTGGAGGCTGGAGAGGGGTGTGTGTGTGTGTGTGTGTGTGTGTGTGTGTGTGTGTGTGTGTGTGTGTGTGTGATGAAAATGAGGCCCCAGGTTGCCTCCTCTTTCTTCAGCCAGCCAGACAAGAGCTGAGAGCCAGAAAGCCTCCGGACTGGGGGTAAGCAGGTTAATGAAGAAGGTAAAACTAGAGTTTATATATATTTAGAGGCAGACCTCCTTTTATTGTGTTTCACTTTATTGTACTATATAGATACTGGATTTTTTACAAATTGAAGGTTTGTGGCAACCCTGGGTTGTCAGATGGTGGTTAGCATATTTCTTTTTAGCAGTAAAGCATTTTAAAAATTAAGGTATGTACGTTTTTAGATATAATGCTGTTGCACATGGAATAGAGTCCAGCATAGTGTAAACACAACTTTTACACACACGGGAAAAGCAAAAAATTCGTGTGACTCACTTTTTTTTTGCTGTACGCGGGCCTCTCACTGTGGTGGCCTCTCCCGTTTGCAGAGCAGAGGCTCCGGACGCGCAGGCTCAGCGGCCATGGCTCACGGGCCCAGCCGCTCCGCGGCATGTGGGATCTTCCCAGACCGGGGCATGAACCCGTGTCCCCTGCATTGGCAGGCAGATTCTTAACTACTGCACCACCAGGGAAGCCCGTGACTCACTTTATTGTGATATTCACTTTATTCCAGTGAGCTGGCCCCAAACCCGCAATATCCCTGAGGTATGCTTATGTACATGTACCTACATTTATACACTATATACGTAAGAGTGTGTGTGTGTGTGTGTGTGTGCGTGCGCGCACGCGTGAGTTTAACCAACTAAGAACTTTAGGCCAGCATAGCTTTTTTTTTTTTTTCATATTTGTTCCTGATTTCCCTACCACTTGCGACTTTTTCTCTAACACAAAGTGTAAAACCAAAGTTTCAGAATTCTCCATGAGTCTGGCTGTCAGTTTCAGTGGACCTTGGTGTGATATTCCCAGTGAGTAGTTAACCATCTCAATGTATGATGTTTTATTTATATAAACAAGTTCTGGCTATGTTAATCCTTAAGAGAATTCTTACCTACTATTCCTCATGATTCTTTAAAAGAAAAGCAAGATTCGTGCCTTGCAGAGTTTTTACATACAATGCAGATAACTTTAAAAGTCAACGTGGAGGAATGTATCTCTCCATGTTTTCCAATGAAAGTCTAAATATGATTTATGTTCATGGTGAATTTTTCTCCCCAAGTTTCTTCATGGATCCAGTGAGACCAGTATTTTGAAACAAGGTTGAGACAGAAGCATATTTGGACTGTCTTCAGGCTTCTCTCTGCTACCTAGAAATAACTTACTTATTTTCTGTAAGAATAAAAAATAAGCTAAAATGTCTTTATTATATTTAGTTTCAGTCCTAAATTGATACCTACTAGGAAATCAGAATTAGGAGTTCATTTTGCAAGGGTTTAATATGACAAAAGTCCTTTGGAAGTATACATTTAATTGCTAGCAGTGTTCTTTGAAATGCTCTGTACTTCTGTCTACCGGTAAAGCCTAGGGGTACTATTTATTTCCTTTATAAATGTCTACTGTGTGCCAGACTGCAGTGAATTCTGAGATTCTGTTGGAACATCTTGTTCAGTAAATGAATATCGCCCCATAGTACTATAGTCACTCGCTTTTACACACCTCAAGCTTTAACAACACCTTCCCGGGAAATTTTTTAAAGGGAAAGAACAAGGATACAAAATCCATAGATAAAAGTAGACGTGGATGCGTCCATGTATGCATTTGGTAGAATGCTGTAAACATGCATAATGAATTCTAAATTCATTGAGAAAATGTGACTAAGATGTTGTGTTGCAGAGACCTTCATACCGAGATTTTGTGTCCTTGCCTTCAGTTTTCCCACGATGGTTCTTTGTTTTTCTCCCACAGTAAGGTGTTTCCCAAAGGCCTTCCTGAGGAGTTCGCCATAGCAGCCATGTTTCGGGTACGAAGAAGCACCAAAAAGGAACGGTGGTTTCTGTGGCAGGTTTTAAACCAGCAGAATATGCCACAGGTAAGGAACCAGAGAGATGTACTGATCTGTGGCCTCTGGTGGGGTTAGGCCAGGTGAATCTTGGATCTGTGGGCATAAATTTGGGAGCAGACCTCATGCACGACTATTCTGTCTTTTAGTGGAATCATCCACAGGGAAATGCAAGTATTCTCAGAGTTAGAAGGAGCTTGCTGAGATTTGTAATGGGAGAGCCTGGTGGGTGAGGCAAGATTAGTTTGTTTTCTGTTTTTGTTTTGTTGTTCTGTTTGTTTTTTTCTACTACATTCCTATTTTTGTCTGAAGACACTCTAACTACCCTTCATTTACAACTGCTTCATTGACACCAAGACCGCTCACTGACGACTTCTTCATTCCCTATTATTTCTGATATTATACATCATTTTAAAGCTGTTCATTGTTTCCTCTGAAAATCCTTAGTAAATTAAGAGATGAGATACAAATATTGATTCCATCAATAAAAATAATTGAACACATGCTAGATGCGAGTTAGTGACAAAGATAAGAGACTGGCAAAGCATGATTCCTTTTCTCAGGGAGCACATAGGTCTGGGGATGCCATGTATGAGAACAGCCTATTGGAGCATGACCACAAGGTGACAAGTGTGGTGGCCGAGGACAGCTTGGAGTTGGGTGGGGACTGTGCGAGCATGGAAAGGACGGCTCCCCCAGATGGGACATGAGAAGAGCAGGGGTCTAGGAATACTTGTGGGAGATGTGGCATTTGGGCAGAAAGGAGGGGACGCAGGTGCTCCAGGGAGGGGAGGTAAACATCACAATTACTTTTGGGCACCATCCATCTGTGTTTATTTCCATACATATCCATTGAAATGTTTTTCATTTCACTGGTCTTTTAATATGTTATTATATAGTCACAGTATTAAGATGGAAATATGACTTGAACAGAAAGAACATGTTCTCTATGAAAATGTATTTTCTTTGCACCATGCAAAGCATCAGAAGTTAAAGAAGTTGATCTCAGTTTCCATGCTAAGAGAAGTGATTATTTCTTATTGTTTTTAAATTAGTAACATTTAATTCTTGAATCACTAATACAGAATTATATATATACTTAGATAAAAACACACACATATGCACATACGCACACACACACACTCCTAGATGTCCTCTCAAGAAAGGAGCATATTACATTCACCAGATATCCCATATTTAAACCATTTTTGTAGCGGTTGTTTGCTGTTCTTTTTTTTTTTTTTTTGCGGTACGCGGGCCTCTCACTGTTGTGGCCTCTCCCATTGCGGAGCACAGGCTCTGGATGCGCAGGCCCAGCAGCCATGGCTCACGGGCCCAGCCGCTCCATGGCATGTGGGATCTTCCCAGACCGGGGCACAAACCCGTGTCCCCTGCATCGGCAGGCGGACTCTCAACCACTGCACCACCAGGGAAGCCCTGCTGTTCTTATATGTTAACAAATCCAACGGACACAAGTATCATCTAAAATATTTTACTGAGTACCTCAGTTCTACTAACATGCAGCTTGAGTTTTTTTTCAATTATTTTATTTTTTTATTGGAGTATAATTGCTTTACAGTGTTGTGTTAGTTTCTGCTGTACAACAACGTGAATCAGCTATTCGTATACATATATCCCCATATCTCCTCCCTCTTAAGCCTCCCTCCCACCCTCCCTATCCCACCCCTCTAGGTGGTCACAAAGCACCGAACTGAGCTCCCTGTGCTATGCACCTGCTTCCCACCAGCTATTTTACACATGGTAGTGTATATATGTCAATGCTATTCTCTCAATTTGTCCCACCCTCCACTTCCCCTGTGTGTCCACAAGTTCGTTCTCTACGTCTGTGTCTCCTTTCCTGCCCTGCAAATAGGATCATCTGTACCATTTTTCTAGATTCCATATATATGCGTTAATATTCGATATTTGTTTTTCTCTTTCTGACTTACTTCACTCTGTATGACAGACTTTAGGTTCATCCACCTCACTACAAATGATCCAATTCTGTTCCTTTTTATGGATGAGTAATATTCCATTGTGTATATGTACCACATCTTTATCCATTCATCTGTCGATGGGCATTTAGGTTGCTTCCATTTCCTGGCTGTTGTAAATAGTGCTGCAGTGAACATTGTGGTGCATGTCTCTTTTTGACTTATGCTTTTCTCAGGGTATATGCCCTGTAGTGGGATTGCTGGGTCCTATGGTAGCACCTTGAGTTTTGATTTGTGTGCTTTAATAATTTTTAAAACTGAATTTCAAACACTTAAAGATCATTTGCATTTTTGCAGGTTTCTATAGCAGTTGATGGTGGAAAGAAGATGGTGGAATTTATGTTCCGAGCTGTGGAGGGAGATGTGTTGAACTACGTTTTTAAAAATCGAGAACTCCGTCCTTTGTTTGATCGTCAGTGGCATAAACTTGGCTTCAGTATACAATCCCAGGCCATTTCAGTCTATACGGACTGTAACTTAGTTGCAAGCCGGCATATTGATGGAAAGGGCACTGTGGACTTCCACGGAAGGACTGTTATTGCAACCCGAGCTTCAGATGGCAGGCCTGTGGACGTGAGTTGTTAGCTAGTAACATTTATAAATTAAAATAAAATATCTTATTAAAACCTTTTTCCTTTAATAACTGTATAAGATATTCCCTTCTCAACACTGTTTAAATTAATTTGCTATCAGATGTGTGAAGCATAGCTATGTATTTCCAACTATATATATATATATATATATATATATATATATATATATATATTTGTGTGTGTGTGTGTGTGTGTGTGTGTGAGATACGCGGGCCTCTCACTGTTGTGGCCTCTTCCGTTGTGGAGCACAGGCTCCATACACGCAGGCTCAGCAGCCATGGCTCATGGGCCCAGCCGCTCCGCGGCATGTGGGATCTTCCTGGACCGGGGCGCGAAGCCGTGTCCCCTGCATCGGCAGGCGGACTCTCAACCACTGCGCCACCAGGGAAGCCCTCCAACTATATTTTTACATATATTATTTTCTATCTATTTTCACCGATTTTTCTGTAGCCTGTGAATTTAAAAGAACTAGGTTATGCCTTAAAAAATAAGGTTATTAAAATTAACTGTTAGTAAAAATTGAAAATATTATACAAAAGTAAGCTTGGTCTAAGTTCCTATGTCTTGAATAGAAAGGACTGGAAAAAGATGAAATTTAAGTTAAACGGTTCCAGATCATCTGGTGTTTTCATTCAAGAACAATAGGCTATTTATTCATCCTCAGAATCACAAATATTTGTACTGCAGACTATTTTTCATTAGCTTATAATGTTTCTTTAGAGTTCTGTTGGACTGAAACACAACAGTAGGTCATTGGATGAGAACAATTGTCTAGTAAAACCCTTTCAGATGAAAAGTTTCTTTAAAAATTATATTTGATGCTCACATGGTACAGATTTATTATCAATTTCCCAAAGGCCTATAATCTTTAAAAAGGGGGATATATCTAAATTTGATGACTTCACACTTTCTTATGGGTGGAATGATGGGAAAACCCATAAAAATAATCTGAATGCAGGACACCAATAGGAATTGTTAACGCAAAGCCCTTAACAGTTCAATTTTGTTTCAAAAGTACGGTTCTGTGCACATACATGTTTAGCCAGCATATTATTTCTAAAGGCCCCTGTGGAAGGCATCAGAGATAGATGACAGATGGATAGATAGATAGATATTATATATATGTGTGTGTGTATATATATATATATATATATATCCAATAAAATATTATTTTTAAACTGTCTTCTCTTAGACACAATGAACAAATCAGTGAAAGTGTCATAACGAGGGTTCAGTGATGATTATCAAGATACCCCAGAGCAGGAGAAGCCAGTTCTGGACTTAAGACATCATGGCATCAGGGAGAGTGAGTTTGCTTGGGGATCAGACAGATGTGATTGTAAATCCTAGCTCACCCACTTAATTCTTATGATCTGCTAACTTATCTTGCTCACTCTTAATTTATCTGAGTCTCAGTATCCTAAATTATAAAATAATATTGGTAGACTCGTTAGTTATAATTGCATAGCGTATGTGCCATAGTGCATAATATGTGGTCAGTTTTCTGTGTATTCATTTATTTATTTAGGGCCAGACATGCCGTTCAACCTGGCATAAAAGAGCAGAAAACAACAACAAAATCTCCTCTCTCAAAGATCTTAAAGGCTCAGTCTGTGTCAGAAAGATGGATCAAGTATGTGTCAGTAAATGGTGGCTGCCAATAATAATCACAGTATTAATTGTAGTGACAACAGTCCTAGACAGACCTTTCAGAAAGGTCTCTCCAGAGTCAAGGGAGGAAGTGGAGTCCAGCAGCTAAACCTCAGACGTGTGACTTCCAGCAGTGGGTGGAGTGTAGGTAGACGGGAAGTGATCTTCAGGGGATTCTAGTAACAGGAGTAGGGGTGGCGGCAGCCCTTGCTGGAGCCCTGGTGTTGACTGGAATCTGATCTCCTGCAGGACTAGAGAGGGCAAAGTGGGGAATGGCAAGAACCAAAGAACATGAGGATTAAGATAAATTCATAACCTTTGAGGGAGAGATGACAATGAGAGAGGAGCAAGTTATTCCAAGAGTGGGGTCCTAACTCCAAGCTCCCGTCTCAAGGTTGAGTGTTGTGTCCCGTGTCTAATTAACTTTTTACTCAAGGTAACAACCTGAGGCTGAAGAATATCACTGTGAGTCCTGATGAAAAGCTACAATGGGAAAATTATAGTCTTACAACACTTTCATAGTTTAATGTGGAATCTTAGTTCACTTAAGAAATAATATTAAAGCCATGTCACGATGATGGAGCTTTTAGAAGAGTCACTGTTTAAGTTAAACAAACAAAAAAAATACGTATTTTATTTTTTAAAGATTCTTGGTCCTACTAAAACTCTAAGTAAACTAATATTTTTATTATCTCCATACAAGCTCTGTGATTTATAAGATTTGTTGTAACGTGAAAATGTTTTGTTTATTCAGAACGTAAGTTATCAAAAAAAACCTTCTAATGATTAGGTTTTATTTTGCATATACTACCCGTGTGCTTTCGTGCAGAGAAATAGGTGACAAAACTGATAAAAGAATTTTTTTTTAAACAAAAAAATTCTGCGTGACAGGGTCAGTGCATTCTCATTCTAAAGCACTATGTCAGTGAAGGATTCTAAAGCAACTAATGAATTAAAAAAGCATAATTAAACTAGGCTGATTGTAGTTTCAGTGTCATGGGTACTTTATTAGGTTCTAATCCATGAAAAATTGATCATCTATCTTCAGTTAAGTAAAATAATTCATATGAAGGCCCTAGCACAGTGGATGATACATAATAGAATCTCAGTATTTATTGACTATTTAGATAACAGTGTTGATGATAAATTAGTTTTAGTTAAGGAGAATATTAATTAATTGGAGTCTCTACATTCTTCATTCTACATAATGGGTATGTTACTGCCTGGTGTTTCATTAGACTATGTAAGACAGTGTATTTAAACTTTATAAATAAAAGTTTACTTCAGTAACCTTGCAAAAAGTTACAGAAGAGAAATCATTAAGTTTCATTTCATCTCAGAATTTTGCATTGGCTGCAAATCTTAGGCTGTTCGTGAATCCAGAAGATGTCTGGAATTCTTAATGCTTTCTGTGAACTGAATTGATTTTGTTCATCTCAGTGTAGAGTAATAGTTACAGCTTTTCCCCTCCTTTCTTGCTTTGTTGGTGTTGGGTTAGAGATTCAGAGCTAACCTCAGATATCTGCTTTCTATTATCATAGGATTATTATATTATTATAGTTGGGTCTTACTATAGAAAGTACTTACTGACCTCAAAGAAATACATAATCTAGCTCTGTTACATTAGGAGACAGAGAAAGATGGGGAAAGAGGAGAGAGAGAGAGAAAGGCGGGGAGAAGGGGAAGGAAAGAGGTTGTTCCTGACCTATGTTATATGTCATATCATCATAAGATTATTAATTAAATTATTACATTTACAACCACAAACTAATTTGAAGCAGCCTCTCTGTGCTTCTGTCATATTGAAATTTTGTCAATTGTCTGTACCATTTACTTTCTCTGATGTGGTTGTTTGATCTTGCACTTGAAGACATGATTGTACTTTCCTGAAACTACTTTTAATTTCATGTCCGAATGCCAACAAATGTGGATTTGCTGAGCAAATAGAAGAATCAATTTTTTTTTGTAAAAATACTGTGAGTCATGCTCAAGAGTATGCCATGTAACATAAAATCCTTAGGTGATTAGACAGTATCTATGAAAAGTAGATAAAAACTAAATACCTTTTTTTCTTCTTATCATAGTGCATTATCTCTCTTTAATTAAATACTTCTTTTTGATGGTTTGAAACAAGGAGCAGAGATCTGCAATTGCTCTATTACTTGATTTCCTTTACATATAGATTTATCTCAACAGCCGAATCCATTTCTGTTTCTCAAAGGGTCCATAAAGTCATGAATCCTAAATTAAACAAAAACCAAAATATCTGCCAGTGATCTATTTGTATAAATATTAGCTTCTTTTTTTCTTTCCAGTTAAATTACCATCGTTCTCATATGCCTAAATGTGATTTTCAAAAAGAAAAATACTAATGATATATCTTATTACTAATTTTTTAATAGGTTGAAATTCACCAACTTCAAATCTACTGTAACTCGAACTTCATAGCTCAAGAAACGTGTTGTGAGATATCAGACCCTAAGGTAAGCTCAGTTTTTGGTGTGTGAAGACTGTAGAAGGCCAGTTGCCTGGGCTGTAGAGTCACGTGTAGGGCAGCACTGAATGTCTTCTCTTGAAGCCAGGCGAGCAAACAGTTCCAAGCAAGAGATCCCTCATGGGGCTGTCCCATCGTCTCTTGTCACAGTTTTAATCCCAGTGCTTCATCTTGAACTTCAGGAAAGATATGGCCTCACTTTGGACTCCACATGAGTAAAAGAGAACTTATGCCTTTCTCACTAAACCACGCTCTGACGGTAGCATCAGCATTTTCCAGTTACAGGGGTTTTACGTCTGTGATTGTACGTTATTCTCACTCACTTCCCTCTCCTAGCCGTCACCCTTCCTGGCCAGTTTTCCTTTGTGAAAGATTTTTCACCTGCATCTTCCCCTCTCCTGTTAGCTCCGTGGTCCACCTTCACCTCGTGCTTGGATCGTCGCATTATTGTGTCATCCTCCTTCCCTGTCCCCACATAGCCAGAATAAGTCTCTGCATCACTGCTTTGTAGGTTCATTTACCTTCTTCCACTAAACATCTGTTATTCAGAAACACTGATCTTCTAGATATTGTGCTAAGCAACAAGGCTGGCTGACGTGAATAAGGCACATTCCCGGTCCTCTGCTCATCTCACCCTCAAAGCCTTTGGTTACTCCCTGTTTGCAACAAATTAGAAATTCAGTTTCTTAGTCTCTCACTCTTAATATTCTCAACCTAACTCTACAACTATTACTTTCTTGTACCAACCTTCCATTAAAAAAACCCACTAAATTCAGTACTTTCTGCATCTCTTATTGCAATGGTCATGTGTGTGTCTTATATTATTAGATATAGTTGTATTTGCCTTTAATTTATTCAACTACCTTTGAAACTCATTGAGGGGAATTACACTTTTGTACCCTTCTTTTATGATTAGTGCTTTGTTTGTAAAAGATGTCAAAACATTGTTTCTTGACTTGTTGACTGGTGTTTGAAAGGGATTAATTCTGAAAAGTCTTACAGAAAGAACATATGAAAAGTAAAAGGTGAAAATGTTATTCTTTGGGTCAGATTTCCCAGAAGTTCTAAACTTACCATTGAAAATTGTAAGAATATTTATCCATAGTTTAGTAGTTCAAAAATATTTTTAACTTCTATCACTCACTTTGGGTAGTAGAATAATAATGTGATCAACTGACTCAAAGCATAGCTAGGTCTGTAAAAATTATATGTTTTGCTAATGTAACTTGGTTTTATAAACCATATCTCCAACCCAGTTTATGGCTCTCATTGCAAGGAAAGCCAGCCAAATATCTTTCTATAAATATCTGAAAAGGTAATTTAGAATGGCAATCTTGAAATACCTAGACTTCCTGGAGGCACACATTTAAATCTTTAAGATGTGAATTCTCCAGAAGTTTTTCTTTAATTAATTATGCTTCTTTTATGTGAGAGCTTTTAAAATATGAATTTTCCCTGATTGAAAAGTAACAACATGATGTTTTGAGGTACCTAAATATTATACTCTTGACCAATAGTCACTCCAACTTGAATTATGAGAAAACTGTTTAAGGAAATAGGTGATGGATTTGATGGAGTGGCTTGATAATTAAAAGCGGTGACATGACCCCACACATCATGAAAAAAAATTTTAAATTGTGTTTGAAAAAGATTTGGTTTTAAAGAGTAGAAAAATAAGGTAGGAAATCATCTCCAACCTTGGAAAAAAATAACAAAAGACTGCTTATTTTCCTGCTGATAAGTATTTGGGGGCGGACATCACCATTCTGTTAATCGTTAACAGGAAATGGATATGTGCTATATTTACATTTAATGGAAATATATATTTTGGAAGGTAAATAGTTATATAAAAGATACTTAAGTGCGTCTGCTCTAATTTTGGCATCAACTATATTTTTTGAAAAATATTTCAACTCAGCAAATTTTAATGTACTCGCTTAAAAATCTAATTTTGTCCTGTAATTTCAAATCAGACATCCTTTCTGTTAATAATATTTTATAGCATATTTCAAAAGTGAAATTTATTCAGGATAATCTATAAATATACTTCTTTGCTGCTATTAATTAGGGTTTCTCTTTCTGAAGCAGTCAGATTTCATGACTACAGACCTAGACAGAGAGAATGAAGAATAAAGAGGAAGAGAGGAGAAAAGCAGCAACATTTGTTGAAAATAAAGGAGAAAGATGATTAAAATTTTGAGGGTTTATTAACTAAATATGTGTCATATCAAAACCAGAGGTTTTATGAAGCAGGGGATCCTTACTTGTACATCTTATGTTCTCTGTAGGCACTTTTTGGAAAGTGTGGGCAGTTTTATGGTGAAGCCTGAGACATGCTTTTAAAGTCTTAAAGTAGTGAATCAGTTATCCAGAGCAAAACTGTGAGCTCGGAATAGGTCTTGATTATCTAACTGAACCCACGGGGCACGGGACAGGAACTGGCTGGAAAATCATATCAAATCATAGGACATAAATGGATCATTTCGGTGATAATCTTGTGTGTTTCATTCTAATGTAATTTTTAGACTTGTGGACTTGGAAACTTATGATGATAACTAAACAGCTAATCATTAAATCTGCAGAGAGTAAATGTGATAGAACTAGTGGTAAAGACAGGAAACTAGTCCCAGTTTTTCTGGGAGCTATTTTTCTTACCGTGTCTACTGTGCTCACAAGCATTAGAATGCTACACACATTTTCAAAATATTATTTTGTTTGAAAAGTTATGCATGTTTACTATATAAAATTTGGAAAATACAGCCAACTTCATAGAAGAAAATAGATATCAACCATGATCTCATCACAATAAATAACCACAGACAATATTTTAATTTTGTATCCTGACAATATTTTTCCAGGCATATATAATTTGCAGTATATAAAGTAATGTGTGAACACTTCCCCCTAAAATGCAAATTCAGAAATATGGAATTGCAAATTCATGAAACTGCAGATTCAGAGTTACAAACCGTGGTAAGGACTCTGGTAAATGATATTGAGAGGAAAGGATGCATTTATCTTCTTCAGACGGCCATCTGGATTTATTTTTTGACGGAAAAAAAGTTCATTGCTTTGTAACCAAATTTCACTTCATATGGCCATCCCCACATGTTCTGAACACACTGGATAAGTTATAAAAGTCATCACTTGTCTGTTACAGTGGAGACTTTTGAATAAAGAACAATGGACTGGAATAAGATATACATACTTTGATTAAATACATACTACCTTAGAGCATAAAAAGAGTTTATTTTCTACTTTTACATGCCTTTATAATCATCTTTTTGAACTAAACGATGTTCTAAAAGTTCAAATTACATTCTTTTATTTTAAAATTTGTTCCTGAAACACATATACCAATGTTATTTGTATAAAGTATTTTATTGTAGCAATTGTAATTCTTGTAAACGTTTGATATTACTGTACTTGTCATAAAGTCACCTATAATAGCTTTAGAATTTCTCACCAAAACCAACAATTTAATGCATTTCTAGTGTGTTGTCAGTGTAATAAAAACGTAGGGGTCTAGTGAAAGGGCAAAGTCATTATGGACTTTCACAGGTTGGTGTCAACCTTTGGTTATTAGAAGGAAGTTCTGGCAAGAAACTCCAGTCATGTCTAGCTTGGTGAGAGTCAGTGCTGGGAATGTCATCATGTTTGGAATTGACCCCATATCCTAAAGCCTCTTTCTGGATTTTAGTGCCCAGAGCAGCATAGCTTTGGAAGTACTGCAGCATCATTGGTACCCACTCATGCCAGTAGAATGTCTGCATTTCTGCCAGCAAAGCAGGAACTTACAGACCAGTGCCAGTGCATTCCAAACAAGGTATGCTCCCTTTCCCCTATGCCCACGGAAAAGCCACGCCACACAGTGAGCCAGGCCCTGCGGGTGTGGCCCTGGTCTTTCCCTTTAGTGTGCCTGGGCCTCTCAGTTGCTGGGTGGGTTAAGAGAAGGGGCTTGGGAATACGATCTCCTGGATGTCGATCTGGAGAGTTCTGAGGCCACCTGACCTTCTTTCCTGGGTAGGAAGTAGAAGAAAATAAAGGGAGGAACCACCTGTACGACAGCTAAGTACAAGGGCATAACACATGCCAGGAATAGGCTTCAATTCTGCGAATTCACAGATGAAGAAAACGCAGTGCCTGCCCTTCAACACATACGCAAAGATACTCTACGTAGTGTGGGGACCGTGTCTGTCCAGTATCCCAGATATCCATCCAGCACTCCTTTCTGCACTGAGTTGTACAGGAAGTGCAGAGGAGCTCTGTTATTGCCCAAAGAATTTGTTTTGCTTGCCCCTTCCTGGTCAGGAAGCCTGGGCCCGTTGGGCTACACAAACGTCTTTTGTGGATGTTAATGGCACTTAGAGGCCTGAGTGATCTCTGGACGGCTTTCCTCTACACCAGTACAAAAGGAAGAGAAACTTGCCCCAGCTTCTAGAGCAGAAGGTCCCCGGCACCATGACTTGATGCATGCTTAGGCTTAGAGCATCCTGCACCACTTCCCTTCCTGGCTGGAGTAGTGGGGAGGAGGGTGAGGTGGGAGTTTAGAGGAAGCTTACATTTCCTCAAGTGAATAGCCCTGCACAGGAAGCTCCGTGCGAAAGGCTAGTACAAGGTGCAGGGTGCGTGGAGTAGAGCGCATGTTCCAGCCCACGGAAGGTCTCGGGGAGGAGATGATGCTGGCAGGCGTTTGGAATAGGGGGTAGTGAGCCTTATGTTGAGGGGAGAAGGGCCTCCCAGCGGAGGGACCTGCATCAGCTCCCAGGAAAGGAAAGCTTTGTCTTACTATTGTCAACTTCTTATTTATAGACTATGTGCTTTTAGTTCAATGTGACAGAATATTTGATAACACAAAATTCATTTCTGCTCAGGGAGAAGCAGGACTAGTGGGAGTTCCAGGCTCACCTGGACAGAAGGGGGACAAAGGAGAGCAGGTAAGACACCAGCCAACGCTGTCGGGACAAAAGAGGATTCGTCCAAAAGTGACTTCACAATTGTGTCCACCTCATTTTCCTGTGTCCCATACAAATGCACATTTCTGTGAAAGCCTATTGAGGGCTGTATTTAAGTCCTGATCACTGAAATAAGGAAGAATATATTGGCATGTAAGTCTGCTTTCGCATTCCAACTGGAAGGGTGGCCTAAAATGTACCTGTAAACCACAAGCAAAACTGTGAAGCAAGAAAGTGTCTTTTAGTTGGGCTGTAGCCTTCTTTAGCATTTTCTTCTCTAGATATGTGACGAACTCCTGTTTCTCTGTCTGCTGATAGGTCTCCACTGAAATTCTTCCCCACCCTTTGTTGTCACCTTTGTCACCTTTGTTGAGCACCTGCTCTGCGTAAGGCCTAGTGCTGGGTGTTAGAGCGGATAGAAGGAATAGGCTATGTTCCAGGATTTTACATCTGGAAGGAGATAGAAGACCTTAAAAGGCCACACCAGTTAGGTGCTGTAGGAGGGTTGCAGGGGCCCTGAGGTAACAGTTTTGGGGAGACTGGGGAGAGAGTTTGCTGGAGAAGATGGTGGGTGAGCTGGACCTGTGCAGATCTGAGTCTAGCTAGGATCCATGCTTTTCCTTTCTCCCTGTCTTTCTCAAAACAGAACTGTCTATTCCTCACTCTTTGAGTCATGTCTTTTTATTAATCATTTTTTAAATTGAAGTATAGTTAATTTACAATGTTTTGTTAGCTTCAGGAGTACAGCAAAGTTATTTCACCCAGTGGGTGAAAGAGGAAATCAAAAAAGAAATTAAAAATTACCTTGAGACAAATGAAAATGGAAATATAACATACCAAAATTTGTGGGATGCAACAAAAGCAATTCTAAGAGAGGAGTTCACAGAAATAAGTGCCCATCTCAAGAAACAATCAGAGGCTCGAACAAACAACCTAACTTTACACCTTAATGAACTAGCAAAAGAAGAACAAATGAAGTCCAAAGTTAGTAGAAGGAAGGAAATAAAAATTAGAGCAGGGCTTCCCTGGTGGTGCAGTGGTTGAGAGTCCACCTGCCAATGCAGGGGATGTGGGTTCATGCCCCGGTCCGGGAAGATCCCACATTCCACGGAGCGGCTGGGCCCGTGATCCATGGCCGCTAAGCCTGTGTGTCCAGAGCCTGTGCTCCGCAATGGGAGAGGCCACAACAGTGAGAGGCCCGCATACCACAAAAAAAAGAAAAAAATTAAAGCAGAAATAAATGAAATAGAGACTAAAAATACAATGGAGAAGATCAGTGAAAATAAGAGCTGGTTTTCTGAAGAGAGAAACAAATTGACAAGCCTATAGCTAGCTAGACTCACCAAGAAAAAAAGAGAGGACTCAAATAAACAATAAAAAATGAAAGAGGGCATGGTACAACTGATACCACAGAAATAAAAAAGATCATAATTATTAGAAAATTTATTGTATGCCAAATCTATAAAATATACAAAATGTATCTTAAAGTTATAATGTATTACATAATTTCCCATTTATGATACATTTAAAAAATAATAACATTTGTTTTAACTTCCAGCCTACACAAAATTCACAATGGCAAGAGATTTTAGTGGCAAGGCAATGACAGCTGGGATAAAATAAATTGATAATCTACAAAAGAAGGCTATAGAATCACTATACTTCCTTTATTGTTTCAGTACATGCACCAGCATTTAATTAAACCAGCATAATCCTTGATGTGCAAATACGACTTCAGATGACCATGGCCATGAATGTGATCAGCTTTTTCTAATAAGCATGGATGTACTTTTCCTTTTGAGGAGTTGATGAGTACATTTCTGTTCTTATTGTACTACGTGATCCTGCAACTTTAATGGGCAGTAAATAAAGATGACTTTCCACCTGTGTTTGAGTCTTGTATATAAGTTTCATTATTAGAGCAGGTGCACAAAATAGTGCCTGCGTAGTTTGAAGATCAAAAGTCATTTTTGCTCTAAGGCATATTGAATAGTGGATTTTGTGAAATGATCAGAAGTGCAGTGTTACTAAGGCAACCAGATGTTGTTCTCAAGGTTTTTCTTTTGGTGTATAAGACCAAGAGAGTATATTTAGGGGCTGTAGGACAGTATATTAGGAGTACCACTTTGGAGCCTGAATCACTTGGGATTGAATCCTGTCCACCTCTTACTTGCTTTGAAAATGATGCTTAATAACACTGAGTCAACAGCTTATTGTGAAGAAGGAATACTTAGTACCAGGAACTGGCACATAGTAGATACTTAGCAAATGTATGTTTCCTCTACTTTTCTATACACAGTGTAATTGTTCATGTGTTGAAGGAGAGGTAGAGGTAATCCTTTTAGATTGAGTTTAGTTTCATATGTGGTTTGATTAAAACCAAACACATCTTCATTTTGTGAAATAATTCCTTAGAATTTTCAATTGATTACATGTTTTAGGTTATAAAAACCTTGAGTTGATATATTCCACTTATAGTAAATATTAATAATTTAATGACAGTCATTTCTTCAAAAGATCACTCAGTGATTTAAGTATTTCATTCAAATCTGTGTCTTTTGTTCCCAATCTTATTTGACAAGATGTTTTTTAGATATAGTGTGCTAGTTTTTGAAATTTAATTTTTCTCATTCTCATTTTTCTCATTTTACTTTTGGCCCAATGAGATAAAATGAGAAGTTTTGAGAATACAGTACCCAAATCTCTTTCCAAATTATGTATTACTCATTACAGTATTTCTGAAGGTCTTACTTTTTTTTGGTTTTTTTTGCGTTACGCGGGCCTCTCACTGTCGTGGTCTCTCCCGTTGTGGAGCACAGGCTCCGGACGTGCAGGCTCAGCGGCCATGGCTCATGGGCCCAGCTGCTCCACGGCATGTGGGATCTTCCCGGACCGGGGCACGAACCCGCGTCCCCTGCACTGGCAGGTGGACTCCCAACCACTGTGCCACCAGGGAAGCCCAGGTCTTACGTTTTGAGAATCCTTACTGTCATCTGTGGCAGCTTTATAAAGAGCAAATTTTACTTTATTTATGCTTGTACACTATGAGTTAGACAGCTGTTCTGAATAATCCTGTAAGTAAATCTTGTCCCACCTGGATCAAAACCCACCCATGGCTTCCTATTCCCCTCAAGATAACACTGAAGCTCTAACCACGGGCCGCAAGACTTCCCATAATGTGTAGAGCTCTCCCTACCCCGCTACCCCTCCCTATAGTGGCTCCTACACTCTCCCCTTGTTCATGTCTGTTCCAAGGTCTTTGCACCAGGCTACATGTACCTGGAATGTTCTAGATATTCACATTTCTCTTTCCTTCACATCATTTAGGCTCTCTCTCATAAATCACTTTAAAATAGAAAGGCCTGGGGGCTTCCCTGGCTGGTGCAGTGGTTAAGAATCTGCCTGCCAATGCAGGGGACACGGGTTCGAGCCCTGGTCTGGGAAGATCCCACATGCCGCGGAGCGGCTAGGCCTGTGAGCCACAACTACTGAGCCTGTGCATCTGGAGCCTGTGCTCTGCAGCGGGAGAGGCCGGGACAGTGAGAGGCCCGTGCACCGCGATGAAGAGTGGCCCCCGCTCGCTGCAACTGGAGAAAGCCCTCACACACAAACGAAGACCCAACACAGCCAAAAAAATTAATTAATTAATTAATTAATTAAAAAAAAAATAGAATGGCCTCTTCTGACATCTCTGTGTAAAAAGCATCCCTTCATTCCACCTCTGTCTTTCTTTTCTTAGCACTTTTATCGTCACTTGACATGTTATCATTATACCTCCATTTATTCCCCCACTAGGATATGAGTTCCTTGAGCACCATACATAGAACAGCACATAATAGGAGCTAAAAATACATTGAATGAATGAATATTCTACCACAAGGAAAGTCTAAGTCATCAACTCAGCTGTTTCTAGAACCTGTGAATTCTCTGCCCCAGTTGCCCAGTGGACCTTGCCAAGCAGGGCGAAGAGTCAGTTTGCAGAGAAGGAGCTAGATAAGCTAAATCGTTAAGAACTGTTATATTATTCACTAATGTTCTACTACACTTTTTCCTTTACAAACAAAAGCATTTAAAAAAATTTACATAGTGACCTGATTAGTTTTAGCTTGATGTTACCCACTAGTTAATGATGAATCAGAAATATTTGGAGAAAAGCCACAAGTTTTGGGATGACTTAGTGTTTATTTGCCTATTTTATCATCCACACTGTGATGCTTCATTAGTCTGATTTACTGCTTTTTTCTTCATAAAGCTTATGACCCCCTTTCATGGAGATAGTTTGAGATTCAACCACTGCTTATAAACACATAGCTGTGATGAATATTCTGTATCAGGCCACCCAATCAGACCATCCTAACCATGCCCTCTGTCCAAGACTAAACTCTGGATGACATTATTTGAAATAATAATTAATACTTTTCTTTCATTTAGACTCAATGATTGTAATTTTCTGAATCTTTTAATTCCCTTTTCTTAGCAGATGTGGTTAGCAGCCTAATTACTTAGCAACTACATTACTTTCTCAGTTCTTTAATACCCTTGCTAATACCTTCACCCACTTCAGAGTTGAAATTCCCTCAGTTTTATAACATAGCAGCTCAATTTCTCTGTTCCTGAACCTAAGGAGGAGTATGATCTGAGGTCTATTTGGGGAATAATTTTCCCCTTTAGTTTTGTATTATTACCTTCTGTATCAAGTTAATTTCCCGAAAAGTGTAGGCTTTATGAAATGATTGCTTTGTAGGTATACTTTTAGAGAAAATCAAAATAATTTAAGATGAAATGTTAACTTACTTGACTCTATAGTCAAAAACTTTGGTATTGTTTTTTTTTCTACTACCCCTACTCTCCAATCTCACTGTATGGAAGTTTCCATTTTGAGTGGTCTAGTGTGTTAACCCAGAGATTACTAGTGAATTTCCCTTTATTTTGTTTTCAGTGTGACATTACTCATGTGCCCGTTCTGAAGACACACCACACCAATAAAAAATAATTGAATCAAAATATGTTCATAATTTTTTAAAAGAAGGAATATTTTTCCCTTAGTAATAACCTCAAAGAAGCAAGATTTAATATTTATGGTTTTGAATTTTTGTCTACGTCAATATGAGAATTAAAGAATATTTCTTCATCCTTTCTAATCCAATATTGAGCATATTGGATTAATTGACAGGTTCTTTTTTGTTTTTGTAATTTTACTCTATCTGATACAATCTCATCTAATCTATAGGAACTTGAAGTTGACATTTATTTGTATGCCTTAAATCTGAAATTAACAGGTAATATCAGGGTAATAATGGTATTATATACTCATAGAATTCTAATGTGTTTATTAATCTCTACCAAGCATTAGTAATAGAGAAATTCATTCAGACAGTTTACATTATTGTCCACTGTCTCAAGGATAAATTTATTAGACTGAATTTGTAAAAGAGCCATAAAGGCAGATAAAGGTAGCCCATCAACTTCACTGAGCAGATTTTTCCAGTTAACGTGGATGAGCAAGGAAACTGACAAAAGGATTGACCCAGCTTGGGAGTGTTTTCCTGGAGGATGTAATGGAAGGTCAGGCACACTAAATATAAAAATATGGGTACCTTGGAGTCTGAAATTTCATGACTTATTTGAATTGAAAGTACCAGGTACTAGTTGAAGTAACAGCAACAGAATCATTCCTTAACCTTTGATAAATATAAAAGAAATGAGAAAGCTGTACTGCATATGTCTGTGTGGAGAATGTCTAGTTTGAGTTTTGATTAGCACTCTGATATTTATTATTAA
The DNA here is from genome assembly GCF_008692025.1 of Phocoena sinus. Lineage (NCBI taxonomy): Eukaryota > Metazoa > Chordata > Mammalia > Artiodactyla > Phocoenidae > Phocoena > Phocoena sinus. The sequence goes on along the minus strand of NC_045774.1, from coordinate 83,762,598 downwards.
CTTTCGGATAATTTATTGATTGTCAAAAGTATAGTTTAATGACTTGTGAATAATAGGAAAAAAGAACTTAACGGCACACACTTTGGTGCGAGCAAAAGCAACTCATCTATGACAACCTTAGCAATTAATACACCTTTGAAAAAACTCCTAATGAGCATTTCTATATTTCAGGGTGCAGTTGGTCTTAAAGGTGAATTGGGTGCTCCTGGAATTCCTGGGGAAAAGGTATGTGGATCAGACCCTTGATTAAGCTTTGTAGCTATTTTACCAGGTTGTATCAGAAAGGAAGGGAAAATACACGGAAAAAATCTGGTATTTCGGGGGGTGGGGGGCAGTCAGCAAACTGTGACCCTGCAGGAGGGCTGCCAAAAATTCCTGCTGTATGATTTAGTAAATCAGGTTTTACTGGAGCACAGCCATGCTCATGGGTCTTCATAATGGCTAAGGCTGCTTTTGTGCTACACAGCAGTGTCTAGTAATTGTGGCAGAGATTCTAAAACATTTACTATCTGGTCCTTTGCAGAAAACACTTGCTTCAGAACATTAGTCATTATTCTAAGAGACCCAAAGCTTCTTAATTTCACTGTTTTATGTTTGGTATAGTATCTTTCTTGCGGGGGAGGGTTACTTATTGATATGTTTTATCTTTTCTCTCTTTCTTTCTTTTTAAATTGAAGTCTAGGTGATTTACAAGGTTGTGTTAGTTTCAGGTGTACAACAAAGTGATTCAGCTATACACACACACACATATATATATATATATATAAATCTATTCTTTCTCAGATTCTTTTATAGTTTATTACAAGATATTGAATATAGTTCCCTGTGTTACACAGTAGGCCCTTGTTGTTTGCCTATTTTATTTATAGTAGTGTGTATCTGTTAATCCCAAGCTCCTAATTTATCACTCCCCCATTTTCCCCTTTGGTAACCGTAAGTCTGGTTTCTATGTCTGTGACTCTGTTTCTGTTTTTGTAGATAAGTTCATTTGTATCATTTTTTAAGATTCCACAAATAAGCGACCACATGATATAGGATCTTTTAATATGTATTTCACTGCAGACATGAATAAACATTTAAAAATAAAGTATCGCATGAAATATGATAAATAAAAATACAAGAAATATATTTCAATCCATCAATAAAATGATTTTCACATTGTCTTCTCTAATACTGTAAAGATGATTCTAAATAATGAATCCACTCACAAGAGGTTAGCATACTTATTCAGGAAACTTAAAAAAAAATGTTATATTTGTAAATTAGACTGCAATTATCTTGTCTTATTTTTCACTTCAATTGTTCAATTATTAGAGTTTTACATATTGAGGCTAAGAAAATTCTCTTCTTCACTAAAATAAATTTAACATAAATTTTCGTAGCTGTTCTAGCTGCACTAATTATCAAGTGAGTCCATTTAGCCTCACTATCTAGAGGGTCATGACCCCTGTGGTTATGAAGCTATCATTGTCACGAGGGGAACTGAAGCTGAAGTGGTAGGAGGTTCAGAACTTATTTTCTGAGTCCTTCTTAAACGTGTCTCTGATATCTGACTGCTTCACTGATGTTGCTCTGTTTCTTTTAGAAATTATTCAGCCTGATATGCAAATTCTTTGCTCCTGTAAATGTTAGACTCAGTAAAACCCAACAAACTTTGTAAACAATGATACCTTGCTGCAAGCTAATGATTATTTGGGCTGCTGTCCTCTTGCTTAATCTTTCTGATGACATTAAACGAAGACACTTCAATAAGTAAAAGTTCCTTCAGACACTTGTTTAAAGGTCTGAATCCTTCAAAATGCCGTTTCCCCAAGAGAATACTACTTAATCACCTAACTCTTGAAGAGATTGCCCAGTCCAAATTTGCTTTATATACCCATTTCACCAATCTCTTCCTAAAATATATTGTTCAGATTGTTTAGATTTCAGATCATTGGGATTTTAAAAATTACTTGAATATAGGAACTCTTTTTTTTTTTTGCCAAGTACAGAATCATTGGAGAACTTGGACTATAAAATAGATTATTAGACTTCTTTTTTTTTTTCGTATATCTTAGAGCTGAGCTATGCTACTTTTTTTAAAAATCAAATCATACATATGATTATAGAAACAGTAAAATGCCAGGCAAAATAGAAAAGACAAATTGAGAAAAGATAATTACAACGTACATACAAGAGAGGGATTACTTATACCACCATATGAACAAATCTTTTTTTTTTCTTTTTTATACAGGAGGTTCTTATTAGTCATCCATTTTATACACATCAGTGTATACATGTCAATCCCAATCGCCCAATTCATCACAGCACCACCACCACCCACTGCTGCTTTCCCCCTTTGGTGTCCATACATTTGTTCTCTACATCTGTGTCTCAATTTCTGCCCTGAAAACCGGTTCATCTGTACCATTTTTCTAGGTTCCACATATATGCGTTAATATACGATATTTGTTTCTCTCTTTCTGACTTACTTCACTCTGTATGACAATCTCTAGATCCATCCATGTCTCTACAAATGACCCAATTTCGTTCCTTTTTATGGCTGAGTAATATTCCATTTTTGAAATAATTTTATTATACATGTACCACGTCTTCTTTATCCATTCATCTGTCGATGGGCATTCAGGTTGCTTCCATGACCTGGCTATTGTAAATACTGCTGCAATGAACACTGTGGTACATGACTCTTTTTGAATTATGGTTTTCTCTGGGTATATGCCCAGTAGTGGAATTGCTGGGTCATATGGTAATTCTATTTTTAGTATTTTAAGGAACCTCCATACTGTTCTCCATAGTGGCTGTATCAATTTACATTCCCACCAACAGTGTAAGAGGGTTCCCTTTTCTCCATACCCCCTCCATCATTTGTTGTTTGTAGATTTTCTGATGATGCCCATTCTAACTGGTGTGAGGTGATACCTCATTGTAGTTTTGATTTGCATTTATCTAATAAGTAGTGATGTTGAGCAGCTTTTCATTTGCTCCTTGGCCATCTGTTTGTCTTCTCTGGAGAAAGGTCTATTTAGGTCTTCTGCCCATTTTTGGATTGGGTTGTTTGTTATTTTAATATTGAACTGCATGAGCTGTTTATATATTTTGGAGATTAATCCTTTGTCTGTTGGTTCGTTTGCAAATATTTTCTCTGAGGGCTGTCTTTTCTTCTGAGGGTTGTCTTTTCATCCTGTTTATGGTTTCCTTTACCATGCAAAAGCTTTGAAGTTTCATTAGGTCCCATTTGTTTATTTTTGGTTTTATTTCCATTTCTCTAGGAGGTGGATCAAAAAAGATCTTGCTGTGATTTATGTCAAAGAGTGTTCTTCCTATGTTTTCCTCTAAGAGTTTTATAGTGTCCGGTCTTATATTTAGGTCTCTAATCCATTTTGAGTTTATTTTTGTGTATGGTGTTAGGGACTGTTCTAATTTCATTCTTTTACATGTACCTGTCCAGTTTTCACAACACCACTTATTGAAGAGACTGTCTTTTCTCCATTGTATATCCTTGCCTCCTTTGTCATAGATTAGTTGACCATAGGTGCGTGGGTTTATCTCTGGGCTTTCTATCTTGTTCCATTGATCTATATTTCTGTTTTTGTGCCAGTACCATATTGTCTTGATTACTTGTAAAATAGTTTGAAGTCAGGGAGTCTGATTCATCCAGCTCCATTTTTTTCCCTCAAGACTGCTTTGGCTATTCTGGGTCTTATGTGTCTCCATACAAATTTTAAGATTTTTTGTTCTAGTTCCGTAAAAAATGCTATTGGTAATTTGATAGGGATTGCATTGAATCTGTAGATTGCTTTGGGTAGTAGAATCATTTTCACAATATTGATTCTTCCAATACAAGAACATGGTATATCTCTCCATCTGTTGGTATCTTCTTTAATTTCTTTCATCAGTGTCTTATAGTTTTCTGCATACAGGTCTTTTGTCTCCCCAGGTAGGTTTATTCGTAGGTATGTTATTCTTTTTGTTGCACTGGTAAATGGGAGTGTTTACTTAATTTCTCTTTCAGATATTTCATCATTAGTGTATAGGAATGCAAGAGATTTCTGTGCATTAATTTTGTATCCTGCTACTTTACCAAATTCATTGATGAGCTCTAGTATTTTTCTGGTGGCATCTTTAGGATTCTCTATGTATAGTATCATGTCATCTGCAAACAGTGACAGTTTTACTTCTTTTCCAATTTGTAGTCTTCTAATTTCTTTTTCTTCTCTGATTGCCGTGGCTAGGACTCACAAAACTATGTTGAATAATAGTGGTGAGAGTGGACATCCTTGTCTTGTACCTGATCTTAGAGGAAATGCTTTCAGTTTTTTACCATTAAAAATTATGTTTGCTGTGGATTTGTCGTGTATGGCCTTTATTATGTTGAGGTAGGTGCCCTCTATGCCCACTTTCTGGAGAGTTTTTATCATAAATGGGTGTTGAATTTTGTCAAAAGCTTTTACTACATCTATTGAGATGATCATATGGTGTTTATTCTTCAATTTGTTAATATGGTGTATCACATTGATTGATTTGTGTATACTGAAGAATCCTTGCATCCCTGGGATAAATCCCACTTGATCATGGTGTATGATCCTTTTAATGTGCTCTTGGATTCTGTTTGCTTGTATTTTGTTGAGGATTTTTGCATCTATATTCATGAGTGGTATTGGTCTGTAATTTTCTTTTTTTGTAGTATGTTGGTTTGGTTTTGGTATCAGGGTGATGGTGGCCTCACAGAATGAGTTTGGGAGTGTTCCTTCCTCTGCAATTTTTTGGAAGAGTTTGAGAAGGATGGGTGTTACTCTTCTCTAAATGTTTGATAGAATTCACCTGTGAAGCTGTCAGGTCCTGGACTTTTGTGTGTTGGAAGATTTTTAATCACAGTTTCAATTTCATTACTTGTGATTGGTCTGTTCATATTTTCTATTCCTTCCTGGTTCAGTCTTGGAAGGTTATACCTTTCTAAGAACTTGTCCATTTCTTCCAGGTTGTCTATTTTTTTGGCATAGATTTGCTTATAGTAGTCTCTTAGGGTGCTTTGTATTTCTGTGGGGTCTTTGTAACTTCTTTTTCATTTCTAATTCTATTGATTTGAGTCCTCTCCCTCTTTTTCTTGATGAGTCTGGCTAATGGTTTATCAATTTTATTTCTCTTCTCAAAGAGCCAGCTTTTAGTTTTATTGATCTTTGCTATTGTTTTGTTTGTTTCTATGTCATTTATTTCTGCTCGGATCTATATAATTTCTTTCCTTCTGCTAACTTTGGGTTTTGTTTGTTCTTCTTTCTCTAGTTCCTTTAGGTGTAAGGTTAGATTGTTTGAGATTTTTCTTGTTTCTTAAGGTAGGCTTTTATAGCTATAAACTTCCCTCTTAGAACTGCTTTTGCTGCATCCCATAGGTTTTGGATCATCATGTTTTCATTGTCATTTGTCTCCAGGATTTTTTTGATTTCCTCTTTGATATCTTCAGTGATCTCTTGGTTATTTAGTAACGTACTGTTTAGCCTCCATGTGTTTGTGTTTTTTACATTTTTTTCCCTGTAATTGATTTCTGACCTCATAGTGTTGTGGTCAGAAAAGATGTTTGATATGATTTTAATTTTTTTAAATTTACTGAGGCTTGATTTATGACCCAAGATGTGATCTATCCTGGAGAATGTTCTGTGCGCACTTGAGAAGAAAGTGTAATCTACTGTTTTTGGATGGAATGTCCTATAAATATCAATTAAATCTATCTGGCCTTTTGTGTCATTTAAAGCTTTTGTTTACTTATTTATTTTCATTTTGGATGATCTGTCCATTGGTGCAAGTGAGGTGTTAAAGTCCCCCTCTATTATTGTGTTACTGTCGATTTCCTCTTTTATAGCTGTTAGCAGTTGCCTTATGTATTGAGGTGCTCTGATGTTGTGTGCATATATATTTATAATTGTTATATCTCTTCTTGGATTGATCCCTTGATCATTATATAGTGTCCTTCCTTGTCTCTTGGAACATTCTTTATTTTAAAGTCTATTTTATCTTATATGAGTATTGCTACTCCAGCTTTCTTTTGATTTCCATTTGCATGGAATATCTTTTTCCATCCCCTCACTTTCAGTCTGTATGTGTCCTTAGGTCTGAAGTGGGTCTCTTGTAGACAGCATATATATGGGTCTTATTGTTGTATCCATTCAGCAAGCCTGTGTCTTTTGGTTGGAGCAGTTAATACATTCACATTTAGGTAATTATCGATATGTATGTTCCTATGACCATTTTCTTAATTGTTTTGGGCTTGTTTTTGTAGGTCCTTTTCTTCCCTTGTGTTTCCCACTTAGAGAAGTTCCTCTAGCATTTGTTGTAGAGCTGGTTTTGTGGTGCTGAAATCTCTTTGCTTTTGCATGTCTGTAAAGCTTTTGATTTCTCCATCGAACCTGAATGAGATCCTTGCTGGGTAGAGTAATCTTGGTTGTAGTTTCTTCCTTTTCATCACTTTAAGTATATCATGCCACTCCCTTCTGGCTTGTAGAGTTTCTTCTGTGAAATCAGCTGTTACCCTTATGGGAGTTCCCTTGTATGTTATTTGTCATTTTTCCCTTGCTGCTTTCAATAACTTTTGTTTGTCTTTAATTTTTGCCAGTTTGATTACTATGTGTCTCAGCGTGTGTCTCCTTGGGTTTATCCTGTATGCGACTCGCTGTGCTTCCTGGACTTGGGTGGCTATTTCCTTTCCCATGTTAGGGAAGTTTTCTACTATAATCTCTTCAAATACTTTCTTGGGTCCTTTCTCTCTCTCTTCTCCTTCTGGAACCCCTATAATGCGAATGTTGTTGCATTTAATGTTGTCCCAGAGGTGTCTTAGGCTGTCTTCAGTTCTTTTCCTTCTTTTTTCTCTCTTCTGTTCTGCAGCAGTGAATTCCACCATTCTGTCTTCCAGGTCACTTATCTATTCTTCTGCCTTAGTTATTCTCCTATTGATTCCTTCTAGTGTAGTTTTCATTTCAGTTATTGTATTGTTCATCTCTGTTTGTTTGTTCTTTAATTCTTCTAGGTCTTCGTTAAACATTTCTTGCATCTTCTAGCTCTTTGCCTCCATTCTTTTTTCAAGGTCCTGGATCATCTTCACTATCATTCTGAATTCTTTTTCTGGAAGGTTGCCTATCTCCACTTCATTTAGTTGTTTTTTTGGGGAGTTTTATCTTGTTCCTTCCTCTGGTACATAGCCCTCTGCCTTTTCATCTTGTCTGTCTTTCTGTGAATGTCATTTTTGTTCCACAGGCTGCAGGATTGTACTCCTTCTTGCTTCTGCTGTCTGCCCTCTGGTCTAGACTTCTTTATTGTGGGGTGTAAAATAAGATTTAATCGGGTTTACACAATGAATAAAGGGAAAGTGGATAAAATTCTCCTGTTATATTTTAAAACAGAATTTACTAAGATTGGTATAAAATACTGTTAATTGGGGCTTCCCTGGTGGGGAAGTGGTTAAGAATGCACCTGCCAATGCAGGAGACATGGGTTCGAGCCCTGGTCCGGGAAGTTGCTCCCACGTGCCGTGGAGCAACTAAGCCCGTGTTCCACAACTACTGAGCCTGCGTGCCACAACTACTGAAGCCCGGGCACCTAGAGCCCCTGCGCTGCAATAAGAGAAGCCACCCTAATGAGAAGGTGAAGCACCACAACAAAGAGTAGCCCCCACTCGCTGCAACTAGAGAAAGCCCGTGTGCAGCAACAAAGACAGAACTCAGCCAAAAAATAAATAAATACATAAAATAAGTCTAAAACTAAATACTGTTAATTGAATTTGGTGCAATGAGGTGACATCTCTTGGATCCTATTTGTGGAAACCAGGCCTAAGGTGCTACTAACTGGCTGTGGAGGAGACGCTTAGCTCTGAAAAGGAGTTCTCAGCAGGTGAGACTCAGTTCAGGAGCTAGAGAGTCATCAAGAGGCTCAACTGCTACAGACGTTGATCAAATCAATCTTCATCAAGGACCGTGAGAGTAAGAAAGCAGCAGGCTGGGAAGTTAAACATGCAAGCCAAGGAATTCTCCAGAAAAAAATAGAGTTTCTTAGAAAAGCAAGGGTATTTGGGGCTGAGTGAAGGAGCTGGAGCAAGATGTGGTGTTCCAGGCAAACACAACCCAGAATTAAAGATGCTGTTGCTTTTCCTAGAAGCCCAGATCTGTAGAAAGAATTTCATGAGATGATTCATCCAACACTCCACTTAAAGTAAAACTGCAGTAGATATAAGGGAATATACTAGCTAGCAGTGAATCACTTGGATGTAGTAATTCTGGGAATGGAAAGCCTCAGCCCTTTGGGCCCATTTGGTCAAACTGGTGACAAGAGTGAGTCTCACAAGATCTGTGTGAAGACGCTGTCTCCAGGGAACTTAAAAGCTGAAGTGTCCATCGACAGATCAATGGATAAAGAAGATGTGGCACATATATTCAATGGACTATTACTCAGCCATAAAAAGAAATGAAATTGAGTTATTTATAGTGAGGTGGATGGACCTAGAGTCTGTCATACAGAGTGAAGTAAGTCAGAAAGAGAAAAACAAATACTATATGCTAACACATATATATGGAATGTAAAAAAAAAAAGGTTCTGATGAAACTAGGGGCAGTACAGGAATAAAGACACAGATGTAGAGAATGGACTTGAGGACATGGGGAGGGAGGGGGAAGGGTAAACTGGGACAAAGTGAGAGTGTCATGGACGTATAAATACACTACCAAATGTAAAATAGATAGCTAGTGGGAAGCAGCTGCATAGCATAGGGAGATCAGCTCGGTGTTGTGACCACCTAGAGGGGTGGGATAGGGAGGGTGGGAGGGAGACGCAAGAGGGAGGGGATATGGGGATATATGTATACGTATAGCTGATTCACTTTGTTATACAGCAGAAACTAACACACCATTGTAAAGCAATTATACTCCAATAAAGATGTTAAAAAAAAAAAAGCTAACGTGGTGAAGGAGAGGCCGTATCCATGGTACTCTAAAACCAATGCACACTGTCCTGGCAAACTCTCTCTCATGTTTCCCCAAGCAGTCTCCACAAGTTTAATTTACTTGAGTCGCTCTCAGAGAGCCTCACAGACAATCAGAGAATTTGTTCAGCTTCCTGTGGTGCTAACCATGGTATCAGGCTGCACTTAGCTCTTGGGTCCTGGTGTCAGGCATCTTCAGGGGCCTTCCGAACATCTGTGGAATCACCAAGTCTTTGACCGTATCCTCTCTTCAAGGGCACAGTCACTGGTGGTGCCAGGTCTACTTCTAACTTGTCACTTCATTTAGCTGTTAAAGGTGTATAACACTCATCAGTGAAGAAATGTCACCTCAAGAGCATTTTTCTCACTTCTATAATCCACAGGTTACCATTTATTTAAAATATCTCTAATGAATATACACAAAATGAAAATAACAAGAAAGCTACTATGTTATCTATTGGCATGCTTTATAAGTTTTAAATATTTGACTCCAATGAAGATACATCAATTTTTAAAATTTTTTAAATTTCATAAATTTTAGATTATAGTTGTAAAGATGGGCACTTATGTTTGGGGTACAGTACTTCCATTATTTTATGATGAAAATAATTTGATTGATTTTTCTAAGTTTCCAAAGAAAAATTATTCTTAAAGTGTTATGTATCCTCAGAGCCATGTCTCCCAGAGTATGCATACAGCATCCCCGAGCTTGGCCTGGATTCTGCTTCTCAACAGTTGTTATTCTTTGGGGTTCTTTTCTTAGAATTAGAAGTGCTTAAGAGTTCTGTTAAAAAACAAAATAAAAAAAGAATTTGCTTACTTGGAGAAGAACATATGCAAAGTGCCGTAGAACCTATATCTCAGGTAAAATATTCGCAAAGGGAAGGTTTTTTTTAAGGTTTAATATTTAAACTAGAAAACTGATTTATATGAATGGAGGGAAGCCTATTCTGAGCAGAGTAGAGTAGAATTTGTATATTAACTGCACTTTATACTTACATACAATGTGATACAGTAATAAATTAAGTGATTTGCATATAAATCCCATTATCCTAAAATAAACCTACACTTCGAAGTTTGTCGAGGTGATAGCAGTAAACTTTTTAAGTCAAGGCCCTGAACAAAGTATTAGTTTCTTGAGGTGGCATTTTTCTTCTGAGGCCCAGGAGACTTTATGTAATATGGAATCATGGAGACTTTGAAGAAGAAGAACTATAGCATTTAATTATGCTCTTTTGTAATTATAATACGCATCACCTTGTACAGACTTGCATAGACCTTCTAACCTGATAGATACATAGCCTTACTGCCAACACACCACAGAAAAATAACTGTCCCCTTTACGTTTACTCAGCACAGCTAGGATTTTGCCTAACATATTTGGTAAATTTTCTGTTCTGGGTTCAAATAAGAAAATCTACTCTATGTAGCAAGGGTTCTTAGATATTAGTCACTGGTGACTTCCGGTCAGCTTGGTTGGACAGAAGCCACTGTCAGTCAACACAAGTAAATTGGATGGTTAAGTTTCCAAGAGAACTGAGTGGCTTAATGCATGAGATCACACAAGGGCATACACACATATGTCATACACACATACGCACACACACACACACACACACACACACACACAGGTGCTCACAACTCACATCCTCATGATGTGCAGTGGGAAAATGAGATTGGGCCCCTGGAGCAAATCCTGCCCACTGCCCTACCTCCAGACTTCACACTCAAAGCATGCTTGCATTTGCTGCTCGAATATTGCAAATAAAAAATGGCCTCACTCCCTATTTCTCTTGTGTATGTCATGTATCAGATATGTTTTTTGAGAAGTAGGGATAGTTTTTTAAAATAGGAATACTTATCTTCCAATAATCTTAATCCTAATAATGTGATAGTAAAAAATTAAATAAAATAGAGCCTAATTTATGCTAAAACCAATTTTCGATCTGCTGAATTACCTAGAATTTGTCCTAAAGTGTTTATTTTAGTGGGAAAACTTTTGATAAATTTATTTTACTTTTCGTGGGGTAGGTGTGCAGTAAGTGATAGCCCTCACTGTTCTGTCATTCAATTATTAAATACCCAGAGTTATAAACATCTTGGGTTTGAATCCCAGCTCAAATCCTTACTCTGTGTAACTTGGGACATGTCTCTTACAGTTTCTAAGTTTTCTTTTTATGAAATGGGAATTATATTGTACCTACATCTAGTTTTGTCTTAAAGAGTAGATGAAATAATTCATGAGATTGCCAGCTCAGTTGCCAGCTGATAAATAAATATTTGGAAAACAGTAGATATAATTTTAAAAGAAAACAGTTTAATGATTCTCTTATTCTAAACTCTGGCTTACTAAGAGACTAAACTAGAACTCATTTGAGGGAATTTATATTATTTATTCAAAATATATTGAATGGAAACGTTAAAATAAAAGTCACATATCTTAGAAAACTTTGACTTCTTAAAACAAACTGGATATTAGGAATCTAATGAATTTTCAGCCTAACCGAAAAATATGAGTACAAACTTTTTCAATAATAATAATAGTGGCCATTTACTTTATAATTATTATGTGCTAAATACTATCAAGAAACTTCTTTACATTATTTCATTCATTCCCCACGGTATCTCTATGAGGTACGATTTTGTTTTTTAATTTTTAAAGTATTTATTGGAAAAATTTCGCCACATGACAATTACTCCATAGCAGTGGGACACACACCTATTTCCACATGACTTCTTCAACAACACATTATTGAGTTTTTCCATTTTCTATTAAATAGGTGAAACATTATACCACATTATTATTTTACTTTCCATGTTTAAAAGTATGAGAGATTATAAGTCATTTATATATGAATTTTTTTCTCTGAAATGCCCTTGCCCTTTCTTTACATTGGATTGTTGTTATTTTTCTTATTGATTTACAAGATCTCTTTACATATATTACCCATTGTCAGATGGCCTGCTATTCTTTTTTTTTTTAACATCTTTATTGGAGTATAATTGCTTTACAATGGTGTGTTAGTTTCTGCTTTATAGCAAAGTGAATCAGTTATACATACACATATGTTCCCATATCTCTTCCCACTTGCGTCTCCCTCTCTCCCACCCTCCCTATCCCACCCATCTAGGTGGTCACAAACCACCTAGCTGATCTCCCTGTGCTATGCTGCTGCTTCCCACTAGCTATCTATTTTACGTTTGGTAGTGTATATATGTCCATGCCACTCTCTCACTTTGTCACAGCTTACCCTTCCCCCTCCCCATATCCTCAAGTCCATTCTCTAGTAGGTCTGTGTCTTTATTCCTGTCTTACCCCTAGGTTCTTCATGACATTTTTTTCCCTTAAATTCCATATATATGTGTTAGCATACGGTATTTGTCTTTCTCTTTCTGGCTTACTTCACTCTGTATGACAGACTCTAGGTCTATCCACCTCATTACAAATAGCTCAATTTTGTTTCTTTTTATGGCTGAGTAATTCCATTGTATATATGTGCCACATCTTCTTTATCCATTCATCCGATGATGGACACTTAGGTTGTTTCCATCTCCGGGCTATTGTAAATAGAGCTGCAATGAACATTTTGGTACATGACCCTTTTTGAATTATGGTTTTCTCAGGGTATATGCCCAGTAGTGGGATTGCTGTCATATGGTAGCTCTATTTGTAGTTTTTTAAGGAACCTCCATACTGTTCTCCATAGTGGCTATACCAATTCACATTCCCACCAGCAGTGCAAAAGTGTTCCCTTTTCTCCACACCCTCTCCAGCATTTATTGTTTCTAGATTTTTTGATGGTGGCCATTCTGACTGGTGTGAGATGATATCTCATTGTAGTTTTGATTTGCATTTCTATGGGGTACGATTTATCATCACTGTTTCACAGATGGAGAAATTTCCCCAAAGTTTCATCGCTAACTACTAATGAAGTCAGGATTTGAATCTCTACCCACGTGAATCCATGGCTCTGGCACCTTTACCGTATTACCTTGTCTGAAGTGTCCCTCAAGTGCTCACATTTCCTTTGCAGACAGTTCTGAATTAGATCTTAAATTCATTTATCTGCAGGCTAGGGAGGGAACTGCACAGGGGACTTCCTTCCTTCCCGCTCCAGGGAGGGCTGTGTCCCTTGTCTTGAAATCTATGGACCCTTTTAAAGTCTGCCTATCCTTAGAGATAATTCTCCCAGCCTAAGAAAATTGTGTCCATCTCTTGAAAATCCTCATCATGTGTTTTTCACCAAATGAAAGCATTGTGTCTAGCTTTATTTTCTGAAATAAGTATTATGAAAACAATGCAGTTTTATTTTGTCTCATTTCCAAATTATATTTAAAATATGCTTCCAAACTTCCCAAACTTGACTCTCTGGAGATCCTGTCTGACCTCCATGCAGGCCCATCATGGCCACACTGTCCAGATAAACCTTACCTCAGTGCCTAATCTAGAAACTTCTCTATTTATGCCCTCCTCCAAATATGCTTTTGATATTATATATATATATATGTGTGTGTAAATTTTATATTCATTTGATCAAATATATCTATAAATTGTATATTTACTTGATCAAAAATACAAGTGTTTCATCTAGTACCGTGATGTTCTTTTTTTAAAAAAATCAAACTTCTAGAGGTAAAAAGCCACGTGCATTAAGGCGCTTAAGAAGTGTATCTGATAGTGTGGTGAGAGAGTTGCCAAGTTGCATGTCTTAAAAATAGCTGGGCTAACTGTCCTCATTAAGAGCTGCTTTGTGTACCGGGTCTTTTCACCATCAACTCTGAAGCCCCAGCTCTTTGCAGGAGGATGAGACCAAACTGGACAGATCCATTGTTCCCTAACTGCCTTTATATTTCTTTTCTGTTGGAAAATGAAATGACGGTGATCTTTGAATCTCGGTTTTCCCTTAAAAAGACATTTTATGAGAAGACTGCACCTTCAGGAAATAAAGGCAGATGCTGTTACAGTTTATGAAAGCGCAGACAAGGCCGGTAGCTGTTGTGAATTATAATGAACTCTGCAACAGCCCTGGTCCAGACGTAGCATTAATGCCTCAGATACTCCGAAACTTACAGGCATTTGTTGAGAAAGCTGAAGAATTTTTTTTTTGTCATTTGGCTTTCTCCCTGCATTATCTAGTTTCATCCAGTTTGCCAGTGAAATTCAGAATTAAGATTAATTTCAGAGTTCTTCCCAAGATCAAAAAAGTTAAAATATCTATTAGTATGTGACAATTTATTGTCCAAATCTCAACACTAAATGAGGAGAAAAAAAAGTACAATACAGCTTTATTCTAAAAATGGGATATTTCCTTTCTGTGAAATTGTCAAGGTTTATAAAACAAGTATGAGCTCCATGTTAGTAGAAGATACCTCTTAAACAGAGAGTCACACACATACTCCTGTATTTCAGAAAATCCTGCAGTGAATAAAGGTATAGTCAAATCTGGACGTAGGATTGAACGTTTTATTATAACCAATTTCTATTCATGGTTAAAATGGCCACAAAGAAAACAGTTTTGTCAGCCTGCTTCTTGACCTCACTTACTACAGTTACAAGAATAAGACTTGAATTATCAGTGAAAAATGACTGTCTTTACCTGGAGTAAGTCTCATTTAATTGTCTTATCTGTGGGCAGTATATTGATACAAGATAGCACTAAAATAAGCAGAAACCCGAGAAGGACAGAGGTAATAGAAGGATAGGAAAAAGAAAAAGAGGTTTGCTCACTCTGCAGTTGAGTTTATTTCTTAATGGTTTCTTATTCCCTCCTAATGCCTTCCACTCGCACCCCAAGTGGAGCAGTTGGCAGAGAACACAACAGATGGATAACAGGCATAACACATGCAGTGGATCTGGCACCCCGGCACTCGACTTTTATTTGCTAAACGGTTAGCCAGATTTTAAGAAGCTAGTCTACTAATGTTCCTATTTGGTTTAATGCACTGTGAGAATCTAGCACACAAATATTAAAATATTGCCATAAAAAAGATCACACAGTCTCTGTTTCTCTGCATAGTTTAGTGGCTAATTATTTTAATCTTTTCAAAAAAACTTTTATTGAAGTAGAGAGTTGATTTACAATGTTGTGTTAATTTCTGCTATACAGCAGACTGATTCAATTATACACATATATACATTCTTTTTCATATTCTTTTCCATTATGGTTTATCACAGGATATCGAGTATAGTTCCCTGTGCTATACAGTAGGACCTTGTTATTTATCCATCCTATATACAATAGTTTGTATCTGCTAATCCCAACCTCCCAATCATTCCCTCCCTCACCCTCCCTCACCCTTGGCAACCACAAGTCTGTTTTCTATGTCTGTGGATCTATGTCTGTTTTGTATATAAATTCATTTGTATCATTTTTTTAGATTCCACATGTAAGTGATATTATATTTATCTTTCTCTTTCTGACTTACTTCACTTAGTATGATAATCTCTAGGTCCATCCATGTTGCTGCAAATGGCATTATTTCATTCTCTTTTATGGCTGAGTAATATTCCACACACATACCGCATCTTCTTTATCCATTCATCTGTTGATGGACATCTAGGTTGCTTCCATGCCTTGGCGCTATTGTGAATAGTGCTGCTATGAAAATATGGGTGCGTGTATCTTTTCTAGTTATAGTTTTGTCCTAATTATTTTATTTCTGATGTAGATTACTGAGATACTCAATAGGGAATTTAGAGGTGTAATTGTTATTTTATATAGACGTCTACAAGTTCAGATAATAGAATTTTCTTAATGTGGCTGTGTCTAAAGGAGCTTTTTGCAGCCTAGTCAGGGTTGTCATAGCCTGTGGAAGGTCATGCACGAACTTGTTGGGTAAGAGAAGAAGATTCGAGAGGATGACCACAGTCAGCATCTTCCTTTCCTCCCACCATCACTGCATTTTCACAGATCACTGACTTCACAGCTCAAGAAAAATTGCATCTATTTCATGAATTCTCTTTGGCCACCAGACAGACTTAGCAGCCCTGCACTCTGCTCGTGTAGCGCTTTGTTTACATTACCCACATAGTCTGTGTGTCTTGGTCCCCACTGTGACCTCCTGGAGAACAAGGGCCGGGGATCCCTCTCACACCTTTCACCCCAGCACCTGGCCCAGCGCGTGGCACCTCCTTGGTTCTGCATAATGTTTGTTGAGCTGTTCAGAGCTCAAGTCAATAGAGAAGAGAAACAGAGGATGACTGTTAGAAAACCATGCTGAGGGAGGATTGGAAAGGCCTCCAAAGCCGCGAGGCTTCGGTCCAAATCTCCTGTACTATCTGCAGACGCTCACTTCAGGGAATAGGAGGGCCAGAGACTCTCCCATGTCTGGTGAAGCTGACAGCGGTGCTTCGGGGATGAAACAGAAATAGAGGGAAGAGTGTGCAGCCCCAGAACTGGCTTCCCATTTCCCTTGGAGACAACATGCTCTCCCTTCTCTCTCCAGCACAAATCTCTAGGTGATTTTGCTGCCTTGTCCGCTGTACTAGGTTTGCACATCTCCTGACTTTCTTACAACGTTGCTAAGGCGTGTTCTTCCTCCAGACCTTCACAGCCATTTATCTCAGGTCTAAAGATAAGTAACCAATGCCTTCAATGCATTGAAGCTCCAGTAGAAGTAATTGATACAGAGTAGAACTCTAAATTACTACTAAATTACTACTTCTGACCAGAAATAGTTACCAGTGTCTCACTGTCTCCAAGTAGGAACTTACCGATGACACTGTCATTCTCTTTATATCTTCAATTATCTCCTGTTAGAATACTTGATTCAGATGTCAGTTACCCCACTCTAGATAGTTCAGTGGATGATTTACACTAAATGTCTTCTGTTTCCCTGGTACTGTTGTGAAGCTTCAAGTTTGCCTAAAGACTGCCTTCCAGCTAGTCTCACAAGAAAGTGAAAAGCCCACACACTCATTCTTAACAGATCCACTAGAAGAAAACCTTACTAATGACATAGGAGCCTAGATTTTGTAGTGTGGTCTTACAACATTGGCCAAGGCTCAATTCCCTAACTTTGCTGTAAGTGGAAAGAAACGTTTACGTCCCCAAACCATTTCAAAATTACTTGTTTTTTATTTGAATAACTCAGCGTGATTTGCACTCCAGTAATTTGAAAAAGGATTGTAAAAATATCCTCTTTGAAAGGAAAACTTAATGACTTTAGTTGACTACAAGTTCAATGTATGTACAAGCAATTTAGCTTTAAAAAAGCAAGTTGTAGTAATGCCGGTGTTGTATAGTATCCAGAACGAGGTGTGTGTGTGTATGGGTGCGTATGCCAGTACTCATCTCTGTGTGGTTGAGACCATATCTGGAGTGATGTGCTGAATTCTCAGTGCCACATTTTAAAGGACAGTGTGTGCCCATGGAACAGTGACTATAATATGAAGGGACTCCACACTATCGTTTGAAAAATGATTGGATTACTGAATAGGCTTAATGGTGACACAAAGGGATGTCATGTATAAGTCCCATACGATATTTGTCCTGTGTGAAATAAGACCAATGGGCAGAAATTTGGGAAAGGTTAATTTGGGTTCAGAAGGCATTGCTTCAATATCCATACATCAAATTGTTTTGTTTTGCTCTCCACAATGCAAATTAAACAGCAAACTAGCCTGACTTTAAGAAGCTTTCAATAGGGTCAGTGCCTTAGCAGATTCTTTGGTGGAGCTGGTGGATACAAATGTATAAATTTACACCTGTCCCTGTATTTCAGAATACCCACCCTGCTTGTTCTCTAGGTGTGTGCCCTTGCATGTACTTGTGTGCACACAGATACACTCAGGTTAATAGTTTTTGAGAAAGTAGATGTTGGGTTCAGCTGCTGCTAACTCCCCACATTTATATTACTATGATTAAAACATGTATTGACCATGTATTACTGATGGCTTTCTCTTCTTTGAAATGACCATAAGAATAAGTAATAATAGGGTCTCATTCATTTTTGTTTAAGAATGTTTTAAATTTGCCTTATTCTGAACATTCATGTGATAATATATCCCCATGTGTTAGCTGCATGAAGGATCCAACAAATACAAAGAATTCAAAAAGTCTGAAGTTTTAAACCCTAAGAAGTACATAGATTTTTTACTTAACAATTTATTTCTTGGAATGAAGTCCCAGAATATAGAAGGAAAAAATACTCTTCCCTGAAATAAAAGGACTCTGATTGGACGAGATATCAGAAAAAATATAGGAGGTATATGTTTAATTTCCTGAAATATTTAGTTGAGTGGCAGGAATTTAGAACCATATAAAAATTAAATCCCGAAAGATTATGGCCTGAGTACAGCATGCCTATTGTCGGAATTATAGAGGTCAAGTTAGTGATACACAAAATCATAACCAGATTTACTTTTGGCTGCTTCCTTTACTGGTTTTCATGCTAGGATTCTGGCATTCCACTTCAGATATTTGTTCCAGCTATTTCACTCAAAACTCAATTTAAGTAAATTTACTCTTAATGAATATGAATTAATTAGTGGGAAAATATTGATATACTTCCAAGCGTACAGTAAATTCAAACAGAAGATTGTGTTCCTGGGAAACTTGCTCTAAGTAAAATGATAGGTCAAATTACATTTTTAAATATGGAAACAGTGTTATAAATGGGATCTCAGACTTTTTTTTAAACATCTTTATTGGAGTATAATTGCTTTACAATGGTGCGTTAGTTTCTGCTTTATAACACAGTGAATCAGCTATGCATATACAAATATCCCCATATCTCCTCTCTCTTGCATCTCCCTCCCAGTCTCCCTATCCCACCCCTCTAGGTGGTCACAAAGCACTGAGCTGATCTCCCTGTGCTATGTGGCTGCTTCCCACTAGCTATCTATTTTACATTTGGTAGTCTATATAAGTCCATGCCACTCTCTTACTTCGTCCCAGCTTACCCTTCCCCCTCCCCATGTCCTCAAGTCCATTCTCTACATCTGCAGGATCTCAGACTTTTTATTTTATTTTATTTATTTATTTATTTATTTATTTATTTTGCGATACGCGGGCCTCTCACTGCTGTGGCCTCTCCCATTGCGGAGCACAGGCTCCGGACGCGCAGGCTCAGCGGCCATGGCCCACGGGCCCAGCCGCTCCACGTCATGCAGGATCCTCCTGGACCGGGGCATGAACCCGTGTCCCCTGCATCGGCAGGTGGACTCTCAACCACTGCGCCACCAGGGAAGCCCCAGGATCTCAGACTTTTTAATCAAAGTCTGAATGCCTAACTTTTAAAAGAAAAAATCGCCAAAACAGAGTATATAACTTTCTATTTTCCAGGCTTGGGTCTAGTTATAAGGGAATTTTCATTTACCTGCTTAATCTGCCTTTCTTTGCTTGGTCTCCTTGGTACTAGGTTTGCAAACTACAGCCCTAGGGAGTGTGATTCTTTATTAAATGTCTTTCAGACAGCATGTATTTCCTGCATAAGAAAAGACATTGATTCCAATGTCAAAGAAATCAGGAAAACTAATAATTTATCTTGTATGCCTAGCTGTGCTTACTTCCGGGAAACGAGCAGTGATTAAAAAGGAGGTAAAAGGAAATCCTTTGATCAGCTTTTCAGAAAGCCACCAGCTGCTCTTAAATCACACTTAAGTTTTTTTCCAAAAGCTTTCCAAAGAGGTTACTTTGAATTCTGGAAAGGACTTTTTAGGTTACTCTGTGAAGTTGAAGACACGCTCTGTATTACACTAATGCCATGGCATCGATGCTATCAGCAGCAATGTTAGATTTTGCCCTGCTTTATATTACACGTATCCATACATTGCCCATCTGGAGCTTGAATCTGTAATACGAAAGGGACGCAGGCCCTTTGATGGAAAAACCTGTAATAGAAAGTATATGCCAGAGGAACAAATTTTGAAAGTTATAGTAGATACAGGAAACATTGATTATGATTTTCTTTCAATAATGGGCTAAAGTATTGATGGGAAGCCAAAAAAGAGGCTTCTTATTTCCTCCTGTGCTGAGACTGGGAGCACCGAGGGACAGCAAGAGTTTAGAAAAAACAGCTAATGTCTGCTCATCCAGTAATTTTAGGCAGGCATTTATTTGTTGGATAGAATTCAATTTGACCCCAAGCTGCATGGGCACCAGAGCTTTGAAACTGTGATTCAGAGTAAAGAAGGGCTCATTCTGTTGACATAAATTAGGTTTCAGATAAAGTCCTGACAGGAGAAACATAGTCTGTTAATCTGTTAAACAAAATTTTGCTCTTTAAGACTATATTCTTCTTTAGTTGTTATGCTACTTAGTAGTTGTTTTTTTTTTTGAGATATAGTCAGAAACGAATATGCTAAGTTATCCTTCAGACTGGAAAAATGACAAATGATTTTACATGATTATAAGTTTCTATGTCAGACATCTCTGGTAACTTTGAGAAAATCTGTGAGAAGAAAATAAATTGGTTTCTGAATACCAAAGTTACAGACTTTAAGCTTCAAAAGTTTCCCAGTATCTCAAAATCTTTCATATGTTGTTGTATCGCGTGAAGCCAACTCATTTCCTGGAAGAGTAATCAGTGGTGTCCATTGGGTTATCCATGGAGCTTAGAATTATGTTTACAAAACAAATTTTGGGTCAGGAAAGAGCAGAGACCAATTAACACTGGCCATAGGAAAATATTTTAATTGCAACAATCGTAAAACCAGTGTCCATTAAAGAGAGAAACATTCTTCCTGTCAAGGAAGAATGGTACCCAGTTGACAGTGCATCTGGGTGTGACCCTAACCTGACATGTGCCAGAGGTGGCCCTTTAGGTGCCAGTCTTTGGAGCACATGACACATAGGAGTGAGCTGTGAGCAAAGAAAAAGGGAAGGAGCTACTGACATTGCTTTCCTTTTTCCAAAAAGTATTTTTGGCAGTGTAGACTGTGTCAATGTACCTTACCAGATTGCAAACCATATATTGTTATTGTGTGTAACTTGTAATATGATGTAAAACATTATATTGGACCAACCAGTGAAAATAATTCTGCTCCTCATGGACAAGTGGACATACTTCTGTGATGAGTAACGGCTCAGTTTCCATAGAATGTTCCCTGGTGTCAAAAACTTAATGTGCTTTGACTTTCACTTTATTAAGTGAAATGGGAAGTTTCTAATATATTTGTGGGATGCCTCAGGTCTAGAACTATAACAACTTTTTAAATGATAGAAATATATTTATTACATAGATAAGTACACTGTATTTTACTGATGCCTCAACACTTGGCCACAAAGTTTTGCCTTTAGTGTTTAGTATATTCTGTGATGCTAGCAGTTACACTGTACAGCACAGATAATTTAATCTAGTCAAAGAAAAGCCTTAGTCTTTAAAATATGTTGTGTATATAGCAGTACACTGCTGGAAAAAATGACTAAGCCTTTCCAAAAATGTATTAATTAATGAAACAATAATGATCTCTTTAGGCTTAAACAGAACATATTATTGCTATTTTAAAATTTGAAGATATGATTTTTTTCTTCATATATTTTATTTTTAAAACTCTAAGAAGTGGTGTCTAACTTCATTTTACGTAACACTTTAAAAATAAGCTGTTGTTTCATAAATGTTTGCTAGAAATAAAGCGGGTCAGTAGAATGTTAGTTTATTTTGAGCTTTCTAAACCTGGAAATTTGGGAGCCCAAGTCACATCCTTGAAGCAGCAGAATTCCTGAGGCTCCACTGGGAATGTGCACATCCTCCCAGGAGTATCTTGTTCTAGCTTGTGTGCCATTTGCAAACCAGACTTGTCAAAGAGATGGCCCATGAATTCCAGTAATGGAAACTGATAGGCATCTGCTGAAAAACCTTTGTACCCGACACAGGAACCAGATGGATGGAAAGAACTCAAAGTTCTCCCAAGGAACTGTTTCAAGTAGAACGGCATTGGGCACGTCTTCAAAACTGATCTAAAGGCAATCAACGGGAATGAGAAAGAAAGTAGATATGCTTTATATCTATAAAAATATTTTATATATATGTATATATTTAGTTTTTAGATAAGAGGTCACTTACAAGCCAGAATGAAATCTTTTCCATGAGACAGTGCAGGTGGGTGATTAGGTGTGCAGAGATGAAGTAGGTGAACTTGAATTCCAGGTCTGTATCCCGATTGTGTAATCATCCATAAGAAGATGGTCATAATAGTTGTATCTACCTGATAGATGTGTTGTGAGAACAGTGCCTGGTCCATAGACAGCCTGTGTCAGATTTTAATATTATGCCCAGAGGTTTAAAAGAGAGAAAATAAAATGAAGGGCACTAAGTGGCACGTGGGAAAGCATGAGCTGTGCAGTCTGAGAGACCTCCATTCAAATCTTCGGTGATGCTCCTAGTTGGTGACTGTGAGCATGCTACCGAACCGCTCAGAGCCTCTATTTTCTTATTTTCTGAATGCAAGTACTAGTCCTGGAGTTGGGAGATGAAGGATGGGTGCGAAGCCCCCTGTACCCCTGTACTTGATACACATTCAGCATTAGGCTGCCTTTCCTCCCAGCCTAGAACAAGTTGTTAAAAAAACACAAAAATTTCTTTATTCACTTGTTTTTTGTGGCTAACAAAATTTATTCTGTGTATTTCTTTTAGGGCGAAAATGGTTTACATGGAGCTCCAGGCTTACCTGGTCAAAAGGTAAAGAGATTTTTAATGTTTCATATTAGTTAAGAACTTTAACATCTTGAAAGTTGAATGTGTACATAAATATAGTGAAGATTTAGAAAATGTGTTTGATGAAATTGAATTCCCTGAGTCAACCAGCACTTGAACCTCCTTTCCAAAGAGAGCCCATGGAAGCGATCCCTTCTCAAAGGACCTACTTTAGGAGGGAGCTTTATCGGAGAGGTTTAGCCATATGCTCCTCTGGAGAAGTGGGCAATGATGCTTCATGGGGGCCCGGGGAGTGAGCACAGCTGCTCTGGGAATGTTTTCACTGTTGAGTCTAAAATGAAGACTGGAACAGGCTTTACTACCTTTGACAGTGTGTGGTTACTTCTTTTCCTTTTTGTATTTCCCAGATTGAGCTAAACATAATGGTTACAATGATATAAAACATTAAATATTACAAAGATGCTACAACTAATCTCTTCAAAAAATTCTTTCAGAATGATAAATTCATAATCAGTAGGGATTTTTGCATTGGCTAGGGTGCTTCTTTCTGGGCCTAGAATCTTTCTCCTTACCAAGGTAAATTTCATTTCACCCCTTTATTGTCCATGGGCTGATTTTTCCTCCTGGGAAGAAATATGATTGTAGGTGACCAGCATTACTGGAAACACAGAGACTGGTTTATTCCAGTTTCCTGAAGGGATAGGGAGCCCCTTCAGGTGGCGCCAGCTGTCATGATACCACCCAGATAATCCCACCACAGGGGAGAGCATTATTGGTGCAATATTAGATGCCCACCAAAGCCAAGCATATCATTTCTATGCTCTGGAGAAGTTTTACAGATCTTAGCAACAGGAAGTCAGAAGTTACTGTCGCATCTAGGTTTTACTCTGTAGCTAAAAATTACCGTTAAAAAGATATGCACGTATTTGTAGTTACAGTTTTTGAAAAATCTTCCTTTACTTACTTGATGAAGATACTAAGATTGAACTGGCAGTGATGAAATGGCAAGCTTCTGCACTTCTTCACAGCAGTTCTAGACAAAACCCATTGATACAGCGGGTGCTGCATCTGTGAGTCGAGTTGCCAGCCAAGGGATGTGTAGATTTATCTTCTGGGAAACAGTTTAGGACCTTCCAGCAGCTGTTTATGGTGGCTGCCTCATGCTGGCATTGTGGCCGATGTACTGCGGTGTTCAGCAGCTTTGTGTCAGCTTGAATTAACAGATCAAGTTAAAGTCTATATTTTAGGAAAAGTGGTAGGAAAAAGATAGACCACACATTCAGTGGCAAATATACCCAAATACTAACTTACTTTCTTTCCTGTACCTTTTTTGAAGGTAGATAAAGCAGAAGTAATTATTATTATTATTTTAAATTAAATTTATTTTATTTTGGCTGCGTTGGGTCTTCGTTGCTGCACGTGGGCTTTCTCTAGCTGCAGCGAGCGGGGACTACTCTTCATTGCAGTGCGTGGGCTTCTCATTGCAGTGACTTCTCTTGTTGCGGAGCACGGGCTGTAGAGCGCAGGCTCAGCAGTTGTGATGCACGGGCTTAGTTGCTCCGCGGCATGTGGGATCTTCCCTGGCCAGGGCTCGAACCCATGTCCCCTGCATTGGCAGGCGGATTCGTAACCACTGCGCCACCAGAAGCCCCGGAAGTAATGACTTAATCGGGTGTGTGTGTATGTGTCATCGGGTGTATGAGTACATGTATAATATATGCATAGTAAAAAAGCAGGCATTCCTTTTCTTACATACAAATTTTAATTACATTAAGTGTCACCTTGTTTGAAGCACTGCAGATAAAAACTGGAGATAAGAAACCCTCCATCCCTCATCTCGGTTTACTGACCGCTTCCTGTGGGTGGAGGGGTGGGTATGACCCACCCCCAGCATTCCCTTGCTGGCTACGCTGTTGTGAGTGCCTGATGTATATTTGCTGTTCAATGAATATTTGTTGATCGTGTGAATGAAACATCAGTACTCTAAATATCTGTGCAGAGTTAAGTGGGAAAATAAGCTTGTCAGATCAGAGAGGTTTTACTTGAAGAACAGGGGGTTTATACCTCTCAGAAACAACATGATGAGTGAGAGCCCACACCCGTTCTGTGCTGGAGAGGCAGGCCATCTGGGTGGGAAAGAGCCTGGCGCCGGTGTCAGAGCCAGAGCCCGAACCCTGGCCTCGTTCATCACACACCTCTCCCTGGGACGGTCTTCCATGGAAGTCAGCTTGAGAAGGATGTTTCTACTGGATCTGGTGGAATAAATAGTGGTAGTAATAACAACAGTAATGGCTAAATGAGTCTGTGCCAGGCACGCTATTTGATGCATTCAGTTCTCAAAACACCTATGAGAAAGGTACTTTGGTTGCAGAAATTCCGGTCTATGGAGGCTAAATTGCATTGCAAGTAGTGAAGCTATATAGGTTTTACCCTAGAAAATTATTCCTTCAGTGTTTAGAAATGTTTAAATTTTGTATAAGTTAATATTGGCTTCGAGCTTACATTTCAGAAATGGTTTTAATATATACAATTATTGATTTTTCAATATTAGAAACTACGATTATTATTATTACTTGTGTTAAAAGTAGTGCCCGTTATTATACACGTTACATTCCTCTTCTACAGGGAGAGCAAGGCTTCGAAGGTAGCAAAGGAGAAATTGGTGGAAAGGTAAAGATCACTTTTCATACTTATTTGTAAAACTAAATTGTGTTCTTGAAAATATTTTGAACTAGAATATTTAACTTGTTTTTGTGCTTTCCATAAAAGCAATTCAGTGATTTTATAGAAATAATTTAAAATATGTGCTTCACCTAAGGTAGACTTACCATATCGATGACTGTCATAAATCTTTCTACACTTGTTTAGGTGGTAGTTATTTCTACATATTTCTAGATAAATCATAAATAATTCAGACATTTATTAAGCATTATATTTTTGTGCTGCAACATCATTGATGTGCTCATGAAATGTCCAAGTCTAAATAAATGCTTTGTTTTTATGTACACCTAGTTTATCAGTGGAGTTTTTCCTGAGGAAATAAATAAGTAGAACTAACTGTAATAGTCAAGGTCCAACAGAAAAGGGATGGCACATTCAAAATAGAATAGTGTGGAAGAGTTGAATAAAGGGAATGTTTAAAAGGCAGGGGCAACATTTAGGAAAACCGTAAGGATTGTGCAATATCCCAGACTGGGTTATAGGGAACGCCTTAAACCCCGCCAGGTTACTGGTTACCAGACTCAGAGGTAAAGAAAGCCATGTGGAGAGGGCTGCAGGTTGCAGCTGAGAGAAGCTGTTAACCCCTCCATTCAAGCAGTCGTTTCACACATTCACAGCTTTGTACTCAAAGTGTAGAGGATAGAAGTGTCTTAGTCATCTAGAATTTCCCTTCACACAATCATTTGCATCCTTCTGCATTTCATGTGTCTAGTTTTATTTTCAAATAGAACAAAAACAGCACCATTCCTTTGTTTCATGAACTGCCATGTAATTGGACAGCCAGAGAGATCATCTCAGATTAGACTGTGTGGCCTGTGTTGAGTTTGCTGAGCCGTTGTCAGATATTTGCTCCTTCAGTAAGTATTTATAGACAGAATGAGCGTCCATTATTATTATAAGACAAATTACACATGTTGTAAGCTACTTGATAATTACTTTTCCTCACAGAACAGTGAGGGGGAAGGAAGGATAGCCATATAATTATCGTATAATTGAAGAGAAGTCCATTGAGAGATGACTGTTTTTTAAGTGGATCCTCCTTCTTAGGAATCTCTTGAATATTTTTCCTTTAGAATAAACATTATTGCAAGACCATGGCTTTAAATAAATGCTTTACATATTCCTGTTTTATTAATGGGACTTTACCTGTAGGAACAAGTAAGAATAAGCAAGGAAAACAGATATATTCTCTGTAATTTAAAGCCGCCATCTCACTAGAATCTTAGTGGCTATTTTGATATTTTAGATATACGGTTGGTATTGCTTAGTAATAAATAGATTCTCACGGGCTATGAGGTATTGAAAAACATTCAGTACATCTGGCTTCAAAGATTTCCCTTCTAATTCCTCATATCTGTTAACTGTTGCCTTCAAATAGTCCCTGTCACCAAGAGGTGAAAATATTTATGGAGAATATCGTTATCAGGAAGAAATAAGCACCAAGTAGAAAAGACAATGTCTTGAATGAGAATTACAGCTTAAATGGTTTATAGTCAAATGTAAGATTCACATAGCGCTTATGTTAAAAATATGTTCCGCTTTGATTTTTATTTACCATATATGGGATGTTTGAGTTTCTTCAGTGTTACATGCTGTGTATTATGATACATGACCACACATATTTGTCCATAAGATAAATAGTTGATATCCAAGTATTCGTTTCTAGATTAGAAACTTTTTGTTTCTAGATTAAACAAGAAAAGTATGTGAGGCACTCATCTCTGTGTGACACCAGAATGAGATTCTTGGACTGCTTGCAACACAATTTGTTTTCTGAATAAAGACAATCTCATTTGAATTTCAATTCTTTGTGGAAAACTAAATATATAGTGAAAATGAGGCTCACCTTTCTTCTTTAATTACCTTAATGTGGGCCTCTACTGTGTTTAAAATTTGACTGTTTATAAATGACAAAATTCACGAGTTGCAAAATGAAATATTCAGGAAGTTGCTGTTGTTCAGAGATATCATACCTACCAAAGCCACGTGGCTACTGACCAAAAAAGGAAGTTTATCAACTGTCAAAGAGAAAATACCATATGATGGTTTTCAGGTGATATTTCTATAATCCAGTATAAACCACGTAAAGAAATCTGCTGCTTTTCTTTATGGCTAGAAAACTAGCTTTCAGGCCAGCTTGACCCAAGCTGGACTACCACGGGGTTCCTCAGTGTATTGAAGATGCTGCCCTCATTCCAGAAAAGAACCCATGGAACTTGAGCAGGTATAGCAGACCTCATCTGAAAGCATATTCCTGAGTCTGTCTACAGCAGCTTATAACAGGACAGAAAACTCACGCCTCATACCTAAGCAAACACAGTTCAGCCAAGTCAGTCCTAAAGCGAAAATTATTTCAAGGGGTGGTTCTTTCTCTCAAAGATTAGTTTCTGATGCTGGCAAGACTCTCCCAGAGGACAGCTCTCTTCAGGTTTGCCACGTTCTGGTTTATCTTAGGAATGACCTCGCCCCACTGACCTGTTACTGGCTGGAGCATCATTCAGGGATCCCTGGATCCCTGACAGCATAGCCCATGAGGCAGGAGAGGGGATGTCTATATTCTGGCTGAGGAATAGACCCCCAGCTGAGGTCGACATTCTGATTTCTCTGTTTCTATAGGAGTGGTCTTAAACATCCCTTCTTTGGGGGATTTTCCTTAGGTTCCTTTAGTATTACTGTAGATGTTATATGGCTACTACTAGCGGTAAACAAAAATGAAGAGTTCACTCTTCTTTTTAAAAAATTTATTTTATGGAAGTATAGTCGATTTACAATGTTGTGTTAGTTTTTGCTGTATAGCAAAGTGATTCAATTATACATATATATACAATCTTTTTCATATTCTTTTCCATTATGGTTTATTACAGGATGTTGAATATAGCTCCCTGTGCTGTACAGTAGGACCTTGTTGTTTATCCATCCTATATATAATAGTTTGCATTTGCTAACCCCAAACTCCTACTCCATCCCTCTCCCCAACCTTGGCAACCACAAATCTGTTCTCTACGTTTGTGAGTCTGTTTCTGTTTTGTAGATAAGTTCATTTCTGTCATATTTTAGATTCCACATATAAGTGATACATGATATTTGTCTTTCTCTGTCTGACTTACTTCACTTAGTATGATAATCTCTAGGTCCATCCATGTTGCTGCAAATGGCATTATTTCATTCTTTTTTATGGCTGAGTAGTATTCCATTGTTTATATGTACCACATCTTATCCATTCATCTGTTGATGGACATTTAGGTTGCTTCCATGTCTTGGCTGTTGTAAATAGTGATGCTGTGAACATAGGAGTGCATGTATCTTTAGAATTATAGTTTTGTCCAGATATATGCCCAGGAGTGGATTGCTGGATCATAGGGTAGTTATATGTTAATTTTTGAGGAACCTCCATTATGTTTTCCCTAGTGGCTGCACCAATTTACATTCCCACCAACTGTGTAGGAGGGTTCCCTTTTCTCCACACCCTCTTCAGCATTTATTATTTGTAGATTTTTTAATGATGGCCATTCTGACTGGTGTGAGGTGGTGAAGAGTCCACTCTTTTTTTTTTTTTTGCGGTATGCGGGCCTCTCACTGTTGTGGCCTCTCCCGTTGTGGAGCACAGGCTCCAAGAGTCCACTCTTGATGACAGTTATCCCCACTGTCAGCTTTCCTCATAATGACATAGCCAAACCAACTCTTGTTATACAACCAAGAGCTAGGCTCTGAATATCACTTTAGAAAAAGGCCATCTGGCAGGGGTTCAATGAAGTGATCACCATTCCTAAACGCTGAGCCCAGATCTTTACTTTAGATCTTTGAGAAAATAGGAGTATTACTCAGTTGCATTTATGAAAAGGAGCAAATAGAAAAGCCAATGTAAACATCTGCTTCATAATAGAATTCAATATTTTAAGTAATTGCTTCAGATCATGTAATTTAGTTTGCTTTTAAAATTCTCATTCTTGTATGTTGTCAATCAAACCCTAACTGACTTAAAGTTTAAAAACTAATTTCTTCAGCATTAAACTTGATTCTGCTGCACTTTACTGTTAACATATCATTTAGTCGTGAGAGAGAAACATCCAGTGGCAACTGTTACTCTCGCCACAGTGTTCCTGACATTTTCTAGCTAAAACGTTGTCGATTTTGGTTCATTCAAGAGTGACATTTAAGATAATATGGGCACACATGGCAGCAAATCTTTACAGGGATCTAAGATGTTTCAGCAACTGTGAAACTTTTCCATTTAATATTGAGATTATCTGGTCTCTTCAAGATCTCTTAAGTTTAATGAAAAGAAAAGAGAACAACCAAATTGCTTTTTGTCATGAACCATGTGGCTCCAGGAGATGTGGACAGTGTGCAACAGTTCACGTGTTCTATAGTCTAGAGTGTTCATGTTTCAACAGTTTCTGACTTACGGGCATTACCTACTTTCGTCATCTTGATCAATGATCTTTTCTTTCACCCTGAGTTAAACTAATAACAATAACCATAACCATAATACTAACAAATGCATATGATTCTTGCTTTAATTTATCTCTGAAAACTTTGGAAAACTGGTTGCTATAAATTTCCAGTGACTTGTGATTTTTATTGTCTTCTTACCAGAGTGTTGTCTAGGTCCTGAAATGCCATATATTTATTTAAATCAGAAAATTATATTTAAATATTTATTACTCTGGTTTTATAGCTGTTGCAAATAATTTACCTGACAGAGTCCACTGGAAAAACATCTAACTGATGCCTATTTAGTTGATTTATTTAACCACGTATTATTGTATTGTATTACTGCAATATAAGGTAGTATAATTTGTAATATAATTTTGTAGAAAATGTGATATTCAAATGAATAAAATTATTAAAATATCTATTGTAATGTATGGTTAAGTACAAGTACGCTTTACTAATCCAAAACTATCTCGGTTATTTATAATTAAGGCATGCATCCGATCATCTGTATTTCTTAATTTTCAGATGACATAACTCAAATTTTCATTGGCCATCCTAGAAAAATATACCTTTAGGCTTAGTGTTGATTTTATGAATGATGTGCGGCCTTTTGCCTTCTAGCATTAAATATCATGAGATTATAGTCAATAAGGCAATCAATAGTAATCATTTGCTACTAGAAACAACAATTATGGCTTCAAATAAATCAAGACCTTTTACACTGGAAGATATTTTCATTTTTCGTTAGTCAATATTCCATCCAATTGTTGTTATGGTAATTGCACATAGAACTTGAGTTGAGAATTTGAAGGCATAGCTGTGGTATTTTTGCCATTTAAGATTTTGTTGGAGAATGAGAAAAAGCCTAAGTGAGTATGCCTGTATAATATGCATAAATTATTCTTCAGAACCTTCTGGGGTAGCATCTTGGTCATTTGGCAGGGAACACATATTCCTAGTTTCTGGAGAACCACTTCAGGGAGAGCCTAGACTTAACAGTTCATTGTGGAAATGATGGTGACCTATCGTAGAATAAATGGATTCACATTCCTGTGTCCCATGTTCTAATCCAGCCCTGCCATGCCAGCTATGTGAACCTGGACATGTTCCTTGCTATCTTTACCTTACTCTCCTTTTCTATAAGATAAAGATAATTCGTACTTATGGGATTTTTGTAGGAGTAAAACAAGTGCCTAGTAACTAAAAGGTGCTCAGTAAATGTTAATATCCCCAACAGCCAAAATGTAAATATTGATATTTTGAGGAAAATAGATTTGATATAATTACTATGTCTAATTTTTTATTTGCCTAGTATTACTTCCTAATTTTACTTCTAAATAAGTAAGCAAAAGATGAGAGGATATATTAGTTAGCTACTGGCGTGTAACAAATCACCCTAAACTTCAGTGGCTTAACACATTCATTTGTCTAGCTTGTTCTCCTGTGGTTTAGCAGTTTAGACTGGGATTATTAGCTCAGTGACTTTGCTCCCAGCTGGTCTTGTCTAGGTTTGCTGTGTATCTGTGCTCAGCTGATGGGTTGGCTGAGGGTGGCTGGTCTAGGTCGGGTTCTGATGGACAGCATGTCTACTCAGATGGTCTCCCATCCTCCAACGATGGCCCTGTTCTCAAGGTAATGGCAGGGGTCCAAAGAGAGCAGGCAGAAGCACGTAAGGCCTCTCCAGGCCCCTGGTTCAGAGCCAGCATGCCATCAACTCTGCCACATTGTGTTGCCAAAGCAAGTCCCAAACCGAGCCCTGATTCAAGGGGTGGGAAAACAAATGCCACCTCTTGATAGCGACAAAGTCGCATTGCAAGGGGTATGGCTACATAGAGGGGTGAAAAATGGGGCCATTTTTGTAATAAATTGAACACAAATGAGATAAAATTTCCTTATTTTAGTATAACAGTTGAACTCTACTTCAGAGCAACAAGGGTGAGTAATTTAGCGACTTCATTCCCCTTCTTCTCCCATGACTTGCATAGTAATCGTTAAAGTTATGTTTACATAGTGGGACTCAGACTGGGTCAAAAGATATTTCCATATTTGAAATGGTAGAGATGCTTTATGTGTAATAGGAAAATATTATAGAAAGATGAAATTCTCAATTAGAATGGGAAGGGAGAGATACAAGGTGTCAAATAGCTAAACCAAGGAATGACTTAGTACTTTTACATAGTCCCATGTGCTTATTAATTTTAGCTAAAGTAATACTGAGACCAGAACAACTGGGAAAAGCAGGTCAGAGTTGAAATGTATTTTTAGGATTTCACTATTAAAGCTTTCTGGGCAATTATGCTTAGCATTCAGAATGAATGCAAGGATGTTAAATACTGTTATTATAAATATAGCACTTTCCCATCATCACTTTAAAACAACTGTTGACATGTCACCTCACTTCCTGTGAGTTCTCTCTTGGTTCCCCTTGTAGAATTTGCTGAACATCAGCATATTGGACAATTGTTTCACTTACCCTGGCAACATGTAACACTTCTGCAACTTTTAGGAAGGGCTTACTTGTTTAATTTGACAGTTGACTTGAAAAATGAAGAGAACAGATGGAGTAGAATAATAACTATGATTTCAAAATACACAGCAATTTATCTGTGGCCAATGCCAATTGGTATGGGAGCAACCATGCCAACTTTCAATTAGCCATGGTAGCAGGCAGTGGGGCAGTGTAATGGTAATCCCACAGCCAAGCTGGAGGCTTGACGCTAGTCTTCACTGATTGTGTGTCACTTTCTTCATTCTTTACGGGGCTAGTGAATAACTCTAGATTATGTCAAATATGTTGCTACATCTTTTAATAGTGGTTATAGAAAAAGTGAAATGTCAAAAAAAGAGACATGAAAAAGAGGAGAATAACCATCAAGGGCTGTGCTATTTCATGAATATTAGTCTTTTAAAGTATTATTTTTAATAATTGCTTAATATTTCACTGTATGGATATATAATATTTTATTTGACCATTCCCTTGTTGGAAATTTAAGTCCTTCTTATTTGTTTTTGTTTCTTTTTTGTTTCTGTTTTTTTAAATGTTTTAGCTAGTACATGTAATGCAGACTCAGCATACTTTGATAAGCATCTTTAAATATATCTCTTGTTCTTCCTTTAAACTAGATTTCTGGAATTAGAATTATTGGGTTGATGAGTATTGAAAGTTTTAAGATTCTTGATACATATACTCAAATTATTTTCTCCAAAGTTTTTTTTCAATCACTTTACACATTCATAAGTAGTGGTTGCATCCTTATTCCACCCTCACTAGCTTTAAGTATTAAGTTTTTCAAATGTTTACAATTTTTAATCAATAAACATTATTTCCCTTTAAAATTTTATTTCTTTATTTCTTGTATTTCTTTACACCACATTAACATTTATACACACAGTTCTGTCATATATATTATAAATATTATTTTCATCTTAAGGTTTGTCTTTAATGTTTACTGTGAATTGATATACAGAAATTCTAAATTTCTTTGTTGACAGTTGGTGTTTCTTTAATGATTTCCTTAATTCCTTCTGTATTTTGATGTCCTGTGCTTTCAAGAAATCAGTTAAATATTCACTCGCATTTTCTTCTAGTTTTGCTTTTACACATTGTAACCCTTTCTTCCACCTAAATGTATTTTGATGATGTTATGAGATAAAGATGAAACTTGACTTTTCCTTCAAAACCGTGTCTGATAATGATTTCCTTACACGTTTGTTCATGATGCTTTCTTTATCATATACTAATTCTTATATACTAAGATTATTTTAGGGGTATGTATTCTGTCTATTGATTACTGTATTGCTGCCACATTATTTTAATTATTTTAGCTCTTATAATACATTTTAACATCTACCACTGGGAACACATTTTCATTACTCTTCTTTTAAAATGTTTTCTTGCATACTTTTACCCACTTATAGTGCTGCTTGCTACATGTTTAAATTTGGATGGTTACCCACTCTTTGATTTCCTCATCCTTGAACCGAGAATAATAATGATACTGATTTTTATTGGGTTGCATCAAACTTAAATGATGTTGTCATCAAAGGATCCAAACAAGTGCCTGGCATAGAGTAAGATGTTGAAAAAGTGTTTGCTTTTATTTATTTATTTATTTATTTTGGCAGTAGGCGGGCCACTGCTGTGGCCTCTCCCGTTGCGGAGCACAGGCTCCGGACGCACAGGCTCAGTGGCCGTGGCTCATGGGCCCAGCCGCTCCGCGGCATGTGGGATCTTCCCGGACCGGGGCATGAACCCGCGTCCCCTGCATCGGCAGGCAGACTCAACCACTGCGCCACCAGGGAAGCCCCGTTTGCTTTTATTTTTGTCTTCTTTATGAATTTAGTTTAGTTCTCCTAGTTTCCAAAATATCAATATTACTGTTGGTATAACTACCAGTTGGTTTTATGTTAACTCTACACATTGCTTTGGGATAGAGCAGAGTGTGGCTGAGCCTCAGAGGAGTGGACTCAGGAACTAAGATGCCTCTGCATCCTCTCTTTTCTTCTCTGGCTACATGATCTCTCTTTTCTGTGAAACTGCTCTGTTCTCTTGTGTTACATCTTGACTCTGCTTGCTCACTGGTAAACTTAGTATTAGGAGGCCACACCAGAGTGGCAGCCTTGTCCCCAGCTTGCACACCTTCATAATCCCAATGCCAATAACACACTGCCATCACCAGGCGTCATACCCACATTCCGAGTACAGAGAATCTAGTTGACTCACCTCTGGTTCCATCACCTGAGTCTGGAAAGCCCTGCGGCCAACTCAGCTGACTTACAGAGAGTGCATGGGATTTATAAGAAGGGGTACGGGGGTGAGAAAAAAAAAAAAGCAGCCGTAAGTCTGTGAGTATTGCTGATATATGGGAAAACTCTTGATTTTTGTATCTCTATTTAGTATCTAGTCACTTTACCCAATTCTTTTCTTCCATCTAGTTCCTAATTTTATTAATTCTGCTAGTTTTTCCATTGAAAGCAATGGGCTGTATATGACGGTGTCATAGGAAATGTGCATTCTGGCTTCTTCGTTCCAATTGCTTTAGCTTCCTTCATGTGTCACGTCTTGCTGTAGGGTGCCTACTAGGAGGCTCTGCAGTAGTCAAGCAAGAGATGATTGCAGCTTGTAATTTTCCTGGAGGTGGAAAGAAGTGGATAGATTTTACATATAACTTGGAGATAGCACCAACTGATTTTAGTGATGTAGGTATAAGAGAGAAGGTGGTGATAAGAGATAACGGTCACATTCTGGCCATTGTCCATTGGAAGAGGAACAAATTTGGGTAGGGGTTTATACCATGAGTTTGAGGTGTGCGTGAGGCATCTAATGAGGTCTGAGCCTGGAGTTCAGAAAAAATAGTCTGTTCTCCAGTTACAAGTGAGGGGTGGTTGGCACATAGCAATGGGAGTGGTCGAGACTGCATAAGGAGAGGGGTTGGAAGTAGGAGAAGGCCTGGGCCTGTGAGCTGAGGAACTTAAACATTCAGAAGTTGAGTAGAGGAAGAAGAAGAACATAGAGAAGATGCATCCGGAGAAGTGCAGCGAAAACCAGTAGAATGTGTTGCCAAGTAGAAGAAAGTGAGTGTTTACAAGTTCAAAATGTGCTTAGCAGTCAAATGAGATAGCAATATCAGTAGCTAATATTTGTTGAACGTTTACTATGCTCAGCCATTTTTCTTCTATGAGCTTTACATGAATTACCTCATTTAATCCTCCCAGCAGCTCTCTGCTGTTATTATCCCCACTCTGTAGATGAGGAAACAGGGGCAGAAGGTGAAAAATAAGAAGGAACACCAGAGCCTTAACTCACTGCCTCCCTAGATGAGCAAGTAAAATTGTTGCTATGGGTCAGTGGCAACTTTGGCAAAGTTCATTTTGGTGGAATAATAAGGGTAGACATCAAGTGCAGTATGTTGAAGAGTGACGGACAAGTAAAGAGAACATGCAGAGAACCCTCTCAAGAACTGTCTGTGAGGGGTCAGGGGATACAGCCATAGCCAAGGGGTGTGGATTGTAGAAGAAGAAACTTTAATGCACCAACATCCAAAGCAAGCTTGAGTCCTTGAGAGCAAAATCTTCTTGATTAAGATAGAACCCCAAAGAATAGTACAGACCAAGCTCACTTACACAGAGAGCTGCAAATGTCTAACATTTCATAAGGCATGTCAGACTTATGCCAATGATAATGTAATATTTAAGAAATTCCCATGAAAATCAAGAACAAGACAAAGGTATTACCATTATTATTTAACAGTGTTC
The DNA here is from genome assembly GCF_008692025.1 of Phocoena sinus. NCBI lineage: Eukaryota > Metazoa > Chordata > Mammalia > Artiodactyla > Phocoenidae > Phocoena > Phocoena sinus. Next base: position 83,726,627 of record NC_045774.1, on the reverse strand, counting down.
TGAAATTTCCAGCCAGTGTCAATTTTACTTCCAAATTATAGTTTGCATCTATCTGTTTCTCTCCATAGCCCCCAATACCACCAAGCTGTAATCATTTATTATCAACTCCTGCCTAATCTTCCTGTTTTCACTCTCTCTCTTCTCTCATCCATCCTCCAATTATAGAGATGGATCTTTACAAAACTCCTCATGGGCTCTTTGTGCTTGAAACATTTAGTTGCTTCCCATTAAGTGAAAATCCCCAGTCCCTGTAGTTACCTCTCATCTCTCATTCACTCCCCTTCTGTACTTCTGCTCCTGCCGCACTTCCCTGAACTCGCCAGCCTGTCTTCTGCCTCGGAACTGTCTGTTGGTTCTGTTTGGAACACTCTTTCCCTTCCGTTGGTTAACCTCTATCTACATCTTCAAAGTCGTTTTCTCAGGGGAGGCTTTCTTGATGCTCCAATCAAATTCAGTTCCTTTTGTTTAATTTCTCATTGTACCTTTAATACTACACTTCACCTTTATACCACTTATCACAATTTATAATTATAAATTTACTGACATGGTTTGTTTTTTTTTTTCTATTTTCCCCAGTAGAACAGTAGCTTCATAAGGGCAGGGACCGTATCTGTTTACGTCTTTATCTCAGACAACCAACCTAACGTTGAGCACATAGAAGAATTCAATTGGTTAATTCAATGCTGAAGGAGATTAGTGTAGACAAGGCTTAGTGTTTCTTTTCAACCTTCTGAAGTATTCGATAATTGTTATTTTGATTTGTTCAACTCAGTATCAACCCTGTTTTTTCAGATTCCGGCTATTGAATTTGTGAGGTGGAGTGAGAGACCAAAATTAGTTTCACATGTATGATCCTTGAAATTCTGTTTCATATGGTATTTGTCTTTAAAAGATATCACTTATATGTGGAATCTAAAATATGACACAAATGAACGTATCTATGAAATAGGAACAGACTCACAGATGTAGAGAACAGACTTGGGGTTGCCAAGGCGGGGGGTAGGGGAGGTATAGATTGGGAGTTTGGGATTAGCAGATGCAAACTATAATATATAGAATGGATAAACAACAAGCTCCTACTGTATAGCACAGCGAACTGTAGTCAGTATCCTGTGATAAAACAAAAGGGAAAAGAATATGAAAAAAGAATGTGTGTGTATATATATATAACTGAATCAATTTGCTGCACACCAGAAGCTAACACAACGTTGTAAATCAACTGTACTTCAATAAAATAAATTTTAAAAAATAAGTTTTGTTTCAAAAAAAGACAATATATAAAACATATATTTAATAGTAAACTATATTTAATAGTATACTAAAATGTGCAGAGAAGTAATAATCGGTTAACATAGTTCCATTTTTCATTACTTGTGAAGGACCTTGCCTTTGGCAAGCCACTATTCAGTTCCTTACTCTAAAAAACAAAATAATACAGTTCTTTTAATACCAGATATTACACAGTGTCTTTTTAACTTTGTGGTAGTGTGAAGGGTCGTCTGTTGAGTCTTCTGTCATAATTTTTAGTTGCAATTACAGTGGAATTTTTGGAACTATTGACAGCAGTAACTTTAGGTTGGTTTTGCATGGAAATTTATTCAGGAATTATTTTATGTAATTTAAGGACAAAGAAATTTGGAAATTCGGGGCACATAATGAGAGATAAGTAGAAGAGTCACGACCCTCATTCACATGATTGTTAAGACAACTTGACTTTGGATAGCTTTCTCTTTAGTAGGGGCTGAGTATTCTCAAAGGGTGGTTTACAGTTTGTCTGAATTCTGCTCTTATTTTGACCTTTATTCCAGTTACCCTCTTTCTTCATTCCAGGCTCCGGCGCTGTCTCGGGTGCCCACTCCTGCGCTTTAGTCCCCTCTGCCTTGCTCAGGGTCACCCTCTGCGATAGACTTAGTCTCCTCCACTTTCCCCGGGCTCCTTTTTCCACAGCCTCTTGGTAATCCTGCTGCCCCTCCGGCTTTCTTTCCCAGCTCTTTTGCTTTCATTCCATCTAAGCCTAGTTCCCTTTTCGAGTTACTTTCCTTCCATTTTTATTTCAGGTAGCTCTGAGGAGGAAAGATAAATTTTAATATAAACATAAAAATTCCTGAACAGGTGACTTGAGTATCTTGTGGACTCAGTAACAAGGAAGAGATCTGTTATGTGGTTCCCCTCTCACATGAGAGCATTCCTGAATCAGACTGGGTTTTAAGTTAAGAGGAAGGTAGAGGCAACCCTCACATTTGGTGACAGAGATTTTAGTGTAATGAAAAGATGTGGTTTTTAAAAGTTACAAAAAGAAATGGACTTAAAAATTTATCTGGCAATTGCTTCTGCTTCATATAATCACCAAATATTCATTATATCTCACTGTTTTCACTAGATCTCAGTCAATAAATATACCTCACATAACCGCATCTCTTTGTTGGAGGTGATTCCAGATGGTAGGGGAGTCATTAATTCATGGTCACCAAATATTAGATGACAGGTGCGTCATTTTTATTTAGAGCCCAGTGGCATGTGAGCTTCCTTCACAGTCAGTGTAAAAGCAATTCACTGTATAGTCGTTGCTGAACAAGTGTCCCGCCAGACTTACATAGCAAAATTCCACTGCTCAGAAAGCAGAAACAACCGCCTGGGTGACAAGTTACTGTCTGGACTTAGGATCGTCTATTGCTTCTTAGTTTAATATCTTAAAGATTTTACTTTGGGGTCTTACTTTGCTTGCTAATCTTCACAATCTTCTTGAAGCCATAAAAGTAACTCCCATCACCTGTTCTAATAGCAACAGAGGGGGAACGAGGCAAGACACAGAAAGCAGTTAATATTGGCTTCGTCTTTTCTGCATTCTTCCGTGATGTTCTCTGTGTCCCGCTGATCATGAGGTCATCATACCATGAGATCAAAAATAATGACAAAATGGTAAAGCACAAACGCTTTGGGCAAACATTTTGTGGAATGTTACTTTAAGTCCCCGCACTTGTCCCGCCCTGGGGTGGAGTGTGGGGATGCAGATGGCGTCACCTGCTGTCTCTGTTCCAGGACTCACTGGCAGTGGTCCTTCCTCCCACTTAAGGTTTACTTGTGTGTACAGATGATTCATGGCGTTGACGTCCTGGTGAAAATCGAGGGCTGAGTCACACAGGAGCACCCAGGAGACAGAGGTCAAACCAAGGCCTCTTCCTTTTAGAGGGAACTCAGGAGGTCATCTCCGCTGACCCTCATCTGTTATTTGGATTTTGACAGCTTCCAGGGTCTGCTCACTAATGCTAATAACAGACAATTCTAAGTTCTTCATTTTAAGTCAAAATCTATTCCCTGTTATTTTGACCAGTTCATCCCCTTGGGAAGAATACATTCTCGGCTTGTTCCTTCTTCAAGTGACTTGACAGGCTTTTGGAGGGTTGACAATGTCAGATGTCTTCTCCTGAACATTTGCACGCTAGGATCTCAGGTGTTTCTGTTGTGCCTCGTGGATGCAGAGGCCCCTACTGGTCCTCACAGACTTCATCTTGTGATGCGCCAGCTTATCAGGGTGCTGTTAGTGGGATGCTCACAAGTGGGCAAGATCTTCTGGTGCGTTTGAGGAGTGGATAATGCAGGTGATATAATAGAGTGAAGGGGGTTTAGTGGGGCTGAGCCCTAATCCTGGCTCCAGCTTAGCTGATTGCCTGGCTGTTTCAGAATCTCCATCTGTAAAAGGAGAGGGCAAGGCTAGATTACCTCTGGAAGCACAAATGTTCAGAGCTAGAATGAATCTCAAAATATGAAAGGTCTGTACTATTGTCAGGCAGTTGTTTCCTTGAATCAGAATGTAAGCATTGACATTTATATGTGCCAACTTTTATTGTGGGGTGTTCCCCTAGTGTTTCTACTTGGAAACTTTAACCCTTGATTCTGACATCTTTTACGACAGTCACTTTTTAGCTTTCTAGCGGCCACAAATTTTGTATACATAAATTCTGAGTCTTTGAGTAACTGATATAAATATTGAATAAAACAAGGCCTAGGGCACAGCTCTGTGGCACACCCTTGGAGAAATCTTTCTATGACGACTAAACATAAATGGATATAAAATTAGCATATTTAACCACTTACTTCACTGCAGTTTAACCCACATTTATCTAACACATGCTAAGAAATTTTGTTAAATGTCTTACTGCATGAAATAAACCAATCTCATAACATTTGAATGATTTTTGTTTTTTGACATGATGTACCTTCTTGAAAATCATCTTATTCTTTACAAAGAGCATAAAACCAATTTGCTTAATAACTAATTGTAGAATTTTGCCAAGGATCGATATTCAACTTACTCATTACTCATGTGTATTCTTTAAATGAGGAAACATTGTTGTATCTAGGCTTTTTCTTCTCCGAGATTCTCAGAAATTCACGTGAGTGGCTAATTTCCATGAGCTCTTAGTTATCTGTGCTTAATCTGTCCTATCCTATCTTAATGTCTGTCTTTGTCTCAAGGGTAGTTAACTAGAATCAATGAATTAAAAAGCCTTGAATTTATTTTCAAAGCGGTTTGATGCCAACTAGAACCCAGCTTGATACTGAAGTTTCCTTCTGAACACATGCTAGGTTTAGAACACGCTTGTTCAGGCATTCATTTACTTGATCATTTACTCTCTACTCTGTACCAGACACTGTGCAGCGCTAGTGTAACAGAGATGAAAGAGAAAACATTCTTTCAGATAGCATGCGTGAGGTGTTGGATGGTTTGTAAAGGATGCTGTGGGAAGGAAGAGAAGGGAGGGAAAACTCTGCCTGGCAGGGGGATGTGAGCTGGGAAAGGGCTCCTTAGTGAGTCTTGAAGCATAGGTAGGAGTTCTCTAGAACAAGGGAGAGGCAAATGGAATAGTCCACTTACAAAGGCACAGAGTGAGACAAGTATGAGCTATACGGGGAACCAGACGGAGTGTATTGTACAACAAAATGAAAAGCAGGGACCACCAGAGGGAAAAAGAAGAAAAGAACTTTAAAAAAACTGACTAAAGTACAGCTTCAGGCAGAGCGCCCTACAGGAGAATTGCCAGGAAGGAATATCAAGAGGTGCCCTCTGAGCAGCCCGTTCAGTTCGCTTTCCCCTGGTAGGGCCACCACCTGACCCCAAGTAAGCAGTTAATAAGGTGAAGAACGTTGATATTCTGGAAGAGTCATCCCACAAGAAAACCCATCTGAAGGCCAGTGTTCCTATGAAAGACTCAGGCTGGCTTAAATAAGACTTTAGTTCAGCCTTTTGCTTGGCATTTACTAGGAACTTCTGAAGCTCTCTATTTTCTTTATTCTTGCAGTTTATAGAATCTGAAAATTTTAGCCTAAGAGGGAAAATGGATTTGAGCTGTTTATTCTGCTAGTTGCTGTCCTAAGGCTACTTAATCTGAATTAGTTTATCCTTTATTCAATTAAAGAAAGAAAAGAGCATGAGATATAGCCACCTCTTTTATGAGTCAAATGAGATTTAGAATTTGATCATAACATCTAAGGGGTGAATTCCTGGCTTTATATGGTAATAAATAGCCACGGTCGTATTTATAGAAGAACCCAACTTACTGATCTGAATTCCAATAATTACTAGCCAGATGTTGAGTCTTTTCTTGTAATCTCCCTGCTCAAGTTGTCACAAGAATTCTCAGGGTTTCTGTGTGTGTTACCTCTGATCAGTATGTGTGTCAGCAGTAGGCCTTAATGCTGCCATTCCCTCTTTTGGTTCTTGAGAAGAAGAAGAGGAAGAAATTTCAGGTCTAATTTGAGCTGGCACCTGCCGGTTATGCTGTATCTCCATTCACTTAGGTTGATTGCTGGTATCTATAAAGAGAGAGTGAGAGACAGAGACAGACAGAGAGACAGAGGGGAGAATCAGTTATCCAATAGACAGTTATTTTGTATGTTCATAGAATATTTAGAAAAAATTATGATTCCTTGGGAAAACAAATAAGTTTAAAAAGCAGACCTCTTGCAAGACACATTCCTGGATATAAACAATAATAAAGAAATCAAGAAATGAAAAAAAATACTCCTAAATATAACTCTTGAGCCAAAGAGTAAATAAAAGGGGAATTCATAGAAATTAATGAACAAGAAAATACTTTATATCAAAATAAATGGAGCATGAAAAAGCTATACTGTGGGTGAAAATATAGAGTGCAAAACATGTTTAAGTATAAAGGAGAAAATATAAAAAGAAAGGGAATAAGTTTTTATCTCATACAATAATAGAGCAACAAATAAACCAAAATAAAATAGTAGAAGAGAATTAATATGTATAATCATAAAATTGTTTGACAGAATTTTTTTTTTTTTGCAGTACACGGGCCTCTCACTGTTGTGGCCTCTCCCATTGCAGAGCACAGGCTCCGGATGCGCAGGCTCAGCAGCCATGGCTCACGGGCCCAGCCGCTCCGCGGCATGTGGGATCTTCCCAGACCGGGGCACAAACCCGTGTCCCCTGCATCGGCAGGCAGACTCCCAATCACTGCACCACCAGGGAAGCCCTAAACAGAACTTTTTTATTGATGTATAGTTGACTTACAATATTACATTAGTTTTAGGTGTACAGCCTATTGGTTCAGTATTTTTACAGGTTATATGCCATTAAAAGTTATTACAGGACAATGGCTATAATTCCCTGTGCTGTATATCATTGTTGCTTATCTAATTTATACATAGTAATTTTTATCCCTTAGTCCCATACCCTTAACTGGCACCTCCCCCCTGCCCTCTCCCCACTGGTAACCACTAGTTTGCTCTCTATGTCTGTTAGTCTTCTGTTTTGCTGTATACATTCATTTACATTATATTTTAGATTCCACATATAAGTGATACCATAAAGTATTTGTCTTTCTCTGACTTATTTCACTAAGTATAATATCCTCTAGGACCGTCCCCACTGCTGCAAATGGCAGAATTTCATTCCAACAGAATTTTTAAAAAAAATTGTTAAAAGGATAAACAAATCCAAAATCTGGTTTAATAAAATGGCCAATAAAATAAATAAAATTCAGTTAAGGAAACAGAAAATAAAAATTAGAAATGAGACAAATTGGAAAGAAGAAAGAAATTTATAAACATAAATTTGACCACAGATAGTGTGTGGGCTAAAAGATTCCGAGAGACTACTATGTGTGATTCTAAAGAAAGGATTTTGATGACCTAGAAAGATGGATGATTTCCTCCCAAAATGTAAAAAATAGACAAAGAATCGTTGGAAAATATGACTTCACTAATTATGTGGAAGAAATTGAAGAGATGATTCAAGGTCTACCACCGAATAAAGGACAAGGACTAAGTGGTTTCTCAGCAGGGTTTACCTAGCTCATGTTGTTTAAAGTATTTTAGACCAAAGAAAAGATGGACAGGGGGCTTCCCTGGTGGCACAGTGGTTGAGAGTCTGCCTGCCGATGCAGGGGACACGGGTTTGTGCCCCGGTCCGGGAAGATCTCACATGCCACAGAACAGCTAGGCCCATGAGCCATGGCCACTGAGCCTGCGCATCTGGAGCCTGTGCTCCACAACGGGAGAGGTCACAGCAGTGAGAGGCCTGCGTACTGCAAAAAAAAAAAAAAAAAAAGATGTACAGCTTCTAAGATGTCAGCACAACTTTAACGCCAAGTCTAATAAAAAAGAAAACTGTAACCGAATTTTGTTTATGAATATAAATATATTTAAAAAGTAAAATATTAGCAAATAGAATTCAACAGTTCAGCAAAAGGAAGTTCAATACTAGGAAGTCAAGGATGATTCAAGTTAAGGGGTTTTATCAGCATACTACATGACATCAACCATGTGAAGTATAAAATTTTTGTGATCATATAGATAGATGCAGAAGCTTTTGATAATACACGATAATGCAATGATCATTCATAATCAAATCTCCAAGGAAAACAGGAATTGATGGAATATTTTTACTAAAATCCTACCACAAATATTCTTTAAAAAGGCAAAACTATGCTAGAAATTGTTAAATAAGAAAAATTAAGACTTGAGGTAAAATTGCCATCACCATTGCATCATAAGAAAATTAAATAACTTGTATGAATTGGAAAAAGAGGTAAACCTATACCTTTTTATTGGATTGCATATGTAGAAAGCCTAAGCGACTTTGCTAGGAAAAAATTTTCAATTTCTAAGAGATTTGAGGAATACATCAGAGATGTATTGAACAATAGATTTTCTTTATCTTAGCCATAAACGTCTAGAAAGGTAAATAGGAAATATTCTATTAATATTGAATGTAAGTTATAAAGAAATAAGAATTCGGGAAATTTTTAATAAGAAAGGAATATGGTGTATACAAAGAAAATCAAAGCATATGAAGAAGATCTAAATGAATATACAAACCATTTCCTTAAAAGCTTCAATATTAAAAGTTCAGTCATTCAAAATCAATATGTAAATTTAATGCAATACAAATAAAAATGCTGAGCTGTTTTAAAATTTGTTTTGGAGTTGGATAAGATTGCTTAAAATTTATAGGGCCAAATAAATACCTGAAAAGAGTCAAAAATGTTTCAAGAACAATAGTAAGGGTTGACTTGCTTTGCCAGACATTATACCATCTCTAAAGTAACCATAATAATATAAATGTTATAACATGTAGTATAAAGATAGGTAGAACAAAACTGAGAATCTAGAAATTGACCCCTGATTTTATGAGAATTTAATAAATATTATATTTCAATTCAGTGGAAATGGATGGATTATTCCATAGATGTTCTGGTACCACTGACTCTATACATATGAAAAATACCCTATACCCTATACAAAAATAAATCCCAGATGGACAAAGGATTTATGTAAAAATCCAAACAAAACAATATATATTTTGTATTTGTACAAGCTAGGGACAAGGGTATATCTAACCAAGATTTTAAACCCAGAAACTATAAAGTAAAAGGCAAATATATTAGACATAAAGATTAAACATTTCAATGGTGAAGGACTATAGTCAAAATCAATTAGAAAATGATGGTTCTGGTAATATTATAATGTAATTAACAGGCAGCCAGTTAACATTTGTACTTTTCAGAGAGTTTTTAAAAATGGACAAGAAAGGATGAACAGTTTAATTTTTTAAAGTGAACAAAGTGTATGAACAGGTTGTTTAGTAAAGAGAAAACGCAAAAAACTAACATATAAAAGGCTCAGATTCACCAGTAGACAGTGATATGTAATTTAAAGCAATTAGGAATTATGACTTTACACCATCAGCCTGACACTTGTTGCTCTATGTGATTCAGGGACAAAGCATTCCCATACATTGCTAGTGGGATGTTTAGAGCTACAGACTCTTGTGGAAAGCAATTTGGCAACATCTATTGAAAAGAAAATTTTAATGCATAATCTTGCGACTCTGATCTATGTAAAGTAGATTGCATGCATGATGTTTATTGCAGCATAATTTGTAGAAAAGTGGAAACAGAATAGTCATTAACAGAAAAACACTTGAACAAATTATGGTACATCTATGCTATAGAATATTATGGAACTATTGAAGAGAATAAATTACGACTATACTGGGTAATCTAAATTGGTTTATGGAAAGTAATGTTGGGGGAGAAAATAAAAAAGCAGAAAAATGTATATAATATAACCAATTTTTTTTCCCTTGTAACATCCTTTTATTTTATTTTTTAAAATCTTTATTGGAGTATAATTGCTTTACAATGGTGTGTTAGTTTCTGCTTTATAACAAAGTGAATCAGTTATACATATACGTATGTTCCCATATCTCTTCCCTTTTGCATCTCCCTCCCTCCCACCCTCCCTATCCCACCCCTCTAGGTGGTCACAAAGCACCGAGCTGATCTCCCTGTGCTATGCTGCTGCTTCCCACTAGCTATCTATTTTACGTTTGGTAGTGTATATATTTCCATGCCACTCTCTCACTTTGTCCCAGCTTACCCTTCCCCCTCCCCATATCCTCAAGTCCATTCTCTAGTAGGCCTGTGTCTTTATTCCTGTCTTGCCTCTAGGTTCTTCTGACCATTTTTCTTTTCTTTTTTCTTTTTTTATTAGATTCCATATGTATGTGTTAGCATATGGTATTTGTGTTTCTTTTTCTGACTGACTTCACTCTGTATGACAGTCTCTAGGTCCATCCACCTCACTACAGATAAATCAGTTTCGTTTCTTTCTATGGCTGAGTAACATTCCATTGTATATATGTGCCACATCTTCTTTATCCATTCATCTGTTGATGGACACTTAGGTTGTTTCCATGTCCTGGCTATTGCCAATAGAGCTGCAATGAACATTTTGGTACATGACTCTTTTTGAATTATGGTTTTCTCAGGGTATATGCCCACTAGTGGGATTGCTGGGTGGTATGGCTGTTCTATTTTTAGTTTTTTAAGGAACCTCCATACTGTTCTCCATATTGGCTGTATCAATTTACGTTCCCACCAACAGTGCAAGAGGGTTCCCTTTTCTCCACACCCTCTCCAGCATTTATTGTTTGTAGATTTTTTGATGATGGCCATTCTGACCGGTGTGAGATGATATCTCATTGTAGGTTTGATTTGCACTTGTCTAATGATTAATGATGTTGAGCATTCTTTCATGTGTTTGTTGGCAGTCTGTATATCTTCTTTGGAGTAATGTCTACTTAGGTCTTCTGCCCATTTTTGGATTGGGTTGTTTGTTTTTTTGATATTGAGCTGCATGAGTTGCTTGGATGTTTCGGAGATTAATCCTTTGTCAGTCGCTTCATTGGCAAATATTTTCTCCCATTCTGAGGGTTGCCTTTTCATCTTGTTTATGGTTTCCTTTGCTGTGCAAAAACTTTGAAGTTTCATTAGGTCCCATTTGTTTATTTTTGTTTTTATTTCCTTTTCTCTAGAAGGTGGGTCAAAAAGGATCTTGCTGTGATTTATGTCATAGAGTGTTCTGCCTATGTTTTCCTCTAAGAGTTTGATGGTGTCTGGCCTTACATTTAGGTCTTTAATCCATTTTGTGTTTATTTTTGTGTATGGTGTTAGGGAGTGTTCTAATTTCATTCTTTTACATGTAGCTGTCCAGTTTTCCCAGCACCACTTACTGAAGAGGCTGTCTTTTCTCCACTGTATATTCTTGCCTCCTTTATCAAAGATAAGGTGACCATATGTGTGTGGGTTTATCTCTGAGCTTCCTATCCTGTTCCACTGATCTATATTTCTGTTTTTGTGCCACTACCATACTGTCTTTTTTTTTTTTTAGAAACAACTTAGCTTTTATTTTATTTTTTTACATATTTATTGGAGTATAATTGCTTTACAATGGTGTATTAGTTTTTGCTTTATAACAAAGTGAATCAGTTATTCGTATACATGTTCCCATATCTCTTCCCTCTTGTATCTCCCTCCCTCCCACCCTCCCTATCTCACCCCTCTAGGTGGTCCCAAAGCACCGAGCTGATCTACCAGTGCCCTGCGGCTGCTTCCCACTAGTTATCTATTTTACGTTTGGTAGTGTATATATGTCCATGCCACTCTCTCGCTTTGTCACAGCTTACCCTTCCCCCTCCCCATATCCTCAAGTCCATTCTCTAGTAGGTCTGTGTCTTTATTCCTGTCTTACCCCTAGGTTCTTCATGACATTTTTTCCCTTAAATTCCATATATATGTGTTAGCATATGGTACTTGTCTTTCTCTTTCTGACTTACTTCACTCAGTATGACAGACTCTAGGTCCATCCACCTCATTACAAATAGCTCAATTTCGTTTCTTTTTATGGCTGAGTAATATTCCATTGTATATATGTGCCACATCTTCTTTATCCATTCATCTGTTGATGGACACTTAGGTTGCTTCTGTGTCCTGGCTATTGTAAATAGAGCTGCAATGAACATTGTGGTACATGACTCTTTCTGAATTATGGTTTTCTCAGGGTATATGCCCACTAGTGGGATTGCTGGATCATATGGTAACTCTATTTTTAGTTTTTTAAGGAACCGCTGTACTGTTCTCCATAGTGGCTGTATCAATTTACATTCCCACCGACAGTGCAAGAGGGTTCCCTTTTCTCCACACCCTCTCCAGCATTTATTGTTTGTAGATTATGGCCATTCTGACTGGTGTGAGATGATATTGCATTGTAGTTTTGATTTGCATTTCTAATGATTAATGATGTTGAGCATTCTTTCATGTGTTTGTTGGCAGTCTGTATATCTTCTTTGGAAAAATGTCTACTTAGGTCTTCTGCCCATTTTTGGATTGGGTTGTTTGTTTGTTTGTTTTTTGAGCTGCATGAGCTGCTTGTATATTTTGGGGATTAATCCTTTGTCAGTTGCTTCATTTGCAAATATTTTCTGCCATTCTGAGAGTTCTCTTTTGGTCTTGTCTATGGTTTCCTTTGCTGTGTAAAAGCTTTGAAGTTTCATTAGGTCCCATTTGTTTATTTTTGTTTTTATTTCCATTTCTCTAGGAGGTGGGTCAAAAAGGATCTTGCTGTGACTTATGTCATAGAGTATACTGCCTATGTTTTCCTCTAAGAGTTTGATAGTTTCTGGCCTTACATTTAGGTCTTCAATCCATTTTGAGCTTATTTTTGTGTATGGTGTTAGGGAGTGATCTAATCTCATACTTTAACATGTTCCTGTCCAGTTCTCCCAGCACCACTTACTGAAGAGGCTCTCCTTTCTCCACTGTAGGTGCCTGCCTCCTTTATCAAAAATAAGGTGACCATATGTGCGTGGGTTTATCTCTGGGCTTTCTATCCTGTTCCACTGATCTATATTTCTGTTTTCGTGCCAGTACCATACTGTTTTGATTACTGTGGCTTTGTGGTATAGTCTGGATTCAGGGAGCCTTGTTCCTCTAGCTCCATTTTTCATCCTCAAGATTGCTTTGGCAATTCGGGGTCTTTTGTGTTTCCATACAAATTGTGAAATATTTCATTCTAGTTCTGTGAAAAATGCCAGTAGTAGTTTGATAGGGATTGCATTGAATCTGTAGATTGCTTTGTGTAGTACAGTCATTTTCACAATGTTGATTCTTCCAATCCAAGAGCCTGGTATATCGCTCCATCTGTTTGTATCATCTTTAATTTCTTTCATCAGTGTCTTATAATTTTCTCCATACAGGTATTTTGTCTCCTTACGTAGGTTTATTCCTAGATATTTTATTCTTTATGTTGCAATGGTAAATGGGAGTGTTTTCTTGATTTCACTTTCAGATTTTTCATCATTAGTGCATAGGAATGATAGAGATTTCTGTGCATTAATTTTGTATCCTTCTACTTTACCCAATTCATTGATGAGCTCTAGTAGTTTTCTGGTAGCATCTTTAGGATTCTCTGTGTATAGTATCATGTCATCTGCAAACAGTGACAGCTTTACTTCTTCTTTTCTGATTTGGATTACTTTTATTTTCTTTTCTTCTCTGATTGCTGTGGCTAAACTTCCAAAACTATGTTGAATAATAGTGGTGAGAGTGGGCAACCTTGTCTTGTTCCTGATCTTAGTGGAAATGCTTTCAGTTTTTCACCATTGAGGATGATGTTTGCTGTGAGTTTGTCATATATGGCCTTTATTATGTTGAGCAAAGTTCCCTCTGTGCCTACTTTCTGCAGATTTTTTAATCATAAATGGGTGTTGAATTTTGCCGAAAGCTTTCCCTGCATCTATTGAGATGATCGTACAGTTTTTCTCCTTCAATTTGTTAATATGGTGTATCACGTTGATTGATTTGCGTATGTTGAAGAATCCTTGCATTCCTGGAATAAACCCCACTTGATCATGGTGTATGATCCTTTTAATGTGCTGTTGGATTCTGTTTGCTAGTATTTTGTTGAGCATTTTTGCATCTATGTTCATCAATAATATCGGCCTGTAGTTTTCTTTCTTTGTGACATCCTTGTCTGGTTTTGGTATTAAGGTGATGGTGGCCTCACAGAATCAGTTTTGGAGTGTTTCTCCCTCTGCTATATTTTGGAAGAGTTTGAGAAGGATAGGTGTTAGCTCTTCTCTACATGTTTGATAGAATTCACCTGTGAAGCCTTCTGGTCCTGGGCTTTTGTTTGTTGGAAGATATTTAATCACAGTTTCAATTTCAGTGCTTGTGATTGGTCTGTTCATATTTTCTATTTCTTCCTGATTCAGTCTTGGCAGGTTGTGCATTTCTAAGCATTTGTCCATTTCTTCCAGATTGTCCATTTTATTGGCATCGAGTTGCTTGTAGTAATCTCTCATGATCTTTTGTATTTCTGCAATGTCAGTTGTTACTTCTCCTTTTTCATTTCTAATTCTGTTGATTTGAATCTTCTCCCTTTTTTTTCTTGATGAGTGTGGCTAATGGTTTATCAATTTTGTTTATCTTCTCAAATAACCAGCTTTTAGTTTTATTGATCTTTGCTATAGTTTCCTTCATTTCGTTTTCATTTATTTCTGATCTGATTTTTATGATTTCTTTCCTTCTGCTACCTTTGGGTTTTTTGTTCTTCTTTCTCTATTGCTTTAGGTGCAACATTAGGTTGTTTATTCGAGATGTTTCCTGTTTCTTAAGGTAGGACTGTATTGCTATAAACTTCCCTCTTAGAACTGCTTTTGCTGCATCTCATAGGTTTTGGGTCATCATGTCTCCATTGTCCTTTGTTTCTAGGTATTTTTTTATTTCCTCTTTGATTTCTTCAGTGATCACTTCGTTATTAAATAGTGTATTGTTTAGCCTCCATGTGTTTCTATTTTTTACAGATCTTTTCCTGTAATTGATATCTAGTCTCATAGCGTTTTGGTCGGAAAAGATACTTGATACAATTTAAATATTCTTAAGTTTACCAAGGCTTGATCTGTGACTCAAGATATGATCTATCCTGGAGAATGTTCCATGAGCGCTTGAGAAAAATGTGTATTCTCTTGTTTTTGGATGGAATGTCCTATATATATCAATTAATTCCATCTTGTTTAATACATCATTTAAAGCTTGTGTTTATTTATTTTCATTTTGGATGATCTGTCCATTGGTGGAAGTGGGGTGTTAAAGTCCCCTACTATGAATGTGTTACTGTCGATTTCCTCTTTTATGGCTGTTAGTACTTGCCTTATGTATTGAGGTGTTCCTATGTTGGGTGCATAAATATTTACAATTGTTATATCTTCTTGGTTCAATCCCTTGATCATTATGTAGTGTCCTTTTTTGTCTCTTCTAATAGTCTTTATTTTAAAGTCTATTTTGGTCTGATATGAGAATTACTACTCCAGCTTTCTTTTGGTTTCCATTTGCATGGAATATCTTTTTCCATCCCCTTACTTTCAGTCTGTATGTGTCAGTAGGTCTTAAGTGGGTCTCTTGTATACAGCATATGTATGGGTCTTGTAGCAGCCAACATCATCCTCAATGGTGAAAAACTGAAACCATTTCCACTAAGATCAGCAACAAGACAAGGTTGCCCACTCTCACCACTATTATTCAATGTAGTTTTGGAAGTTTTAGCTATAGCAATCAGAGAAGAAAAAGAAATAAAAGGAATCAAAATCAGAAAAGAAGAAGTAAAGCTGTCACTGTTTGCAGATGACATGATACTATACATAGAGAATCCTAAAGATGCTACCAGAAAACTACTAGAGCTCATCAATGAATTGGGTAAAGTAGCAGGATACAAAATTAATGCACAGAAATCTCTGGCATTCCTATACACTAATGATGAAATATCTGAAAGTGAAATCAAGAAAACACTCCCATTTACCAATGCAACAAAAAGAATAAAATATCTAGGAATAAACCTACCTAAGAAGACAAAGTACCTGTATGTAGAAAATTATAAGACACTGATGAAAGAAATTAAAGATGATACAAATAGAAGGAGCGATATACCATGTTCTTGGATTGGAAGAATCAATATTGTGAAAATGACTGTACTACCGAAAGCATTCTACAGATTCAGTGCAGTCCCTGTCAAACTACCACTGGCATTTTTCACAGAACTAGAACAAAAAAATTCACAATTTGTATGGAAATACAAAAGACCCCAAATAGCCTGAATTCTCCAGCTCCATTTTTCTTTCTTAAGATTGCTTTGGTGAAATAGATGTTTTGCCAAATCAATCTTGAGAAAGAAAAACGGAGCTGGAGGAATCAGGCTCCCTGACTTTAGACTATGATATAACCAATTTTTAAAGCAAACCAAAAAAAAAAAAATTTAAATCCATAGTGTGTGTGTGTGTGTGTGTGTGTGTGTGCTTATCCAGCAATGATTATATGAATTTGTAGAAAAAAATTGGAAGGATACCTACAAAGTTGATAACGAAGGTCTGGCATTCAAAGGAGGGGTAAAAACAAATAAAAAAGCATGGGAAGAAGAGTATGATTTATTTTTATGCTTCATTACTTACATTATATATATTTATATTAAAAATTTTTCTATCTATGCAATAGTTTGTATTTATGAACTTAATATATCATATTCATAAGATATATGTATAAATATATTCATATATGATATACATCCACAGATACATATTTTCTTGAGAATGTATCAAATATTTTATAAGACAACATTTAAAAATCTACTAAAATATATATATTATGTGATCATGTTTAGGAATTTATGTAAAATTTCTGTAAGTTTTAGGTGACTTTTTAATTTTAAAAAACAAATACAAGAGAGATAGATTGAAGAATGAAAAACATCTAGCTAACTGCTACGATAATACATAAATGAGATTGAACTAGGATTATGATAATGATAATGGCAGGATCAGTCAGAACAGGGGCAATTTAACTAGAATATAAACAAAAATACACGAAGAAAGAAGAGTGAGGGAAGGGAGGAGGGATTCTCTTCTGATCCATTGGTCTATTTGTCTACCCCTGTAGAAGTACAACACTGCCTAAGTTACTGACATTTTATAGTAAGTATTGCACTGAAAGCACCAGTAGTGTGAGTCCTTCAACTTGCTTATTAAGATTGTCTTGGGTGCTGACATAGAGAATGGACTTGAGGCCACAGGGAGGGGGAAGGGTAAGCTGGGATCTAAGTGAGAGAGTGGCATGGACATATGTACACTACCAAATGTAAAATAGATAGCTAGTGGGAAGCAGCCACATAGCACAGGGAGATCAGCTCAGTGCTTTGTGTCCATCTAGAGGGGTGGGATAGAGAGGGTGAGAGGGAGGGAGACTCAGGAGGGAGGAGATATGGGGACATATGTATATGTATAACTGATTCACTTTGTTATACAGCAGAAACTAACACAACATTGTAAAGCAGTTATACTCCAATAAAGATGTTAAAAATAAAAAGATTGTCTTGTGCAACCTAGGACCTTGGCATCTTCATATTAATTTTTAAATCAACATGTCAATTTCCACACTCACATACATACAACCTGCTGAGGTTTTGACTTAGTTTTCTTTCAATCTATAGAATGTTTGGGAGGAGTTTACCTTTTAATAATAGAGTTATCAAATCTATAGTATATCTGTTTATTTAGGTTTTTCAAATCGTCTCTTAGTAATTAATTCTCACTGTAGGCTTCTTACATAATTTTTGTTATCACTAGGTATTTAATGTTTTTAATACTATTTTTGATAATTTCCAATTGATATTTGCTAGAATATTGAAATACACTGAGCTTTGTTTATTGACCTTGTATCCAGCAACTTTGCTTAATTAACTAATTTAAATTCTATTAGTTTGTAGATTATTATATTGTATGTGAATAAATCGTTCTATTTCTTCCATTCCAGTTCTTATCGCTTGGATTTCTTTTTCTTGTCATATTGTAGTGGCTAGGACTTTTAGTACACTATTGAATAGAAGTGGTTATAGTGGACATCCTTGTCTTTTTTTCTGAATGCATGGGGAAAGAATTCAATATTTTATCATTAAGTATGCTTTAGGTTTTTGTAGAGACCCTTTATCATAATAAGGATATCAAGAATATAGTTTTCTGAGCTTATTCCTGAATACCCATTCAGATAGTTAATTTTTAGAATGTTTTTTCAGCAGCTGGTGAGATGATACTGTGATTTTCCTTCTTTTCTACACTGATTGATTTTTAAATGTTAAGCCAGACTTGGATTACTAGAATAAAACTTATTTGTTCATGATATATTATCCCTTTTTGTATATCACTGGATTCAATTAACTAATATCTTTTTTAGGATTTTCGAAGCAGTGCTTATGAAAACTTGAGAGGTTTTTCCTTGTAATTTCCCTGTCAGATTTTGGTATTAGATTTATGCTGGGTTCATAAAATGAGATGAAAACTGTGACCTTTATTTCTGTTCTCTGAAGGAGTATGTATACTATTTGTGTTAATTCTTCCTAAATGTTTCTAAGAATTCACCAGAAAAGCCAGCAGGATCTGGAGGTTTCTTTGTGAAATATTTTAATATATGGGTTTAGTTATTTTGTATTACTTAATTGCTTTGTTTTGCGTGTCTCCTCAAAATTTGGAAAACTTTTGTTCCAGTGGTTATATTCATAAACTATGATATCTATTTTTCCACTCAGTATCTATTGATTTCCTTCTCTGGAATGGCAGAATTAATGTATTTCCACTTCCGTCCCTGCCACTGTCTGACTTCAATGAATTATTATTTTTCTTAGTTTTTACATTGGTATTATTGATTTGCTTATCTCTGTTAATTTTTTAGCTTTAAAGACAATTTTTAATACCTCATCACAAAAGGTAAAGGAATTATTACACCCATGTTACCATTCTCTTTCTATCTCTCTTCTTCTAATTTTTGTTAGACGTACAATTTCAACATTTTTCAACATGTATTTATAATAATTACATGTTGCTCTTTAATCACAATTCATAATTTTTCTTTTTTATTTCAGTCCTGCACCTAAATGGAATCTGTGTTCATTGTTAGTCCTTTACCTACAGCTTCTATATTCTTTCGGTTGGGTGATGTCTGTCTTCTAGTAGTTCCTTCTCAAAAAGTTTATGAAAAAAAACATATGGAGTATGTGGCGATCACCACAAATTTTCTTTTACTTTATACTTTAATGACAATTTAGTTGGGTTTATAGTTCTTGGGACACTCTTTGTTTCCTTGGGGAACATTTTAGCCATTGCTACTAACATTGAATTTTTTTTTTTTTTTTTTTTAACATTGAATTTTGAATGCTGCCGTGGAGTTATGTGTGACCAGCCTAAAACCTTTTGTAGGAGATTGATAATTTTCTTCACTTTAAAGAAGGAGTTAATGCAAATACAATAATCAAATGTGTAATTTAAGGGCTTCATTTAAGAGCTGGTAGCATTTGAGGGAAATTGATTTTTTTAGACTTAATTCGGCTAAGTACAAAAAGTCTCCCTACCTGAGGAGTTGGGGTCAGAACATAAAGTATACCTCAGACATGTCTTTTAGGGAAGGTATTTTTTCCCCTGGGCATTATAATACTTGAAAAAGAACTCCTCACTATTAAAATTTTGATAGTACAAGGTTAAAAGATATATTTAACCTGAGTTTTGCTGTGTGGGAGGGTCTTGGAATCTTTAGCTTACTGATTCCACTTGTAGCCAGGTTCTAGCTTTCAGTGGAAGAGCCTCCAAGTGAATCAGTGAGGAAGGACTAAAGCCAAATATGGAGGCATGACAATCACTGCCTTACTCCTTCCTCTGAGTAGAAACACCCTTCCAGATACCCATGGTTCCATGGTCCTGTGTGAGTTCAGCACCATTAGAAAAGAAGAGGAGGACGAGAGGAGATGCAGAGACTTTGCAGTTAGGTCGGTTGGGGAGAGAGCTTAATCAGAAGAACCTGGACCACTGCTAAGTGAGTGAAGACAGTGGAGAGTGGAGACAGGGGCCCTGGAGCCTGTGTTCCCTTCACCATCACAGAACATCTTCAAAAGTTCCTGAAACGTTTCTTTGTCCACAAAATTGTAAAAATTTACCTTATTTCAAAAACTTTGCTCAAAAAAGTCTCTTCTGGGAGTCTTTGAAAGTTCAGGCTATTTAAGAATGCATATTATTAATTTTACTGAGTTTATAGCCATTATGGTCTAGCAGTATATATCAGGGGACATCTTAAAACGCATATTATCGTAAAATGCATATTTAAGGAGCTTCCACTTACATAAATTGAATTTAATAGATTGTAACAACTTCAGTGGGACCATTAGGGTCTTAGGAAAACATAGTTCAGGGTCTTGTTAAAACATATATTCTCTTGGTGTCATATTCTACTTAGGGAATTTGCTTTAGTAACCTAGAGCTTGAATGTGTTTGTCTTGCTTAATTAAAAATAAAAATTGAAAAGTAAGGTTTTTTCAGTGAGACAGTCTACTAAGTCAGGATGAAAGCAAATTTTGCAATTAATTGAATTGTTTTTAGTTTCAAATTACATACAGAGAAAAGTGTCAGTTAAGAATAATAGCTGCCAGTAGAAGTTTTTAATGACTTACAAATTACTGTGCATACAAAAATCTTCCGGGCTTCCCAGGTGGCACAGTGGTTGAGAGTCCGCCTGCCGATGCAGGGGACGCGGGTTCGTGCCCCGGTCTGGGAAGATCCCACATGCCACAGAGCGGCTAGGCCAGTGAGCCATGGCCGCTGAGCCTGCGCGTCCGGAGCTTGTGCTCCGCAACGGGAGAGGCCACAACTGTGAGAGGCCCGCGTACTGAAAAAAAAAAAAAAACTTTTTGTGTCAGAAATGTGAAGGTATATGTGTTTCTGGTTAAGCTGAGGTTATTAATTGTTAGTTATCAACAGATATATTTAATGAAAAGCACTGAGTGTAAATTATATCCAGTGTTTTTCGGAATGTGATCAGCAAACCACCTACATCAGAATCTCCTAGGTGCTTAAAATGCCTGCTTCTGAGTCCCACCCTAGGTTTTTGCATTTTAATCAGCTCCCTCACAGATTCTTGCACACCAAGAAAAATTTGAGAGCAGTAGTAATTTTCATCTATAAACCTATAACGTAATCAAATCCTGGAGTCCTATCTAGACTGAACCCTGCTGCCTGGGTGTACACTCGAACCGCGCAGTGTATGCTATAACTCCTTAAACGTTCTTCAAGGAATACGTATCATGTTGACTGTTCAGAATCTAAAGGCATCAACCCCTCAAGGCCTAGGGATGCTCAGTGATAGTAACTGACCCTCACCTACAGCACAACACTGGACCCACCAACACCAAAAGCACAATGAAACAAAACCCTCTGTCGTATTGTCTCATTGTTGTCTTCCTCAAAAACAGAACTATATTAATAACGAATAACCCTATCTCTAAATTTTTTCACTATTTTCTCTTCTTTTAGAGGTACAAACAGTAGCCTCTTGAGCCAGTGAAGATTGCAGTTATCTGTGGCCCAGCTACAAGGCTGCATTGAAGGAAAATTCTTCATGTGCTACCAAGAAGTATCAACTCTGGTAGTTGAAATAAATTTGAAACGAATCTCACACTAATGGCTTAAAGTCCTTAAAAGGATTGCCTGGTTACTGGTTTCACTCACAGCAAAGCGGTTGTAACGCATAGAATCATCTAGAGGTGATTATGTGCTTGAGAAGTTTTCTAAAAGTTAGAGTCGTAAGCACCACCATTGGTATCAAAGCTCTTCAGTTCATAGGCTTCCAGGACTTGGATGGAACAAAATGCCTCCCGGCTGTGCTTAACGGCCTTGGCAGGGGCGGGTGGGGGTTCTTGATTGTGGAGAAGGATTCCCAGCTGTGCTTACTTAGGAGCCCTCTGACTAATACTCTTCATTCCCCTGTAGAGAACCCCTACCGGAATATAGTTATTAATACCATAAAAGTGCCCTATAAAATCTTGTGAAGTCATGGACTTGCTTAGCCCAAGGTTGCAGTAAATGGAAAATGTGAAAAGTTTGAAATTAAGTATGAACATCGAGTTCTGGCATGGGAAGAATAAACTGAATAAGTGAAAAAAAAAAGGATAATTATTTGGATCTTTAGAGCTTTAAACTAAATTATCTGGCTCATATAGGTTCTGGGAAACACTCAGAAGTGATGTGCTGTTGGCCTTGCTGTTAGAAATAACTTTATTTTAGTTTTTAATGTTTTTAAACTTAAATTAAAAATGATTTAAATGTGCAGAAATGATTTACAGTTTTCTCTCATTCCTGTAGTTTCGTTCTCAACTAACTGCAGTCTTATTTGTGAGTAATTTGTTACATTAGAGACAGGTGAAAACGTACATCATTTCATCTACTTTTCCCACGGGCTGGACTTGACTAACAATTCAATAGTGAATCCTGACATGAACGGCTTTTGAGTAATAAAGGCCGGAAGATGAAGATCTAGATCCTCAGTCTAGAGCAGAGTTGTGTGTCTGAATTCTTAGTCCTCCGCTACAAGTTTGCTTTTGGGATTTGGTCTTTCCCTATTAGTTTGTTCCCAGATGACACAGTAAGGAAAACACCATCCTCACTACCAATAAATAAATGCTATACTGGGATCATTTGGGTGATCAGAACTCTGATTATGAGAAGACTCCTAGCACCTCTTATATCTTCTCATGAATCTGACAAGAGAGTTTGCTTAGTTTTGTGCTAGATGATTTGGAGGAATTTTTAAAAATATATGTGTTTTGGAGACAATCTCAGTGTCCATCAATAGATGAATGGATAAAGAAGATGTAATTAATACACACACACACAAACACACACACAATGGAATGGTTTCAGCCATAAAAAACAATGAAATTTTGCCATTGGCAACAACATGGATGGACTTGGAGGGTATTATCAGACAGAGAAAGACAAATACTGTATGATTTCACTTATATGGAATCTAAAAAATACAACAAACTAGTGAAGAAAACAAAAAAGAAGCAGGCTCACAGATGTAGAGGACAAACTAGTGGTTACCAGTGGGGAGAGGGAAAGGCAGAGGGGCACGATAGGGGTAGGAAAAATTATTATTATGGAATTATATGAAATCATGTGTGTGAAACTTTTGAAAATTGTAAAACACTATATAATTTAAAGACTCATTCAATAAAAACAACTGAAGGAAAAAGACGCATGTGTTAAGAGACTCACAACACTGCTGGAGACTCAAACCAAGCCTACCTCCTGTCCCCCTTGGCAGACTCAAGTTGTCGTCAGTTCAACCATCACCCCTTGCAAGGATGATTCCCAAACCTGTGTCCTGCACCTGAGTTCTCTCCTGGAGTTTGCTTCCCTTTCCAAACTACCCGAGACCCGTCCTCCTGGATGTCAGTGTCTCAAACAAAACCCATCCCCTTCCCTCTTTCCTCTGCTGTCTGCCCCTCTTCCTGCACTTGCGCTTTTCTGCCTGTGGTGATGACCTCACCATCCTCCCGAGCTTTGCGTAGGCCCAAACCTGTAGTTTTCGTTAACTCTTATTTCTCTTTCTTCGGTCGCATCTCAGTTCTCGTAGCTGCCCTGCGTTTTCATTCCCGTGCCGTCGTCCCGAGTTCCAGCCCTCCTCGCTCTTGCTAGACCGCTGGCATAGCCTCCTAACTGAATCCTACCTCTAACCTCTCCCCTCCCCAAAGTGTGTCCTACAGGCCTCGCTCCGCTCATCTCCAAGAACTACAGTGCCTCTGCCATGGCTACACGAGGACGTCCTTGCTCCCTAACTTACCCATCACGGTCCTTCACACTTAATCCTCCCTGTCGGCCGGCTTCTTTTCATAGCATTGCTCTTTGCAGAATCCTGCGCTTCACTGAAACCAAGTAACTTGCTGGCCCTTCAGATTTGTGCCTTTACTTCTACCTTTTCCTTGTTCTGGAATAGCCTCCCCTCATTTCTTTTGATCTAGACTGTGCCTAGAACATGAGAACCTGCCCGGGAATTAGGGACAGAATTAAATACAGACTAAAGTTGAAGAGCCTGAGCCCTAGAATGAAACTGCTGGGGTTCAAACCCTGGCTCTCCCACTTATTGGTGTGTCAAGATACTCTTTCTCTACCTCAGTTTCCTCATCTAGAAAATGGGGAAAACTGTAGCATCTAATGCATGGTGCTGTGGTGAAGTTTATTTACTTGAAGTTAAGGCTCTGAGAATAGAGTCTCATGCATGTAAGATCTTATATAAATGCTAGACACCAATTGTGAATGAGTAACTGTTTTCTTCATTTCTAGGGCTTTACCCTTTAAGCAGATTCTTATATAGGTATCAGGAAGTTTAATAATGAATATGTGTATATAACTTATCTCTGTAATTGTGGGCATGAAAAATACACTTCGCTTACCTTCAGGTAAAATAAAGAACTAGTGCTCAGACATATTAAAGAAATTATTAAGGACAATTTCAAACAAACACAAAAGTCAATAAAGGAGGCTTGTGAATACCTACATGTGCATAGCTGGCTTCGACTCCCGGCCGATCTTGTCTCCACTCGACCCCATCCATGTTCCTGTGGGAGTGACCCCTATTCTTCATCTATGAACAGTTCAGTATGTGTCTCCAAATAAGAAGAACTTTTTAAAAACATAACCACTATACCAATTTCACACTTAAAATTTTAAACAATAACTTCTTAACGTCATTAGGTAATCACGTGGTGTTCAGATTTCAAGAATGGTATAAAAAACGTAACTTTTTTTTTTTTTTAACATTTTGCTTTAGTCAGGATCCAAATAAAGGCTCACATATTCCAGTTGGTTGCTGTGCTTTTAGGTGTGTTAATCTGTAATTTCCCCTCTATCTCTCTGTTATTTTGTTTGTTTTCATTATATTATTTGTTAAGGAAACAGGGCTGTTTGTACCGAAGGGTTTGCCAGTGTGGATTTGATTACATCTCCGTGGTGTAATTTAATATGTTCCTCTCTCCTCTGTGTTCCCTTTAAATGGGGAGTTAGATAAGCCTTAGGTATGCTGTTCTGGGCACAATCACTTCATAAGTGATGTGGTATTCTTCTATCAGAAGGGACCTAATGTCCAGAAATCTCTTTTTGTGATGATAGCAGCCATTGATCATCAATACCTACACCCATTAATTCATTTAGGGTTTCAAAATGGTACTATTTTAATTTCCTCATCCCCTCTACATTTATTGGCTGGAATATTTCTATAGGGAAGAACCTCCCCTCATCTGCTCTCTGATTACTCAGTGGTATGGTTCACATAGGAAAGTCCTGCTAAATGCTTGATTCTTTCCATTTATATACCATTTTTCAAAATAACGAGTTGATTCTCTAGTATCTTACAGTGGTTACCACTTATGTTTTATTTTGTTTGTTTTTTTCAGTTTTGTGAACTGCTTTTCTTCCATTGTAGTTACCCTTATTGATTCTCAAATTGTCCTCTTCGTGGTCAGTAGGAACCTCTCCAGTGAGCCTGCTAATCCCTCTGATGTGAAGCAGGCATCTTGGACAGCTTCCGTGGATAACATGTTCCATGCTCCTGCGTGTGATTTAAGTCCTAACCATGCTGCACGGCCTTAGTTTTTACCTCCAACCTGAAGGCTTCCTGCCCACATCTGCTTATAGTACTCACCTCACCACTGAAGCCCTGCAGCCTCAAAGTTGTAGGGTCTTTGCCAGTCATCAGAGGCTGGTTTCCCCAGACGGCAACGTTCAGTCTTCACATCCCCAGTGCTTGGAAGAAGGCCTCACATAGGTCCTGATGAAATCGATTTGATTACTTAATGTTGCTTTTGTTAAGTAGACTTAAAGTTATGTAGCCCTTCAAGAATTTAATGGGAATAATCTTGCGTATTGTGGGATTTGAGAATCAAGTAGTTTTCTGATCTTGTGTGTATTATTGGATGTGCTTTCTTCAGTCAAGATTCAATGAGTAACATGAAACCACAAACTTTATAAAATATCAGGAAAATTATAAAAAAAAATAGTACAGAAAACACCCATATATCTTTCACCTTATATGGTAGGTCATTTGTGTTCTCTTCCTCTCTCTCTCTTTCTCTCTTCATATCTATCTACCTACCTACCTATCTATAAAATATACATATAATATATATCTCTATAAAATATATATAACATCATATTTAATATCATATATTACATAATAATATACATAATACATTACATATAATATATAGGTAATAGATTATGTTTTATATTATATATTTATACATAACATACATATTTGTATATTATACATATTTATATAATAATATTTACATATAACTTTTTTCATATGATTTGAGAATAAGTTACTTAAATCATGGCCTCTTAACTCTAAATATTTGATTGTGTAGTTTCTAAGAATAGGGATATTCTCTTATATAACCACAGTACAAGTAACAGTTTCATATGTTTACATTAATTTATTACATGTTTAGATTTTAAGAAAACTAAGTAACATTTACTGGCAGTTTGTAAGCACCTTTTGCAGGCAGCAGGTCAACATCATGCCAAGAGATAGAAGATACGATTAGGCTGTTTGTTGATAAAGAAACAAGCTCAGAAAGGTTATAATTTTGCTGCTGTTTAGTTCTTTGCTCTTTATGTCTTGCTAACTCCAGTTAAGTGAGACTTCCTAGAAAAGTTTATAGAAGATCTGTTTCCAAAACAAGCAAAGAAGGGTTGCATCCTAGTCAAACCAAGAGCAGGGTAGAGACAGCCGTGGAAGCAGTGATTCATTGGTCTGGTTGAGATTTGCCTGTGGTGACTGTAGAGGGTTTCCTTGTAGATCTGTCATTCTCACTGGATTCCCAGGAAGCAGCTGCAATGGACTGAGCTGTCTCTCCCAGATGAGTGTAAAGTTTCAGCTCTTTTCCTCATCAGCAAAATGAAATGAAGTGTAGAATTTTGAAAAGGCCTGTAATACTATTGCAGACATTGCTGTAATTTGGAAATTTTCATGCTAACACACAGATGATGTGGCAGTTTTGAGAATTCATTATACTTGAATTCCAAATCAGTTTTAGAGACTGTCATTTAAAATGCCATTATTTTACTCAGAATTCTTCCTGATGATACTTCATTTGGGAGACATCTGTGGGAGACCCACTGTGTGCCTCTGCCCATGGGCATCTGAGACGAGGCCATTCAGTTTGGGCCCATCTCCCATCCCACCCAGCCTCATGTTCTGCTTATGCTCTGTCCACCTGCTCACACATCACCTCATGCCTGGCTTCCCCAAAGCTGCACCTCTTGGTATGTCACATCACCCAGGATTATTTCTGCTGTGGTGCCTCCCTCCTCTTTATAATCAAATTCATTCATATTCCCCCCTCCCCCTCCCCCTCAACCCCCATCAGTCAATATGAGAATAACTTGTGTCTTCTTAACGGTCATTCCTAACGTAGTCACCACAATTTTAGGCCCAGTGGGAAGGGTGGGCTGTGGCATACCATCTTGTCATCATGGTACACTGGGACCATTTCTACAGATGCTTTAGTTTACTGTCATATGTTAGTATCTGTAGAAGTCATGACAACAGTTCTTTGAATGTTTCCTTGGTCCCTGTACCACAGAATCAGTTTCTAAGAAACTTGGAAATTCAGAGGCTACATTAGCAAACATAACCACCACTGCCTACTAGTGGATTTTCCAAAGATTTAGCTTTCAAGAAGAGAGTCTTGAATTTAGACCTCATACAAATGTCAGTTGGGTGGCTTTCCTACCATAGCAATTAGCCAGTTAACTGGGCAGCCAGGGCTAAGGCAACTTAATAATGGATGACTTAAGCTCTTGTAAAACCATGTTTGTTTAACCAGAATTATGCCATTGTTTTGTTAGTAAATCAAAGCATAGACCACTTCTTGCTATTTTGAACTCCAAGGACCATCTAGATTCTTTAATTATATTAACATTTTGTGTCTAAAATCATTTGAAATAGTGGACTGTCAACTAGACCTTGGAAATGGTTTGTGATACATCAGTGAGAGTGTTTCTTGAAAGAGGATTTGCTCTTCTTATATGACATATGAGCCAAATTAAATTTACAATATAATTATCAATAGATCTGCATTTTTAGTTATTAAAGGAAATTGATATAAGCTGATTTTATAAAAGTTATTTTGTTAGATTGAGTTCTTTCTCCTCCTTGGAGAGATAACATAATTAGGTTTATGTGACAAATGCACTTAGGTGAGTAATCTTGGCTCCTATCCATTTAGATAAAAGAATTTTGAACAATCTGTGACGTAACAAATAAGTTTATCAAGACAGACTCTTTCTGAGACTTTGAAAAGCAGGGCCACTTGTCTCTGAATGAGAAGTTGTCTCAGCCTTTATCTCTATTCATTCTTAGATCCTCAGGAAGTCATTATTTTAAAAGAATCTTGGGAATGTAATTCATAATGTAACACTTTACGTATACATTCTTCCATCTCAGCATTGCAACAGTAGTATTCAGGTAGGTTTAGAAGTTATTTGCTTTTCCTAGTTAAAAATCCAAAAGCCGATAATGGCAAAGACTTTACACAGCTGTAGAGACACGTGTAATTAGACTCAGGCCTCCTGTTTCCTAGCACCAGACTCACTTCACTAGATCACAATTGGAACATTAAGCTCTGGCTTGGCAGTTTCTGAGAATCTATCACGTTTCTCAGTATATATTTAGCTGCTAGAGACATAATCAGTCACATCTTTATCGTCCTCATTATCCCTAATAACAAAGCACTAAATAAGTACTGATTGTAAGCTATATTAAGATGATAAGTCACAGATATCTTTAAGTTAGAAAAGAATGTCTTATTTGGAAAAGAAAAGTTCTTTTTTGTAACTGCCTTTCATTAACTAATCTATATATGTGTGAGTTAGTAGTGCAGTTGACCCTTGAACTGTGTGGGTCCACTTACTTGCGGAGTTTTTCAACAGTAAATACTATGGTACTATGCCATCTGTGGTGGGTTGAATCCACGGAGGCGGAAACTCAGATATGGAGGAACAGCAGATATGGGGAGCCAACTCGAAGTTATCCGTGGATTTCCCACTGTTCAGAGGATCGGTGCCCCTAACTCCCTCGTTGTTCAAGAGTCGAGTGAATGCTGCAGGTGTATTCTTTTAATTTTCAAATTTACAACATTTAGGCAAAGGGGTTTTGCTTAAAATGATATTTCTTAACTTACTGATTCTTAATAGTGAATGGAAAACAAGATATTTTAGCGGTTTAAATAACTGAAAAATTAATTATATTGAAAATTTATTTGAAACCTTTGAGCCTTAACAATTCACAAAAGAAGTGTGTTTAATTGTTTCTGTTCTCCTATACTGAGTAGATTTATCTCCATTTCAATAGACCAGATAATAACACAAATCAGAGAGTCCCCATATTAAGTTTATTTTGTTAAAGGTTTACACTGACGCACACACACACAGAGTTGACCCTTGAACAACTCTAGGGGTTAAGGGTGCCGACTCTCTGTGCAGCCGAAAATTCTGGTATAAATTTATAGTCAGCCTTCTGTAGCTGCAGTTCCTCAGTCACAGATTCAACCAACCACAGATTTTGTAGTACTGTACATATTTACAATTGAAAAAAATTTGCATATAAGTGGACCCAGGCAGTTCAAACCTGTGCTGTTCAAGGTTATGGTATATGAAACATAAAATACATCTATAAGGTAGAAGGATGTAATTATTGATATGTAATTATTGATCTAAAAGTCATACAGAAATACAAATGACCTGGTATAGCCAATGGGGGAAAAAAAAAACGGAATGATTAAAACTACCTGGTTTCAACATTTATGATAAAGTAATTAAGAAAGTGTAGTGTTAGTGTAATGACCAACAAATAGACGAATGGCAAAGTATAGAATCCAAAAATAACCCCACATATATATGTACAACTTATTTTCAACACAGGTACAAAAACAATTCAGCAGATAATGGACAGTTTTTTCAACAAAACCTTTGGAACAATTAGATATTCATGTCAAAAAGGAAGAATTTCAATCCATATCTTCCATGTTATCTATTACATTTATCCATTTATTTATAAATAAGTTTATAAATTCTTGGATATGACCCTAAAAGTCCAATCCATAAGAGATAAAGTTGTTATATTAGAGTTTATCAAAATTAAAAATGTCTCTTAGACTCTGCTCAGAGAATGAAAAAACAAGCTACACACTGGAGAAAATCTTTGCAAATTACATATAAGATAAAGGGCTTTTATCCAAAATATATAAATAACATTAAACAATCCAAATTTTAAAATGAATAAATGATTTGAAAAGAACACTCAGACAATAAAGATCACAAATAAACACATGAAAAAATGCTCAAAATAGTCACTAACGAAATGCAAAAACAAAAAACAAATTTTAAAAGACCACACAAATGTTTGTTATTTTAATTGTTGTGATGGTTTCATGGCTGTATACATATGTCAAAACTTATCAAATTGCACACATTAAATATGTGCAGTATGTTAATTATACCTCAATAAAGATGTTAAAGTTTTTAAATTTGAAAATGCCTTGACAAAAATAGACAGCCAAACCACATCCTGGGAGCAAATATTTGCGAATTGTATCTGATAAATGACTTGCATATGTAACATTAAAAGAACTTTTAAAATGCAGTAATAAGACAGGCAAACATTAAAAATGGGCAAAATATTTGAATGGATACTTCATTGAAGAAGATATGTGGGCTTCCCTGGTGGCGCAGTGGTTGAGGGTCTGCCTGCCGCTGCAAGGGACACGGGTTCGTGCCCCGGTCCGGGAGGATCCCACATGCCGCGGAGCGGCTGGGCCCGTGAGCCATGGCCGCTGAGCCTGCGCGTCCGGAGCCTGTGCTCCGCAACGGGAGAGGCCACAACAGTGAGAGGCCCAGGTACCACAAAAAAAAAAAGAAAAAAAGATATGTGAATGGCTAATTAGCACATGAAAAAAATCATTAATTATTGAGAAAATGCAAGTGAAAACCACATGAGATAACTGTATGCACTGACTAGAATGGCTGTAATTTAAAAGACTGACAATACCAACTACTGGTGAGGAGTAGTAGTAACTTGACACCTTTACACTGAGGATGGGAATGGCAAATGATGCAGGCACTTTGGAAATTGGTTTGGAAGTTTCCTAAAAAGTTACACATACACTTAACCATGTGACCTGGCTATTATACTTTTAGGTATTTACCCAAGAGAAATAAAAACCATGTCCACACAAAGATATTTATGCCATTGTCCATAGCAGAATTATTTAGAATAGCTAAAAATGGGAAACTGGTGAGTGGATAAACAAAATGTGATATATGCATACAAAGAACACTACTCAGAAATAAGAAATGAACTACTTATCCATGTAGCAACAGAATTATGCTGTGTCAAAGAAGCCAGGCCAAAAAATAAAAAACCTCCATATTGTACTACTCTGGTTATATGAAATTTCTAGAAAAAAAGCAAAAATATAGACAAAAAGCACATCAGTGGTTGTCTGGGCTGTAGCTATGATGGGCAACTGACTACAAATGGGTACAAGGGAACTTTTCCGGCTGAAGGCGTTTTAATCCTGAATTGTGGTGGTGATGGCACAACTATATAAATTTACTAAAATTCAGTGAACTGAACATGTCAATATTATGGTGTATAAATTATACCTTAAAAAATCTGTTAAAAAGATATTTAGGCTGAAAGTAGAAATTTGGGGCTTATCAGCATATAGATGGTGACGCTAGCTATAAAAGTAGAGATTATACCGGGAAAGTCTGCTGAAAATGGAAACAGAAGAAGCTGTTTTCTGCAGATCCCTGTGGAAGAGCAACATTTAAACGATGCAGCAAAAAAAGGAAATGAGGAAATGTGGCTACTGAAGTAGAATAAAAACCAAACAAATATAGTGTCTCAGCAAGCAGTTATTTCTAGGAGGGTTTGGTCAAAAAGATATCAAATGCTACCGATGGGCCAAAGGAGAAAAAAGACTGTACGGCATCTGGTGGTCACCTGAGACCTTGGCATGAGCGGGTTTTGAGTAACAGGGAGGGTCCAAGTCAATCTGGAGTGGCCTGCAAAGTGAGTGAGAAGTAACAGAATGCAGACAAGAAGTATCAGAGCCTGTTTCCAAAGCTTATCTGAAAATAGAAGGAGCAGATGAAGCAGAAACCAACAGGAGAGGGAAGTGAGAGGTTTTGTTTTAATAGAAGATTCAACAACCTCTTTCAGTGGGAGCAGGGGGATGGAACAGAGGATGAAACAATTCTTCCATGCTTTAGAATAGAGGAGAGGACGGTATCGATGTAAGTGAATTCGTAGATTTCAAGGCATTAAGGGAAGGTTTGTGTGACAGCGTCTGTTTTCTCCATGGGCACCATGCTCACCCGAGGGTAAGAGCAGGAATCTTAATACCGAGGGTTTGAAGGAAACGGAGTAGTGTAAGGACATAGAATGAGGTTAGTGGTCATGATTTTATAATGGCATTATTGGCCCAGTTGTGTGACTTTCTCTAGGATTGTTCAGCAGCTGAAGAACAAGAGAGAAGGTGGGCAGTTGGACTCGAGGTTGGCTCTGTCCGAGAGACAGAAGAACAAGTGTGTTCAGAATAGTGGTAGAAGAGTGGATGAAGTAAGAATGCAGACAAAAATGAAGACACTGGGGTCTGATGGACACTGTTTTCACTTGGGTTCTCCTGACTTAGAAGCAGGTAGTTTATTTAACAGGGGTCTCAAGAAGCAGGAGTAAAGGGATGAGGAAAAGCTAATTTAAAAAGGCACATGTTTAGCCACTTACCATTGTAGGCAACTGAGGCTGAGACGTGCTGGGGATCCCTGAGGAACCCTGTAGAATGTGCTTTACAGTTGTCTCTCTATAGGACAGGAAGCTGACACATTAATCCATCAACTCCAGTTACCCTTTGGTGGAGGATTGCTTCAAGGGCTGTTGAATTCCCCCCACCCCGTTAGATGTTGACAGTATCTAGGAGTCCATAGGAACTGAACACAGCTTCAGCTGAGAGTTGAGCCTAGGGCATGTGGTACAAGGTAGATTACACCAAGTGAAGGAAAGTCCCTATGAGGTCAGAGTAACAGCAAATAACTTGGGATAGTAGGAGGAGTTCTTTGGGTGTGTGAAAGTTACATATGTCCTCTGAGCTACTGATTTATCATCAGTAAAAGGGGATGAGAACATGCAACTTGCAGAGTTACTGCTACAAGTATCACGAGCCCTTTCTATGTAAAGTGCGTGGCACAGAGCCTGGCATATAGTAAAGCACACAGAATAGAAGCCAGTGTATTATTGCTACTATCTATTGAAATATCAGTAATGTTAATAACTACCTGTATTGTGGATAATAATAGATTAATCCAAACTCTGTAAAAGAGTTTCACTACTTACCTGAACACAATATTTTGCATACCAAGGCATTGTGATTTTGTTTCGAAGGATATTAAATTTTTGTATAGTGTTTTTAAACCATTTTTTAATGAAGTATAGTTAATTTACAGTACTGTGTTAGCTTCAGGTATACAGTAAAGTGATTCAGTTACATATACATTCTTTTTCAGATTCTTTTCCATCATAGGTTATTACAAGACATTGAATATAGTTCCCTGTGCTATACAGTAGATCCCTGTTGTTTATCTGTTTTATGCATAATAGTGTGTACATGTTAATCCCAAACTCCTAATTTATCTACTCCCGGTACCCACCCCTGCTATCCCCTCTGGTAACTGTAAGTTTGTTTTCTATGTCTGTGAGTCTGTTTCTGTTTCATAAATAAGTTCATTTGTATCATTTTAAAAAATTCCACATATAAGTGATATCACATGATACTTGTCTTTCTCTGTCTGACTTACTTCACTTAATATGATAATCTAGGTCCATCCATGTTGCTGCAAATGGCATTATTTCATAAATTTTGGTATAGTTTTGAAAATAGTTTCATCAAAGAATGGGTATGGGAAAAATCTTAAATGTAATCTGATTTCCATTTATCCTCTTTCCTTTCGTTGGGATTGCATTTAAGTTTTGTCAGACTAGAATGATTGTATTTTCAAAGAAATCTCCAGAGATGTTCTACTGGTTTTGTTTTTGAATCTTCTGCATTTGAATTTATCCTAACACTGAGAAACAATCTAAATGCAACTACTCTCTAACAACCTCTGATGTCAAATAAATTTTCTTTAATTCTGGCTTATTAATGCTGTAGTTTTATTTTCAATCATTTTCTTCTCAATGAACAAAAAAGGAACAGCTGGTTACTATTGTCAACTTTGTTTGGGATTTAAGTATGCAATGCTTGAATATCTTTTTTTTTTTCTATCTGGATATAGAACTCCCACTGCTTTCAAAGAATGATAGAATTTACAATAACGAAGCTTTAGAGCTCACCTAGTCCCAGTATATAACCTGATGAATTAATACCAGTTAAAATATTAGTAATTGTCATCTAGCATTTCTTTTGTATTCCTCATGGGTAATTGCCTGATGTGTCCTTTGCTCAATTACCAGTTGATATATTATTCTTTCTCTTATGAATGATAAAAGCTCTGTGTATTAATGATGTTAAGCATTAAGCCACCATATAATGCTTTTTTTCCCCATTTTGTCACTTGCCCTTTAGTTTAGTTTATGTTTTTGCCTTACAAGTTTATAATTAGTGTTTTGTCAAATGTATTATTTTTTATGAATTTCTTTTTTTTGTTTCTATACTTTGAGTTCTAAGCTATGTTTCACTTATATTTTCTTCTGCTCCTTTAACATTTTTATTTTTAAGTGGGCTATCTAACCCATCCAGAATTCACTTTAATGCAAGATCGCACTTACTCCTAATAAAAGTCCATGGTGTTTATATAGCATATTGTTTCAGTCTAACATTTCATATCATGAATATGAAAAAATGTTCATAATATATATCAGTGGTTCTCAGCTGAAGACAATTTTGCCCTCTATGGGAAATTTGGCAATATCTGGCGATATTTTAATATCTGGAGATATTTTATTTGCTAAGACTGAAGGTAGGTAGGGCGCAGAAGAGGCTAGCTACTGGCCTTTAGTGAATAGAGGCCAGGATGATGCTAAACATCCTATAATGTACAGGAGAGCCCTCGCAAGGAAGAATTGTCAATGATGCCAAGAGTAAGAGAACTTGATAGGAGAGAGGAGAGAAAGAGAGAGAGAGAGAGAGAGAGAGATCGATTGGGAGGTCCTCTGCCAGTTACAAGCTCATCAATAGTGATAGTACCTGGCTGATATTTGTTTCCTACCCTGAGGGGCATTGTCAGAGACTTTGCCTCCTGATTTGCAGAAAACCAGATTTCTGCATTGTATTTTTGCTTATCCCCAGTCTGTTTTAAAAACAAATGAGCTTAATAGTTTTAGAGCACAGATTGTGGAGCCATAGTGCCTGGGTTGAATCAGGATCCTGCCCCTTTTAAGTTGTGTGACATTGGGCAAGTTACTTAACCTCTCTGTCTTCAGTTCCCTTACCTGTAAAATGAGGGTAATAATTGTATCTTTACCTCAGATTGTCATAGAATTGCAGGATGCTTAAAGCAGTGCTTGGCACATAGTAAACATTATAGAAGGGTTGGTGACAGTGATAATAATAAAGTAAATGACTTTTTAAAAATGAACCTTATTTGATCACCATGGTCCCTACTTCTTATATTAAAAGTAATACTTTTTAAAATTGATTGCAGATTTTTGCCACTGATCAATTTGAAGCGGCATGTTTCTTCTTTAGCCATCTGCCACATTTCTTGTGCCCTTGCCATGCCGCATAAACCCCATCAGACTATCAGTTCTGTTCTCTGTATTATTGTTGTTATTATTTAACTTTTATAAATGACAAGTTGCAGGTTTCCTTGTAGACACATATCTCTTTAATATTTAGAGTTGCTTATGCTTTCTGTCTATGAGAACCATTAATTTTGAATAAAGACTGTGTTCATTTTTAGTTACATTCTGAAAGTCGATGCTATCTATGGAATTATATTTGTCTTCTTGTGTCAAAGAATTCAGTTTATTCTGTTAACTTGTGCGGAATACATTTCATATCGATATCTAGACACTGTGTTGTTTTGGATCCCCTTACTAGATATTTTCTTCTGGGTATTTCTGAACCTCTTAATTTCTGTTTCGCTTTCTGTCATATATGCCACTCTCTGGATTAGTACAGTCCAGTGGAATTTTCTGTGGTGATGTAAATATTCTATCCTGCGCAGTCCAATATAGTCGGCACTACTGAGCACTTGAAATGCGACTAGGGAAACTGAAAAACTGAATTTTAAATTTTATTAAATAGCCATGTGTGGCCAGCGGCTACGAGCCTGGAGAGCCCAGCTCTGCAGCATCTCCTTACCCTCCATTTCCAGTTTAACATCTTCAGTTTCATTATTTCTTGAATGTATTTCACTGAATATGTTTGTGTGGCCTTTTGTTTATCCTATATATTATATGCATTTCTTGTATCGCAAGTAATCAAATTATTTTTACTTCATTTCCTGTGTTTTCAATATGGTAATAACACATGGTCTTAGATGATTGCGTAGGGTTAGAAAACTTTTCCCTTCTTCCCTTCTAGGTTCTTTGACTGGTCTAATAATTAAATTGACATATGATAGACTAACAGGAGAAAAAGAAAGTTTTAGTACCAGAGCCCCATAAAAATATGACACCCAAAGGCAGTCAGGCACTTGAGGTTTATCTGCCGTCAGACCTAAGGAGTGGGACGGGCCAGGCTTACAAGGGGAGGAAGACAACTCACCGAAGGATGAGAAGGGCATATGTGTGGTAAGCAGATGTTTGCCTATCATGTAGACAATTCTTTAGATACAAAGTTATCCCTGGTAATAGTTCTGTTTCTGGGCCAAGCCCCCTATTAAATTCTTTTAGGCAATTAAGGCAGAGGGAAAAAAGCTGTTCCGGAGTCTTATGGGGCTTAATTGCCTTTAGCCCAATGCAGTCCACATGCCAGAGTGGCACATTTTGGGGTGGTTTGTGCTGCTGGCACTTAATTGGGACTGTACATATGTATTTCTACTTGTAAAATATTTAAAATATTATCTCTTAAAATCAGGTGCTTGCTTTTCTTTTTTTCTTTTTTTTATTGAAGTATAATTGATTTATAGTATTATGTTAGTTTCAGGTGTACAGCATAGTGATTCAATATTTTTATAGATTATACTCCATTTAAAGTTATTACAAAATAATGGCTGTATATCCCTGTGCTGTATAATATATCTTTGTAGTTAATTTGTTCTATACATAGCAGTTGGTACTTCTTAATCCCATAGCCCTATGGTGCCCTTACTTCTTCTCTCTCTCCACTGATAACAATTAGTTTGTTTTCTAGTTCTGTTTTGTTATATTCATTCATTTTATTTTTTTAGATTCCAGATATAGGTGATAACATAGAGTATTTGTCTTTCATCTGACTTATTTAACTAAGTATAATGCCCTCCAGACCTCTCCATATTGCTGCAAATGGCAAAATGTCATTCTTTTTTATGGCTGAGTAGTATTCCAGTGTGTGTGTGTGTGTGTGTGTGTGTGTGTGTGTGTGTGTGTGTGTGTACACCACATCTTCTATATCTGTTCATCTGTTCATGGACACTTAGGTTGCTTCCATATCTCCGCTATTGCAAATAATGCTGTGAACATTGGGGTGCATGCATCTTTTCAAATTAGTGTTTTTGTTTTCTTTAGATATATGCTCAGGAGTAGAATTGCTGGCTTATATGGTAGTTCTATTTTTAGTTTTTTGAGGAACCTCCATACAGTCACTGTTTTTCACAGTGACTGCACCAATTTACATTCCCATCAACAGTGTACAAGGGCTCCCTTTTCTCCACATCCTTGCCAACATTTATTATTTGTGGTCTTTCAGATGATAGCTCTTCTTACAGGTGTGAGAAGTTTGTAGTTTTGATTTGCATTTTTCTAACATCTTTTCATTGAAAGATGAACATCTTTTCATTGCCTGTCAGCCATCTGTATGTCTTCTTTGGAAAAATGTCTATTCAGGTCTTCTGTCCATTTTTTAATTGGGTTGTTTTTTTATTTGATATTGAGTTATATGAACTGTTTATGTATTTTGGATGTTAACTCCGTATCAGTCATATCATTTGCAAATGTTTTCTCCCATTCATTATGTTGTTTTTTTTGTTTTTGTTGCTGTGCAAAAGTTTTTAAGTTTAATTAGTTCCAATTAGTTTACCCTTGCTTTTGTTTCCTTTGCCTTAGGAGACAGATCCATACAGATATTGCTATTATTTATGTCAGTGATCTGCCTATGTTTTCTTCTAGGAGTTTTATGGTTTCCAGAGTTACATTTAGGTCTTTAATCCATTTTGAGTTTATTTTTCTATACAGTGTGAGAAAATGTTCTAACTTTATTCTTTTACATATACAATAGCTGTCCAGGTTTCCCAGCATCACTTATTGATAAGACTGTCTTTTCTCCATTTGTATATTCCTGCCCCCTTTGTCATAGATTAATTGACTATCGGTTAGTGGGTTTGTTTCTGGACTTTTTGTTCTGTTCCATTGATCTGTGTGTCCGTTTTTGTGCCATTGCCATGCTGTTTTGATTACTGTAGCTTTGTAGTATAATCTGAAGTCAGGGAATGTGATATGTGTAGCTTTGCTTTTTTGGAAGCTTTCTTTGGCAATTTGGGGTCTTTTCTAATCCCATATAAATTTAGGGGTTAGGTGTTCTAGTTCTGTGAAAAATATCCTGGGTATTTTGATAGAGATTGCATTGAATCTGTAGATTGTCTTGGGTAGTATGATCATTTTAACAATATTAACTTTACCAATCCATGAACGTGGTATATCTTTCCATCTCTTTGTGTCATCTTCAATTTCTTTCATCAGTGTCTTATAGTTTTCAGAGTACAGGTCTTTTACCTCATTAGTTATATTTATTCCTAGGTATTCTAGTCTTTCTGCTGCAACTGTAAATGAGATTGTTTCCTTAATTTCTTTTTCTGATAGTTCATTGTTAGTGTATAGAAATGCAACAGCTTTCTGTGTATTAATTTTGTATCCTGAAATTTTACTGAATTCATTGATGAGATCTAGTAGTTTTTTGGTGGTGTCTTTAGGGTTTTCTATGTATAGTATCAGGTCATGTGCAAACAGTGACAGTTTTACTTCTTCCTTTCCAATTTGGATGATTGTATTTCTTTTTCTGTCTGATTGCTGTGGGTAGGACTTCTGATACTACTTGAATAAAAGTCGTGATAGAAGACATCCTTGGCTTTTTCCTTATCTTAGAGGAAATGTTTTCAGCTTTTCACTGTTGAGTATGATTTGAGCTGTGGGCCTATTATATATGACCTTCATTATGTTGAGATATGTTCCCTCTATTCCCACTTTGTGGAGAGTTTTTGTCATAAATGGATGTTGAATTTGAAAAATTTGTTCTGCATCTATTGAGATGATTATATGATTTCTATTCTTCAATTTGTTAATGTGGTGTGTCACACTGATTTGCAAATACTGAACCATCCTTGCATCTATGATAAATCCCACTTGATCATGATGTATGATCCTTTTGATCTACGGTTGGATTCAGTTTGCTAATATTTTGTTGAGGATTTTAAAATCAGTGATACTGGCCTGTAGTTTTCTTTCTTTTTTGTGATATCTTTATCTGGTGATGCTAGCTTTATAGAATGAATTTGGAAGCATTCCTTCCTCTACAAGTTTTTGGAATAGTTTGAGAAGGATAGATGTTAACTCTTCTCTAAATGCTTGGTAGCATTCACCTGTGAAGACATTTGGTTCTGGACTTGAGTTTTGTTTTGTTTTGCTATTGATTCAATTTCATTACTGGTAATTGGTCTGTTCATATTTTCTATTTCTTCCAGGTTCAGTCTTGGGAGATTATACATTTCTTGGAATTTGTCCATTTCTTCTAGGTTTTCCATTTTATTGGCATATAGTTGTTCATAGTAATCTTTTATGATCCTATTTATATTTCTGTGGTGTTGGTTGTAACTTCTCCTTTTCCATTTCTGATTTTATTGATGTAGAACCTCCATCTTTTTGGGGTTTTTTTAATGAGTCTGGCCAAAGGTTTATCAATTTTGTTTATCTTTTCAAAGAACCAGCTCTTATTTCATTGATATTTTCTATTATTTTTAGTGTCTATTTCATTTATTTCTCCTCTGATCTTTATGATTTATTTCCTTCTACTAATTTTGGATTTTGATCATTTTTCTTTTTCCGGTTCCTTTAGTATAAGGTTAGGTTGTTTATTTAAGCTTTTTCTTGTT
The DNA here is from genome assembly GCF_008692025.1 of Phocoena sinus. Lineage (NCBI taxonomy): Eukaryota > Metazoa > Chordata > Mammalia > Artiodactyla > Phocoenidae > Phocoena > Phocoena sinus. The sequence goes on along the minus strand of NC_045774.1, from coordinate 83,686,606 downwards.
TCTTGAGGTAGGCTTGTATCACTATAAACTTCCCCATTAGAACTGCTTTTGCTGCATCACATAGATTTTTGGATTGTTGTGTTTTCATTTTCATTTGTCACCATGTATCTTTTCATTTCTTCTTTGATTTCTTCAGTGATTCATTGGTTGTTTAGTAGCATATTGTTTCGCTTCTACGTGTTTGTGGTTTCTTTGTATTTTTTTCTTGTAGTTAATTTCTAGTCTCAGACTATTGTCATCAGAAAAGATGCTTGATATAATTTCATTCTTAAAATTATTGTTTTGTGGCCTAGAATGTGATTTATCCTGGAGAATGTTCTATGTGCACTTGAAAATAATGTGTATTCCTTTTTTTGGTGAATGGAATGTCCTGTATATATCTGTTTAATTCATCTGATCTAATGTGTCATTTAAGGCCAGTGTTTCCTCATTGTTTTCTGTCTGGGTGATCTGCCCATGGATGTAAGTGGGTGTTAATGTCCCCTACTATTATTGTGTTAGTTACAATTCTCCCTTTATGCCTGTTAATATTTGTTTTATGTATATAGGTGTTCTTATGTTGAGTTCATATATATTTACAATTGTTATATCTTCTTCTTTGATTGATCCCTTGATCATTAAGTAATGTCCTTCTTTGTCTCTTGTTTATAGCTTTAAAGTCTATTTTGTCTGAAAAATTATTGCCACCCCAGCTTTCCTTTTTGTTAATAGAAGTATAGTTGATTTACAATATTATATTAGTTTCAGGTGTACAACATAGTGATGCAGTGTTTTTACAGATTATATTCTCCTTAAAGTTATTACAAAACAAGAGCTATATTTCCCTGTACTGTACACTATATTCTTGTTGCTTTTCTGTTTTACCCATAGTAGTTTGTATCTCTTAATCCCATACCCTTGTCTTGCCCACTGGCAGGCCGAGCCAGGTCTTGGGGTCTCTAAGTGCAGAGCCCAGGCGTCCCAGAGTAGGCCAATTCCTGGCACAGCTGGCTTTAGGGTCTGGGGTGTCCTGAAGCTTGTTTCAGCCTGCTGGTGAGTGGAGTCAGATCCTGGGGCAGCTGGCTGAGTGGCCCATGGTGTCTCACAGCTGGTGTTGGCCTGCTGGTGAGTGGGGTTGGATCCCAGGGTGTCCTGTAACTGGTGTCTGCCCACTGGTGGGTGAGGCTGGTCCTGAAGCTAGAGCAGGCTGGCTGGTAGGCGGGGCCAGGCCCCAGGTCTCTGGCTGCAGGGCCCTGGGAGTCCCAGGTCTAGTGCCTGCACACTGGTGTGTGGAGCTGGATCTTCGGCCCTCTGGTGGGCAGGGATGTATCCAGGGGCAGCTGTGGGCTCAGGGGGTCTTAAGGCAGCCTGCTTGCTGGTGAGCTTTGCCCCCACCCAGTTAGTTGCTTGTCCTGAGATGTCCCAGCACTAGCATCTACAGGCTGTTGAGCCAGTGTGGGTCTGGGTCCTGGGGCTAATAAGCTAGGAGGAGGATTCCACAGTTGTGCTTCCCAGTGCCAGTGTCATCATGGTAGAATGAGCTCCCCCAAATGGCTGCTGCTGATGTCTGTGTCCCCAGGGTGAGCTCCACTTGCCTCCTTGTCCTCTGAGAGACTCTTCAAGATCAGCAGGTGGGTCTGACCCAGGGTCCTTTCAAGTTACTGCTTCTGTCCTGGGTCCCAGATCATGTGAGATTTTGTGTGCACCCTTTAAGAGTGGAGTCTCTATTTCCCACAGCCCCCATGGCTCTCCCAACGTGATCCCCACTGTCCTTCAAAGCCAGATGTTCTGGGGCTCGTCCTCCCAGTGCAGGACCACCAGGCTGGGGAGCCCAACGTGGGGCTCAGACCCCTTGCTCCTTGGGAAGAATCTCTGTAATTGTAATTATTCTCCCATTTGTGGGTCACTTACCCAGGGGTATGGGTCTGGGTCTCCACCCCTTCTATCAGTCTTGTTGTGGTTCCTTCTCTATATCTTTAGTTGTAGAAGACCCCTTCTGCTAGTCTTCATTGGTAGGTGCTCTATAAATAGTTGTAAATTTGTTGTACCCAGGAGAGGAGGTGAGCTCATGTTCCTACTCCACCGTCTTGGCCCAGGAGGTGCTTGCTTTTCTTTTTTGCAAATAAAAATAATAATGTTTATTGCCTTAAAAAATGAAGAGCAAAGGAATATATAAAGAAGGGAATAAAATCACCCTAGTGGCACAAAGCAGAGAGAGATAACTACTACTACTACTATTACTACTATACACACACAGAGTGATGTGTGATCCACTTGGAACTTGAATGAGTTCTTTCTACACCTAATATATCTTTTATTTTTAAACACTTTACATATTATACAAATAATACATGTTTATTGTTTAAAAATTGAAAAACAGTGAAGAGTATACTGAAGGAAATAAAATCGTCCATAGTCACAGCATGCATAGATTATTTATTTTTATTTTTCTGATTTGTTTTCTTCCAATAGTGTTTCTAAGACCCATAGGTAGATTTATACACAGGTAGGTAGGTGGATGTTCAGGTAGACAAGCATTTCTTTTTAAGTTTTTGAATTATACTATAGCTATGCAGGGTGAACCAATAAAAGTATATACCTTTCAGATAGTAATCAGACAAAAATATATGGAGCTATGAGATGTGTCATCAACAATGGTATTAGTGGCCATTTTGAACATTTGTAACTTTACAGTAATAAAAATAGATATTGATTAACATTTATTCACTAAATTTGGTAATCAAATACTTGTATCTTACTTTTTTATATTGTGAGAGCTTTCCTATAGTATAAAATAAAATTCATAAACATGATTTTAATGGTTGCAGCTTATTCCACTGTATCTATATACCATAATTTATCTATCCAGTTCCCTATTATTGGACATTTAGTATGTTTCTCTTTTTACTACTATAAATAGCATTGTACTCTACATCTTACTGCCTAAAACTTTTCATCTCTGATTATTTCCTTAGGATACATTCTTAGCAGCAAAATCACTGGGCCCAATGACATGAGCAGATTTAAGACACTTGATATATATTGCCAAATTGCCCTCCAGGAAATTCTTTGTTGCTTATAGAAAAAAATAAATAATCCTTGTTCTATTTATACTCTTTAATCATTTTTATGTGGCTTTTTTTGAACCTTTAAACTTCTCTTCGGTTTTAGGACTCAGAATTGTTTTTTAATAAATGTTTCTTTCAAGAGATTAGTGAAGTAATCATGTTGTTATAAATAGCCAAACAATGCAACTCCCTTGTTTTTTCTTAGTAAAGGTTTTCAGTTGCAACATTTTTCATTGTATAAATTGTTTCTTTCTAGGGTGCCCAAGGAGAAAAAGGAGATCCAGGTTTGGCCGGAGTTAATGGGCAAGATGTAAGCCTAACTTTTTTTCTAACATTGTGTTAACATTTTGCCGCTGAAATATGCTAACTATCTAATGCTATTGAGACTTGACTATGCTTGGAAGAACTAGCCACAGTCATTGCAAAGTCAAGAATCAAGGTCGTTTTTTACGTGGCTCAGTGGAGCCCCAGTATTTATTTTTTTTTAAAGGCCACTGACTTTATTGATTAAAAAAACTTTACAGAGACAGTGACTGTCCTGCCCAAAAGAGGGCCAAAGAGCATGAAACAGACCGGGTAGGGGGAGCTATGTGGTCCTCGGCCAGCTTCTGGTGCTAAAGAAAAATGAGGACCTTCTTAGGAAATGGCTGAAGGACACATGTGGCACCAGTATTTTTAGTTTCGTAATGACCAGGTAGTTCCCTGGCTTTAGATGCCTTGTACGTGTACTCATCCTTCACAGCCCTTTCTTCCTTGCTATTTCTGGCTTGCATTTCTTCTATCTTCCTTTCTCTTTCTTTTTTCTTCTTGCCTGTATTCTGCTGTGACCTGTGTTCTTACCCAGGTTACTTTTCATCTTACCCCCGATCTCCATCTACTGAGGGGTCTGCAGAGGTCGATCTCAGTGATGAGAAGAAAGGGCAGAAGGGAGGGAACCATGTGTATCTGTGTCACTCCCCCTCCATTGCACCTACTCCGCAACCTCAGGGCTCCTGTCCCTGTCCCAGGGAACATCCTTGAGTCCTCTCCTGCACCCTGCCCCCGACCCCTGCCCAGGACAGCTGTCCCCCAGGAGCTTCACTTGGGTTCTTATGATGGAGTTTGGAGGATAGACCAAATCTGGGCTTTCCTCTAAGTGTAGATTACTCCCCCTTCAGGACATCAGATGTACCATTTACTGTAGATATACTAACTTTACTAAGGCAGGTATCCACAATGAAATTTTTTTTCCCTCACAGCTTCCCTTATTCATCTGCATAAAAGTGTTTCAGAAAGGTTCTGAAGGACCATACTACTTACTTTCTGGATAAAAGAATAAGGAAGCTAGATCCAGTTCCCTAATGCCCTAGAGGTGCTATGAAATCCACCTGATCTGCAGTAGATTGTTGCACACAGTGGGAAGGGAGGCTGAACATTGTAGTCCCTGGAGCCTGTGGACAAAGTAAGAGGGATTCTGGGAGCGGGAGAGAAACACCCCAGGAGTTACTCCGGCTTGAGGTTCTAGCCCCCCACAGCTTTACTCTCTTACTTCCTAAGAAGCCCCATTCACATCTTTAATATGATATCCTTCTTGTTTCTGTCTTCTTCGAAGGGATTTTTCTCCACCAGAGACTGGGAGCTGCACCAATGGTTGGAGCTAAGGGAGTCTCTGCATTTTCTCTGCCTCCTTACAGTACATCAGGATGCTGAATGTCCTGACCATTGGCCCATACACTTAATAGAGCATCTAATTTCCCCCCACCCCCCAACCCTGTCACGGGAGATCCTGGTGTTGTGGGAAGAGATCTCCAGTGAGAAGTTAGAGCCCAGTGTATGTCCCCGTTCTGTCACTAGTTGAGGAAATCACTTCTCAGAGTCTGTAAGGTGATAGCCTTAGAATAGATTATAAGGTCCCCATCACTGCAATGCCCTATCATTTAATACAAAGAGATTACTAAGATTAATTAGGATTACAGTCTTGAAAAGCACGATGAAACTTGAAGCATTCATTCAGGTGTTTGGACTTCCAGATGCATGTTAGGCAATGTAGGGAAAACACGATGGGAATACAGCTGGAGCCCAGGCATGGGCAGTGCTCTGTGCGAGCACTTTCCTCCTCTGGCTGGGTGCGTGGGGTGATGTGGGTCGTGTTGTGTTTAAAGGAAGATTCCTTTCACAGCGTGTTCTACAAAATGCATAGAATCGAGGCCTTTGCCTGTGCTTTTGTTCCTTCTATCATATTCTTTATGAGAGCAAAGACCATTTCTTGGAGTCGCTAGTACTTAGTAGATGTTTGGAGTAAGTTCTCAATAATTAGTTGCTAAATTTTCATGTTAAAACTTGAGAGATTATTATAATAGTCTAAAATATAAGTAATTAGAACCTAAACTAGGAAAACAGAGGTGAAAGGGAGTGCACAGTGATATTGCAGAGGTAAAATACATGCAACTTGGTGCTTGATTGCAGCGAAAACTCAAAAATAGCCCAAGGTTTTGACCATTCATTACAGGAAGGATATTATCTCATGATAAATGTCAGAGTGTTGAGAGAGATTAACTACAGCTTTGCAAAAGATAACCAAGCTGCATGTATGCCACTCCCCGAGATACAGGAGCAAAACAGGGATTTTTATTTTATTGTATTTTATTGGCCGCGCCTCGCGGCATGCGGGATCCTAGTTCCCCAACCAGGGATCGAACCCGTGCTCCCTGCAGTGGAAGCATGGATTCTCAACCACTGGACCACCAGGGAATTCCCAAAACAAGGATTTTTAGAAGTTAATTAAGATAGTGTTAGAATTGAAATAGAGAAAGGATTTATCCAAACACTCGAGTAAAACTGGAAGGAGATTTGAGGGGTTGGAGCCTGAAATATAGTCACATTAACTTAGAGATTCGGAAATTTTCTTATGCTGTCTGAAAGTAAGGTGATTTGGCTTTTTAGAATTAATCAGTTTGTACACACATAGATATGAGTGCCTTCTAGTTGCCCAGATCTAAAGACCGTCTTGCTGAGAGAGCCCCCAGCCTAGTGGGTAGTGTGACCTTTCCTCTTTGACAAGGGTCTGGGAAGAGTCCTTCACACACACACACACACACACACACACACACACAAACACACACACGGGTGTGTTATTCCTTTAGCACCATCACTGTCTCATATAGCTCATTAGGTACATTATAAAGCGTGACAAAGCACATTAAGTTTTCTCACTTGGTTACTTAATTAATATTCCTTCCCTTAATTTTGCCAAAGGTATTCAGAGGTCATGACTAAGGAGAAGTAAGAAAAAGTAATGAAAGTTCTCTTTTTACCCCTCTACTCTTACTAGGGGTAAAGAATCACGTGCTCTGTTATTTATTCCATCGGTGGTGGTTTTAATATTGTGCCATAGTCCAAAAAACTGTTTTCATGAGGAATTTGAAATTCAGTCTTTACCCCAACTTTATGGGGTAGAAGGTGCAAGGGGTGATAGCATCCCAATTTTTAGAGTCAAGAAATAAGAGCTTATGAAATTAAGAAATTTCCTTTTAGAAAATGGTAAAATCAGCCTTTATCCCTTGTTTGACCGAAAAGTTTCTTAATTTTCCCACTAAGTCATGCCACATTTCTCATTGTCTATTTTTCAATGGTAAAATAAACTGACTCCACGAACCAAAATCATTCAGCATTTATGACAGTTTGCTCTGCCTTTCAATAAGAGCAGGTACACATTCTTAGGGAATGAAGGGCATTATAATAGCTGTCTCAGTTTGCATTGAAGTCAAGCCATGATGGACATTTTAACTTCAGGAACATTCTGTTGGAATGCAGGGTGAATAACCTCAGTGGGCCAGGTCATGGCAGCTACTTTCCAAGTCAGAGAAAATTGGAAGAATTTAATATTCCTGTGAAACAGATTCAAAGCCTTTTTATAGTCTTTATTCTTATATATTAAATATATCTTGATGTAAATGTATCTTTTAATAATTTCATCTGTGCCAGCTTTCCCGCAAAGTGGACAAGCTCACTTCAGACAATGTAAACCTCCTTTAAAGGGAAGTATGCCAGTTCAGCTTTCTTAATGGGACACTCTTGGCATTTTGGTCCTGATGGTTCTTTGCCACGTGGGACTATCTTGCAAGAGCAAAATGCATAGTGTCCTTGAGGCTCACCAACTAATCACCAGTAGCAGCTCTTAGTCATTAGGACAAAAAAAAAAATGTTCTGATATCTTTCTAAATGCATCCGTGTGTGTGTGTGTGTGTGTGTGTGTGTGTGTGTGTGTGTGTGTGTGTGTTTAAACTTTGATTGATCTTCAAGGTACTGGGGTATTGGACTATACATGCTCATATTTCCCTTATAGTTTAAATAATGCATACCAAATATATATTGAAATTGTCAAAACTTTGAGTTACTAGAATTTAGCCTTCAAAATATAAGACCTCAGCTTCACATATTCTAGTTTATAATTAAGTGATTTTGACTGTGACCTACTATGAGATGCATTCAACAATGGCACCTTAAAACAGACTTGAGGGGGAATCTTAGAAAGTTGTTAACATGACCTTCGAAGCCAGACTACCTGGGCTCAAATCCCAGCTCTACCACTGCCCAGCTGGCGTCCTAATTAGCACATTATTTATTGTCTCCGTGCCTGTTTCTTCATCTGCACAATAGGGTGATAATATTAATAGCACTAACTCATAGTCTTTTTTTTTATGATTAAAGGGGTCATCATACATAAAGCATTTAGGTCAGTGCCTTGCATACAGTAAGAGCTATATAAACATTTGCTATTATTAGAAACTTAAATAAAGCACATTTTCCCTAATATAGAGATAGGTAGATAGATAGATCTTTTAATTTATTTTTTGTGGGGTTATGTAATCTTGGAAAAGTAGATTTCAATTATTTAGTTTAGTCTTCTCCTTTGCATCTTTGTTATTGTCTTTCAAACAACTCTTATCAGAATTACAGCATCTGATGTTTCTAAAATGGTCATGTTAATCTCCTTACACCAATGCAATCTGTATACTGAATACAAAAATACTGGAATCACAAAGCTGCGATATCGGCTGGTGACAGCTGGTGCCATTGCTAGGGAACAAGATGCAGCGGGTGGAAGATGGGGAAAATAATGAATAGATGGGTTAAAATTTTTAACAAATAACATTACCTTGTATCAAATGATGTTTAAAGATGCTACATACCACCAGTAAGGAGGTCCTCCAATAAAAATTAATTCATGGTCTACCTGCTTTTATAATTTTAGTTGTGATAATGTCCTTCAGCTTTCAGCTTGCATTTAAAAAATTTTTTTATTGAGATATAGTTGATTTACAATGTTGTGTTAGTTTTAGGTGTACGGCAAAGTGAGCCATATATCTGTATCTTTTTGTTCCTAGATTCGTTTCCATTCTAGGTTATTACAAGATATTGAGTATAGTTTCCTGTGCTATACAGTAGGTCCTTGTTGGCTATCTATTTCATATTTAGTGGTGGTATATTTTAACCCCAAACTTCTAATTTATCACTTCCCCCCTTCCCCTTTGGTAACCGTAAGTTTTTTTTCTATGTTTGTGAGTCTGTTTCTGGTTTGTAAATAAGTTCATTTTGCATTCGGATGAGAGTGCCTGTCTCTCATAACATACAGAGCCCACTACTGTGCTTTTGAGCATCTTTATATACACAAATTTTATTAGGAAACTTATTCAGTATTAAATTCAGAGTCTGTTCCATTTGATTCTCACTCACTTATGGTGAGTGCTGTGTCTTTTTCTACCCAGTACTCAATATCCATTGATAGGAACACTAATGTCACACAAGAAGACAAATTGCACTTGAGGAAAGCATTACTGATCTACTTCTCAGAGCCTATTATGATGCCATGGCCTTAACAACATAGTACTTGATCACAGGAGGACATGAGCTCCATTGTCCCACGTCAACGGCCAATAAAAGTAGAAGCTCGATGAGTGCAGTACTTCCCAATTACATTTTTTTTTTTTTTTTTTTTTTTTTTTTTTTTTGCGGTACGCGGGCCTCTCACTGTTGTGGCCTCTCCCGTTGTGGAGCACAGGCTCCGGACGCGCAGGCTCAGCGGCCATGGCTCACGGACCTAGCCGCTCCGCAGCATGTGGGATCTTCCCGGACTGGGGCACAAACCCGTGTCCCCTGCATTGGCAGGCGGACTCTCAACCACTGCGCCACCCGGGAAGTCCCCCAGTTGCATTGTATTCTATGTGAGTTAAAGCACAGTTGTTACATATCCATCAAACTGAGTACAGAACTGGACAGAACAATTAACTATCCCTTAGACTTGGGCTTGAAAAGTTAAAGAAACATTTGTTAAGTGTTTATGCTGTGCTAAGTAATTTTTGCAACATATGAGTCTCAGAACAACTCTTCAAGACAGCTATTACTTTTTTCTTTTTTTGTTGAAGTATAGTTGATTTACAATGTTGTGATAATTACTGCTATACAACAAATTGATTCAGTTATACATATATATATACACACAATCTTTTTTTATATATATTCTTTTCCATATGGTTTATCATAGGATATTGAATATAGTTCCCTGTGCTATACACTAGGACCTTGTCTTTTATCCATTCTATATATAAAAGCTTACGTCTGCTAACCCCAACTTCCCATTCCCTCCCTCCCCCAAACCCCTCCCCATTGACAACCACCAGTCTGTTCTCTGTGTCAGTGATTCTGTTTCATAGGTTCATTTGCATCATATTTTAGATTCCACATAGGAGCACTATCATATGATGTTTGTCTTTGTCGGGTTTACTTCACCTAGTATGATCATCTCTAGGTCCGTCCATGTAGCTGCAAATGGCATTATTTCATTCTTTTTTATGGCTGAGTAATATTCCACTGTATACGTGTACCACATCTTCTTTATCCATTCCTCTGTCGATGGACATTTAGGTTATTTCCATGAAGACAACTATTACTTATACCTATTGTATAGGGAGGCTTAAATAATGTACCCACGATAATGCATGAGTCCTTTCCTGACTGTCCTGAACTCCACGTGTCTGAAGTCCTGAGCACCTCCAGGAGAATGAGGCATCTCCGAGACCTGTTTCCGTCATGCCTGCTGTGCACATGTCTATCATAGTCCTCACTGCTTACGTCCACCGGCAGCTGGTTGCTTTATTACCCCACCTCCTCCCTGAGCAGTTGATTAAACCAGGGATAGTTAGCTGACACATCAGCAAGTAAGTCCCTCCTCCAGAAGGTGCAGTTAGGGTTAGTTTGTCAGGCAGGAATGTTAAAGTTTTTAATGTATTATTTTATGCTTCAAATAATATTTTTGTGGCATGTCACATATATGATGATTATGAATTATAGAAGTAACTGGAACACAGATCTACCCAGAGCTCAACCTAATGCTATGCCCACTGTAGAGTTAACCATTTTCCCGAATGTTATGTTTCACGTTCCTTGCCATTATTAAAAACAATTACTTCCAATTATTGAGCCTGAACCAAGATGGTGGAGTAGAAGAACGTGCTCTCACTCCCTCTTTTGAGAACACCAGAATCACAACTAACTGCTGAACAGTCATTGACAGGAAGACACTGGAACTCACCAAAAAAGATACCCCACATCCAAAGACAAAGGAGAAGCCACAGTGAGACAGTAGGAGGGGCACAATCACAGTAAAATCAAATCCCATAACTGCTGGGTGGGTGGCTCACAGACTGGACAACACTTATACCACAGAAGTCCACCCATTGGAGTGAAGGTTCTGAGCCCCACGTCAGGCTTTCCAACCTGGGGTTCCAGAAACGAGGAGAAATTCCTAGAGAATCAGACTTTGAAGGACAGTGGGATTTGATTGCAGGACTCTGACAGGACTGGGGGAAACAGAGACTCCATTCTTGGAGGGCACACACAAAGTAATGTGTGCATTGGGACCCAGGGGAAAAAGCAGTGACCCCATAGGAGACTGAACCAGACCTACCTGCTAGTGTTGGAGGGTCTCCTGCAGAGGCGGTGGGTGGCTGTGTCTCACCATGGAGACTAGGACACTGGCAGCAGAAGTTCTGAGAAGTACTCCTTAGCATGAGCCCTCCCAGAGTCCACCATTAGCCCCACAAAAGAGCCCAGGTAGGCTCCAGTGTTGGGTTGCCTCAGGCCAAACAACAAACAGGGAGGGAACCCAGCCCCACCCATCAGCAGTCAAGAGGACTAAAGTTTTACTGAGTACTACTCACCAGAGCAAAAGCCAGCTCTACCCACCACCAGTCCCTCCCATCAGGAAACTTGCAGAAGCCTCTTAGAGAGCCTCATACACCAGAGGGAAGACAGTAGAAGCAAGAAGAACAATAATCCTGCAGCCAGTGGAACAAAAACCACATTCACAGAAAGATAGACAAAATGAAAAGGCAGAGGGCTATGTACCAGATGAAGGAACAAGATAAAACCCCCAGAAAAACAACTAAATGAAGTGAAGATAGGGAATCATCAGGAAAAAGAATTCAGAATAATGATAGTGAAGATGATCCAGGACTTCGGGAAAAAAATGGAGGCGAAGATCGAGAAGATGCAAGAAATGTTTAACAAAGACCTAGAAGAATTAAAGAACAAACAAACAGAGATGAACAATACAATAACTGAAAGGAAAACTACACTAGAAGGAATCAATAGCAGAATAACTGAGGCAGAAGAACGGATAACTGACCTGTAAGACAGAATGATGGAATTCACTGCTGTTGAACAGAGTAAAGAAAAAAGAATGAAAAGAAATGAAGACAGCCTAAGAGACCTCTGTGACAACATTAAACACAACAACATTTGCATTATAGGGGTCCCAGAAGGAGAAGAGAGAGAGAAATGACCCAAGAAAATATTTGAAGAGGTTATAGTCGCAAACTTCCCTAACATGGGAAAGGAAATAGCCACCCAAGTCCAGGAAGCATAGAGAGTCCCATACACGATAAACCCAAGGAGAAACATGGCGAGACACATAGTAGTCAAATTGGCAAAAATTAAAGACAAAGAAGAATTATTGAAAGCAGCAAGGGAAAAATGACAAATAACATACAAGGGAACTCCCATAAGGGTAACAGCTGATTTCACAGCAGAAACTCTACAAGCCAGAAGGGAGTGGCATGATATACTTAAAGTGATGAAACAGAAGAACCTACAACCAAGATTACTCTACCCAGCAAGGATCCCATTCAGATTCGATGGAGAAATCAAAAGCTTTACAGACAAGCAAAAGCAAAGAGATTTCAGTACCACAAAACCAGCTCTACAACAAATGCTAAAGGAACTTCTCTAAGTAGAAAACACAAGAGAAGAAAAGGACCTACAAAAACAAACCCAAAACAATTAAGAAAATGGTTATAGGAACATACATATCGATAATAACCTTAAACATGAATGGATTAAATGCTCCAACCAAAAGACACAGGCTTGCTGAATGGATACAAAAATAAGACCCATATATATGCTGTCTACAGGAGACCCACTTCAGACCTGGGGCCACATACAGACTGAAAATGAAGGGATGGAAAAAGATATTCCATGCAAATGGAAATCAAAAGAAAGCTGGAGTAGTGATACTCATATCAGATAAAATAGACTTTAAAATAAAGAATGTTCCAAGAGACAAGGAAGGACACTATATAATGATCAAGGGATCAATCCAAGAAGAAGATATAACAATTATAAATATATGTGCACACAACATAGGTGCACCTCAATACATAAGGCAACTGCTAACAGCTCTAAAAGAGGAAATCGACAGTAACAGAATAATAGTGGGGGACTTTAACACCTCACTTACACCAATGGACAGATCATCCAAAATGAAAATAAATAAGGAATCACAAGCTTTAAATGACACAATAGACCAGATAGATTTAATTGACATTTACATGACATTCCATCCAAAACAGCAGATTACACTTTCTACTCAAGTGCGCATGGAACATTCTCCAGGATAGATCACATCTTGGGTCACAAATGAAGCCTCAGTAAATTTAAGAAAATTGAAATCATATCAAGCATCTTTTCCGACCACAACGCTATGAGATTAGAAATCAGTTACAGGGAAAAAAACGTAAAAACACAAACACATGGAGGCTAAACAGTACATTACTAAATAACTAAGAGATCACTGAAGAAATCAAAGAGGAAATGAAAAAATACATAGGGACAAATGACAATGAAAACACGATGATCCAAAACCTATGGGATGCAGCAAAAGCAGTTCTAAGAGGGAAGTTTATAGCTATACAAGCCTACCTCAAGAAACAAGAAAAATCTCAAATAAACGATCTAACCTTACACCTAAAGGAACTAGAGAAAGTAGAACAAACAAAACCCAAAGTTAGCAGAAGGAAAGAAATCATAAAGATCAGAGCAGAAATAAATGAAATAGAAACAAAGAAGACAATAGCAAAGATCAATAAAAGTAAAAGCTGGTTCTTTGAGAAGATAATATTGATAAACCATTAGCCAGACTCATCAAGAAAAAGAGGAAGAGGACTCAAATCAATAAAATTAGAAATGAAAAAGAGAAGTTACAACAGACACTGAAGAAATGCAAAGCATTCTATGAGACTACTACAAGCAACTCTATACCAAAAAAATGGACAATCTGGAAGAAATGGACAAATTCTTAGAAAGGTATAACCTTCCAAGACTGAACCAGGAAGAAATATAAAATATGAACAGACCAATCACAAGTAATGAAATTGAAACTGTGATTAAAAATCTTCCAACAAACAAAAATCCAGGACCGGATGGCATAAAGGTGTATTCTATCAAACATTTAGAGAAGAGCTAACACCCATGCTTCTCAAACTCTCCCAAAAAATTGTGCAGGAACAATCCCAAGCTGATTCTATGAGGCCACCATCAATCACCCTGATACCAAAACCAGACAAAGATACTACAAAAAAAGAAAATTACAGACCAATATCACTCATGAATATAGATGCAAAAATCCTCAGAAAATACTAGCAAACAGAATCCAAGAGCACATTAAAAGGATCATACACCATGATCAAGTGGGAATTATCCCAGGGATGCAAGGATTCTTCAATATATGCAAATCAATCAATGTGATACACCATGTTAACAAATTGAAGGAGAAAAACCATATGATCACAATAGATGCAGAAAAAGCTTTTGACAAAAGTCAACATCCATTTATGATAAAAACTCTCCAGAAAGTGGGCATAGAGGGAACCTACCTCAACATAATAAAGGCCATATATGACAAACCTACAGCAACATTATTCTCAATGGTGAAAACCTGAAAGCATTTCCTCTAAGATCAGGAACAATACAAGGATGTCCACTCTCACCACTATTATTCAACATAGTTTTGGAAGTCCTAGCCATGGTAATCAGAGAAGAAAACAAAATAAAAGGACTACAAATTGGAAAGGAAGAAGTAAAACTGTCACTGCTTGCAGATGACATAATACTCTACATAGAGAATCCTAATGATCCCACCTAGAAAACGACTAGAAAACTAGTAGTTTCTAGTAGAAAACTACTGGAGCTAATCAATGAGTTTAGTAAAGTTGCAGGATACAAAATTAATGCACAGAAATCTCTTGCATTCCTATATACTGATGATGAAAAATCTGAATCAGAAATTAATGAAACACTCCCATTTACCATTGCAATAAAAAGAATACCTACGAATAAACCTACCTAGGGAGACAAAAGACCTGTATGCAGAAAACTATAAGACACTAATGAAAGAAATTAAAGATGATACCAACGGATGGAGAGATATACAATGTTCTTCAATTGGAAGAAATAATAATATGAAAATGACTATACTACCCAAAGCAATCTACAGGTTCAATGCAATCCCTGTCAAATTACAACAGCATTTTTTACAGAACTACAACAAAAAATCTTAAAATTTGTATGGAGACACAAAGGACCCCAAACAGCCAAAGCTGTCTTGAGGGAAAAAAGTGGAGCTGGAGGAAACAGAATCCCTGACTTCAGACTATACTACAAAGGTACAATAATCAAGACAATATGGTACTGGCACAAAAACAGAAATATAGATCAATGGAACAAGATAGAAAGCCCAGAGATAAACCCAAATACCTATGGTCAGCTAACGTATGACAAAGGAGGCAAGGATATACAATGGAGAAAAGACAGTCTCTTCAATAAGTGGTGCTGGGGAAACTGGACAGCTACATGTAAAACAATTAAATTAGAATACTCCCTAACACCATACACAAAAATAAACTCAAAATGGATGAGAGACCTAAATGTAAGACCGGACACTATAAAACGCTTAGAGGAAACATAGGAAGAACAGTTTGACATAAATCACAGTAAGATCTTTTTGGATCCACCTCCTAGAGTAATGGAAATAAAAACAAAAATAAACAAATGGGACCTAATGCAACTTCAAAGCTTTTGCATGGTGAAGTAAACCATAAACAAGATGAAAAGACAACCCTCAGAATGCGAGAAAATATTTGCAGACAAATCAATGGACAAAGGATTAATCTCCAAAATATTTAAGCAGCTCATGCAGCTCAATATTAAAAAAACAAACAACCCAATCCAAAAATGGGCAGAAGACCTAAATAGACATTTCTCCAAAGAAGACAGACAGATGTCCAAGAAGCATGTTAAAAGCTGCTCAACATCACTAATTATTAGAGAAATGTGAATCAAAACTACAATGAGGTAGCACCTCACACCAGTTAGAATGGGCATCATCAGAAAATCTACAAACAGAAAATGCTGGAGAGGGTATGGAGCAAAGGGAACCCTCTTGCACTGTTGGTGGGAATGTAAATTGATACAGCCACTATGGAGAACAGTATGGAGGTTCGTTAAAAAACTAAAAATAAAATTATCATGTGATCCAGCAATCCCACTACTGGGCACATACCCAGAGAAAACCATAATTCAAAAAGACACATGCACCCCAATGCTCACTGCAGCACTATTTACAATAGCCAGGTCATGGAAGCAACCTAAATGCCCATCAACAGACGAATGGCTAAAGAAGCTGTGGTACATATATACAATGGAATATTACTCGGTCATAAAAAGGAACGAAATTGGGTCATTTGTTGAGACGTGGATGGATCTAGAGACTGTCATACAGAGTGAAGTAAGTGAGAAAGAGAAAAAAAAATATTGTATATTAACGCATATATGTGGGACCTAGAAAAATGGTACAGATGAACTGGTTTGCAGGGAAGAAATAGAGACACAGATGTAGAGAATAAATGTATGGACACCAAGGGGGGAAAGTGTGGGGGGGGCTGGTGGTGGGATGAATTGGGAGATTGCGATTGACACGTATACACTAATGTGTATGAAATGGATGACTAATAGGTACCTGTGGTATAAAAAATCAAATTCAAAAAGTAAAATAAATAAAACAATGACTTCCTACTTATCTCTTCGTAGGAGTACTGGGTTCAGTCTTGCATGTGTGTAGATGTTCCATAATATTGGTTGCGTAAATAGAAAGTTGGTGTCTTTCTCCACCATTTCTTTCTTCATGTTTGTTTTTTCTCTGGATGATGTTCTACCAGCAAGAAGAGAGAATACCTCTTTTTAGTAAATTTCTCAGCAGTAAATGGCACTCTGACAGTCGTTAAAATGGTAAAGAAGCCTTTTTGTTTTTAATATCTTTATTGGAGTATAATTGCTTTACAATGGTGTGTTAGTTTCTGCTTTATAACAAAGTGAATCAGCTATACATATACATATATCCCCATATCTCCTCCCTCTTGCATCTTCCTCCCTCCCACCCTCCCTATCCCACCCCTCTAAGTGGTCACAAAGCACAGAGCTGATCTCTCTGTGCTATGCAGCTGCTTCCCACTAGCTATCTATTCTACATTTGGTGGTGTATATATGTCCATGCCACTCTCTCATTTCGGTCCCAACTTACCCTTCCCCCTCCCCATGTCCTCAAGTCCATTCTCTACGTCTGCGTCTTTATTCCTGTCATGCCCCTACGTTCTTCAGAATCTTTTTTTTTTTTTAGATTCCATATATATGTGTTAGCATATACAGAATTTGTTTTTCTCTTTCTGACTTACTTCACTCTGTATGACATACTCTAGGTCCATCCACATCACTACAAATAACTCAGTTTCGTTTCTTTTTATGGCTGAGTAATATTCCATTGTATATATGTGCCACATCTTCTTTATCCATTCATCTGTTGATGGACACGTAGGTTGCTTCCATGTCCTGGCTATTGTCAATAGAGCTGCAATGAACATTGTGGTACATGACTCTTTCTGAATTATGGTTTTCTCAGGGTATATGCCCAGGAGTGGGATTGCTGGATTATATGGTAACTCTATTTTTAGTTTTTAAGTTTTTTTTTTTTTTTTGCGGTACGCGGCCTCTCCCTGCTGTGGCCTCTCCCACTGTGGAGCACAGGCTCTGGACGCGCAGGCTCAGTGGCCACGGCTCATGGGCCCAGCTGCTCTTCGGCATGTGGGATCCTCCCGGAACTGGGCACGAACCCATGTCCCCTGCATCGGCAGGCGGACTCTCAACCACTGCATCACCAGGGAAGCCCTATTTTTAGTTTTTTAAGGAACCTCCATACTGTTCTCCATAATGGCTCTATCAATTTACATTCCCACCAACAGTGCAAGAGCGTTCCCTTTTCTCCACACCCTCTGCAGCATTTATTGTTTGTAGACTTTTTGATTATGACCATCCTGACTGGTATGAGGTGATACCTCATTGTAGTTTTGATTTGCATTTTTCTAATAATTAGTGATGTTGATCATCCTTTCATGTGTTTGTTGGCAATCTGTATATCTTCTTTGGAGAAATGTCTATTTAGGTCTTCTGCCCATTTTTAGATTGGGTTCTTTGTGCTTTTGATATTGAGCTGCATGAGCTGCTTGTACATTTTGGAGATTATTTCTTTGTCAGTTGCTTCATTTGCAAATACTTTCTCCTGAGAGTTTTTTAAAATGGTAAAGAAGGCTTTTAATTGAAGATTATCACAATATGAGTATTGCAATAGGGAAGAGAGATTGGGCTCAACTCTGAATATAAGGATGAGTGGGGATTTATGGCCAAGGAATAGAGAGATGTGGTCAGTGAGTGGAATAGCCAGTCACTTAAGCCAAGTACACATCAGCCTTGGTCCCTCCCTTTCCCTGGCCCTACCTCCAGCGCTTCTGCAAGTCCATCCTCAGCCATCTTGCTCTCTTGTCTGCAAAGCTGTGAGACCCCCTTTTCTGCTTCTGCTCTTGCTGTGTACAATGTACTTTCGTGTTGTAGCCAAAACTATCTTTTTTTGGAAACACAGTCAAATCGTGCCATTTCTAGGCTAAAACCCTAAGTGGCTTCCCCTTGCACTTAGAACAAAACCCATCCTTCTCTCCAGGGCCTGCAGTTCTCTATGTGCTGTGACCCTTGACTAACTTTGATTTCATCTCCTGCTCTTTACCTCCTTACCAGCTCATGACACTCCTTCCACCTAGAGGGCTTTTGTGCTTGCTGTTGCCTCACCCACCCGTCCCTCCGCTTGCCCCAACACTTTTTTCCAGGATCACTGCATGACTGGATCCTGTGAAACAAACATCTCCTCCACCCAGAGCCTGTTTCCAACCACTACCCTCACTGAAATAGCAGCATCTGCCCCGCACTCATCACATTCAGCCCGTGGATCTGTTCATTGTCGGTCACCCTCCTCTATAATGTGAATTCCATTGGGGCAGGAATCCTGACTTTGTTGTCGAAAAAATTATTATGATACTTGTTAAAATGGTAAAGAAGCTTTTTAATTCAAGATTATTGCAATATGAGTATTGCAATAGGGAAGAGCGATTGGGCTCAACTCTGAATGCAACAAGGATGAGTGGGAATTTATAGCAAAGGAGTAGAGCGATGCAGTCAGCGAATGGAATATTACTAAGAGCAGACATCAAGGCTGGGGGATTTTCTCTAAACTGCCTTAAGAGGATTCTTGCTAAAGGCACACCAAAGACTTATGCATCAAAGAGGGGGATGAGGGACTTGATCAGGTATCAAGGCTGGGGAATTCTTTCTAAACTGACTTAACAAGATTCTTGCTAACACTGGGCCAAGCAAGCCAAGGACAGACAGGATGGGGCCAAAGTTGAGTCCTGGCTCAAGCTTCGTTAAGGAGGGATTCTTTGTCAACTTCCTGTTCTTTTTTGTGTCTCTCAATAACACTCTCTAATACAAATAAAGTATAATATATTATATTTTAAAATCTGATATTATAATTTCAAGACAAAGGGAAATATACTATACTTTCTTATAGCCACATTGTAAAGAGTAAAAAGAAACAGGTGAAACTAATTTTAATAATATATCTTATTTAATCCCATATCCACAATGTTATCTTTTCAATACGTAATCAACAGAAAAATTATTAATGAGCTACTGTACATTCTTTTTTGTACCAAATATCGAAAACCCGATGGTATTGCACACTCACGGCACATTTCCATTCAGACTAGCCACTTCCAAGGGTGAAAAGCTACATAAGGCCCAGGGCCACCTATTGGGCAGTACAGATCTGACAGCTGTAGGGGTGACTGCACAGAGGGTATCCAGTAACTGTCTACTGAATAAATGCATGAGCGAACTAAGAATAAACCGTAATCACAAAAATAGCCGTTTTCTTTCCACAAGTGTTCAGAATATGTTGATGCCAAGTTTTACTCCAGTGGCATGTATGAATAGAGTATGTGTTGCTTGATTTGGGAAAGAATAGGTATTTTAAATAATAAAGAGAATATCACATGTCAAATATGATTTAATTTTTCACTCGTCCTTGTTCTGTAAACACCTGGAGGTAATGATGGAAGGAACATAGCTATGAATTTTATCCACAAAGTTGTTTATGCACCACAAAGGTGTTTGTTTTAACCAATGATTGAATAGATGTTTTCACCTATTAAATTTTTTTTCTTAAAGTATAAGGCTACAGTTTTCTCATATTCTTTGCAACAAGATTATTTTAAATATTTCGTTTACTTTTGTTGCTTTAAATTCATCCTCAGCTTCTACATCGAGTAGCTACAAGTGATGGCATTTGGCATTGTTTATTCACCACAAAATGTCAGAACAGTAAGAGCTGGATGCCTCAGCTAGGAACAGTAAGATGCTTGGATTTACTGTGCATTCTGTGGCTTCAGAATATTTCTTTTTTCCATTATTCTTCCCTCACCCAATGTGTTAAATTAAGGCTGAGAAAAGATATTTATTCCTATTTACCATACAGTTGGGACGTGTCTATCTAATTTTCTTTCTGTTTACACTGTGAATACATTCAACGGTAGCACTGATCTCCTCCAGTGAAATCTATTGTGGTGTTCCTGACAGCTGTCATTTCTGAATCAGATCAACCAAATACCTACTAAAACACCCAAGAGTTCAGAAGACTCATGAATATATTTATCTGATATGCTGTCTATGTTGTATATAGTTTTATTTGATAGCTTTATAAATCCAGGTAAAAAAAAGAAATAGGAGTTAGAAAACTAAACCAGACTTTAAAACAGGAGAGAGATTGCATTTTAGCTCCAGCTTTGTGAGGGATGGGAAAAGAATACATCCTTCATCCCTTCCCCTCCCCACAATTAGATTTCTCGATAGAGATGAAAAAATGTTTTTGATTTAAATCTTGAATTTTGGGGGCAAGCTTTATAAAGGCCAAATCAATGCTAAATCAGAGGTATTTACAACATCCACAAATTTAAGCCCAAGTGGATACTTAGAAGCTCACATAGACCTAAATGATGTTCTCCCAGATGGTGAATTAATGTAATTTTAGCAGGAAGCAAAGTTGCACAAATATGCAGTATTGCGGCCTCACACTGATTTAATGTATCTGTACCCACCACAGCGCAGATGTGGTATATCATTTTAGAGCCAGTTTTTCTATACTACACACTGAAGATGAGATTTGGGAGTTCAGTAAATTGTGATTTATTTTGCGACTAATGACTTGTTCAAAATTGCAGCTTTCTGTGAACTGTATATAGAAATCACATTGGCTGTGTTCTTTGCACAGGGTTTGAAAGGTGACATGGGTCCGCATGGTCCACCTGGCCCAAAAGGAGAAAAGGTACCGTATTCTCCCAGGAAAGTGCCAATCTTTTCTTAAGAAAACCCCAAGAACCTATGAAGTGACTTTTCATTGATACTGTTTAACTGCCAAATGTTAATTTTGTTAAAATTAACCAAAGGCTGTTATGTTAAAAGCATCTGAACAAGAAGAAAAGCCTTTTGGTTCATTTAATTAGTTTGAGGAGATTAAATGCACAATTGCTAGTCGACATTAATTTGTGTTTATAAGATTTCCCTTTTCTCTCCCTTGCTTAACAGTATTAAGTATTGCATCACCAAATTATAAGCCATGTCCTGTACTGGGGACCTTTGCCAATAGCACTGAACTGCTACCACAATGGTGAAGCAGGCGACCTTTGGGGGGAAGGAGGCTAACTGTGCATCTCAGTCTTAATCTAAATGCCCCATTTCCTAACACCTTTTCTCATATGTCATTTTATAGTGGCCTATTGGCAGGGACCTTGAAAAAGAGAATTATGAGATAGTAAAAAGCAAAAGTTGTTTTGAGTAAGGTACTTGGATGATACTAGTTTGATGACAATTGTACGTGTAGACGTTTTGCACTGTATTTTGTTCTCCATTCTCAGCACATTTAGAAATCTTTGTCTATCTTCAATATTTATCTCTACATTAAAATTGACTTTGCAAATTGGTCCCCAATGACTGATTTAAGCTACATCAATGTTCTTTAACAGCTGTCGGTTATTTTTATTCAGTTGTTTCCAAAATAATGATTACACAAGGCTAAGTCCTCACTTTTGAGGTGATTATGTTAGATGAAAAAAGAGGACGTCATAGAGATACTCCCAACACGAGAATACAGTGTGCCAGTGCCCCATGCCACATGGTGTTGGTTCCACAATGTCCATTTGAAGGGGGATTATGGCAGTGATGCTTGACTTTTTTTAAGCAATGACTTTATTCAATTCACCAATGGTACTCTGGGATTCAATTTATTTGTCTGCAAAATGAGGGGTTTTGATGAGATGGAGGGTCCCTAAGAGTCTGTCAAATTTAACATTCTATGAGATGGAGGGTCTCTAAGAGTCCGTCAAATTTAACATTCTAAGACTTGCCTTTTAAAAAAACTTAATTTCTTTTATTGAGGTGTAGTTAATTTACAATATTATATTAGTTTCAGTTGTACAGCATAGTGATTCAAAATTTTTATAGATTATACTCCATTTAAAGTTATTGTAAAAATATTGGCTATATTCCCTGTGCTGAACAGTATATCCTCGTAGCTTATTTATTTCATGCTTAGTAGTTTGTACTTCTTAATCATTTACCCCTATCTTGCCTTTCCCAGTGATGCTTGATCTTAATGACTAAGAGTTCTCATGAAATAAATAAGGATGCTGATACAATAAAGCATATAGGTGACATATTTATAAATTGGAAAATGATAAACTTTTAGATTAACTATATTTTTTTAGATTTTGAATAGTTTGTCAGTATATCCATCTGGTAATTTGTATTCACATAGGTCAGCAAAGCAACATTAGTATTTAAAAATACATGAATGTAGGCAAAACCTCATACAGTTGTTGGCAAGTGCAAGGTCAGTTCAGCAAAGCTTTAAAAGAGGCAGTGGGACTGCTTCTTGCAGCTGGAAGGCATGAAGTGGGGAGACCCACTTATTATTTCTTCTGATCCCCATGCTAACTTTGTCAGAAATATAATCTGTCGTTGTGACAATTCCCAGCTGCTCCATTGGCAAGTAACCATATTTGAAGAGATATTCTTTCTAATTTTGGATTAGTAGACAAAAGAATGGAAACTAGATTATTTTAGCTTTTCAAAACAAGTTCTGCCACTGCAGAAAGCATGGGGATGCACAAGGCGATATTTATATCATGAGAGCTAAAAGCACATGATCAATTTTTCATTGTGCAGAGACCTTTATCAAGATAAAATTCTACTTTTCTTTTCTTCCAGATTTATCTAGATATTGCTTTGATCCATTCAGAAAATTTATAAATAACATGAGCAAAAAGGGACTATTGGTAATTGCAGCTTTTCTTTCATCTATTTTAGGGAGATCTGGGACCTCCAGGACCGCCAGCCTTAACTGTAAGTATTCTTGAAGTCAAAATTCAAAACAAATACGTTAAACCTGTTTATTATTCACATTACATCATGATTAAACCAGAACTTAAGCCACTGGATATTTTGAGAACTGAAAGTGACTTGAGTAGATCTAGGCAGACCTCCAGATTTTAAAGATGGGACATCTGCCCACAACACTGAAGGGCTTAACCCGAGGTCATGCAGGTAGTTCTAGAAAAGCCTGGAAGCAGTACCTAACCTAAGCAATTTCCTCCACCCTCCATGTGGTTCATAATTTTGCCCCTTAAAAGTTTGATTATACATCCTTAACATGACATTTAAAGTTAATGGAAGCAGAGACAGTTCTATTTACTCTAAAAACTGTAAAAGAACAAAATAAACTATAATCACCCAATGTATAAATATAGCTACCTATTTAAACTGTTACATTCTCCCAAACCTGTTCAAGACTGTTGTTTTTTTCTATGTGAGTTGCTTCTAAGATTTGCACATGATAAAATGTCAGTATTTCAGAAACAGAGTTTTGAGAAAAGTTTATAAAGTGCGCATAATGGGATTGTTCTCAATTAAATGGTTCATCGTTTATTAAACATTTAATCATAAGTATGTAATGATTTTATATTTGGATACAATTTGCTGTTACTGATTTTCTTCGTCGTCCATTAGGGTTTCTCATTTAACTTAAAGATTTGGTCTGAGAATGACACTAAGCCTAATGGAAAAGAAGAAAAGCTTTTAAATAAGATCATGTGTAGCCTGAGGTCTCTTGAATTTTATGTTGCTATCATCTAATGACATAAATTAAGAATTTAAATCATCAGTTTTCCGAGACCTGTCGTGATCATAGAAGGTGAGGTATAAAGAAGTCTAGCATCTGGATGGGGGTCTTCCAGCAGAGCAGCATAGGACTCGCAAAGGCTGTGTGACTTTGATAACATTCCTATTTATCTTTGTACTTGAAAATGTCATTATGAACACTATGTTAATAATGTCTTACACAGATAATCTTTGCAATGCTCACTTGAAGGGCAAATATCTCTTCATGAGTGGAAAATCTAAGGAACCAAACAAATGACTTTCTTAGGACTATCCAAGTTCAATTCACACTGGAATTCTCTGCTTGAAGCTTTGATTTTCAAGACAGAAATAAAAACTATTTATTTGAGAGGAAACTTTAAATGCATATTATTCAATTTTTATAATTTGTGGAGTTTATTTCTTACATTATTTGACAGTGATTTCGAGTTAAGCCTGCTCATTTTATTTAAATCACATGCTTGCTTTTCTTCAACTGAGTTATGTGCTCAATCATTCCACGTAGTTATCTGATTACCTAGTTGTTTTCAACTTGTGTTTGAAGACCAAAATGCAATCTCTATCTGTATCATTTCACCCGATAAGCAAATTTGACCCCTCAGCCAGAATATTATATTGGACTCTATCTATCTTGTGGATTTTTAGTGACAGCTGACATCTTTCTGCCAGGTAGCACCTTGTAGATGTCTCTTTGCCCTATTCAGCTGGCAGACACCAAAGGAGTACAAGCTGATCTTTACACTTATCTAAAGATATGAGAGAGACGCTAAAGTAGGAGGTCAAGATGGCAGATTAGGAGGACGTGGAGCTCACCTCCCCCCACAAACACATCAAAAATACATCTGCAGGTGGAACAATTCTCACAGAAAACCAATTGAAAGCTAGCAGAAGATCTCTTACACAGCCAAAGCTGGAAGAAAGATTCCCGCATAACTGGGTAGGACAAAATAAAAAAGGCATTGGGACAAGACTGGTGCCCCTGGGAGGGAGCTGTGAAAGAGGAAAGGCCTGCATGGGCAGCCCCTCGCCCTTGGAAACCCTTCACTAGCTGGGAGGTCCATCGGGACAGATAGAGGAGCCGGAGTGGGCCTGGACTCTGCCCACGAGGAGTCTGTGTGTGCTGGCTTGTTAGCAGTCAGGGCACAGAGAGACTGGTAGTGATGGCTGCCACCTTACCCACCTCCCAGCCTGGAACGCACTTTGGGTGGAGCTGCTAGTACACAGAGGAGGTAGGAGCTGAAACTTGGGCTTTTGTGGACGAACCCTCGGAGAGGACTCGGTCTAGCTGTGTGAAGACAGCCCCCAGGGCCTAGAGTGTAGTCCAGGCCTAACCCCAGAGCCTGTTGTTAGTGCACATATGGCAGAGTGTGAGCCCACCATAGGGACCTCCCACAATTAGCCTGCCCACGTGGGGCACTGCTCCATTGGCGGGCTTTGTGCGTGCACGCAATATGGGACAGGGGCTGACACCTGAGCTCATAATCAGCACTCCCACAGTGGGGGCAGGTGGGAGGTGGGCCCTGCAGCAGCAGACTTCATTGGTGTGCACACCAGTGGGGGGCACTGTCCACAGAATGGCACATCTCCAGCGGATAGGCCCTGGCGAGAAGTGTGCAGAGGTTCCTTTCCCAGCAGGAGTGCTTCAGTTCCACCCACCTCACACAAAACTTGGAGCTGGAATCTTGGGGGAAAGGCTCTGGGAGAGCCCTACCACAGAGGAGGCCTAGGTCTCAGGTGGCAGCACACCACTTCAATTCCTGCAGCTACAATGCCCTGATCCCCAGGGTCAGCCTTACACTAGGTCTGGGACAAACACAACAGAGAAAGGGCTGTGACCTTGGGCTGCTTCTGAGCAGAACTGTGGACTCCTGAATAGGTGGTGCATAGGTTCACTGTGACCACATGGGCTTCTCTTGCTTCAGCACTCACCTCCTTGGGACAGAGCACACACTTAAGGTCAACAGAGCCTTATCAAACCCAACCTTCACGGCTTCTACTGAAACAACTGGGGAGCAGACCCCACCTCCAACAGGGTTGTGACAGCCACGGAGCAAAGAGGAGGCCCCACCCAACGTGCAGGGCAGGAATTGGATACCACGACACCAGTCATACCCTCTATCAAGGGGATAACAGCCAACACACTCTGAGGAGAGATGTGGCAGGGATCCGTTATGAAAACAGCTCTCACAGCAAAAATATTAGACTTACATAGTCTACAAAGGGATGCTTTGACATAAAAACAGCCCTCCAAGACCACAGTAGATAACTGTTTCTCCTAACTTCATAGAGTCAGAGAAATATAAGTAAAATGAAGAAACAGAGGAACTACTCTCAATAAAAAGAACAAGTGAAATCCCCTAAAAAACAATTAATGAAACATACCTCTTCAGTCTACTAGACCTCTGAGTTCAAAAAGGAGGTAATTAAAATGCTAAAGGAATTAAGAAAGATTTTCAATAGAAATGCAGATCACTGTAACAAGGAACTAAAAACTATAAAGAAGAAACAATCAAAATTAGACAACTCAATTGCTGAGATAAAAAATGAGCTAAAAGCAGACTGAATAATGCAGAAGAACAAATTAGTTATTTGGAAGATAGAATAATGGAAATCACCCAATCAGAACAGCAGACAGAAAGACAAATGAAAAAACAAACGAGGGCTTCCCTGGTGGTGCAGTGCTTAAGAATCCACCTGCCAATGCAGGGGACATGGGCTCAAGCCCTGGTCCGGGAAGATCCCACATGCCACGGAGCAACTAAGCCCCTGTGCCACAACTACTGAGCCTGTGCTCTAGAGCCCGCAAGGCACAACTACTGAGCCCATGTGCCACAACTACTGAAGCCCGCACTCCTAGAGCCCGTGCTCCACAACAAGAGAAGCCACTGCAATGAGAAGCCTGCACACCACAATGAAGAGTAGCCCCCGCATGCCACAACTAGAGGAAGCCCACGCACAGCAATGAATACCCAACGCAGCCAAAAATAAATAAATAAAATAAATAAATTTTTAAAAAATGAAAGAAGCATATGAGATCTATGGTATTATATAAAGTGTGCTAACCTACACATAATAAGAGTTCCAGAAGGAAAAAAAAAAAGAGAAAGGGATCAAAAATGTATTTGAAGAAATTATGGCTGAACACTTCCCAAACCTAAATAAAGAAAGAGATATTCAGGTACAGGGAGCACAGAGGGTTCTGAACAAGATGAACCCAAACAGACCCACATCAAGACATATCATAATTAAAATGGCAAAAGTTAAAGAGAGGATTCTAAAGTCAGCAAGAGAAAAACAAAGAGTCAGTTACAAGGGAACCCTCATAGGCTGATTTCTCTACAGAAACTTTGCAGGCCAGAAGGGAGTGTCAATATATATTCAAAGTCCTGAAAGGGGAAAACCTGCAACCTAGGATACTCTACTCAGCAATATTATCATTTAAAAAAGAAGGAGAAACAAATAATTTCTCTGACAGAAACTGAAAGAATACAGCAATACTAAAGCTAACCTAAAAGAAATGTTTAAAGATCTTCTCTAAATAGAAAAGAAGCAAGAATCTATAGGAAAGGCAAAAACACAATAGGAAAGGCCAATATATAAAATGATTAAACATCACTTAAATAAGCCAGTGCAAAGATTAAAAAACAATTAAAAATGTTGTTAAAGCAATTATAACTACAATTAACAGCAAAAAGATAAATATGAAGACATAAAATAGGACATCAAAATCACAAAATGCAGAAGAGTAAAAAATATACATATATTGTTTAGAATGTGTCTGAACTTACATGACTATCAGTCTAAAGCAAGTAGATATAGTTCTGGGTTAACATACTTGAAAATCAGAGTAACCACAAATCAAAAACATACAACAGATTCACAAAAACCAAAAAGAAAGGAACTCAAGCATAATACAAAAGAAAACCGTCAAACCACAAAAGGAAAACCAAAAAGAAAGGAACAAAGAAGAACTACAAAATCAACTGGAAAATAAGGTTTAAAATGGTAATAAATACATCTTATCAATAATTACTTTAAATGTCAATGGACTAAATGCTCCAATTAAAAGACATTGAGTGGAAGATTGGATAAAAAACACAAGAATCTGTAATATGCTGCTACAAAAGCCTCACTTTAGGGTGAAAGACACACATAGATTGAAAGCAAGGGGGTGGAAAAAGATATTTCATGCAAATGAAAACAACAAAAAAGCAGGGGTAGCAATACTCATATCAGACAAAATAGACTTTAAAACAAAGTCTATAACAAAGGACAAAGAATGGCTTTAGATATTGTTAAGGGGGTCAATACAAGAAGAAGATATTATACTCATTAACATATATGCACCCAATATAGGAACATCTAAATGTATAAAACAAATACTAACAGACATAAAAGGAGAAATTGACAGGAATACAATAATAGTGGCATACTTTAACACCACACTGACATCAATGGACCAATCTTCCATACAGGAAATCAGTAAGGCAACAGAGATCCTAAATGACACAATAGAACAGTTGGACTTAATTGAGATCTACAGGAAACTACATCCAAAAATCCCAGAATACACTTCTTTTCAAATGTGCATGGAACATTCTCTAGGATAGACCACATACTAAGACACAAAACAAGCATCAAGACATTTAAGAGGATAGAAGTTATTTCAAGCATCTTTTCTCACCACAATGGTAAGAAACTAGAAATCAACCACAGAAAGAAAAACAGGAAAATAAACCATTACATGGCGACTAATCAATCATGCTATTAAAAAACCAGTGGGTCAATGACAAAATCAGAAAATACTTTGAGACAAACAACAATGAAAACATAGCCTTACAAAAATCTATGGGATGGGGACAAATGTATATATATACAACTGATTCACTTTGTTATAAAGCAGAAACTAACACCATTGTAAAGCAATTATACTACAATAAAGATGTTAAAAAAAAATCTATGGGATGCAGCAAAGGCAGTTCTAATAGGGAAGTTCATAGTAATACAGGCCCTCTTCAAGAAACAAGAAAAATATCAACAACCTAACCTATCACCTAAAAGAATTAGAAAAAGAAGAACAAACAAAACCCAAAATCAGCAGAAGGAAGGAAATAATAAAGATCAGAGGGGAAATAAATAAAATTGAGATAAAAAACAATAAAAAAATCAATAAAACTAAGAGCTGGTTTTTTGAAAGGATAAATAAAATTGACAAACCTCTAGCCAGGTTCACCAAGAAGGAAAGAGAGAGGACTCAAGTAAACAAAATGAGAAATGAAAGAGGAGAGATAACTACCAATACCACAGAAATACAAAACATCATGAGAAAATACTATGAACAGTTATATACCAACAGATTGGACAACCTGGAAGAAATGAACAAGTTTCTAGAAACATATAGTCTGCCAAAACTGAGTCAAGAAGAAACAGATCATTTGAACAGACTGATTACTAGAATTGAAATAGAATCTGTAATTAAAAAAAAAAAAAAAAACTCCCTGTAAACAGAAGCCCAGGACCAGATGGCTCACTGGAGAATTCTACCAAATATACAAATAAGAATTTATATCTATCCTTCATAAACTATTCCAAAAGAATGAAATGAGGGACCACTCCCACACTCATTATATGAAGCCATTATCACCCTGAAACCAAAATTAGAGAAAGACACTGCAAAAAAAGAAAATTATAGAGGAATATCCTTGATGAATATAGATGCAAAAATCCTCAACAGAATATTAGCAAACTGAATCTAACAGTACATGAAAAGGATCATACACCATGATCAAGTTGGATTCATTCCAGGGTCACAAGGATGGTTCAATATACTCAAATCAACCAGTGCATTACAACACATCAACAAAAGAGAAGACAAAAACCACATGATCATCTCAATAGACACAGAAAAAACATTTGATAAAATTCAACGTTCATTCATGATAAAAACTCTCACCAAAGTGGGTATAGAGGGCACATATCTCAACATAATAAGAGCCATTTATGACAAACCCATAGCCAACTTATAATTTATTGGTGAAAAGCTGAAACCCTTACTGTTAATTTCTGGAACAAGCAAAGATGCCCACTCTTACTACTTCTATTCAACATAGAATTAGAAGACTTAGCCACAGCAGTCAGACAAGAAAAAGAAATAAAGGTATCCAAGTTGGAAGGGAAGAGATTAACTTGTCACTATATGCAGATGACATGATACTCTATATAGAAAACCCTAAAGACTTCACACAAAAACTATTAGAATTAATAAAAGAATTCAGCAAGGTTGCAGGATACAAGATTAATATATAGAAATATATTGCATTTCTTTATGCTAACAATGAAATACCAGAAAGAGAAAGTAAAAAACCTCCGAAAATCCCATTTAAAATCACATCAAAAAAAATAATAAAATATTTAGATATAAACCTAACTAAGGAGGTGAAAGACCTATACAGTGAAAGCTATAAGACATTGATAAAGGAAATTGAAGATGATTCAAAGAAATGGAAAGATATCAATTTCTCTTGGATTGAAAGAATTAGTATTGTTAAGATGGCCATACTACCCAAAGAAATATACGAATTTAATGCAATCTCTATCAAATTACCCATGACATTTTTCACAGAACTAAAACAAATAATCCTAAAATTTATATGGAGCCACAAAAGACCCAGAATTGCCAAAGCAATCCTGAGGAAAAATAATAAAACTGGAGGCATAAGCCTCCCAGACTTCAGATAATACTACAAAACTTCAGTAATCAAAACATCGTGGTATTGGCACAAAAGCAGACATATAGGCAAATGGAACAGAATAAAGAACCCAGAAATAAAACCACACACCTACAGTCAATCTACAACAAAGGAGGCAAGAATATACAATGGAGAAAAGACAGTCTGAAACTAAAATCAATAAAAATAGAAAAGCTGGAAAATTAAAAATATATGTGGAAATTAAGCAACACACTCCTGAACAGCCAATGGGTCAAAAATTAAAAGGGAAATATAAAAATACCTTAAAACAAAGAAAATGGAAACAAAACATACCAAAACTTATGGGATGCAGCAAAGGCAATTCTAAGAGAGATGTTTATAGCTATAAATGCCTACATTAAGAAAAAAAGAAAGATCTCAGGTAAACAACCTAACTTTACACCTAAATGTACTAGGGAAGGAAGAACAAACAAAGTCCAAAGTTAGCAGAATCAAAAAAATAACAATGATCAGAGCAGGGATAAATGAAATGGAGACCAGAAAAACAATAGAAAAGATCAATTAAACTAAGAGCTGGTTTTTGACAAACTTTTAGCTAGACTAACTAAGATAAAAGACTAAATAAAGTCAGAAATAAAAGATGAGACATTACAAATAATACAATAGATATACAAAGGATCATGAGAGTACTATGAATAATTATACACCAACAAATCAGACAGCCTAGAAGAAATGGATAAATTCCTACCAAGACTGAATCATGAAGAAATAGAAAATTTGAATGGACTAATAATGAGTGAAAAAATTGTATCAGTAATAAAAAAACCTCTCAATAAAGAAAAGTCCAGGACCAGATATTTCACTGGTGAATTATACCAGACATTTAAAGAATTAATGCCACTCCTTCTCAAACTGTTCCAAAAAATTTAAGAGGAAACACTTCCAAGCTCATAACATGAAGCAAGCATTACCCTGATACCAAAGCCAGATACGGACACTATAAGAAAACTCCAGACCAATATCCCAGATGATTATAAATGCAAATATTTTCAAAACCATACTAGCAAATCGAATTCAACATCATATTAAAAGGATTATACACTGTGATTCCCTGAAATGCAAGGATGTTTCAACATACAAAAATCAAATAGTATGATATACCACATTAATAAAATGAAAGATGAAAATCATATGATCATCTCAATAGATACAGGAAAAGCATTTGATACAATTCAACAACCTTTCATGATAAAAACTCTCAACAAATTGGCTGTAGAAGGAACATACCTCAACATAATAAAGGGCATGTATGACAAGCCCAGAGCAAACATAATACTCAACAGTGGAAGGTTGAAAGCTTTTCCTCTAAGATCAGGAACAAGACAAGTGTGCCCACTCTTCCAACTCTTATTCAACATAGTACTGGAAGTCTTAGCCAGAGAAATTAGGGAAGAAAAAAGAAATAAAATGCATTCAAATCAGAAAGGAAAAAGTAAAATTGTCTTTATTTGCAGATGTCAAGATCTTACATATAGAAAATTTTAAAGACTCCATCAAAAAACTGTTAGGAATAATCAACAAATTCATTAAAGCTGCAGGATACAAAATCAACACACAGAAATCAGTTTCATTTCTATACACTAACAAAATATCTGAAAAAGAAATCAATCCTGTTCACAATAGCATCAACAACAATAACATTTTAGGAATAAATTTAACCAAGGAAGGAAGAAGATATGTGCAGTGAAAACTACAAGACTTTGGTGAAAGACATGGAAGAAAACACAAACAAATAGAAATATATGCTGTGTTCATGGATTGGAAGAAATAATATTGTTAAAATGTTCATACTACCCAAAGCCATCTATAGATTCAGTGCAATCCCTATCAA
Organism: Phocoena sinus; assembly: GCF_008692025.1. NCBI lineage: Eukaryota > Metazoa > Chordata > Mammalia > Artiodactyla > Phocoenidae > Phocoena > Phocoena sinus. The sequence continues at coordinate 83,653,997 of NC_045774.1, read as the reverse complement.
AATTTTAATGGTACTTTTTATAGAAATAGAAAAAAAATCCTAACCTTCTTATGAAATCATAAAAGACTGTAAAGAGCCAAAGCAATCCTGATAAGGAAGAACAAAGCTAGAGTCATCACACTTCTTGACCTCTAACTATATTACAAAGCTGCATTAAAACAGTATGGTACTGTCACAAAAATAGACACATACACCACTGGAACATAACTGGGAGCCCAGAAATAAATCCATGCATATACAGTCAACTAATATTTGACGAGGGAGCCAACAACACTCATTGGAGAAAATACAGTCTCTTCAATAAATTGTTTGGGGGAAAACTGGATAATCACATACCAAAGACTGAATTGGACCCCTATCTTACACCACTCACAAAAATTAACTTGAAATGATTTAAAGACTTAAATGTAAGAGCTGAAACTATAAAACTCCTAGAAGAAAACATAAGGAAAATTTACTTGACATTGGTCTTGGCAATGAATTTTTGGCTATGACTCCATAAGTACAGCAACAAAAGCAAAAATAAAAATGTGGGACTACATCAAACTCAGAAGTTTCTGTACAGCAAAAGAAACAGTCAACAAAATGAAAAGGCAACTATGGTATGGGAGAAATATATACAACCGTATATCTGACAAAGGGTTAATATACAAAATATATTAGGAACTCATTTAACTCAACAGCAAAAAGCCCAAATTAACCACATTTTAAAATGAGCAAAGGACCTGAATAGATATTTTCCCAAAGAAGACATTCATTTGGCCAACAGGTACATGAAAAGATGTTCAACATTGCCAGTCATCAGGGAAATGCAAATCAAAACCACAATGAGGTATCACCTCGCCCCTGTCAGTAGGACTGTTATCAAAATGACAAGAGATAACAAGTGTTGGCAAGGATGTGGAGAAAAGGGAGCCCTGTGCCCTGTTGGTGGGAATGTAAACTGGTGCAGCCTCTATGGAAAACAGTATGGAGGATCCTTAAAAAAATTAAAAATAAGACTACCATATGATTTAGCAATCCGAATTCTGAGTATATATTCCAAAGAAATGCAGTCAGTACAGTTGACCCTTGAACAACCCAGGTTTGAATTGCATGAATTCCCATTTATATGTGAATTTACTATATGAGCCATCGTTGGTAGAATCCAAGGATATGGAACCATGGATACTGAGGGCCGGCTGTAAAGTTATACACTGATATTTGACTGCACTCCTAACCCCTGTGTTGTTAAAGGGTCAACTGTATTTCAAAGGAATATCTGCATTTCCATGCTCATTGCAGCACTATTCACAAATAGCCAGGACATGGAAACAACCTAACAAGTGTCCATCAAGGGATGAATGGATAAAGAACATGGAGATACACACACACACACACACACACACACACACACACACACACACAAAGTTATTCAGCCATAAAAAGAAAGAAATCCTGTCACTTGTGACAGTATGGATGGTCCTTCAGGTCATTATGCTAAATGAAATAAGTCAGAAGGACAAATACTATATGTTCCCACTTGTATGCAGAAGATTAAAAAGCTGAATTCATAGAAACAGATAGTAGAATAGTGGTTGGGAGGGGTGGAGGGTGGGGAAAATAGGGAAATGTTGGTCAAAATGTACAAACTTCTAGTTTTATGATGAATAAGTTCTGGAGATCTAATATACAGCATGGTGACTCTAGTTAACAATGCTGTATTATATACCTGAAAGTGGGTAAAAGACTAGATCTTAAATGTTATCACCAGACGTGCAAAAGAAGGGTGTCTATGTGAGATGATGGAGCTATTAACTAACCTTATTGTGTTAATCATTTCACTATAGATACGCATCTCAAATCATGACGTTGTGCACCTTAAACTTACACAGTGTGATATGTCAATTGTTCCCCAGTAAATCCGGGGGGAAAAGTGAGTTACTGATGAATTTGAAATGTCTCTTCTGTTGGTATTTATAACTTACAGAGAATATATTTATTTATGTGAGTTAAAACCAACACCGAATAAGGAAAACTTATTATAATAACATCCAAACTTGTTTGATCAAAATACAGTTTATTCTAAGAGCATAATGCAAATTTATGTTAAAAATAGATTCTGATAAATTATTCTGAAATCACCAAGATTTTGACCTAATAATCCTCTATTAAAGGTAGGTATTTTATGGTTTATTCACATTATTTGAATTACGACATTTTACCTTAGCTTTTTCTTTACATTTAAATATTAGATATAAACCCTTACATTTAAATATGCAGGTATAATAAGTACATTTTCTTTATTCTTCATCATTTGTTAAAATCTTAATTTTGTGTAAATGTAGTACGTCTTTATATATAACTTTTAAAAATTGTTGTGTATGTTTTATATTCTTACAATTACCAACTTCTCCTCCACTAGATAATATACTACTGGTTTTTCAGTAAAGTTTTGCTGAAGCTCCAGAAGCAAGGCAGTGACTGTAACTGAAATGAGGCAGTCGGCTGACACCTCTGTCTCCTTCCTTCTTGTCTCTTCTGGGCTTTGCACCTCGTGTCAGAAGCGACAGGTGAAGGAAGGTGTAGCAGTGCTACTTCAATGTATCCACTTGTTTTAGTTCCCAGGAAAATGCCTGTGTGGCTCTGGCCATGTCCCTTTGGGGAGTCATTAAATTCTCACCCAGGTGGCACCAAATGTTTACACAGAAGCCAAAGGTTAAGTCAATCAACAGCAGAAGTGTCTTAGGCATGCTCACTAAATGATACTTTAAATGCAGTCCTGGGGCCCAGATAAATCCAGCTTATGTGAGTTATAGGCTCAGGGGTGGGGGTGGGCACAGACTTCACCCTATAAAAACTACCTTAAATACCAAAAGTAACTGAGAGACAATCTCAGCTGGTCATTTATAGATCAAATGACACAAATTAACAGATGGCCCTAATGCACAAGAGATCATATAGTATTCACCTAAGGAATAAGGCTATTTTCTAAATTAGTGTGTACAAGATACAAAATCAGTTCAGCAGATGACCTGGTCCCTTCCCTAGCTTCTCCTTCCCTTTTACCTACTTTTACTTATTCGAATGCTAATTATGTATCAGATACTAGATATCTGGGGACACAGAAATACTCATTGTCACTGCCTTCTTGGGACCTATTTGGTTTAAGAAAAAGCAACCAGATGGTTAAAGCTGATCATTTTATAAACTGATCGTTTGCAATTAATATACAAATAGTGTAAAAGTATTGGTACACAACAGAACAGTAGTTCTGTTGGCCCTATACAAAAACATTATTTCAGAGAAAATCATTTTTTTACTAGAATTTTCATGCTGTAATTTAAAGTTATTTACTTTGAATACATTTAAATCACAGCCTCAACTACTAAATGATGTTTTCTTATTAAAATTGCTAAGGAACTATAACTATTTCTTTTTAGGTGAATGAAGTAGAAAAATTCTTGTTGAATGCCCATAGAACATAATTTCTCTTTCTGTTCATATCAGAATAAATACATGTTCTATAGAATTTATGAATTATACATATTTATATTTACCTATTAAAATATGTACTATAGCATAGTAAGTGACAGGCAATTCAATTTAAGATTATTTTGAATTCCTTACATTTCAAAATCTGTTATTTATATAGTCTTTCTATGGATTGCCTGAATTTGAATTAATAATATTAATCTAGTAAAGTTACATAATTCATAGTTAATTCTTGTTAACTTTCTGAAACTGGTGATCCAGGCCAATATTGGGATTGTTAGGGTACTAGTGGATCAGTAGAAAGAAGGCAGTTGAAATATTTTTTTTAAATTAATGCTTTTTTAAATTTGTGGGCAAAAGGCTTACATAAATAAATTAGTTGATTAAAATAGAGGGTGTTTCTATACTATAAATCTATTTTTATTGACTCTGTGCAGAAATGTAGGGGAGTTGATGCTTAAGGCCCTATGAAGATTTATGTTTAGCCTCAAAGAAGATTTATGTTTTGGAAAAACCTACCATCAGCTCATTTGACAAGGAGGTGATTTATGTATTTTTCATTAGATGAATGGTTTGAGAATAACTCCTTCTGCCCTTCTGTTTATAGTTTGCTTCTGTTTCAAAACACATTTCAAATTGTTTTCACCAAAATTCTAAATTATGCATTTTAAAACTCAACAGTAAAACTTTCTTTCCTAAAAGTGCTATACACTGGCAATTTAGGACTGTTATGAAAGAGCTATTTTATTTCAAGTTGAGATGCTCAGCAACCTAGAAAAATACCTTAAAATGTATCTCAAATGCCATTAGAAAATTATAAAATGGATAAGACTTTTGAAAAATTATATGCAGAAAAACATGTACTTAAGTCATAAATCTACACAGAAATTAGTTTAATTCAATTCTACTCTGTTTAAACATTTAAAAAAATTTAGTAGAAACCTTACATTGATCTATAAGGTGGTATTTTAAAATGATTGTTCTCTAAAAGTATTTGAATTATATTCATTACAATTAGCCATTCCATTGGTTTTAGCTAATAAAAAATCCATGCATTATACCTTAAGAGTTGTGTAGATCCTGGATCCAGACAGTGGCTTTGAACCTCACCATGTTACTTGAATTTTCTGTGCCCTAGTTTCATCCTCTAAAAATGAGATAATATTTCTTGTTGCACAGTGTTGTAGTGATGATTAGATTAAATGGTACATGTAAAATCTTGTGAATAATGACTGGCTCTTAGTAAGTACTGTTTAACTTTTAGCAGGTATTCTTATCACTATTATATTACTATTCAGTGACAAAAATATCAATAGGAATGAACATCAATGGGAATGAGGCCTTTATGAAGTACTTGCTGAGAAATGTTCAAAGAGAACTTTTGTATAGTTATCTTTATGGGTAGAATTCTTTCATCTTGAGAAAACTAGTAAATGTAAACTAAATTGAACTATTTTCTTTTTTACCTCTAGTAGAACCTCCATGAGGACAGAGCCTGGTCTAATTTATATACAGCTGTAGCCCCAGAGACTAAAAGTACTTGGTGCAGTGTAGGGACCCAATAAATATTTCCTCTTCATAGGCAGAGGAAACAAATATTTTTCATTGACAGACATATTATGAAAACAAAATATCACCAAATCATACAGTTAAAATATCTATAGGAAAATACAAAATCATCAACTTGAACATCATAATGAAGAGTAGATTCTCTCTTTCCAGCTGAAGCTAATTACTTTAGGGCAGGGATTCTCCTCCCATGTTGAAATTTTTCAATTTCAGAATGGCGGTTCTGATATCACTTATTGTCCCTGATTTTTTTTTAATTCAGTTTGAGAAACATGTTTTTTGTGGGCAGCTGGAATTATCACCTTAGTTGAAGAATTCTACCTTCTGTTCACTATACTGCAGACATGAACAGAAGCTTTATATATTCTAATCCATTATTAAAGTCAACTTTTGAGAAGTAAAGGAACACTGGATGTGGAGCCTAGAAACCCTAATCTATCCTGAAAGGTGCAACTGTTTTTGTGCCCCAGAGGAAGGGCTTTCCTATACAAACATCCTTAAAAAGATAGTTCAGAATGAAAGGGCAGTTAGTACTTCCCTCACAAGATACACAGAAACATGCAAGACCCATGGGAAGACCCATAGTCTCCCCGAAACAGCCACTCCTCTTGCTCTACTGTCTGAGCTTCTGGCAAATTTTCCTGAGTGTACCACTCATTCAGCCTCTCGGATTGGCCTCACCAAAAGAGGCTGGGACCAAACTTTCAATCTGTCTCAGATAGCATTTAACAAGGGCTACTATTAACAGGACTCCAAGCAAGTAGATGAGGCCAACCTGTAGTGCTGATCTCAACCATGTTCCCCAGAATCCCACACCCAACCAGCTAAGCAAATCCCCTGTAGCCTCCAAGTCTGTCTTAGGAGACCAGATGATTTTCCCAAGTTTCTGAGCTGACCTTTTCCCTTGACTTGAAGAATTAATCCAGGTACACCAGGCAGGACACACACATTTTTAATAAAACTTGCAGAGACCCATTGTGTGTGTCACTTTAGCTGGACGGGCTGTCATAAGGGTGCTGAGTGATCAGTGGCCATTATCTTTCTGATCTAGAACCACATCGAGCCAACAAGAGCATCTACGTGGCTGAGCCAGAATGAAATCTGAATTCTCTAGGTCGCCTTCTGGTTAGGCCACCACCTGAAGGGTGTGAAAAGGTGGTTCAGAACATAGAACGGTTAGCACCTCACTCACAACACAAACAGAAATGCACAAGCTTCATGGAGAGTTTTCTCCAACCACCAGCCCTGGTGTATTGCATCTTTTTTTAGGCAAGTCCTGGCAGATGATTGCTCATTTATTTACCACAGCACTGCTAACTGTACAGCTGCCTCCTCCAGCTTCTGACCAGTTCTAATCCTCAGATGCCTTTTGGGGCTTTGCTGTTCTTAACTTCCCTTCAGTCTATGCTGTTGGCTTTTCATTCTGTTTTTTAATAGCGTGCCATCCTGTTTCACAACCACTCTCAGTTTCCCAGTATAATATATTCTGGAAAGTTTAATATCTTCATATATCAAAAATGTTGTGGGTGTTAAATATGATACCATTGACCTGAAACACAATTCATGGATGAAGATGCTCCAAATAATTCTTTAGAAGTAGAAGTAGAATATATTCGAAGTACAATAGGGTTTGGGGGTCAGACATACTTAAGTTTAGAGCTCAGGTCCCTCACTTATTTGCAGTGTTATCTCTAGGAAGTTTGTTTTTCTCATCTATAAAAGGGCGAAATTATATTTCTTAGGGTTGTTAGAATTAAATAAAATCACTTAAAGTGGCTAGTGGAATTCCTGGTGCAAGAGCAGGTACTCTTCCTAATTTATGATTGTGAGTGTGTGGAGGTCATCAAGGCGTTTGTTGAAATGATGCTGAAATGCTGCACTAGCGCATCTGCCTTTTGGTTCTGTGCAAACAGGAGGGTCTTTTTCTATCCTGTTCACCTGTCCTTTTACTTACTGTTGTTTGCTTGTTACAGCTTTATATTAGTACATCGACTCTCAAATTATCTTGATTTGTTCACTTGATACACTAGTTACTCTTTATCAGAAGCTTGAAAATAACTTTTTGCGTGCTCCATTTCATTGAAATATTAAGAAAACATTAATTATAATTAACCTTCATGCCAACTTTCTAGTGTTTGATTGGTAGCTTGAAAATTAAGGGGTTTGTTCCTGGCTTTGATAGTATCACAATCTGGTTATTTAGAAGACACATCATGTTACTAACCCAGAAGATTAAAAAGTGGCACGGGAACAACATCCTGGGGGGTTTATGTGACACATCACAACTAATCTCGATGTTGCTTGCACTGAATTGGCGTTACACTGACACAGCCTTAATTAATTCAGGCTATAAAATCAATGTGATTAGGTAAGGTAAGTGTTTGACCCCATTTCTAAAAGGTTGTGTTTTAAACAGTATTTATATATAGACAGATTCGTCCATTGAATTGCAGTATAATTTCCACAGAAACAGTTCTCAAATGTATTTAAATAAGTCTCAGGATTCTAATATTTTTCAAGGATAAGTCTTTTTTTCAATATAAAAACTGCTAGCACACACTTTCTCACTTAACATTCACAAAAAAACCAATAAACAGACAATGCAACTACTTTACCCATTGGTGCACAAATTACTAAAATGCACCATATAGTTAATTCTCAGGGAGTTCTCACTGATCTTTTGAATTAACCATTCAATATTAAAGCAACCACCCTGGTATTTTTCAAGTGTTCTGCGGAAATAACAAGGCTTGTTTCATCTTTAAAGGCCACTCCTTTGTTTTGCCATCAGTAAGTACAAAGTTGAATCTAAAGACAAAGTGATGATTAAAGAAAGGATGTGAACAGAGTTCATAGAAAAGAAAGAATAAGATCACTCTTAAACATATTAAAAGACATCTAAATTCACTTATAATAAATGTAAACTAAAATGGCTCTGAGATACTACTTTTCTCTTGCAAGATTGGCAATGCTCTCAATTCTTTTGGATATATACTCAGAAGTAGGATTTCTGGATTGTATGATAATTGTATTTCTAATTTTTCTAGTAACCTTTATACTGTTTTTCATAGCAGCTGCATCATTTTACATTCCCACCAACAGTGTACAAGGGTTCCAATTTTTCTACATTTTTGCTAACACTTGTTATTTTTTTAAAACAGTAGTCATTTTAACAGGTATGAGGTGATATCACATTGTGGTTTTTGACCTGGGCTGCATTTCCTTGATGATTGTTGATGTTAAAGATCTTTTCATATGTCTGTGACAAAATTACCAAGATATGGAAACAACCTAAATGTCCATTGATGGATACATGGATTTAAAAAGTGGTGTATTTATAAAATGGAATATTATTCAGCCTTAAAAAAGAAGGAAACCCTGCCCTATGCAACAACATGAATGAACCTGAAGGACATTAAGTGAGATAAGCCAGGACAAATACTGCATGATTCCACTTGTATCTAAAATAGTCAAGCTTATAGAAACAGAAAGTAGAATTGTGATTGCCAGGAGCTGGGGGTAGGGGAAAATTATGGAGCTGCTGTGAAAACTATAAAGTTTCTGTTATACAAGATTAATACGGTCTAAAGGTCTGCTGGAAAACTTTATGCTTACAGTTAACAATACTATATTGTGCAATTAAAAATTTGTTAAGAGGGTAGACCTCATGTTAAAAGTTCTTACCACAATAAGAAAAACAGATAGGCAAAAGTCTAAAAGTTTGACAGTATAGTACATGGGCAAAAATGTAGAGAAACACACTCATACATTCTGAGGGAAGAATGCCTAGATACAATCTCTGTGGAGGATAATTTGATACTGTCTATCAATATTTCACATTTTCTTTGAACCAGAAAATATAAATAGAGATATTGTCACTCGTTTATGAGATTGTGCACATACAAGGCTAAAATTTCAGCATTGTTTGAAATAGTAAAACAATGGAAACAATCTCGGTGCCAAGTGCAGGTGAATGATGAATGGAGTTATAGTATTATTCTTATTATTCTAAAAATAGAAAATGTTCACTTTTTTATGACTGTGTAAATATTACCGTTTGCAGACCCAAGTGGTATACTTTCCTTTATTGAACAGGTTTGTTGTTATTGTTGTTTTGTGGTGTTTCTAGTTGTATTTCTGTTTTCCCTGCACTTATCTTCCATGTTTTTCAAATTCTCTCACTGAGTCTCTTATGTTGGGGGAGTACCTTTCAGACCTCTTACTCCATCCTTTACTACAAGCTTTCTAAGCCAACTACAAATTTCTCATTCTGTGACTCCCTTTATTTTTTGTCCTGGGTTGATTCCAGGGCTTCTTTTCTTTGTCATCTCCTTTCTTGGTTTTATTCTTTCTTCTATGTGAACACATCCTGAAGCAAATTATTAAGACAACGTGAAAAGGAGGTAAATTTTCCGAGATTGTACATATCTAAAAATGTTTCTGACACAAACCTCGTAGATAGCCTCATACACCAGAGGGCAGACAGCAGAAGCAAGAAGAACTACAATCCTGCAGCCTATGGAAGGAAAACCACATTCACAGAAAGATAGACAAAAGGAAAAAGGAGAGGACTTTGTACCAAATGAAGGAACAAGGTAAAACCCCAGAAAAACAATTAAATGGAGATAGGCAACCTTCCAGAGAAAGAACTCAGAATAATGATAGTGAAGATGATCCAGGACCTCGGAAAAAGAATGGGGGCAAAGATTTAGAAGATGCAAGAAATGTTTAACAAAGACCTAGAAGAATTAAAGAACAAACATCTAGATGAATTAAAGAACATCAAACAGAGATGAACAGTACAGTAACTAAAATGAAAAATACACTAGAAGGAATCAATAGCAGGGTAACTGAGGCAGAAGAACAGATAAGTGACCTGGAAGACAGAATGGTGGAATTCACTGCCACAGAACAGAATAAAGAGAAAAGAAGGAAAAGAAATGAAGACAGCCTAAGGGACCTCTGGGACGACATTAAACGCAACAACATTCGGATTATAGAGGTCCCAGAAGGAGAAGAGAGAGAGAAAGGACCCGAGAAAATATTTGAAGAGATTATAGTTGATATATTCCCTAACATGGGAAAGGAAATAGCCACCGAAGTCCATGAAGCACAGACAGTCCCAGGCAGACTAAACCCAAGAAGAAGCATGCTGAGACACATAGTAATCAAGTTGACAAAAATTAAAGACAAAGAAAAATTACTGAAAGAAACAAGGAAAAAATGACAAATAACATACAAAGGAATGCCCATAGGTTAACAGCTGATTTCTCAGCAGAAACTCTGCAAACCAGAAGGCCATGGCACGATATATTCAAAGTGATGAAAGGGAAGAACCTACAACCAAGATTACTCTACCTGGCAAGGATCTTATTCAGATTCAACAGAGAAATCAAAAGCTTTACAGCCAAGCAAAAGCTAAGAGAATTCAGCACCACCAAACCAGCTCTACAACAAGCGCTAAAGGAACTTCTGTAAGTGGGAAATACAAGAGAAGAAAAGGACCTACAAAAACAAAAGTATAACAATTAAGAAAATGGTAATAGGAACATACATATCAATAATTACCTTAAATGTGAATGTACTGAATGCTCCAACCAAAAGACACAACTTGCTGAATGGATACAAAAATAAGACCCATATATATGCTGTCTACAAGAGACCCACTTCAGACCTAGGGACACATACAGACTGAGAGTGAGGGGGTGGAAAAAGATATTCCATACAAATGGAAATGAAAAGAAAGCTAGAGTAGCAATACTCATATCGGATAAAATAGACTTTAAAATAAAGAATGTTACAAGAGACAAGGAAGGATACTACGTAATGATCAAGGGATCAATCCAAGAATAAGATATAACAATTATAAATATCAGTGTACCCAACATAGAAGCACCTCAATACATAAGGCAACTGCTAACAGCTCTAAAAGAGGAAATCGATAATAATACAATAATAGTGGGGGACATTAACACCTCACTTACACCGATGGACAAAACATCCAGACAGAAAATTAATAAGGAAACACAAGCTTTAAATCACACAATAGACCAGATAGATTTAACTGATATTTATAGGACATTCCATCCAAAAACAGCAGATTACACTTTCTTCTCAAGTGCACACAGAACATACTCCAGGATAGATTACATCTTGAGTCACAAATCAAACCTCAGTAAATTTTTAAAAATTGAAATCATATTAAGCATCTTTTCCAATCACAGCACTGTGAGATTAGAAATCAATTACAGGGGGGGAAAACGTAAAAATCACAAACGCATGGAGGCTAAACAATACATTACTAAATAGCCGAGATATCACTGAAGAAATCAATGATGAAATCACAAAATACCTAGACATAAATTACAATCAAAACATGATGATTCAAAACCTATGGGATGCAGGAAAAGCAGTTCTAAGAGGGAAGTTTATAGCACTACAAGCCTACCTCAAGAAACAAGAAAAATCTCAAATAAACAGTCTAATCTTACACCAAAAGGGACTAGGGAACGGAGAACAAACAAAACCCAAAGTTAGTAGAAGGAAGGAAATCATAAAGATCAGAGCAGAAGTAAATGAAATAGAAACAAAGAAGACAATAGCAAAGAACAATAAAACTAAAAGCTTGTTCTTTGAGAAGATAAACAAAACTGATAAACCATTAGCCAGACTCATCAAGAAAAAGAGGGAGAGGACTCAAATCAATAAAATTAGGAATGAAAAAAGAGAAGATACAATGGACAACGCAGAAATACAAATCATCCTAAGAGACTACTGCAAGCAACTCTATGCCAATAAAATGGACAACCTGGAAGAAATGGACAAATTCTTAGAAAGGTATAACCTTCCAAGACTGAACCAGGAAGAAATAGTAAATATGAACTGACCAATCACAAGTAATGAAATTGAAACTGCAATTAAAAATCTTCCAACAAACAAAAGTCCAGGATCAGATGGCTTCACAGGTGAATTCTATCAAACACTTAGAGAAGAGCTAACACCCATTCTTCTCAAACTCTTCCAAAAAATTGCAGAGGAAGGAACACTCCCAAACTCATTCCTTGAGGCCACCATCACCTTGTTACCAAAACCAGACAAAGATACTACTTAAAAGAAAATTACAGACTAATATCACTGATGAATATAGATGCAAAAATCCTCAACAAAATACTAGCAAACAGACTCCAACAACACATTAAAAGGCTCATACACCATGATCAAGTGGGATTTATCCCAGGGATGCAAGGATTCTTCAGTATATGCAAATCAATCAATGTGATACACCATATTAAACTGAAGAATAAATACAATATGATCATCTCAATAGATGCAGAAAAAGCTTTTGACAAAATTCAACACCGATGTATGATAAAAACTCTCCAGAAAGTGATCATAGAGGAAACCACCTCAACATAATAAAGGCCATATATGACAAACCCACAGCAAACATCATTCTCAATGGTGAAAAGCTTATAGCATTTCCTCTAAGATCAGGAACAAGACAAGGATGTCCACTCTCACCACTATTATTCAACATAGTTTTGGAAGTCCTAGCCACAGCAATCAGAGAAGAAAAAGAAATAAAAGGAATACAAATTCAAAAAGAAAAAGTAAAACTGTCACTGTTTGCAGATGACATGATACTCTACATAGAGAATCCTAAAGATGCTCCCAGAAAACTACTAGAGCTAATCAATGAATTTGGTAAAATTGCAGGATACAAAATTAATGTGCAGAAATCTCTTGCATTCCTATACACTAGCAATGAATTATCAGAAAAAGAAGTTAAGGAAGCAATCCCATTCACCATTGCAACAAAAAGAATAAAATACCTAGGAATTTACCTACCTAAGGAGGTAGAAGACCTGAACTCAGAAAAATATGACACTGATGACAGAAATCAAAGATGACACTAACAGATGGAGAGATATACCATGTTCTTGGATTGGAAGCATCAATATTGTGGAAATGACTATACTACCCAAAGCAATCTACAGATTCAATGCAATCCCTATTAAATTACTAGTGGCATTTTTTACAGAACTAGAACAAAAAAATCTTAAAATCTGTATGGAGACACAAAAGACCCTGTATAGCCAAAGCAGTCTTGAGGGAAAAAAATGGAGCTGGAGGAATCAGACTCCCTGACTTCAGACTATATTACAAAGGTACAGTAATCAAGACAATATGGTACTGGCACAAAAACAGAAATATAGATCAATGGAACAGAATAGAAAGCCCAGAGATAAACCCACACACCTATGGTCAACTAAGGCAAGGATACACAGTGGAGAAAAGACAGTCTCTTCAATAAGTGATGCTGGGAAAACTGGACAGCTACATGTAAAACAATGAAATTAGAACACTCCCCAACACCATACGCAAAAATAAACTCAAAATGGGTTAAAGACCTAAATATAAGGCCACACACTATAAAACTCTTAGAGGAAAACATAGGAAAAACACTCTTTGACATAAATCACAGTAAGATTTTTTTTGATCCACCCCTAGAGTAATGGAAATAAAAATAAACAAATGGGACCCAATGAAACTTAAAAGCTTTTGCAAAGCAAAGGAAACTACAAACAAGACAAAAAGACAACCCTCAGAATGGGAGAAAATATTTGCAGACGAATCAACGGACAAAGGATTAATCTCCAAAATATATAAACAGCTCATGCAGCTCAATATTAAAAACACAACCTAATCCAAAAATGGGCAGAAGAACTTAATAGACATTTCTCCAAAGAAGACATACATATGGCCAAGAAGCACATGAAAAGCTGCTCAACATCACTAACTACTAGAGAAATGCAAATCAAAATACAATGAGGTATCACCTCACACCAGTTAGAATGGGCATCATCAGAAAATCCACAAACAACAAATGTTGGAGAGGGTGTGGAGAGAAGGGAACTCTCTTGCACTGTTGGTGGGAATGTAAATTGATACAGCTACTATGGAGAACAGTATGGAGTTTCCTTAAAAAACTAAAAATAGAATTACCATATGACTCAGCAGTCCCACTACTGGGCATGTATCCAGAGAAAACCATAATTTAAAAAGACACATGCACTGCAATGTCCATTGCAGCAGTATTTACAATACCCAGGTCATGAAAGCAACCTAAATGCCCATCGACAGATGAATGGATAAAGAAGATGTGGTACATATATACAATGGAATATTACTCAGCCATTAAAAGGAACGGAATTGGATCATTTGTAGAGACGTGGATGGATCTAGAGACTGTAATAGAGTGAAGTAAGAAAGAGAAAAGCAAGTATCGCATATTAACACATGTATGTGGAACCTAGAAAAATGGTACAGATGAACCAGTTTGCAGGGCAGAAATAGAGACACAGATGTAGAGAACAAATGTATGGACACCAAGGGGGGAAAGTGGCAGGGAGGGGGCTGTTGGTGTTGGGATGAACTTGGAGATTGGGATTGACATGTATACACTATCTATCTATATAAAATAGATAAATTTATATCTATCTATATAAAATAGATAACTAATAAGAACCTGCTGTATAAAAATTAAATAAAATTCAAAAATTAAAAAAAAAAGAAAAAAGAAATGGAAACCAACCAATCCTGGAACTGAAGATTAATTGTACTTATAACAATCAGGATGACACTAGTCAGACCGCTGATGACCAATTTCAAGGTGACTGTCAGAGCTGACTGCTGTACTGCATGTAGCCCCTTCCCTTCACCTATAAAAGCTCTTATCCCTGGATTGTCACAGGAGTGGGACAGGGGCGGGGAGTTGCCCTTTGGACAGGCATCCACCACCTCCACCTCCATCTCTGGTTGCCAGCATCCAAAATAAAGCAAGGGTTCCTTTCCACCAAAAAAATAATAAATAAATAAATATAAAAATGTTTCTATTCTACTCTCACACTTGATTGGTAGCTTGTCTTGGTATAGAATTCTAGGTTCAAAACTCTTTCCATCAGAATTATAATGGTTTTGCATCATTGTCTTTTAGCTGATATCAGTGTTGCTCCTGAGAAATCTAATGCCTTATGAATTCTAGAGAAGGTAAGGATTCTAGTATCTGATTAATTCACCATTCTTCTTCCGAAATTCTTCATTCAGGGAAACAGAGGGAAGCTGCATTTTTTCCATTCTCTTTCCGGTTGGGTTAGAATTACCCTTGCATTTGCTCCTTCCTCTGTGCCATGTGATTCATAGTTAAACTTTATGATCTATGGGAACATCTCCCGATATACGGTGATAAGGTATTTGACGTTTAGAAACACTCTTCTGTTAACAGAGCCTAATTTCCAGCCACCTGTCTGTGTCTGTGTTTACTCTTCCATTGTCTTTACACTTTTGCTATTATTATCTTAATCTTCCTGAAGAAAATGGATACCTCTGACAGGTAGAAAGAGGTTAAAAAGTGAAAAGTCTTTAATATATATTTTAAATATTTTTTAAAAGTTCTTTATTACCATATGGAGCATTTCCCCCCCTTGGAAGTTTGGTTTTCACCACCTTACTCAATTGCCACTCATTTAACCTGATATTGTATAAACCATCTTCAGTTATCTGATTAAATACCTAGGTCTCTCATGTGGTGTGTGAATATCTCTGTTCTGATTTACATTTTATTCCTAAGTTTACTAGCTTGTTTCCTTCAGTCTGGTTATTTATGTTGCATAGCCGAAATACAAACATTATTAATGCTGTTACATTTGGAATTACATCTCTATCAGGTTGTCCATTCTTCAGAAGACAATGGAAGAGGTATAAAGACAACCTATGTATAGATTATCCATCTTTCTGCAGTGGAACCATGTTCCACTGACTTATGGCAAAGCCAATCCAAAATACAGATTGTTATGATGATCAGACTAATCATTAAAACTGAAACAATCATATTCTCCCTCACATAAGTCATTAAGACAGATGATACAAATGGATTTGACAGACCGTGGCCCAAAGATTTTTTACTTGTCAACAGAGCTTTGAGTTAACTGAAATCAAACTATTTCATTTATTAAGTTAGGGCCGATATAAAGCAAATCTACGTAAAGACTTTCATAGTCAATAATAATTACAAATATGAAATTACTTACGACAAATAAATGAAAGTGAGTCAAGAATAATTGCCAAATAGGAAACTACATTATTTTAGGTGATATAAGCATTTTAAATAATTTGATTGGATCTATTTCTTTGTAATTAATGGTTTACATAGATACTTTAATCACTGCAGTTCATGTTGTTTTTTTAAAAAATAAGTATTTAATCCTCATCAGTGTGAGATAAATTAAAGACAGAGCTTATATTTCTTCTTCTGATGAAGGGCAAACTCCTCCAGATAGAAGTGTAGCATCTATTCTGCAGTACTACCACGTAAGAATTTTAAATAACTTGGATTATTTTGGTATCAAGTGGGATTTGTAGATGAAGAATATAGGTTTCTAAACTGGAATTTCTGTAGCTATGGCAATTAATATCCTCACTACAGCAGAAGTACTAGGAGAGGTGTAAAGAATCAGAATCTTAGCAGCCATTCGCCCATTCAACACCTACTAAATGCAGTCCATTTTGCTAGATAAGATGCAAAGGGGAACGAAACTGAGGATATATATATATAATTTGTGAAGTGGAATGCCTCATCATAGGAGGAAAGGTCATTGTTAGAGGAAACTCTGTGGGACTTACGGATGTCCCACAGCATTCTAGAGTCACAGACTGTGTTCTGTTATTTAATTTATAATATTTCTAGTTTTATTGGTTAAATCAATGGTGACTGAGAACACGCTATTTCAGAATCTATATAATAAAAAGAAATGTGATTTCTGAGTTCAGAAAACACAGAAAAAGATTAGTATTAAAATTTATCCCTGCAACCACAAAGAACAATCATAATTCATTATGTCTCATGTCTAAAATACTGCCAGAGATTTTCAATGAAATTGTTAAATTTTGAAAGCACTACGAATGACCTCTATTTTTTAAATTGTTGAAAGTAAGATAAAATTGTCCATCCAATTATGGAACTTGTTTACTGTAACTGAGAATGATTGAAACATTCCTGTCCACACAAATATTTCATAAGACTTTTCTTTCTGGTGACAGCTCTTATCCTTCTCTTGTCAGTGTTACTGCAAAGGTTTGCAAGGGCTTTTTTAGTGTATAGAAGAGATTCTATTGTTTTTTATTTCAAAAACACCTATTTCTTAGTGTGTGATGACAACTGCTTATGATAAAATGATAGGCTTTTTATGTATAACATAGAATTTCTTTTCCAAATACTTACACTCCCTAAGGGAAATTATTTCTTGCATCCTGACAATTCTGTGAAATAGCATAAAACTGGTCACTCCTTTAATTTATCATCATAAATATTCTTAAATGCCACTTCTCAGAACTAACATGAAAATCGCTTCCCATGACTGTGAACTATATGTCTATTATATTTTTTATTTATTTGTTTTTTGTTCTGATACCTCCAACTTATAAAATTTGTTCGAATTGTTCTCATGTTAAAGGCATGAAATTTTCTATAAAGACAGATAAACTCTGTTTTCCGTCTTAATTTTCTACATGCTATTTGAAACACAGAAAACGCCCTAGTGGTATTCTAAGAATTTATGCAGATTCTGCTTAATCTTATGTTTCAAGCCTATGAAGCATATTCTAAAGCAATAATCATAACACTTAAAATACACTTACTTGCATAACATTTTTGCTGAAGTGGGTTTTAGGGATCATATGTTCTGCAACATTCCTGGCAAGGGAGTACAAAGGACACTTTAAAATGAAACTTCCGTCTTTTACTTCAGCTTCTTTCTTTGACTGAGAAGTTATGAATATGTCTTGCCTTCATTTCACAAATGAAAATGTGTTCAAATGCAATTAATCTACCCTATTAACTCTACTAAATATCTGCTGTATTTGTTAGACACTTCAAAACTTTGCTCTGAACCAGTTAATTCTGAGTAATTTCTCAGTTAAATATTTACATGAGCTTCCATGATGATAAGCTCTCGCCTGTCTTAAACAATCAGCAGATTGTCCAGAGAGAGCTATGTGAAGTGTAACACACTGTAATAGCGATCCACTGGGACTTAAAATGGTTTAGCTGGCTGGGACTATTTTTTGCATATTTTTATCCTAGCTAAAAGGGGTAACAGCCTTAGGAATTCCTTTCCTTGTCAACGTTTTTAATGTCCAGAATTCTTTTTAAAAAATGAATGTTTGTATAGACGTATGCAGATGTTTACATTGTGAATATCCTAAATACATTCTTAAGCTTCTCTTTCAGAAAAGCAATAAATCTTCATGGTTGTGAAATTTTAGGAATAAAACAATTTAGAGTTATTTTCATAGCAGCCTAATAGATGGAAAAAGAAGAAAAAAATGATTAGGTATTATTCTTCACCACATTAAACTGAAGAAGAAAATAATGCACAGATTATGCAAAGATGTCATGTGCACAAAGATACTTAAATATGATTCTCTAACTAGAAAAATGGTATAAATCTGTAAAACATCAAATGGTGGTCAAAGATTTAAATAAGTTCCATAATGGAGATGATGTCAAAAATGGTAGATGATTAATTGTTTTTAATTTGAGCCTTCACATACTTTAGGATTTTTTTCTTTATTGAAATATAACATATATACAGAAAAGTATGTATCACAAAATGTAGTTCAAAGGAGTTTTTACAAATTGAATATATCCACTTTACCAACATATAGATCAAGAATCAGAACAATTGAACACAACCATGATACCAAAATCCAGATCAAGAATCAGAACAAACTCTCCTGGTTTTTTGATTCTGTATTACAATAAGAGTAGATGATTAATTCTTCAATGAACTGTAAGGCAGTCTTACTCTTAGACATCAGAGAGTGGAATGATCAGTTTAGATGAGAAATACAGACAAAATTGAAAGTCCACCAATGCGGTATTTAAGTCCAAGGCCAAGTTTTGAAAATAAATATAATTACATGTAGACCAGAAACCTTTTCCTACCACTATCACTGCTCAGTGTTATTCTATCTCCATTTAGTTCCTTATGATCCAACTTTGTAAGTACTTATTGAGTCTCTTCAGTAAGTGTGGTAAAGGATAGAAAAAAAATGATTCTTTGTTCTCTAGAACTCATAATCAACTGAGAGGATGAGTAAAGCACACACATATGGCATTTACAAGGTCAGAGTAGGAAGGAATTACGGGAAGGGTTCTGACACAAATGCTGGGCTCTACCCAAGTTTAATTTGAAGAGCATCAGCCTAGGTATATCTACAATTTTTATGCTAAGTGGAAGATTAATCCATTGTTTGACTTTACTAAATGCAAGGGGTAGTTAGCTGGAGAATTGTAAATAATGTATCATCCCCAAATTTTAATTTCTTATTTCTGGGGAAAAATATTTTTCCACAGTTGGTTGACCTGTGTTTTACTAATGACAATATTGATATCATTTTTCTTTGTAAATGTCAAGTAGTAATATTCAATAAAGTCAGATCAAAAATATTCTGAATATTAATGTAATATAGCTAGGATTAAAACCTGGTCATGGATAATTCAAATAGTGAATAATCCATTGGAGATTAAGAATAATCCTACTTTTTTATCAAATTCCTTTCTGGGCCCCAGATTTAGCAAAGGTAAGGGGTGGGGGAGGATTATTCAGAATCATGACCGTACAGGAGGCATATTAGTGGGTTTATGTGTGTAAGTGTATCATGTCTTACTTTTGGACTTTTCACACAAAAGGTTCTCATAAATTTTTTTTGAATCCATCAAATACATTCCAAATCAAGTTTAATATTTTCGTCTTATGTACACTTTTGCTATATAATTTCGCAAACTAGTAAAGAGAATGGAATTTTGATTACATGTGGCTCAGAATTAATTGTACTCCCTTGATGAATGTTTGGTGTGTGTATGTTTTAGTAGCTCATGTTTAAAAACACTGAAAGAGCTGTCAACATTTGGATGGATATCAAAAATATTATGTATAAGTTTGACTATTCATGAAATGAAAATAGTTTCCTAAGGGCAAAGAGAAAGAGTTTAATCTGGAGCCAAGATTTTGTCAATCTTATTAAAAAGGACACAACTCCCTGTAATTACCTTGCAATTAATATTTGGTATATTTGGATTGCAAAATTTGTTTTTCTTATACACGTTAGGAATTTACCATCCTAAAGTTGGCCAAATTAACCAATTTCCTTGGTTATATACCATTTGGCAGGTGTTTTTGGTAAAAATAAACAGAACTGATCACCTTTTTCATTCCCTGGTTTTTATTCCTGTGTAAATCAATAAAACATAGGTTCTACATGCCCCTATAACAAAGTGTTCCAAAAATAGGTAAAAGAAATTAATAAATAAATATATTTTAGGAATATTTTGTGGAGAAAGACTCAGAAAGATTTGGGGAACACTGAGGATGGGTGATACATCCAGGATTTTTTGAACTAATGCTTTTTCAAAATTACTTATAGTGATTTACACTAAATTCTGACAATTTTAATCAAAGGAAAGCTATCTGAGTGAAAAATTAAAGTATATCTATAACCTTTTTATTTATTCTAAATAAAATTGGATGGTGAACTTAATGTTATGACATTTATGAAAATTTAGTTTCTATGAAAAACCAAAAAATGTATACATAATAAATAATTATAGGTCATCACAAACACACCTGATGTTTTAGTTTAAAGGTAGTCATGACTTTTAAAGGAAAGAGTCACAGTATAAAAAAGAATCCTAATTTTCTAAAATTAGATAATAAAAGAATGTTTATCCTGGAATGATATGTTTGAATAGATTTCTCATATTCCAAAGCGTTTAAGGCATTTAATATATAATAGGTTGACCATACATATATATTTTAACATCTTTATTGGAGTATAATTGCTTACAATGGTGTGTTAATTTCTGCTTTATAACAAAGTGAATCCACTATACATATACTTATATCCGCATATCTCTTCCCTCTGGCATCTCCTTCCCTCCCACCCTCCCTATCCTACCCCTCTAGGTGATCACAAAGAACCGAGCTGATCTCCCTGTGCTATGCAGCTGCTTCCCACCAGCAATCCATTTTACATTTGGTAGTGTATATAAGTCCATGCCACTCACTCACTTTGTCCCAGCTTACCTTCCCCCTCCCCATATCCTCAAGTCCATTCTCTAGTAGGTCTGCATCTTTATTCCCATCTTGCCCCTAGGTTCTTCATGACCTTTTTAAATTTTTTTTTAGATTCCATATATATACATGTTACCATACGGTATTTGTTTTTCTCTTTCTGACTTACTTCACTCTGTATGACAGACTCTAGCTCCATCCACCTCACTACAAATAACTCAATTTCATTACTTTTTATGGCTGAGTAATATTCCACTGTATATAGGTGCCACAACTTCTTTATCCATTCATCTGTCGATGGACACTTAGGTTGCTTCCATGTCCTGGCTATTAATGGAGCTGCAATGAACATTGTGATACACGACTCTTTTTGAATTATGGTTTTCTCAGGGTATATGCCCACTAGTGGGATTGCTTGGTCATATGGTAGTTCTATATTTAGCTTTTTAAGGAACCTCCATACGGTTCTCCATAGTGGCTGTATCAATTTACATTTCCACCAACAGTGCAAGAGGGTTCCCTTTTCTCCACACCCTCTCCAGCATTTATTGTTTGCAGATTTTTTGATAATGGCCATTCTGACCAGTGTGAGATGATATCTCATTGTAGTTTTGATTTGCATTTCTCTAATGATTAATTATATTGAGCATTCTTTCATGTGTTTGTTGGCAATCTGTATATCTTCTTTGGAGAAACGTCTATTTAGGTCTTCTGCCCATTTTTGGACTGGGTTGTTTGTTTTTTTGTTATTGAGCTGCATGTGCTGCTTGTAAATTTGGGAGATTAATCCTTTGTCAGTTGCTTCATTTGCAAATATTTTCTCCCATTCTGAGGGTTGTCTTTTGGCCTTGTTTATGGTTTCCTTTACTGTGCAAAAGCTTTGAAGTTTCATTAGGTCCCATTTGTTTATTTTTGTTTTTATTTCCATTCCTCTAGGAGATGGGTCAAAAAGGATCTTGCTGTGGTTTATGTCATGGAGTGTTCTGCCCATGTTTTCCTCTAAGAGTTTTATAATGTCTGGCCTTACATTTAGGTCTTTAATCCATTTTGAGTTTACTTTTGTGTATGGTGTTAGGGAGTGTTCTAATTTCATTGTTTTACATGTAGCTGTCCAGTTTTCCCAGCATCACTTATCGAAGAGGCTGTATTTTCTCCACTGTATATTCTTGTCTCCTTTATCAAAGATAAGGTGACCATATGTGCGTGGGTTTATCTCTGGGCTTTCTATCCTGTTCCATTGATCTATATGTCTGTTTTTGTGCCAGTATCATACTGTCTTGATTACTGTAGCTTTGTAGTATAGTCTGAAGTCCAGGAGCCTCATTCCTCCAGTTCCATTTTTCTTTCTCAAGATTGCTTTGGCTATTCGGGATCTTTTGTGTTTCCATACAAATTTGAAAATTTTTGTTCTAGTTCTGTGAAAAATACCAGTGGAATTTTTTTTTTTTTTTTTTTTGCGGTACATGGGCCTCTCACTGTTGTGGCCTCTCCCGTTGCGGAGCACAGGCTCCGGACATGCAGGCTCAGCAGCCATGTCTCACAGGCCCAGCCGCTCCGCGGCATGTGGGATCTTCCTGGACCGGGACACGAAACCGTGTCCCCTGCATCAGCAGGCAGACTCAACCACTGTGCCACCAGGGAAGGCCGCCAGTGGTAGTTTGATAGGGATTGCATTGAATCTGTAAATTGCTTTGGGTAGTAGAGTCATTTTCACAATGTTGATTCTTCCAATCCAAGAACATAGTATATCTCTCCATCTATTTGTATCATCTTTAATTTCTTTCATCAGTGTCTTATAATTTTCTGCATACAGGTCTTTTGTCTCCTTAGGTAAGTTTATTCCTAGATATTTTATTCTTTTTGTTGCAGTGGTAAATGCGAGTGTTTTCTTGATTTCACTTTCAGATATTTCATCATTAATGTATAGGAATGCCAGAGATTTCTGTGCATTAATTTTGTATCCTGCTACCTTACCAAATTCATTGATTAGCTCTAGTAGTTTTCTGGGAGCATCTTTAGGATTCTCTATGTATAGTATCATGTCATCTGCAAACCAGGACAGCTTTACTTCTTCTTTTCCTATTTGGATTCCTTTTATTTCTTTTTCTTCTCTGACTGCTGTGGCTAAAACTTCCAAAACTATGTTGAATAAAAGTGGTGAGAGTGGGCAACCTTGTCTTGTTCCTGATCTTAGAGGAAATGGTTTCAGTTTTTCACCATTGAGAATGATGTTGGCTGTGGGTTTGTCATATATGACTTTTATTTTGTTGAGGTAAGTTCCCTCTACGCCTACTTTCTGGAAGGTTTTTATCATAAATGGGTGTTGAATTTTGTCAAAAGCTTTCTCTGCATCTATTGAGCTGATCATATGGTTTTTCTCCTTCAATTTATTAATATGCTGTTATCACATTGATTGATTTGCATATATTGAAGAATCCCTGCACTCCTGGGATAAACCCCAGTTTATCATGGTGTATGATCCACTTACTGTGCCGTGGGATTCTGTTTGCTAGTATTTTGTGGAGGATTTTTGCATCTATGCTCATCAGTGATATTGGCCTGTAGTGTTCTTTCTTTGTGACATCTTTTTCTACTTTTGGTTTCAGGGTGATAGTGGCCTCATGGAATGTATTTGGGAGTGTTTTTCATTTCTAATTCTATTGATTTGAGTCTTTTCCCTTTGTTCTTGATGAGTCTGGCTGATGGTTTATCAATTTTGTTTATCTTCTCAAAGAACCAGTTTTTATTTTTATTGATCTTTGCTATAGTTTCCTTCATTTCTTTTTCATTTATTTCTGATCTGATCTTTATGATTTCTTTCCTTCTGCTAACTTTGGGATTTTTTTTGTTCTTCTTTCTCTAATTGCTTTAGGGGTAAGGTTAGGTGGTTTATTTGAGATGTTTCTTGTTTCTTCAGGTAGGATTGTATTGCTATAAACTTCCCTCTTAGAACTGCTTTTGCTGCATCCCATAGGTTTTGGGTTGTCGTGTTTTCATTGTCATTTGTTTCCAGGTATTTTTTGATTTCCTTTTAGATTTCTTCAGTGATCTCTTGGTTAGTAAGTAGTTTATTGATTAGCTTCCATGTGTTTGTGTTTTTTACAGATTTTTTCCTGTAATTGATATGTAGTCTCATAGTGTTGTGATTGGAAAAGATAATTGATACAATTTCTATTTCCTTAAATTTACCAAGCCTTGATTTGTCACCCAAGATATGATCTATCCTGGAGAATGTTCCATGAGCACTTGAGAAGAAAGACAATTCTGTTGTGTTTGGATGGACTGCCCTATAAATATCAAGTCCATCTTGTTTAATGTCATTTAAAGCTTGTGTTTCCTTATTTATTTTCATATTGGATGATCTGTCCATTGGTGAACATAGGGTGTTAAAGTCTCCTACTATGATTGTATTACTGTCGACTTCCCCTTTTGTGGCTGTTAGTATTTGCCTTATATATTGAGGTGCTTCTGTATTGGGTGCATAAATATTTACAATTTTTATATCTACTTCTTCGATTGATCCCTTGATTATTATGTAGTGTCCTCCTTTGTCTCTTCTAATAGTCTTTGTTTTAAAGTCTATTTTGTCTGATATGAGAATTGCTACTCCAGCTTTCTTTTGATTTCCATTTGCATGGAATATCTTTTCCCATCCACTTACTTTCAGTCTGTATGTGTCCCTAGGTCTGAAGTGGGTCTCTTGTAGACAGCATATATACAGGTCTTGTTTTTGTATCCATTCAGCCAGTCTATGTCTTTTGGTTGGAGCATTTAATCCATTTACATTTTAGGTAATTATCGATATGTATGTTCCTATTACCATTTTCTTAATTGTTTTGGGTTTGTTATTGTAGGTCTTTTCCTTCTCTTGTGTTTCCTGCCTAGACAAGTTCCTTTAGCATTTGTTGTAAAGGTGGTTTGGTGGTGCTGAATTCTCTTAGCTTTTGCTTGTCTGTAAAGGTTTTAATTTCCCCATTGAATCTGAATGAGATCCTTGCTGGGCAGAGTAATCTTGGTTATAGGTTTTTCCCCTTCATCACTTTAAATATTTCTTGCCACTCCCTTCTGGCTTGCAGAGTTTCTGCTGAAAGATCAACTGTTAACCTTACGGGGATTCCCTTGTATGTTATTTGTTGTTTTTCCCTTGCTGCTTTTTATATTTGTTCTTTGTATTTAATTGTTGATAGTTTGATTAATAAGTGTCTTGGTGTGTTTCTCCTTGGATTTATCCTGTATGGGATTGTCTGTGCTTCCTGAACTTGATTAACTATTTCCTTTCCCATATTAGGGAAGTTTTCAACTATAATCTCTTCAAATATTTTCTCAGTCCCTTTCTTTTTCTCTTCTTCTTCTGGGACCCCTATAATTCGAATGTTGGTGCCTTTAATGTTGTCCCAGATGTCTCTGAGACTGTCCTCAATTCTTTTCATTCTTTTTTCTTTGCTCTGCAGTAGTTATTTCCACTATTTTATCTTCCAGGTCACTTATCCGTTCTTCTGCCTCAGCTATTCTGCTATTGATCCCTTCTAGAGAATTTTTAATTTCATTTATTGTGTTTTTCATCACTGTTTGTGTGCTGTTTTGTTCTTCTAGGTCCTTGTTAAACGTTTCTTGTATTTTCTCCGTTCTATTTCCAAGATTTTGCATCATCTTTACTATCATTATTCTGAATTCTTTTTCAGGTAGACTGCCTATTTCCTCTTCATTTGTTAGGTCTGGTGTGTTTTTACCTTACTTCTTCATCTGCTGTGTGTTTCTCTGTCTTCTCATTTTTGCCTAGCTTACTGTGTTTGGGGTCTCCTTTTCAACAGGCTGCAAGTTCCTTGTTCCTGTTGTTTTTGGTGTCTGCCCCCAGTGGCTAAGGTTGTTTCAGTGAGTTGTGTAGGCTTCCTGGTGGAGGGGACTAGTGCCTGTGTTCTGGTGGTTGAAGCTGGATCTTGTCTTTCTCGTGGGCAGGTCCACATTTGGTGGTGTGTTTTGGGGTGTCTGTGGCCTTATTATGATTTTAGGCAGCCTCTCTGCTAAAGGGTGGGGTGTGTTCCTGTCTTGTTAGTTGTTTGGCTTAGGGTGTCCAGCACTGTAGCTTGCTGGTCGTTGAGTGAAGCTGGGTGTTGGTGTTGAGATGGAGATATCTGGGAGATTTTCGCTGTTTGATATTACGTGGAGCTGGGAGGTCTCTTGTGGACCAGTGTCCTGAAGTTGGCTCTCTGACCTCAGAGGCACAGGCCTGACACCTGGCTGGAGTACCAAGAGCCTGTCATCCACATGGCTTAGAATAAAAGAGAGAAAAAAAAGAAAGAGAGAAAGAAGAAGATAAAATAAAATAAAGTTATTAAAATAAAAAATAATTATTAAAAAAAATTTTAAGTAATTAAAAAAAAAGAAAGAAGAGTGCAACCAAACCAAAAAACAAATCCACCAATGATAACAAGCACTAAAAAAAGAAAAGGAAAAAAAAAAAAAAAAAGATAGACAGAATCCTAGGACAAATGGTAAAAGCAAAGCTATACAGACAAAATCACACACAGAAGCATACACATGCACACTCACAAAAAGAGAAAAAGGGAAATATATATATCTTTGCTCCCAAAGTCCACCTCCTCAATTTGGGATGATTTGTTGTCTATTCAGGTATTCCACAGATGCAGGTACATCACGTTGACTGTGGAGATTTAGTCTGCTGTTCCTGAGGCTGCTGGGAGAGATTTCCCTTTCTCTTCTTTGTTCGCACAGCTCCCGGGGCTCAGCTTTGGATTTGCAGCCCCGCCTCTGCGTGTAGGTCGCTGGAGGGCGTCTGTTTTTCGCTCAGACAGGACGGGGATAAAGAGCTGCTGATTCGGGGAGGGAGGGGCACAGAGTGCGGGGCGAGCCTGCGGCATCAGAGGCGGCGTGACATTGCACCAGCCTGAGGCGCCCGTGCATTCTCCCGGGGAAGTTGTCCCTGGATCCCGGCCTGGCAGTGGCGGGCTGCACAGGCTCCCGGGAGGGGAGGCGTGGAAAGTGACCTGTGCTCGCACACAGGCTTCTTGGTGGCGGCAGCAGCAGCCTTAGCGTCTCCCACCCGCCTCTGGGGTCCGCGCTTTTAGCCGCGGCTCACGCCCGTCTCTGGAGCTCCTTTAAGCAGCGCTCTGCATCCCCTCTCCTCGCGCACCAGGAAACAAAGAGGGAAGAAAAAGCCACTTGCCTCTTCGGCAGGTCCAGACTTTTCCCAGACTCCCTCCCGGCTAGCCGTGGCGCACTAACCCCCTGCAGGTTGTGTTCACGCCGCCAACCCCAGTCCTCTCCCTGTGCTCCGACCAAAGCCCAAGCCTCAGCTCCCAGCCCCGCCCACCCCGGCGGGGGAGCAGACAAGCCTCTCGGGCAGGTGAGTGCCGGTCGGCCCCGATCCTCTGTGCGGGAATCTCCCCGCTTTGCCCTCCGCACCCCTGTTGCTGCGCTCTCCTCCGTGGCTCCGAAGCTTCCCCCTCCGCCACCCGCAGTCTCCACCCGCGAAGGGGCTCTTAGTGTGTGGAAACCTTTCCTCCTTCACGGCTCCTTCCCACTGGTGCAGGTCCCGTCCCTACCCTTTTGTCT
Source organism: Phocoena sinus (assembly GCF_008692025.1). Taxonomy (NCBI): domain Eukaryota; kingdom Metazoa; phylum Chordata; class Mammalia; order Artiodactyla; family Phocoenidae; genus Phocoena; species Phocoena sinus. The sequence continues at coordinate 83,626,248 of NC_045774.1, read as the reverse complement.
CTGTTTATTCTTTCTTCTTTTGCCCTACCCAGGTACATGGGGGGTTTCTTGCCTTTGCGGAGGTCTGAGGTCTTCTGCCAGCATTCAGTAGGTGTTCTGTAGGAGTTGTTCCACATGTAGATGTATTTCTGATGTATCTGTGGGGAGGAGGGTGATCTCCACGTCTTACTCTTCCGCCATCTTGAACCATACATATTTTTAAAACCCTTTGAACAGTACTAGCTTACCAAAACCCTTTTTTTCTTTTTTTTTTTTTTACAGTGAATTGATCTCCCATTATGATTTTTTTTTCAGTCAAACATTAACAGGCACCTAGAGTTGAGTAAGACACTGATTTTACCTGTTATCCTTAGAGCCTGGTGAACATTACCTGAATATTCTTTTAAATAGACTTATGATAAGTACTTTAAAGAACAAGTATAAGGCACCCTACGACTGATGAAACAAGGCATTCATCTCTTCATGTGGACAGCCAGAGGAGGTCAGGCTGGGTTTTCGGGTTTGGCTGTGCTGTGTAGGATGGAGGGGTCCACCATGTCTAGTGTCACCAAGGAGGCTCTCATAGATGATCAAGCAAGAAGGGTGATGGAGCAGAATGTTGAAGGGAGATAATAAACGGATCCAAATCTCTTGTGGAGCTACAGCAATTGGACTTGGTGACTGGATGTGAAAGAGAAGTGAGAGAGGCAGGTATGGAGGACGAGTTATAGATTCCTGGCAGGAGCCCTAGCAGGATGGTGCGTGGGCTTACAGAGTTGGGGGGTTGCTGGAAGAGGACCCAGTTTTGGTGGGAGGGTCCTAGATGTGGTGTCAGTGTGCTAAATTCAAATGCTGGTGAGAGAGCGGAGTGGGCGTGTTAGGCAGGCAGTTGGATGTGTGGACCTGCAACTCAGAGATAAACTGAGTTATGAATCTTGGCATCATTGGCCTGGAGAATCCAAAGCCCATGGTATATGAGACCATGGTGGGAGAGTGTAGACTGGGAAGAAAACGGGCCTAAACACTCACACTGAAAGGTTGAATAGGGAAGGAGGAAGCAGCAGGGGAGACTAAGAAGCTTTCAGAGAGGTAACAGCTAGCAATCAATGCCAGAGACTTTAAAATCAGCCGTGTCATCATTTTGCTTTTCATGCTGAGTGAGAGTTCCTGTGTACTAGTAACTGTCTGTGAGAACCAGGGGATTGACTTCCAGATTCGTGCACCTGGGATTTCCTGGGCCTCTTGTATAACTGAAACAAAACAAAGGTTATTTTTTTCTACCACTTGACAATGTTATGAGAAAGTATTAAATAATCTCTATGATGCTAAAAATTAAATGTTAGAAGTAGGTGAATGTTGAAGCCAACGTCATAACTAGGTGTTCTCTCAGTGGATAGTCACAGAGCCACTCTCAACCAAAAATGCCATTGCATTTATAGACTTTAAATATATGAAGCAGCATTTTTTTCTGCCTGCAAATATTGTTACCATTTATTGATGGCAGTTTGATAAAACATGGTTCCAATCATATGGGAGTCGCCACTGGGGGTGAACACTGAGCCTCACACATGGTTAGGAATCACCTTTTTTTTCTTTTCTGGTGTTAACTCCAAAGATAAACCAGTCAAAGGACAATTCAGCATTATTAATGTATTAGGTAGGCTAGGCTAGGCTTGGAAGTGTTCGAATCACTTTAAAAGTTGTCTATAATCAATAAAATAGGTATTAATTTTCACAACATTCTTTCCAAGGCAGGTATACTTGAAACAATCTATCAATATGTGTTGTTTTTCCTCCTAGGGCTCCCTGGGGATCCAAGGCCCCCAAGGTCCACCTGGAAAAGAGGGTCAGAGGGTAAGTAAACACAGAACAACTGGCAGGCATTACTAACTCAGGGGTTACTTATTTCTGAACACTTATAAAAATAAAATCAAAATACAGCAAGCACATGGGCTTGAGGAAAATATCAACTACCTGAAAGCCAAAATTTGAGATTTTGACAGCGCTTTTACAATCCAGAAAATTCTATATATTTTCCAGATTGGCAGCCCAAATGTGGAAATGTAATTTGGGTGAAATGAATTAACCATAATTTGATCTGGAGCACGTTGGTCCTATTTTGGGGTTTTTGAGTTAAGCTCATCTTTGCAGAGTTAAGTTTGATGGGTTATATTTGTGGAGTTCTAGCCTGTTCATGAATTCTGTAAAGACTGTGGATATTAACTACATTCCTTAGCCAAATTAAATTGTTGACATTAGTGACTCTTTGTAGTTACTCTCCTGCCTTTGAGATAAAGTATGTAATATGTGGATACATTGTACTTGCCTGGGAGTATAGCAATCACCTTCCAGGGCAGTTAGGCTTACTGGCTCCCCCTAAAAGGAACCCATGCAGTGACAGATAATTGGTCAGCTCTGCATGAACACTTCCTGCAAGGGGGCACCCCATTCTTGTCGCTAATTGTTATTAACTGTTTTCAAATCATGTTAAAGTCTCCAAACATTTTATGTGTGCTTTCTTATAGGAGTAGTATTTTGAACTTTTGTTACCTTACGGATGAGAGTTGTGTAACTCACAGAGTATAGATGACTTGCCTAGTCATAGAACTACTAAAAAGTTGAGCCAGAACTTGAATTTGGGGCTTCTGGCTTTGGATACCATATTCTCTTTTACTGTCTCAGTCTATTAACCCTAAATCTCTTTTCAGTCATTTAAATTTATTTTTCCCAGTTCTGCCCACTGGACTAGATGATGTCTAAGTTTTCTCAGTTAGAACATTTCTGTGTCCAGTTTTTATTCCCAGTGGCTATTTCAGTGAACATAAAAAGGCTTAATAAGTTTTGATGGCTAAGAAAATAAAAGGGAAAATGTTGTGAGTAATAGCTAACATTTATCAGCTACCTACAATGTGCTAAATGATTCATATTTCATTTATTTCTCACAATAGCTCTGTGAAATAAGTTCTACTGTAGCCCTCACAGAGAAAACTGAGTTCAAACACTTTGCTAGAAAGTGGACTCTGCTGGTATTTTAAAATTATTTACAAAGTAGTCACATTTGGGTTCTAGTCTCAACACCTGTGTGTACAATTGTAGTTTCCCCTTTTAGCTCTCCAGCCCCTCTCTATCCAAGAGTTCATTAATCCACATGATCAATGCTTTAAATAGCCTTGGGGAAACATAGACGATTACTTCCCTAGATCTATGTTTTTGAGGCTGCCTTAAGCGTTTTCACCCACTGGGGGCAGAGGACTAGATGAAATGATCATGTGAAGTTAATTTCCAAGCTTCTTATTCTATTTTCTCACAGTAATGACCAAGATGTCTGTTGTATCTAGGACCATGTTTCTGAATTAATTTCAGTCTGCAGCATCAAGGGAACATTTTCCTTCTAGTAACTACCCCTTCCTGGAAACTGAGTGATAAATTATACTCCCTAGTTAATATCCAAAATACATAAGGAACTCATGCAACTCAATAGCAAAAAAACCCAATAACCCCATTTAAAAATGGGCAAAGGACCTGAATAGACACTTCTCAAAAGAAGACATACACACGGACAACAGGTATATGAAAAGGTAGCTAATCATCAAGGAAATGCAAATCAAAACCACAGTGAGCTATCACCTCAAACCAGCTAGAATGGCTAGTATCAGAAAGACAAGAGATAAGAAGTGTTGGCCAGGGTGTGGGGAATAGGGAACCCTCATGCACTGTTGGTGGGAATGTAAACTGGTACAGCCAGTGTGGAAAAGAGTATGGAGGTTCCTCCAAAGAAGTAAAAATAGAACTACCTTACGACCCAGCACTCCCACTTCTGGGTGTATATCTAAAGGGAGGAAGTCAGTATTTCGAAGAGATATGCGTACTCCCATGATATGGAAACAACCTAAAGGTCTATTGACAGATGAATGGATAAAGAAAATGTGATTACACACACACACACACACACACACACATACACAATGGAATATTATTCAGCCTTAATAAAGAAGTAGGTCTTGCCACTTGTGATAACATGGAGGAACCTGGAGGACTTTATGCTACATGAAAGAAGCCAGACAGAAAGACAAATACGCCTTTGCATGTGGAATCTGAGAATGTAAAATCCATAGAAACAGAGAGTAGACTGGTGGTTACTGGAGGCTGAGGGGAGAAGGGGGTAAGAGAAGATGTCAGTCAAGGGATACGATTTTTAGTTATACAAGATGGATAAGTTCTGGGGACTTAATGTACAACAATGAGACTGTAGTTAATATTGTGTTATATACTTGAAATTGGCTAAAAGGGTAGATCTTAAGTGTTTTCACAACAGAAAACAGTAACTATTTGTGAGGGGATGGATATGTTAATTAGCTTGATTGTGGTTGTATAGCTTAAATATATAAAATTTTAATTGTCAACAATAACTCAGTAAAGTACAACGATAAATAGGTTTTTAATTTCAACTCCAATAAAAAACCCTAGGTGGTTTGAGATGGAAATTATGGAGTGAGGTGGGTGAAGCTAGACAGTATGTCTGAATTCTTCCCCCTGTGGCAGAGCTTTTTTTTTTTTTAATTTTGTGTGGTAAGAACATTTAACATGAGATCATCTCTCTTAACGAATTTTAAGCATACAAGGAAATTGTACTTCTGACTTGTACTGACATGTGGTCAATTCAAGGTGCCTCCTCCTTTATTTTAAAGAAAACTTCTTCCCAGTCAGATCTTCACCCATCCTGCGATTATGCAGTTGCCTTTCTTTATCACAGAGTAGGAATTGACCCTTGTGATTGTTAAATTTCATCTTCTGGATTTTAGTTTCTAATACCATTCTATCGTGTTTTTTTCCAGTGAAATAGCTCCCAGATTTACATCACCTTAAATTTTGATAAGCCGACCCGTTGAGTCTTCATTCATATCACTAATAAATCCTGAGCAGAACAGGGCCTGAAAACTCTAACAACAGCAAAGCTGCCATCTTGTCTACCATTGATATTTGTGTGACTTGATACAAGTCATGTACAAATACATTCGGACTCTCCCTCCTTCCAACCCACATTTCTTAATTTGGCTTGTAAGATAATTATGAGAGTCTTTGTCAGACTAGCTGAAATAAAAAATATTCAGATGAGGCTCTTTGAAAATAGTAACGCTTCAAATTGAAATTGTACCCTAGCGAAGCTTACATTTCAGAAGAAGGTGAGTTAAAGAATAAATTAAACTTATGTAGTCTTCATGACAGTTTTAGAGGAACGTATTCAAATTGTAAAGTTCAACCACTATATTATGCAAATTTATTCCATTTATAAATATGTATAGTTCAGATAATTTTATATTACTTTTATTGTAACTTATCAACGAGTAACAGTGTCAGAAACTAAGGAATGTAATATAATTTTGTAGATAATGTAAGGCAAGGTTTATCAATATTACTGCTCTTTCACAAATGCCATATTTATAGAGGAGAGCATTTAGATCAGGTATTATTGATATTATACACATTTACAAATGATTATTTCCAAATGTACTCAGGGATTTATTCTGCTTTTTCAGCTACTTAAAAGTGAAGCAGATTTAAGAAAAAAGCATTCTTACATATTTACATTTAGACCCATCTTAGTGCCACCATTTCTTCTCTGCTCAAGAGTTAGGCAGCACTCACCTCTTTTGGACATGCATGTGTGTGTGTGCATACACACAGACAGACACACACACACTGAAAGCTAAGACCTGTCATTTTTCACTTCACTGAACTTTGCAATAGAAAACAACAGAAAAATCTGGGAATTTAAAATTCTTTTCTATTGACCCATTGTCAAGAAAACTCATATTTTGATTACATGTGTTTGATCAGGAATGAATTGACTATCGCTAAGTTTATTGAAATGAAATATAAAATATGTGCAAGTTTATGCACCTTATTCCTAGGCATAATGTCTCTAAGGAAAGTAGAAGAAATCATTGATTTGTTGGTTTTCCTCAATGATTAAATAAAGACTAGCCTGTATTCTACTAATATCTCTCAATTATGGTGAGTTTCAAACATAACTGTCACATGTAAGCATACCAAACATGATAGAAAATGTTAGTAATACTACTAACAATACCACTGTTATATTATTAAGGCTTAAATAACTATGATAAATATAAAAAGTTTTTCTCTTTAACCCTTTGTGTAGAGTTTTCTATAAGTACGATAAAAACATTATTTTTTACCAAGTACCACACCAAAATTCTGTTTGAAATTTTCATTAGTTGACTTTATTCTCTTTATTGTCTTGTAAGCTACTAAATTTTAGATAAGTGTTCATTTAATAAAACATAGTAGTAGTATGCTTCTTGTACTTAAAAGCTGCTGTTAACCGTAACAGTGTTTGGTGGTGATATATATCTGAGATTTGTGGCCTTTTTCTTTTTTTTTAACCTCCTTCTTTGAATCTCTTATATGCCATTGCTTTTTCTGTTTGTTATCTTTTTGAAGTCCTACAACTGAAACATTTGGCTGGCGTATTTTGGGATCTCACATGCTTTATAGATTAACACAATTTTAAAAATTCAGCTAATGTTGAATATTGACCCTGAGCCGCAGGTGAGAGTGTGTCAGGGAGCAGTAAGGGAAAGCAGCATGGGCACCACCTGCCTGGACACCAAGGGGCTGTCCAGCCCATGGTGGCAAAGAAAGACCAGCAGGGGGACTGGGATACTGCAGGGCCAGGAAGTCAACAGAAGGGCGTTTCAAGATGCATGGAGGGTTCAACAGCATTAAAATTTGGAAAAAATTTGGGGGAGAGATACTGGATAAAAGGAGAGGTGGCTGGAATTGGTACCAGCTGAGAGAGAAGTTTTAGTTGAATAAATAAATGGGAGAGCATTAGAAACAAAAATTGCAAGAAAAGATGTGAGGGAATTAGGGGGTGAATTGTGAGGAAGGAGAGGCAGCAGTGGGGAATCGGGGAAAGAGAGAAGGACGGGAATTGGATGTAAGCCCAAGAAGGTGTCTTGATGAAAAGTGGAATATTTCAGATGGCTGAGCATGTTTGTGGAAGTTTACATGAGACATCTCAAAAGAACTGGCATTTATAAAAATCCCCTCTAAGATGTAGATTCCTTATAGGATTTTCTAATATTCCTAATACCCAAAACATAAAAAATAAGTATCATTTTAATGTAACCTTGGATTTCTCCTTTATAGTCACATTAAAGTGCATGTCTGAGCAATCTCAGGGCCTTTTGTTAAAGTCCCTCTGGGTCTCTGAAAGAACATTTATTGGTGAATCAGCTAGTGACTGCCCCGACCAGAAGTTTGTTCGGCTGGACCAAGATGACACCACACTCTTGCATTCTTTGTTGCTGGATCCTCATTTTGATCCTGAATAGAAATTTTATGTTTTAAATGCCTTACAAGCCACCCCGTGTCTTTTATTTTAATTAATTTTTATTGGCGTACAGTTGCTTTACAATGTTGTGTTAGTTTCTACTGTACAGCAAAATGAATCAGCTATACGTATACATACATCCCCTCCGTTTTGGATTTCCTTCCCATTTAGGTCACCACAGTGCATTAAGTAGAGTTCCCTGTGCTATACAGTATGTTCTCATTAGTTATCTGTTTTATACATAGTATCAATAGTGTATATGTGTCAATCCCAATCTCCCAATTCCTCCCACCTCCCCATTGGTATCCGTACATTTTTTTCTCTATGTCTGTGTCTTTATTTCTGCTTTGCAAATAACGTCATGTATACCACTTTCCTAGATAGCACATATATGCCTTTAAATACAATACTTGTCTTTCTCTTTCTGACTTACTTCACTCTGTATGACACTCTCTAGGTCCGTCCACGTCTCTACAAATGACGCAATTTCATTCCTTTTAATGGTTGAGTAATATTCCTTTGTATATATGTGCCACATCTTCTTCATCCATTCCTCTGTTGATGAATATTTAGGTTGCTTCCATGTACTGGCTATTGTAAATAGTGCTGCTGTGTCAGTTTAGCTTCTTTGCCTGTGCTTGTCCTTTTTTTTTTTTTTTTTCATTTTTATTCCTTCCAGGCAGCCATCCATTTAATTGCCTCCTTTTAACATTTTTGTGCAGATTCTACTTTTTTTACTCTCCCTTGAAGTGCTTGCTCCAAGCCACCCTGAACCCTGCATCTGGGGTCAGGGTTCCTTGTGTCCTAAACAGCATGGAGAACTCACCCTACTTAGGGTGTGTCCCATCAGGGTGTGTCCTTCCGCACCAGCCCAGACTTGATGGCAAAGGAACTGAGTCATATTTCCTTCACGAGGGGGGAGTCTGATGGTCAGTCCTGCAAAGGCACAGAGGACAGGGCAGACCATGTGTCTGCTGGCTTCTTAGTGTGTAAGCAACATAGGGGATTATGTGGAGGCAATTCAGATCACCTGGGTTTAAACCCCAGCCTCACCACCTCTTAGCTTTGTGATCCTGGGCAAGTTCCTCAGCCTCTCTGCCACTCTGTTTCCTCACTTAGAAGACAGAGATTCTAATAACCCCTACCTACCTGGAAGAGTTGTTGAAAGGAGTGTGCCAGGTAGGGGTTAGCTGTTGTCGTGATTCTCACCTGCGACCTGCTGATCTGAAGCTGTGTGCAGACGGGAAAGGAAGTATGTGAACTCAGAGTATTAGGACTTGATTAAAGAGAATGTCTAATTGGTCAAGAAAAACTACTGAAAGTAAAATGACTGCTTTAACTACCACTCCGCTGAACTCGTTTAACTTTTTTTTTTTTTTTTGGCGGTACACGGGCCTCTCACTGCTGTGGCCTCTCCCGTTGCGGAGCACAGGCTCCGGACGCGCAGGCTCAGCGGCCATGGCTCACGGGCCCAGCTGCTCCGTGGCATGTGGGATCTTCCCAGACCGGGGCACGACCCCATGTCCCCTGCATCGGAAGGCGGACTCTCAACCACTGCGCCACCCGGGAAGCCCCATTTTATTTAACTTCTACTTGAATTTCTACTTTATCTGGATGTCCATGCTCATGTTCTAATGCCCCAGAAGCTTTATGAAGCCCAATGTTTATCCAGTTTCACAATAAACAAGTATATTAACAAGTCTGGAAATGTCAAGTAGATTAAGTCGTTTTCCTTGAAGAAGCAGAGATGAGTGTTCTCATTGTGGAGTAGCTAAGACCTTAATATTTGTTTTGTGAGCAAATTTGTGCTGATCATGTATAAATTCACTAAGGCATTCATGGAAAAACAACTTGTTCTTCTTTTGGCTTGTTTGTTTCTGAGCTGGCTTATATGCATTACCTAAGGCAACACAAGTAACATAATTATGTTCTCATAATTAGTGAGTTATATCCATCTCCTTAGGAAAAAGGACGTCAAAATCACTGCTCTTGTGAAATCAACGCACACCACAGGACTCATCCAAGTAAAATTTTCCTTAAGCTGAATTGTTTTTATGGGGCTTGACGTATTTTTCAAGTGAAATTATGCCTTTATGGCCTGGCCATGACCAGTGGCAGCTTTAAATAGAACACACACAAACCCAGTAAAGCAGGTCAGAACTGCCTCGCAGTGTGGCAAACACAAGCATCTCTTCTTATTTAGGAGGGTGCTGACTTCAGAGCTATAGCATGACCTCAGAGTTTCAATGAAGTGAGCTCAGGGCCTGGTGGAAACCACTATGATTTTCTGTAGTTGTAATTCCACTATTTTACATGTGCTTGAACATTGGGAGAGGAGACATAAAGAATGGATAGTGATGAACTTTCAGTTTCAGGAAGTAATTTGGTTAGTTGCACATTAAGGTGAGAGGAGAATATAAGATTGTCTTCTTATCTTTATGTGTTGAAACCGACAGTGCCCTTTAGAATGCATAGTGAGTGCATATCCATAATTCTGCTCAGCCCCCAAATCAATGCCTGGTATCCTTGTACCAAGGATTAGTATTGCTAAGAGAAAAAAGTCAACAGATTATTTTAAATAATACTTTTAACCCTGGTCCCGTGTAGAACATAAATATGGAGGGAAAGCATCTTTTTTGCTTGGGATCCATGTATAAATATGTAAACACACATGTTGTAAATAGCAACTTAGAGGTTTTGCGTCCTATAACTAGTGGTTTATGTTTATTGCACGTCTTAAACTCCCTGGCGTTCAGATGACATCTTTTTCCACTTACTTCCTGTGATATTTCCTGAGGATTTCTTTTTTTTTTTTTTTTTTTTGGCCGTATGCGGGGCTCTCACTGTTGTGGCCTCTCCCGTTGCGGAGCACAGGCTCCGGACGCGCAAGCTCAGCGGCCATGGCCCACGGGCCCAGCCGCTCCGCGGCATGTGGGATCTTTCCGCACCGGGGCACGAACCCGTGTCCCCCGCATTGGCAGGCGGACTCTCAACCACTGCGCCACCAGGGAAGCCCCTGAGGATTTCTTCTTAAGGATTAGAGAATTTCAGAGAGATACCATCCATCTTTGACAGCATCTGCCATTTAGATGGTGAACTGGGAAAGTGTGTACCCTGTTCAGGTCAGAGAGCTATGCTGCTTTCCCCCAACTCCTTTCGTGAATGTGCAAAACCAACATGAGACTCAGAGGACAGAAATCATCAAATCTCCATACCTGACTTTGGGGAACTGTTACTATCATTTCAGTACCTGATGCTGCCAGCTTTGCCTTTACTTGGCTTTCTTTCTAGAACCTCACTTATCATTTAGGATTATCTAGTTATTCACAGTTTATCTATAAGACTATTAAAAATAACACTTATAAAAGGTCAGGGCTTCCCTGGTGGCACAGTGGTTGGGAGTCCACCTGCCGATGCAGGGGACACGGGTTCGCGCCCCGGTCCGGGAGGATCCCACATGCCACGGAGTGGCTGGGCCCGTGAGCCATGGCCGCTGAGCCTGTGCGTCCGGAGCCTGTGCTCCGCAGCGGGAGAGGCCACAGCAGTGAGAGGCCCACGTACCGCAAAAAAAAAAAAAAAAGTAAAAGGTCAATGTTACATAATTGAGAAAAACACTGAGTTAAATCAACCACTTAGTGAGAAAAGTATACTGTGGTATAATTTCTATGATATAATCATATGTTGGTGTATTTTTTTATTGAAGTGGAGTTGGTTTACAATATTATATCAGTTTCAGGTGTGCGATATAGTGATTGATATTTTTATAGATTGTACTCCATTTAAGTTATTACAAATATGGCTATATTCCCTGTGCTGTACAACATATCCTTGTTGCTTATTATCTTATACATTATAGTTTGTATCCCTTAATCCCCACCCCAATCTTGTGGTCCCCCATCCCTCTCCCCACTGGTAACCACTAGTTTGTTCTCTATACCTGTGAGTCTATTTCTGTTTTGTTATATTCATTTGTTTGTTTTATTTTCTAGATTCCACATATGAGTGGTAACATACAATATTTGTCTTTCTCTGTCTGACTTATTTCACTAAGCATAATAATGTCTAGGCCCATATATGTTGCTGCAAATGGCAGAATTTCATTCATTTTTATTCCTTGGTAATTCCAGTGTATATATATATATACCACACCTTCTTTATCTATTCATCTCTTGATGGACACCTAGGTTGCTTCCATATCTCGGTTATTGTAGATAATGCTGCTATGAACATTGAGGTGCATGTATCTCTTCAAATTAGTGTTTTCATTTTCTTTGGATGTATACCCAGATGGAATTGTAGGATCATATGGTAGTTCTATTTTTGGTGTTTTGAGGAACCTCCATACTGTTTTCCACAGTGGCTGCACCAATTTACATTCCCACCAGCAGTGTACAAGGGCTCCCTTTTCTCCACATCCTCACCAACATTTATTATTTGTGATCTTTTAGATGATAGCTCTTCTCACAGGTGTGAGGTGATATTTATTTTATTTGCATTTCTCCAATGACTATAATGTTGAACATCTTTTCATGTGCCTGTTGGCCATCCATATGCTTTGTTTAGAAAATATCTATTCAGGTCTTCTGCCCATTTTTAATTGAGTTGTTTGGATTTTTTTGATATTTAGTTGTATGAGCTGTATTTATATTTTGGATATTAACCCCTTATCAGTCGTATCATTTGCAATATTTTCTCCCGTTCAGTAGGTTGTCTTTTTGTTTTGTCGATGGTTTTATTTGATGTGCAAAAGCTTTTAAGTTTAATTGGGTCCAATTTGTTTATTTTTGCTTTTGTTTCCTTTGCCTTAGGAGATAGATCCAAAAAATATTGCTATAATTTATGTCAAAAGAGTATTCTGCTGTTCTCTTCAGAAGTTTTATGCTCTCCAGGCTTACATTTAGGCCTTTAATACATTTGAGCTTAATTTTGTGTATGGTATGAGAAAATGTTCTGATGTCATTCTTTTACATGTAGCTGTCCAGTTTTCCCAGCAACACTTATTGGAAAGACAGTCTTTATCCATTTCATAGTCTTGCCTCCATTGTCATTGATTAATTGACCATAAGTGTGTGGGTTTATTTCTGGGCTCTCTATTCTGTTCCATTGTTCTATGTGTTTGTTTTTGTGCCAGTACCATACTGTTTTGATGACTGTAGCTTTATAGTAGGGTGTGAAATCAGGGAGTGTGGTACCTCCAGCTTTGTTCTTTTCCTCAAAATTGCTTTGTCAATTAGGGGTCTTTGTGGGTCCATATAAATTTTAGGATTATTTGTTCTAGTTCTGTGAAAAATGTCACAGATATTTTGATAGGGATTACATTAAATTTGTAGATTGTTTTGGGTAGTATGGACATTTAAACAATATTAATTCTTCCAGTTAAAGAACATGGAATATCTTTCCATTTCTTGGTATCTTTTTCTGTATCTATTGAAACCAACCTGTGATTTTTATTCTTCAATTTGTTAATATGGTGTATCACATTGATTTGTGGGTATTGAACTATCCTTGCTCCCTTGGAATAAATCACACTTGAGCATAGTGTATAGTATTCATAGTGATTCTTGTTATATATTGTGGAATTGGTTTGCTAATATTTTGTTCAGGATTTTTGCATCTATAGTCATCACAGATATTGGCATGTTATTTTCTTTTTATGTAGTGTCTTTGTCTGGTTTTGATATCAGAGTAATGGTGGACTCATAGAATGAATCTGGGAGTGTTCCCTCCTCTTCAGTTTTTTGCAAGAGTTGGAGAAAGATAGGTATTAGCTCTTCTTTGTATGTTTGGTAGAATTCCCATGTGAAGCCATCCAGTCCTGGACTTTTGTTTGCTGGGAGATTTTTTATTACAAATTCAATCTCACTACTAGTGATCAATCTGTTCACATTGTCTATTTCTTCCTTATTCAGTCTTTGAAGGTTGTATGTTTCTAGAAATTTTTCCATTTCTTCTAGGTTGTCCAATTTGTTGGCACATAACTGTTTGTAGTATTCTCAAGATTTTTTGTGTCTCTATGATATCAGTTGTTATTTCTCTTCTTTTATTTCTTATTTCATTTATTTGAGTCTTCTCTCTTTCTTTTTGATGAGCCTAGTTAAAGTTTTATTAATTTTGATTATTTTAAAAGAAGAGAAACAGCTCTTGGTCTCTTAGATCTTTTCTATTGATTGTTGGTCTCTATTTTATTTATTTCCTGTTTGATCTTTATTATTTCCATCCTTCTGACTTTGGGAAGAAGTTTGTTCTTCTTTTTCTAGTTCCTTTAGATGGTGGATTAGGTTGTTTATTTGAGACTTTTCTTATTTCTTGAAGTAGGCCTGTATTTCATCCCATAGATTTTGGAATGTTGTGTTTCCATTTTCATTTGCCTTGAGGTATTTTCTGATTTCCTTTTTGATTTCTTCATTGACCCACTGGTTTTTCTTATTAGCATGTTGTTTAGTCTCCACTTGTTTGTGTTTCTCCAATTTTTCTTCCTGTAATTGATTTCTAATTTCATATAATTGTGGTCACAAAAATATGCTTGTTGTAATTTCTGTCCTTTAAATGTACTTAGATTTGTTTTCCAGCCTAACATGCGATCTATCCTAGAGAAGTTTCATGTGCACTTGAGAAGAATGCTTTTGGATGGAATGTCCTCTATATATCTGTAAATCCATTTGGTCTGTTGTGGACCATGGCTGCCTTATTGACTTTCTATTTGGATGATCTGTCCATTGATATAAGTAGGGTATTAAAGTCCTCTATTATTATTGTATTTTTCTCAATGTCTCCCTTTATGTCAGTTAATATTTGCTCTATATATTTAAGTGCTCCTGTTTTGGTTGCCTATACATTAACAAGTGTGATATCCTCTTCTTGTATTGATCCCTTTATCATTATATAATATCCTTGTTGTCTTTTATTATAGACTTCGCTTTAAAGTCTATTTTATCTGATATGAGTATTGCTATCCTCACTTGCTTGTCATTTCCATTTTCATGAAATATCTTTTTCCATCCCCTAATTTTCAGTCTGTATGTTCTTAGCTCTGAAGTAAGTCTCTTGTAAGCACCATATAGATGGGTCTTGTTTTTCATCTAACCAGCCACCCTATGACTTTACTGGATCGTTTAGTGCATTGATATTTAAAGTGCCTATTGATAGGTATGTACTTATTGCCATTTGTTTTCTCGTTGTTTTTGTAGTTCTCTCTGTTCTTTTCTTCTTCTTTTAGTTTTTTCTCTTGTGGTTTGATAATTTTCTTTAGTGGCATGCTTGTGTTCCTTATTTCTAGTTTTTGTGTATCTATTGTAGGTCCCTTTGTTTGTTTGTTTGTTTTCATGGGATTTTTAACCCTCAGTCTTTCCCTGGAGGAAAAGGGAGAGTAGAGATGGTCCTTCCCAAAGTTCAGTTTGCTGTAGGCAACGCCCTTTCAGTGTTTTTCCAGGGATTCCTCACCCTGGGTCTTCCCTGGAGGGCTGGAGGTCAAGGAGGGCAGAGAGGATGCTCCCTTAACTTAACTTAGCTATGGACAGCTCTTCCTAGCTGGTTTCAAAGGATTTCTCACGCAGGGTAGAGATGATGAGGGTTTCCTTGCACCTTCCTCCCCATCCCGGTCTTTGTTAGGATATGAGGGTGGGATGGCAGGTGCTCTGGGAATCTGGGGTTGCCTCCCCAGAGCTGCGGTGGGTACAAAGAGATGGTGGCAGGTGGGGGGCTTGGGCCTGGCTGCAGGCTGCAGGGCTCAGGGCATGGGTCTGTTGTAGGTTCTTTTTTTTTTTAATTATAAGCTTTTTCCTTTATTAATTTATATATCAACATTATTTATGCTTGCAAAATGGACTTTTGGAGGCATGAAAAAAATTTAATGATAAGACTGTAGACACACTTCTGATTCTGACAGTTTGCACACATATAGTTGTGCAATAAACTGCTAAAGGTTCATTTTACAAAAATTACCCTAATTACTATTTCAAGTATTTTTAAATATTGCCTCTACTATATAATTCCATAGAATATCTTGAAATTATATGTTGTAGGTTCTTGATTTGTGGTCACCATGTGGTTCACATATGTTGACCTATAACTGAATCTACTTATTTTAAACTGATACACATTTAAGTTTAAGCACATTCTAATGACATTTTTTACTCCTCTTTCCCATGTTTTGTGTTTTTTATGTCATATTTTACATCTTAGTGTCTATCCCTTCACTGTTTGTTAGCTACAGTTGATTTTACAGTTTTTGTCTTCTAGTCTTCATACTTGTTTATTTAAGTGGTTGATCCATAGCCTTTACCATATATTTGTCTTTACTAGTGAGATCTTTCCTTACTTCTAAATTCTCACTTTTTGTTGTAGTCTTTTCTTTTCCACTTAGAACAGACCCTTCAGCATTTCTTGTAGGGTCAGTTTAGTATTGATGAAACTGTTTTAGTTTTTTTACTCGTCTGAGAAGTTCTTTATCTCTCATTTAATTCTGAATAATAATTGCTGGGTAGGGTATCCTAGATTGTAGGTTTTTTCTGTTTCAGAACTTTAAATATATCATGAAACTCCCTTCTTGTCTGAAAAGTTTCTGCAGAAAAATCAACTGATAGCCTTATGGTTGTTCCCTGTGACTCTTTCTTTCTTGTTGCCTTTAAAATTCTCTTTATCTTTAACTTTTGCCATTTTAATTATATGGCTTGGTGTGGGTCTCTGGATCCATCTTGTTAGGGCCTCTCTGTGCTTCCTGTGCCTAAAAATCTCTTTCCTTCTCCAGCTTTGGGAAGTTTTCAGCTATTATGTCAGCAAATATATATATATATATATATTTTTTTTTTTTTTTTTTTTTTTTTTTTTGCGGTACGCGGGCCTCTCACTGCTGTGGCCTCTCCCGCTGCGGAGCACAGGCTCCGGACGCGCAGGCTCAGCAGCCATGGCTCACGGGCCCAGCCGCTCCGCGGCACGTGGGATCTTCCCGGACCGGGGCACGAACCCGCGTCCCCTACATCGGCAGGCGGACTCTCAACCACTGCGCCACCAGGGAAGCCCCAGCAAATATATTTTTGACCCCCTTTTCTCTCTCTCTTCTTCTGGGACCCCTATAATGTGAATATTAGTATGCTTGATATTGTCCCATAGCTCTCTTAAACTGTTCTTTTTAAAATTCTTGTTTCTTTTTGCTCTTAATATTTGGGTCATGTTCGTTATTCTGTCTTCTAGATCATTTATGTGCTCTTCCATATCACATAATCTGCTATTCATTCCTTCTAGTGTGTTTTTCATTTCAGTTATTGAATGATTTGCTTCTGTCTGATTCTTTATTATATTTTCTAGTTCCTTGTTAAAATTTTAACTGTGTTCGCCCCTTATTTTCTCTAATTCAGTTAGCATTTTTACTACTAATTCTTTGAATTCTTTATCTGGTAAGTTTTTTATTTCTGTTTCATTATTTCTTTTTTTTTAGGGGTCTTCTCTTCCTTGTTCAATTGAGACAAATTCCTCTATCTTCTCATTTTGCTTAACTTTGTCTGTCTCTATGAAATTAGATGAAACAGTTACCTATGGTGGTCTTGAAGGGATGCCCTTACGTGGGAGTGTCCCTATACAGCCTGCATGTACTTTGTGGCTTTGGCAGGATTGCTGGATTGATGTGAACAGAAGTCACATCTTTCCTGAGGGCGTGCTGACAGCCATCAGATTGGTAGGAGGAGGCACTAGAGCTGGAGGGCCTGGAGCCAGAACCAGGTTTGAGCCTGTGCTTCCACTCTGCTCAGTGGCCATCACTGCCCCACAGGGGTGGGTCTGGTCTCAAGTTGCTGGAGCAGAAGCCTTGAGGTTTGGGTGTGAGTTGGCCCTGTTCTCTTCAAGCGTGTGCCCTCCCG
Source organism: Phocoena sinus (assembly GCF_008692025.1). Taxonomy (NCBI): domain Eukaryota; kingdom Metazoa; phylum Chordata; class Mammalia; order Artiodactyla; family Phocoenidae; genus Phocoena; species Phocoena sinus. Next base: position 83,609,058 of record NC_045774.1, on the reverse strand, counting down.
CCCCAGCACTGGCATCCCCACCCCAGAGGGGAGCTGTTGTGCTGCAGCAAGAGCGCCTGGGGTAGGCATTCAGCATGGGTCGCGGTGGGGTCCGTGGTGAGCCCCCTGTGCTCAGAGACCCAGACTACTCCTGATGCCCTGCTGGTGCAGGTGCTGATGATGGTGACCTCTATCCCTCTCAGAGGTCGCTTCGGGTCTGAGCCACTTCTGTGCCTCACAGCCAAGCCCTCACACTGGTGTGGATCTGTGTCATGAAGCACGTGTGGCTGGAGCTTTCACTTGGCTCTGTCTGGGCGTGCAAGCTGGGGCAGTCATAGGAAACTGGGCAGCCACCCATGCATTTTCAGTTCACCCTCTGCACCCTGCTTCAGGGGCAAGCAAGCATGTGTGCACTCCTCCTAAGCAGAGTCCAGGCTTCCCACTGCCCTCCTGTCAGTCCCACTGGCCCTCCAGCCAGCCAAGGGGACTTGTCTCCCCTTCGTGGGACAACAGGACTGGGGCAGTCGGTCTACAGCTCTCACCACTCACTCTCCATCTGTGTCAGCCCTCCGGGCACGGATCCCGACCTGATCACTTCTCTTCCATTCCTAACCAATTCTGTGTGGCTCTTTCTCACAGCCTTGGTTGCACGGGAGTCTTTCTGCCAGTTTCCAGTTCATTTTCAGTGAGAATTATTCCACATGTAGATGTATTTTTGATGTGTCTGTTGGGGGAAGTGAGTTCCATGTCTTCCTCCTCTGCCATCGTGATCTCCTCCCCAGTGACAGTTTATTTTGCATTCTTACTCTCGTCATATGAGGTACCATTTCTACTAGGAATATAAAGCTTTCAAGCATTGTTAAGGATCTGTGATATTATATATCACATATTTGAATGATGCGCATTTGTCATCTGACGTTATTCAGTTCTTTTTTTATGTGCCCTGGGTGCTATATGTTGCACATGTGTATAAATAAGTAAATATAAAGTCTTCCATCACATTAGTCCCTATCTCAGAGATTCAGTGAGGAATCAGCAGAGAATGTAGAAATTGCATAGTCTTTGTCCCTTTGTCATGTGATGCATTTCTCGGAGCAATAGTATATCATTCAGTACTTTGCATATTAGCTTCTTGTGCTTGTCGTAACTGACGAGGCCCCAAACAGCATGTGATTTCTTATTAAGCAAGTGACTTCACCATCAACTCCTTCACGTAATAAGGTGTGACAACATTTGGGAGATTTCTTAATAACGTTTTGGAGTTCTTGTCCGTTAGATGTTCTTCAAGATATAACATCAGAATTTCAGAGAACTTTGAAAAAGATTTTAAGGACTGACATTGGCCTGTTTTTTCTGAAAATTTGTGCTTCACCATTTTCTCCTAGTATCCTGCCCCCCAGGTACTCCTGCCCACTCTAGCTGGGTGTCTCCAAAACTGCCTCAGATAGAGTTGCTGCAGCAGTGGAGCAGGCAGGAAGAAGGAAAAGAGGCTAATGTATATTAATGTCAAACAGATGTCTCCAAGGGAGTAGTTGTGTGGCCAGGAAAAGAATCCCCCACTTCTGCCTCACACTAGGACTGGTAGGAAAGATAAATCAGTGGAACAAGCTGTTGGGAGACAACTTGTAGCTCAGTCTAATTAGAATCAGGTAAAAAAGAGACACAGTAGAGATGTAACCCTGTCTTAGTGAGACCAGGCCACCCCTTAAAGTTAAATATCACAGCTGGTTAATGACAGTGAACCTGTGGTGAACTTCACTCTATGTAGGGAGTCTCTGCTGTGCCCTTGAAGCAGCAGACAGAGTGCCCTGGGGAGCCTGCAGCAAGAACGAGCTTGTAACCAGTTCTGTAACAAAAGAACTGTTTTGTTACAGTAATACATGCATAGATCATTAAGCCACAACGAGCTGAGGTTCTTATTCATTTAAATGAAGGGTCAGGGCTTCCCTGGTGGCGCAGTGGTTGGGAGTCCGCCTGCTGCTGCAGGGGACACGGGCTCGTGCCCCGGGCCGGGAAGATCCCACATGCCGCGGAGCGGCTGGGCCTGTGAGCCATGGCCGCTGAGCCTGCGCTCCGCAATGGGAGAGGCCACAGCAGTGAGAGGCCCGCCTACCGCAAAAAAAAATAATAATAAAAAAATAAAATAAAATAAATGAAGGGTCAAATGACACTATTTGTATTGTAGCAACATGGCTTTATAAGCTGTCTCTGTTATTTGGATTAGTAAAGAGGAAATGTTTTATATGTCCCAAATAGAATCCTGCTCTAAAAGTCTTATTTATTTATGCGATTACACCCAAGAGCTGGTCTCTGCTGTAGAAGAAGATCACCATCTCATGGGGACTTCTCCAAACTGGAGGCACTCAGAAACTGAGTCCCAGAGAGACTGGGAGCCACTTCAGATGAATGGGTCTGGGGGGCGGGCCCATTTCAGGGACATCAAACTGTCACATTTTAGAGCTGAAAGGGGGCTGTTGTGTCATTCCAGTCCACCAATTAAGGAAACTGAGGGTCAGAAATATTTAGCAGTTCTCCAAGTCTGGACGGCTATTATCCTCTTTAACTGTTCTGTGTAAGAAGCGCCCACTGTCTGTTTGGTGGCTTCATGCCAAAATCCAGATTTGCACGTTGAGAATTTAACCAAAGCCACTTTATTTCTCTAATTAAGGCCACACGTAATGAGGGACAAATGTAGATAGGTATAGTTGGTCCTTTCGTGGTCTCCACACGTTGTAAAACCTGCACATTCTGCCCCTGAGTCCTGCTTACCTTGCAGCAGGAATGGGGGACCTGCACTGCCTGGTCAGTGAAGTCCGAGCTGCTCTTTTCCAGATAAATTTGTGACTGCAGGCAAATCACTCAAGATTCTAATCTGTTTCATCACAGTTTAGCTCTCAGTTATATCATGGGATTAAGCCAGAGGCACTTTGAATAGACTCTGGCAACCAGTGTTCTCTGAAAGAGTCTTATAAGTATTACCTGCTCAACCACAGAAACACTCAAAGAGAATGGAAAAGGGGGAGGCACTTTCTGCCAGGGTGGCGACATGCTAATGCTCCCGCATCAGTATCTTTCTTCAGAAGATCACACTGAACCCCTTAGCAGCTATTTGGTACGTTTACCATTGGAAGTGTCAAGTACAAAGTAAATTAATTATCCATTTGAGACACAGTGAATATCTATGTGGGTGGCATCCAAAACCAAGAATTAATCACAAGTTATTAATCAATTTGGGAAATACAAACTTACATGTTTTCAAAAATGCAAAACATTTGCAACATGAAACATTTTTATGGCCTAATGACTTGAAAGTCAGCAAATTATATTCCTAATAAATAATACAAGACCTCATCTTTGTAAAATTCCATAGTATTTTCAGTTACCTTAGATGATAGTACAGAATTCTCAAAGTAAGTTTAACTTTATGGCACTTTAGTTTTTTTCAATATGTTATATTTCAATTCTCAGGGGAGAGCAGAGATATAGCAAAATAAATGTGGTGTAACAGTCCTAAGAAAAGTTGGAGATTTCTCTTTTATGGGATATAAGTACACTACATAGTACTCATTTCTAAATTCTTGAAATAGTTGTATTCAGAGTAGCTCTTGAACTCTGCAGAAATAGCTTAGACCCTACTTTTCCTCATTTTCCTTTAAAAGCAGTAAACTTTTGACTGGATTTTTTCATGAATTGCTATAGATACATTTGACACTTTTAATATGTTCAGCACAAACATATACATACATGTATGTGTGTATATCTATGTAGGTGTTATCATTGTGCTTTTCAAATTCATAACTACATACAACATATGCTGGGACCACTATACTGTGTTCTTTGTGACTTGTGGTTCTAATATCACTAAACAGTGCACACCTTGAACAAGGATTGTTATTTGTATTTGTATCATCAGAGATATTTACAGTGTGTCTATGAGATAATGAAAAAGAATATCTAAAAATATATTTAGTGCCTTGATTGTACATACAATTTGATATTGTAAACACATATAATTTATACACATTCGATAATAATGATAATATATTTTTATTCAATAGTAATAATGTCTTAATAAAATTAACCCTAGAAATATAATGAAAAGAGCTAAATACCATTGAAGAAAACATTTACACTTTTCTGCCATACTGAATGCTGTTACTTCAACTCTCCATTGGCCATGTGTTTCTACAGTGTTCCAAATTTTTTGCAGAAACATTTCAATAACATACATTTAAATTGTGTTTAAATTAAACATTTCAATTATGCACTTATTCAATTATGCACTTATTCAATTGTGTTCATAGTTTATCTTCAGAAGAATTTGAGGGTCTTATAAATCCAATCAAACCAAAATCTGTACACTAAGAGGAGAAGACAGATAATTAATAAAAAGTAGGAAAAAGATGAAAATAAGGGGAAAGACCTATATTGAGGGAAGCAACTACATTTGGACAAAAACCTGAGAGATCTGAGAGTCTATTTATTTATTCAAGAAATGTCTGAGTGCCTATTTTGTGTTGAGGTACCATGGAAGGTGGCTTAGATCAGGTCTCCCCAAAAGCAGCATCTAAGATGGGATTCCTGTATACGTGATTTTCAGAAGAAATCTCTAAGAGAGTGAGGAAAGCAGGAAAAAGGAAGAGTGCAGGCAAAAATGTGGTTTCACATGTCTAGTCTCAGCATTATCTCACGAGGCACTCTGGAGTGCCACAGAATCTGTCCTATGCTGGGGTTAGGGGCCACGTTTTAATACCCACCAACCACACAAAGTGGGGAAATGTGCAGTAACTTCTCAGGTATCTCCAGGCAAGTCAGCTCCTATAGAGTGAAGCAAACCTCTAGGAAAGGCACAGGCAGAAGCCATTAGCAGCTGACACCCATGGCAGCTGGACACCAAGCCTGGCACCAACAGCACCTGCACCAGAGGTGAAATAAAAGACCATACTCATCACCAGTGCAGAATCCTCAAGGGCTTTTGAGCAGAAATGAAGACACGATGAAAACTTTGATAATAGTGACCTCACCATGAGAGTGAGAGAGACAGCGACCTGGAGGCAGAGAGAGAGTGTGTGTGTTTTATGTTGAAACAGATGCTAGAACTATTCCTTTAGGCTGAGCTGAGGTGCCAGGCACCACCATTTTGCACTAGGAACTCTGGTCTGAAGCACCAGGTGCAAGGCCTCTAGGCTACACCTTAAGAGCAAATGAAACTAGATGAAGCACAAAGAAAAAGGGGCAAAAAAGGACATGCCTAATGTTTCATAAAGAACTGTCTTGGGATTGGCTAGCAAGATGGCAGAGTAGAAGGATATGAGCTCACCCCTTCTTACAAAAACACCCAAATCACAACTAACCTCTGAACAGCCATCGACAAAAAACCCCCACACTGGAACCAACCAAAAAACATACCCTACATCCAAAGACAAAGAAGAAGCCACAGTGAGAAAGTAGGAGGGGCACACCCCATGATAAAATCAAATCCCATACCCGCCAGTGGACAACCCACAAACTGGAAAATAATTATACTACAGAAGTTCTCCCACAGGAGTGAAAGTTCTGAGTCCCACGTCAGGCTTCCCAGCCTGGGAGTCTAGCAATGGGAGGAGGAGCCCCCAGAGGATCTGGCTCTGAAGGTCAGCTGGGTTTGATTGCAGGAATTCCACAGGATGGGGGAAACAGAAACTCTACTCTTGGAGGGTGCACACAAGGTCCTGTGTGTACCAGGACCCAGGGAAAAAAGCAGTGACCTCATAAGAGACCAGGCCAGACTTAGTATTGGAGGGTCTCCTGCAGAGGCGGGGGTGGCTGTGGCTCACTGTGGGGACAAAGACACTGGTGGTGGTAATTCTGGGGAGCACTCATTGGCATGAGCCCTTCTGGAGGCCACCACTTCCTCCACAGGACGCGGCCCCACCCTACAGCCTGTAGGTTCCAGTGCTGGGATGCCTCAGACCAAACAACCAACAGGACAGCAACACAGCCCACCCACCAGCAGACAGGCTACTTAAAGTCTTCCTTAGCATGGCCCTGCCCACCACAGTGACAATACCCAGCTCCACCCACCAGTGTGCAGGAACACATCCCTCCCACCAGGAAGCCTGCACAGTCCTCTTAGATAGCCTCATCCACCAGAGGGCAGACAGCAGAAGCAAGAACTACAATCCTGCAGCCTGTGGAATGAAAACTGCAATCACAGAAAGTTAGCCAAAATGAGACGGCAGAGGAATATGTTCCAAATGAAGGAACAAGGTAAAACCCCAGAAGAACAACTAAGTGAAGTGGAGACAGGCAACCTACCTGAAAAAGAATCCAGAATAATGATAGTGAAGATGATCCAAGATCTCAGAAAAAGAATGGAGGCACAGATCAAGAAGATGCAAGAAATGTTTAGCAAAGACCTAGAAGAACTAAAGATCCAATGAACAGAGATGAACAATACAATAGCTGAAATAAAAAATACACTAGAAGGAATCAATAGCAGAGTAACTAAGCAGAAGAACGGATAAGTGACCTGGAAGACAGAATGGTGGAAATCACTGCTGTGGAACAGAATAAAGAAAAAAAGAATGATAAACCCAAGGAGGAGCATGCCAAGACACATAGTAATCAAGCTGACAAAAATTAAAGACAAAGTACTAAAAGCAACAAGGGAAAAGTAACAACCCTAACCCTAACCCTAGCCCTAGCCCTAGCCCTAACCCTAACCTTAACCCTAACATACAAGGGAACTCCCGTAAAATTATCAGCTGATTTCTCAGCAGAAACTGCAGGCCAGAAGGGAGTGGCATGATATATTTAAAGTGGTGAAAGAGAAGAACCTACAACCAAGAATACTCTACCCAGCAAGGCTGTCATTCAGATTTGATGGAGAAATCCAAAGCTTTACAGACAAACAAAAGCTAAGAGAATTCAGCACCATCAGACCAGCTTTGCAGCAAATGCTAAAGGAACTTCTCTAAGCGGAAAAGAAAAGGCCACTACTAGAAACAAGAAAATTACGAGTGGAAAAGCTCACCAGTAAAGGCAAACATCAAATATGGTAGGAAATCATCTGCATATAAACATAATGTCAAAACCAGCAATTCTGAGAAGAGGATAGAACTATTCTTTTAGTCTAATCAATAAGTAATAAAAGGCTAAATTCAGATCATGCTTGTAAAAACAAGTGATATGATTGGGTGGACAGACATCAAGGAGAGAGAATGAGTAGAAACAAGGCAATGGATTTATGCATCAAAGTGTTTACTGAAGTACCAAATCTGAAATGGTGGTAGACCAAAGTAGAAAACGCTGGAGGAAAACATTCTTTTGGAGATGAGTCAGTTTGAAGCCTAAAGCATTAGAGCTGCAGAAAGGCTCTGAAAATGGAAATGCACCAGCCCCTTAAAACTTGAATCACGATCATAGGAAAAAGGACAAAGTTTACTGTTAGAAAGTCATCAATGTGTGGGTGATAAATGAAGCCATCAGAGTGGGTAGGATGACCAAGGGGGAGACTGTGGGGAGGAAAGAGCTGAGGGTAGACTTTGAAATTAGGATAAGCCTATATGTAAGAACGGGTGGTTAGGTGAATGAGAGAATCAAAAGTATAAGAGAAATAGAACTAGAGGAAAGTTTTGAAGGAGACTGGAGATGATCACCTGATGGGAAGTGCTTCCAATGCATCAGGGCAGCTGAGGGCTGAGGAAAAGCCATTGATGCCCTTGGATGAGGCTGGTTTCTAAGACTGGCTGTGCTGTGAAGACACAGGCATGACTTTTCACAGGTCTTGGGAGTGTAGTAGGTATTGAGAAAGTCAGCGTGGGGAGGTGTCGACTGAAAAAAACACACAACCTAAAACTTGCAAGTTATGTTTTTTGGGGTGACCTTACTAAGGACTACAGCCTGGGAGACAGCCTCTCAGATAGCTCTGAGGAACTGCTCCGAAGAGGTAAGGGAGGAATCAAGATATATAGGAGTTTTTGCTGAAAAACATAATGTAGTCCAACATCAAAAGATTACTGCTAACTACAAAAAACAGACATCTCAAGCTAATGATTTTAGAGCTTTTCTGTTTATGGGAAGATTCAAAAATCTGGGCTCATTGAAATTACTCCTAAGGTATGCATCGTAACTACCTACGGCCAGTACCCAATACAGAATGTTTCCTGTTTTTCTCTATCCTGAATTCCCCTCAGGGCTACCGTGGCTGATGGCTTGATGGAGGGCAACATTTGTTGTTTATTGCAATAGAGATGACATTCTTTGTCCACAGGATTATAGACTATTCTTTTCAGAAGGTGAGCTGTAAAGAGAGATGGCGTAAGATCACATTTGGAGAGGTCAAGAAAAATATTTTTTTTAACTGCATACATTTGCAAACTGAGGCAAGGAAGTCAATAAATAGGGGGAAACTGAAGTTGCAAGCAACGTAGATTATTACTTATAGTAATAAGCAATCCAGAAGTACCAGAGGAGGTTGAAAGATAAGACACAAGATGAGAACATATGGGAAGAGAGGAGGGGCATGGACACTCACTTTGTGGGACAAGTAGGAATCAAGACATTATGTGTCTCTTACAGAAAGGATTTTCCAGTGTAGATATAATTTCATGAGACTTCTGCTGTGTATAAGAGGCAAGGGTCTCAAGACTGTTCATTGTTTTCAAGCCACAGAGATTTACACCTACTACTTCCTTCTTCCATGAACAGCAAGCCCAATTCAATCAAGTAAAAGCAGAGAGAAATATAGAAGTTAGAGGAAGCTGAACTAAAATAGATGTCGGGTGGGCAGGGCATTAGGAGAAAAAAAAGTCTATTGTAATTTCAGAGTTTTGCTGGATTCCTCAAGCAGCTGGTGAAATGCAGCCACCTCGTTTTACTCCTATCCATGCCTCTTTTCCTTTGTAAATTACCAGTGGTATCTTAAGAGAACATTTCTGTTATCAGCCATTTGTCTGAATTCATTTATTTTGTTTTATAAATCCATTTTGCTAGAATACAATCCTAACTTCTTGGAAAACTTCATTTTATTGATATAAGGTAAATGATGTCAGAGTAAAATATCACCAAAATTAAATTGTTCTTATTTTTATTGATTTTGGCAATTTTCACTTTTTATATCTCTGTACACATTCTGGAAACTCATTTTTTTTTTTTTTTTTTGCAAATGATATAAAATTTCTGAAGCATGCTAATTAAGCATCATTCCCAATCTAGGAAATGTCATGGGTATGGTTTACCATATAAGTAGTTCTGCCTGTGTCTTTTTATCAATAAATCCTTGTGGTTATACCTATAAATTTTTGTATACTATCCTGCTAACTTTCTATGAGCTTAAAATCTTTTTCATTGGGAGCTGATGGAAATGAATATGGTGTATTTCTCTGCAGTTGTTGCCATAGCGATAAAACCTCTCCAAGGTAAAGCAAGAGATGGCATAAAAATTACTAATTCAAAAGAAGTTATGCTTCTAATTTAATATTGAAAATGGTGCCCTACTCCCTTTCTCTTTTATTTTGTCAAAATTGCATGACAGGAGTGTGTCTAATATAATTTTATTAGATAATGTCTATATAAGAAAAAATAAAACAAACAAAAAGAGAAATGAAAAAGTGAATTCCCCCACAGCATTTAGTGGGATGAGGCTTTATTTTAAATCTTTTCTTCTTAAGACTTACAGCATTCCTAATTATGTGCCTTATGCTCCACCTCCATACTCCTTCTTTATATTTTGCTATTCAATTGTAAATCTAATTACCTATAATGAGTTTTCTCAAAAACAATTTATTTGCTTTCTTTTCCTGCCACATCATTTCCAACAATTAGACACATTTTCTAGCAATAACATAATTTCAAAGTTGAACAAATCTATGAAACTTTCTCAGATCTTATTACCGTTCATGTTCAGATTTTGAAAGTCTTCCCTGAAAAACCAAATTAGAACACTCTTGGAAGATATTCTGTGACTTAGAATTGTTTTACCTAATCAACCTCAATTTGATTCTGTTACAAAAATGTCAGCATCATCACTTTCTAGAGATGTTGTAATGAGCTAAACCAACACTAAGACAGATGATTCATTAGGTGGGGAAGAGTCAGCCAATGAAACAAGGACTGTCATGGACCATGTGCCTACAGCATCCCTGGGAGACCTGTGTGATAGAGAAATAGGAAAGGAGACAAAGTTAGATAAAATAGGCCCTACTTTATCTGTATTTTCCTCAAAACTAGCCTTGTGTTTGTTTTCTTTTAAAGCATAGACTACTTTCCACCTAGTTAAAAGGACCTAAAAGAAAGGAGAAGAATTGAAAAAGTTGTCCTTATAAAAGATATAAGCATTAATAAACCATGGATGCTGTGTAATACGATGCTACTCAAATGTGGTGCTCAAAGTGTTACTGGACCATGATAAGCACAGAAATTGAAAATATGTGTTTAGAAACTTTTATAACAATTTAACAAGCATGTGATTGTTGGACTTATCCAGTAGAGCAGGCTACGGATGGGTTGGTGTGTTGAACAAACACGCAGAGTCATAAGCGTGCTAGCTGCCTACAAGTTATGAACAGTAGGGTCACACTACAACACGAGGCATTTGAAGGTTAGCTTGTCAATTATAATCCACAAAAATCTGAGAAACCCAAATCATTTACTTTCTATTATAAGTTTTTATTACTTTAAATTAAGTTAGGGAAGTAAAATTTATATTATTCATTTTTAACCCTAATGAACCAGTGGCGAAACAAGCTTCATGGGTTTTTTTGGACATATGTTTTCAGTAGAAACAAACTACCTGATGTCCATGGCAGTGATTGCAAATAAACAAAGACCAAAAGAATTGATAACTAGTTTTACTAGGAAGTATGATCACTCATATACTGAGTTCAGCTAATTGAAGGTGAAGTATTAAATCATTGCATGTTCTGTGCAGATGTGGACTGGCTAATGAAGCAATGAAATCATCAAGACATAAGCAACATTTACACAGGAAACAAAAATAAATTCAAAACCAAAACAATTTTGAAAGCATGAACACTGACTTAAAAGGCAATGGAAGCAAAGTTCAGTAACTCATATTTAAACCTTAATGTTTTGGAGGTGTCTTTTAAAGTAGTACTTTAGATTTCTGAGGCTGGAAAATAAACATGCAATTGCGAAGGCACTAGTGAAAGATGACGTGAAAGATACTTGCTTGGAAATATTGAATGGATATGTGACAATGATTCCATTGCTTGACATATTTAAAAAACAAGCTAATACCAACTCAGAGAGCAAACAAAACTAGCAAAACATTTTTGCTGCATCTTGACAAATGCACAGGTAATGCCCATGTTGCAACTGTTTTGGTAAATGTGCAATTATAGATGATAGTAATATTAGGAAGAATTTTTTTCTTCTGCTTCTTTGCCCACAAATATAGCTAACTGTGAGATGTTAAAAAAAAAAAAAAAAAACTATGAACATAGTCATTGAACTATGCAAAAACATTGTCAACAAACATGGTTTGGAGTTCAATTTTTGTACAGGAATATGTTCTGATGGTGAAGCGGCAATGGTAGGGAACTATTCTGGAGCAGTTTTCCAGATTAGGGAGCTTACAGGAGAATGTAAACCAACACTCTGCTTCCTTCATCAAGAAAGTCTTGCTAGCAAAGGACTGTCAGCTGAACTACACAATAGGCTTAATGACACGGTAAAAATTATGAATTTGTAAAGATTAATATGCCAAATGTGAGACTTAAAATTTTTGAGATAATGTGGAAAATGGTCAAAACAACAATTATTGCATAGTGAGGTACTTTGATGGTTATCAAGGAGAACAACTTAGGAATGTTAAAATTAGGGAATCAAATCACTGTTTCTGCAAGTTAAGAAACTAGGGCTTCCCTGGTGGTGCAGTGGTTGAGAGTCCACCTGCAGATGCAGGGGACACAGGTTTGTGCCCTGGTCCGGGAAGATCCCACATGCCACGGAGTGGCTAGGTCCGTGAGCCATGGCCACTGAGCCTGCGTGTCCGGAGCCTGTGCTCCACAACAGGAGAGGCCACAACAGTGACAGGCCCGCATACCGCAAAAAAAAAAAAAAAAAAAAAAGAAACTAATCACTAGTTACCAGAGAAATGCAAATCAAAACCAAAACCAAAATGATATATCACATCACACCTGTTAGAATGGCTATTATCAAAAGACAAGGGATAACAAGTGTTGGAGGGGATGTGGAGAAATGGAAACCCTGCTTCACTTGTGGCAGGAATGTAAAGTGGCGCAGCCACTACGGAGAACAGAATGGAGGTTCCTCAAAAAGAATTAAAAGTAAAAGTGCCCTATGATCCAGCAATTCCACTTCTGGGTATATATCCAAAGGAAATGAAAACAGGATCTCAAAGAGATATACGCACCCCATGTTCACTGCAGCACTATTCACAATAGCCAAGACATGGTAATAATCCAAGTGTCCTTCAATGAATTAATGCATAAAGAAGATATTTTATAGATATAGATGTATCACACATACAATGGAATATTATTCAGCCTTGAGAAAGAAGGAAATTCTGCTGTTTGGGACAACGTGGTTGGGCTTAAGGGTATTGTGATAAGTGAAATAAGTCAGAGAGAGAAAGACAAATACCATATATCACTTATATGTGGAATTTAAAACAGCCACACTCATAGAAACAGAGACTAGAATGGTGATTACCAGGGACTGTGAGATGGGGGAAATTGGGAGAAGAAGAAATAACAAAAAGAAACCTCGACAGACAGATGTGCTTTTTGTCTCATATCTTCAGTATTTTTAATAATATCAATACTTCCATGTAAAGAAAGAATGCAATTTGTTTTCCAATGGCCAAAAAAATTTGAAGAGTAAAAACTGAAGTTTCTACAGATTGTTACAATATATTCCCATAGTTTCACAACAATTATCAAAGAAGTTATGATGTTGATTTTCTTCTGAGTTTGCTGAAGCCAGTTTGAAAGGTCTTAGTCCATTCCTTTCAACATACCTGTGTTAAACTGATTTCTATACTGAAAGTCATTCAAACAAAAAATGAAGCAGTATAGATAAAGTTGTGCACTACAAGTGTTACTGAGCCCAAGCCCACACTGCTCGCTGCACAACAGGCCAGTAAATCGAGAGACTAGTTGTTGGGGCAAAGAATAGCGACTTTATTCAGAAAGCCAGCAGACCGAGAGGATGGTGGACTAATGTCCCAAATAACCATCTTCCCCAAGTTAAAATTCTGGCTTTTTTTCATAATAAAAGGGGTGGAGAGGTATGGTTGGTTGCTGTAAACTTCTTGGTGCAAGAATTATTTGTTCTTGTAGCTGTCCATGTAAGTCTGGTCACAGTATTCCCATAAACCTCCAACAAGACAAATGTTATTCTCTGATCTGCAACCTTTAAAGGTCAGAGCCTTGAGAATGGGTTCTCCTGTACGTTTCAGTCTATAGGCAACATTCTTAATTTGTAGCAAAAGCAATAGAATACAAAGGTTAAAGAAAAAGAGACAAAGCCAATATGGAGTCAGATTTGCCCTTGCCTATTACAATTCCTCAGTGTCAAAGATCCTGTGGGAAAAGGGGTGATTTACATAAGTAGCATTGTTGTCAATTCAACCTAGGTTAGATATGTTAGCAAGCGAAAAGCAAGCTCATTTTTTTACATTAAAAACTTTGAACACTGATATAATAGTGTTTATTTGTTCAGAGAGTGTATATAGACATTTAATATGTGGAATCACTATTTCGCTCATAACTTTTTATTATAACTGCAAAACAACAAAAAGTTCCAAGTATAACAGTGAATCTTTTTTTATCAGCATATATACTCACTTTCAACAGTTTGTACAGTTTTGTACTTTGTTCCTTTTCCCCTCCATTGTTAGTTTGATATTTATTAAAGTGTAATTTTATGTCTGTTGAATCCAATAGTAAACATTAGGACTTATACTCTGTATGTTCTTATCTCTTTTTTCCTAGTAATTCAGTTTTACTGTAGTTTATAAAAGTACCAGTCTACAACAAATGGAAAATTTACAAACCAGTCCTCCACCAGGGAGTTAGAGAACCACTGACTTAGTGAGTTACACTGACTACAGGCAAAAACTATAATAACAAACACTTTACCACCAGCAGAGAGAATTTATTTTATTTAAGTAATGCTAATTAAGCTTCTAAGGCTAGTTAGCCTTGTAATAATTACGAGAAATGTGCATTTAGCCAGGTCAACTCTAGGAATCAACTATGAAAATATGCAGTGAGTCCTCAGCTATGCAGTTATGCTAGCAGCTGTATTGTATGTAAAGTACGGAAGGGTAATGTGTTTTACCGCCTGCTCTGCTTTATTCCTGATGCCTAAATTAGTTCTGGAATCTCTGTGCAGGTCAAGACAACTAGTGAGGCTAAAAGTGACTTTGTAAATGGAGTCTTTTTGTAAACGGAGTCTCTGAGAAACCATTCTAAGAGGAAAGTGCCTTCCTCTCTCACTCTTGGTTTTCCCCCCGGGAAGAAGATAAAATGGAAGTTAATGGGTAAAGTGTGACCAAGAGTCTGACTTAGCTTTTTAAGGCCTGAACGTCCATTTTACACAATATGATGGGTATAGGTGTATAGATAGGCAAACAAGAAGATACAGTTGAAGGTAGCCCAGGAAGGGTCTGTGAAGAGAACTTTCATGCCCAGCTTAGGCTCACGCTGACCAGCGTTCTTTGGGTAAGATGATGACTAGTCTTGACATGGCTAAAGCTGACTTGATCACAAAACTGCCAGATTTGGGACCATCTCATCAACTGTTGGTGCTATTATTACAGTGATAACAATAATATATGCACTATTGTAGCAATAAAAATAATATGTATGGTAATTCTGTATTACCCTGTCTACTCACAACATCCTCCTGTATTAAGGATTATTCTCTCCACTTGTCAGATGAGGACATGAGGCTTAAAGAACTTAAATGATTTGTTCAGGATCACAGAGCAAGAAATTTTTAGAGTCAGGTTCTAACAGAAGTCTGTTGCCAAACCCTGGTCCCACAATAGCCGTTTTTCAGACTTTGTGTCATGGCCCATTAGCAGGTCAGAAATTGGCTTAATGGATCACAATCCGTTTTGTTTTTTTTTTTTAAGAATTAGACAAATACAACAGAATATACAAAACAGTTTAATCAATCTTGAGGAAAATGGGTGGTGTCAGAAGCTATTCTGCCTGTTTTCTCTACCCAGCCCTCCTCAGTCTGCGGCTGCCTTGATTCACTCCCTCCCAGCCCCTTCACCTTTCCTGCTCTCCCTGACTACAACTCATGCACGTGAAGGTTAGCTGGTGGGGGAGATGCTTCTTCTGCTGTAGAGTGGCCTGGGTGGTGGTAGTCAAGGCCACCCACAAACCCAGCCAATGGAAGGAGGGCCATTTATCATTTGATTGGTTAATGTCTCGTATGGGGATCTGGTTCCTTGAACTTTGTATTAATAAAATGTTAAACTCTGCATCACCTCACCAGTGAAAGCCCTTGGAGGTCACAAGTTCTGGAGTGATGCAGATTCCTGGGTAAACCCTGGCTCTGTGACCCAGGGAATGCTACCCACCTTCTCTGAGCCTCTGTCTCTTCAGTTATACAATGGAAATGATGCTAATGATGCCTGTCCCCAAATGATTAGAAAAATATATGTGTAAACAACCAGTTCAGGGCCTATCACACAACAAGGGCTCAATGACCACTATTTATGATATCATACTTACAAAATTAATTTCCTAGTCTTTGAGCACAACAAAATCCACTAGCACTAAAGCCACGGAAACCGTTTAGTGGTTCCTTTAGAATCCCAGAGACTTTTGTGGATTTGTCACCTAGCATAGTTTTGGCCTGAAGAAAGGAACCAGTCACCAGGTGTTCAGGGGCTGAAATCCAGCCTGTGACCCACTAACCAACTGTGTGTCCAGTGTAGGGCTGCAGCCACCAGGAGGAAGGGTACCTTTTTCTCATTTGCACGAAAGCACTGGATCAGCCACTGATGGCCCATCTTCTGGGTCATCAAAGTCAGCACTACTGTGTGGGAGCTAGAAGTGCCATTCAGTGGACTTTTCCATTTAATAAAGTGCTAGATGAATACATTTTCACTGTAATGGGTCCCCCCAGATATTTGGTATTCTAGAACAGTTGTGAGAGGTTCTTTGTTATACAGACGCCATACTGTCAAGCCTCACATCAGGGCTAAACTATTTATAACATAGGTCAACAGAGTATTTTTTGAAGTGTTTTATGGACTGCAGATGTTTCAAAAGGATTCTTCATTCTTTATCCTCCCATTCCTTGATGTTATGAAATATGCCAGAAGGCTTTTTTAAGGTCACCATATATCTAGCTTATTGAAAATGGATACTCTATTTCAAAGCTCTAAGAAACTGATACTTGGGATCAGTAGACCCAGATTTAATTTCGGCTTTTGCTCAGTTTACATTTTAAACTCCATTTAAAAATATTTCTCATTATCGTGCTGTTACAGAGACCACTAATGTTTTGTGTAACCAGAAGTCTTTTATCCCCAACTAGGTGTTTTAAAATTTAGCTGCATAAATTGAAATATTGGAAGTGAGTTACGCTGTTGAAACACTGATCAAATGTTAATAACTGAATTGACATTTTACAGGATAAAGGTTTTCCACGAGAGAAAAATGAAATGGTGCTAAATTCCTGAATTCCTTGGGCCGTTGGTTCTTTTCTTGCGTGAAAGACTTGAGCAACACTAAACCCCAATACAGAAAACCTGAAAAAAACAATGGAGAGTGCCTTATAATAAAATAAATAGCATTACATTTTCTGTACTTATGTATTTTGCTACTTTGGAAATATTTTTATTTGGAAATGTTATCTATACACACACACTCTCTCTCTCTCTCTCTCTCTCTCTCTCTCTCAAACATTCCCAACAAGGATAGATCTTTTTTTTTTTTTGCAGTACGCGGTCCTCTCACTGTTGTGGCCTCTCCCGTTGCGGAGCACAGGCTCCGGACGCACAGGCTCAGTGGCCATGGCTCACGGGCCCAGCCGCTCCACAGCATGTGGGATCTTCCCAGACGGGGGCACGAACCCATGTCCCCTGCATCGGCAGGCAGAGTCCCAACCACTGCGCCACCAGGGAAGCCCAAAGATAAATCTTAAAAACATAATATTGAGTACAAAAAAATTTGTTAAAGGATACATACAAAAAATAATTTTTACAACTTTCAAAATATTGGGCACTACTTAGTTATTCATATATATAAATATATATGTATATATGTGTGTGTGTGTGTGTGTGTTTATTGAGTACATGAACCAGAAGGGTGACATCCAATTCGTGAGAGTAGTTACACCTCAAGAGGAGTGAGGGAAACAAGACTACAAGAAAGGACTCCCATTTAATCTGTAACATTTTATTTATTTTAAAAAAGACTTGAAGAAAAGATTGCAAAATACTACCAGTTGTTAATTCTGTGCTGTGGGAAGATAATCATTTGTTATGTTATTCTTTTTATAGACCTGCATTTTAAAATTTTTTTCAGCAAAATAATTGCAAAGTACTAATGAAATTTTTGTCTTGTGTTCTCTACAACAACACTAACAAAAATAATGATTAAAAACACCACCAGGGCTTCCCTGGTGGCGCAGTGGTTGAGAGTCCGCCTGCCGATGCAGGGGACGCGGGCCGGGAGGATCCCACATGCCGCGGAGCGGCTGGGCCCGTGAGCCATGGTTGCTGAGCCTGTGCGTCCGGAGCCTGTTCTCCACAATGGGAGAGGCCACAGCAGTGAGAGGCCCGCGTACCACAAAAAAAAAAAAAAAAAAAAAAAAAACAATCACCAGATCCTAAAGAATTTTTGAGACATAATTAATCCCACAGTTTTGGTGTTGATCCTTGTCTAATAAAAGTACAGTAATGAATGAGATCACACTGTTTTCCTCATTAGTACAGGCTCTTCATTTGCCTGGTACCTTTTCAAAGCGTTACACTTAATTCCATTTTAATTGTTAGCTCAGGCCAAAAATTAGAACAAGTATTTCTTGAGCACCTACAACTTGCCAGGCATTATTGTAGCCACTGGAGATAGCCAATGAAAACAATAGACTGGGACTCAGCAAACGATGGCCCTTAGGCCAAATCTGGTCCATGTGTTTTTGTAAATAAAGTTTTATTGGAACACATCCACGCTCATTTGCTTACGTCTTGTCTATGACTATTCTACAACAACAGAGTATTGTGCCAGACTGAAATATTTACTCTCTTACCCTTTACAGGAAAACTTGGCCAACCCCTGCAATAGACAAAAACCTCTACCCTCATGGAGCTTGCAATCTATTACAAAGACAGACAGTAACAAAATAAATGTCTTAGAATGGTTGGTGGTGATACATGCAACTGAGAATAAGAAAGCAGGGGAAGGGGTTAGGGAGTGTTGTGAGGAGGTCAGAGAAAGCCACGTTGCAAGGATGACCTGGGAGCAAAGAACTAAGAGGTGAGGGACCAGCTCTGTGGAAATCTGGGGGAAGCAGACAGTGCCAAGACCTGAGGTGGAAAGTTCAAGGAGCTGCAGGAAGCTGTGTGGCTGGCCGGGCGTGAGAGCAGCGGATGTGGAGCAGAGCCCTGCAGTCCGTGGCAAGGAGCTGGGCTTTTGCTCTTAGTAAGGGCCCTAGTTTGTCCTTTGTAAAATCTAGAATATTAATTTCATTCCAAGAGTGAGGCCAAAGCTATGGATACCACATTTTTAGGCAAAATATTATTTATATTTGAAATTTTCAGTTCCAACCCGACTGCCATCCTGCCAATTCTGACCATGTTCAGGGAAGAGAACAGGCTAGCTGATGGCTGAATATTATTACTATTTGAAAAACATTTCTGCAGACATATCTTACCCATGAGTCAGCCAGGCTGAAATATTAGTGTCAGACAGCACATTCTACGTAAAGTTTTGGTTTAGGCCAGGAGGGTAGCCTCAAAGTACTAAATTTCAAAATGAGTATTTGGGATATATTTTTCCTTGGTATTTGCCAAAAATGTAATTGATCCACTAGCTCTATATCTGAATGTGTTGGACCACCTTGCGCGTGTCCCCACGCAGTGTAACCTCTCCAGGAAAGCTTGGAACCTTCTGTCCAGAAGGATGGGTGGGCACCGATGGAGAACTTGCTTGATGCCAGGCACCATCCCTCTGCCTTCAAGAAAATTTATGGGGAAAGATTATAGAAAGTTCTTTTCAAACTTTGGTATTTCTCTTACAGTAAATATTTCTCAGGTGCTCATATATTCCAGCCCAATGTTTTTAGGCAGGTATGTTATTAGTCCTTTTTTAAAAAAAATAAATAAATAAACGGTTAAGGGCGAGAGATGATATAACTGGCTCAGGTTTGCTTAGCTGATAAATACAAGAGACGGTACTAATGGCCAGGTCTCTCCCTTCTTAGTACAGCGCACTTTTCCATTCTGTTTTTATTGTTAATCAATGATCAATTACTTTGTCATAAATATATGAGTTAAAATCTATATTCACCTCTACCTTTGTACAGAAAAAGCGTGACCATGGGCAAGTACACCACGTAATTAAAGTATGCCAAAATAGAAATATCAGTTTTGGCCAAGTTTAATGCAACCTCCAGCTCTTGAAAATAGTTGTGAGCTACTGTTCTCTTTTCTTCAATGTCTTTAAGCAGCCTTGATTTTTTGTGTGGAGAAAATCTGGTAGACAGGAAAGAAGAGAAATTAATACTAGACTAAAAGCTCCCCAAACCTTCAAAGGTAGGATCTGTGTCTAATTTTCTCTTTAATCTCCAATATTCATATAGTAAGCACTTAATAAATGTAGCAATGCTTATCACTGATGCAAGGTTATCTGTTTACTGAATTTCCCACTCATTTATGTTCTTCTGGAAGTTGATTTCTCATTTTGGTACAAAACAGATCTGTAATTTTTGTTTGTTTGTTTTTGTTTTTTGCGGTACGCGGGCCTCTCACTGTTGTGGCCTCTCCCGTTGCGGAGCACAGGCTCTGGACGCGCAGGCTCAGCGGCCATGGCTCACGGGACCAGCCACCCCGCGGCATGTGGGATCTTCCCGGACCGGGGCACGAACGCGCGTCCCCTGCATCGGCAGGCGGACTCTCAACCACCGTGCCACCAGGGAAGCCCCAGATCTGTAATTTTGATTGCTTTCAACCTTAGCTCTTGTAGTTTTAGTTATCAGTGTTTCTGAAGGATTTAAATTAAGGTTCTGTCTTCAGAAACCCAGATATCCAAATGAACGTGCAACTATTACCAAATAATTTTATGTTTAGAATCATTTACACACATGACTGGATTTTCTCTTTGCCTCTGAAGATCTTGACATCAAATAGACCCCACCGCCTATGTTCTCTCCTTTAAATGGGCTTAACTCTTGTTTCTTCAATATGATTTTCTCCAAATAATCATCAGGTAAAAATATTTTATTATATGTAAGGAAAAGATAATGACATAACTACTTCCATTTATACTTTTTTCCCCAGCTTTTGATTTCTCAGCCATGATCTAACATTGAGAGTTTTTTTGCTTTCATTAGCTTCGCAGAGTTCTCATTTGTAAAGTCACTGGGACCTGTGGCCATCTGTTACTTTCAGACATCTTTATAGCTTTGATTCTATATTTTAAAAGGTGTTCAAGCTATGGCATCCTTTCGCAGTAAAGACTCTAAAGTTATTAATTAATCATAATATAAAAAAGATTATAAACTGCATTTGCATATTTCTGTGTGCATTAATTTAAACATCCTTTTTTTCCCCCCTGCAAGGTCTTTTGCTTTAGTGAGGGCAACCAACTGACAGACTGCCCATTAATCATACATATTAACGGGAGTAGTTAAAGCTTTAAAGTCTAACTCACCATTCTGTCTACAGGGACCAGTCCTTGTTTTCTAAATGTGATGACATACACTTCAGACACTGCTAATTAGGTCTTTCCCTTGAAAATTCATCCTGACATGTTTCAAGAACATATTTTTCCCTTGAGTACAAGCTCATTAAATTATAAATATCGTTATATAAGTCTTGCAGGATTACTTAAACAATGCAGCATTCTCTATTTGAAAACCATTGTTCACGGTGAAGGATGAAATAGATCTCATTTCCTTATATCATTTTTTCAGTCAAAAACAATGGACTGGGTAAATATCAGAGAATAATAGATATTATATTCAGTAACATAAGATGTTAAAGGAAGGTAAAAAATACTTCATACTTATAAATGGAAATGGGTATTAGTCAGGGTTCTCCAGAAAAATGAAATGAAAGCATCAGGATGTGTATACAGAGAGACAGAGACAGAGAGAATTGGCTCACACAGTTGTAGAGTCTTGGTAAATCCAAAATCTGTAGAGTAGTCTGGTAGGCTGGAGATCCGGTGAAGTGTTGCAGTTCAAGTCCCAAGGCCGTCTGCAGGCAGAGTTCCTTCTTGCCTTGGGGAGGTCAGTCTTTGTTCCATTCAGGCCTTGGACCAATTGGTGAGACCCACACACCTTACCGAGGGCAGCCTGCTGTGCTCAGAATCCACCACCTAAATGCTAATCTCATCCAAAAACCACCTTTACAGAAACATTCAGAAAAATGTTTGGCCAAATATCTGGGCACCACATAAACTTAACCGTCACAAAATGCTATACAGATACTCAACTCTTGATTGTCTGCACAAATGGAAGGAAATGTTCCTGCGAGCGACCTAAATCAGATAAGCTACAGTCAGTTCTGTTGAGCCTCTGAATTACATGATCAGTCTGTAGCAGCTCTACCCTAGTGGCTGCTAATCTACACAGGCAAGCGTTTCGGTCAACCTCACAATGCGGCCCCTTTACCACAACTCCCAATGGTTTCCCAAGACAATCAAAGGAAGAAAACACAAAGCCCTCACCACAGTCCTCAAGGCTCAGCTAATCTGCCCTGCCTGCCACCCATCCACGGCTTGCGTTTCTCCAGCCACCCAGGGCTTTGTTCTCACTGTTCCGTCTGCTGGATGTCCCTTCTCAGCCCTTGCACAGCCCACGGATTCGCTTGGTTCAGGTGTCTGCTGAGACCTCCCCTGATTTTTCTATCTGAAACGGCACACCACCCTATCTAACTCTGTATCCCTTTACCCTGCTTTACTTTTTATGATTCTTGTTGCTATCCAGAATTTATATCTCTACTGGTGTCGTTATCAGATACGCAGTCAGTATAACAGGGGGGGATGATCAGGGATGACACAGTCAGGTTACCTGAATTCAAGTCCCAGCTCTGCTGCTTAACTGGACGTGTGACCTCAGGCAAGCTGTTCCATCACTCAGTTGCCTCATCTGTAAAACAGAGACACCTCAAAGATATTACGAGGACTTTGAAGATATAATGAATACGTAGATATAAATTGCTTTGAACGGTGTCTGGCAGAGAGAAAGGACCAGGTGCTGTCTGCCTCTGCTAGAATATAAGCTCTCTGAGGACAGAATGGATTCAGGGTATTTCCAGAGCACAGAGAAGGATCTGGCCCACCGTAAGGACTCATTAAATGTTTGTTGAATGATTTAATGTTTGTTGAATGAATTAATGAAGGAATCTGGGAACATGCCAGCTGAGAATGGGAAATATGTTCTACAAAAACACAGTGAAGAGGTGGTAGGTTGTTGGGCTGCAGGCCTAGAAGGCCTGCATTTGCCCAGCTTTAAGACCGAGGAAAGAGCCCAGAGTCAGCAACAGAGACATCAGTGGTTTCATGGATGGGGGCGCTTACACGTCTGAAGCAAGGTCCTGGAGGGATTTCCAGTTATAGGGGAGTTGACATCAGGTGGAATCCTCGGTTACCAGGGAAACCAGCAGAGGGACACAGGCCCTTCACCACCCCTTTGACAAGGACAGCCACTCGCTGGGGCCTGGGGCAAGTACGTAGGAAGGTCAGTCCCGTGAGTAGGTGTTGGTTAGGCTTTATGGATGTCTGTATAGGGATGGATGGATGTACGCCCGGTGTAGCAGGACGCTTGGCATAAGATGTAGCTGCGGTTTCTGCCTGAAGGATACTTCTCTAAAGGAGACTGAGAAGTCAAAGGAGAACATAAAAAGAATCCAGCAAATGACCCACAGCTGGGGCTGGCAGGGCTAACTGAGGTACCAGCTTTCCCAAGATACCCTAACCTTATTCTGGGAAAAGGTTGGAGCTGAAGGAGAAAGCTGACTGTGGGAAAGCAGCTGGAAGAGGTCAGACTCAGAGTTCCTCTTACCCAGTCACACTGGCAAGTGACCTTGGGTGTCAGGTTTAAGGAAATGAAAAGAGTATTCAAGTCAAGAAAAAACATACCCAGTATTTACATAATGGCATGTCCACAAGCATTCAGTTTTTGAAGGTCATCAATACAGAGTCCCAATACTTAATTAAGTCCATCATGAAAGCACAAGGAGTGGCAGGCTTGGAAATGCCTTCCAAGCCCAGTTGCTTGAAAGGTTGGCTATAAGTATCAGAGGACAAAAGGACCAAAGAGGATACACATCTGTATGGGGGCACAAGTGTCCAGGGAAGCTGTCCCTGTCTGAGGGGACTCTTCAGGGTCTAGCACCCCATCTCATTGCCAAGGGGTTGCAGATGGCTTCCTCCACCCGCATTTCCCTCCCATCCCATCCCGGTGACCAACCCCCCGCCACTTCCCCTGTCAAACGAAAGGCTGAGAGAGTTACTGAAAGGTTTGGGAAGCAACTTAATTCTCACCTTCCCTCCCCAGAACTCCTGAGTTTACCTACAGCCAAATGAACAACACTCTCCAAATAGCTGTTGTCAATAGCTGTCCCTCCTCTTCTACGCTGAAAGCAAGATCCAGGCCTTATTCATATATTTTCCCCTAGAACAGTACATAAAACACAGACAGTACATTTCTGCTGAATAAATTTACTCAGTTTTTGGATAGGGTTTGAAGTGGGCATTTAAATATACAAGTGGGATTTAATCCATTAAATTTAAGTTGATGGATTGAGAATTACGCACTGAACGTTCTTCTGTATCAAAATTGGGTGACCTTCATACTTGCATCTTACGGATCCTTGGGGATTCTCTCTGTTTACGGGCGGTTATTGAATAGCTGCAAAATGTATTCCTATGAATTTATTCGGTGTTGCTCAATTCAGTCTTTCTCTTTGAAACTGCAGTTCTAAAATTCCACCCCTTGAGGGTACATTTCATCTGTTAAAGTATGTGACTCAAAAATACTGAAAATGCACTTCTATAAATTTAGCTTCATTGAAATCAAGATATGAAATGTCATTAATGATTTCTTTGTTCCAGTGCTGACTGTTAAGGCTGAATTCCTTCTTATACACCGGCTCAAGCTCTGACCCATCTGAAATTTGTTGAGGAACCTCATCACATAGTTTTCATGTTAACATTTCTTTTAAATAAGACACTAGCAGTTTATGTGCATTATTTGTCCCTCTACGTGTTGATTTCATCCACTCTCTAAGTCTAAAAATGTAACCGTTTCCTGAATAAAAATGAAAGATGCTTGCGGCCTTATGAGTGCTTGGAGATGGGGACCCCAGGGCATGGGCATAGTTCTCGGACAAGGAAGGCAGAGTCCAAGCCCGATTCTCCTCCTCCGGCCTGCAAGCATCCCCCTGTGAACTTCCAAATATGGAGGGAGCATCCACCCTCTCACTGCCGCACAATAAAATGTATCACAGATGGTCAGGAAGCAGCTAAGCCGTGCCCTATGGTGCCCCACCCCTGAGCCGGGATGAACCAAGTGCATTGGCTGAGGTTGGCAAAGGCAGGCATAGAAAACAGAGCCCGCGATTGGGACAGAGAGAGTTGGTGGTTTGGCAAGACCGTCGGGAGTCCAGTCTAAGTGGAAGGTTGTGGTTGTCCTGCTGGCGCGAGGCAAAGGCAAGCAGCCATCAGGGGAGCAGCTGAGAGAACTAGAAAGACCTGAATTCCCAAAAGGGCAAAGTCGTAAGGCGATGGGACATTTAAAAATCTGGCTTGGTGGTGAGAAAACAAGAGAAACTCAACAATTAGAGCGGCAAAGTAACTGAAATCGTGAATGACCAGGCTATGCCCCCCCAAGGACACCTTCATCCTGAGGGTTACGGGTTTTAAGATCAGACACACTTGGGGTTAAATTTTAGCCCCACCAACTAAGAGCAGGGTGATTTGGAGCTAGATGTTTAATCTTTCGTTCTCTGTAAAATGGGAACCGTATCACTCACCCACAGTAGTTTGGAGCAGATTAAATGAAATAGCATAAGTCCATGCTTAGCACTCAGGGCTTGGCCCATGGCAAGCATTTGATCAATGGTAACCATTTTAATAATCATTTGTCATAGACTTTTATGTTTCTTGGTACATGCACAGCTTGGAGCACACAAGGAAAAGGTGATTTGGGGTTCATCCAGTCAGAAGGGACTTAAGAGGTCAGACCTTAATTATACTTATCTTCGTGACCAAATTGATGCCACCATGATAACTTCATAGGAATGCTAAGCAGTGACTGTAGACCATGCTGACCACAGACCAGACCATCTGGCCCAGTCAAATGTTTCGATGAAGTGTTACCGTTTATTCAGATTGTCATTTACTCAGTTATAGCTGAGGGGGTTTAGTTAATATTGTCACATTTCTAACTTGTTTTGAAAAGCCACATTAGTTACTGGTAGAGTCTATCCAAAGGGGAAAAAAAGGAAGAGAACAGGGCTTCCCTGGTGGCGCAGTGGTTGAGAGTCCACCTGCCGATGCAGGGGATGCAGGTTCGTGCCCCGGTCCGGGAAGATCCCACATGCTGCGGAGTGGCTGGGCCCGTGAGCCATGGCCACTGAGCCTGTGCGTCTGGAGCCTGTGCTCCACAACGGGATAGGCCACAGCAGTGAGAGGCCCACGTACCGTAAAAAAAAAAAAAAAGGAAGGGAACAGAGAGGTGGGGAAATTGTGACATGATTTAGAAATTTTAAGATCCCAACCTAATATGGATTCATCTTCCCTTAGCTCTAAAGCTGTTTCAGATTCTTTGTTCATGTTGAATTACATCCTCTTCCCGTGTCCTTACAAGAGCCACTTGTCTGATCCCTGAAATAAGGAGACCATTATGACCAGCCTCATTGCTGTCTTAGATGTATTTTTAAAGATGTTAAGAAATAAAATTCACTTAAGATGTTATGCATTCCTCATGTAAGTATTCCGTTCCCATTTTTTCACATATCGTTGATTTCAAAATGTGCTAACCTTTTACATCGGTCATTAATCTTATTTCCGTTCACCATGTAAAAAAAGAAAACTAAACTTCCCAGATGGTCTGTAATGTTTTCCTGTGTAATTAACACCTACTTCACAGTTGTGGGTGCCAGTCAAGGCCCTGTCTCCTCTTCCTCGACATCTCCTTGGTACCTTGTTCAGGCTGAGTTGATGCCTAAGGCTGTGCTGAATACACACATGGGAACAGGGGAATTCTGGAGAGGAGCCAGCTGCATGAGAAGACCTGGCAATTTAGAGAGATTACTTACACACGCGTCTCCTCTGTGGGCTTGAGGGCTGCATACCACCCTTTATTTCGGTACGATTACTACTGGAACTTGTCCTCGTCATCATCATCAACAGCAAAAACCATCTGTCAGATAAGTACCAGTCGCCCATTATTTGCATTCTTCCCTTCTTAATGCTCCTGGATGGTCAAGTGTTTATAAATCAAGTGGCTAATTTAAGATACATGTGCTCTCATACTGCAAGTCATCCTGGAAGCATCAGGTTATTTTTACTGTTGAAAATCTGTAGATGTCATTTATTTAAATAGGCCTGGGGTTTTTTTTTTTTTTTCCTTCCTGATAGTATTGACCCTCTGTGGTCATGTACACAGCAAATGCAGATGGATGAAGTCATCTGATAATTCAAATAAAATCACTCCATCGTGGAAATCTCCTGGTTTCATTTTTTTTAAATTTTTATTGAAGTATAACAAACATTCAGAAAAATGTATGTATCCTAAGGAGACCACTTGTTGATTTTTCACAAATCAAGAACACGCTTGTAACCTGCACACAGTTCAAGAAACAGAACGTCTGCATCTTAGTCTGATAATCTCAGTCGCTCCCCGCTCCCACATGGGTGACCTATTGCAACTTCTAACAGCTTAGCTTAGTGTTGCCTGCTTTTATTCCTTATATGAATTGATCAACGTTGTGTTTACACAATTTAACCATTTTGTTGCATATAGTTGTATTCCATTCATTTCCGTTGTTATATAGTATTCCACTGTATGAATAATATACAAGTTACTTTTTCTATTTCTACTCTTAATGGGCATCTTGATTGTTGTTTTAGATGAAAAAATCCCCTATGCAACGTTGACAGTTGGTTACGTTTCTTAACTGATACACAACACAGATTTTAGAAGGTTTTCTTGGTATATTATCAACATTTTTAAATGGAAAACAAAATGGATAATTGGATAAAGGTTGGTAGAAGGGCAGGGAGAAAAGGAACTAACATTTATTATTCCCACTGTGTCAGATATTATAGTAGGAGTGATGTTGTTGTTGTTTTTAATTGTGGAGAAAAACACGTAGCATAAAATTTACCATCTTAACCATTTTCAGCTGTACAGTTCATTTGTGTTCAGTACAGCCGCACTGTCGTGAAAAGATCTTCAGAACATTTTCATCTTGTAAAACTAAAACTCTGCTCCCATTAAATGACTTCCCCTATCCCCCGCCCCCCAGCCCCTGGCCACCACCATTCTACCTTCTGCTTCTGTAAATTTGGCTACTCTAAGTACCTCATATAAGCGAAATCATACGGTATTTGTCTTCTACTGACTTATTTCACTGTGCCTATTTCAATTGGCATGATGTCATCAAGGTTTACCCATGTTGTTGCATGTATCAGAATGTCCAATATTCCATCGTATGTGCCACATTTTGTTTATCCACTCATCTGTTAATGGACGTTTGGATTGGTTCTACCTTTTGGCTATTCTGAATAGTGCTGTGTATGAACACAGTGTGCAGGTATCTCTTCACGACCCTGTTTTCAATTCCTTTGGATATAGACCCAGAAGTGAGATTTCTGGATCACATGGTCATTCTACTTTTCATTATTTTAAAAATCTGCGCAGTGTTTTCCATAGCAGTTGCTCCATTTTACAATCTCGCCAGCAGTGTGCGAGCATTCCAGTTTCTCCAGATCCTCACGAACGCTTATTTTGTTTTTTGAAACTAGCCATCCTAACGGGTGTGTGCGTGGCAGGAATTTTACACATGATCTCTTTTTTAATTCTTCACAAACAGGCTTCAATGTGTAAGTACCAATTTTACAGCAAGGACATCTTGACACAAGAACCTTCCATAAAAGAAAAGGCTGGGATTCCAATCCAGGCAGTCCTGAAGTTGACAATGGGGTTTTTATTCTTAAAGTTCCACGCAGTCACAAAACCAACCCAGCTCTTTTGTTCTGAGCTACAAGGTTTACAAGATTAAGGGCTATACAAGATTGCCTGACTTTAAATATGAAATAAGACGTTGAGGTTTAGAACAGGAGTTCTCACAGTGTGGTCTCAAGGCCAGCAGCATCAGTACTGCTGGGAACTTGTTATAAATGTGAGTTCTCAGGTCCCACCCAGGACCTACTGAGTCAGAAACTCTGGAAGTGGGGAGAGCAATCTGTTTCTGCTAGGTCTCCCGAGGATGCTGGTGTGTGATCGGGTTAGAGCACCACTGGGCTTAAATCATTAGACAAATACCTAAACTGCAGTCTGATAACCTTTACACTGTTGCCAAACAGGAAACATGTGTGTTGAGCACTTTGAGGTTTCCAGGGCAACCTGATATGGTAAATCTGCCTTTTATGCTTCATACTCCCGATTTTCAGAAAAGTATTGGCTTAGCCCAATTGTAATGCTGCTGAAACCATCCATTTGGAGATTGAGCCAGACTCCAACTGATCAATTGCTTCTGAACAAATGGCCACCTGGGACCAGGCACCCTAGCCAGGAAGGCTGCACCCAGCTCAGCATTTTTCTGTTATGTGCTGGGATTTTCATCCCAACCCACATCCGAGTGCCCACTTCTTGTCTCACTTTACAGTGGGTCTAGAATGACGGGCCTGAAATAAGAGGAGACAGAAGTGGAAAGAAACATGCAAAAACAGCCCCTCTATCGACGTCAGGAGGGTATTCCCTGGCCCTCCCAGGCACAGCCCCAGCCCCAGAGTATGGAATCTAAAAAAGCCTAATTCATCGACACAGAGACAATGTTGGCTGCCAAAGGCTGAGGAAGGGGAAATGAGGAGATGCCGGTCAAAGTGCACAGACTTCCAGTTAGAAGATGAATAAGTTTGGGGATCTAATGTACAGCATGGTGACTATAGTTAACAATATTGTGTTTATACTTGAAAGTTGCTGAGAGAGTAGAGTTTAAATGTTCTCAACACACACACACAAATGGTAATTATGTAGGCTGACGGGGGTATTCACTAACTTTATTCCTAACGTATAAGTGTATGAAGGCATCACTTGTACACATGAAACTTACACAATGTTACATGCCAATTATATCTCAGTAAAGCTGGAAAAGAGAAAAGTATTCAAATCTGCTTCAGGATATTACTAGAAATTCAAGCCTAGAAACCACATTTAAACTGAAAATACATGCTGGCTGAAGTCAGCTGTGTACAGTATGTTCCAATAATTTGACGACCCTCAAAAACATCTTACCTGCATGTCTACTGTTAGCAAGGAGGCATAAAGACAATCAGCGTTCCCCTGTGCTCTTCCAGAGACACATCCGCACACTCTTGACAGTCGCAAGGCTTTGAACAATGATGTAAATCAAGAGTTTGGAAGCTTGCCCGTACCATACTGAACCATGAATGCGTCTACTCCTCATGTTAAGACATGACAATGTTATGCTACAATATCTGAGACTTGGTTTATCTTAAACGTTAACTCTGTGGTAAAAGTTGATCAATAACCTCATTTTCTCCACTTCCTGCCCAAATCAATATATATGTCTCCTTTAAGGAAAGGAGACTGCACACAAAGTTTATCCTATGGTTTTAACTTACCTCAACCTAAAAGAAAGAACCAATCACCTACTCCAATGTCACCGATTTTGTTTCTTTGTGCTCTTGTAAATGAATAAATGCCTCCACTTTCCAAGTAAACGTTTTATCATTGATTAATCTTCAGCGGCTGATTGACTTGCACTTACTAAAAGAACCAATATGTTGATTTTCAGAATGTATAAACTGCAAAACAAGAAAATTATGTCCATGTATGTAACTTTGATTCAGTATACAGAATATTAAATTATATATTCATTCCAATCTTACAACCCCCCAAAGGAAATCCAAGGTTCAGATCTCTAAAACAGAAGGTACATGAAAATAACTACTCATTTTATTTCTGGTTTTAATGAATTTTTTTTTTTTTTTTTTAAACATCTTCATTGGGGCACAATTGCTTCACAATGGTGTGTTAGTCTCTGCTCTACAACAAAGCGAATCAGCTATACATATACATATGTTCCCATATGTCTTCCCTCTTGCGTCTCCCTCCCTCCCACTCTCCCCATCCCACCCTTCCAGGCTGTCACAAAGCACCGAGCTAATATCCCTGTGCCTTGCGGCTGCTTCCCCCCAGCTATCTACCTTACTACGTTTGTTAGTGTGTATATGTCCATGACTCTCTCTCGCCCTGTCAAAACTCACCCTTCCCCCTCCCCATATCCTTAAGTCCGTTCTCCAGTAGGTCTGCGTCTTTATTCCTATCTTACCCCTAGGTTCTTCATGACATTTTTTTCCCTTAAATTCCATATATATGTGTTAGCATACGGTATTTGTCTTTTTCTTTCTGACTTACTTCACTCTGTATGACAGATTCTAGGTCTATCCATCTCATTACAAATAGCTCAATTTCATTTCTTTTTAAGGCTGAGTAATATTCCATTGTGTATATGTGCCACATCTTCTTTATCCATTCATCCGATGATGGGCGCTTAGGTTGTTTCCATGTCCTGGCTATTGTAAATAGAGCTGCAATGAACATTTTGGTACATGACTCTCTTTGAATTTTGGTTTTCTCAGGGTATATGCCAAGTAGTGGGATTGCTGGGTCATATGGTAATTCTATTTGTAGTTTTTTTTTTTTTTTTTTATGCGTTACGCGGGCCTCTCACTGCTGTGGCCTCTCCCGTTGCGGAGGACAGGCTCCGGACGCGCAGGCTCAGCGGCCATGGCTCACGGGCCCAGCCGCTCCGCGGCACGTGGGATCCTCCCAGACCGGGGCACGAACCCGTGTCCCCTGCATCGGCAGGCGGACTCTCAACCACTGCGCCACCAGGGAAGCCCCCTATTTGTAGTTTTTTAAGGAACACATTCCCACCAGCAGTGCAAGAGTGTCCCCTTTTCTCCACACCCTCTCCAGCATTTATTGTTTCTTGATTTTTTGATGATGGCCATTCTGACTGGTGTGAGATGATATCTCATTGTAGTTTTGATTTGCATTTCTCTAATGATTAATGATGTTGAGCATTCTTTCATGTGTTTGTTGGCATTCTGTATATCTTCTTTGGAGAAATGTCTATTTAGGTCTTCTGCCCATTTTTGGATGGGGTTGTTTGTTTTTTTGTTATTGAGCTGCATGAGCTGCTTGTAAATTTTGGAGATTAATCCTTTGTCAGTTGCTTCATTTGCAAATGTTTTCTCCCATTCTGAGGGTTGTCTTTTGGTCTTGGTTATGGTTTCCTTTGCTGTGCAAAAGCTTTGAAGTTTCATTAGGTCCCATTTGTTTATTTTTGTTTTTATTTCCATTACTCTAGGAGGTGGGTCAGAAAGGATCTTGCTGTGATTTATGTCATAGAGTGTTCTTCCTATGTTTTCTTCTAAGAGTTTGATAGTTTCTGGCCTTACATTTAGGTCTTTAATCCATTTTGAGCTTATTTTTGTGTATGGTGTTAGGGAGTGATCTAATCTCATACTTTTACATGTACCTGTCCAGTTTTCCCAGCACCATTTATTGAAGAGGCTGTCCTTTCTCCACTGTACATTCCTGCCTCCTTTATCAAAGATAAGGTGTCCATATGTGCGTGGGTTTATCTCTGGGCTTTCTATCCTGTTCCACTGATCTATCTTTCTGTTTTTGTGCCAGTACCATACTGTCTTGATTACTGTTGCTTTGTAATATAGTCTGAAGTCAGGGAGCCTTATTCCTCCAGCTCCTTTTTTCGTTCTCAAGATTGCTTTGGCTATTCGGGGTCTTTTGTGTTTCCATACAAATTGCGAAATTTTTTGTTCTAGTTCTGTGAAAAATGCCAGTGGTAGTTTGATAGGGATTGCATTGAATCTGTAGATTGCTTTGGGTAGTAGAGTCATTTTCACAATGTTGATTCTTCCCATCCAAGAACATGGTATATCTCTCCATCTATTTGTATCATCTTTAATTTCTTTCATCAGTGTCTTATAATTTTCTGCATACAGGTCTTTCGTATCCTTAGGTAGGTTTATTCCTAGATATTTTATTCTTTTTGTTGCAATGGTAAATGGGAGTGTTTTCTTGATTTCACTTTCAGATTTTTCATCATTAGTATATAGGAATGCCAGAGATTTCTGTGCATTAATTTTGTATCCTGCTACTTTACCAAATTCATTGATTAGCTCTAGTAGTTTTCTGGTAGCATCTTTAGGATTCTCTATGTATAGTATCATGTCATCTGCAAACAGTGACAGCTTTACTTCTTCTTTTCCGATTTGGATTCCTTTTATTTCCTTTTCTTCTCTGATTGCTGTGGCTAAAACTTCCAAAACTATGTTGAATAAGAGTGGTGAGAGTGGGCAACCTTGTCTTGTTCCTGATCTTAGTGGAAATGCTTTCAGTTTTTCACCATTGAGGATGATGTTTGCTGTGGGCTTGTCATATATGGCTTTTATTATGTTTAGGAAAGTTCCCTCTATGCCTACTTTCTGGAGGGTTTTTATCATAAATGGGTGTTGAATTTTGTCGAAAGCTTTCTCTGCATCTATTGAGATGATCATATGGTTTTTCTCCTTCAATTTGTTAATATAGTTTATCACATTGATAGATTTGCGTATATTGAAGAATCCTTGCATTCCTGGAATAAACCCCACTTGATCATGGTGTATGATCCTTTTAATGTGCTGTTGGATTCTGTTTGCTAGTATTTTGTTGAGGATTTTTGCATCTATGTTCATCAGTGATATTGGCCTGTAGTTTTCTTTCTTTGTGACATCCTTGTCTGGTTTTGGTATCAAGGTGATGGTGGCTTCGTAGAAGGAATTTGGGAGTGTTCCTCCCTCTGCTATATTTTGGAAGAGTTTGAGAAGGATAGGTGTTAGCTCTTCTCTAAACGTTTGATAGAATTCACCTGTGAAGCCATCTGGTCCTGGGCTTTTGTTTGTTGGAAGGTTTTTAATCACAGTTTCAATTTCAGTGCTTGTGATTGGTCTGTTCATATTTTCTATTTCTTCCTGATTCAGTCTTGGCAGGTTGTGCATTTCTAAGAATTTGTCCATTTCTTCCAGATTGTCCATTTTATTGACATAGAGTTGCTTGTAGTAATCTCTCATGATTTTTTTTATTTCTGCAGTGTCAGTTGTTACTTCTCCTTTTTCATTTCTAATTCTATTGATTTGAGTCTTCTCCCTTTTTTTCTTGATGAGTCTGGCTAGTGGTTTATCTATTTTGTTTATCTTCTCAAAGAACCAGCTTTTAGTTTTATTGATCTTTGCTATTGTTTCCTTCATTTCTTTTTCATTTATTTCTGATCTGATTTTTATGATTTCTTTCCTTCTGCTAGCTTTGGGGTTTTTTTGTTCTTCTTTCTCTAATTGCTTGAGGTGCAAGGTTAGGTTGTTTATTCGAGATGTTTCCTGCTTCTTAAGGTGGGCTTGTATTGCTATAAACTTCCCCCTTAGAACTGCTTTTGCTGCATCCCATAGGTTTTGGGTCGTTGTGTCTCCATTGTCATTTGTTTCTAGGTATTTTTTAATTTTCTCTTTGATTTCTTCAGTGATCACTTCATTATTAAGTAGTGTATTGTTTAGCCTCCATGTGTTTGTATTTTTTACAGATCTTTTCCTGTAATTGATATCTAGTCTCATGGCGTTGTGGTCGGAAAAGATACTTGATACAATTTCAGTTTTCTTAAATTTACCAAGGCTTGATTTGTGACCCAAGATATGATCTATCCTGGAGAATGTTCCATGAGCACTTGAGAAAAATGTGTATTCTGTTGTTTTTGGATGGAGTGTCCTATAAATATCAATTAAGTCCTTCTTGTTTAATGTATCATTTAAAGTTTGTGTTTCCTTATTTATTTTCATTTTGGATGATCTGTCCATGGGTGAAAGTGGGGTGTTAAAGTCCCCTACTATGAATGTGTTACTGTTGATCTCCCCTTTTATGGTTGTTAGTATTTGCCTTATGTATTGAGGTGCTCCTATGTTGGGTGCATAAATATTTACAATTGTTATATCTTCTTCTTGGATCGATCCCTTGATCATTATGTAGTGTCCTTCTTTGTCCCTTTTAATAGTCCTTATTTTAAAGTCTATTTTGTCTGATATGAGAATTGCTACTCCAGCTTTCTTTTGGTTTCCATTTGCATGGAATATCTTTTTCCATCCCCTTACTTTCAGTCTGTATGTGTCTCTAGTTCTGAAGTGGGTCTCTTGTAGACAGCATATATAAGGGTCTTGTTTTTGTATCCATTCAGCCAATCTGTGTCTTTTGGTGGGAGCATTTAGTCCATTTACATTTAAGGTAATTATTGATATGTATGTTCCTATTTCCATTTTATATATTGTTTTGGGTTCGCTACTATAGGTCATTTCCTTCTCTTGTGTTTCGTGTCTAGAGAAGTTCCTTTAGCATTTGTTGTAAAGCTGGTTTGGTGGTGCTGAACTCTCTCAGCTTTTGCTTGTCTGTAAAGGTTTTAATTTCTCCATCAAATGTGAATGAGATCCTTGCTGGGTAGAGTAGTCTTGGTTTCAGGCTATTCTCCTTCATCACTTTCAGTATGTCCTGCCACTCCCTTCTGGCTTGTAGGGTTTCTGCTGAGAGATCAGCTGTTAACCTTATGGGGATTCCCTTGTGTGTTATTTGTTGTTTTTCCCTTGCTGCTTTTAATATGCTTTCTTTGTATTTAATTTTTGACAGTTTGATTAATATGTGTCTTGGCGTGTTTCTCCTTGTATTTATCCTGTATGGGACTCTCTGTGCTTCCTGGACTTGATTAACTATTTCCTTTCCCATATTAGGGAAGTTTTCAACTATAATCTCTTCAAATATTTTCTCAGTCCCTTTCTTTCTTTCTTCTTCTTCTGGAACCCCTATAATTCGAATGTTGGTGCGTTTCATGTTGTCCCAGAGGTCTCTGAGACTGTCCTCAGTTCTTTTCATTCTTTTTTCTTTATTCTGCTCTGCAGTAGTTATTTCCACTACTTTATCTTCCAGGTCACTTATCCGTTCTTCTGCCTCAGTTATTCTGCTATTGATCCTATCTAGAGTGATTTTAATTTCATTTATTAATGAAATTTTTAAAAAATCTGTTCTGTAGTTGTTAGCCAGGATCTTTTATGAATACAGCTGCCATTTTTATATGGAGTCCTTGACAGTAGGTACTCAACTTGCCTTCAGCAATTAATGCAAGCATTTCCCACCCAATCACAGTGTCGCATTTGCTTACCTACCTTCCAGACCTTACTCTGCTGCTTCAGTGGGTATTGCATTTCCTACCCAACTCCAAGCTTAGCTGAAGGCCAGAAAGATCAAGCCTGACTCTTTCAGAGCAAGAAAATCCGTCAGTGAAATGGGCCTTTCCCTGTTTATGCTTACAATTCTCCCCAAAAAGAGTTGAAAGATCAGCCTAATACTTTTACCTTTTAAGTAACAACAAGCCTTAATATGTATTAACATACTACCAATATGGTAATAAAAAAAAGTTATTAGTAACAATGAAACAGAATTAGAAAACCTGCTCAGAAATGCTTCTCATTCAAAATGTGTGCTATACATACCTAAGCTTACTTCCTTCTACGATAAAGGAAAGAAAATAATTAAGAAAATAAATGTATAATAAATCAATGTTGTTTAAATGCTATAGATACCCAGGTACTTAGAAATGTCATTCTGGCTCTTGCAGTTGGAATTTAGCTAGTTGTGAACTTGGGGAGTTAACATTCACTTACAATAATGAAGATTAATAAGCAAGGAGTGAACATTTTATTTCACTTATAAAACAGCTTAATCATCCAAAGGGAAGAAAAGAGCTAGTTAATGTGCTTTTCACAACATATATAATTATAATATGGCTTACGGAAGTGCTTTTCAAACTTTAGTGAGTATGAGTATTACCTGAAGGGGTTTTTTAAATGCATATTCATGGATCCCTTCCCCAGAGATCCTAAACCAGTAAGTCCAGGATGGAGCCCAGAAAAGTGTATTTTTAATACCTGATAGCACCCTCAGGAAGCTCCTATAAAATTGGAATTCAGATCACTCTTTGAGAAATACCAATTTAAGATGGTAAAAGCATTTATTATTGCACCTGAACCCACTGAATTATCAGATAAAATGCCCATCTTAGACCATCCTTCAGATACTTTATATTACTTTGCTAGAGTACCAAAGTAGACAGCTTTTAAAGGGCTGCTAATAAGAGTCACAGTTTATTCATTCCAGGCACTGTTTTTCTCATCTTGGCTGTTAAAAATGGTCTCAGAGCTTTTAGACTTCACAGGTCTTTAAAGGTCATGTGGATTTGGAATTGTTTTTTAACTTTTAGATTAATTTTTAGTCTTTAAAATTGCCATTTACTATTGTCTCATCTTAAAATAAAATGGAATCACAGTAGCTGTTGTCTGTTTCTCTTTGGTTTCTAGGGAAGACGAGGAAAACCAGGTCCTCCAGGAAAACCAGGGCCTCCAGGACCACCTGTGAGTAAACAGTAGGGTATTTCATGAGTCCCTCTGTACTGCTGTGTGTTCATCTAAAGGTTTTCTTAATCCCCTGTAGATAATAATTTCCATCTTTCCACTGTTTAACGTGGTTGTGCTCCCTACACCTCCCACCACCAACAACCAAGAGATCAGGGAGGCTGGTGGCCGGCTGCACCCCCTGCCCTCTTCATTCCTGGACAGGAGCAAGTGTACTGCCTGCATGGGCACCCCAAGCCGAGTCCCAGATCAGCAACCCCTGTGCTGAACCCACCTGAGCCCCATCTCCTCAATTTCTTAACATCCAGGCTGGTGGTCAGTCAGACATGTGGGGAAGCGTGTCTACTTTTCTTGACACAGCTATTTTGCCAGTAGAATTTCATAGAATATTGTTGCTAAAGGGAGCCATAAAGATCGTGTAGCCAATCAGCTGATCTCATCCTTTATCCCAAGCTTCTAGAGGAAGTGTGCAATTTCTTGTGTTTCTGCTAACTCTTCAACCCACTAGAGTCTGGTTT
Source organism: Phocoena sinus (assembly GCF_008692025.1). Classification (NCBI taxonomy): domain Eukaryota; kingdom Metazoa; phylum Chordata; class Mammalia; order Artiodactyla; family Phocoenidae; genus Phocoena; species Phocoena sinus. The sequence goes on along the minus strand of NC_045774.1, from coordinate 83,571,638 downwards.
ATGTCCAAGCTACTCTGCTGGCCCTGCATTCTCCATGATCACCAATATCTCTGAGTCACGAGATTCCCTGAGTGCCTTTCAGGCTTCACCTTATTTCACTGCTGTATAGGAACTGACGCTGTTGACTGTTCTATCCTTGAAACTCTCTATTTTCTTGGTTCATTGACGCTGATCATTTTCTCCTACCTTTGAGGCCATCCTTTTTGTCTCCTTCCGTAAAGCTGTTCCCCCTTCCCTTATTTATATGTTGTATGGTTTAAAGAATCCCAGTCTTCTATTTCCACGCAGACATTCCTCCTGAGTTCCAGGCTCCTACACCCCACGGCCTGCTCAGTATCTCCACTTGGAGGTCTCCTATGTACTACAAACATAGCCTGTCTGAAACTAAACTCTAAAAATGACCCTAGATTTTTTTTCTCTCTCTCATCCTCCACATCCAAATAGTTCCTAAATCATGTCAATTCTACTTCCCATCAGCTCTCATTCCTCATACCACTGCCTTATTTAGGCCCTTGTCAATTTGTATCTATATTTTTGTAGGCTTCTCCCAGCTGTCTCATTGCCTCTACCTTCTACAAGCGGGGTAATACTTCTAAATCATAACTCTGATCACGTAGCTCTTTGGTTGAAAACTCTTTAATAACGTCCCTTTCCTTCCAGATGGATTCCATATCTTCTGCAGCCATTCTAGTCCCTTCAAAGTTTGTCCTTTTCCTATCTTTGTCTATCCTCCTCTGTGCCCTTTCTTCTTTTGCAACCTGTAGTGTCATCTTCCTTTATGATCTCAAAATGCCACACATTGCAAATGTTCTCCCCAAGGCCCAGGTGAGCTTCCCCACCTGCAGGACTCAGCTCAGACCCCAGGTCTCCCACTAAGCCCTTGCCGGTGCTCCCAGCACAGCACGAGAGGTGTCATCCTCCGCAATCTTATAAGCTTATGCCTCCTGCAGACAGAGCACATTGTTTTGTGACTCCTATTTTCCTTGTCTTTCTGACCACTGCCCTGTGAATATTTGTTGAACCTCTATTTTATCATCATTGTCTAGCACAGTTTCTGGCATGTAGCATGTAACTGTTAATTATTTAATGAATGAGTCAACAAATGAATATACTTCATAGATGAGAAAATGAAGACGGGAAAATAAGTGACTTTTTAAAGGCTAGAACCACCTGCGCCACCACTAGAGGGCTCTAGACTGAGCTCCTTAGGAGTCACTTAGGGTGTGGCCACATGCCAAAGGTGAAAAAGATTGCTGCTCTGTCAATGATTTCATTTCATCCATTTAGCCGTTCAAGTAAATTGTTCTCTTAGCAATATGCTGGTGTCAGTTGATACTGGTTATGAAACAACTGGGGGGGGGCGGGAAATGGCATCAATTGGACGTCCTGGAATCCAGTCTTTAAAGGAATCAGCTCTGTTGATTTTTATCCCAAATTTTCTGGCAAAAGAGAGAACTTATTGTAGGATTTTCGGTAATTGTCTCGTGCTATAAACAAGAAAAGCTGGTACAAGCTAACAGGCAAGATTAGACTTTCCCATAGTTTTCTAAATGCATGAGGAATTTGAATGATGAAGGCCTTTATGACAGGCTTGCCAAATGTCTAGGAGAGAAGAGGATTACACCACATCCTGGAATGAGTCCTCAGCTGTAGATCAAATGAGTTTACTGAACAATTTAGAAGATTAAGAAATATGCGACCATATGAAGGAGTTTATAACATTCAATTCCACAGGTTCTGATTGCCAGAGTGTTTGGGAGAGAGAGGTACTTATTTTATTTCAAGTATTAGATTTAGAATTTAAACTCAGCTATGGGTCTGACACACAGTGTTCATTAAATCCTGAGTACACGGTATTTAAAAGAAAAGTGGTTTATTATCTTTTGTAATATAATAAAATACCAATTTGTTAGACTACCAAAAAAAGGGGGAAATTCTATTCAAAAAAGAAAAGGTTTTTATTCATGGGTCAGCTCTTGTTTAAAAAGAATTATTAGACTATATCATCCGCTCATTTTTGTATAAGAATTGTGGTTTATGGAAACTCTTTGTCTTTTTGATTGTGGGATAACTCCTCTAGTGGATTAAATATCTTTTGTCTGATACAAGTATTATCAAAACTCTATCTTGGGGTACATTTTTCATCAGCTTTTGTATTTTTTTTAAGTTATTCACATAATAGATGACATGCATACCACCATACTGCAAAAAGTCCTATGAAGCACCTTGTCATTCTTACAGGAATTAGTTAAGGGAAGCATTGAAAAGAAAGGTGAAATACCTGGCTTCCCACATTCTTCTATGCCACCTTCATGTTTAATTTCCCTAAACATAATGTACTTTAGCAAGAGGACTGTTATTTCCCAAATGGTTAGAAATGAACAGAGTTCTTCAAAATCAGTCCTTTCAAGATCATATTAACTAACATTTTAAGAAAATGAGCTTATACAAAAATCAACCTGCTTCTAATTCACATCATTTAATAGTTTCACCAACTATTAAACATTTATTTAAGGCCTCCTATGTGCCTAACACTGTTGGGAGCTAGGCTTGCAAAAATGAATACGATGTGGTCCTTGCCCTTCAAGTATTTAAGTTTAACTCACAGAAAATGTGAATAGAGGAAGAAAACTTAGAAAAGATAACGCCAGGGTGGTTTTCTTCTGGAATTGACAACTGAAGCATAAAGGTTGAGCCTTAAAAACAAGGAGGAATTCCTGCTCATCATGACACAATGACACATGGATGAGCCTGGAGGACGTTATGCTGAGAGAAATAAGCCAGTTCACCGAAAGACAAAGACTGCGTGGCTCCACTTTTTGAGATTTCTAAAATGGTCAGACTTACGGAAGCAGAGAACATATAGGGGTGGGAGTACTGGGGAGTGTTATTCAACAGGTATAAAGTTTCAGTTATGCAGGATGATTACATCCCAGAGATCTGCCCTACGACATAGTGCCTATAGGTAGCCATGCAGTATTGTGCGTTTCAAAACTTGTTAAGAGGGTAGATTTCATGTTAGGTGTTCTTACCACACACATGCACACACACACACACTAAGGAACACAAGGGAAGGCTGGGAGGTGCTGGGTATGTCAGTTACCTTGGTTGTGGTGATGAGATCACAGATGTTTGCATCTGTCCAAACTCATCACATTGTACACATTAAATACATGCAATTCTTTGTGTCTCACTTATACCTCAATAAAGCTGTTTCTGTAAAAGTTGAGAAGGTCTGTCCAGTAAAGCAAATAGAGGGGAAGGAGAGAGCAAGCTAGGAGCTGCTGACAGAGGAAAGCAGCCTGAACAAAAGCTGAGCCCCGGGGAGTGGGGCAGGCAGCTGCCAGGCAGCTCTGACCACAGCACTGACAGGTCGGGTCCAGCCCGGGCAGCATCCTGGCAGAACTGCTATGAGCTCCCCATGTCCCAAGAAACCAGGACAATCTGTGAAGAGCTCTGAGTGGAGAGTCCCAGGGCCAGATTTCCTGATAGGTCTCTCTAGTGGCACAGTAGTTGGAATGCTGAGAGAGAGTGAGATTCATTGCAGCTATCATAGTATTTACTAGTCATTTGTATTTTATTACAACTGACATAGAGCTTAAGAGACGTCCCCCTTTACTTGTGGGCATTTTTTAGGTAAAAATGTTGTTGTTTTTCATTTATTTGTCTTCTTCCACTTTGTACCTTATGTGAGATGAGCCCTCCCCCCTTCACAACAGGAAGGAAGGTAACAAGAGAAAGAAGGAAAGGTTGGGAGGCACCAAGATCCTTCCGACTGAGATTGGGAGATGGTGTCTGACTCACCCTACTGGCTGGCGTCTGAGATTCCTAAAGCATGTGTTAGAATGTCTTATGACGATGTAAACTATAAAAAAAAATTAATTTTCTCTCTTATCAAGCAATAATCAAATAATACATAATGTCCCTCAAATGAGTGAACAGTATAGTATATAATTTTACTATATATGTTTGAGCAATTAGCCTTCAGAAAAGTTAAGGGAAAATTTTTTATTGATTTACTCTGACCGGTGGGATTGTCTGAAAAGAACCAAGGAATAGGAGTTTTTAGGAGACATGGATCCTTTGATAACAGCATACTTTGCTCAATTTCTTCAAGAAAATGTTCTCCCCTCCAGGGCTTTAGAGATGTTCCCTACATCAAAGGTAGTGTTGTTATTCTGGGGAGTGTCAATGAAGATTTTTAAAAAATAGAAGAAAGAAATCTCTAATGGCCTGAAGCAACTCAAATAATTAAAACATTTTAACCAACCATTCTATTTGTGATTGTTCTGAAGCCAAATTTGTATTTTCTCACCTTCTTAAGAAACATTTGTACCAAAAAGATTAGTTGTTTACAAAGAATAATTTCCCACAACTTTGTGTGTGTGGAAGGACAATCTCTTTCACCCTGAGAGAGTACATTCTCTAGGGGAAAGAATCTAATAAAGGAATATTTACTTAAAGTAGATCTTTGAACTAATGTTATTAGATTTTCTTTATGAAGTATTGTTTCATCAAAGTCATATATATTACTCCAATTTAGCTTCCCATACTTAATAGCAACTTTTCCTCTCTTTGAGGAAGGTTTAGTTGAAACTTAGACACATGTAATCTGCATACATAAAATTATTCTTATTGAGATGCTGGTAATTGAGGGGCAACTAACTGGTTCACAGAGCTGGCCATAACCCTTCATCACGTTTTATAAAGTATTGGTCCAATTTCCTGTTAATAAGCAGAGCTGATCTTACCTACGCAAAGGGAAAAGCTCCCAAATTCCCCCAAGTAGCTTCTGTCATCTTGTTTTGAATGAATATTCTTCATTGGAGGGAAACCATTAAGTAGCAATGTCTTGGACTGATGATACCTGCAAATACACTAAGATTATGATTTTTTAATTATTTATTTATTTTTGGCTGCATTGGGTCTTTGTTGCTGCGCGCGGGCTTTCTCTAGTTGCGGTGAGCAGGGGCTACTCTTCGTTGTGGTGCGTGGGCTTCTCATTGCAGTGGCTCCTCTTGTTGCAGAGCACGGGCTCTAGGCGTGCGGGCTCAGTAGTTGTGGCTCGTGGTCTCTAGAGCGCAGGCTCAGCGGCCATGGCTCACGGGCTTAGTTGCTCTGTGGCATGTGGGATCTTCCCGGACCAGGGCTCAAGCCTGTGTCCCCTGCAGTGGCAGGCGGATTCTTAACCACTGTGCCACCAGGGAAGCCCCTAAGATTATGATTGAGAGCAGTTTTCAGAGAGGAAGCACGAGAGCATTAAGCCTCTTCCTAGGGAAGGAAATAGCAGTAACTCCTGAGGAAACATATTCCACCAAAGAGAGAGAGATGGACCGGGAGAGATGATTACAGCCCTAGCTCTTGTGTTTGATGCTCCACTGCCAGCGCATTATGTAATCCTCACAACTATCACGAGAAGTAGAAATGATGCTCATTTTATAATGGGGTAAAGGTTGCCTGGAAACATCAAGAAACTTGCCCAGGATCACACAAGTATAAGTAGGGGTTATAGACTTGAGACCCAGGAATGGACCGCTAAACCCACCTTTATTCTCTCACTCACTCTCCAGTAAAGATTTCTTTGTCTTTCAAGCCTTCCAGTTATCTGAGTAGCGTAAAGGAATGGAAAACAGTGGCCTCGTGTTAGCATGATGAGGCTTCGAGAGTCTCGAAATGTCTTAGTTTATTTCAAAGTATTCCAGGTTTTCATTCCTTTAGAAGGGAGAGCAGAGCAGCTGGCAATGAGGCGGAACAGAAGAGTTTAACTAATGAGCCATTAAAAGCGGCATGTCTTAGCCCACCCGTTTGACACTTCCATCACTTCTCATTCATCATCCCTGCAAACGTGTTTATTAAAAACAGCATTAATTGGAAAATGTGTTATTATTCCTTTCTGTTGCAGGCAGGGCCCTTGATTTCCTTTCTTTTTTTTTTCCTCTGGCATTGTTTTTGTGCATTGTTTCATTATTGCAGTAAGAGAATTGAGCAGTGGGGCTCACGTGTGTCACAGAAATTCACATAATGTGTAATGTGGGCCAGGAGCTCCCTCTACTGTTTCCACTGGAAAAGCTCTAGAAATGACACTGTTCAGCCCTCAGGAGGCTGTCCAGGGTCCGGAGATTGCTCAGTGTTCGAGGCTTAATTATAAATCTACATGATTTTCAAAGTTTATTTTCAGGATTTTGTTGCATCTTATGCTAATCCTGTATTTTAAATACAAATGCTAGCTGATCAACAGTCATTTTCAATGTCAACTGGAGGCCCTCTAGAAGTGAAAGCCCTTAGCTTTCTCTAAAATGCTGACTTATTGTAACATGCTGATAAAACTCTACAGCGTGAGTTTTTATGTCAGCTGAGTCTGGTGGAATTTACGCTTCTTTTCTAAAGGAACCATAAGATTGAAAACATATACAACCGTGTTGTTTCCATTTTAATTGCAGTGTAGAACTTCTTTCACCTTTAATACATGAGGCAGTGCTCAGTCCTGAAGGTTATGGTTACAGAGCAGGATACATGGTTAAAAGAGTGAATTTAGGATGTGAAATTGAATTCATTTATTCAACACACACTTACCTCGATCACCTAGCATGTGTTAATGACTGTTACAAACCTTGAGTATACAGTGGTTTATATATAAAAAAAAAAAAAGACAAATTAAAGCTAGGGTCTCGGGCTTCCCTCGTGGCGCGGTGGTTGAGAGTCCGCCTGCCGATGCAGGGGACATGGGTTCGTGCCCCGGTCCGGGAAGATCCCACACGCCGCGGAGCGGCTGGGCCCGTGAGCCATGGCCGCTGAGCCTGCGCGTCCGGAGCCTGTGCTCCGCAACGGGAGAGGCCACAGCAGTGAGAGGCCCGCATACCGTAAAAAACAAACAAACAAACAAACAAACAAATAATAATAATAAAGCTAAGGTCTCTACCTTCAGTAACTTACACTCTATCATGTGTGTGTGGGGTGAGGGACCGATGGTGAAGAGGCAATTCCATAGGTAGACAAAACAATTTCAGCCTAATATGCAGTGCTGCAGGGGAATAAACTGGGTAGCGTGAGAGTGGTTTGGGAGGAAGAGTTGTTGCCCTAGTTAAGGTGGTCCAGGCGGCATCTCTGAGCATCTAGGAGACATTACTTGAGAAGTAGCCAGCCGTGTGAGGCCCAGAGCAAGAACTTTCCAACCACAAAGATCAGGAAGTGCAAAGGACCTGAGGTGGGAGAGAGGTTGCTGGATTCAGTAAACAGAAAGGAGCTAGGAGAACAGTGCCAGAGGAGGCTTTGGAGCTGAGTGGCTTAGCCTTATGAGAGTGGAATTGGGGAGCCGGGTGGGGGGGAGAATAAGTGGCAAGGAAAATAATCAACTGGTCACATCTCCCTTTTCTAGGTCTTTGTGTTTTTATCTCAGGCGGTTAGATTTTTATTCTGATGTGATGAAATTATTATTCCTAATGATAATTCTAAAGGCAGCGTCATTGTAGCATATCGTTTTTAGTCTTTGCACGGACAGGGAACAGACTTGTTTGCTGAGAAAACAAGGAAACAGACAAAGCTTTGACAGTTGCCCATTTCACTTCAGCCCAGCCTGAATCCAGGGGACACCATGTTTTTCCTTGGAGATGGAGAATCTCATCACATACAAGTCTGATTCTCTCTTCCCCACAGCTACACCTGAGGCTTCCTTTCTGATAGGCTACAGGTTGAGATGAGCAGTTATAACTATGAAAGTCTATGCTCTGGAAACACCGTGGAACTAATGCCTTCCCGCATCTGTGCCCTGTTATCCATCACTATCCCCACCTTTTCCGTCTTCATCTCCAGCCTTATTTCCTATGCACTGAGGACCCACGGTGCAAAGCTAATGTTAGCAAGGCCCACCCCTAAGGGAAGTTAGTCCCCAAGACACATTTTGGGCTGCTCAATAAAGTGGATGACAAAAATGTCCAATTAAAACATTTGACTTCTTGCTAAAATACTCTGTGTGACTATATACATTTTGAGAACCCTCATGTCTCAGTGGGAATCCAGTTCATAGTCTGAACATCCGTTTACAAGCCTTGAATTGATCAGGGTTTTCTGTTTCTCAGTTTTCCTTTCAGCAAAGAACTTTAGTCTCTTTGGTCTATTAATGGCTAAAGGCCATGTACTGTACTGATATCTTCGGAGGAAAAGAACCTAACCATTTATCTGTGTCAACGGGAATAGTAATTTTATTCATAATAAAAATAAGATGACTTCCTCAGAGTTAAAAATAAAGATACCTAAGACCTATAAAATGGAGGCATGGCCAGTCAATCATTTTTATTGCCACTCGTCCCCCACTGGGGCCATGGTCCCAGACAAAACAGCTGTTGCCAACATTACTAACATTCCAGTGTCACCTTGTGTGGCCACAGAATCCGTAGACATGCATGTGAGGCAGCTGGGGTCTCAGGTGGAGAATGTGAAAACCAGCACTTGGGTTCCACTCCCTAATTACTTCTCTTTTTTTCTCCCAATGAGCAGCAGCAGTGAGACATTATTAGCCACTTTCTGACTGCCTGGGTTTTTTACTAATTATAGATACACTTGGGAAGAAAAGGATTTTATGTTCTTACAGCCACTGACTCCTTTTCTTCATTTTGGGTCATATTATTGAAACCAACTATTAAGACTTCTGAATGACAGACGTTGTGTATAGCAATGATGGGACAGAATATTTGAAATCCTTGATATATGGTCACCAAACTTGTTGTTGGGCCAGTGCATAGATTAAACACTGATTCTTTGTGAGAGGTAAACAGTAAGGTTTTTAATAAATCTGATTGGCCTTTGAGAAATATTCAAAAAGGGAAACTTGTTTCCCAAATAATCTTATAATTTGTATTTGCTGATATAGTTTACGAAAGTATCTCCATACGGCATTTAATTTTACCGCCGTATAACTCTGTGAAACAGGCAAGAAAAGATTATCTCCATTTTAACAATAAGAAAAGACTGGGCCTCCAGAAGTAAGGGGCTTAGCTAAATCTCTTCAGTCAGTTTTCTCTTCACAGCAGCTACAACCTGGTAGGAAATTGTTTCCATCAAAGGAGAGACTAAAAAAAGTTATGTGAGTAGAGAAGCAACAAGTTTTCAGCATTGTCCGGGGGACCTGAAACATGAGAGGAAATTCTGTAGAAAGTAAGCCTAGAAGGAGCTTCAGTTATATCTGTAATTTCATTAAAAGGTAAAGAGATCTAAACTTGTTTGTCTAAACTTTTTTATTTTATATTGGAGCATAGTTGATTAACAATGTTGTGTTAGTTTCACGTGTACAGCAAAGTGATTCACTTATACATATACATGTATCTATTCTTTTTCAGAATCTTTTCCCATTTAGGTTGTTACATACTATTGAGCGCAGACGTAGAGAAGAACTTATGGTTACAGGGGTGGGCGGCGGAAATGGTGAGGGGAAGGGATAGTTAGGGAGTTTGGGATTGACATGTACCAACACGTTTAAAGAGAGTGAATATTATCAGTTATATAAGTGGAATCTCAAAGCACTGATAGGTGCAGGCTGTGTAAGCCAACCTCCCTGCAGATTTGAGAGGTGTATTGAGAGATTCCTGAGGTCAGACAGGGGAGTGCAAGCTCAGCTGTTCCCCAGGTATGGTTTCTGTTGATGGTGAACTTTGGGCGATGCCACTGGATACAGATCATTTGTTTCGCAATCTCCATCCTTACTAGTTCTCATGCCCCGCTGGCTTTAATCACCTCATGCAGGGTCAGTGATGTGGCTTCGGTGGGGAGGCAAGGCCCCTCTTGAGACGGCTGCTGCCCCTTATATTACAGGAAGCTGACACGTAACGTTTTTGCTTTTGCAGGACATACTGAGGGGAAACGAGTATGAAACATTTTATGGATGGATAAGCAGAATCGCAGCGTTAGGGGAGGAATCATTTTTTTCTAACTGTCATGCCATGGAAATCAGTCATCAATGTCCCAGCAAGGCACTCTATCAAGAATGCAATGGGCTTTATAACCAATTAGATGGATTTGTTTCATGGTATCAGGGAAAATAAGCTCCTTTAGAAAATGATTTTTTTTTTCTCCCTTGGAAAGTAAAGTGTTAAAAACTTCTGAGCCTCGCAGCATAATGTAGAAAATCTGCTTTTATGAAATGGATTAATTACACCCATTGAATGCATTCACTGTCACAGCCTCATCCTCCCACCCCTGTTCCAAAATGACAAGTGAAACCAGCGGCTGTGTAATTTTGGAAAACAATCAGGTCACATATTGAGTATTTTGCTTATTCATACAACCATAAACTGCCTCTGCTTGAGTTCCCTCAATTACACAGCTCGGTGTGCAGGCCAGAAGAGACAAGCCCAGCTCAAGTGAGCACTTCTGGAATACACAGAGGGATGCGTTTGAAAAATGTCCAAAGTGGCAGATGTGAAAACTTCTCATTCAAGACCCAGAAGCGCTGCTTCGCTGCAATCCTTCACCTGTTAATCACGCTGCTTCTGAACTTCTGAACCAGGGTTGCTGGCATATCTCATACGGAGATACTTAGGAGCTACTGATCTTTCAAAGTAGAGTGCACGTGTATGCCACTGGGGTGGGGCAAGGGGGACCTGGCTGAGACAAGAGACGATCACTGCTGCTCAGAATTTCCAGAGCTTCACCAAGATTAAGCGTTGGCTGCTGGCTTCTAACAAAAACTGCTCTTACCTTTTTTAGGGGAAGTCCCCAGAAGATGCCCTTGACCAATGCTTGAACCAGTGTATTGCTGTATCACTCAAATCCTTCAGGTCCCACATGGCAATACACAAATCTCTCTTCCACAAGGACACAATGGCACAATTGTAGTTTTGTTTGAAGGGTATCTCATCTTCTTACTAAGTGTGACTACTTTCCCATGACTGTTCATCCACTGCAATTTCACGCTCATAGGAATTTCAGCCTATCAATATGATCCCTAAGCAAACTTACTCTCTTGTTTCTAGTCTTTTTCCCACCAACTCTGACCATTTGTGTGTTTGTTTTTCTTCTACCATCTCATGAATGCCAAGAATCTACCCCTCATTTGGTATCATTTGAACTTCAAAAGTTACTTAAGATGCCGATCAAGATTGCCAACTTCTTTCCTTTTCCCTCTCAGAAGTCTCCCTCTCACCTCTCTCTAATCCAGGCCCTCCTTGATTTTAACATTTCTTGTATCTGCCTGTGGTTCCTCTCTCTTGTCCTCACCCTCCTCCCATTCTGGTCACTCTCCTCTTGGTCTCTTCTTGTCCAGTCTTTGAAAAGGTGCATCTACACTGCGTCCCGGAGCTCCCTGTGCTTGGCCCTTGTAGATTCTGTCCCTCATTAATAGATCTGCAGCCTTTTACCCTTGAATGCCCTACGTGATGTTTTTAACCAGCTTTAAGATGATTGATTTGGGTTTTTTTTTTTCTCTATCTGTCATCCCTCTCACTGTGAGGCAGATAAAGGAAAGAGTTAAAATATCAAAGATACAGCGTCAGGCCAACTTGGGTTGCAATCTAGCTGTTGTCTGCTAGTTGTATGACCTTGGGTAAGATAGTAAACTTTTTGTTATAAGTAAAATAAGGATAATGCCTACCTCATTGGACTGCTGTAAAAGCAAAATGCAATAACATACGTACCTGCCACACAGTTATTACTTTCCAAGGATTACTATTGTCATTTATTAATATTCTTATCATTATCCCATTTTATCATTCTCTTCCATCTGCTCATTATGTTTTACTTTCTGTCCCAGGATTTAATCCAGGACCTCCCATTTCTAAAGCAAAAGTGTTGATACCTTTCCAAGTTCTTTGATTATCATCCTCCTATAGCTTTTTCCTCTGAGTCCCACTTTTTACAGTCAAAGTTCATCTTAAGACTTAACTACATTTCTCAGAGCCTCATGCCAGAAAGTGAGTGCCAAAGGCCTGGGGGGCTGCGAAGCCACAGTCTTCAGGATCTGCACTCCCCCCTTTTCCGTACCTTCCCCTCCCTCGGTGCTGTCTTCTCCTGTCCCACCTGCCACATAGCATCCCGTTACTCCTCCCCTTGTTTGTCCCATCCAACTTGCTCTCAGGAAGTACTTACTGAATGATCCATAAGAATATATTCAAGTGGAACAACTCTTATACTTGGTTCTACCATTTGTTTATTGCGTGATTTGGGGGTAAATCTATCAGTTTTTTCCTGTCAGATGGAGAACATAATCATACCCATCTCACATAGTCTTTATGAGAATCAAATAAGATGATGTGTTTTGCAGTCACATTCCCCTGCCGTCTAAGAAAATATAAGTGAAAACGTATTTAGAATCATCCTGAGCTGTATGAATATGAAACATTAGTATTACATCTCCCAAGAACACTTGTATTCGAGCTGGCGATAAAACCCAACACCAAATAAACCAGTCTTTCTATATGAAGTTTTAGGCAGGCATAAACCGGAAGGTGGGTGAGACGTTTTCAGAAATAAGAGCCCCTTCCCAGGAACCTTAAATTTCACCTAATATGTGCTATCTGGCCCACATCCCCACTGTAATCCCATAAAGGAGAACTTGAGGTCTCTGTGTTGAAATATAACCATAGTATAAACACTTAACGAATCCCCTCCTTGCTTCAGAAATCATATTTTGCAATTTGAGAGTTTTCAGCAATTTGGGGGGGGAGGGGTTGGAGTGCTGGTATCTCCTTAGCCACTAAAACTTTGTAGCAGAAACATTCTCTGAAAAACAATCTATTCTAAAATTACAACTGTTTAAGTTAATTAAATCCCAAGAGACAATGAAAAAACTCATTTAGAGCAAATATTTAAAATAAATAAAAGGATCTGTGTTTAAAAGAAAAAGAAATTGATTTCCCAAATATTTTCTAAAGAGTACTATTGATTTTTCTCTCAGAATTGGAGACAACTTTCCATGTTGTAATTCTGGTCAAAAATCCATCCATAAGCTCTTTTCTACTAACTGGAGCTCACTGCAGCTTTGTTTTCAGTTATTTAGCCAGATTCTTAGATTAATCTGCATCTGTTGGCCCTGTATTCTGTGAGTTTGGAAGCTGCAAGACCCCTGCTCAGTTTGCTACCATTCCTAACTGAAATCAAAACGAATGAGCAAGAAATTGGCTATACCCTCAAAATTTTTCTTGCAAAAGATTCTGTTGAATTCAGCAAATACTGGGATGGGGGTACTATATGTTATGATAAGATAAAAAAGATTGAAACTCCTATCTTCAAGGAGTTTTCATTCCAACTGGAAAGATAGACATGTACTCAAACCACCATAAATCAGGGCTTCCCTGGTGGCGCAGTGGTTGAGAGTCTGCCTGCCGATGCAGGGGACGTGGGTTCGTGCCCTGGTCCGGGAAGATCCCACATGCCGCAGAGCAGCTGGGCCCGTGAGCCATGGCCGCTGAGCCCGCGCGTCCGGAGCCTGTGCTCCACAACGGGAGAGGCCACAGCAGTGAGAGGCCGGCGTACCACACACACACAAAAAAAACCCCATAAATCAGTATAAATGTGCTTCACCAAGTTATATATAATGTTATAGATGGAATATATATATGTAAGAGAAAAACTCGTTCTGACACTAACCTTCCCAGCAATTACTGTATTATTGAAACATGCTTCATCTTACCATTCCTATGAATGGGGTTAGGCTTCCTAATAATTTTTTTAATATAAGAAAAATAATTACTGGCCTTTGCCTTTTCTACTAGCCATTAGAAAGTTAGAAATATTTCTTGAAAATTAGCCCAAATGACTTTTCAATAACAAACTTTCTATCTCTTCTTATAGCAAAGCTGTTTTTTAGCATGCTTTGAAAAAAGTTGATTAGTGCAACTTTCTTCATAGAGGTTTTTGGTATTTCAAAGGTTGTTAGCAAAGTTAATTGGAAACCCACAGGGCCAGAAGGCAGTTGTGTACAACCTGAAAATATGTATTTGTGAATCCTGAAAGGAGCCCCTAATGAGAGAGCTCCTAATGAAGAGTGTTGGTGCGTGGAGATAAGTGGTACCCAGATGGCGCACGGACGTTCAGTCAGCAGTTATGGGGAGCTGAAGGATGCTTTCAGAGAAGAGGGAGGAAGGAAGACAGTTCAGGAGGATGGGCCAGAGAGGGAGCAGAGTGGCTGAGGGGCCAGGGAGACCCTGATTCAGAACATCAAGGGTGCGCTAAAGCTGACCCAAAGGCCCAGCCCTGACGGTGACAGGGAGCTCGCAGCAGAGACCAGGGAAGGGAAAAAAGGCAAAGCATGAACTGGCTGGAAAGTGAAAGTGTGGCCAAGACCAGGACCGAAGAAGCTTTAACACAGAGCTCTTCCCATCCTTTAGACGTTGGGAATCTGTGGCCCAAACTGAAATCTAAGGAGCTGATAATGCAAACAGTTGATCATTTTCACACTAGCATCTGATGACGCTGGTGGCAGACAGGATATTTCTCTGTCTTCCACCTCTAGCAAGATTTTAGCCAAAAAAAAAAACACGAACAAATAAAAAACCCTTTTTAAATGCTTTAAACTATTACCGAGCATATATGTTCCCAAGTTGAATGTATCTTTAATTCCCTTCATCACACCAGGCATGGTTCTTTGCAGTAGGAAACAACATTAGGGTCTCTCCCCACACCAGGCTGATGGACCGCTCCGGTAATTACACGCGAGCACAGTTGGGTTATGAACAGGTGTGTCTCCCCGGAGCTCATGAGCATTTTACAGCTGTTGTGTAATTGTCTACTTATCCCATTAACTCGGGCATCCTGTGTCTCCCAGCCCAACACAAATAGAGCAAAGCCGTGGTATCTGTATAGCTGCTGCAGGTCACTACAGGAGCAGGGTACTGGGACAGTTTTCCTTTCCATAACCATAATTTTAAAATGCCTGCAAAAATTATTTTAGGCTGAGAATCTGCTTTTAAGTTACAAGAGTTGAACAACTAAGAAGTGAGTTTGGGGCCAGGCTGCCTCCATTAAATATTAGCCCTGCCGCATACCAGGGTTGTGACCTTGGGCCAGTTAACTATTTCAAACGCTCATTTTTCTGTATCTTTGAATTGGAAATAATGGTGGTACATACCTCATGGTGTCATTGTAGAGATGAAATGAGTTAGTCTATTTGAAACCCTTGGTGTAATGCCTGGCGCACGATACACACTACCTAAATGTGTGCCGTTATTATTTGATGGATTCTTCTGCTCTAGTTGACAGACGTTATTAATTGATCTGCTGTATTCAGGAGCCCCACTTCTTAAGCCTTTCCCTCTTAGCTAAGACAAATGTGTCTGAAGCTAAATGTACCTACCACATCACTAGTCTTTGATCTAATTGACCTTATGATCAATACACATTCACCATTCACCCAATGCCTGCTATGCAGATACCCCTAAGTTACCTTTGATGCTACTACATACGGTATCTAAGATTTCTCCTTGCCTTGTTAAAAATAGTTGCAGAAGGATCAATGTGTATGGAGCCTCATGTCTCCTGAATTTCAAGAATGAGTTCCTAGCTTGTACCTTCTTGGCCGGAAACTTTGTGAAACAACCCCCCAACTCAGTAATTGCTTTCCTCTTCGCTTCAACTGCCTGACCTGGAATACGTCACACAAAGCTGGCTGATGGAAAAAGAACCTGAAAAATAATAGCGCCTTGAGGATTATTTTCTGACATTAGCTCTGTTTTGATTCCAGCAAGGTAACAGCGTCGTTTGTCTTTCCAACCACAGTCAGCTCCGTTCTGCACAAGGCCTATTATTTTCTCACGAGTTATATCTGCCTCCTTCTATCATCCATCACTACATCTTGCTGTCCTCAACATTTAACGGCACAAAGTAAAGCCTTCACGTTAGATCTTCTGTCACAGGCCGTTCCTAAGAAACACCCATCATAACTGTTGACCAACATTAATCTTTTCAAGATAACCTAAGGTGTTACCTATATCAGTGAGTGCAGCTAGCAGATGTTCCTTAAAATGTTTCTTCACTTTTCAAAGCTTTCGTTCGCTTTTTAAAATAATAATCTTTGTATAATAGTGACTTTGGTTGGCTGAATCATGATCTTTCGGTGTCTTATCTTCTGAGAACTTTGCTTCTGTAACATTTTCTCTCTTCCTAGGAGCTTACGAGGTGTGGATGAGATATGCAGTCTCTTTTCTGAGATAGCTGAATCTATTTTGGCTGAACTACCTAAATTAAAATCATGTTAATCTTTGCATTTTCTTCCACCTCTTTCCCCAAAATTTAATCCCGGAAAAACTCAGAGAACGCTTCTCTTCCTGGAAGTTTTAGGGACAGACAAACGTCTTTACTTCCTTCCTATCCACCCAAAACTCAGCAGAGCGCTTCGTGAATATTTCCACATCATCTGAAAACTACATGTATTTAAATGTCTTAAGCCCAAGGTTATACAGCAGATATCTTTTTCTGGCCTGAAAGTCCGTGGGAAGCCCATGTTCACCCAACTAATTCAAATAAGTAAAGCGATAACAAAACAATATTTTCCCCTTATTTTTTAAGGTAATAACACGTGGGCATACACTTCCATAATTCATTAATAAAAGCCCTATAAGAAGTGTCAAACATAAACTGAAGCTCTTCAGCCTCTTCCCTTGAGGAGTTTTATGGGTAAGATTCCTTTTAATAAGGAATATGCTGATGGCTGACCTTTGAGTAAAATGTTACGTGTTCCCAGTTAGGACCTTTCTTTGGATTCATTCAGGATTTAACCTAGAAATACATTTAAGAACCAGATAAGCTAATGTCCATGTGATACTCTATTAATTAGAATACTTGACTGAACAGACACTTCCTTCTTCTTACCTGTGAGATTTTAAGAGTTCTTAGATACATTATTTAAATACACATTGTTTTGGTAAATGTTTATGTATGTCTTTGATTTGTTTCTAATATAGGGACCTCCTGGAATACAAGGAATGCAACAGACTCTTGATGGATATTATCACAAGGTATGGCTTCTTTCACTCACATCATGTATACAGAGATTTTATGTGATGGTATTCTCGAAAAATATAATGAACTTAATTGCTAACTGCTCAGACTTTGAAACATAATCACATATGCTTAACATCTTTCCATAATGAAAATGTTTCCGAAAAAGTATTTTGATCAGCATCTTTTCACAAAACCAAGATTTTATCTTTATTTAGTTATTTATTTTTAAATTAATTTGTTTATTTTTGGCTGGGTTGGGTCTTCGTTGCTGCGCACGGGCTTTCTCTAGTTGCGGCAAGCGGGGGCTTCTCTTCATTGTGGTGCGGTGGCTTCTCTTGTGGCGGAGCACAGGCTCTAGGCCCATGCAGGCTTCAGTAGTTGTGGCTCGCGGGCTCCAGGCATGCGGGCTTCCGTAGTTGTGGTGCACGGGCTTAGTTGCCCCGTGGCATGTGGGATCCTCCTGGACCAGGGCTCGAACCCGTGTCCCCTGCATTGGCAGGTGGATGCTTAAGCACTGCGCCACCAGGGAAGTCCTTATCTTTACTTTTTAAAAGTTTATTTCAAAGTTTGCAAAATTTCATACAAAAAATTAATGTAAAAAACATGTTTCACCGTTGATAGCATCATATATGCGGTTTCCCTGAGGGCAGAAAGAGATGATTTGCTACCTTAGAGCTCTGGGTACTACAAGGGGTGACAGATTTCTTACCAAACTAACAGGTGCTACACTAAAATCTCAAGCAAAGGTTTACATACTATGGGTCAAGACTGAAGTCTCCCACCCCTCAGGAAGGAGCCACTTTAACTTCACCAAGATTTTTAATTATCCATTGGTTTGGATGGAATATGACATGGAAGGATCTGACAGCCAAAAGGCAAGACAATTTTGCCCCCAATTCTACAAGGAAGCACAGCAGACGGAGAAGAATGGGTGTGGGCAACCGAGTGTGACTCAGAGACCTAAGTGAGACCATTGGTTGGCTCACCTTTCAGCACACGTTTGGGGGTCTGATCGCCTTGTGGGGAGCATTCTGGCCGCTGACTCGGATCCCTTATTACATCATGGTTTATCACTGATAAGCTGCAAATCTGGAGAAACTCCCCTTTATGTCTGTCCTGTGTTCGTGGTCTCCCTTTCTTAGATTCCTCTGGCTACTTTTGTTCCTCTGTTTAAAAACCCAAAGAAACAGTCTGTGCCAGCAGAGGCCTTGAAGGCAGCAGGTGCACAGCAAATGACAAGCTAGTTAATTCAAAATCCCAATTCTTCCATCAGATTAAGTTCAACACGAAGACCTGGATTGTTTGTGGCTGATAAATTTTAAATCAGAAGTGTGGAACGTCTCTTCCACTTCCTGCATGATCCTGTCTTAATTTTTCTCATTTCCTTAGATTTTCCAGGGAATATTGTATTAGGAGGAACGTATGAGGTATATTGTATGATCCTTTAGTAAACATTTTCTGTAGAGATCTCTCTGTACCAACTTTTTCACAACCATAAGTCTTGGCCCACATGAAAAAACGTAAGAGAAGCATATCTAAAATTACTCAGTTAAAATACACTGCATTTCTGTAATGACATCTACTGGTACAAAATAGGATTTACTATAAATGCTTCAAAATAATGAGAATGAGTGGGCTCTGATCTAACAGTGTCAGCTAAAAAAAACTTAAAGAATATTGTGTGTTACTACCACCCTTGGTACAAAATTTACCAAGTTGCTACTCAGCTACTTAGGTATTTGCCATCCTTTGCAAAACTTTTAATGCTCATCTCTTTACAAGTCTCTCAGCATTACTTCTGTATATAGTTTATCTTGCCAACGAGTCAGTTTTCCCTTAAATGAAGATCTATAGTGCATTTATATTTTAGAATCTGAAGTTGAGAACATAAATTTTTTACTTTAAGGTTATGTTTCCCCCAAAATGAGGCTGACCGGAGAAGGTGGGTGGAGAGTCTTGCTAACAGCAAACCAGTTCTCTGAATTTAGCTGTTGACTCACCTAAAAGAACTCCAGCTATTGTTACTACCGTTGTTACTATGGGATTGAGACTCACAGGTGTTTAGTCCACCTGTGCTCAGAAGGTGACTTCAGAATTGGAGCACAGCTGGGTAAAGAGGGGAGACCATAGCTTCTCTTCCCCAAATGAAACACCGTTGCCAGTTAACATCAGAAGGCTTTAGACCCGCCTGGGAATTAATGGAAGGTAACTTTCCAAATACTTGACTCTGTTTCCTTCTGAGAATAGTTAGGGCTGTTCCATGGAGGTCCCACCAGGATGGATGGAGGGGTAGGGCCCACCTTCTCAGCACCTACACTGAGCACCTTTCTGGGTTGTAACCGCCACCTCTTCACCCTCGGCTTCACAAAAGAAAGGGCCAAGTGTGCCATGGTGAATGAGATGCCTGTCTTCACTTGGCCATGTCCCCAGCAGGTCATGACCCCCACCGGTTTGGGATGCTGAGCTTGTTTCAATTTGCAGTTCATCGCATGCCTGATGGTCTGGCCGTCGCAAATAAGCACAGAGAGATGGGGGGCCCTGAGTGAAACTTTCCTGGAGAGTAAATAATGGACCATGTATTGAAACATATAAAGTGACATTCCGAGGTTAAAATAATCTTCCCGTTTAAATTGGCATTGATTTATGTAATGTCTGCACTTGAGTCCTGGGCCTCGGCACCTCAGCTCGCAGCAGCTCAGCCGTCCTGCAGCCTGGATTCTGCGGAAGCAGCTGCCCCTGGGAGAACGAGGGGCAGGCCACTCATACACCTCCCCTCCCCTTCCTCTCCTGAAAGAGCTCCTGGCTCATTCCCTCATCCCAGGAATCCTCAAAGCAAAGTAATTGCCTTTGGCCCCTGTACAAGAGTTGATCGTTTCCCCCTACACTTTTCCTTGTCATCAGAGGAAGAAGCTCAGGCATAAGAAGCCCTCTCCTCTCACAGCACAAATCAAAAAGAGAATTGGGGAAGAGAAAAAAGGAAGTGAGGAAAAGAGAGACTAAGGAGGGAGGTCAAGACAGTTATATAAGCATGTTTCTATGTATTTTGCATGCCCACTTGAGGATGCAAAGAATGAAAGGTAGATTCCCCTCTCCATCACAAAAATAATTTGCAGGAGAGCTGCTCCCATTCTGCAAGACTGGCTGCAAAGGAGCAACAATGCCAAGCGTATTCTTCCCCTCAAGGAAAATCTTCTCACAATCCAGCAAACTGCTCTGCATTGTCTCCAGCTCTGGGGATTTTAAGAAAAATTTGATGGATTCTGTCAACTGCTAAAGCCGTCAGATCCAGAGCTCCTTACACCAATCTAGATGGGAAAGGAAAAAAAAAAAAAAAGCATTCTCTGTGGAGGCCAGGTACTTGCAGGTTTTACATTCCATATTGGTTTTTAAAGATCCACGTGGAAAATGTGTAGTTGGTTATCTTAACATCACCACCCTCGGTGCAATTTGCTGAGAATCAGTCTCATCTGTTGGAGATTGATGCTGTGTCTCCCTGCAACCAGTTCCAGTGTTCACTTCTCCAAATTGTTGATCCAAGAAAACCAATTTGCTAACAAAATAATCTGTTTTTCCTTTCAAGTATCAAACCACAACTTCATTTTCATATGCACAGACTAGAAAGGACAGAAAACATTTCTCCAGAATCAAATACTCAAGGTCTTTCCAAGCGGTGAGTTAAACCCAAAGATAGCACAGAAAGTGAAGGCCTCCTTGGAAACACTGGAGGCAACCCTTCTGGGCCTGGAAGATTTAGAAATAAAATTTAAGTCCTAACTTCCTGTCTTCCCCTCCCAGTGCCCCAGGATCCACTAGCTTTGGAAAACATCATGGATTTAGGCACAGACATACGGATTTTTGGATTTTAGCAGTATTACAGAGAAATCTGAAACTCACCTGGGCCTGGCCCCTCCCCTCTGTGGCCCACCACACTCAGAGCTGGTGAAATGTGTTCCTGCGAGCACCTGAGAAGCTGGACTTGGTGCCAGCCTTGGGCCTTATTTCCAAGTGAGCACAGCCCTCTTAGGCCACATGTTCTATTTAACTTACTAGGGCTACTGTAATGAAGCAAAGTGACTGACTTAACCCCCAGAAATGTGTTGTCTCACAGCTCTGGAGGTGTTGACAGGGCCACGCTGTCTCTGGAGCTGCCGGGAGAGGTGTGTTCAGGCCTCACTCCCAGCTCCTGGTGGCTCCTTGGCTTGCAGTACCTCCAGCTTTGTTCTTCTTTCTCAAAATGACTTTGGCTATTCAGAGTCTTTTATGGTTCCATATAAATTTTAGGATTATCTGTTCTAGTTCTGTGAAAAACTGTAATTGATATTTTGATAGAGGTTGCATTAAACCTGTAGATTGCTTTGGGTCGCATGGCCATTTTAACAATATTAATTCTTCCAGTCCATGAATATGGGATATCTTTCCATTTCATTGTATCATCTTCATTTCCTGAATATTGTTGTAGAGTTTTCAGAGCATGGATATTTCACCTTCTCAGTTAAGTTTATACCTAGGTATTTTATTCTTTTTGATTTGATTTTAAATGGGATTGTTTTCTTGCTTTCTCTTTCAGATAGTTCATTATTAGTGTATAGAAAAGCGACAGATTTTTGTATGTTTATCTCACATCCTGCAACTTTACTGAATTTGTTTATTGGTTCTAATAGTTTTTTGATGGAGACTTTGAGGTTTTCTTTATATAGTATCAAGTCATCTGTCAAAAGTGACAGTTTTACTTCTTTCCTTCCCATTTGGGTGCCTCTTATTTCTTTTTTCATGTCTGATTACTGTGGCTAGGACTTCCAATACTATATTAAATAGAAGTGCAAAAATGGGCAAACACGTTTTCTTCCTGATTTTAGAGGAAAGACTTTCAGGTTTTCACTGCTGAATAAGATGTTAGCTATAGGTTTGTCATAAATGTCATTTATTATGTCAAGATAGGTTTCCTCTACACCAACTTTGATGAGAATTTTTATCATGAATGGATGTTGAATTTTGACAAATGCTTTTTCTGTGTCTGTTCAGATTACCCTGTGGTTTTTATCCTTCCCTTTGTTAATGTGGTGTATCACATTGGTTGATTTGTGGGTATTGAACCATCCTTACATCCCTGGAATAAATCCTACTTGATCATAGCGTGTGATTCCTTTTATATATTGTTGAATTCAGTTTACTAATATTTCGTTGAGGACTTTTGCATCTATGTCCATTAGAGATATTTTCTTTCTTTGTAGTTTCTTCATCTGGTTTTGGCATCAGAGTAATGGTGGCCTTGTAGAATGAATTTGGGAGTGTCCCCTCCTCTTCAAATTTTTGGAATAGTTTGAGAAAGATAGGTATTAGCTCTTCTTAATATGTTTGGTAGAATTCCTCTGTGAATCTGTCTGATCCTGGACTTTTGTTTGCTTGGAGCTTTTTTTTTTAGATTACAAATTCAGTTTTGCTACTAGTGATTGATCTGTTCAGCTAGTCTATTTCTTCCTTATTCAGCCTTGGAAGATTGTATTTTACTAGAAATTTGTCCGTCTCTTCTAGGCTGTCCAATTTGTTGGCCTATAACTGTAGTATTATCTTAAAATGTTTTGAATCTCTGTGGTATCAGTTTTTATTTCTCCTCTTTCATTTCTTATTTTATCTGGGTCCTCTGTCTTTTTTTCTTGATGAGCCTCACTAAAGGCTTATCAACTTTGTTTATCTTTTAAAACAACCAGCTCTTGGGTTCATTGATCTTTTCTTTTTGTCTCTATTTTATTTATTTCCTCTATGATATTTATTATTTCCTCTCTTCTGCTGTTTTTCTTTTTCTTTTTCCTTTAGATGAGAAGTTAGGTTTTTTATTTGAAAGTTTTTCGTTTGTTTGTTTCTTGAGGTAGGCGTGTATCACTATGAACTTCCCTCTTAGGACTGCTTTTACTACATCCTATAGATTTTGGTAAGGTGTGTTTTTATTTTATTTATTTTTTTGTCTCAAGGAATTTTCTGATTTCCTCTGTGATTTCAGCATTGATCCATTGATTTTTTAGTAGCATGTTGTTTCGTCTCCACGTGTGTGTGTTTTTCCCATTTTTCTTCCTGTAATTGATTGATTGTAATGGTCTCATACCATTGTGGTTGGAATAAATACTTGATATATTTTCTATCCTGTTAAATTTATTCAGACTTGTTTTGTAGCCTAGCATGTGATCTATCCCAAAGAACATTCCATGTGCACTTGAAAAGAATGTTTCTTTTGCTCTTTTTGGATGGAATGTCTTATAGATATCTATTAAGTCCACCTAGTCTAGTGTGTCATTTAAGACTACTGTTTCCTTATTGATTTCCTTTCTGGATGATCTGTCCATTGAAGTAAGTGGGGTGTTAAAGTCCCCTACTATTATTGTACAGCAAGTCCCCTACATACGAACCTTCAAGTTGTGCACTTTCAAAGATGCAGACGTGTCTTCACGTGTCCGATCAGGTAAGTTAGTTCACTTGTCTGGCATACGTTGTCACGTGCATGCATCCTCTATGAGTGGTTGAGCTTTTGTGTACTTTACTGTTCAGTATTGCATAGGGTACAATAGTACAGTATCTTTATTTCAAGCCCAGCATGTCCGGAAGCAAGTGTAAAAGCAGCGGTATATAGCCAATTGTGCTAGTTGGGTACCTAGGCTAACTTTGTTGGACTTACGAACAAACTGGATTTACCAATATGCTCTTGGAACAGAACTCGTTCATATGTAGGGGACTTACTGTACTGTCAATTTCTCCCTTCCTATCTGTTAATATTTGCTTTATATATTTAGGTGCTTCTGTATTGGGTGCATATATGTTAACGAGTATAGTATCCTCTTCTTGCATTGATCCATTCATCATTATATAATGCCCTTCTTTGTCTTTTGTTTTAAAGTCTATTTTGTCTAGTATGAGTACTGCTACCCCCCACTTTCTTGTCACTTCTATTTGCATGAAATATCTTTTTCCACCCCCTCACTTTCAGTTTGAAGTGAGTCTCTTGTAAGCATCATATAGATGGGTCTTGTTTTGTTTATCCAATCAGCCACCCTATTTCTTCTTACTGGAACATTTAGTCCATTGACATTTAAAGTGAACTAACAGGTATGTACTTACTGCTTTTTTGTTACTTGTTTTCTGGTTGTTTTTGTAATTCTTCTCTGTTCTTTTGTTATTGTAGTTTCTTCCCTTGTGGTTTGATGATTTTCTTTAGTGGTATGCTCGTGTTCCTTTCTCTCTAGTTTTTTGTGTATCTGTTTTAGGTTTTTGATTTGTTGTTACATATACGTAATGACCTATAACTATTTCTACTTGTTTTAAACTGATAGTCGTTTAAGTTCAATCACATTCTAAAAGACCTACATTTTTTATTCTCCCCCCACATTTTGTGTTTTTAAGGTCATATTTTCCATCTTCATGTTGATCCCTTCACTGTTTATTGTAGTTGATTTTACAATTCTTTTCTTTTAATCTTTGTACTAGCTTATTTAAGTTGTTGATTCACAGCCATTACTATATATTTACCTTTACTGGTGGGATTTTTCCTTTCCTGTAGCTTCTTCCTTCTTTCTGTAGCCTTTTCTTTTCCACCTAGAGATGACCCTTTAACATTTCTTTTAGGGTAAGTTTAGTATTGATGAACATTTTTAGTTTTTTCTTGTCTGAGAAGTTCTTTGTCTCTCCTTCAATTCTAAATGATAACCTTGCTGGGTAGATTATTCTAGATTATAGGTTTTTCACTTTCAGCACTTTCCCTTTTGGCCTGCAAAGTTTCTGCAGTAAAATCAGTTGATAGCCTTATGGGGGTTGCCTTGTATATGATTCTTTGTTTTTCTCTTGCTACCCTTAGAATTCTCTCTTTAACTTTTGCCATTTTAATTATGATATATCTTGGTGTGTGTCTATTTGAGTTCATCCTGTTTGGGACCCTCTATGCTTCCTGTATCTGGATATTTTTTCCTTCTTCAGGTTTGGGAATTTTTCAGCCATAATTTCATCAAATACATTTTTTTACTACTTTCTCTCTCTCTTCTTCTGTGTTCTCTATAATACGAATGTTGGTATGCTTAACATTGTCTCAGAGGTCCCTTAAACTGTTCTCACTTTTTAGAATTTATTTTTCTTTTTGCTGCTCTGATTGGATGATTTTCATAGTCTATCTTCCAGATTACTTATATGTTCTTCTGTATCACCTAGTCTGCTGTTCATTCTTTCTAGTGTGTTTCTTTATTACTCATTTATTGTATTCTTCAGTTCTGACTCATTCTTTTTTATATTTTCTAGTTCCTTGTTAAAATTCTCACTGTGTTCATCTATTCTTTTCTCTAATTCAGTTATTATTCTTATTACTAATGCTTTGAAGTCTTTATCTGATAAATTACTTATTTCTATTTAATTACTTGTCTTTTTAGGGGTTTTCTTTTGTTTCATTTGAACCAAATTCCTCTGTCTTCTCATTTTGCTAACTTTCTCTGTTAGGTGAACCAGTTACCTGTATGGTCTTGAAGGGGTGTCCTTTTGTGGGAGCTTCCCTCTACAGTCTGCATGTGCCCAGTGGCTTTGCGGGGAGAGCTGGATCCGACCTGAGCCTGAGGCACGTCTTCCTCCAGGGTGTGCTGGCCGCTCTTACCTTGGTAGGAAGTGGGACTGGAGATGGAGGTGCTAGAGCTGGAGCCAGGTGTGATTCAGGACTTCTCCTCTGCTTAGTGACCATCACCGCCCCACTGGGGAGTGGTGGCAGTTTCCTGGTTGCTGGAGCAGAAGCCGCGAGGGTCAGGTCTGAGACGGCTCTGTTCCCTCCAAGAGTGTGCTTTCCCCTCTCCCATCACCACCACCCTTGCCCCAGAGGGAAGCAGTGTTGGAACAAGAGGGCCTGGAGTGGTTGCTCAGTGTGGGTCAAGGTGCAGGCTGTGGTGTTCCTGGCACCGTTAGAGTTCTGGGAGGCCCCCACTCTGCTGCCTCCAGGGGTGACAGCAATGGCCACTGTCCCCCCACTCAGATGCTGTGCCAGGTCTAAGGCAGCTCCATCGCCCCACAACCACGCACCCCCCCCTTGGCCGTGGCAGTCCTTGCTGTAGTGTGGAGCTGCACCACAGAGCCAGCGGGCTGGTCCAGGTGCTCAACTTGGGCTGGGGAACCTGCAGGCATGGCCACAGGTAACCAGCCAGAGTCCTGGGTAGCTTTCATCTGCTCCCTCCGCCTTGTTTTGGGAGTAAGCGAGTGTGCACACACGCTTCACAAGCAGACTCGAGGTTTCTTACAGCCCCACTGTCAGGGCCACTGGTCTGCAAACCAGCTAAGGGGACTCATCCTCCTGACGTCAGACCCCAGGGCTGGAGCACCCAAAATGTGGTTCAAACCACTTGCTTCCCAGGGAGGATCTCTGAGGCCGTGTAATCCCCTCTCTTCTGTGTCCCCCACTATGGGCGCAAGTCCCAACCTGATCGCTTCTCTTCCCTTCCTACCAGATTTTGTGTGGATCCTTCTTACGGTCTTGATTGTATAAGAGTCTCTGTGTCAGTCTCCAGTTTGTTTTCCGTGAGAGTTGCTCCACATGTGGGTGTGTTACCAGTGTGTTCGTGGGGGGAGGTGAGCTCAGCCTCCTCCCACTCTGCCACCTTGGTCTCCCCAGAATTCCTGAAATGTGCAGGCTGAGTGGCACACACAACAACCTTCTCGGCTGCACCATAGAAACTCTTCAACAAACACACTCAAGAGGGTACAGCTATTATAGCTACTCAAAAGGTTTATGAGAACCATTCAGATAACATGGCAGCAAGGCACAAAATGACCTCGTAAAATTAGAATAACATCTGAGGCAGAACCGTGGGTTCCAGAAACACAAGGACGATGTCTCATTATTTCTGTAGAGCCAAGTAATTATCTGGTACAATTAACTTGGAGAAAGCGGAGAGGAGAATCTCACATGCCAACACATAAATGCAGCTGAAGTTCCAGTTTGCCTCTGCCTTGAGTACTGTTAGCCCAAGAGTGGAGAACACCTACAGAGGCCACTGTGGGTCCTCGATTAGATGAGTTTCCTGACCTAGCTATGGAGTGAAGCAAACATATGGCACTCTGCTAGGCAGTAAATACCATGTTGTTTCTCTGCATAGGAAAGCCTCCAGAAAAATCAAGATTTTAGAACAATACAGCCTATGGATAGAATAATATGACTTGGTGCTACAGAGGCATTTCTTCATCCCTGAAGCATCTCTGATGCCCTTTAGGTTGCCGGGGTTCAGAGGAGGAGGGGAATCTAAACCAAGATGCTACACTGTGAGATGCTCTCAGCAAATGTACTTTGGGTGCTCTTCTGCTCTGCAAGCCAAGAGCATGGGGCCTCCCAATCCAAAGACCACCTCTGGACAACTTGTGTCTTAGACCAAAGCATGTTCCGCCTTCCTCACACGTCACAGCGTAAGCAGAGCTAGGCAGAGACTCTGATGGGTTGTACATAGTCATTGGCTCCAGGCCCAGGTGGTAGTATTTTCAGGAAATTCCTAGAGTTTCTGTGTTTCTGTGCAGATTGCATTCAAACAACCTACCACTTTCTAACTGCTCATTCTTGCAATGAGCATTCTTGGAGTGTTATACCTCATTTTCAAATATGTCCCTGTAATAATTTATAGCTTGGGATTTTGAGACGACCATTTTTATTTTCAATTTAGACATCTCGGATCAAAGTTAAGTAGGAAAAATGAGAGAATATCACAAGACCAGTAATAACAGCAGTTATAAACTATTTATTTTTAATTGGAGTAGCATGAGTAATGTGGAGGCACATTTAAAATATTAAACTGTAGCAACAGTGATCTGAACCAGTGCCTCTGTGTATTTTTGTTGTTTAAACATTTCTGTACTTTGAATTTTCTCTACCAACATATGTATTTTTAATTTAAAAAAACCTTAATGGGAAAAAAACATGTAAGTCAGAATCATTGGCATATTTATTCAACAAATACTTGTTGAGTGCTTCCTATACGTTAGGTAGGGCACTAGACATGGGGCGGCCATTCAGTTCCAGGCCATCATGGACCTTACATGCCAATGCAAGAGGTGCAAATATTTTTGAACAAACACAACATTTTCAATGTTAGTATTATGAAGGAGAAACACCATGTCCAATGGGAACCTATGAGCGGAACCTGTCTGGAGACCCACAGGAAGCGTTTTATCTCAATAGTTGAGCCCTGAGGGTTGAGAGGTTGCTAACCAGATAAAGAAGTGAGGACAGGGTGGGGAACTACAGGGAGGGACGGGAAGGATCTCGGTCCATTTGAAGAGCTGAGAGAAGACCTTCATACGACTCTGCTAAGGTTTTGAAGGAAGGAGGTCAGAATGTCGTTTGAAGATCACTCTCCGACCTTCTATAGAGAACGTATGGTGGGGAGGGGGGAAGAGCGGATTATAGGGCCAATGAGGGAGCCATTGCAATGATCCTGGAGAGATGTGACGGTGGCCTTCCCAGTGAAGGCGAGTAGAATGGAGAGAAGAGATTTGGGGACAGAGGCAACCAGACCGGATGACATTGTCCTCAAGGAACAGAGGAGGGCAGAGTTAACGACGACATGCAGATGGAAGAAGAAAGAGCTCTCCAGATGGGAGAGGATGAATTCAGACTTTCTTTCCTTGATTTTTTTCAATTATACAATGAAAGTACCACTCATTTTAACAAGTCAAACCACAGAGATATATTGGGAAGAAGTTAATTATCATTCTCCCCCTTCTGGACTAACAAATGTTAACAATGTGATATTCTCATCTTTCTCACTTATATTGCCTGTATTTGTTGTATTTTTTAATTCAGTTTTGAACTTGTCAAATATAAATCTCTTCTGGAATTTACGAGTGATAGGTCAAGTAGAAAATTAGATATAGGGGTCAAAACCCAGAAGGGAGACGTGTGCTGGGTTTACAAATTTGTCTTTCTTGGTGTAGATGATGCCTAAGATGCGGGGCAGATAAGAGTATCTGGGACCAAATGTTGAGTCACAACAAGAGAGCTGGACCCAGTCCTGAGGAGGTCCAACCTTGAGCAGTTAGGAGATGGTGTGGGAGGAGAGGTCAGAGAGACAGGAGGAAGCAGGAGAATGTGTGGGATACAAGTCACGACATGCCAAGTGCAGCCAAGAGGGCAGTGAAAGGAATGTCCATTACACTGAGCAGCAAGGATATCACTGCTAGCCTTAGACAGTCCTATCCGTGGAGTGGATGGGCACCGAGTGAGGCTGCCGGACGTTAATTTGAAGTATTGCTAATTCACCCCTGGAGACGTGTATTTCTCCAGCATCACCTCCTGGGGGGGATGTCACAGCAAGGATAGGTAGGGTCTCAATAGTTAAGAGCTTTTCAGAAATATTTGACAGAACGTGAGAGAGGCAAACGGGATTAAAATGATATCTATAAAAAGCTGTTACTGTGCTGTTATCTCACTATTTCTATGCTTAATTAGGGACTGAATGTATTAAAAATAAATGGATTTTTGTCTTTTTATTTGTTTTATGTTTACCTAGGGAAACCTTGGTGAGCATGGAGCTGGTGGCCCAAAAGGAGAGAAGGTAATCAAATTTGCAAAGTAAATTTGAGTAAAAACATCTTACACCAACTCACACCCATTCACACATCAGGGCAGTCCCGCTGCCCCGTGGGCTCCAAGTCAGCCTGCAGTGGGCACGAGCCTCCCTGGCCTCCAAGAGAAGGCCCTGAGTAGCTGACTACAGGAAGGGAACAAACACATCCACATCGAGGGGAAATAGCTGTCACAGGTAAATGAAATTAGGACACAGGTTTTGGTTTTTAATTAGATGTTTCATGGATCCATGTAGACGGCAAAAACCATCTGAAAGGCCCTTTGACACGATGCCTGAGGCTCGCTATTTTTGTGTTTTCTTAAGCGTCCAAACATAAACTATCATGGGAGCATTTTGGGGTGGGGTTTTATCATGTACAGTCTCGGTTTAACCAAGTAATTATTTCAAAATAGCTTTACAGTTAAAATACTGACGAATTCGCACTGCCTTCTCATCATCATTCACGGGTTTAATTGTATTAGCTGTGAAGATGACAGATGCCCTTGCCTGGTCAAAAAGATGTTTCACTCCTGTTCGATCCCGCAGTTGGGATGACCTTGGATTCAGTGGGAGCGTGCCATTGTCAAGAAAAAAAAATGCAGGAACGATACTCAATGTTTGGTAATAACCTATAAAGGAAAAGAATCAGAAAAAATAGATATATATGTATGTAAAATGGAATCATTTTGCTGTACACCTGAAACTAACACAACGTTGTAAATCAACTATACTTCAATTTAAAAAAGGGGGAAAATGCACGTTAAATCCACAGACAGAGGCAAGTGGGTTGGAAATACTCTGCGGGAACATGGCCTGGGGGTTCTCTTTTCATTCATTCACCCAGTAAAAATTCTCATGATTGAGGGCAGGGTATTTCAACATGAATCCAAGAAAATATGACTTCTGTGCCTTATAAATCAGTGCAGCCAATCTATTCACAAGATCATACCTCCGTAACCAGAAAAAACGGCTAAAAGATAGTCTCAACAGAAAGTAGGGGCTTCTTATAGACTGACCATTGAAAATGAAATTTCCTGCAAATAAGTAAACAAATAAAACCTTGACATTCTTAAAAAGGCATCCCAGAAATTGATTATACAGCAATAAGGTCATTGATGTGTCTTGGATTGTACTGCTAGTACATTAGCATTATTTCCTGTAACCAAATAGCTTGCAGAATTCCTACACCACCATAAGGAGCACATTATATTTTAAGCAATTACTGCTGGACACATGCAGACTAAGGAGAAAAAAAAAGAAAGCCACAAAGCTTGTCACTTAGGACAGCTGAGCAAAGAGAGTTGTGGCACTTTTAAAGTATTTAAACGATGATTCATTTCTTGAAACAAAACAGCTGGCCCTGGTTTTGCTATGTTCATTAGGAAACATATGTTACTTAGGAATCCTTAAGACCTCAATGATGAGAAATTTGATTCTGTCAAACAGGTGTATTTCAAACTCTAAGGACCCTTTCTATGGCTCAAAATCTTTTCTAATTGCTTCAGAATCTTAAGTGGAATTAGAAAAAGCCAGTGGCATGACTGTTGCCTCTTCCTGCCCAAAGAAATAACCCAGAAGAGTCTACAGAGTACCTGATATAAATGCCCATATGAAATGATTTGTAAGAATTCTAATTAAAAGGAGAAAGACTCTGCCAGTAAATAATGCATATGATAAACTCAAAAACATAAGCACCACATTTGCTAGAAGAGTAGAATCACCTCTACCTATACACACTCACTTAGTACCTGGGCTGAATCTATACTTTTGTTCTTAAAATTATAATGCTGCTCCTGGGTCACTGTAGTGAGAATTTAAAGCTCCTTCAAGCTGCTCTTTCAGATCTTTGCTTGAACCTGCGGTGGACTCTGGTGGTTCAGAACTCCAACTGCACGTTGGAACCCCCTGAGGGCTTTTAGAAAGTACCAGTACTCAGGTTCCATCTCCAGAGACTCTGATGTGGGGCAGAGCCCATGTATATGGTTGATCTGGGGTGGCAGCAGAGTGGGGGGTGGTCCCTATTGCTATTATTTAAGAGGGTTTGAGGTGATTCTACCTGGCAGCCAGAGTGGAGAACCATTGAGTGCTAAAAAGATCCTGGGCTTTGGCATCAAAAGTTGATTGTGCCATTAACAACTCTGTCTCCTCGGGAAAGACACTTTATTTCTCTGAGCGTCAGTTTCCGTATTTGTGAAATGGACGTCTACACAGAGAATTGATGGCAGGATTGAAATCAAATGAGATGAGATGAACTTGCCAGAACCACAATACCTGGCACATATGAAGCCCTCACTAATTCTTCACTCCTTCCTATCCATCCACTCCAAACGTTCTTCATTCTCATAAGGTATCGTTTATCTCTGTCTGATATTAATAGTTAGTTGTTACCATCCTTAACACCCGGTCTTGATCATCTTTGTTTCTCTCACCATAATGTTGAGGCTCAATTTATCTTGTAGAATAAAAGATTGAACCAGAAGCACGATTTCAACCCATAAGTGACTTATTGCTGAATCACACATCACTTCTCGATGCACCGGCTGGCAGAGTAGAATCACAAAACCAGCCTACCATTGGGAACCCAGCCTTCCAGTGAAGCACCAGAACAGATGCAAACAGCAGTAGGATGAACACACAAATCACTCCTAGGTTAGCAGCCAAGTCCTGTATCAAGAATACTGGGATACAGGAAGAAACACCAAGGAACACTACCGGCTTTTAATGGTAAATGGCGATGGAGACCATGATATCCAAGTAACCAGGCTGACGACCTGAGACTGATGGGATCTGGTGAGGGGATGATGCTGTGTTTGCAGATAAGTTGGGGAGAACTGCTCCTTTATAGAGACGGTGAAACAGGTGACAGAATATCTAAGGACTCCTGAGGAATTAGCGGTGTCTTTTAGGGCAGTTGTCAGAGGGAAAAGATGGAGGCTCAACACCACCAGACCTTTCAAATAGCGTCCAAGGTGTCAAATTAAATGACAGCCTTTCCTGAAGCTAAGTAAACTCATCACTTGTCTTTCAGCTCATAGCCACAGTGATAACTCACTGAACACCCATTCTCACTATGAAAAACAGCATACGTGTCTGTGCTTCAGGTGTGAAATGCTTTTGTTTGTAGAGTTTTATATAAGGGAACAGAGCCCTTAGATTTCCTCCAAGCCCAGACACCCCTTCGTACCAATCAGAGATGGACCAAAGCCTCTGTTGGGTCCTTCCTCTGCATTTCAGTGGAGGACTGTATACATTGCTTCAAATACTTAGCAGCTGTGGACATAGTTACTCTTCCTCCAAGTATATTCCCCTCCCCTTACCTTTAGTATTGAGCAGATGTGACTTTTATAGTAATTTCTAGACCCTTTCCTTGATTTCTACATTTACTTTATGCAACTTACTAGGCATAAGTTTTTCTATCACACCTGTGCACTGGGGCTTTTAGCACCCATCAGATGGGTAATAGGAAGGTCACTCTGTACAGCCTAACACTTGTATAAGGCCAACTGTTTACTTATTCTTTCAAACCAACAGCAATCAGCCCCTTAAATGTCTCCACCAATTTCTTCCTCTTTGTACTATGGTTAGAATTCAATATCTGTAGAAAAAAATGGCTTCTCCTACAATATGGTAAGTGCAAAACTGATGGTACATTATATGTTTGGGTGGTACACTATAAAGGAAAATACTTGTATTAATAAAATCAAGATTACATTTACAAAATATATTCCACAAATCTAGACACCACCTTAATAAAAACATGGCTTTGTCTGTCCATTATATATGACAGGCTCCCTCTTCCTCTAGTCTAAAATCACAAGATACTGATTAGGATAGAAATGTAGAAATAAAACAATGTTTTAGGGCTGTAATAAACTAGTACTTGAAATACTTTGGGTAGATTGTTGTTTGAGGATTCAAAATAAACACATAGGTTTTCTAATTAATGATATGTTTCCTTGCCACAAGTATTATTTCTAAAATTTTATTTTCTCAAAATTCCCTTTATATGTCACATACAAATCCCTTCTCAAGATTTTTGACCAGAACCTCTTAGGCATTTCTAAGTTGCTACTGTCCCCACATCAACAAGAATGCCTTCTCTGTCCACAGCCGAACACTTAAGTGGTGATATAAGTGCTGGAAACAGTGGAGAGATGTGTTTTTCTTCCTGTGACTCCTCACCCCTCCACCTCCCCCAACCTGAAAAAAGAAAGAAGTGTCTGAAATAACATGGGTCTGGATTATTGTGTCAGTTAAATTAGCTCATGTCTTTAAAACCACAAAAATTCTTTTTTTTTTTTTTTGCAAAAACAACATACAGCAGAGCGGAATTATAATTTTTTCCCTCTAAATGTTCTTTCCTTGAAAAATAATTGACTTTTCTTTCACATGCATTTTAAAGATCCTAATGAATATTATGGATTTCTAAAAGACCCAAAGGCATCGTGGAGCACTGACAAACATTATTATGCAAATAGCCTAACCGGATTCAGAACTTCACATTGCCTCTTGGGGGATAAGAGATAACTTCCGTGGTTAGAAAGGGCACAGGCAATGCTCTGACCCTGACAGTCACAACAGGACTCACCTGGCCTCCTGCAAAAACTTTCTTCTGCTTTTTCTTGAAAGGGTGAAATTGGACCACCAGGATTTCCAGGCTCTATTGGCCCTAAAGGTGAAAAAGGAGAATCTGTAAGTATTTTAGCTTTGAGAGCAGAGGAAGAATATCCAAAAGATAGAATTAAAAATATATTTCTTAATCAGCCCAATTCCATGCATCTTGGTTGCCCCTGCCATAGGGAACAATAGATCAGATATTTGAGCATGTACTCTAGTCAAGGTACTAAGTTTTTTACATGTATTACCTCACTTAGTTCATTTTTTAAAAAATCACCCCCATCCTTCAGATGAGGAAACTGAGGCACAGAGAGGTTAAGTAACTTCTGTAAGTTCACACAGCTAGGAAGTATTGAAACCATGAATCACTCCTAGGAAGGCAGATTCCAGAACCCAGGGTTTAAAAATCACTAAGCTGGGGGGCTTCCCTGGTGGCGCAGTGGTTGAGAGTCCGCCTGCCGATGCAGGGGACACGGGTTCGTGCCCCGGTCTGGGAGGATCCCACATGCCGCGGAGCGGCTGGGCCCGTGAGCCATGGCCGCTGAGCCTGCGCGTCCGGAGCCTGTCCTCCGCAACGGGAGAGGCCACAACAGTGAGAGGCCCGCGTAACGCATAAAAAAAAAAAAAAAAAAAAAAAAAAAAAAAATCACTAAGCTGGGCTTCCCTGGTGGCGCAGTGGTTGAGAGTCCGCCTGCCGATGCAGGGGACACGGGTTCGTGCCCCGGTCCGGGAAGATCCCACATGCCGCGGAGCGGCTGGGCGCATGAGCCATGGCCGCTGAGCCTGCGCGTCCGGAGCCTGTGCTCCCCAACGGGAAAGACCACAACAGTGAGAGGCCCGCGTGTGGCAAAAAAAAAAAAAAAAAATCACTAAGCTGCCATGCTATAACTAAACATAATAGCTCAAATGAATAATAAAAGCATCTTTGGGCTTCCCTGGTGGCACAGTGGTTAAGAATCCACCTGCCAATGCAAGGGACATGGGTTCGAGCCCTGGTCCAGGAAGATCCCACATGCTGTGGAGCAAGTAAGCCCATGTGCCACAACTACTGAGCCTGCGCTCTAGAGCCCGTGAGCCACAACTACTGAAGCCCACATGCCACAACTACTGAGCCTGAGTGCCTAGAGCCCGTGCCCCTCAATAAGAGAGGCAACTGCAATGAGAAGCCCGCACACCGCAACGAAGAGTAGCCCCTGCTCGCCACAACTAGAGAAAGCCCGTGTGCAGCAACGAAGACCCAATGGCAGCCAAAAATAATTTAATTAATTTTTTAAAAAATGAAGCATCTTTGGCAATGACAGTCATTTTTCAGGCAGCTTTAGAATCAGTGCTGTCACTCATGTACTCCGAAGTTCTCCTACTTCAGGAATCATGCTTGCCCTTAGTATTCCATCCAGGCCAGTAACAGCCCTTCCTGGGACTCTCTGGGAAATCTCATGTGTCCCACAAATCCAGTCTGGTGTCTGCTGCCCCGTCCATCTGCCCACTCACTCCTGATACTCCACACTTGTGGGCACGTCTCCCACCTCTTACCTACCTCTCTGGGTCCCCACTGACGCCCCTCCATGCTGGAACACCGACACTCACCTTCTCCTAATTTCCACGTGACCCATAACAGACCAGTCCCTAAGATTTACTACAGTTCTACTGGGATAGCTGGGACTTGTAGAGCAGAATAGAGAAATCTGAACGGGTTAGAGCAGTGCTTCTCGTACTAAGTGTGAACTTAAATAACCTGAAGATCATTTTGAAATGCCAATGCTAGTTCAGCAGGTCTGGCTTGGACTTTTTACCAAACCCACGTTCAGCTGCTGATGGCTTATAAGCCAATAATTCGAGAGGCAAATGTCAGTAGAAAGGAAAGATGCTTTAATCAGAAAAGCCAGCCATCTGAGAAGATGGTGGACTTGTGTCAAGAGACCAACTCCAAAGATTCTGCTCAGCCATGACAGTTTTTAGAGGGAAAAATGGGGGAAGAGTCTCAGTGAATCATTGAGGCAGGAGGTTGGGTTCTGCATCTTTCTCCATTGCATGCAGACTGGCTGACTCTTTCTTCAGACGTTATCTTGCCCGCGTGATCTGCCAGCAGGAGAGTTAGTCATATTTTAACTGCTTAATTCTTCATTCTTACTTCTTGTCATCTAGGAAAAGAATCAACAGGTTAGACAAGGCATGGGGTGCGTTCAGGACAGCACAAGTCAGGAGTTAGTTTCAATTGCCTCGTGATCTCATTTTTATATTTAGGTTCTTTTAAGTTTAGAAGGGAACAGAAATGGGCAAACAGGAAAGGGACGAAAGAGCTGCTTTCAGCCTGAGTGGCTGTATTTCTCAAAGTCCCAGGCCATGCTCCTGCTGTGGGTCCCTAGACCATGCTTTGCGTAGCAAGCGCCGAAGGATGTCACAGTTCCTAAGGGTTTTCCCTGTGGTTCTCCGTCCTGCCACCAAGACCCAACCCCCTGAGACTACCTTTCGCCCCATCTACCTTACCCAGGAGAAACCAGCTTCTTTTCCTCTCAGTTCTTCTCCTTGTCAGTTCCCTCTGAATCCCTGAATTATCCCACACCCCTTACACGTCTTTGCCTGCCTCTCTCCTCACCCCCCCCCACAGGAAAAAACACAAATTTCACATTATTTAGCAGAGCAGTTTAGCTCTTTGTGATCTCAACCTCTTTAATACAGAACAGGATGTGGACTTAACTTTGCATAATAACCAGAAGGCCCGAACAGAACAATGGTCTTCATCCAGATCTGAATTAGGAGCCTGAATGGTACCTTAAAAGGGCACTTTGTTCCCCGTTATAGGAAATTTAGAACACGACCAGGTTAGACATCAGAGCTGAAATATCGTCCGGTTGAACCCCAGGATTTTATAGCTAAGGAAAAAGAGGCTCTAAAAGGTAAAAGACTTGTCCCAGGTGGTAGCCATTGGAACTAGGACGAAATATCAGGTCTCTAGATAACCAGGCCCCTGATTTTGGTTCTTTTTTCTTTTACAAGCAGTTACTTTAGTCAGTGTGGCTTGACAGAGGTTCTAGATAAGCAACGTGCTATAATCAGAAGCAAGCAGTTACAAAAGCAATGTTGCCCATTGCTCACATCTAATTAACTTCGTCTCCTATCTTAAAACTCAAATTGATTTTTAGAATTAAGACTGAAAAGCAAAAATATAAAGCCCTAATCTAATATATAGAAATTATCCAATAATAAGAGATGTAATGATGTTGGATAGATATGGGTCGTATTAGTCAGAGTAGGTAGGTTATGCCTAGTAACAAATTAGCCCTGAAATATCTATGGTTTTAACCCAAGAAAGGTTTTCTCTTGCTCGTGCTGCCTGCCCAGCGTGGTCGGGAGGAGTGGGTGTCCTGCTGCACACGACCCTCAGTGACCAGTCACCAGGCTGATGAGCACCCGGGAGCTACACCATCTGCTAGGTGCAACCTTCTCAGCCACCACTGCCAGGGAAGTGGGACTGGAGGATGACGAATGGGCTCCTTCAAGCAGCACGCATCACTACTGCACACATTTCACGGTCAGAACTAGCTGCCTGGCCTCACATAACTGCAGGGAGCTTGGAAACGTCAGGGAGAAGACGGGGGCCCACAGTCCCCAGGTCACGGGACACGAGGCTTGTTCAGTAACCACACCCCTCCTGATCGTGACCTGAAGGTCAAGCCCCTAAGAGGACCTTTGAGAGCAGCAGTACCTACCACAGTGGTTCTCACACTTGCCCTTGACTTTCAGATGCAAAAGAAAATGACTAAAATTACTAAGTTACTAAAAATGTGTGGTATCCATCTTATTGTCAATTCATTCCATTCAAATAATCAATCGATTACATTTCAAATCAAATCAAACAGACTGAACAAGCAAAGCCTGGGATTGAAGTCAGGCTGCCTGGGTTTAAATCATCAGTGACCTCTTACTGATTCTGTGACCTTGAGGAAATGGCTTAATTTCTCTGGGCCTCAGATTCCCCCTCTGTAAATGAGTGTACTCATCGTACCTAGCCTGTTGACACAAGAGGGTAACTGTGTTAGTGTATTAAAACAGGTGTAAGTGTTTTATTCAATACATGTCAGCTACTATTGTTATATCTGTAAAACTTTAAATTCCCTAATTTAATAAACTTTTGTTCGACACCAATAGTATACCCCAGAGATGCTATGATAGTCAAGATGAATTATATCTCTACCTTCACAGAGTTTATTGGCAAGATAAACAAGGGAACGTACAGTGGGTGAATGCTGTTTTAGGGGAAGTAACTCAGTTACTCAGAAACTTTCTGAGTCTCTTTCCTCATTCCTGAAATGGGACAATATCTCCCTCACAGCCCTGTAGTGAAGGTTAAATGACATCATGATACATACCTTCAAGAACAGAAGTTAATAAGGGGAAGCCTCCCCGTGTGTGTGTGTGTGTGTGTGTGTGTGTGTGTGTGTGTGTTAAGGGTGGGTTGTGGTGTTAGTAACACAGTGACAACAGGGGCAGTGTTACTTAATAAGGGGCATTCCTTCGAAGCTTCTGTCTCTCCCCAGAACCTTCATACCTAGACCCAACAAGAACGAGTATCAGTTCCACAGACTTGTACTGTTATTCACCCAGTAATTAACTGCTTCAAGCCATTTTCATTAAAAGAAAAATGAAAATTAGTAAAGTATTTTTAAAATAATGATT
Source organism: Phocoena sinus (assembly GCF_008692025.1). Classification (NCBI taxonomy): domain Eukaryota; kingdom Metazoa; phylum Chordata; class Mammalia; order Artiodactyla; family Phocoenidae; genus Phocoena; species Phocoena sinus. The sequence goes on along the minus strand of NC_045774.1, from coordinate 83,532,855 downwards.
TTGCATTTTTAAACACTAAGTTAAACTGTATTTTTAAGCACCAACTTAAGTAACTGGAAAAATTCAAATGAATGTCCTTCCACTGATCACTCTGGCATCTTCATATTCATTCTGCCTCTGATTGTGTGTGTGTGTGTGTGTGTGTGTGTGTGTGTGTGTGTGTGAGACCATCTTCTATCTGAACCATGCAAGAGGAAGCTTTGGCCTTGGACCACATTGTAATTTGTCAACCACTCAGGAGTCTCAAAATAACATTGAAATGATTAACTTACTGTTCATTTGGAAATATGAAACGGTTTTTAAATTCATTTTCATATGGTCCTTTTAAGCTGGATAGGCAGACAATGTGACATTCTGGATCACTGCATGTTTGCAATGGAGTCTGAGTTTGGCCTGCAGGATTTATGCCCATCCAGGTTTGGAGAGATTATTCCTAAAAGTGTTTATAAATGATTCTGTTTTCCACCCATTTTCCTAGGGTGAACCCTTTACAAAAGGTGAAAAGGGAGATAGAGTAAGTAGATGTTTTATCACTGTCTTGGGTTTTCTACTTCATTTTCTTTCTCTCTGATTTCTAGTATGTTTACTTTGGAGTCTAATACATTTGATAAGGTCAGCTCCCTGAGCATTTTACTTTTTCCTCTGTGAATTTTGACTCTTTTATTTTGATAAATGAGAAATTTTAAACCTTGTTAAGTGTTATCATGTGATGACACTTCCACATTGGCTTTGGGTAGTGTATATTTTCTTTAACCCATTACTGTTTGTGACTGGACATGAATGTGATGAAAGGTATACACTAAGGATATTTAAAATACAAAATTAATAGGTAAGATACAGATTTTTTTCAAAAATTTTGTTAATGATACAAATTGGATTTCTCAAACAAGAAAGGATCAATAGTAAGTCATGGAAAATAAGAAAAGCAAACTCATTGTAGCCAATATTGTCCTCTTTTGTGTAACCTTAATTTTTGTGTGTTTTTTTGTTCCATTAAATACATACACCTGAAAGTAGAATCTCCATGACATATCAACTTAAATTTTACTCTTTCTTTTTCGCCCTCATCTGCAGTTTTAGTTCTCTTGAGATACAAGATGAACTGGCAGCAAATTATAACAATGTCAGCTAAGTAGGGAACTCAGTGACCACTAATGGACCATGATGGTTAAAGTGTCAAAAGTGACATTGGGGAAAAAAACTGTTACAGAGAAGAAAGAAAAATAGGAAATTATTGTTTATGTATTAGCAATGATTATTTTAAATCGTATTTTAGAATGAACCCTCCTTGACTTCACCACGTCTTCCATAATTTTCCCCTTTATTGTATGTCAGCTAGTGGGGAAGTAGATGAATTGCAGCATTAGAGATGCTCTTCTCCATCCATATTTAAACATTACAGGTATGGTCCTTCTTTCATTTACAGGGAGAACCTGGAATAACAGGATCCCAGGGAGTAAAGGTAATCCCCTGACACCCTTCTCTTGCATCTCCGATGTAATGAGATTGTGAAACATTAAAGTAACCATTTCACTTTCCTTCCCACCCATATGTTTAGGGCGAGCCTGGAGATCCTAGCCCCCCTGGTGTAATAGGAAGCTCAGGACTAAAGGTATATAAGAAATAACTGAGATGAATGAGGATATTATTTTGAAGTTATAGCCATTTCTATGTAAAACAAGGAACTCTGATGGACCACTCATTTTCATCACAAATGTTCTCAGAGACTTTATCATGTTTCCATGGTGATCTCCCCGATCCCCACATTGGCCGCATTTATTACATACATGGTGACTGTGCCTTATGGATCACAGTGGGATTTTTAAGCTCTTTTCAGACGATATTCACAATAGCATCCTAAAAGCTTTAAGAGTAAACAGTGTGAGCCACATCTATGACCCTGAGCTGTATTCTCAAAGAGAACAGGATTCAGTATTCAATTTCCTAAGCCAAAATTATGCAGCCCAGAAGTGTTTGAGTTGCCCATGCAGGACTCTACAGGAGCGTCCCAAAGAAGACCAGCTGTTGGGAGGTGCTGGAGAGATTCGTGTGATATGCCCCCACCAGTGGGTAAGGCAAGTTATCCAGGCCTCACCTACTGGTGAGAACAGACTCATTTAAATGACAACATCTTGAAACTATCTTTGTAGGCCCAAAGCACATTTCAGTGTTATATAGAGGAGCCTGGATGGTGGAAAGTCGATCTTTCTATAGATAAAGGTCATACCGTGTTTTACATATATTCAGGTACAATCTAATTTTTATCAAATTAAAGTACATATCACCTTCTATTTAGGGTCAGCAAGGACCTGCAGGCCCTATGGGACCCAGAGGACCACCAGGAGATACTGTATGTATAGTAGATGCATGTGTCTTTGATATTTGGAAATTAAATTGAGACTAAAGCATGTTTTTTTGTTTGTTTGTTTTGCGATACGCGGGCCTCTCACTGTTGTGGCCTCTCCCGTTGCGGAGCACAGGCTCCGGACGCGCAGGCTCAGCGGCCATGGCTCACGGGCCCAGCCGCTCCGCGGCATGTGGGATCTTCCCAGACCGGGGCACGAACACGTGTCCCCTGCATTGGCAGGCAGACTCTCAACCACTGCGCCACCAGGGAAGCCCCGTAAAGCATGTTTTAAAGAACATCAGCATCTGTTCATGTGACTGAGTTATACTACATTTTCCAAAGGCATGGGTCATCTCTACCAATAAAACAGCACACCTAATGTCAGGGGCTATTGAGAACATTAGTATCTCCATATAGTCATACGAGGTCCTTTTGAATATTAGCCTAACAAATCAGTCTTTGAAACCCAAGTTAGCATTTCCATTATACATCATTATAAATGGCTTTTGGTTCAATTCTCCATCCAAGTAAGATACTTCCAAAGCTTCTGTTGTTGTCTTCTTGCAACATTCTCCAAAAAGGGCAAGTCTTTTGGCTGAAAATACTTATATAATGCAATTGGAGAAAGGTCCTCCGGTTGCATTAAACCTAGCTTTACTCAGCTCACAATTCTCTCTCTCTCTCTCTCTCTCTCTCTCTCTCTCTCTCTCTCACACACACACACACACACACACACACACACATACACACCCTCACACTGTTTAAATGTACTTTTTTAATTGAAGTAGTTGATTTACAATATTATATTAGTTTCAGGTGTACATTATGGTAATTCAATATTTTTATAGATTATATACCATTTAAAGTTATTACAAAATAATGGCTATTTTTCCTGTGTTGTACAATGTATCCTACTTGCTTATTTATTCTATACACAGTAGTTTGCACTTCTTAATTCCCTTACCCCTATCTCCTCCCCCCTTCCCTTTCCCCCACTGGTAACCACTAGTACGTTCTCTGTATCTGTGTGTCTGTTATATATTGTTATGTTCAATCATTTGTTTTATTTTTTAGATTCCACATATACGTGATAACATACAATATTTGTCTTTCTCCATCTGACATATTTCATAAAGCACAGTACCCTCTAGGTCCAGCCACACTGTTGCAGAATTTCATTCTTTCTTATGGCTGAGTAGCATTCCATTGTGTATGTATATGACATCTTCTTTATCCATTCATCTACTGATGGACACTTAGGTTGTTTCCATATCTTGGCAACTATAAATAATACTGCTAAGAACATTGGGGTGCATATATCTTTTTGAATTACTGTTTTCATTTCCTTTGAATATATAACCAGGCATGGGATTGCTGGATCACTAGGTAACTCTATTTTTAGTTTTTTGAGGAACCTCCATAATGATTTCCCTAGTGGCTGCACCGATTTACATTCCCACCAATAGTGCACTAGGGTTCCTTTTTTTGCCACATCCTTTCCAACACTTGTTATTTGTAGAATTTTTGATGGTAGCCATTCCAACAGGTGTGAGATGATACCTCATTGTGGTTTCGGTTTGCATTTCCCTGATGATTAATGATGTTGAGCATCTTTTCATGTGCTTGTTGGCCATCTGTATGTCTTCTTTGGAAAAATGTCTATTCAGGTCTTCTGCCCATTTCTTAAATCAGGTTGTTTGTTTTTCTTAATATTGAGTTTTATGAGCTGTTTATATGTTTTTGATATTAATTCTTTATCAGTCATATCATTTGCAAATATTTCCTCCTATTCAGCAGATTGTCTTTTCATTTTGTCAATGGTTTCCCTTGCTGTGTAAAAGCTTTTAAGTTTAGTTAGGCCCCATTTGTTTATTTTTGCTTTTGTCCCTTTGCCTTAGAAAACAGATCCAAATATATTGCTACAATTTATGTCAAAGAGTGTTCTGCCTATTTTTTCTTTTAGGAGTTTTATGGTTTCAGGTCTTACCTTTAGGTCTCTAATTCAGTTTGAGTTTATTTTTGTATATGGTGTGAGAAAATGTTCTAACTTATTGTTTTATGTGTAGCTGTTTAGTTTTCCCAGCACCACTTATTGAAGAGATTGTCTTTTCTCCACTGTATATTCTTGCTTTCTTTGCCATAATTTAATTGACCAATAATTGGTTTATTTCTGAGCTATCTATGGTTCCATTGAGCTATGTGTCTGTTTTTTGTGCCCGTACCATACTGTTTTGATTACTGTAGCTTTGTAATATACTCTGAAGTCCGAGAGTGTCATATCTCCAGCTTTGTTATTCTTTCTCAAGATTGCTTTGGCAATGTGATGTCTTTTGTGGTCCCATACAAATTTTAGGATTATTTATCCTAGTTCTGTGAAAAATGCATTGGGCAATGCATTAAATCGGTAGATTGCTTTGGGTTGTAATGACATTTTAACAGTATTACTCCTTTCAATCCATGAACACAGGGTCTTTCCATTTCTTTATATCTTCTTCAATTTCCTTCATCAGTGTTTTATAGTTTTTAGACTATAGATTTTTCACCTCGTTGGTTAAGTTTATTCCTAGGTATTTTATTCTTTTTCATTTGATTTTATGTGGGATTATTTTCTTGCTTTCTCTTTTGGATAGTTTCATTATTAGTGTATAGAAAAGCAACAGATTTCTGTATATTAATCTCATATCCTGCAACTTTACTGAATTCATTTATTACATCTAATAGTTTTTTGGTGGAGACTTTACAGCTTTCTATATATAGTATCATGGCATCTGCAAATAGTGACAGTTTTACTGCTTTCCTTCCAAGTTGGATGCCTTTTATTCCTTTCTCTTGTCTGGTTGCTGTGGCTAGGACTTCCAATACTATGTTAAATAGAACTGGTGAGAGTGGGCATACACGTTTTCTTCCTGATTTCAGAGGAAAGGCTTTCAGCTTTTTACCACTGAGTATGATGTTAGCTTTGAGTTTGTCATAAGTGGTGCTTATGATGTTGAGATATGTTCCCTCTGTACCAACTTGGATGAGCATTTATCATGAGTGGATGTTTAAGTTTGTGAATTGCTTTTTCTGCATGTTTTGAGATTATCATAATTTTTACCCTTCCTTTTGTAAATGTGGTGCATCACATAGATTGATTTGCAGATATTGAACCATCCTTACTTCCCTGCAATAAATACCACTTGATTATGGTGTATGATCCCTTTTATAAATTCTTGAATTCAGTTTGCTAACATTTTCTTGAGGATTTTTGCATCTATATTCATCAGAGATATTGGCCTGTAATTTTCTTTTTTTGTAATGTCTTTGTCTGGTTTTGGTATCAGAGTAATAGTGGTCCTATAGAATGAATTTGGCAGTGTTCCCTCCTCTTCAACTTTTTGGAATAGTTTGAGGAGGAAAGGCATTAGCTCTTCACTATATGTTTGGTAGAATTCACCTGTGAAGCTCTCCAGTCCTGGACTTTTGCTTGCTGTAGGGTTCTTTTTTATTGCAAATTTAATTTCACTACTAGTGACCAGCCTGTTCAGATTGTCTATTACTTTCTAATTCAGTGTTGGAAGGTTTTATATTTCTAGAAATTTGTCCACTTCTTCTATGTTGTCCAATTTTTTGGCATATAACTAGTATTCTTTTATGATTTTTTGCATCTCTGTGGTAATGGTTGTCATTTTTCCTCTTTCATTTCTTATTTGGTTTATGTGTGTCCTCTCTCTTTTTTTTTTTTTTTGATGAGCTCTCACTAAAGGCTTATCAATTTTGTTTATCTTTTCAAAAATCATAGCTCTTTGTTTCATTGATCTTATCTATTGTTTGGGGCTTTTGGGGTCTTTATTTTATTTAATATTTCCTCTCTGATCTTTGTCATTTCCTTCCTTCTTCAGACTTTGAGTTTTGTTTGTTCTTCTTTTTCTAATTCCTTTACATGGGAGGTTAGGTTGTTTATTTGAGATTTTTTCTTGTTTGTTGAGTTAGGCCTATACCACCGTAAACTTAGAACTGCTTTTGCTGTATCCCATAGATTTTGGAAAGTTGTGTTTCCATTTTCATTTGTCTTGAGGTGTTTTCTGATTTCCTCTTGATTTCTTCATTTACACATTGGTTTTTTAGTAACATGTTGTTTAGTCTCCACAATTTTGTGTTTATCCCATTTTACTTCCTGTAATTGATTTCTAGTTTCATACTATTTTGGTTGGAAAAAAATGCTTGATATAATTTCTGTTCTCTTATATTTGTTGAGACTTGTTTTGTGGCCTAGCATGTGATCTATCCTGGAGAACATTCCATGTGCACTTGAAAAGAATGTGTATTCTTCTGTTTTTTGATTGAATAAATGCACTTTCCTATCCATTCCCCCATGTCAGCTTTGTGTCCCTTGGACAATCTCCCTAGCCTTCTGACATCTTGGGAGCCAAAACCTCACTATCAATCCTCACTTGAGCAAAACGAGAAAAATGCTTGACCACCACTTCTTAACACTGATCTCTATCTGGCCATGATTTGAGTACCCTCCATGCAACTGTTAGAATCTCTCCTTTTCCCATCACCTTGGGAGCAGCCCCATGACATCTTGCTCTGTCCTCCGTGCTCCCTGACTGAGGCTCCAGGGGTTCATCTTTCAGCACGTTTGGTCACTTGGTACTTTGAACATTCACTTCATGAAGCAAATCTTTTTGTTGCACCCCCAAGCCATATAGTGAACCATTGAAGGTGTACCTAATGGAGAGATCTTACAAAAAGAAACATAATGCTGGTGGCACAGGTGGAGCCACAAGATGCCCAAGAAATGACATTAAGTGATAGTGGCTAGAGCTAAAATAGAGAATAAAATAAAAGAGCCTTTCTTGCCAAATCATAGTAAAAGCATATTTTCTATTTACCCCATTGTCTTTCTGAGTCATAGGGTGATGCCACCAAGAGCCATTCTTCCATGCCTTTTGGCAGTAATATGGATGGGGCATTTAATTCAGGTCTCCCTTTTAGTTTCTTTCTCATTACATTCAGGTTACCTCACTTGAAACAACAAGCCACATATTTTCATTAAGGTTTTTCTCTCTCCAGCAGACCAAAATCAACACGTTCCCATGTAGTTTGTGTGTTAAAATTCTGTTCTCCTGACAAAGACTCTCAGATAGAAATGTTATTACAATAAGAGATTTTCTAATTGCTCTCTCCCTTTTATTCTGAATTTTCTAGGGATTGCCAGGAGAACATGGTATCCCAGGAAAACAAGGCATTAAGGGTGAAAAGGTATAGCTTCCGTTTCACTCACTTTGTATATTAAGTAGCTGGGTAGGAGGAAGAGACAGAGGGTCATAAGGACACTGGGGGAGTGAAAGGACAGGCCAGGGCAGCTGGGATTGTGCAGGAGATAGATGTTCGCATAAATTATGGCATGAGCGTCATCCCTGGACACTGTGGCAGCCCAGGTTCTGGCACTGAAAATGCAATTTTACAGAATGAACTGCCTTAGAGTTGAAGATCTCAGGACTCAAAAAACCTGTTTCAGGCTCAGCTAACAACTCAGGTATAGACCTAAGAAGTCTCAATCTCTCAGTACCTGTTTCTTGATGTCTACGTGGAAATAGTATTTTAGTACTGAACCATTACTTGGGAATAACTTAAAGAAAACATAAAGGTCATCTAAAGAACCATATGAATAGATTTTTATATTTTTTGCATATCTATTTATACACGTACATACATTTCATGATACTGTAAACCTACCGTAACATAGCTCACCGCCAGATCTAGGTGCACTTAAGATAACAGAACAGTGTCCGCGTGGATGGGACACTCAGTACATATAGTGGAATGAGTGAGTGAATGGGTGAGAGAACGCAGTGTGACTGGCTATGGTGACAACTTAATACTATGGAAACTGCTGCCTCTACCCGTCCCACCATGAACCTGAGTGATGAAGTGAGAACCTTACCTTGTTTCCTCAGGGAGACCCAGGTGGGATTATAGGCCCTCCAGGTCCAAAAGGTGAGGCTGGTCCTCCAGGAAAAAGCCTGCCAGGGGAACCAGTAAGTACCAATCCTTTTACTAACATTTCCTTTGAAAGCTGATTAATTACTGTTTGTGTGTTCCCAGTTTCAGACCACAGGCATAGGAATGTTTAGGTCTGCAGAAAAAGAAGTGTTCATCTTATTCTTTAGATCAGAGGTCTAATCTTTTTGGGAATTTGATGCAAGCAAAGGGCTCTCATCTGAAGAAAAGGCACACACATGCACCATTTTTCATACAATTCTGGGAGATTCATAGGCACCCCTGAAGCTTCTGCAGGGACTGTTTGGGGATCTATGAAGCCTAGTAAGGTTTGCTAGTTTTAAACCATAAACCTTCCTTGGACAATCTCTTAAAACAGAAGAACTGCCTGAAATTTCCCTTCTAGAGGCTCTGCATATATAGCCATAGGTGGTCATCTTTAAAAAATGTCCTTGTGGCCTGGGCTAATCCCAGGACATAGAAAACTGGATAGCTGGAAAATCCAACCCATATGGCTGTTTCATCTGCCTTTTTTTCTCCTCCCCTTTGACCTTTTATGTGAACAGTAATAAATAATTCTCAATATCAGATGCCTCATTTTAAAGATGAAAACATCTTATATTTTAAAGTAACTATACAAAATCTGTAGCCTAGTGAAATTTGTGTTCCCTCTTCCTTACTATTTCACAGAAAAGGTTTATTCAAAAAAGATGAAGAGCAATGAAATATTTTTGAGTTATGACTTCTAAGATGTAATTAACCTTTTTAGGAAAAGAAATGTATTCACTTCCTTTTCTCTTCTTTTTCTTTTAGGGATTAGATGGAAATCCTGGAGCACCTGGCCCGCGAGGGCCAAAGGTAAAAATATCTTAGATAATTTTTAAAGAATTAATAATTAACGAAATATAACTGGAAAATCCATGTCCCTTGAGCCTCACACTAACAGAAGCATCTAATTGCACAGGGAGAAAGAGGACTGCCAGGTATCCACGGCTCCCCAGGTGACATAGGCCCCCCAGGGATAGGAATTCCTGGCCGAACTGTAAGTGAAATTCAATCAAGTTTTTGAAACCCTGTTGACCCAATGTTGTGAAATAAAATCCAGCAACAAATTTGAATACGGAGAAAAGAGTGAAATGGTCAGAGGAGATACAAAAAGTGCTAGTCAGAGAGCAAGAATTAATGGGCTTTGTGGTTATATCCTAAGCACAGAAGGTACCCACTGTTTGTTGACTTACAGATGCTAATCACACGTACACTGATTTTGAATTAGAAGAAGTTATTTAACACTTTATTCCTCCATTCTATATATTTAAAAGTACAAATGAGTGTAAGATTATGAGAATGCCCAATATTAGGATATTATATATTACTGTTTGTTTTTAATTAGAATAAAATGAAAAGTTACTTTTAAAGTGAATGGAGTGCCTATAAATGAGATGATATCAAAAATCTCTATGTAATATCTTAGAGAAGAGAGAATAGAGATAGTTTTTGATAGTTAAGACAAATAATAGAAAGTTTTTTGACGTGTTTTAGCTATAAGGGTAATAATGATAATAATGACCATTGTATGCATACTTGTGGACCAAATAGCAGTAAGAGATAAAACTTTTTATTTACTACGAAAAAAGATAAAAGATTTTGGGACAAGAAAAGTGAAGTAGATGGTTATCCCAAAGACATTAATTTGGAGATTGGCCTTATCGTGAGAGGTAAAAGAAGATGTAAATAGTGAATGGTTATATTGTGTGTGGCTGGTGTTTGATTTTCCAGGGTGAGAATATAAAGACCACTGGAGATGAGAGATTAAACAAAGTAAAAAAGTAGGTCAGGAAATTATTAGGGGAGTGAAGGAGGTTGAAGCGAAAAATAAACCAACGAACCAAAAATAACTTAAGCACACCGTATAAATAGAAAGGAAGCAAAAGGTAGCTTTGACAATATGAATATTTATTTAAAAGTAAGAAGGGAAAAGGCAATGAGCAGGTAGTGAAGCCAGGTGCTGAGACCCCAGCTCTTTATGCACCCAGGTGATCAGTCAGTTCCTCATCCAGGGGTCCATGGTCATGAGACAGGGATGGATCTGTCACCATTAGGTTCACTGATAATCTCCCAGCCTCATTTCAGCTACCCCAAATTCCAGTTTTCTAACATAGAAGAGAATAACTGAAGTTTTGTTTCCAGTTCCCGTCACTGAACACTGGTTCTGGCAATTTCCTCAGAGAAATGACTCCCAGTAAAAAGCAGGAAGGAGAGGAAGCCCCAGGCCGGTTACCCTGTGGCCGGCCAGTGTCTAGCAGACAGAACTTGGGCGTGTTGTTTGTGCGCCCGTGAGTGGGCAGGGACCGCCGGCGGGCTCGGGGGCCGCCCAGGTGTCTGAACACAGTCACGGTGGTGCTTCCAGCACTGCATCTGGTCAGGTGTTCACCTGCCACCCAGAACTCTTGGCCAGCTTTGCAGAGAGTTTTCAGAGTGTGCAGGGTGGCAAGCCCTGTTGTCCACTATGTAAATTACAGTACTTGGCCCTTTCTCCCACTTGGGTAATCTATGGACATTCCCAGCAGAATTCTGATCACTGAATCTCCTTCTCTTCAGGGCTCCCAAGGCCCAGCTGGAGAGCCAGGGATTCAGGTAAGCTACTTAACCAAGTTATCTGGCACAGCAAATCCATCTTGCTGACTGGGGGTGGGGGTGGGGGGGAATGGGGACAATTACTAAAAGACTATCCTTGTAAGTAACTATTTTCCCCCTTTGCCAGGGTCCTCGAGGTCTCCCTGGGTTGCCAGGAGCTCCAGGGACCCCAGGGAATGATGTAAGGACAGTTTTTACCTACTTCCCCTCTCCCCAACACCTGTCTTAATCTGAACCTGTGCCGAGGTGCAAAGATTTGAACATGCTGCTTCTGTTTTCAGGGAGCTCCTGGGAGGGATGGAAAGCCAGGGCTGCCAGGCCCCCCAGGTGACCCGGTATGTTGACAGTCTGTGCCTGATTTATGTATCTTTAATGCACGCAGCAGGCAAACAGCCTACCAAGCAAGTTTTGCTGTCCAGACTAATTAGAATGCTCAGTGACTGCTTAGTGATTTTGTTTATCCCCACTTTTTTGTAGAGGGGAAAAAAAATTCAAGCTACATCAGCATTTTTGTGTGTGTGACGAATACTTATTTCCCGAGGGTATAATTCAGCTGTACAATTTTTGCCCCAAGCTGAGCCTTGGTGTATAATGTCTCAATCCCATGGAAAATTGAGTTAAAATACAAAGCCACAGATTCTGTTCTTTCTAATGCTAGTGACGAAATGAACTTCATTTTTCTAAATGAAAGTCTGCGGGTAAGTTTCCCACAATATGGTACATATCTATTGATTCGGTGGCTTTAAGAATGCTGAAATGGTTCAATTACAAAACTGGCTTGAGTAGGCTTTTCAGAACAGGTTTAGGCACTAAATGGGTGTTCCAAAGTTTTATTTTAGGTTAAACCTTGCTTTGAGTGACAGTGAAATCCCTTTAAATAGCCTCCAAATTGGCAGTTATAATTTAAGAAGCCATATGGTATATGGCATTGTATTAAGAATTTTGTATAATAAAACCCAAATCTGGCCTCTCGGTTCTGAGTCTCACAAATCCTCCTACACCGTTTGAGCCTCATGTGCCATCATAAGTTACGTGCAGAGGCGTATCTTGGCCTTTAACTCCCTCACTGAGTGAATCATGTGTGTATGTGTATTGACTGGGAACCTTTAAAGCATTACTGGGGTTTACGGTGTCTCTCTGAAAGGACGCTTTAAGACACGAGGCCAAAGCACTGCCCGAGTCCTGTGTCTGTTTCTGGATAGGAAACATCATGTTGGCCAACCACCCTGATGGTGAGGCTCTTCTAAGCCCTACCATTTGTCACCATGGTGACAAATCTCAGCTGGCCTGGTGTTTTGAGGGAAAACATCTACATTCATTATGTTTGTATTGTATTGTGTGCCTGTATATGTATAATTACATGCATTGGGGTTTTTCTTCTCCTTATCCACAGATTGCACTTCCTCTCTTGGGAGACATTGGGGCCTTGTTCAAGGTACTCTGTGGCTACGTAAGAAATTATGTGTTAACTTCTGGGAAAAATCAGAAAGGAAATCTTTACGAGAATTTGAGTTAATTGCTTAGCCTGAATTAAAATTCAGTTTCTTAATGGCAGAACATCTTTCAGAGAGAGAAAGGAACACGTATCTGTATATGTCTAGTGCCACTTATACTAATTCCCCACTCTCTTCTTTACCAGCCTCTCATTTTGGGTGTGGAGGAACAGGGAGGCAGGGGAGGAGGTGGTAGTTCTGAGATGAGCTGCAGGAGAGGAATGGTGTCATTAGCACCCTTGAGTAGATGTTCTCTCTCTGCAGCAATAGCTTTCTCTTAATGGTGTTTACCCACCCAGGCTCATCACTATGAAACCCAGTCCTCCTCACGGTATCTGCCCTGGCCAGTCCAGGATGGAAAGCAATGCTGCTCAATAAACAGCTAGCTTGCAAGGCTGAGTTTTTATGTCATGGGATTTTACAAAGTGAGCTACAAAATTCCATAGCTGACAATTGCCCTAACACCTGTGACTCTATTAAATAAAAATGATCTCTACCTATTATCCACCTCACAGGGAATTAATCTTGCTACTGTTTTTTTTCTTTAATACTTTCCTCTATCTTATTTGTAAAACAGATGGGGGATGGTTGATAATAAGACACCTGGAGGTTGTGTATTTGCATGTTTCTTTGTGGAATGCTAAGACTGAACCCAAATGAAAGTCTGTCCCTTTATATTCCACTCAAACCTCATGTGTCGTATCTGTCAATGTATGAATGGACAGTATATCTGTACACACACACACGAGCTATGTGTGTGTATATGTGATCTATTTTATATTCCCAGCATTTAACCCAATGTTTCCTGCAATGACTTACTCAATAGTAGGCAGGCAAGAATATTTGTTGAATTGAATTCACAAGACTAGAATTCTAGTAAATATATTTGTCAGGTGATAAAGGTTTTGAGAATAGTATATGAATATAAATGTCAATGTAGATATAAATATAAATATATAGGGGGGGGTTTAAGACTTTCAAAAGCCAACATTTTCTCATAAGTCAGAAAATAGGGGCTTCCCTGGTGGCACAGTGGTTGAGAATCTGCCTGCTATTGCGGGGGACACGGGTTTGAGCCCCGGTCTGGGAAGATCCCATATGCCGCGGAGCAACTAGGCCCGTGAGCCACAACTACTGAGTCTGTGCGTCTGGAGCCTGTGCTCCGCAACAAGAGAGGCCGTGATAGTGAGAGGCCCGCGCACCGCGATGAAGAGTGGCCCCCGCTTGCCACAACTAGAGAAAGCCCTCGCACAGAAACAAAGACCCAACACAGCCCTAAATTAATTAATTAATTAATTAATTTTTAAAAAAAGAGCAAATCCTATTTTTTTTAAAAAATAGTATTTATGGGGGCTTCAGGAGGATCTTATGTTTATTGAGTTATGATTACATGCCAGGCAACACACTGCTTTACTCATATCATCTCACTTAACCTGCGCAAGAATCCCATGAGTTCAGGCTGTGGAGTTTCCCATTCTGTACACGAGAGACCTAAATTCTGAGGAGTTAAGTACCTTGCTCAGAGTCACACAGCCAGTAAGTGTGACATTAACACAGGAGTGCAGGTCCTCAGACGGTCAGTCTCATGTTCTCTACGAGGGCAGTGATGTTGGAAATGGCAGGATTGTAGGAGTTATATCATTGCGGAACAGTTAGGGCTCTTTAAGATCCAAAAAAATTATTGACTATCCTGATAGGATGTGGCAGCTCCCACTACAGACAAAAAGACTGCAAACAGGCTCTGACAGGGAAAAGAAACAGGGCTCCGATGGCCTCAGACATGGAAGTAGTCAACAGTTTCACCAGGGCAGCATCCCCTTAATAAATGCCCTTGCTGGGGTCCAGACCCAACATCACCTCATGGGGGTTTTGAGTCTCAGGGGAGCCAGTTGGCAAGAGGTGGGCAGGACCCCTGACTGAGTCCCAGCAAGCTGTATTCAGTAGGAGAGAAGCATGTAGTTCCCTAAAGCATATGGGAATTTTAATCCTAATCCTGTCACCCAGTACATTAACTGTCCCACTCTGTCTTAAAGTCTTTAGCGGACTTGATCGTCCTGCTTTCTGTTCTCAAAAACTGTGTTTGAATAAAGTGTTGAAAAGAACTGACATATTTCCCAGCCCGAATGATGTATACCTTCAAAGACCTTCCTCCAAGTTAATCCGTGTGTCAGTCCTTCTTTGAACAAGCTTGTGTATTAGCTAATAACTGCGTCTTTATCCTCTCCGTGAGAAAAATCTTAAAAGATATTTTTTCAAGAACCTTAATGAAATCCACTTTCCTTCATTTACCATTCTAGTAACTCTAACCTAAAGATGAGGTCAGTTTGAAATGACTCTAGAAAATCCTATTGACTTGTAATTATTTCCATTTTTTATGTTTTATTAAAACAATCATGAAACTACCACAACATTGTAAATCAACTATACTTCAATAAAAATCAATTGAATAATCCATCCTAAAATGTTACTTATATGCAAAGTAGAAATAGACCCACAGACATGGAAAACAAACTTATGGTTACCAAAGGGGAAACGGGGGAAGGGATAAATTAGGAGTTTGGGATTAACATATGAACATTACTGTATTCAATAGTTAACCAACGAAGACCTACTGTAGCACAGGGAACTATGCTCGATATTTTGCAATAACCTATAAGGGAAAAGAATCTGAAAAAGAGATATATATGTATATATAACTGAATCACTTTGCCATTTACCTGAAATTAACACAACATTGTGAATCAACTATACTTCAGTAAAAAAGCAATCAGTTGAATAATCCATTCTAAAATGTTACTATATATTGATGTGCCATGTTATAATGTCTACAGATACAGTAGACGTTCTTTATACTTTTTGAAATATGGAAAGCTTTTTGGTTCTCTGAAGTCCTCAAGCGTCTCTACCTTCACAGTTTTTCAGATTGAGTAGGGGTGGTTCTACAATTATGTATGTGCTTCTTAACTCCTGTACCAGCACATTACCTCAGTGGAATGATCCTAGTGGTAAAATTAGTTTGGGAAACTTTGCACGTTCCAACTCCTTCTCATGTATTCCAGCTCTAAGAAGAACAACCACAAAGAGAACTGTTCTAACCCAGCATTTTTTAGGCAAATTGCCTCAGAACCTTTTCAATATCATACAAAACTAGTCTTCCATGGAGCATATGTTTGGAAATCAAACTTGTGCTGATATACACTGGGTCAAAAATATTGAACTTCATGGCCTTTCTTGCCAGCTTCCCGTCAACGGCAAGCTTCCATTCCCTCTTTATGTTTAAGGATTCTTCCCTTTGGTTAAAAAGATGGAAGAATTGAGGCTTAGATTGTCCTACCTTTGGTCAATTGTTAAATTTAAGCTGTGTCCCCAACTCAGTAGTCCCTATTTTATGCCTTTCCTGATCATATTTTTATAACGGTTTATTTAAAAATAAGCCTCTGTAGGCTTTATGTGATAAGAAGTTTATCTTGTGAGTTCAGGTAACTAACTTGAAGCGTTTGTAGATCAGCTAAAGATTACAGAGAAGGCGATGGAAAGGTGATTCCACTTATATTTCCTATCTGCACTTGGATTTGACTTAGAAGTCAAGTCCCAGCCGCTCAAATAATTGTTTCCCACATGAGTGTTTCCCCTAACAAATAAAAGGTTAGTAAGCTGTGTTTAGGGTTCTCCAACTGATTGGGCTCTCAAAAGGGGAAATCTTTTCTTCACAGCTTTCTTTCTTTCTTTCTTCCTTCCTTTCTTTCTTTCTTTCTTTCTTTCTTTCTTTCTTTCTTTCTTTCTTTCTTATGACTTACGAGTTTATCTTTTAAAATAGTTTTTGCCTCCCCAAAAGTAGTCTTTCAAATTGAATAAATTAAGTTTCTGAAAGTAGAATGACATAGCAATGGCTATCACTCAACTCTCACAAAAGTTCAAAGAGAAGTTCAAATCCAATCAATGAATAATGAATCTCCAGTGACCTTATCTCTGTCTTCATTAGAACTTCTGTGGCAACTGCCAAGCCAGTGTCCCTGGGCTGAAAAGCAACAAAGGAGAAGAAGCAGGCGCTGGTGAGCCTGGACAGTTTGATTCTGTAGCCCAGAAGGTAAGAAGGGGGCTAAGTGTTGGTGGACCCTGGAGGTGACACATGGTGCCTTCTCTCAGCTGTGACTGCTCTGTCCTCTAGGGTGATGTAGGGCCACGAGGTCCTCCAGGAGTCCCAGGCAGAGAGGGACCAAAGGTAAGGAAGTCTCTCCTCTGTGCAACCTTTAATTCAGGGTAAGAAAAAGAAATACGTTTTAAAATACAGTCCTTTTTCTAAAAATATTTTGAAAAGGTGGTGTAAAAATCATTTGCAGATGTCATTTATTTTTCCCCGATTCTGTCCAAATGACATGCCCCAAGTGTCCTGAGAAGAGATATGTTCATTTTCCCAAAAGATGACAAAATGACTGAGTGTACTAACTAAATGTATTGTGTCTCTAGGGGAGCAAAGGAGAGCGAGGCTACCCCGGGATACGTGGGGAGAAAGGCAATGAGGTAAAAGGCTCTTCTCTGACCATGCAGCCCTACTGTTGATTCTTTCCATGTGACACAACAGAAGGACATCAATTTTCCATATCTCATGTTTGATGCTAAACAAATAGAAACAGAGACAGTTTTTTTCCAAGTGTTAACACATTTAAAATAATACGTTGATGCTTATTTTCAGTGATCCAGTTTCTGAGACAAGGGAATTCAAACACAAAGTTAACATATCAGTTACTACGTTTCTGTTTTCTCATAGCAGGTAACAATTCCAGCTCTCTCAAGATAAAAGCAAGAAGAAAGAGGAAAAGGAGATTTACTGAAAAGAATCCCAAAGTAGCTCATAGAATTGAAGGGATAGTCAGCAACCAGCCTAGGGATAGGGGCAGCTCCAGAATTCAGCAGAACTTCCCTGGGCCGCTGCTGCAACGTGGCTCAGTTTCACTGACCTTGGTTTGTTTGTATCTCTGCTCAACTTTCAAACTCTTGGGAGGAAGAAAAAAAAAAACTATCAAATGGGTCTGCTTGGACTGGTTTAAATCAGCTGCCCACCCTCCCACTAAGGTTCAAAGTCAAATGTGCTCTTGAGATGGTGGCATAATTTTCTGACTCTCAACCACACTGATGCTCAGGATAGCATTCTTTCCTGCATAATTCACATGAACTCTTAGAAAAACCAATTAGGATGATGAATTCTTGTTAGTTTAAACAGTTTTGATACTAATAATTCTTAATGAAAGTAAGTAAGCCATCTAGTAACCTTGATGTTAGTGCAGAAAATCAAAATGATATAAAGTAGATCTTTTTTTTTGAGTTGGAGTTATATATTTCACATTATAAATTATCATCGTTGTTATTGTTTTTAATTAACATGGATTCTATTCAAGAAAACTGTGAGGATTGGCTTGGTTTTTGTCCAAGTTAAAAATTGAAGAGCAAAGAAATACAACATTTCTTTTCATCTGTAAATAAAACAGTAAAGGCGGGCTTCCCTGGTGGCGCAGTGGTTAAGAGTCCGCCTGCCGATGCAGGGGACACGGGTTTGTGCCCCGGTCCGGAAGGATCCCGCATGCCGCGGAGCGGCTGGGCCCGTGAGCCATGGGCGCAGAGCCTGTGCGTCTGGAGCCTGTGCTCCGCAACGGGAGAGGCCACAGCAGTGAGAGGCCCGCGTATGGCAAAAAAAAAAAAACAGTAAAGGCATTTTATTTTCTAAATAAGGAAGAGTTATTGAGCTTTTGCATCTTCATGCTCCACAGAAAGCTGCACTAAAGTACAAGCACAGTGTCTGATTTTAATAGTCTAACAGCTTTTAACTGCCTAGACTCAAGAAGTAGGCTTTAAAGGTAATTGAGAATGTAATAACAAAAAGATCAGGAAATAATTGGAATTCAGGCTTTTTCATAAGTGACTCTAAATTAAATTTATTAGAAGTTAACTTTTATTGATTCTTCAGAATCCTTAGCACTCCTGGTGAACTGAAATCCCTCCTTAATCACTATTTTAGTGTGCTTTTCCTTAAGTACACCTTGCTGGTTCTTTAACACAGCGTACACAGACTTTGCACAAGACACTTAGACAATTCCAGCTAGTTCAGGAGGAGTTTCTCCACATCACATGAATAGTATGAATAAACCTGAAGTAACATACTAGCTCAGTTGGGCCTTTAGGGGGTAGCGGGGCAAGGCAGCTTGTCCCTCTCAGGCAGGTGGGAAATATTGAATATTATCTTGTCTTCTACTTGGACTCAGATACTCCCTTACATTTTAATTTGCTGATTTGTTTAAGTGAATGAAACTTTGCCCAAGAACATATGTATTTCCAGCTGGCCAATAAACTATACTATTTTAATATGCATATAATATCTAATCATACAAAATCTAAGATGTCTGTTCTACCGTTAGTGGAAAAGATGCAGAAGGACACCCTGTCTCTTTGAGGAATTCCCAATTATTATTTAATAATTTTCCAATGGTCGATTTAATCCATTTGGGAACTTAAAGAGAGGAGTTGCCTTTCGGTTTATTGCGCTTACAAAAGTGACATTACCCTCAATGGTTTTTACAGGTGTTGTTTCACAATGCAAGGTAGCAAATTAGCAGGTGCTGATAGAACACGGACTTACCTCTCATAGTCAGAGGGAATTCTTGCTTGGAATACAGGTCTTTCTACAATATTTTAGAATAATAATTGATAGATAGGACAGGAAAAATACTGTCAGCCATAAGTTGTAGCAATGGAAAAATAAATATTCTTGGTAGCAAGTGAGGTAGGACTTGCAAAATCAAAATATCAGAATAGGGAAAGTACTTAGCTCTAATGATCCTTGACTATGCAGTAAATTTTAATTTGTATTTTAGTTTGGTAAATATGCTAAATTGACTGTCCTACTCTTTAATAGGTATTTGTCTTCTTTAATGACCTTTCTTGTCTTGTAAAATTACCTGCTTGCCCTTTATATATCCATAGTAACTTTTACCCTTACTACAGAACTTCAGCTTGTTCAGAGAAAGATGGCTGAGAATGATTTCTTTTTATTTATGGACTGAGGTTTACTTTAAAGTTTAATGTGGTCATCAAAGGTTAATGAGTCCCAAGCTTATAAACTGGACTACCTAAAGACTCACTCAGCATCTCTAGACTGATTCAGTGTTGAGACTAAAAGTAGCAAAAAAAAAAAAAAAATACATATGAACACACATATCTTATACACGTACATACAGAGAGAATTTTATGGAAATGTGGGTGTTTTGAGATAAAGCAACTTGTGGCATAGCATTTATAATCTCCAGACATTTAGAGATCCATTCCAGAAGGAAATTTGTTTCCTTTCCACGTATAACCCCATAAACAAGTTAATGGTGGGGGAATAAAAAGAGTCAATACAACATGCCAGTGTGTACCGCCCACAAATGCACATGGGTACATGCACACACACACACACGCACACACACGCTGAGCGTTGCCAGTGAGGATGATACCATCTTGAAGAAAGTATATGTCCACATTAACACAAGTATACATAAGATTTTACCCAAGACTCTTGTTACATGAGGAATTTCGGCACATTCAAGGAGAGCCTTTCCAGCATTTCTTTACCTCCCATCACATGGAAAAACCTGAAGGAAAATATGATCCCATTAGGCATTAGATGGACAGACCTGGCAGAGCTTGGTCCTTAATCCCACTGATGCAAAGAACCTTGATCCTGTAGAACTTTGTTCCTCTAGAGCTCCCATAGATAACTATGTAGCAGTTTTACCATAGTCACTTCACCTGATATTTATAATATGTATAAAATGCATATTTCATCACAGTAAAGAGCAAAGGAATTTATTATAACAATGAATGGTTTGGCACTATAAAAGGATTACTCAGTAAAGAAAATTCAATCCTGAAAAAGTGGAACCGTTCAAAATAGAACTTGACACGTCATATGGTTATGTGAAATAATAAACGGGTATTTAAAAGTATATTTTTCCCATTGTAGAAATCATCTGAGTTCCTTATAGAAAACTTGAGAAATACACAAAAGCACTAAAAAGACAAAAGTTATTCCTATTTGTACTTCTCCGACTGTTGCTAAAAGTCAGATTGTTGTCCACAACCCCTCATCCACAATTCCAAAGTTCAAATGCCTCTGAAAACCCGGGAAATTTTTCCCAAGTTTGCAGCAAATTTATTTGGCAGCAAAGTCTGACCTGAAGTCTCATGGAGCTAGTCTATTCATCCCACTTGGTGAGACTATCATATGTTTTGCTATAGAAATATTTGTGTGTTTATTAGCAGGTACTGCCTCAGGTGCCATGGGAGTGTTATGTAATATCCAGTATGAGCACTGTGTTCCCTTTGAAACAAATCTGAAAATTCAGAACCCTGAAACACACCTGACACTAAAGTTTCCAGATAAGGCATTATGAGCCTCTATCAGTCTCATATTTTATGAAGTGCGTTTCTAAGTTTTTAATAATTTGGACCTTTATGTAACATTTTGTAACGTTTCCTTTTCTTTGTTATTCAATAGCTTTTGAAACATGGTTTTAACAGTTGCAAAACATTTCATATTATGGATTTTATGTAACTTATTTAACTAATATTCTTTTGCTGACTTACTTGGTAAAGGAACAAATTAATTACACGAGTTATCAGTTAATCTTACCAATTCTTCTTTGAATATATAAATGTATCCAGTATAATTAGCATGACGCTACAAATCTTAGGTGGGGCCTAAGAAGCTATCTCTTCACTTTTACCTTTAAGCCATTAAAGGGTTATAAATTTAAATTCGCCGATGAGGTGTATTTCTTGTAATGAACTGGCCGGCTAAACTAAATACTGGATCATAAAACAGAGTCCGTTGTTCCACCAACTGAAAGAAGCATTAGTGTAACCATGTATTTCTTTGATGGCATTCTGCTCATCTGAAATTTGTATTTTCATGCTTTAGCAGTGCCAGCTTCTCAAAGATGGCTATTGTCAATGGAGGAGCTCTGTGAGATCAGAAATGTTCTATGAATCACCAACACATTAAATTATGTTTGTAACAAATTCCATGTCGTGGCATTTTAGCTCGCCATCCTTACTCTTAGAAAACGGGAGTTTGCAGATGACAAATGTGTTTCTTGATTAGCCAACAAAGATGGGTAGTTTTCAATCGTCAAAATATTTGATGAACTAGGGCTTCCCTGGTGGCGCAGTGGTTGAGAGTCCACCTGCCGATGCAGGGGACACGGGTTCGTGCCCCGGTCCAGGAAGATCCCACATGCCGCGGAGCGGCTGGGCCCGTGAGCCATGGCCGCTGAGCCTGCGCGTCCGGAGCCTGTGCTCCGCAACGGAAGAGGCCACAGCAGTGAGAGGCCCGCATACCGCAAAAAAAAAAAAAAGAAAAAAATTTGATGAACTAAAATGCTTTGTTTCCAATGATATTACATTTTATGGTAGGAACTATCTCTTTTAGGGTCTTCAAGGCGTTCCAGGCCTTCCAGGTGCTCCTGGCCCGACTGGACCCCCTGTAAGTATTTGCTAAAATGGTCTCACTCAGAGTCCATGTCTGCTGGTATGACGCAAAGTGAACTAACATTCTTTATTGATTTTTGTTCTCTGTTCCTCTGTGTGGAGTATGCAGCTATTGCTGGGGAAAGTAGCATCCAACATCTCAGATTTTTGTTAGTATTCCTTAAGGCTGCTTGGGGTTGTGGAGACTTGTCATGAAAATTCTACCAGACCAGAAAGCAGACTGTGATGAAGCAAGTCTATTTGAATAGACGTTGGATGTAGAGGAGCGTTAGCTTTTTTAGCTATAATTTTTCTGGCATCAACCTTAGGGACAGATATTCAGATGGTTACACCCTTACATTTTTAAGCGCCATAAACTAAGAATTTATTTTCTAGACAGAACAAAAAAAAAAAAAAACGGGTCAAGGATTATCAGATTCAATTTACTTTTATTCCTGTTTCTGACTTAAAATACGCTCTACTTTAGTCGGCACTTTTTTCAGCTGTCTCTCTCAAACGCAGCATCAGGGCCTTTTTGTCTTCAGTTACCCTGTTTGCTTAAAACAATCTTTTTTTCCTTTCCCACCTGCTAAACCCAGTCTATCATGAAAGCAGAGCTCAAATCTAGGGTTGCCAGTTAAAATACAGGACATGAGGCTCAATTTGAATTTCATGTAAATAAATACTTTCATAGCATGTTTGTCCCAAATATTGTATTGTTATTTGCTAAGTCTAGCAGCCCTCCTCAAGCCTCAATTTTTCCAACTCTTTCCTTCTTAGGGTGCCTAGGCAAATGGTATGTAGGAATGTAATCGTGTTCTTTCATGTTTTGAATTGTGGGTTTGCCATAATGAAAATGTTACCTTTTATGCTTTCACCACAGTTATATAGAACAAACCTGGCTCTAAATTGTACACTAAAATTAAAAGTTAAGAGAAAGAGTTGTGAAAGGAGCCATGGAAATGATAGCTAACTCTATGCTCAACGAAGATTTTAAACTAAATTTTATTTTCCATTGGTAAAATGCAGATCGCATAACTCACCTTGTTAATTCTGCTCTGTGAAGTATTTAAAATGGTGATCACCACCAAAATTATAGCTCATTTAGGAAGGCATAATGCTATGTAAATTGCCATTTAAACAGCAAGGCTAAATTCTTAAATGTATTAAGAGGTTCCAATTAAGGCCATTAAATGTGGTTGGCCAAGGTGAAAAAGCGACCACAAATACAAATTTTATCCTTCCAAGGGCTTATTAGCAGGATACAGCTGCTGTATCAGCCTGAAGAAATATAAGCTTATAGGACTGATTTTAATTAGGATCAAATGACCTTCAAAGTGTATCAGTTTGAGCAACCAACTTCCAATACCCTTGGCCGTTTGGTTGTTGTTTCTGTGACAAACTTAGTTTTGTGTTTTACAGGGCTTGTTGGGAAGAACGGGACATCCTGGCCCCTCGGGAACAAAGGGTAACAAGGTACAGAGGGAAAGCCTCACTTACTGTCCAGATTGGGGCTTGGGGTAGGGGCAAGGTGAGCCTACTTACAGAGAAATCCATAAAATCAAGCAAAGCCTCAAAGTACTATAGGAGTGATGTCAGGGAAGTGGGCTTGGAAAGACATAGGTCCCAAAATTGGTCTGAAGACAAGAGATATGTTCCCAGGGAAGAGGATGAATAGCACATAGGTGCCACACAGCAAACATCCAAGCTGGACTCAGGGTCCTGGGCATCCACTGTGGGGAAGGATGGGGTGAGGGTCACCTCCCGATGAGGTGCAGGAAGGTAGTTTGTATCTGGAAGTCCAGCCGCAGGTGCCAAGGCTCCCGACAGGAGGCTCGCTCTCAGAACCAACCAGGATCCCAGTAAATGACGTGCTTGCTGAGAAAATCTGCCAAGTTCTGTCCTTAGATGGTCTTAGGAGACATCCGCGAAAGAACCAGCACAACTTGCTTCCTGGGGAGTCCGGTTGACAGGACAGATGGGTTGCTGTGGTCAGCAGGGAGAACCAGCAAAAGAGGTCTCAGCAGGAAGATCACACAGTTACCCCATTTAGGATCTAAAGTGTCACCCACAGTGTGATAGAGCCACCACATGAGTCACATGGACTCTTTGGATGAGAGAAGTTTAAGAATCCAGAGGCCATGTGAGCCACTCAAGTGGCTTCTACCTCAAAATGACCACAGTGGGGCATAATGGCATCAAGGAGCAAAGGAATCCCCCCAAACTAAAAGGCAACACGTGCTTATTCTGGACAGTCTCAGCACAGTTTCTCTGATAGCATCCCAGGGAGCTTGCCCAACTCCACCAGCCTTTTTGATTTGTTCTCGATGGAAATTATTCAGTCAGAGATTTGCCTTTTGAAGTTAATGGGAATTCCACACCGAGATGAGTTTTGGGGCACAATCGAGAATGAAAATATGACTATTAATTGTGCCGGAAAAAAAAAGTCCTTTCAATAGGCGCATATTTTCCTTGTTTGTCATCCTCTCACAGTTCATGAGAATCATGATATGATTCTCTGAAGGACGCTGCCAGCAGAGCCCCATGCGTCTTAGAGAGAGAGCCACAAGCAGAGCAGTTTGGGAAAAGATACAATATACTCATGGTCACTCCTTCTCAGACAGATACATTGCAAGAAAAACTTAACAGTTGGTTTTTATTGATAAAGATACAATCAAAATGTTTCTAGGATTCTTTGGTTACTGAAAAAATGGGGAGATTGGAATGAAATCCTTCATCAAATTTATGAAAACAGACTAAAATCCCTCAAAATTCTTGGGCATTTTAAAGTAGGAATTTTACTCTCTCTGGATTCTTTTTTAATGAACCATTTCTTGCCATCACCCCTGATATTGAGGGACTCAAAAGATTTTATGAGGCTATTATTCTAAAAAAAAAAAAAAAAAAAAAAGCAGTTACAGGAAAAACTGGTTAAAGGCACCAAAAGGAGTATCATACCTCTGTTTATCACGGACCAATAAGCATCCTATGTTTTATCAAAATATAGATGAAATCCCATTTTTCAAGTTTCAACTTGAATGCATTTCTCACACATTTCATTTTCAGTCTGCTGTGCCTGGAAGCAGAATGTCTGAGGCTGTTTACATTGTAAAGAACATTTCCCTTATACAGCGTTGTACCACGGTCACTTGCTCAGTGGGACATGCCTGATATTCACTTAGGATGTGAAAGAAGGTTTTCCTCCTGCAGACACACACAGGTTGTGATTTTCTACTTTAGTCAGAGCATGTGGATGCCCTCTCTGGTTCCCAGAAGATGAAGGTGGTGGAGGTGAGGCTAGAAGCGAGGGTCTGACCCAAAGAGCCGTGTCCCTGAGCTGCCCCAGCCTTCAGGAAGTGTGCTCTGCACCCCCATGTGGGGAGAGTTCCCCCAGCTGCGCTCGAAGTCCAGGACCTGGTCACCTGCTTGTCTGGCTCCATCTAAAAATAAGCTTCATCCCTGGTGCTCACACCGTGAGGATCTGAATGCCTGTGGGAAAAGGCGTTTACCTTTCCCGTGGTCTAGTAATGTTAATTCTCCAGGTGAAGGGAAAAGCCCCGCTGAATAAGACTTTGCAAGGGTGAACAAGACAAGTCATATTGACTTCAGAATGTGGCTCTCGGAACAAGCGCAGTCGGGTCCATAAACCTGGAGTAGAAATGTCTAAGCCGTTGATGTTGGTCTGTGTACCCCCTTGCAGGGCAGCGAGGGACCCCCTGGGAGACCCGGACCACCTGGACCACCTGTGAGTTGTTTCAGGTTTAAAACATAAATTCATGCATCTAATTCAGACTTGTATAAACAACAAGGTCCTATTGTATAGCACGGGGAATTATGTTCCATATCCTGTAATAAGCCATCATGGAAAAGGAAAAAAAAGGATTTTACTTTTTTTGTTTGTTTTTTTGTTGTTTTTTTAAATAGACTTTATTTTTCTTGGATGATTTTTTATGTTTGCAGGAAAATTTCACAGAAAATACAAAGAGTTCCCATATGGTCCTGCCACACACACGCAGTTTCCCTTATCATTAATATCTTAACATTAGTGTGGAATTGTACTCTTTAAAAGTATAAACTTTATGGTATGTGAATTTTATCTCGGCTTAAAAACCAAAAACATATGTATAAAGTTCCTTCTAACCCTGATATAATGATTTTTCAGTGGCATGTATAACAAAATTATTATTATGAAGTATATGTCGAGAAATATTATTTGTCACATTAACTATCCAGGTAATATAATTTCTCTCTTAGAGTAGAATTTTTTACAGTTGACGAACTGATATTGATACATTATTATTAACTAAACTCTATAGTTGACCCTGGGGTTTACTCTTTTGGTTGTATGGTCCATTAGTTTTGATAAGTGCATAATCTCACGTATCCACCATTACAGTACCATACAGAACAGTTTCACTGCCCTGAAAACGTCCTGTGCCACACTTGTTCATCGCTCACCTCCCTGTCCCTCCAGCCGCTAGAAACTGTTGGTTTCTTTACTATCTCTATATTTCTGCCTTTTTCAGAATGTCCTATAGTTGAAATCAAAAAAAAAGCTTTTATGACTCAGAGGTCAGAATACATTTAGATATTCTCAAGGATAAAAGTCATCTGAGTTTTATGTATAAATGTGAATGACAGCCAGGGTGGCTTAGGGGAGCCCTGATTCCCGCCTTAGCTCAGCCCTGAGGCACACTGCTCGGATTTGCGGACTGTGGGCCTCCCTGCTGTGGACTCAGTTCAGGTGGGTGTGCACCCCTACTCTCCACCTCCTGCCTGGGGGACCCTGGGAAAGTCATTTAACCTCAATGAGCCTCATTCACAGAAAAGACAGGGGCTGTAAAAAGACATCCCTTCCGGCAGTGTGAGTTGGTAGAAAAATTCTGTTGTGCTGTGTGTGTTCATTACCATCTATGATGCCCGAGATGCAAGGAAATTCTATTTATATGGCGCCTAGTGAAAGAAATGTACAAGGGCCACCGCTGCTTTCGTGCTAGGGATTGAGACAGACGTGCACATTGTCGGTAGGCTGAGGAGGACAGGGGCCTCTCTCTGGAGCAAGTCTGCCCTCAAGTGGGGTCTCGCTCAAACAGCATCACAGCGTCCGTCCGGCCAAGCGTTCTTTCCCACCTGCCTCAGAGGGAGAGGTGAAGAAGCCAGACTCCTCCAGAAGGGGCAGAATTCATCCATGACTTTGTTTTTTTTGGAGAAACACAATCAGAAGTTTAATAACATGTGCGCTTCCTGTATGCAAGGGAGACATCCAGGAAAACTGTGTGACGCCCTGAAATGGCCCAAGTCCTCACCTTAAGTACCATCCTCATCTAAAAACAAGAGAAAGGAAGGGAATGGCTGCTGTGCAGTTTCACGTCTCAGCTTTCTCCACTGGTAAGAGTTTCTTGAGATGCTGGAGACAACAAAGATACATCGCTACTCTGCATGCAATCGCACGTTGGCGCGCATCAGTGAATATGCTGGCACTCGGTTTCCCTAAACGTGCTCTTCATTTTTGTTTTACTTACCTTCTCCCTTGACAAGGAAGCAGAGCAGGCAGCATTTGAGGCTCAAACACTAAAATACCCTCCCTCCCCCGTGGACAGAACAGCAAAATACAACATGAGGTCCCAAAGGGGACCTCTATTTTACGATGGACTTAAGAAATCTCCCTTGCCCCCCAGCCCGATTCTCCAAAACTATTTATTCTTCAAAACAAATTAAATGTTGTCTTTTCTGTGAAGCACCCCCCTGCGGCCCTGGGAATCTCAGACAAAAGTATCCTTCCCCCTCCAGGACTAAATACAGTAGACATTCAGCAGTTGTCACATGAACGAGTGAAATACTGAAGGAATAAACGAACAGAGCATTTTTCCTTCCTTCACAAGTGTTTGGAAGATGCATGCAAAGCATGCGCCCTGAGCACCACTGACCGCCGTGGTCCAAAAACGGCAATGATGGCTCTTCAGTTTTGCAGCTGAAGCGTGGAAATCACAATACAGGAAAACGCAGGTTATGATTCTATGGGAATTTTTAAAAAGAAGGCTAGGAGATCCTAACTAAAATTTTCATATGCAAATTTTTCCTGAATGCCAAAATGTACGATTTTGAAAGCCCCTCACATTAGTTCTCTTTAAGTGTTAGTTGCTCTGGGACTTTGCATTCACGGGTCAATTTATTAGGAAGTTCCTCTTCCCTGTTGTTCTAAAGAACATGTTTTTGTAGAAACATCCATGCAGGGTTGTGAGTAACAACATCTCCCCCATTTCCCTTAATTTTCTATTTGGTATGAAGAGAGTGTGGAAAAAAATTACCTTTCAGCAGCCCAATTGTTCCCTGTTCACATCTTCATCAGCACTCCTGTGTTATGGCCTGCAGGTCAGCAGGCTGTAAACAGTTAGCATAAATTGGCAATTCAGAAACTGAATTTTAATGAGCAAATAGTATCTTCCTCTGAATGCATTAGTGTCTCATCTGTCAAGCCGGCACATTCGTCACAGCCCCACCCAAAGTGTGCGCGCGTGCTCCACGTGGAGCCCACATGCCTTCTGGTTTCTTCTTCTACGTTTGCTTTAGAAGAACCAAAAATGGGAACGTTGTTATTTTTACCGATAACATGAAACTCAGTTTCTAAAATAGAGTAGGAAAAATATCATTTGGTGAAACAACAAAAGGTAGAGATGCTCACTATTAACTTCAAAGGATAACTCCATGTTTCATTTCTTTCCTAAGGGTGTACCATTCAATGAAGGAAATGGAATGAGCAGTTTATATAAAATCCAGGTATTTACTTTTCTAATTATGTAAAATCACTTTCCGGCTGTGGGTTACTACAAATTCTTCTCACCTTTGTCTTTTTCTTTTGAAGGGAGGTGTGAACGCTCCCAGTTTTCCAGGGCCACCTGGCCCCCCTGTGAGTACCGTTTCTTACCACCAAGCATATTTTAGCTGAGCAGCCTCACACACACACACACACACACACACACACACACACACACACACAGACCTCCTAAGTTCACTGAAAAGTATGTGTTACAAATATAAAGAAAATTTTCTGCAGGAGGAAATAAATGAAACCAATTATAATAACATTGGGGAAATGTACACAGTCAAAATAAAGGAAAACAGCATTCTGCGTTGCGGTGTCACTTTTTGGAAACCTGAGAACTAAATCAATGTCCAAGCAATCACCGTCATGGGAGTTCCATCAAGTTATATTTCCTCATCTTATTATGCTTCAAATCCAAACCATAGCAAAACAAAACCGGCAGATATTTTTATGTGTATTAAAGCCAATTGGATAAAAATTCTTCATAGTTTGTAAGTTTGCTTCGGTCGTTATTTTCAAGATGACTTCTCATATTTTTCTTATAGGGCCCCAAAGGTGATCCTGGCCCAGTGGTATGTATATTCCCATGTTTTGTGTCATTTAGAAAATAAATCTTTATTCGAGTTTGAAAGAAGACCTTCAGGAGAGATGCCTGCCTTCGGAGATGTCCCTTGGTTACATGGAGGAAGCGGGCACCTCCTCGTGTCAGGATGCCTCGGTCCTGATGTGTCCCTGCCCTTGACGCTCTTCCATCAGTGTGATTTTGAAAGTCACCCTGGGCTGGAGGAAGACGCATGTAAAGCTCCCGAGAAATAGGACACTTTCTTCCAATAGGACTATTTTGATGATTGGTTCCATGTTCAGGAAATCGCAGGCCCTTTCATTACAGTGGAGTTTGGTAAAACTAGATGAATAAATTTTAAACAAGTGAAAGAAGAGCCATAAAAAGCAATCTTTTTACATCTAAATAGATTTTCAAAGGAGACGCATGAAAGAGCTTATTTTTTGTTATTGGGCAATATATATTAAAAGCCAATTTGTTTTCCCCTATGAAATGCCCAGTTTGTAGCATATTTCCGAAATATGTCATTTAGAAGTTTCCGTTGTTTCATTACTCATGCTGTGCTTTCTTTATCTGTAACGTTTTTTAATGCTTTCACCTCCCCCCGCATATCCTTCATTCCAATCTGAACCTTCTTTCATCTTATTGATAAAAAATTCCTCCTGGTCTTTCCTTCTCATACTCACACACACAAGCTTCCCCTCTGAATCATTCAGGGACACGTAGGCTTCTCGCTGACTTTTCTGGAACACCCAAGTTTTTAAATTAGTAACTGTAGGTTAAGGTGAGAAACCTTTTTAAAAAGTATTATAATAAAGGATAAATTATAATTCACTTGGATTCGAAAGCACGTGGCAACGAAAATGTAGACAGCAATTGAGTAGAATTTGAAGAGATTAGGCTTCAAATTTTTTTAGCTGCGACAAAGAATAAAGAATAAAAACTAAGTGGATGACGTTCCTTGCTTTTAGAGATGTGAATTAAGTGGGTGAAGCACAAAAACAGAAATGTGGAATCATGAAATTAACTACCGAGTAAACCTTCAGGTTTATCTTAGATAAAACTTTAGATTATCCCTTTGGGCTCCATGTCACCACCACCGGACAACTCATTTCCGACCAGTTGCCCCGAATAGAGAAATACTACCTCATAGCATAGAGATAGATAAGCCAGGAATGGTGGAGTCACAGGTCACAGAGCAGAAAATGGAAAAGTCCCATCGGGGTAAGTATGGGGAGATATACTCTTCCAGCATCCTTCAGATCCCAGGACACCAGATCCGTACCACTGTTTCTAATCTTCTCAGTGAACCTTTACAGATAAAAATTACCCTTAATTGAATTTATTATCTTCTGAGGCACTCCATTTCATTCCCTTGATATTCAATTTATAATTGGCTTTCAATTAAATATTTATTATTAGCTACTTTCAGACAAATATTGATTGATCGGCTGAGCAAAGTTGGCAGCTTCCTTCACCCTGACCTTTCTAAATGGGTTCCTTGAGGGCCTAGAGGTTCCAGTCATCTGGGACCAGACACCAGCATATGTAACAGCTTTTTTTTTTTTTTTTTTTTTTTAGCAGAAATGCTTACCTGTCTCCTCTCGGTGAGCCATCATAAATAACTGCTCCTGGGCTGTCCTCTGAAGCATCCACAATTCATATCCAGCTCCAGGAAATATTGAGGGATTTTAAACTTTGAGAGCTCCATCTTCATCCACTCTTAAAGACTTTAGTCTTGTTTTCTGATAATCTAGAAGGCTTAGGTACCTTATAAATTGGCAAAGTTTATTAAAGCCCAGTCTTTCCTTCTAATTCTTATTGAAATTGGAGTTATCACTGACTAGAGGGATTCGTTCAGAGCAGATTCTTCATCAGGATAAAAACAATTAGTTAGAAAAGATACTCATACTTCTCCAGGGAATAGCTTTATTTTCAAACCGTTCCCAAATATCAAATGCAAGAATACAGATGCTTGAAAATAGAGTGTATTATTTACTTGCTAAATTACCAATTGATGTTTGAGGGAGTATTTTTTGGCAAAAAATATCTTTGCTTTTGAAATCAATGCTTAAAAAACCTTTTGACCATCTCTTCTGTGTTCTTATGTTCATATTTAACAGGGAGAACCTGGTGTGATGGGGTTGCCAGGATTAGAAGGATTTCCTGGTATAAAGGTAAGTGCAGGGTTAGACGTGTGATCACTGATTCAACATTCAAAACTGTTTATGGAGCACCTACTGTTGGACCAGGAACTGTTTTAGGTTTGGGGATGTATAAGGGAACAAAAGAGACAAAAATTATGTTCTAAGAAGGGGATACAGAAACTGAAAGAATAAACACAAATAATGAAATAATATCGTTGGTAAGTGCTGTGGGAAGAAAAAGTAGAGGCAGGTTGAGGGCATCAGGAGTGCGGAAGGGAAGGGTATCATTTTAAATCGGGTGGTCTGAGAAAGCAAGAACAGAGCAGACTTGGAAGAGGTAGGGGGCAGTTAGCCAAGCCCCCTCAAGCCAGAACGAAGAATGTTCCAGGCAAGGTGAGTAAGTTCTAGAGATGTAGTGTATAGCAAGGTGACACTAGGTAACCGTGCTAAACTGTGCGCTTGAAATCTGCTAAGCGTTTTCACCACACGCACATGCACACACACACACAGTGACCTGTGTGAGGTGATAGGGATGTGAATTATTTTGACTGCGGTGATCATTTCACAATGTATACGTATATCAAATCATGTTGTACACCTTAAATATATACAACTAAAAAAATTTTTTTAAAAGAAGAAAAAACAGCAGGTCTAAATGCCCTGAGGCAGAGCACTCCTGGTACATCCAAGGAGACCCGGGGAGTGAGCGAGGGGATATGTTAGGAGATGAGGTCAGAGAGGTGGGGTGGCAGTTAGGAGCAGCCCCACCAGGTTGAGGTCAATGCTACTCACTGGCCAGTGCAGTCCCAGTGCCAGTCTGCAGACTCGTTATGGATTCTGGGGCAAGGTGAGCACAGAGATGGAGGGAAAGCATTTAAGCAGCTTGTCTGGCAGCTTGACTTTTGACGTTGCCATGATATCCAAACCTGTGACCAGTAGACTCACCCTGGATCGTGATGCATTAGAAAATTAATAAGTAAATAAACTGCTCCTTCACCACAGGTAGTTTGAGAAGCACTAATTAATAAAGAGGCTTACCAGCCATTGTACGGACTTTATCCTTCACCCTGAGGGAATACGGAGCCAGCAGTGGTTTCTGAGTAGTAGAGTGATGGGGCCCACAGCTGGAGAGTGAGGATGGGGCAGGGAAGACACTGTTCCTGTAGACGGGGGGAGTGGTGTCGGCTCGGATAAGAGCAGAAACGGTGGCGGTCCTGAGGAGCAGATAGGTTATGGACGTGCTGTGAAGGCAGAGCGACAGGATTGATGGGATGTGGGTCTGAGAGAAGAGTCGAGGACGGCTCCATGGTGTTGACCTGAGCAACTGGCGTGGCAGGGCGTCATCAACAGAAATGAGGAAAGCTACAGATAGACAATGATCCAGAGTATAATTTTGGACATGGGACTGAGGTTGGAAGACAATGATCCAGAGTATAATTTTGG
Organism: Phocoena sinus; assembly: GCF_008692025.1. NCBI lineage: Eukaryota > Metazoa > Chordata > Mammalia > Artiodactyla > Phocoenidae > Phocoena > Phocoena sinus. Next base: position 83,499,917 of record NC_045774.1, on the reverse strand, counting down.
ACATGGGACTGAGGTTGGAAGTATCTATTAGACAGCAAAGTGAGGGTATTGAGTAGGCAGTACAGTATAAAAGTATGGAGTTTAAAAAAGAGTCTCAGGGAATTCCCTGGCAGTCCAGTGGTTAAGAATCCACACTTCCACTGCAGAGGGCATGGGTTCGATCCCCGGTAGGGGAACTAAAATCCCACATGCTGCGTGGTGCAGCCAAAAATTTAAAAATAATAATAATAATAGAGAGTCCAAGTGAAGATACAGGTTGCTTGTCTAAGCATATAGATGCCGTCTGAAAGTCAGAAGGCTGGATAAGATCACCAAGAGAATGACAGTGGATTCTTTTAAAAGAGAAGAGGATCAGTCAACTATACTCCAATAAAAATTAATTTAAAAGACAAAAAATTAAAGACAAAAAGAGTGTTGTTTATTCACTCAAAAAAATGGAAGAGGGTCAAGGACTGAGCCCCGAGGCCCTCCAACATTAAGATCAGGAAGAAAAGGGGGAATGAGTAAGGGAGACTGAGGAGGAGTGACCAGGGAAATAGGAGGAAATATTGGCTTCCTGGAAATCAAGCAAAGGTCACGTAGCAAGAAGAGAGAGTGAAAATCTGTCTCAATCCTACAGATAGGTCGAGTAGGATGGGGTCAAGTAGGATGGCGGAGTACTGTCACGTATCACCAGGGGAGTGATTACTGTTTCACTGTGTTGGTAGGACCAATTGCTGGACTTGAATGGGTTTAAGAGAGAATAACAAAAAAAGATTTAGAGACAGCAAATACAGTTTAAACAGTGCTTAAGGAGTTTTGCTGCAAAGGAAAGTAAAGAACTGGGCCAGCAGCTGCTGGAGGAGATAGGGCAAGGTTTGCTAAAACGAACTTTAAGACCACAGAAGTAGCAGACTGTTACTGTGCTGAAGAAAGGGGAGGGGGATGATGAGATAGGAGGAGAGGCGAGAATTGCTGGAATGACATCCTTAGATAGCTAAGAGGAAAGGGGACCTAGAGCATAAATGCAGGGTTTGGCCTCAGAGAGAAGCATGGATAGTTCATCTATGGTAACGGTTGGGAAATCAGAGAACAGGGGTACAGATGCTGGTATGTGGGCACATGAATTGGTTGGAGTCTATAGAGGTTCTTTTCTGATTGCTTCAGTTTTCTCAGAGATGGAGGAGTCCAGGTCATCATCTGAGAGTGTGGTAGGGAGAAGAGGTTGGAGATTTAAGGAGAAGGTCCTCTCAGAGAGAGGGAAAATCCAGGGACCACAGAGTGTGGTGGCTGAGCAGAACCCCCTAGAGCCTCGGCTGGTCCGTGGCCTGTTAGGAACCCGGCCGCACAGCAGGAGGGGAGCGGCAGGCGAGCAGTGAAGCTGCGTCTGTATTTACAGCCCCTCCCCATGGCTCGCGGTACCGCCTGAGCTCCGCCTCCTGTCAGCATTATGGTGAGCTGTATAATTATTTCACTATATATTACAATGTGATAATAATAGAAATAAAGCACACAATAAACCTAATGTGCTCAAATCATCCCCAAACCATCCCCCCTCCCCCACCCCAGTCTGTGGGAAAATTGTCTTCCACAAAACCGGTCCCTGGTGCCAAAAAGGTTGGGGACCGCTACCCTACAGGTTCATGGTCATGAACGGAAGTGAGATTATGTACCAGGTACATACACTCAGGCAAAGGCACAGAACAGGAGGGGAGCTGGCTTTAAACAAGGCTCCGGTTTTGACAAGTGAGTGCAAGAAGCAAGAATGGGCCAGGAAGCCAACAGTATACACGAGGGGGTGATTATAACAAGTGACTGTGGAATTTAAACTAGATAAATAAGGAGGAGGGGCCATCCGGGCAATGAAGGATAATGAAAATTTTGAATCATGGATGGATTAGAGATCTTGGTGACATCAAAAGTTTTGGGGGTTCAAAGTACTCAAGGGAGTGATTTAGAATGATGGAAGATGGTGGTCCAAGGTTGGAATGCGTGCAGTGGAGGTTATGGAGGGATATAGTTATTGTTTTTGACAAGGTCTCGGGTATAGCTATGGAAATAAGAGGCCATACCATTAGGGGAGAGTGGTTCAAAGAACTGTGAGACCCGATTGTTGGAAGGAACATCTTACCAGAGAGGAGCTCTCTTAACATTCACCTTTATCAGATATGCAAATGTTTCCATTGAATGAAAAGCTCCAGTATATTCATTTCCAGGGTAAAAATCCTGTAATTAAAAAAGGGCAGAGTGGAACTGACAAGGATTCCCTGTTTACATCCTTCACCCATTTTTCTACTAGTTCTTTTTTTTTTTTTTTTGACTGTAGCTATGCTTTATATATTAAAGATACTACTTCTATCTTATATGGTAGAGGCTTTATCCTGGTTGGTCCTTGCCTCTCATTTTTATGTTTAATCTTATTCTATATGTAAATATAACTTTTATGTGGTCAAATGTAAAACTGTTTTCCTTTATGATTTCTTATTTTGCTTTTATGCACTAAATGACTTTCGTTCTCATTCTCAAGCAAAATCAGATAATATGACTTGATTTTCTTCTAGTTCTTATTAATTCATTTTATTTTTATATAATCTATATGGGATTTATATGGAGTATAATGCAAAGAAGGGAATCAGATTTTTTCAAAGAAATTATTCAGTTATTAGCATTATTTGTTGAATAATACAGCCCTTTCTTTACTAAAATTCTATTACAAATGTTGGTTTGTTTCTGAGGTTTCTGTTATATTGCATTGATATACTGCTTAATCTTGGGCCAGTATTCCATTATTGCAATTATTATAGCTTTATTGTATGTTGAAATACGATATTGCTAACCTCTTTATTATTCTTCTTTTATTTTTTCTCTTATCCTCGAATATATTTATTATCCCAAGTGAACTTTAATATCATTCGATCAAGCCACAATTTGTAAAAATTGCATTAATTTATAAATTAGTTTGGGTGGTAATGACACCTTTATAGCACTGTCATGCCCTCCAAGAACAAAACATCTCTCTCCATTTAATCAAGTCTTCTTTTATGTCCCTTAGGGAACTGTGGAAGTTTTTTAATGTAGATTCTGCTCAACAAAAAATTGCCATTTTATTACCCCATATATAATCAGAAGTATTTTTAGCCTTGTCGGCTTTATCTAAAATACCACATTGCCTTTGGAAAAAGGGTTGAGTCAGTCCACTGTTCAGAGCAATTCCAGGGCTCTTCTTATTGGCCTAAAGAGGAGAAGCTACAAAATCCCCAGTTCTAAACACATTTATTCTAACCTACATCCAATGAGACAAGTACAGCGAAAGCTTTTTAGAAGACATTCAGTGTGCTTAGCTTTTAAGTATTAGTAATGAATTACTTTTGAATATGTGGAATAAAACTGTTTACTGATTTTACCTGTAATATGGATAGGGTTCTGTTTAAAAGAATAGGTCACAGAAATGATACCATGAATGCTCGTTTTCATTAAGATTATTATTTGCTTTGGTTTTATGGGGGAAAAAAAAGAGAAAGAGAGAGAGAGAACTTTAGTAGGTTCCATTGGCTGCAGTTTTCATTTTGTTCTTTTCCCATCTGGGCTCTAGCTTCACCCAGCTGATACGGATAACATTTATAAGTTCCAAAGAGAAGCTTTACCAAATCCAAATTATTACTTGAGCATTAATTTCATCGGTGGAGATTTTATAGATATCATTATAAATAGTACATTTTTTTCCAGGGAGATCGAGGCCCGGCAGGTCCCCCTGGAGTGGCGGGAATCTCGGTGAGTCCAGGTTCTCTCATGTTGGTTTCGTGGGCACCGACCGTCAGAAGGGCTGGGAGCACGCAGTGACTCCTTAAACCTCCGGTTTAAAAAGCAGAACCATCCGTCCGTCTCCCACCTCAAGAATGCTCCTTTCTTTATTTTCATCTTTTAAATGTTTTTCTTTGTTTTTTTCTCCCCAACTCACTTTCACACGGGAAGGGGAAGCCCAGTTACCTGTGTCAACGCATTAAGATAGCACAGCTCTGAGAAGCTTGTTGGGTTTCTCTGTTCCTGTTACAGTTCAAGGTTTCTTGATCCTCAAAAGGCAAAGTCCTCAGGCACGTGCTTCAGGACCTTCTTATTAAGCTGCCATCTGCCTGAGTTTTCCCTCAGCCAGGTGTTATTAGCAGAGCTTTATGGCTGCTAATGTGTCCTCGTAAACTAGCCCTTCCAGCCTCTCAATCATTTTTGTTGCTCTCTGTGTCCAATGTTTTAATGTGTCCAGTGTTTTAATCTCATCAAGGTCTTTCCAGATGAATAGGAAGTGCTCCAGGAAAGGTTAAAGTCATTTCTCTGAGCCCTAGGGATTATTCTGATCTTCATTCATGAGGCTCTAATTAAAACTTTGTGGTCAGGCTTGATGAATAAGAGCCCGCTTATCCTTGCTAGCTGCCCCTGCAGGGTGGGCCAGGGTAGGAAAGTCAACGGAAAACGTGTGCTTCAGTCACAGGAACATGAGGAAGATAAGAAACGGCCCTACCATCTCCACCCAGCACCATTCAGACCCTCCTACCACCACCCCCCAGCACCCATCCTTCAAAAGGAGGGTAGCCACTCTATTTAGTTGCTAAATCTAATGACAAAAAAATAAAAACCCATCCACACTCCATAGCAAAGCAACCTGTATGAAGGATAACATCCCCTTAATTAGCTGCTTTAGGGCTTCCCTGGTGGCGCAGTGGTTGAGAGTCCGCCTGCCGATGCAGGCGACACGGGTTCGTGCCCCGGTCCGGGAGGATCCCACATGCCGCGGAGCGGCTGGGCCCGTGAGCCATGGCCACTGAGCCTGCGCGTCCGGAGCCTGTGCTCCGCAACGGGAGAGACCACAGCAGTGAGAGGCCTGCGTACCACAAAAAAAACAAAAAACGAAAACAAAAAAAAAACAGTAACGTGAAAATATTTTCTTTAGCAAGCACCGCAGAATTTTTGGTACACGAAAGCATTCTTCTTGACAACTGGCTCACACTATCCCCCTCCTCCCCGCCTTCCCCTGCTCACCACCACTCCTAGCGACATATTCGCAGCTGTTTGTGCAATTGCCCTGAGTCCCCTACAACCCGCCTCTCAGGGTGCCTTCACAGCCTGTTTGTGTTTCCACCTGGTATAATGAAGTGTAATGCCCCGCAGTGCTCACTCAGGTGGGACTATAAATTCCTTTCAGCCATTACCCTAAACCGAGTCAAAGAAAAGATACTAGCAACCATTGAAAGTATTGAAAAAATAAGTGACAGGATCAAAAGACGATCCAAATGAAGAATTCCAAGGATACTTTGAAGGATGCAGCATGACTGAAATTAGAGGCTAGCCTGCCACTGTGGGGATGTCCAAGATGTAATACGTTCACCTAAAACGCAGCTTTCCTATCTCATCGTTAAGAAGGTTAACTGACAATGACAGAAGTAGGGAAGGGTAAACATGTTGCACGCCGCAAATATACAACTGGGTAGTTAAAAGTGCACCTCTCGGGCTTCCCTGGTGGCGCAGTGGTTGAGAGTCCGCCTGCCGATGCGGGGGACACGGGTTCGTGCCCCGGTCCCGGAAGATGCCACGTGCCGTGGAGCGGCTGGGCCCGTGAGCCATGGCCGCTGAGCCTGCGCGTCCGGAGCCTGTGTACCGCCAACGGGAGAGGCCACAACAGTGAGAGGCCCGCGTACAGCAAAAAAAAAAAAAAAAGTGCACCTCTCTTTTCTATAACTGGACCTTACTGTGGCTCGGAAAAATGAATTAGTTCAAAGATTCTGGAAATAGTGACAGTTATACAACAGTGTGAATGTACTTAATGCCACTGAATTGTACACATAAAATGGCTAAAATGGTAGCTTTCGCGTTATGTATATTTTACCACAATAAAAGACTTTTAAGGTGATGGTTCTGGTTGAAGCAGGGATGTGTCTCCCTGCTCAGCACATCACAGGCCTCTGCTGAGAGCCAAGCGGGCCGGTCCTGCTCTTCCTGGAACAGAGCTGTCTGTTTCCTCCTAGTGCACTCAGGCCCTCCAGGGCCTTCCCCAGGGCTCTTCCTCCCCTCCCTCCCAGGATGGCGTGTGAGCAGCATGCCCTCCCCGGGGCCTCCGAGGTCCCTGCCAGCACTACCCAGCCTTTGGGATCTTCGTCTGGAGCTCCAGGCCCAAGCACCCTGCACCCCTGAGTCTATACCAAGACCCTTTGGGACACTGGCTTTCTCAGCCCTAACACGTCCCCCAACTCAGGTCCATGGGATTCCAGGCGCTCCTGCTGCAGGCGGGCGGTGGGAGCCCGGATGCCATCTCAGGACCTTGTGTCTGCCTCACCTCGGTATTCAGCTGTAGCTGACCTGCCAGGCGGTCTGCTCCCAGAGTTCCATACAGCAAGTGCGGAAAAGGGTCTCCCTCTCCATTCCCTTGCAACCTACTGGGATTTCCATGGTCTCAGTCCCACACCTGCATCTCCAACCACATGAGGTTCAGGGTGCAGGCAGCGGCTCTTTCTCCAAGGCAGGATCCTTAGGCCTGGCCTGGACGCTTGGGCTCGTGTCCACTGCCGTCTCTGCTGGTGTATCTATCTCTCTCATCCCTCCTGTGGTCTCTCTAGCCCATGGTTTCTCCGTCCTCAGTCTTCCAGGCTGCGGTACGCCGGGTCACACCAAACTTGTCCTCTGCTTTCAACAAAACGGCCTTTCAAATCAACCATGCTTCTTTTCAGGCTATCTCACTACGAACTGAAAAAGCTTCTTGTGAAAATCAAAATCTAGGAAGGACTTCTTTGACCCACTGTGCCCTCTTTCCCCCTAAAGTAAAGAGGATCTGCCCATCAAGAGGGATTTCCAGAAATGAGGATACACTGGCTTAATATTTTCAAAAGCTTATCCTCCCTCCCATACCCCACACCCATATGTGCATTGAGGGACTGCCGTCCCGTCTGCCCAGTGCAGTGTGGTTTCTGGGACTCTGGCCGGTAGGGCTGCCAGTTCGGTGTAGAGCCACACCTGCAGCACGGGTGGTAAACGCACAGGTGGGGGAGGGAAGCGCGTGGCCTCATTCAGTAATCTGGCTCCTAACATTTCCCCTTGGCTTCATTTCCCAGGGGAAACCTGGAGCCCCAGGCCCTCCAGGAATTCCAGGAGAACCGGTCAGTTGCCCATTCCTTACTTAGCCATTGTCCTTGTGTTGTACTACATGCAGTTTCAAAGCTCTTCTTGGCAGCTAATTTTTGTCTGTGGCCACGTCTACAGGGTGAGAGAGGGCCTGTTGGAGACATAGGTTTCCCTGGACCAGAAGGACCCTCAGGAAAGCCCGTAAGTCCTTTATCTATTATTTGCCAGTTTAAGAAATGTTCTAAGCATTGCCTCTTTACCTCTCTCTTCAGAAAGTCTGAGATTGGAATAAGTAGTTTCCAAGTAAGTGAGCGCAGGTCTGCAAATGGCTTTTGGGGGTGTGGTTCTCACTGAGTGTCCAGCTCTCCGTGAGTATCTCTACGTCTTAAACCACAGTGAGAAGAGTGAGGTCTTTTGTTTTAAATGTCAGGAAATTAGACTCATTATTTCTCAGGTCTGAGGTCCTCAGCAGAGCTAAAACATGAAATGGCCTGTCATATCCTGAAATACAAAGACTCGCAGATGTGACACCTGTGTGTTAAGCTAGAGAGGAAAGAAGCTCTTGTATCAGATTCCCTCCTTTACCTGTGGGCCTTGTTCTTACATGTTCATAAATCACTGCTGTCAAATACATCATCCCCTCCTGTCCTAAAAGAGCTCTTGGCTACTGATACATAATATTGATGTGACATTGTAACAACCATTCCTACTAATTCAACTCAATTCCACATATTGTCAGCTATCCCTGCCGTTTGCAAAGGATGTGCTGGGCCCCGAGGGAGGGGATATAAAGAGGAATAGACATACCTCACTGTCGGGTGCGCTTTTTATAGAAGTCCCTGCTCCCTTTGCTTGTTTCTGCGCCGTGGGGTGGGTGGGAAGGGGATGCTGTTAGGAGAAGGGGGGCTGAAGGTGACCACGCAGTGCGGAGCTCAGGAGGCTGCTCAGAACCTGTGAGACCACAGGGCAAGGGCATTCCCTGGCCACAGCCTCCCCAGAGAAGGCAACGTGAATGCACGGGAAGTGTATGGAATTTAGAGTCAGGAAGATCTGGGTTTGAGTTATGACTCAAAGGGTTTGTGAGTCACTTAAGCAACGTGACATATGGTAAGACGTCCAATGCCTGCCGTGGGAGACGCCCCATTAATATTAGTCTCATTCCCTCCCTCCCCTCCCTCCCTTTTACCAGCTCCCCATCCCAGCCCCTGTAAGCCACTCGCAAATGCTTGCCATCCAGTTCCGAGGGGATTATGCAAAAAGCAATCTGTTCACTCAGCAAATACTTCTTGAGCGCCTACTACATGCCAAGCACTGGGAGGTTTCAGCTCATCGGATTTACATTCTAGTACAGGGACACAAGACAACAAACAAATAGACACACACAACTTCAGGGAGAAGATGATCTGAGCGGGGTGAAGCCCTAGAGTAGAATTGAAATAGGGCAGTCAATAAAGGCCCACCACTTGAGCAAACCCTGCATGATGGGAGAGCTCAGGCCATGGGGAGGTCAGCAGGGCGGGGAGGCAGGGGGAGCTTGTTCCAAGAAAAAGGAATGGCTAGTAGAGCCTGCCGTGCTGAAGGAAGGGAGGAAGGCCTGAAGGCAGGCGTGAGCTGAGCTAAAGGAGAGGGGCAAAGATACGGAGGGAGAGGCAGCCAGTGGCGGAGCACAAGGAACTTCTAAGCCAGGAATGGAGGGCGGGTTTCACGTGAAGTCTGACGGAGACCCACTGGAGCATCTGTAGCAGGGAAGCAAAATGACTGGACTGCATTTCAAGGGGTACTCTGAGTTCCGTGCGGGGGGCACACCGTAGGGAACGGAACTCTGAAGCATCACCGTAATCCCCATGAGAAACACAGATGGTGGGAAGAGGAGACCTAGGGTGTGCACTGAAGGTAGAGCCAGCAACACTTGCTGATGGATCAGACAGATGCAGAGTGGGAGGAAGAGACCAGTCAAAGCTGTGGTTTGGGGTCTGAGCAACCGGGGTCAGGGTGGTATGTTTCGTGACATGGGTGGGTTTGGGAGGAAAAACTGAGCTCTCTGTTGTAAAACTTCATGTTGAAGCACTAGTAGACATCCAAGTGGATTTCTAGTCAAGTAAGCAGTGTCTACGTGCATCTGCAATTAATGGAGAGGCCAGGACTGGAGAGACTGGTTTGGGTATTTCAACCTGAGCCCGGATGCAGTGGGGTCGCTGCGAACTGGGGAGAGAGCAGGGCTGTTAGGAGAGGATATGGCAGAAAGACGGAGAAGGGGCAGCCAGTGAGATGTGAAGAAAACCAGGCGAAGGCGGTTTCCTGGATGTGGAGGGAGGTAAGTGTTGAAGAGAAACGAGAGGAAAACATACAGAAAAGTAACAAAGGAGCCGACAATTCTCCCCCACGTTTGGAAATGTGGACCTCATTGCGGGGAGAGTACAGCACGGTAGGATCTTGATGAAGAATGACCCTGTTGAGAGGGGACATTTGAAGATACAAGAGAGTGGACTTAGAGTAAGGAAAGAAGACTCCCAAGTGGAAACTGGTGTTTACAAGGAACAGGGCAGAGCAACCTTCTCACGGGGAGGGGGCGGGCGGAAGTCCGAGTACGCATGCGCACAGGTGCGTGGCTCTGGCGGCGGGGATGTGAGCGGGTCCTCGGCTGTGATTTTCTCAGTGAAGGACGGAAGTCATCAGTTGGCCATGAGGAGTGGGGTGGTGACGCTGGAGGTTTCGTGAGACAGGAAAATATGTGCAAGTACTTCTGGAAAGAAGGAGTCAAGTCAGGAAATACAGAAGGATGGCCGGTGATGCAGAGGGGCTGCTTGGGAGCTGCTGCCATACGTGTAGATCAGAACACCTGAGCGAGGGTGACCCTTCTTCACCCACAGTCAGCTGCTCAGACGCAGGTGTGCAGCGGAGGGAAAGCTGGTTACACTTTCTGAGTTAGAAAAAAGAATAGCGTTCTTGCAGATAAGTGAGACGAGGGGGATAGAGGTAAATACACTGAGGTTTCTGTAAAAATTTCTGAAAGCAGAACTCAACCCCCCGCCATGGAGAACAAGTTAGTAACGCCTTCATAGAAAAGAGAACACACGAGAGTCATGGATGAATTACAAGAGACAAAAAACTATCTATAGGTTTATTCATTTTCTTGTTACCAAAAACATGAATTATATTTTGACATCAGATTTATCTTCTTTTATTCAATTAACACAGTTGTTTCTTTCACATCCTCTCCTTCATCAGCTTTATCCTTTTTTGCTTGTGTTTCTGGATGACATAAATCCTTTGAACCTGATGCTTTGGGCAACGTGGTCTTAGTTAAAGTGCCCTAGATAATTCCCAGGCTGTTCAGGAAGGCCGAGGGACTCTGGGTTCCCAACTGTGGCAGGTGTTAGTGTGATTTACAGCAGTAAAAACACAGACCTTTCTGCAGGTCCATCCTTGCAGACTGCACTCCAGCACAATCAGAGCCTCCCGGGCTTTGCAGAGGAGCAAGTCCATGCACCTGCCTGCTGGCTAAGAAATCATTTCCTCACCTTGGTCTCCCTCTTCAAATCAAATCTCAGAAACGTACCTGCTGTCTCTCAGTATTTGATGGGACCCCAGGTGCTTTCCCTTCTTAACACCTCCCAGTCAGTGGTTCTCCCAAGCTTATAAATCTGCAAGCAGGATTGGGCTTTATTACCACCTCCAGAACTGCCATGTATAGTTCGGGAAACTTCCAGCTTACTAAGAAAAAGCCACTATTTAATACTCTCAGAAAACATGATTACAGATTTCTCACTGTCCTTTCATATTTTCTAACTGAAAAATAACAATCGTTCTCTGGCTGACAGTTTATTTCATAGTGGCATCTGGCTCTGGCCACGTTATGAGATTTCTCAAGCAGCAACAGAGACCATTTAACTGAGAATGGCTCTCTTTGGTAGGAAGATTGTTAGAAGGGAACAATAAATGCCGTACACCAGCCAACGAGTGCCATGGGGAACCTTCTTATTTCTCAGAATGTACCTAATGGAATAAGGAAGGAAAATAACCCTGTTGACTATTTACAGTGAGCTAGGCATTTTCTGTTATTTCCCTAAATCCTTAGTTTTAAGGCCATTATTTTATCCTGACTTTATAAGTGGAGAAGCTGACGCTATTAAGGTTAAGTAAATTGCCTGAAGTAAATGGAACTTGCAAGTGACAGAGTCAGAATGTAAACTTGGGGCTGACTCTATCGATTTTGTTTTCCATTTCACCACACTGCCTCACCAAAATCTCAGTAGAAATATGATAAAGTCCTTGAAACTTTACCCTCTTGTTGCATTTAATTATGTCTGTTAATGCAGAATGAGAAATATTGATCATTTTTTGTCTTTACAGGGAATAAATGGGAAAGATGGATTACCAGGTGCGCAGGTATGAAAAATACTGTCGAAAATAAATGTTCTAATGCAAAACTACATCCAGATTACCTGCCAGAGCTCCTGATCCAGCAGCTTGATGAGAAATCTTGATACACAGTGATTTTTAGTGCTGACATTTGTTTTTCAGGGCATCATGGGTAAGCCTGGAGAGAGAGGCCCCAAAGGAGAACGGGTATGTACATTCCTACTGTGATTGTTATTTAAGTCTGTCTCCACAGCTGCCCCCTCATTTGAGTTACACAGTTATGGTCGTAGACCCCCTCGAAATCTCCGCATATGAAAAGGCTGGGGTGTATGTGATCCAAGGTCTCTGCCAGGCATAAAATGGGACCATTCAGGGAAACAGGATCAGGGCGTATGGCAGATACCCCTACCTGGTTTGCCTTTATTCACAACTAAGTCTGGTTTGCTGTTCCAGTTTGGAAAGCTTCTATCAGCCTCCTGTCTCAGACACATGTCCCTACTGTAACTATCACCCGTGTGTTCTTTACCTGAAGTAGGGTTTCTCCACCTCAGCACTGTTACTGTCTGGGGCAGATAATTCTTTGTCATAGGTGCCTGTCCTGTGCTTTGTAGGATGTTTAGCAGCATCCCTGGCCTCTACCCACTAGACACTGTACAACCAACCTCCCTCCAAAAATGTCTCCTTGCAACTGCAAATGCCTCCCTGGGAACAGAGGAATTGTCAAGACCCCCTGAGCTGGGGGAATAATACCAAGCTGAGTAAGTGGGGGCTGGTGAGGGGGGAGAGAAAGACAAAGGGGAAAGACATATAGAGCTACTAGTAATGCCAGTTACGGCATACGTTTTTCTTTGCATTGTTTTGGTTGTTGATGTCATTGTTGCAGCTTCCCATTCTTTTCCCTAAGGAACCTTAGCATTTTCTGCTAGAAATGGATGCATTCCATGGCAACAGGTTCCTTGAGCATTGTTATTCAGAGGGGTTCTAGCGAGGGCTTGCGTGTGTGTGTGTGTGTGTGTGTGTGTGTATACGTGCACACACGTTCCTGTGTACTGGTGTCTAGTTTACTTATTATTACCCAAATAATCCACGCTAACTGAAGGAAACACAAAAATAGAGATATATAAAGAAAAAACCAAAAAAAGCCTACAGAGATAAGCACTATTGATATTTTGGACATATTTCCATCTCACTGTTATACATCATATACACGTTTGCTCAATGCATCGGTACAAGTGAATATACACTTTTCAAAATATTGGTTCATACTGTTTCGTAAGTGAATTCTTTCACCTAATATACGACGACCATCTTTCCATGTCAGTAAATCTAGATCCACGTGGACATTTTAGTGGCTATATGTTATTCCACTGTCTGGATATAGCTTTTCCAAGGTATCTGGAAAATACCCTGCCCCCTTTTCCTGGGTATTTAGGTTCTTTCTAATTTGCATGATAAAAAACCTTACTATAATGAACACCCGTGTGCCTAAACTATAAATAATTTTAATCGTGTTTATTTCGCACACTCTCAAAGTGTGCTAGTAGTTCTTTTCTTTCTTTCTTTTTTAATCTTAGTCATCTCCGATATTTCTCCAGATGCAAGCTGGGTCGATATACTTGTATGAGACACATTTTTATAACCAAGACAGTAGAATTGAAATTAGGTCCGACTGTTTTTCTTCTTTCTACATGGCTTCTTTCTATATGTCTTCATTTATGACCAAATAGATCTTTGTAATTGTTCATTCATTTTTATTGTTTTTTAAATCAGGAGAAATAGAGTTTGGACTTCTGCAGGATAGTCACAAATAAAAGAATCATACGGTGAAATACCGGGCAGGTCAATGCACCATCCTTTCATGTTCAGTGTGATCGTCACCTCCTGGAACTGTGGAACTGAATGTTTGAAATCTGGTACTGAGACACCTCAGTCACACACGCGTGTTCTCTCATTCACATTCTCCCTCTCTCTCTCTCTCTCTCTCTCTCTCACCCCCTCCCTCTTTCATACTCTCATGCACAAACACATACAGTAGTAGACACCTTGCAGGATCAAAGTCTACATTAACGAAACTTCTTCTCAGATTCAGGCACATCTAATTTATTATGGCATCTTAATCAATGAATTCTCTTATAGTTTATTTACATTATTGAACGAACGACCTCAGTGATGACTCTCCACCCCAGTGACCTACTTTGAACCTTCCCAAAGGCTCCCTTTCTCACCTTCCTGACTCTTTAAGATACCTGCGCACGCACACGCTCACACACACACATACACGTGTGCATGTAAAACACGAGCAGAAACCCACAGAAACTATTAAAGGCCAAGCATACAGGAAAAAGCAGAAAAAAAGAAAAACACATGATTTAGGAGAGATTTTGAGTGTCCTGAAGCTTTTCCGAGTGAAAACTTTCAGGGAGGAAATCTTCTTAACCATCTTCCTTCCCCATTGAAAAGGAGACCCAAGCCTGAAGTGACAAGCAGCTGTTGACTTTCAAAAGTGACATCATTCTAGACTGGCACCCGGGTACAAGTAACATCGTCACTAACTTTGTACTGAGTGCTTTCCACGTGTCGGCTTGTTCTAGGCACTTTACCTGAGTTAACTCACTTCTCAGCATCGCCTATTCAGTGGATACTCTTAATGACCCCACTTTAGGGAGAGGACGCAGGGTGGAGCGAGTTTGATTCATTTTACCCCAGGCCTCACAGCTAGTACGGGCCAGTATGAATCCAGACATCTGCTTTTAACCACAGCTAACGTGCTTCTAGAAGAGATCATTCTTATTCATCTTTTTCCTTAACAGGGTGATCAGGGAATTCCAGGAGACCGAGGCCCACAGGGTGAACGTGGAAAACCAGGCCTTCCAGGCATAAAGGGAGCCATAGGTCCCATGGGGCCCCCGGGAAATCAGGGCTCCCCGGGATCCCCGGGGCACCAAGGCCTTCCAGGCCACCCAGGCCTCCCCGGCTCCCCGGTAAGTGGGCGAGGAACTCTTGGCTGGGACTGACCACGTGTCCCTTTTACAACAAGAGCAGTCATAAACCTTTCAAGATTAATATAATGAACCTAAGCTGGCTTCTACAAGGGTGTCAATAGCTGTCATTTATTTCAAGTTATGTGTGGACTCCCCCCTCTTAGTACTCACTAAACACCCTTCAATAGAGCCTCACAACTCACCTGGGAAGACAGGTGACCTGTCCATCCACCTTGACGAATGCAGAAGCCGAGTGCCGACCTGTCCAATGTCACAGGTATCCAGTGGGTCGGACCCAGGCCTGACCGACTCCAAGCCCACACTCTTCAATACATAATGTCCCCTTACACTACCCAGAAAACACACGTCTGCTTCATGTTAACACTCCATTTTGTTGACAATCAGAACAACAGATCTGCCCTGTATGGTGCTTTGAAGTGGAAACCTGTTAGGCCAAGAAAGAGTGTTTGGCTAAGGAAGCCCATGTCCTTATAAGCATCGTCAGGAGGCTGGTGGATGGCCATTCCACGGAGAACTGAATCTGAAAATATCCACATCAGGAAGAAAGGGGTGTCCTAGCGTGAGGCCAGGGGGTTAAGGACATGCCGTCCTCAGATAATCAGCCAATTCCAGAGATTGGGCCGAATTGGGCCTTCCCACCATACGCTTTAGTTTACCCACTCTTCCTACACTCTGTTTGAATAAAGCCTATACAGTGAACTCTCAGTGCTGTGTCAGTACGTGGTATTAGACGCATTCATTCAAGTTCATTTGCCCCATAAACAGTGAAAGTAAAATATTGAAATTGGAACTGTTCTGTCCCACAGAAATCATCACTTTATGAGTAACAACATACCTTGAAACCCTAACCGTCATGAAAAATAATAGCTCCCTTTTAAAAATGTCAAGGTGTTATAGTAAAACGTTACTGTTATAAATGTGAGATACCATTTTCAATGTTAGGTTCTCTGTCGAATTCATGTGGGTTTGTTCGTCAAGGGGTTAAAAATTCAACTGGCGTCGTTTACCTACTCCGCTTTACCAGATCCCGCAGCATTTTCTATCAAGGAAAGGAAATTGCTTAATACAAGTATGCTTACAATGTGCAGATTGCAGATGAGCTTCACCATGAAATGGGTAAAACTTAGTTTTATCCCACGAACAAAACCTGTTAAAGAATCATTCAGCGTACTTGGAGTTCTCTTCCTTTGAAGATACGTAATAAAATCAGTTAGATATTGACTTTACCAGTGTCCAGGGATTAGTTACAGGTTAAAAATGTGCCTGGGGTGGTCCCGTCATAACACTGGTTCAAATTACTTCAGAAAATGAAGTAATAGGAAATGTCTTCCCTCATCGTGTGAAATCTAGTAGGAAGTATGTTCCCATCGCTGGTTACGGTGCCGGCCCACAGCTTTTAAAGCACTGTAGTTATGCACTTCTTCCCAGCATTTCTGTTCTTTATTCACTTGTGCTAGGTTCCAC
This sequence comes from Phocoena sinus, assembly GCF_008692025.1. Taxonomy (NCBI): domain Eukaryota; kingdom Metazoa; phylum Chordata; class Mammalia; order Artiodactyla; family Phocoenidae; genus Phocoena; species Phocoena sinus. The sequence goes on along the minus strand of NC_045774.1, from coordinate 83,484,006 downwards.
ATGAACAGGCCTTTTTTTCTCTCTCTAGGCTGATGTGGTTTCATTTGAAGAAATAAAGAAGTATATTAATCAAGAGGTTCTGAGGATTTTTGAAGGTGAGATTTGCTTAATACGCATTTCGGAAGTTTCCCTCCCCCCTCTCCCCTCAGCTGTAGGGAGTCCCTCTAGCAGCGTTCTCCAAAGATGGCAGCGCAGCTGCAGCAAGCTTAGAATCATTTTTCCTTTTGGGGGGGGCAAAGTGAGGGGATAGGATACATTTCTAAATGGTTTTTCGAAATCAAAATAATATTGCATGACATGTGAAACGATCAGAAATTCAAATCTGTGTCCACAAATAAAGTTTCGTTGGAGTGCAGTCCTACTCCTTCCTTTATGTATTTTCTCTGGTTGCTTTCATGCTGGACAGGAGGATTGAGTGTGGACAGGGACCGTATAGCCTGTAAATCCTTAAAGATGTACTATGCGACCCTTCGCAGAGAAAGTTTTCTGACGCCTGATGTAGATACTTTAATAATGCAGCCTAAGATAGCATTCCTTAAAAAGAAGTCTCCATATCACACTGTTGATTCATTTTGAGTTTTCAGTTAACTAACAACCCTCTGTGTTCCTTATACGAACTTTTAAAAATCAGGGGTTTCTCATTATGTGCTGCGTTCATTTTTACAACGTTACGTGTGTGGTTTTATGTTTCTTCTTATTCAGTTTCAAGTGATTGGTGTTCAAACATCATTCTCACCTGAAAATATCTTTTGGAATCTTGTCTCTTAGGGCAGGCTGGCTGACCCTCATAACTTTGTGTCATCTCTAAATTTCCTAGGCATGTCATCATTCTAATTGTTGCTAGAAATGTTGACTAAGGAGGGTTAGGGCTAAATGCCATCGCGTTTGTCCTGCTCGTTCGTAAATCATCTATTAATCTATGGTATTAGCGGGTTCTGAATCCATACAGCTGTCTTAAAATCCACTCTACATTTCTTTATTTAGTCACAAGGATATTACATGATTTAATCAAATGATTTGCTAAACTCAAGATCACGTCCCTCAACTGTGAGCTTATAAGGTGGGAATTATTTGTCTTGAGAAAATAAATCTACATTGGCTCGTGGTTCCCGCTTCTTTTGCAAAGCATCCTTCCTTTGCTAAGCTAAAAATGCGTTGTTGAATGTTGCAAGCAGTAGGATTACAAGATGCCCTGATTTCCTCTTAAATCTTTCACTGCCAACATGGAGTTAGCCTCTCTCCAGGAAGCCCTGAATATTTTAAGCAGTAGTTAGATTTAGAGACCAAAATCTCTCGGTGCTTGAGGGCACATTATCTTATTTCACGTGAGCACTAGAGAGAGAACAGATTAGCCCAGGGACTTTTGGTAGCTTCAGTTACAAAATAGAAAAAAATGTTTTTTCAAAGGTCATGACTTCATGCTGTTGATTTCACTTCACATTGATCCCTGCGAAGTACCTTTACCTTGCTCTGACATGATAGTTTATTAATACAATTGTCTGCTCTTTTTTTTTTTTTTTGAGCTACCAGTTTTCTCTTTGTAATTTTAATTTTGCCCTTACATTTTAGAATCTCCTTTGCCCTTACATTTTAGAATCTCCTTTTATCACGTCCGTGATCTCTTATCTCAGGCAGCTTTAACGTGGAGCTTCAATTTCTTAAAATACTTTATATAAAAACAGAGTAAATAGTTCCGTAGTTAATTAGTCTAAGTTTTTAAAGGCTGGTTAAGGAGGTCAGAAAATATAGCCAGGCACTCTCAGAAAAACGTGACGTGCAGAGATACAGGAGGTGTCCGTGTTGCAAGTCCCGGGGACACTGGATAAAGGCAGAGCTCTGGTGGCCTGCCCAGCAGGGGAGGAGATGTGGCCAACTCTGCAGGGGAGGCTCCACACGGCCCTCTCAGGCCACCGGGAGGGTCCTCCCAGGAAGGGCTGTCAGCCTCCTGAGGACGGAGGTCACGGAAGCTGGGCCACTCGCCACCCATCTGTCCCACCCCCTCTCCCAGTCTCTCCCAGCCTGGTGAGGCCCAGTAGAGGGGTCAGTGCCCCCCGCAGAGGCCCCAGATGTCTTGGCGTCAAGACAATATTCTCAAGTGGCCCCAAAGCAAATTTTTTCCTGAGACTTCCAGACTCTGAGACTCCAAATGGGATCCCCTCTCTCTTTTTATCTCTGTTGGCCCCAGCCCTACAAAACCATCTTCTCCCGAACAAAGTTGTACCTGGAACCCAGAATTTAGTTATTTGGCACTTTAGTTCATTTGTCCCAAGATTATTTCAGGTCAGTCCATGTCATCTTCCACTTCAAAGTCACCTTTTCCATTGCCTCTGAACACCATTTATAAAAGAGAAAAACAAAATCCTCCATTTTCACAAATCTTCGAGCTCCAGGGTCACAGTTCTCCTTTTCAGAAAGCTTTCTCCGTAAAAGCCAAGATGAATTCTCACATGTTAAAACAGTTAAGGGCTCCAGTGAAGCAGCCCCTGTCTGCGTCTCTCTGGCTGAACCACTTCACCGAGAGCTGTGTCCGCGGCAGCCGATCGCCTCTGCTCCACTCACCCCTGCAAGTCCTCAGCCTCGAGGGGGATTCTCTCTGCTTAGCAGCCGCGGGTCGTCTGCGGGGCTCAGGGGAGTCCTGCTGTCCCGCGTCACCATCCAGACCATAGCAAGGCCCTAGACCAGGCCCCAAAACTCAGGCTCTCCTCATGGAGGTTTCCAACCCCTTTGGGGATTCACAGGCGACCCCGCCAACAGAGCACTCCCACAGATTTCACACTTGGGACTGTCACCCAGGCCACCGAGCCCTCTTTCAACATCCTGATGCCCCATCCCAAACCGAGCACGGTGGAAGAAAGCTGGTTCTCCACCCATCCCAGGTCTGGGTTTCTGGCAGATAAAATGCACAGACATACACCCAATCTAAAATTGCGTTAGATTCTTGATGTGATTGGCCAAGAGCTCAAATCTTTGTGCACGCAAGGTGGCCGCACAGAAAGGGGACAGAAGCTGTGTGTCTCAGCTTAGCCCCTTTTTGTTTGATGAGGGCTCTGCATCCAGATCTGAGAAGCTCAATTCTTGCTATGACACCCACCACCCTATTATATTGGGGGATGTATATCACCCTGCAGGCAGGATTTACCAACCTGGGCAGGCAAGTGGACAAACATCTGACCCTCTGGGCTCTTTTTTTTTTTTTTTTTTTTTTTGCAGTACGCGGGCCTCTCACTGTTGTGGCCTCTCCTGCCGTGGAGCACAGGCTCCAGATGTGCAGGTTCAGCGGCCATGGCTCACGGGCCCAGCCGCTCTGCGGCACGTGGGATCTTCCCGGACCAGGGCATGAACCCGTGTCCCCTGCATCGGCAGGCGGACTCTCAACCACTGCGCCACCAGAGAAGCCCCCCTCTGGGTTCTTGAGACAAACTTGGAAACGACAAGGCCATACCGACATCTGTGGGAGGACAGGAGGATTGGGGCTGTGTCCCTGAGCAATGCTTCTGCCTCTAGATTGCCAGGGCCACGAAAGCCCCTCACCTATGTTTTCTCCATTTTTCATACATAGTTTCATCCACATATGCGTGAACATGTATGAATATGGATTATCCTGTCCTCTTGTTTCCAGGCTGCAACATCTCTACAATGAAGATATTAATTTATATATGTATTTGTATACACATATTTGTATATGTACAGTCTTCTCATAGATACACATAATTGGAGACGTAGATAGTTTTTAAAACTAGTTTCCACATCATAGTCTCTATCTCTTCCAACCTGCTTCTTTCTGTTTGTTGGGGTCTATCATTCAGCTTAGAGGGTTTCCTCAGTGCCAGCCATCCTTGGCCATGTGCTCATACAAGAGCATGGGTTCTAAAAACTGCTGGAACGTTAGGAGTGAATGGTGGCCTTGCCAACCACGAGCTTTACCGTAGGGTAATCTGGATGGTTTTGGGGGTTTTTTTGCTTGTTTGTTTTTTAATTAAGGGACCCTCAACTTCACTGTCTTGAAGTCTTTCCTTGTATTCTGGTCAGATTCCCCAAAGGAAACACTTGCATTTCCTGCCAGGTTGCCAGCATTTGGGGAGCCAGGTAGGCGGATAGGGCAGTGGTGGCCTCAGCTCCAACAAGGCAATGCCCATTTCTTCTCCTCGTTTTCAGTAGGCAAGCCTGAGTCTCAACACAGTCTGGGGTCCCCAGTGCAGAGATGGTCTATTTACACTTTTCAGATGATAACCCTGCCGCCTTCTGCCGGGATTAGGAAGGGGCAACTAGGTAGCTGCACAGAGCAGAGAAAGGGATTTCTAAGATCATTTCTTAAACAGGCTTTCATCCAGTCCCCCTTATTTTAGTTCCCCTCCTTTAGCCCCACTTCCAGATGTAACTCCTGAACGTTTTAGGGATTTTGTGATTTAACACAGGCTGGTTCTCAGCTCCTGGTGTAAAGATTTGGTTTTCTTGAGTCTGCTAAGTCATCCACACTCTGCCATCTGGCTCTCAGCTTCCAAAGGTTAATGTCGTCTCCTTTCACATTCTCCCATTCTTGTGGTTTTCTGCCTTTAAAAGTAACTGCAAAACCATTGTTTTGCAGTGATTCAGGAAAGAGTTAAAGCAGGTGCGTGTGTTCAATCTGCCATCTTTACTCATAATAACATTTCGAAGCAACAGAGGTGACAAAGAATTGAGCCAGAGTTGAATGTAGCAGTAACAACCCTTGGACCGTGATGTGCCACAAAATGAATATGAAGCCACCAAAGATGCTGTTGAATTAACAGCTAGAATGAAACTAGAAAATCATTCTCAAGACATGAAAGGAAATTACCCTTCTGACAATTTTGCCCATTAAGAGATAACTGTATCTAATTTTTGCTTCCAAATTTAAGAGATGTATGGAAAAAACCCAGAACATTGGAACCAAAAAGTGATTTACAGAACAGATTACCAAGCCTATGAGTAAAAGTTATTTAACCTGAAGGCTAAGAGGTAACAATATTATCAAGTAGATGACTGATTTCCCAAGGGAAGTACTCATTAACTACTCTCTGTTTTCCATAAGGGGGTAACAAAAGGAAATAAGTTGACACTATACCAAGAAAATGGGCAATTAAACATTTGAATGGGCATTAGGAGAAAAAAGTGAATTTCTCTCTTTGAAAATATTTACAAATTCTGTGAAATAGAAGGTAGACGTGGGCCAGATGACAAACTTCCTTCTCCGTATAATGTGCTTTATTATCACATTAATATTAATGTCTGCATGATATTAACAAGCCCATTCTCCAAGGAAGGCCAGCCATTGGTATCATTTGTTAGAATGACTGCTATGGGTTTGCCTTGGCAGATGGCCTGTGTGAGTTTGGTTTATGCAAGCTCCTATCCAAACTCTTCAATTTCCTGCCTCTTTAGAAAGCATAGCCAAAAACAGTTTAATTGACCAAAGATCCCTGAAAACAGAGGAAACGCAATTAAGAATACAAGTCTTTACAATTTATTTACCGGCTCAGAAACATATTATTTAAAATTATAGAGCATTGGAGTATGGTTCAGAGGAGGTAATTACCCTGTGCTAAATAACTGTTTTTGAGTGTATCTTAAAGCTAGATAATTTACAGCTAGAAGTAATTATTTAAAAGAACTCTCTGTTTTGCTAAAAATATTTAAAAGCACCCAAAGCAAGTTACTTACAAATTCAATTCCTACATTAAAGAGGAAAAACTAGTGCTATGAATATTTGTGTTTAGACATTGAAGATATTCAAAGAGGTATGTTTCAAATTAAGAAAAATTGTACTGAAATATATATCTATCTTTTAAGTGCAAAACAACAAATAATACGCAAAGTTTCAAACTGTGATCACTGAATTTCATATCTTTTTATAAAACACCCAGTTTACGATGTAATATAAAGAGATTCTATCTAGATTCAATGTGATGATTTGCAAAACTATATATATTAATTGCAAATTTGTTTTATCTGTTGTTACTGGAAACAAATGTATTAACACCAACCAAATGTGCCCCAGGTGGAAAGTCAGGTAGTAAAAAGTTTTACTGGAAAGCCGGTGACTTAATGTCACTCTTAGGGATGACTCATCGGACCCTCATTGGTTTTCATCATCATTGTCAATCAATCCACATCAGAGATTCTGGTCCTGTGGGTACTGGCATGTTTCCATTCGGCTTGCTTTGTGATTTCAGAATGTGAGTGTAGGGTGATTGCTCTTTTGTTAATTATAGCTAATACTCCACATTTGTTGAGGCTTTTCCCTTAATGATTCTATTTGAAAAGAATTTTGGTTTTATCTCCTAAACAGTGTAGGGACCTACATTTTTTTAAGCAAAATTTTTATTGAAAGCCCATTGAAAAATAGGTTTTACTCAGTAGTAATTTGCTCTTTATCAAAAAATTGTAAAACATACACATCCTGTTTAAGCAAAAAGTGTCTTTAAAGTTCAACTAAGTGAATTAAACTGAGCGAAGAGACTGGAGAAGATTGAGGTAATTCTTTACAAGCTCTATATGGTTTGGCCCTTGTTTTTTCTAACTGGCAGCTATAGATTCTAGTATGTTACTGTCATTTGGTTCTTAGTTGCAGAATAAACGCTAATTTAATCAGTAAAACATTTTCCTAGAAGATTTGTCTGCACCAAACCTATGCTGAATTTTTCACATGAAAGGGTCATCTCTTACTACTTACTAGCTACATCTTTGAAAAACAGTTAGTTTTACAAGTGAAATCATTTGAATTTTCTTTTTAAAGAAAATATGTGAAAAGAAAAAACATGTGGTTACTTTTTTATGTCATGGCAAGGATATGCCTTCCTCCAGTTTTCTATTTTAAATCTAGTTACATATATATTAGATTTCTTAAATATGAGCTATGTAAAATATAAACAAAACAAGCAAGTTTAAATACAGAATCCAGTGACACATTGTATTTATCGTGGACTTTGGGTGAATTTGCATTAATGACTACCAAAATTATCCATATAGTGGCAAAATATTGAAAATGCTTTTGAGATGAAATTTAACTGAACAATAGTCTTATGTGGGGTTAATAACCAAGAATTCTACAATAATAAGTGTAACCGTGGATTTGATTATCCAAAAAAGTAATTCTGAGAATAATTATATAACAGATTTCTAGTCATAAAATAAAGCTTATTGGCAGTTAATCTTTATAGTGCACGGCACTTATAAAAACATGGATAATAATTCTTATTGGATATTGAAATGATAATCTCTCTCTGCTCTCTCCATGATTTCTTTTTTTTTTTTAACATCTTTATTGGAATATAATTGCTCTACAATGGTGTGTTAGTTTCTGCTTTATAACGAAGTGAATCAGCTATATGTATACATATATCCCCATATCACCTCCCTCTTGCGTCTCCCTCCCACCCTCCCTATCCCACCCCTCTAGGTGGTCACAAAGCACCGAGCTGATCTCCCTGTGCTATGCGGCTGCTTCCCACTAGCTATCTATTCTACATTTGGTAGTGTATAGATGTCCATGCCACTCTCTCACTTTGTCTCAGCTTACCCTTACCCTTCCCCCTGTCCTCAAGTCCATTCTCTACATCTGCCTCTTTATTCCTGTCCTGCCCCTAGGTTCTCCAGAACCATTTTTTTTTTCTAGATTCCATATATATGTGTTAGCATACAGTATTTGTTTTTCTCTTTCTGACTTACTTCACTCTGTATGACAGACTCTAGGTCCATCCACCTCACTACAAATAACTCAATTTTGTTTCTTTTTTGGCTGAGTAACTCTCCATGATTTCTGAACGAGAGCACTTAATGCAGAAAATGTTAAAGGCCCAATGCAAAGCCCTGCTTACAGAGAATGTTTAACTTAGTTAATAATCTGACTTGTTTAGGAATTTTAGGGTGAAAATTTTTATTTATATTTTCATATTTACATTTTTTGGTGTTCATTTTCCAGACCCTTTAAATGTTATGAGTTATTAATGCACCAACGTCCTATGATGTAGAGTCACTTTTTTGTTGACCCTAAGCACTGACATTTGATGTACCCTGTAGGACACGCTCACGGCCAGAGAGCCGAGCTCACCCGAGGTAGCACTCTTACACAGTCCTGCCTCCCCTCCCTGGACTTTCTCTTTAGGACCCAGATGAACAGGGTTGGGCTCCAGGCAGCCTGGTGGATGAACAAAGGGCAGATGACGGTGATGTGTCCTTGTATTCAGGTCATAAAGGTCACATCACTCAACACTGACAAAAGATTTTTAAATGTTCTGGATAGTTTGTCAACTTCCTATAACTTGTGTGTTCTTAGTTTCAGCGTCTTCTTGAGGTTCACAGAAATGTACAGAGACTTTGCTGGTTTCACTCGGCCTGCTCCTGGGCAGCAATGCTGCATTTGTCCCTTTGGCCAAATGAGACATCCTTCCTACTAAAACCTTGGCTGAATGATGGAACTAATTGGAAATCAAACCAAAAAAAAAAAAAAAAAGGAAAAAAGAATAATATTGAGGGTGTATACTAGAACATTTTCTTTAAAAAGCATAAGTTGTTGACAAAGTATTAGCCCAGTATAGAAATTAAACAGTACCATGAAATCATAATGAATAGGAAGCCAGTGACCCATCTTTTCAATAAATAAACCTCTCTATCAATAATGCAGTTTTGTTCAAGGATATAAAGTGTCACATACCATATGAGTTATCTATTGCTGCATAAGAAAATATCTCAAAACTTTAGTGGCTTAAAACAACAGTGTTTATTATCGTGCGTTTTCTGTGGATCAGGGACTTAAAGGGTCACTTACTTGTGTGGTTCTGTCTCGGCGTCTGTCATGAAGTTGCTTTCAGGGTGTCAGCCAGAGCTGACGTCCTCTGAGGGCTCAGCTGGGGCGGGAAGATCCACCTCCGGGCTCACTCACGTGGCTGTTGGCAGTTAGCTTCAGCTCACCCCCATTTGGCTCTCTTCATGCCCTCAAGACGTGCCAGCTGGCTTCCCCCAGAATGAGAATCTAAGAGAGAAAGCAGCCAGGAAGCCACGAGGCTTTTATGACTTAGTGTCCCCACTTGCCTTTTTTCTATTCGTTAGAAGTGAAAGGAAGTTCAGCCCACACTCCAGAATAGGGGGATTAGGCTCCACCTAATTCCATTTGGAAGGGAGTGTCAAAGACCTTGTCAACATATTTTAAACCACCACCGGCACATTCACAACACTTCTGGAAAGCGGCTTAAATGTATTATAACAACCATTTTTTAATATGAACCTGAATTCTCTCCTCAAGTCATTACCAGAGGTTAATTAGGCTCTAGGACAGTGGTCCCCAACCTTTTTGGCACCAGGGACTGGTTTCACGGAAGACAGTTTTTCCACAGACCGGGGACGGGAGTGGTTTGGGGATGATTCAAGCGCATTACATCTATTGTGTACTTTATTTCTATTAGTATTACACTGTAATATATAATGAAATAATTATACAGCTCACCATAATGCAGAATCAGTGGGAGCCCTGAGCTTGTTTTCCTGCAACTATACGGCACCATCCGGGGGTGATGGAAGACAGTGACACCCGACGTGTGTTGCTTATGTCCGGTCTACTCCATAAGATGCAGCTTAATTGTCACTTGCCACTCACTGGTAGGGTTTTGATATGAGTCTGCAAGCAGTTGATTTATTATGGTCTCTGTGCAGTCAAACCTCTCTGCTAGTGATGATCTGTATTTGCAGCCGCTCCCCAGCGCTAGCATCAGCGCCTCAGCTCCACCTCAGGTCATCAGGCATTAGATTCTCATAAGGACCGTGCAACCTAGATCCCTCGCATGTGCAGTTCACAGTAGGGTCTGCGCTCCTGTGAGAATCTAATGCTGCAGCTGGTCTGACAGGAGGCGGGGCTCAGGCGGTAATGCGAGCCATGGGGAGCGGCTGTAAATACAGACGAAGCTTCGCTCCGCTTGCCTGCCGCTCACCTCCTGCTGTGTGCCCGGTTCCTAATGGGCCATGGACCCCTACTCTAGGGTATTGTCTGCTAGGTTGGCAACATCTCTGAAGCACTGAAGGTTCTCAATCCTCTGATCAACACAACTCATCTGCATCCATATTCAAACAACTTTGTACAATCTGTTTTACTTGAACAATCAAAGAAATCTCTCCACGCTCAGACCAGTTGGTAAATTAGATGTGCTTAAATTGAAAACCAAGTAATTTTTTGTTGAATTTTATGTAAAACTATTTGAAAACTTTTGACGTAAAAAGTATTCCCATAACATGCATATTATTTTCCCTTTCATCAATGAAGAGAGGATGGCTGTGTTCCTGTCCCAGCTCAAGCTACCAGCAGCAATGCTGGCTGCCCAAGCTCATGGGAGGCCTGGTCCACCAGGAAAGGATGGGTTGCCTGGGCCACCAGGAGACCCTGGGCCCCAAGGTACGTCTTTGAGGACAATATTTGTTTACCAGCTCTTTAACTCTCAGTATTTATAACATGCTAATCACAGTTAAGGCAAAAATTATTTATATACATTACAAATATATATTAATATACATTAAAAGTATGTATATTAGATTATATATAATATATATACTTGGTATGTATTTTATAAATTTATTTAAAAATATGTATATATAATGATTTAATATAGGATATCTTGTTAATATTTGATATTCTAGAAATAAATTTTTAACTATTATTCATTCCAGTTTAAACCTGACTGATAATTATTTGCTAATCTAAATGTATTTAATAACAATACTTATTATGATAATAACAGCAATAATGTGCTTAGTTATCATTATCATCTGCAAATTTATGCCTCGCTGTTAACGTAAGTAGACAACAAGAATCTTAGTATCTTAAAGAAACTGAGGAAAAAGTCTTAAGACCTGCTACTATGACTAGTGATTTGGGTCCGAAATATATTTTTGAGAAATTTTAGAATCCTTTTTCTTCTGTAAAAGTTGTGGATGGTAACTTCTGAATTAAAAAAAAAAAAGAATTCTCATGTTGTTTCTAAATTTTTCAAAGCAAGACTTAAATTGGCAAAAAACAATATTTGCTCCACTGATGATCACTTGACAAGAGACATGATCTTAAATGTAGCTTGGCTAAATTCAGCTGGCAAGAGCATTTTCTAGAAATGTGACTGGCAGTCAGCAGAGGGGCTAAGGGGACCCTGGTTTAGAAGATTCACAGCTCTGACAAGGAAGCATTAGATCCAATGAGTACGTACTGTGAGAGGAAAGGCCAGAGACACTGCTTTTCATGTGTTATTATAGAGGAACTCAAGGGCTCTCCTTGGAATAATCAAAAGCTTGTGTAAGGGAGAGAGACAAAAATGCTCATCTGGAAAGATGCATGCACCCCAGTGTTCATAGGAGCGCTATTTACAGTAGCCAAGACAGGGAAGCAACCTGAGTGTCCATCAACAGACGAATGGGTAAAGGAGAAAAGAGAAAGTTAACACCAATATCACATAGGAATACAGTTCAAAATACTATATATGCGGAGAGTTATTTCCCTTTCACTAGTTCACTTTCCTTCCAACGGCTTCTCTATTTTCTGTAGGAAGGGCCCAAAGGTGATTGCCGTGTCCTCCCTCCCCTGAAAGAGGCACAGCTTTCCCCGGTCGTGGGGTCTGTTAGGATCCTAACTTCCCATTGAGACTGACAAGCCTTCTGGTTTAGCTAGCACAGTGCAAAACAACGGCAGTGAATCACTCTAGTTTACCTGAACTGTCTTTTCTACCTAGTTTCTCTTAGGTCACAGAGAGTTTTGGCGGGGAATTGGAAGCAAGTGTAGAATCAGGTGTAGCCTTGTGTGTGTACCATTGTGTAAAGGGTGGTTAATTACCATCTTCTGCCAGTTGGGTCTGTTGTGAATTCAGAGTGTAGGAGACGGGAAGGAAGACCTTGATAGCCCATCTGAAGATGTTTGATGCCTCAAACCATGTGAAGAACCAGGACTGTTAACACCAATAGGAGAAAGAACTTGGACAGATGCTTCACACAGTGGCCACCTAAGGGGACAAGAGCAATGCATGGTCAGGATAGCAAGGAAAACCCTTCTGGAACTAGAGTCACCTGTCCACACAAACCCCTGTCTCGGGCTCCCTCCCATGCAGGGAAGGCCCACCTGGAAGGCCCATCTGGAAGGCTCTCGGGCAGAGGCCGTGCCAGGTGTTCGTGCAGCTTTTGGAAACAAGACCTCTGTTCACCACTCATTGACCTTCACTTCCGCAAAAGATTTCTATGGGTTTTATTTACCTGCTGTGCTGCCGAGGAGACCTTATCTACTGTTTCCACTCCTGATGGGGCTTCGGATCCAGTTCTTTTTTTGTTGTTTTGCGGTACGCGGGCCTCTCACTGTTGTGGCCTCTCCCGTTGCGGAGCACAGGCTCCGGATGCGCAGGCTCAGCAGCCATGGCTCACGGGCCCAGCCGCTCCGTGGCATGTGGGATCCTCCCGGACCGGGGAAAGAACCCACGTCCCCCGCATCGGCAGGCGGACTCTCAACCACTGTGCCACCAGGGAAGCCCTCCAACTTTTTAAAAAGAATGTTTAGTAAAATTAACAAAACTCTTGTCCCACCAGAGGGTTCTGACAACAGACATATCTTGATTATAACTCAGGTGTCTCCTCAACGTTTGCATATCTCCTTTTCAGGATTTGTTACATGCCAGAAATGCAGCCAAAAAATGAAACTCGTGAAATATGGGAGTTTATAATAAGACTTGAAAGTCAAAACGACTCCTTGATCCATGGGCTGCAGAATGGATGTAGTGTTAGCAGGCATGAAAACAACATGAATCTTGTTGGACATTCTTTCAGCACCTGATCTTCTTGCAGTGAGAATAGATGCCAATATGATTCTGAGTTGGGTCACCTTGTTTGCACTTTTCCTAAATTCCCCAAAGGGCAATTGTTGATGCCTTTTTTTTTAATTCAAAAAGTTCAGTTTTAGATTTTAACCATCCTTTGGGTTTCGGATTATTGCCTTCCCACTGTGCTGTGGGAGGAGTGCTTTCCTTGGTGTCCTTTATTCCCAGCCCCCAAGAGTGGGAGTTGCTTTGGGGGGGTTACTAGGAGAAAATGGATCCAGCCATTCTATCCCACATCAATTTTGGAGGGGTGGTATTGGGAATGATGGTTCTTACTTTTGAACTTCTAAAGTTCAGCTGTTATTGGTTTGTAATGAAAGAAACCACCTGTTATGTATAAGCCAGTGGCCCATAGAGTAGTTGACGTGACTGATATAGATTTGACCCTTCAGATCTGTTAGCAGTAGGGGCCTTAGGAAATGGGAGGCATATGTGTGTCGGTATGGTGACGGGTTCAGTGGCCAATTAGTGGGCCAGAACAAGCAGGCCAGACAATGTGGAAGGCTTGCAGACAGCTTGTAAGGTCCCACATGAAGAGTCATCCTCCCAAATGCCAGTAACACTCTTTTTCTGACCTCATTTTTCCAGCGTGCATGTAAATGCACTGATTTACAATTTTAGAAGTAAATCCCTTGTGTTGAAAGGGAAATAAAGTCTAACACCTTAAAAACTCCAGCAAGCACAGTTCTTCAATGATGAGAATCTCTAGATGCTTTGGATTAGGGCACTGCTGTTGTTTTATATTTTTTCCTACATAAGCTACACTGATATCAAACTCTCATCCTGCACCTAGGGGCCAAGAAAACACATGTCTGTTTGCAGATAGACCAGCCTTTTAGTCTTTTCCAAATTTCGAGAGAGGCCTACCCTAAAGGGTGAAAAGCTTAATTCTAGAGAATGGGGACGTTGTTTTTGACCTTATTAGCGTTCCTATCTGAAGTGTTGTTGTGGAAAAAATATGTATAGCTGATTCACTTTGTTATAAAGCAGAAACTAACACACCATTGTAAAACAATTATACTCCAATGAAGATGTTAGAAAATAATAATAATAATAAGACCCTGGACTTGCCTGGTGGCGCAGTGGTAAAGAATCCACCTGCCAGTGCAGGGGACACGGATTTGATCCCTGGTGCAGGAAGATCCCACATGCTGCGGAGCAGCTAAGCCCGTGCGCCACAACTACTGAAGCCCGCGCGCCTAAAGCCCGTGCTCCGCAAGAAAAGAAGCCACCACAGTGAGAAACCCGCGCACCGCAACGAAGGGTAGCCCCTGCTCGCCGCAACTAGAGAAAGCAACGTTTCCCACATTTCCTGCGCGCAGCAACGAAGACCCAACACAGCCACAAATAAATAAATAAATAATAAATAAGACCCTAAGGCTTTTGGGGAGCCTTCATAAGGAATGAGCCTGGGACCTTATTAGGAAAGTTAAGAGTAGAAAGTTCTCATGTGCTTTGTGCACTTCAGCATCTTTATCTGTTAATAGTGGGTCCGTATTTACCTAATGATGTGAGAGATTTGTACAAACAAGTTGTTACATTTGACAGGACACATGTAAATGTTACCTTATTATACAAATACACAAATTGTTGTTTCTCGTTTTGTGATACCATATGCACTGAAATCCATATGGAATAATCTATTTTGCATTATATTGAAATCTGAGAACTGAGTTTAAATATGTAGCTTTTAGCACCTACGTTGTTCATTTGGAATTGTGTTCAGTGTCGTTAACCCTCTTGTTAATCGGAAGTTCGTGTATCTTCACTTATTTTTCTTTCTTCCTCATTTTTTTAGCCTATGATCTTAAGCCCTCACTGAGATGACTTGAGAGCCACCTTAACGAGGTGTCTGTCACAGCAGGAGCTGGGTTGAACTATATTAAATATACCTCAGGTGGTAAATGTTATTTTACTGCAGAAATGTTTAAATACAGATTTGGAAGGGTGCTTTCAAATGACCCTAAGTCCAAACATTTCTCCTTACTGCTCACACTTGTTAAATGAAGGTCACTTACATAAAAGAAATCCTGGTGATATTTTAAACTTGAATTATGTATCTATTTAGTATTCACTCCACTGTTCTCTCTAGGATCTAGGATTGTATTGAATCTCTGTAACATAGTTTTCAGATATAAATGTGTGAAGGGAGTCCACTGGGTGGATTTTCAATATACACCTCAAAATATTTCCTGAATGTATATCAGTCTGTTGCCAGAGAACACGCTTACTTTTTTGTCTCTCTTTTTGTATATCTCCCATTTAGGCTACCGAGGACAGAAGGGAGAAAGAGGGGAACCGGGAATGGGGCTTCCAGGGAGCCCAGGTCTTCCTGGGACCTCAGGTAATAGTGATATTATCATCTTCATAGCATGAGCAAACCTCCCAAAATAGAAGCCATGCCTGCTCCCCGATGGCCCTTAGGTATCGCTGCAGGTGACACTGAATGAGCCACGTTGGTTGGAGGGAGGGAGGAAAAGCCATATGTTGACCCGTGTTCTGATGGGGTCTTTTATTTCATTAGCTCCGGGCCTGCCAGGCTCACCAGGTGCCCCAGGGCCCCAGGGCCCCCCAGGACCCAGTGGAAGGTGTGACCCAGGAGACTGCCTGTATCCCGTCTCTCACGCCCGTCAGCAGACGGGTGGGAAATAACCATACCTGAGGACGACTTGATTCCCAGCCATCCCTCCTGCTGTTGGAGCTTTCTTAGTACTGTCAGACCCTCATGATTCACGGGTGACTTTTTTTTTGATGTAGGCCAGACATTAAGAGCAAAAATCGGAATCCTATTCCTATAGTAATGGTGATATCAGCCTTTTTAGAATTTTTCCAAATTCATTCCATGTGTCTTGTTTCATCATTATTATGATTTTTATTCAGAGTTTTCTTTGAAATATGCAAGCAAATCATATCATTGGTTCTTCTTCAAGAGGAAGTGACATCTTATGATTTAGCAGACTGACGGCGATGTACGTTTTATAATCTCATCAACTTGTATTTGGCCTTTGATTTCTGAATTTTACAGTTTCAGACTTACCTGAAAGTTTTCTTGGTGTTTAAATTTACTAGCATTGCTAAAAATCTCATCACCTTTTTTGATATAGTGCATTGTTCCTGCTGAACGTTTTTTGACTACTTTTTATAGCTTAAGAATTCTTATACCATCCTGTATCCATTCTACTTATGCAGAGAAATAGATAGGCAATAAGACCTTCACTTCATAACTTATATTTTGGAAGAAAACCCAGGCGGCCGTTTTATCAGGGAGCCCAAAATCCTACCATAGCCAACTGCTGAAATGATTTTGTCGATTCTGTGTGATGAGCTCCATTCAAAGCAATCCCACCGGCATGAGTATGTCCTGCATAAGAAGGGAGGCAAGAAGTCAAAGCCCAGCACTGTGGCCCCTGCACTGAGTTTCTCATTTGGGAAACAGAAAGCTGTCTTCCCTAGAAGGTATCTGGTGGTGAAGGCACCAAGCTGTCTTTAGTACTTTCGAAGCTTAAAGGGCCTCGCAAGGTCTTTGGGCCCCTGTATCCATTATCCTTCTGACCTCATCACTCTCAGAGTTTAAGAACCAGCCATCAGAACAAAGGATGGGAATTGTAGCAACTGGAAAAGAAACCCCCTTGACCTAGAAGATGAATGTGTGGTGTCAGCAGACGCATATTGCCAAGCCCAGAAGCTCTGGTGGAGAAGGATGTTTCTCAGAAGCTGCAGCAGGAGGTGCGGGGCAGAGAAGGAAAGCCACGAGACCCAACATGCAGCCGGCACCGAGACCAAAGAGTCCACGCACTGCAGGGAAACAGGCACTGCCCAGACCACGTCCTCTGGCCAGGAACGAGAATGTGTGATTGCCAACCACATGGCTAAACGGTTCTTCTATTGCCTGGCTCTACGTTATTTTGAGAAACTGTTGTTAAAAACAATGGACTTCCTAGGGCACCGAGCATGAGGATATTGCTGGCGTCTAAGTGGTGGGTCCCAGGGATGCTGAGAGCGCCCAGAGCCCTCCCGCTGCAGACATCCCATCCCGAGGCCGTCGGGGCAAGCTGGGGAAAGCCCCGAGCAGGGTCTTGTGGGGAGCGTTGCTACATGAAGGCGGCTTCGTTCAAACGCACCCAAGGTTTGAACTGGGTTTCACTGTAGACGGATGAACTGCTGGTCAGGTACTGTCTACGTGGCTGTGCGTACATGCAACCTTTTCATTATTTCACTTCCAAGTTTATTTATTTTCTTTTCCAAGGTCATTTTATTTATTTCAAGTGTTGTTAACTTTAAATTGATTTTCTTCTTCATTTTCTTTCCTGTGCAATACCTACAATGGTGCTGTGTTTTAGACTTGACACAATCAGAATATACATACACATTTTCTTAGTAAAATGATCATTTATCACTCCCCCCCCAAAAAAATGTACAGAGATCTAAAATCTGGTGCTATGTGTATATCTTGAGCTTTTAATTTGTGGAACTTTAATTTGTTGAATTTTCTGAAAGCTTTACAACTCCTCTGTCACTCATAAATTTACTTGAACTCGTCATAAAGCTCAACATTTTATATGTTTTCAAAGATTATTTTTTCAAATTAGTTAATAGTTTGGTTCTCCTTTTGCCTCTTTGCTAATCCGGAAGTATTTATTTTTAGCATTTTACTGGTTTCATGAACTTTTTTGCTATTGGTGATCCATGTATTTTTGTTTTCTTTGAGTCGATCCCTTCACAGACATAAGAAGACTCGCTTCACTTTCTTGTTTTATAAATTCTGCTTATTTTAATTCCAGAGAATATGTCATGTATCCTTTCTTACAAATGGTATATTTAGGAACCTTTCTTGTTCTAAATTCCATTAAGGCTGGGCTGGTTTATCCCTGCTTCAAGAATCTGGATTTATTCAGCTGGTTTGAGGAGCTGGTGCATATTACAAAGTAGAGCTGTCACAATGACACAGCCTGTTTTTTAACAACCGACACACGTGACTCAGTCTACCTGGGGCGTAACCAGGGGAACAGGCTGTGTCATGTGGAGCGAGCCTCTGCTCAGCTGCCTGTGTGTCCACCGTCTCATCTCTGTACACGAGATGCGGCCAAAAGCAGCAAGAAAGCCTGAGTCCAGCTAACACAACACCAAATAAAGCGGAGAGTTGGCAGTTGCCTGATTCTTTTAACAAAGAGAAAGGGGATAATTAAGGCCCCAAAGTCGGGTGTGAAAATTTCCCCTAACTGGCTTGGTGGTTGCCAGTTCTCTTGTATTATTTTTGTTTTTTCCATTCCAAAACCTTTGTTTACTTTCACACAGATGTCAGTAATGTCCACAGCAGGGAAGAGGAATGACCACATTTCCTGAATTATCTCTTCTTTGGACTCCAGACAACATAATGTTTAAATACAAAATAATTTTGGCCATGATGGCTATTAAAAATTAAAATTGTGTTTACCCTATATGTTTGATTTCCAGTCTAACATTTTATATCAAGGTCAGTTAACACTGTCAGATAGAAATCTTTCTATGCGAAGAACAAGATATGACTTCAATTAATATTTATGGCCTTTGGAACCTAAAGGAAAAAGGAAGAATAATTCATGAGTTTGTTCATTGTTCTTTCCTACTGAAGACATTAACCATTTTTTCATAACAGAAACACAGCCAGTCTTAACCTTTGAAAGTTTTCACCTCATGATTAAAGTAATTTGATTAATGACTTTAAAGTATTGATAGTCCCATATGCTTATTTCTATGTTTCATGACATTGTTGAAACTTTAAAATTGTAGTCACTTTTATTATAGAACTTCAGTAATTATCTTAAGATGTGTTATCTGTGAAAGATGCCATTTGATGTTTGGGTTATAAAATAATGTTTTATGAATATGTTTTAGGAGTTAAATAAGATTTAGCCTTTCTGCAGTCTTTCTAATCTGTTGAGAACCTGTGATATACCTCCTGTTGTCCACAAGATGGTGTTTAAAGCAATTTGTATCAGAAGAACTGAACAGACTTGCAGAAATGCAAATCTAGAAACAGTTTAGTGGGCAACAACTCAATCAGAACCTTTGCTTTTGCACTTATTCTTTTTTACTTTTGTAAATAATTTCTTGTTAATTTATCTTTTGTTATCTTGTTTTGTTCATTTATATTTTTCTTCATTTTAAGTATCTTTATGAAGCAGGCACAGTAACTCTTGATTTGTTGGCTGTTTCAATTTTATTTCGTCAGGGGATTTATATGCCTAGTTAACTTGCAAAGTTACTATTTGTAACTTTAGTTTGTACGCTACCCTCCTATTTTAGTGATTAACACGAAAACCCTTGAGGAATCATCTTACCTTCTAAACAGAAGAGAAAGTCTCTTTCGGCAAATAAAAAGAATTTGGCTTATCACAAGAAGTAGACCATTTACAGACTTAGACAATGTCCAAGTCTCCATATTGTTCAAAGTACTTAAAATTTTACAATTAGATTTGTATAATTATATTTTTCTAGAAATGTATCACTGTTTACAAAAGTAAGATAAGGAACACTATTTTTCAAAATACCATTTAAATTTTCCTAACACTGGTAATAATATCCTGATACTGAGAACCTCCAGGTTAAGTTATATGCTTAAGTTTTTTCCAGTGAAGTCTCAGAATAGTTTTGCAGGTTTGTTCATTGCTCTCGTTTTTAAATGATTTTTCGCATTTGTCCGTGTCCACCTTCTTAAGACACACAAGTGTTTATTGTCACTGCTTCCCGTGTTCTTTCCCAGTACTCTAGTGTGAAGGATCAGACCCCTTTTTATACCCCTATCTCTCTCTCTCTCACGGGTTACACGGCCTTCCAAGAGGGAGAGGTGCAGACAGGATTGAATTTGTGTCTTTTATGCCTATTACTTCAAAGCAACTTAGACCATTGACTTGTATTCATTCATTAGTTGCCAGGTAAAGGTAGCATTAATGACATTACATGTGTTTAACTACTAGCAGTCTCAGGAAACAAGACAAATTGATAACTTCAGTTTTATTGTGCGGTATAGCTGGAGCTGTAACCAAAACATTTCACTCAGCAAAGTCATGCCAGGGTAACTGGTCAAGCTCGTTAAACTGAATGAAGAACCAGATGAGCACAGGGACCTCATCCAGAGAAGCAGACCCAGAAGAGCAAAAATTTACCTCGAAGATAAGGCAGGCTTATAAAACCAAGCTAAGTCTAAGAAAATCTAAATGGAAAAAATGTCATGTTCAGAACCAGCAGTGAGTGATACAGGTTACAACTCAAAGAGTTACCTACTTGCTTCACGAATTTGTCAAAAGAGAATACAAAAAAGTAGGAGGTTTCACTAAACTTGGGGGTAGTTCAATAAGCTTTGAGTTTATCAGAAGGGTGTGTGTCGCTTGACGATTGGAAGCATTTGGGTATAAAGATGCTAATTACTTGACAACCTTTTATCTGGCTGTATTATTTAAAGTACATTTTAGGGAAAAATATTTTTCGGTGTATTAATGTATTTAAATTCAGATTGTTTTATGGCATATTTTATAACTATTTTTAAGATTTAGGATGCATTTTTTGCCCATTTTGTTTGTTCCCTACCATACCTCATCAAGCTCTTTAATTCAACATACTGATGTGAAGTGGAATGGCGCTAGTTTTTTGCTAGATCCCACATGGATATAATGCTTTGAGGCCTAGATTCCTGTATGTTCATGCTGCATGATGAGCTTGTCCGTTATCTCAGCAATAAAGGATTTGACCCTACATGGGGGAATTCCGAGGTGCCGTTGTTAACAGCATCTCTTCTTTGGCCGAAGGCTCACATTTCCGTCATTCTGATGGGTCTCAACCACAGGGCAACTGCGGAAGCACTCACATGCCCCGCGTGAGCCACGTGGATGCCCGAGGAACCAGCAAATGGGCCTGTTGCAGGGTTTGGCTAGACACCATGCTGGTAATTACACTTATGTCTGTCACATGAATCAGGTCGTAATAATTAAGTTTATAGCCCATCTCCAGGGCAGCTCATAAAAAGCTTGGTCTTATGATTTCAGATGAGAATTAAAAGCAGAAATAAAGGTCAGCGAGTAGCCAGGCCTTTGTGACTTTTGTCCCACAGAGTGATCTGCTCACTAAATCACGTGGGCTTGAGCGAGACGAGAATGTCACAGTTAACTTTCCTCATAAACAGAAGCTCTTCCATCATGAGTGACAGGCCAATAGGCGACGAAAGGTTAAATACACAGCATGTTTCCTTAACTGAGATGAATCACACGAAAACATGCCAGTGGATTTAGATGTCCGCTTAGACTGGGAGACGATTTATGTAGTTCTTAACTGTCCTCACCCTCAGGTCCCCTTATGACATAGTATATAAATTGACCGTGTGCTCAGATATCTCTAAGATATTTTCAGGTCTTTTCATACAAGAATTTTCAACTTGGAGATCAGAGACAATTTCAAATAAATCTTTTAAAAAGTCAGTTTCTGGGAGCCAGTTTCCATCATTTGTTCTTTCTCTAGGTATTCTCAGAAAACTTGGCGTCGAGAGCAGGATGCGAAGGCATTGTTAAGGGGAAAGTTAGCATGGATTCCCATTTATTACGATTAAAAATAGGATCAGTCAGCATCCGCTTTCTGATAACCAGATCTAACAAATACATTACAGTTCCTCTAGTTAACCATTTAAAGAGCATTTGGGCATGTGTATTTATAGTCATACGTTCTTATGGTAAACCAATTTTGATTTAATATTTACCGAGCCATATGCATTAATGCCGCCATGTCCTAGATCACAAGCTCGCTAACAAAGACTCAGGACACCACTGAAAAGTATCTATCTTACTCTAGGAAAGAAACAAAGAGACTTGACCTATATTTATTGAACACAAATCTTCTAAAAAGATATTTTAAATAATTTATGTCCATTCCCTGTTTGTAAACAGCAGGATTACTAGTTGGCTAGTATTTTTTTTTTCTTAGTATTGCTTTTTCACACCTTTTGCCAGGGCTCCCAGAAAATGTTTTAAAGCAATTTTCTTGATATTTGGTGTGATTTTATGTATTTCTAGTGATCTTCCCCCCATCCTGATCTATTTTTAAACCCAGAGATGTTGGATATCAGAGAGGCTGTAATAGCCAAAAAATTAAATACTATAATCAGAGGTGATCTTCTAAAGCAGGGATTTACATTCAGCTTATTTCAGGCTGCAAGTAAATCAGATTTTATTTATGATGTTTAAGAATAGCAATATTCGTTTAGTCAGCTTGAAGTACTAAGTGTCCATAAATAATCAAATCAGTCATGAAACTGATGTGACTCATTCATACTCCTCTGCTAGACAAAGTCAATTATCCCAAACTATGCCAGGCAATTGATGTGCTCAGTCACCCTGGGAAGTGATGTCCATAGTTTTTCATCAACCTGTCAGATCTTTGGGATGAAAATCAGGTCAGGATGCCATAGAAGCACTGACTGGAAATAAATCATTTGCCCTTGGGTAAGTGACATGCCCGTTTCTAACCACCTGTTATTATTCACATGCTCTTCTCAGCAACTCTGACACTTCATCCAACTTTGAAAAATAATCCCAAAGGTTTTGAAGATTTCTGTTTTGCTAGAGAGAGAGATTTGGTCTAATTCAGTATTCATCAACTCTCTTTCATGGAGACGATTTGTGAGATGCTTTTCTTTGCAAATTCTCAGTCAAGTATTTACTGCTTCTGTATACTCTTTGACCGAACTGGATTTACAGTGGATTGTTCCCACCATTTGGTATGTGCTCATTTTGCCCAATCTCTCTGTAAGTGGTTGTTTCCGGTCTTGCTGTATCTGTGAAGCTTGCTGTACTGCCTTTTGTATATCAAGTTTGGAAAACAGTTGATTCAACTTTTCTTTGAAATTTTATTTTTTTTTAATTTTCTTATGAATCTGAAAGTATAGAACTGAGAAACATATTTATTTGGTTACCTAATTTTTCTTTTGTTGTATTTGACTATGTTACTCCAGTTAAAATAAAACCACCTTGGTGAAAAGACGAGGCAGTTTCTTTGCATTTATTTGACTATACGCCACAGTACCTGAAAAGGTTTGCCATTCATATGAAGACAATTTTAAGTAGTTATGACAGATATCTCTGCTTCCAAAGATTCTCTCTTCCCCAAGAAGGAAGACCATCCTTCCCAGGGTGTCCAATGGCCCTGATCTATTGCGGCCAAGTTGGAATTATTTCCCTTAAACACAATCCATACCAGAAGCACAGAACTAGATGCCGTGAGCAGTTTAAAAGAATCCCAAGTACAGACTATATAATGATTGATTTCACCAAACGAATCGGGCTAAAGTTTTTAAATGTAGAGAAAGTACACCTGAGGAGAAAAAAACATGGCATCAAAGATCCTATTGGGGCTCACTCCCCTTGAGGTGAGAGAATGGAGTGCCATAAACTAAAAAGATACTGGCTGTTTGGAGCGCAGTGCTATGGCCTGGGACAAGTCAGGCGTATGCGCTGTGACATAAAATGAATATATTAAGTCTGATCGATAGTTAGCATGTTGTTGATGAAACAGCAGGCCAATGTGATTATGTAAGTAGTAATAAAGCGCTTGAGTGGTCAGGCAATACCTATCTTATTGATAAGAAAATAGTGCTTCAGCTGAGCTGCCTTTATAAGAAAAACGGCAAAACAAATCATTTTTGCATCCGTGAAGTTCTAAATAGGAGGGCGCTAACGCACCATTGAAGTCAGCAAGGCTAGGCTTAGGGGCCCCGTGAAATCTCTGACATAGCGTGCAAGCAGATTTGCATATCCTTCTGGGCTATGGGTTCATAGGTTTCACTTCATTTCAGAAAGGTCCGTGAAGCCTTCCCCATCTCCCCCCAGTCCCCCACCAAACACATACATACGAAGAACTCTGTCACAAAACGACACCCTCTGGGGAGCAGTAAGGGCGTTTTAATTTCTCTGTAGAATAAATCACGTAAGCCTACAGAAATGAGGAAAGTTTGAAGTATCTAAATAGTCTCAGTGACTTTTTTTCATTGAACATGACTATAAGAAAACATGGCAAGAGATCAAGAAACCGTATTTATTGCTTCTTTGGTACAACCAGAGACGTTACCTCGAACCTTTAAAATAAATAATCTCATCAATAAAACTTACGAATGGCAGGATATTAAGATTCCTTCTTTGCTTTCACACAGAAGAGCCCAAAATATTCGCGGGTTTGGGATACAGTACAGTTCCACAGAAATTCAAGCTGATGCTGAGAACCCACACGTGCAGCATGGAAACCGCTCCGAGTGGCACAGCATCCCTGGCCCTCCCGGGATTTGGGGGGATTTTGAGCACCAGTTCTATTGACGGTAGTGGCGTTTCTTCATAACCAGTCTGGTAATCATAGAGCTGAAACTATCATCTGAGAACAAGCTCTCAATAAAAAATGAAAATAACTGCCGAAACCGAGGTAAACCAAACAGCTGTTTTTGTTTATTGGCTCAGTGGCTCATGACGTAACACACACGGATAGCACACGGAAGTTCCAGATCCTGGGGACAGGACTACTGTCAGTTCACTTCAAGGGAAGGTTTTATTTGTTAGTTTGATCGATGACCCTGTGGCTCCTCTCCAAGGAAAAGGAAAGAGGATTTATTGAATAGCACCATTGTTCTAAACCTGATGGTCAGGTGGGACTTCTATCAATAGAATAACATTGAAGGTAATGCACCGTCACCTGGGCCCTGGCTTCTGGGGACGTTTCTCCTCCAAGCCCTTCGCCAGGCATGGTTTGTGCAGACAGCCGTGCTGCACTAAGCCTTTGATGGATCTGGACCTTTGCTATTAAATGCCCGCTGCCCAGCCTGTAAGGTGCAGGAGGCTGGCTCGCAGAAACCAGGAGGGCCAGGAGGTCCCGGGGGGCCGGGTACACCAGGGATGCCTGCCACCCCTGGGGGGCCTCGCTCACCATCCCGGCCATTCCTCCCGTAGCTGGCAGGACCTGGGTCACCTGAAACACACAGAAGATGCACGTGTAAGCAGGAGTGCCCTCATGGCTAGAGACACAGAAGGCACTGGACCCTGCACCCTGCCCACTGCCAGGCAGCGTGTACAGAGGCCCTTGACAAACGCTTTTAGAAATGACAGAGGACGATTAAAGCAGACGATGATGGTGATGATATAATAAAACTCCTTCATTGCAGTTGGGTTGCTTCAAAATTAAAAGTGTTAGGAGACCTCACATCTCTCACCCCTATTTCCATCAGAGGAGCTGTACTACACAGTATGGTAGCCTCCCAGACACCTGCCGAGCCTGGGAACGTGGCCATGTCAAATCGGGGGGTGAACCGTAAGTGCCAAACACATCTGGACTTCGATTTTTTAATAATTCATTAATAACTTTGGTACTTATTACACGATGAAATTATAATATTTTGGACACTGGGTTAAATAATTATTAAATCATACTATAAATACACATATTAAATATTATTAAAATGAATTTCACCTGATTCTTTGGACGTTTCTAACGTGGCTACTAGCAGATTTAAAATTATGCCCTCAACTCATGAGGTTCATGTTGGCTTTGTTTGAACAGCACTCCGCTAGCAGCTGCCCTTATTTCTAGCGGGTCCTCAATTTCCGGGCAGGGAGATGTACAGCTCGGTGGTGGGCAGATGCAGACAGGTGGCTGGAAGTTCTCGCTCTGCCATTTATGAGTCAGGTGACATCAGCAAGGCACTCACCTCCCCGTCTCTTCCTCTACAGGACGGATGACGCTTGCCTGATAATAAAGTTCCGAGCCTGAATGCACCCGATAAATGACTATTCGAATGCTACTGATTCACGTCTCTTAGAAGCCTGTGCAATGCACCCCGCAAAGCTGCCGGAAATTCCTCTCATCGGGGGCTTTCCCCCAGCCGGAACTACACGGTGTCCTAGGTTTCTTGGGGGCGTCGCTTTCTTTTGTCAAGTCCAGAGGTTGTTTGGTTCACCCACGAACCAGTGAGGCACGGCTCCCGTAACCGAGAGACATTTCTTTTTTTTTTTTTTTTTTTTTTTTTATAAATTTATTTATTTGTTTGTTTGGTTTTTTTTTTTTTTTATTTTTGGTTGTATTGCGTCGTCATTGCTGCACGTGGGCTCAGTAGTTGTGGCTCACGGGCTCTAGAGCGCAGGCTCAGTAGTTGTGGCGCACGGGCTCAGTTGCTCCGCGGCATGTGGGATCTTCCCAGACCAGGGCTCGAACTCGTGTCCCCTGCATTGGCAGGCAGATTCTTAACCACTGCGCCACCAGGGAAGCCCCCCGAGCGTGTACTTCATCACACCAGCAGCGCTGTCATACTATTACTGCAAAGGTGGCAATAAGACAGCCGTGTAAAAGGAATCGTCTGTGCCAGGATAATACGGTCTTACACAGATCCTCATTGGTGTCAACTGTTTTAACTTGGCTGTTCAACCAAAAAGTTGAAAACCAAATCTATATGTTCAACTCTATATTTGCTTAGGTTTACTTCCTTTCCTTCTTTCTTGGTGGTTTTTAGTTTTCTTTTCCTATTTTAGTGGTCTTGTTACGTGTGTTTTTTGTTGGTCTTATTATAGTGATCTGGTCTTATTAAGCTGTCTTATTACATAGCCCGCATACTTTTAGAAGGGAACTAGGTTAGAGATCCTGCTTTAGATATAACACCTCATTTTTCCTGCTTTATCTACAAAGCAACATTACAGGACAAAACATTACTAAGTTTTCAGAGAATAATTATCTTTGATTCTATACATCTCAAGGCTGTAGACAAGCAGACGTAAGTCATTTCCCTTCATTTATCCCATGGGCTTTCATTTGACTATAATGAGTTGTGATGAAGCAGATGGTTCTGTGTTTCCCTCTCAAGACAAGGCACCTGAGAAAGTCTCTCTCTAATCCACAGCGCCTGTCAACAAGGCTTCAGCAGAACCGTGCCTCTAGCAGAGCCTGTTCAGATCTCCGGGCGCTGGGACAGTTGAAGGTTACGTTGATCTTTTAAGGATTAAAAAGATAAGTCAGATATAAATGCATTTAAAAGCTGATTTGCAGAGCTCCCACTGAGACATTCCAGGATGCCTTAACAAAAATCAAATCAAGATTAGGGGGAGAAAACGCCCAAAGGAGAGGTGGCACACGCAGTGACCACAGCGGCAGGGAGTGTAGGTTGGGATGGGCAGCTCCTGTGTTGTAAGCAGTGTCATCAGAACACAGCATGGCCATTAGTTTCCATGTTGTCCCAGCTGCTTTGGCACTACAAGGGCACAGGTGTGGGCGGCAACAGAAGCCACCTGGCCTGCAGACCTCGAAGAATGTGGTCCTTTACCCAAAAAGTTTGCTGACTCCTGATGTAGTAAAGAAACTGCCCTGGATTAAGAAATTCGCCCTCTGTCTTCACGGGAGACCACAGACGTAATGGAAGCTGTAACACATCAGGGTTATGGAGGCAGCAGGAAGGGCTGAGGCATGAGGTGACCTGGAGAGTGGACGCCAGCGTGTCCCCACTGCCATGGCGAACACGGGCCGGGGCTGCCAGACCTCTGGTCATTTCAAGGGCAACTCAGAAGCTGAGTTTTTAAATAAATAGCTTTCCCTTTTTAGCCACATGTGTAACGCCAGCCTCCTGCCTAAGACCTAAAACTTCAGGGAGTTTATTTTCTACTACACAAGCAGTATGAAAAAGCAGAAGGAGAACTTTTTTTCAAGTTGAGCTCCCCCATTTTAACACAATCCAGGAGAGGGTGTTTTCAATGAGTGAGTTTATTCCAGATTCCTGCTTATCCTCCAAGGAAAGAGTTGATGAAACCGTCCTGTCTCCCCTGGATTTATTCTAAGACAAGCACATGGAGTCCAAGTCTTCCTCTGGCAAACACAGCAAGTTGCCCTTTGGAGCGTTGGGTAAGTCATCACCAGCCCACCAGCATTCCCTTTACCCTGTGCCACTCACTGGCGATCCCACTTTCCTGGTGTGTAAACTGAGAGAGTGAAGGTGAAATCCAGAGTCACACAGTCACGTGGCTAGAAAGCGCTGGAGTTAGAAATGAGGGCCCTGGACCCCTCCTCCATCCTAACTGTGCTTCCACACCTACTGATTTGCTAACTCTGACAAGGTGCATCCATGAGTGCGTGTGTGTGTGTGTGTGTGTGTGGTTTAATTCATTGAGCCCGAATTGACTGATAGGCAGAAAGAGACACGATAGCCAAGCATTACTAACGATTCTTCTGCAACTCTATCACAAGTGACTAAAGCTATTTTTCTATTTTTCTGAGGTTTCACCCTGTAAAAATGGCCAGAGGAAAAAAAAAAAACAGCCTTCCCATAACAGCTTATGAGTTTCTGGTGAGCCCTGACCTTGGACATCTACCCTCCAAGGTGCTCTAAGACTATTATGTGGGAGCTAAATTTGGGGGTGACACCAAGTCATTCAGGAAGTCCAGCAGCTGCATTAGCAAATATTTATAAACCACTTTTCAACTCTTACGAGGGAGAGAAAGCACGGATCTGAAGTGTTCTCATTCTGCTCTGCCTACCTCACGGGTCTGTAGCTACACTAACTGCCTGATGATTACACAGTTTTCTGAAATTTCAAGGACCTGTAAAATGCTATTGCCAAACTTCTCATGATTTTTTTTTTTAAAAAAATGAATGTCTGTGCCATTCTCTGAGCTGACAGGAGAGGGCAGTCGTGTTACACTGACAGAGGCGCAACCTGGCTGGAACACTCTTTGGGACCTAATAAATAATACCTGCCACAAAATAAAAAGGGCTGTACATGGCAGGCTTTAAAAACAAAACAAAACCTGGAAATAATTTTCAGCATTAAATAGGGAATTTCTTACATTTCTCACCTCGTACCGAGCTAACTTTTGTGGTGTTTGACAAAGCACATACGTTTAAGATTGTGGTGTATAAAGTGGCCTGTTTACATAAGATGCCCACAACCGAATAAAATAGTGGAAACAGGACAGCAGTGGAAATAGAGGAGCGATGACTACTGCTACACATAAGCCTAAAACAGGTGTGCCCCCTGCGCTTGGGGACTTTTTCCACCCAGTATTCACAAGTGAATCTCACCTATCTGCAAATCTTGCACAAGAAACCTGGCATGATGAGCGCAGGTCAGCTCTAACCTCCCGGGCACATTCACACACGACCATCATTTAACTTCCTCCTTCCCCCAGTGCGTTTAGATGCACAAAGAGGAAGTGAAGACCCACTCTCAAATATTTTTTCTTCAAATCCCCAGAGTGCCAAGGAACTAGTCCCCAATGGACCAGGCAGGCAAAAAGATACTGGTGATGAGACAGCCCGATCCAACAACCCACCGAAGGCCTCTGGTAAGAGATGGGAGGTAGGGGCAGGGATGGGGGTCTAAGGCCCCAGGGGTCTCGCTCGATGCGGTCCCCACAGCTCCACGAGAGAGGCAGAAAGGGGATCGTGCCGAAGTCAGATGCCAGGATGGCGAGATAGACTCAGCATACACCCGGACCACCAGGGCATCATTTTGTCCACGACGTGAACCTGGACGTGTGAACACTGGCCTCTGTCACTTACTACCTGGGAGACCTTTGTCAGGGCCTGTGACCTTTGTAAGTCTGTATTTCTTCAAATACAAAAGGAAGAAAAAAGAATAATAATAGTAATGAGCTAAAATTGCAGAATGTCTGCCATAAGCCACACACTAACCTAAGTGCTTTCCATGTATGAACACATCCACAGACCCTCCTAGATGAGTCCATAGGGCAGGTAGGGGTATAACCCCCCAATGTGCAGGGGACAAGCTGAGCACACAGAGGAGGCAGAGCTGAAAAGGAGTGACACAGCAGAACCTACCCCAGGGCAGCCTCGTTCGGAGCCCATCCTTCTTACACACCTGCCCTGCTGGCTTCTGGCTGCAGGCGAGAAGCAAGCTGGACGATTTAGGTCTACGTTTAGACAACAGAGAACTACAGCCAAAGTGACAGTCCATGTCACGGTCATAATAATAACCCGTGGTCCACATTAGGCAATGTACCATCACAAACCCGAAGGGCACATAATACTTAACACTGAACAAGCTGAGAGAAGGAGGGGAGACCGAGAATGAAAACAGTCCAGAAAGAATAAAGCAGTCCTGACAACTGACAGATCATGAAGGTATTAGTTAACCTTTTTCCAAGGATATCAGATGTGTTAGCACCAAGAATGACCAAAGGATCTCCTTTCCATTCAGGAGAATTCGAGTCCCAAATCCAACAATCGGGACAACAAAGGGGGTCACAGAATACCCTGTTCTGCAGGCTCCTTCCTTTACATAAGACGTATATTTACCTAGAAGGTTTCGGACCAGTTCCTGGACACAGCCCTGGTGAAGGTCCCCCCAGGTCCTGAAGTCCTCGTAAGGTCATGTTTGTGAGAGACCAGAAATCACATTCCTAACCACATTCCATGCTCTACGGGGGAAATGAAAAATGGCCCAGCCTCTCAGTGGATAATGAACGAGTGACATGATTTACTGTGACCCAGCACTTTGCATTTGTGATGTGGAGTTGAAGTAGATTTCACGGAGGGAAGGTCCGAGATGTCAGAGGTGGTGCCGGCTGACAGAAGAGTAGCGTCTTCTCACTGAGAGCCAGGGGAGAAGCCACAGGGACTGAACTAGGGTCCACCTCTGACCTTCATCTACCTCAAAATGCAGAAGTGCATTTGTTACGTTAATAATAGTACCAATAGCTAACATTTCTTGAGCACCCACTATAGCCGGAAACTGTCCTAAGCACTCTACGTGGATTGATTTTTCTTTAATTCTCAGAATTAGCCTCTCCAGGAGAAGTGATTGACTATTATCACTCTTTCGTAAGTGAGGAAACAGGCACTGGGCAGTCAAGAACTTGCCCGATGTCATAAAGCTAGTAAGTGAGAGTCAGGATTTGAGGCCAGATGTCTGATTTATGGAACCCACACTCCCAAGAGTCCACTTTCAGAGGACTCACTTTAGAGGCGGAATGGCCCTAAAAGCTCTTGTTCAGGGACTTGATGGATTTGGGAAACTGTCATCTGAGTACGTTTAGGTGTAGACAAGGGGATGTGAGCTGACCCAAAACCAAAGCCCCAGCTCAGCTGGTGCCTCAAGGAGGCTGCTAAATATGGACCCTTTGAGCCTGTGTGGTAAAGCACCGAGGAAACTGCACGCTTCAGAAATCTGGCCTTAATTTTTTCAAGAATAATCTGTAACTCTGATTTTTCACTAAATAATGTCAAATACCCTCTCAATGAAAATGTAACAAAAGCACAGAAAAAGAAAGACCAGATTTCCAAGTGGTACCAGGAAGGGAGGGGCAAGGGCTGGCAAACGGCAGAAAGGAAACGGAAAAGGGCAGGTTTCGGGGTCCTGAACTGGGGAGCCCACGAAGCTTTTTAAGAAATCAGATTTAAGTATTAATTCCAAGACCAGCTGCAACAAATCGAACCACTGTCATAAAGGAAATGCAATGAGGGCCAGGCAGAGACGCCAGAGATGCCTTGCCCTACCTTACCACTCGCAGCACAGATGACAGGTGTGCTAAAAAGCAAACCTGTGGAGCCCCCTGGGGCAGAGCAAGGGCCCCGGAGCACCAGGCAAGCCCGAGGTGAGGCATAACGCGCCCCCTCGTGGCATCCCGGAACACTGCACAAATCCAAGCTGGTCTTTCTCGATCTTCCCATTTTTAAACTCAAAATGGGGTTTATGAACAGATGTTTTAAAAATAAGAGTCACCGGAAATGATCATGTATTTTTGCTAAAGGAAAATCGTGCTAATAGTGCAAGCTGCTGATCCAAGAACTGTTATTTGTCAACCAAATGCGCAAAGGAGAAATTGTCAGTCTCTCCTATAAATACATAGATAACTAAGTAAATGGTACAGATGATATTTTATTAGCTTTCAAACCTCCTATTCCTACCATTGATAAAGGAGAAGCGCACTCGGTAAATTCTATTTTCCTTTTCTCTCTTCTAAACATCCATCAATGAATCCAGACTTTATTGTTTACTAAAATCTTCTTGTCTGGGTCCCATTGAACTCCAACCAGGTTTTCTGTCCTTTTCCAATCATAAAGGCTTCCTTTTCCAATCACAAAAATTCATCAGTTTGTGAAAACATCTCGACAGCCCGTGAATCACCGTCTTAGAAAGGCAGTGTTTGAGCTATCTCCAAATGCATTTTTTTAAAATTCTTTTAAATGAGAAAGCCAAACCCAGGAGCAATGGAATGGATAATTAGAAAGCAACGATGCTTCAGGCTGCAATTATAGCCACAATCGGCTATGTAAACCTCCGGCAGAATTAGAAAATGATCGTTTCTTTTGCTAGATTTCCCTCAACGAAGTTTTCCAAATCCACTGTGGGAGTGTGGGGCACCCCCCTGCACAAGCTCCCCTCCCCGGACTGGTCTCCCCAGAGCTTTGGGGCCCTTCCTGAGCCCTGTCCCAGCAGTGATCAGAGCGTCTGCTGGGAGACTGCAGGCCATTCATGCTCTTCAACTGAACTGGCTTTCGGCCCGCAAGGCTGCTTCTGTGGTTGGACCTGGCAGTCATTCCCAACGTGCAGCAGCCTGGACTCTGGCCACAGAGTAGCCAGTGTGTAAAGAGAACAGACGGCCAGTGAGAGGACCCGGGCTCTCACACAGAGGCCACTTTGTCACCTCGGTCGACCCAGCTGGGATGCGTCCTTGGGCATGACTTTCGTGAGTAGGAATGTTTCAGGTTTATTTATTTGGGGATGTGGGCCTCTGGAGGGTCTGGATGTTTGAAGGAGAAGCTTTTAGAATAAGATGTCAGTTACTCCCCATGTGTCACGAATAGCTGAAGACGTGGACTCGTTTTCCTGCTGCTCTGACTTTTTGGTTTAAAGGAAAAGAAGAGGGAACTCTCAACTGGGCTAGAAGTGGACAGGACCCCATTCATTCAGAATTTTATAACGAGTGCATTGTGGTTGGACCTTGACACTATTTTTTAAAGTACTTATTCAAGAAAGTAATATTTCAGGGAGGGAGACGCAAGAGGGAAGAGATATGGGAACATATGTATAGGTATAACTGATTCACTTCGTTATAAAGCAGAAACTATCACACCATTGTAAAGCAATTATACTCTAATAAAGATGTAAAAAAAAAAAAGAAAGTAATATTTCAAGCCCTGACATGTATTTTCTCTCAAAGAATACAGACGTGATTTACAGACTATTTAACTCCTTATTAAAGTTGGTTCTGAAAGATCCAAGCCAGCCATCACTGCACATCACATGATAAACAGAGGTAAACAAAGAGCAGTTCTTTAAAATGTGATCCAATTCAGACCACCCACTGGCTGCCAAGTTCCCACCTCATCCTGTTTATTCTTACCTGGGAGACCTGAAGTCCCGGGCAAACCTTTGGGACCTCTTCCTGGGGGGCCACGATCACCTCTTTCCCCCATGTCACCTGCGTTTCATTAGAGAAATGTTATTTTTCTATATGTCTATAAAAATAAAGTTCAATATTTTTAAACTTAAAGCAAAGCCTACATTCAGAAACCAAAAAGTAGGAAGTTGCCACAATGTAGGTCGTAGTAAGTATGTAGCAAGGCAAAAATCAAGTTAATTATATTGAGATCTAAGAGGGAAAAAAATCAAATGATCATATCTGTAGATGCTGGAAAGATATTTGACAATTAAACATGCATCCCTGATACAACAGTCAATAAAATAAGACTCAGACTATTTCCTTAACATGATAGAGTATATCTATCTCAGCACTGAAGCTGGCATAATGCTTAACGAGAAACACAGAGCAGCTTCATCATAGTCAGAACATTACAAAGATGCCCACTTTATCATTATTATTTATTATTTGGTTTGAGCCATCCCTAGTTTCAGATGATATGACTGCTTATCTTAAACCCTAGAAAAGCAACTCAAAATCTACTAAAAGCAATAAAAGAATTCAGTAAAGTAGCAAGGTACGAAATACATGGAAATCAATCATTTTCATATATACAAACAACAATCAGTGATAAGATGTAGTGAACAAAGATCCCACTTGTAATAGCAACTAAATTATCAAATAACTAGGAAAATAAGTTTAATCAGAAATATGCAAATCCAACATGAAAAAAAATTGAACAGAAGATTGAAAACGATCTAAATATCCATTAAAGGGTTAAATACACTATGGTACTTCCACAGAACAGAATACTATGCACAGGTGTAGAAGAACCAGAAAGGTCTTTGAAATGATCCCCAAGATACTGTTAAGTGAAAAAAGCAAGGCCCAGATCACTTACTAATGGACAGCATGATTTGTTGTTAAAAGGCTGTAGGGAAAATAAATATATTCATAGATCCTTTATAGCATCACTGGTAAGGGTATGTAGGAAACTAATAATAGAGATTCCCTAATGAGAAGGATAAAGGAAACCAGACAGATGGGAGACAGGGATGGGAGAGACACTCTTCACTAAATATCTTTTTAGACATTTTAATTTCTTGAACAATGTAAATTTAGTATCACCAAAAATAAATTAATGAAGTTTCAAAATTTAAAGTGTGCTGTCATCAGTGCCTCCATTTCACTTCTCATTATTTATAGGGAATGTACTTTGGATTGCAACCAACCATGTGTGTTTGCAAGACAGTTGATTGAATTCGGGGATTCGGCAGCCACAGAACAAAGTTACATAAATTATCCTGGCCCTGCAGGGACCAAACTTAGAAACTTGGCCTCATTAACAAGATGACCTAATACCTTAGTTAACTGGTCCTGAATGACGTATGCCGCTTCTGGTACAAGACCAGTTCTACTATCCCATTAGTACAGTAGTATATTATTATTTTACTACATTGTTACAAGATGCGATAGCATTTTGCAACAAATTCTATACATAATCACTTTTTCCAAATATTCGCCCAACCTCATTGAATATCGACAGGTTTGTTACAATTTAAAAAACAAAGTCACAAGTGCACAACAAAAATAGGAAGAATATCTGTACAACCATCTGTGCATTTGTCAAATAGTCAAAAATCTCAAATTGTGACATGAATGTTTAAAAGTTACCATACTTTAGCTGTGAATGTCCTTGTGTGAACATTTTTATGGTGAATCAACTACATTTTGAAATCAATTTAAATTTTATAGATACTGTGAAAGGATGTACAGCTCAGCTTGGACTCATACATAAACTAGTTGTTTCTTACACTCATCGTCAGTATGGCCTTACTGTATTAGGAAGATATGACAATTAGCATTTTTAAAACTAACAGCTTAAGCTCTCTTGTTAACTTAGCAATTTAAATGTGTCACCTCGTAATTTTTGAGGCTGGCAGTGAGAATGTACCACATTTTCTGAAGACACGAGATGAAGATTATAAATTAAAATGCAACTTTCACAGCGATAGTGACAGTTAAGCGCGCGCTAGCATAAAGCCGCACCAACTTCAAAATGTTGTTTGCGAGGAATAAGACCGCGGTCTCTTTAAAAGGACTATTTTATGTATCAACATATGTTACCAAACATATAGGAAAAGATGGAAATAAAGGGCAAAGTGATGTGAAATTTCCGGAGAGATATGAAAACTCTTAAGGAAAACAATGGTAATTCTAGAACTGAAAAGTACAAGATCTGAAGGTAAAAATTCATTGGATGGGATTGCCAGCGTATTTGGATACTGCAGAATAAAGGGAATACAGACAGCATGGTGACAATAATAAACAGCATTGTATGATATATAGAATAACATTTTCTCCAAATGAAAAAAAAAAGACCCCTGTCTTAACTTTGAAACTGGTTTTTGGTGATCAGTCATGGGAAAACACGAAAACAAGCCCCGGGACAGAGCCACACTGCAACCTGCAGCGGCCGTCGTGTGTCGGCTCTGCTACCCCCAGGGTTAATCTACTTCTTCAAACACTGGTCACGTCTTCCTTCAAGACATAGGAAACCTGGCTCAGGGAACTAAAGTCCACCTTTGTTAGCCTATTGTCAGAAAAGACATATTAAAAGCTTGTAAAATAAGCTTTGGATAAGGTATGAAGAGAATAAGCAGTTTGATTCAAAACAGAGTTGGGGAAACTAGAGAAGTTCTCATTGCTCCAAAATTGCTCTCAATTTCATCTATTTGGAAGCTATAATTGATGCTCTACCTCCAGGTGAGCAGATTAATAACGGAAAAGGTGAGTCTCAGATATGCCCGGTGTACTTTCCCCAGCCTTCCTTAACACAGGGACACGTCTGCTTGACCCACACTAAAAGATCTAAAAATACACACAGCCTTCCTCAAAGGGAGTTGAAATAAACAAACCATGAACATTTACAAAGAGTATTTATGACATGAAAGACTGACTTAATCCTAAGTAAAGTGGACCCAGGGCCAGTCAGGTGCCTTTCGCGTTTCTGCTCAAGCATCACATGAAATGAACACACAGCTCTAATGTGTTTGTGTAAAAGTGTGCAAAACATGTCAGTGAAAACCAAAAAATACACAAACATGATGGAAGCTTTCAGTACGGTCTGAGGCTTTTTTCTACTAGCTCTTGTTAAAAATGTTCCATTGTGTTTTTCA
Organism: Phocoena sinus; assembly: GCF_008692025.1. Taxonomy (NCBI): domain Eukaryota; kingdom Metazoa; phylum Chordata; class Mammalia; order Artiodactyla; family Phocoenidae; genus Phocoena; species Phocoena sinus. The sequence continues at coordinate 83,447,615 of NC_045774.1, read as the reverse complement.
AAGTAACTTTTTAGGAAGAAAACAGTGATTTGATTAAGACATAGCCTGAACTGTTAAAAGCTTTAGTAAAACTTATTTGTTTTAATAAAACTTATCTACATAGGAATTTCTCTGGAAAAAGACCCTCAGAGCAACTCTATGGCAAACCAAGACTTCCACCATCCCCTCTTTGTTAAGCGTGAAAACAAAAAAGCAACAGGTGACAATGAAACACGTCTCTTCTCCGATTGGTGGAACAGTTAAGTTTCAAATGGTGGTGTGTTTATTCTCAAGGAAAATTTGTTTTACTACCTTTGGGTAGTAGAACACTATGTGTTTTCTACTAAGTAGGGCTGCTAATGTATGTGGTGGACAAGAAAGGTCAAGTCCAATTACCTAAAACCATACATCTCCAAATGTATGACAGCAGCAACTGATAGAAAATCTGATTATTCCTTTCTGCCCACACCCCAAATCTTAAGAAGTAGAACTCGGAGGAGATGCTGCTTTAAAGGAACCCAATGCCAAGAAAGGTATGGAGGAGGGCGGGGCGAGAAAGCTCTTTAGAAAAAAGAAAAGAACTATCTCACTTCTGGATTATAGGCTATGTCATAAACACCGCAGAAAAAATAGGAGGAAGCCCCTTATAACATGGAACTCTGGTTGATGAATGAACCTAGTGCCAGAGGCATTTCTCAGGTTCCAAATATAGGAATGTATTTTTCTTCCCTTCAAAATAAGGTTCACTGCTGGAGTCAACCCAGCGCAGCCCAGACACAATTCCACACTGCGATTCCCAGCTTCCCGGAAAGTGTCCAGATCATGTCACCTTTGTTTCCAGAGCTTCTCAGCCCTGACTGCTTCTTCAGATAACCTGGGGAATATTTTCAAAGCCTGGGGCCTAGACCAAGTCAATCAAAATCTCTGGGCACGGGACCCAGACGTGAGCAGTGTTTAAAGCTCCTTGGGTCAGTCCCACGTGGAGCCCAGGCTGGAGAAGGCAGCCCTCGGCAGGCTCTCCTGGTGGAGCAAGTACACAGACATTTTCCTGTCTTAGGAAATAAGATGGGACTTCAGGAGCAGGCTCTTACTAACTCAAAGTCAAGATCAGCCCCAAATATGGAGACTTCCTTTTGGCCAGAGAAAACAGGGCTGTGATCCTCTTAGCCCTACAAGGTGGTCCTTCCCTGGGAAGGCGGGACCTTGCCTGTAGGGTAAGGACCACCCTACACTTGTGCATTTCCACTGCGGGCCCCTCTCCAGAGTTGCTGACTCAGGGGGTCTCTGGTGATGTTGATGCCGCAGGGACCACTCTTTCGGAACCGTTGTACTTTAGTTCACTTCAGTGAACTCACCAAGGCAGAGAAGTTATCCGTGGGCTGGGGCACAACAGGGCGAGCTCAGCCAGCAGTCCGCTCACAGCATGGAGTTCCCTAGAATGGTTTACGGAACGAACGGGGCCCAACCACAGGGAGAGCACCTCCGCTATGGATTCCTGAATGCAAGCTCAAAGCAGGACCAAGATGGATGAATGGCTAAGGGGTTCTTTCAGAGAAGAGGTCCAGTTCTCTTTAAGGTGAACTCGGAGCTCTCTCCATATGATTTTGTCCAGCCTCCAAAAACAGGGAAATCGTGTCAGATTCACAGGAGGCCCCAATTAGGGCTCTTTTTTTTTTTTTTTTTTTTTTAACAGCTGCTCTGCACATGCCAAAAAAAACAAAAACAAAAAACGTAATTAACAACACTGTTCCAGCTGAGAGTGTCCTGAACCAAACACATCAGGCATTCATCTACAGATCCTAAAGGCATCTTGTTTGACCTCTGACCGCTAGCACCATAATATTTATCCCTAATTGGAGCACCACTGCCTAAAAAACAAAAGTCCCTCTCTTGTTCTTGATGCCACATTTTTCTGAAGTTCCCCAGAGAGCTGTCAGTCACTCACCATGATGCAGAAACTCTGCACTTTTAGTCCCTTCTGTCGATTATCCCAGGCCCACCAGCCCCCATGCTGACATACCTCATCTAGCAAACACCATCAGAGGCAGCCAGTTCTTCTGCAAACCCTGCAGAATACCTAACACACTCACAATCCTGCTGGCCTACAAAATACTGGTTTCCAGGGCTTAACTTGCTTTAAATAAAAGGAGAAGAAACAAACTCCCTCACACCCTCTCACATGTTAAATAAGGAATAAAGTTGTACCTCAGACCCGGAAAAAAAAAAAAACAGCAAAACTGATATCCAAAGTCACTCTTTAAAAGAAGAGGGAGGCGGCTTTGAGGCATGCTGTGATTTTTCTGATGTCCTGCTAACAAACTTTGTTACCTGAAGTAACAGATAACATTCAAGGGCCAGTTGCCATCTTAGAAGAGTTCTACAATGATATTAAGGTCTCAAAAAAAAAAAACAAAAAAACTTTAAAGATCCTTTACCAGATCCTGTAAAGTTTACCTTGAACTATGATTAAAGCAGTGTAACTGTAAAAGATTGGTACCAAAAGTCAAGGGACCTTAATTCCAGTATTGGGTCTACTGTTGTCACACACCAAGGCCAAGAAAATATCAAACGATAGTTTTCTAATCTTTACCGTCACCACAGTAAAAGAGAACAATCCATCTTCTTGTCTCCTAGATACCTGGCACTTTAGGACAAGTGAATCCTTCTGAAAAAAAAGCCAGTGTGTGGTCCTGGTTCCACGTGGACAAAATGCCTTACCTTTCGCTCCCCTCAAACCAAGAGCCCCGGGGGGGCCCTTCATGCCCGGGAGGCCTCGAAGTCCCATCTGGCCTGGGAAACCGTTCTCTCCAGGGGGGCCTGGGGGACCAGGGGGGCCAGGCCGCCCGGGGAGGCCCGAGGCTCCGGAGTCCGGACGCTTGAGACTTGCAGCCATCTCAGCAAAATGCTCTAAAAGATAAAAAACAAAACAGTCCAGGTGAGTCAGAAATATGAAAGTGATTCGAACGAAAAAAGAACTATTTCAAGTGCCTTTTTTCTAAATGTGTCACCAGAGCTTCAAAACTGCTGGTGAGGCCTGAATAAAGCTGGGTCATTGTCCACGGGCTTTCTGCCAGGAGGTTTCACTGGTGCTGCTTTGTTCAGCCCTCCCTGGATGGACCCTGCTGCTCTGAGACAAGGGGATAAAAGACCTTAAACTTCAGGGCTGAGCGGTGTCCAAAGAGATGAGTGTGTCACCTGAACCTGGCTGGTTACCTGAAAACCCGGGACGAAAAGAAAGTGAGCTTCTCAACACAGGAAGAAGTGGATACCCAGAAGCTTCTCAAATGCAAGGACATTGTCCAGAATTAGTACTGAGATACCGTTTGAGACCTAGGCTCACGTTTTTAGTTTGAAGATATTAAGTAATATGAAATACCCTGAGGATTCATGACTTTCTATTAATTCTCCTTCTCAAAAGTTTTTTCACGCTTGGAAGAGACACCAGACATTAAAGAAAGCCTGCTTCTTAGAAATGGTCACTGCCTGTCTTAAAAACTCATAACTGTGTAGGCTCTTTCAGGAAGCATTAAATAGATTAAGAAACATCCACTAAAACCATGGAGAACAAAACATTTTCCCATTAAAATAGGGGAGATATTTTAGTGTGATTTTTTTTTTTTTTTAATTTAGGGTGTGAAGGAGAAAATGAATTGGAGACACATTTCTCAACAAGATTTTTAAACTGTTCAAATGCAGGTGTCCTAAGTTGGCCTTATTTAAGTGAGAGTTAACATAAAGTCATAATTTTCTCAACACTTAATGTTTGAACTGGAAATATCCTTTCAAGATAAGATGTCTGCGATATTGGTTTTCAAATATAGAGGGGACCATTTCATTCTGAAAAACTCTATGATTCTACTAGACAAATTATACTATCTCCTGAACACACAAAAGATGAGTGTTTCTTCATGATAGAATTGGTTCCAACCAGAATCAAATAAAAAATAGCAATCGCCATAGGCTTCTTATGGGCAGAAGTCTGCCAGTTACTTCTCATATAATCTATAGAGAGAGCCTAGGTCAGTGCCAGGTACACACCAAGTGGTAGGATATTAAGAGGGGAAAGAGCCTGAGAATTTGTGTTCCAAAGGGGGGGAAAAAGGTGTCTGTATCTGTGTGTGTGTGTGTGTGTGTGTGTGTGTGTGTGTATGCTTTCTTGTAAATGAACCACATTGGAAAAAAAAAAAAAAAATCCTGGCGAGCCCAGAAAGGTACTATTTTTCCTTGAGGCTATAAGCTAGTGCACATGGTGACAAATTGTATAGAACAGACGTGAAATTACTAGTATTCCAAATCCCCCACCTTTAAAGCACACAAAACGTCAAGCGGCGATGATTTATTTACCTCGAATGACTCGCATGCAAACCTGCTTAATGTGCTGATCGGTGGGTGCTCTGCCCTGGGACAGAAAAGACAAAAGCCAGTTTGTACACGGAACCACAAAGAGGACATTGTTCAATGGTAAACCGACAGGCTGGGCAAGGAAACAGGTGGCTGGAACCAGAAGAGCTGGCCCCATGCTGCTGAGGAGCTGAGGTCTGGCCCTACCCCCGCGCTCCCTCCTGGGATGGAGTCTCCAAAGGGAAACCCCAGGGGCTGCCCAGCACTCACCGGAGGGCCCTGGATCCCAGGCAGGCCGGTGGCGCCCTGTTCTCCCTGCACGCCTCGCGGGCCAGGGGGTCCTTGTGGTCCCTCCACCCCAGGAAGCCCCCGGCTTCCTTCGGGTCCCCTCAAGCCAGGTTCCCCGGGGCTACCTGCCTGGAACACAGGGGCGCACTGTTAGTCCAGGCTAGACACAAGGAATGCGTCTGCTTCATGTTAATACAAGCGCTGCCGTGAAATTGTGGGTTTACTTACGTTCTGTCTCCCGAGCCGTGTTTGCTCAGAGCTTACAAAGCCTCAAGGTAAACACACGTAATGCCACAGAGCAGCTCTCCAATCTCTTAGAATTCCAGTTCAAGTAAACGTTTTAAAGATCTTTCTTTGGGGTATAGTTATGATTTCAAAATGTTAATGGGAAGGATATATTTTAAAACCATATTCTTCACACTTTAAGTCACTTCTAAGAGCACGTTAATTTTTAATGAAACGTGTTAACTTTTTCTGGCCACAGAAAGGCCACTGAGTTCACAAGACATGTCACCTTCTATATCACCAATATAGAAAGCATAAAATAAAGATATTTCCAAGAACATAAGTTATTTAGCCTTTATAACATTCTTTGGAGAGTTTGAAGAAGCCAGATGTATCCAGGAATTATAAAATACTAACAGAAAACTAAATCAATGCATTTAAAATGCCAGAACAAGAAAAGTGAGTCCATAGTTTATCTAAGTATTGAGGAAGTTAAAAATCTAAACATTAAAGATGTTAAAAATAAACCAATTATTTCCTTGGCACGAAAGCATATACCAATTAAATTTTTCTTCTGAAAGCAGACCACTAAAAGTATCTTTAAAGTCCTCATCTACAAAAACTGCTTTAAAGAGAGACTAAATTAATTCACTTTTTCTTAAACTACTTCTGGTGGAATTTGTGGCAAAGTAGTTTCAGTGGACTGGTGTTTTCAGAATAAAAACGAGAAGATAAATGCACAGGAGACATTGAGGGAACACCACTGGTCAAGATCTGAATGTTCATAAAGCAGCTCAATCCTGCTTCTTTTTCATATGCAACATTTATCTAGGAAAAGCCAACTTGTTCAAAAGCTCAAATGTTTTAAACTGAAGAAATAAAGGTGACGAAGCAAGGCTTTCACTAGACACATCTAAAGAAAGCTCACGGAGTGTGCTTTATACACAAAAAAAATTGATATTCATCTTAGTCAACCTGTCAAAATTGCCTCTATGAAGAAATTATGGCTTAAAAGATTTCCAGAGTCAGGGTCAAGGGGGAAAGCTAAGCACGTGTTATGGAACGAAGGTTGGGGAACTGTCGGGTGACGGGTATGCGAGACCATAGCGACTTCTAAAAGAAACCCGGAGGAGAAGCCAAAATGAATTCAGAATGCGCTAAACAGCTGGTGGAAGACAAAGGAGGCCAAATCAGAGTGTATTACCTTGCTGGCAACATCTGAAATTTTGCTAGAACAAGGAGCAGGGCATTTCTGATGAAGAAGTCAAGGGCCCACATGACCAGGACGTCACAAGGGCCCTGGGTCTTTGGGAAAGGATTCCTCACTTGAGGAGGGATACGCTGATGCAGAAACCAGCGTGCAGACCTCACCCACTTACCAGCTTTGTCTTGCTGAAATCACTGAGAAAAGGAAAAGCTTTTCTGTCAGTAACTCTGTCCCCTGAGTCTGGGACGGTGCACTTCAATTTCATCTGTATTACTTGGTTAATGTCAGGAAAGACAGGGGTAGGAAGGGAGGTGATGAATCAAGAGCTAATTCCGAGTATTATATCCGAATTTAAATGAAATTAACTCATTTTCACACCTGCATTGTCCATCCACTTTTTTCTTTTATAACTTGAATTCTCACCTTTTAACATTACTGATTATTTCTAGACAGTGAAGGAGGATTTCCATGACCGAATTCTATCAAGGTTTAACTCTTTACGTTGTTCTCAATCCTAAACGATTCCTGTCAAAGATTCTTAGGCATAAAGATGTTATTTGAAGCTTGAGACTGTCACATGGTGTTTAAAGGCAGTATGTAAACAGGTAAGATAATATAATGTGACAATTTCCATCTCAGTGCTGTGTGAAGAGCCCAGGGCAGGGCACTGTAACCAAGGCTGGGTGGGTCCTCCCCGAGAAAGCTCAGTTGAGGATGGGGCTAAAAGCTCAGGTAGGACGTGCTATTCTAAGGAAAGAGAAAGAGTGTCCAGGACTAGAAGAAGCCCACAAGGCATTAAATAGTATGTGCCAAACAAAAAGAACCACAGACAGATGACGTTCCAGAGAGGTCGGAGATGAGGCTGGTGAGGCTCATTGAAGGCTTTGGATACATTTGCTAAGAGTCTGAATTATTCTGTAAAATGTTATTCTTAGAGGGTTTTAAGCAGAGGAGGAATAGATAGTGGGCTTTATCTTTTCATCTAGATGACACTGGCTGTCACGAGGATAACACATTGGGCCAGGACAGAGAGAAGTCGGGGGGGGGGATTCCAGAAACAAGAAGACTTGGAGATTCATGGAAACTGGTGATAGATGCACTTGAGATTGAAGTCTGAGCTTCCTCCTTTCTGCTTGTATTATCTTAAATCTCTTATTTTATTAGATGTGCGTTCCTTTCAAATTAGCAAGCCATTCTAGATTTGCTATTCATTGGTTCTATAATTCTGAATACATCTAATCTCTAAGGACATCAGTTTCGTTTCTGTAAAATGATAAATTGAATGAGATGGTTATTTTCTCACTCTAATAATTATCTGTACTTTCTTAGGTATCGTGCCTATATCTTACTTCCCCAACGAGGACACACAGAAGATTAAGAAAATTGCTGAAATATTTGCAATGCTATGACTGACAACGAATTTCACTTATGTTCTTGTCACTGCAAAGCACAGGTCGGTTCTTATAAAACAAACCATTTGTGGAAGAAATTACGACGTATATTCAGTGAGCCACTTTAATATGAAAAAAGAACCCTTCCTCTAGAGTGATTAGGTCAAAAGGCAGTTCCATTTACACTGTTGTGCGGTTTTTTCTTTGGACTAATCCACTACTTAGAGAATAAACGTAGGTGTTAATTTCCTTAAAGGTAAATCCTTTTAGAATTGAATTTTCTAGAATGCTTTCATAAAGCAGAGCATTGCATTTTCTATAGCTTTATTCATATTTTTATTTTTTATACCGTTACTGTTCATTATACTTACAGATCCCTTTGGGCCAGGTAATCCTATATCTCCCTAAATCAATAAAACAAAATTATATTAGAACAATGTTTACTAAAAACTCTAAAAAGCTTATCATGCTGCCAAACTCAATAGAAAACCATGAACAGAACCATGACACCACAGAAAAACATTAGATTCACAATTTGGATTCTGGTCCCCTCCCAGCCTTTGGCTAACTTGTCTGTTAAATAATAGGGTTGAATCACAGCTCTCCAAGGCTGCATTCAGATTTAAAATGCTAGGTGTGGAGAACTGAAATGTGCAAGTCAAAAGACATTAAGCTAGCATGCTGTTATAAAACATAATAGACATTTAAACCAGATGACTTCATTTCTGAAACTCTAACAATATTTTTAAACTCATCCCCAGAAGTCTATCAAACCAAATATGCATGCTCTTATGCTTAAAAAAAAACCTTGACTATCTCCCACCACTAGTTCTAGGTATGAATCCAGCTCATCTTAGCACGTCAGTGCATGTCCACTACAAAACAGCACGACTTAAAACATCCCCTTAAGGACCTCCCTGGAGGTCCGGTGGTTAAGACTCCACGCTTCCAACACAGGGGGCACGGGTTCGATCCCTTGTAGGGGAGCTAAGATCCCACAAGCTGCACAGTGCGGCCAGAAATAAATAAACAAAAATTTAAAAATAAATAAATTAAGAAATAAAACATCCTCTTACCTTATAAAATGAACACTTTCAACAGAAAATAAAATTGAAATCCCCCTTTTTCTAATTTACTTAATAGTTAGGAAGCTTTGCCTCATTCAGATGTCAACTGAAATCCTAAAACTCTGAATAAAACACTATCAGCATTTTCTCCTGTACTAAAAGCTCTCTGAAACCGTTTTCTGAGAATTCTGTCACGCACACACCCCCCAAAGGACCAATCATAAGTTTCCACACGAGGTCCTGTTACATTGTGTCATAAACCATAAAGGATGCGCCAGCAGACCTAGCAGTGCTGTGGAGGTGATGACTTGCTCTCCTCCCCGCCTTCCTGGAGATTTAGCAGAAGGCTCCCCTGGACCTGGAATCACTTCTTTGGAGGGTCTTAGACTCCAAAAGGCCGTGGAGAATACCCACAGTCAAACTCGGGAGCCTCAACTCTCTAACTACAATAATCTATAATACAAACTATAATAAAGCTTTAATTTTGTTTCCGTGATGGGCACTATTCATAGACTTGTCTACAGCCACATAAGAATCACCTTGGATGTCTACATTGAAAACCACAAGAAAACATGCCCTCCGTAAGGAACGCTTTGTCCTCCCAACACTTAAGGCCACGTCTATCGATGTTGCCGTGTTTCCCCTCCACTTTACTTGATCTTGGGTGCGATTCTCGGGGGTTGTTTTTTAGCTTATGTAAGAAACATATTACCTTTAAAGAAGTCAGCAAGGATAGCAAGGTCAGAGAAAAGAAAAAGTACGTATGTTTCTAATACAGTCCAAAATCAGTGAGTCTCCATCAATAACCGGAAAAAAAAAAGGGTCTTACCAGTTCACCCCTTTCTCCCAGTTCTCCCTCTTCACCAGAGGCACCCTAAAAGTTAAAAGTCACATTTTTTAAGTTCTTAGTTCCTTGGCTCAATTTTAACCAGTCAACATTGAGAAGTATTCAAAAGTCCCTGCAGTGCCCCCAAGATCATGCAGAAATATGAAATGATCTCAGTGGTTTTCCTATCTAGCTGTCACGGGCTTGTCCAACCCAGAAAACAGCCCAGAGAAAAGCCAGAAGGTGAAGCTGAGTTTCTGCTAAAGGTAAGGATTAATGAGTATAATCAACAATTTTATAATTAGGTAAAAAAACAAACAAACAACACCAGGGCAAGGACTAACTCTAATTCACATGCATTGTTTATTTGCTAAGGTCTTGGTAAAGAAAAAAACAAAACATTATGATGCGGCTATGGAAGGCCTCATCAGGCTTGGAGTAAACCAATCTGTTGCGTAAGAGAGACGGGGCCATTCTTTTCAAAGGAAGGACAATGTGTATTCTTGAAGGCAGAGCCATCATTCGCTCCGGCTTATTAAAATGGTAGATAAGGCTACAGACCAAATTAAACCCTGCGTTTCACCCACTATGAAGTACATTGAGCCTCCACATTTTACCCACAGCGCAGGTCAGCCAGTGCCCCCTGCTGGTAAGGCACATTAAGTGCTGCATTTCACACGTGGCACCTACCTGTTCACCCTTAGGACCAGGTTCACCAACTACGCCCTGTAATGAATAAAATATACTTTTTCAGTGTTTTGAGGTGTTTAACTATATAATTTCAAACGAACCAACTCCCCTTACTAGGCTGGTGAATAGGAACAAGTATGAATAATCCCTATCACCTCACCACCTAGCAAGAGTCAGGTCAGACGTGGAGAAACTGACAGTTGTCCAAAAAAAGTCACTGGCAACCTGAAGTGCCCTCTGATCACATCCATGTAAAATGTAACTAGTAGGACTGGAAGTTTAGAACTAAATAGGATGTGTGATTACAGCTGAATTTTTACTTTACTCAGCTTTTATTTTTCCCTTCTGATAAATTACTGTATTAATAGATTTTTTTTGTTTGTTTCTTAATCTCAACTCTCAGTAATTTAAGATATCTTTCTTGATAGCCCTCTATGGTAATTTCTAGAAAAATTCTCCATTGGGCCAAAAGCGACCTTGGTTTCTCAACATAGTAGAAATCACCCTTCCAAATAAGGAACTTTCTGGACAGCTAGGTATCTTACCCTGTCACCTTTCATTCCAGGAAGTCCAGGGGGGCCAGGCAAGCCGGGGAAGCCAGGTCTGCCGAGAGAACCCTGAAAAGCAAACACAGAGTCCCCAGAACCACTGCTACCGCAACTTTGAAAGCACATAAGCCAGACACAACCTTGGGTGTGTGGACTCCTGTCTAGAATAAATGTGCTGTGTTGGTTTAACTCTGCTTCTCAAATTTGTCACTCTCCCAACTCCCAGGAGAAGAGACCCAGTCCCCCCCACCAGACTCCATCCCAGCTCTAAGGTCCCCAGTTCCAGGGCTAGCACCCCTTCCCAACAGTGGGCTCTTTGAGCTGAGTCCCCGCCTCGCTGGCTGTGTAAACAAGCAAGGCTGGAGAAGTAAAAGGGTGGCATTCACGCACTCGCTCTCCAAGTCCAAGAACAACCAGGAGCCAAATGTAGCACTTTGTATCTCTCCCAGTTTTCGAATAAATGCTACAAGCCACACTGATTAAAATACCCTTTAAGGGTCTCCTAGATTTAATTTGAAATTCTTCATTTACATTTTCACACATTCACATAGGAATAGAAATCAAGTAAGGATGATGCAATTACCCTTTGTAAATTATTTTTCTCTCCTTGCTTCTTTTAAAAGACTTACTGTGTTTTGTATGAAGCAAATAAACTGCGGGACCAGAATTATTACTTACCAGTTTACCTGGTAGTCCTGGGGGTCCTACTGGTCCTTCTTCACCTCTACTGCCCTAGAAACACACAAACATGATGGTCAACCAGACAGTCTGCCGAAATGCAAATGTTTAATCACTATTTCAATGAAGTAACATGCTACCTAGGTTTTTTGTTTAAATATAAAGGTCACCAAAGTATTCTCCCCATCTTCAACTGAAGGCAGAGACCTTTATATTAAATGCCTGCAGCCTCGTCAGTGTCCATCCTGAGTTCTAACAGTCCTAACGCTGTTCGTTGTGAATACAGACTGTTCCATGGACATCATACCTGATACATCTACAAGAAATGGCAATTAGGAGTTTTCAGCATCTACTTCACCATCCAAATTAGATTATGGTGATTTGTGTACATGATTTATCCTCTCATTTAGACTACATGTTCTTGAGGTATAGGTATAGTAAAATTTTGAATTCCACATAAATGTGTAAAACACAGAGTAAATTTCAGGTCTACAGTACATTTTAAAGCAGCATCTGGCAAGTGATCTTGAACCTCGAAAGAGGGAAAAAGACACAGGACAGAGATGTTCTCCCTCAAATTACTACTGTAACTTCAAAAAGACGTAAATAGTAGAAATGTGTAAAGTTTCTGAAAAAGTCTTTGTTCTACTCATTCTAAACATGTCTTAAAAGATTAAATAGACTTTGGAAAGTACAATTTATAATGTAGATGCACCAAAAGCAACACTCTCATTTCATTTTGTGAGCCAATATCAATTTATTTGAAACTCGAAGCCCTTTGAGAAAAGGAAACACCACGAACTCTTCAATTTCTTTCTCTGAGAACTTCATACACTTTTATGCAGTCTGACAAAAGCTTGTTTCATTTCTAACTCAAGTTCAACTAAGCTGAACACTGAGGTTGCTGGATAAATAATCACATTTCCTGGATGGTGTACACAAAATGAAGGCAGTCTTTTGAGTTTGTTTTTCTTTAAAATGACATGACAACTTCATATTAATGTTTAATATTTATAAGTGCTTCTGATAAGATTATCCTGATCTGACCCATATGTTATTCATTCATCTATAAAAAGAACAAAATGTCAAGATCTATAAACCTTCTGCATTTTCCGTTGCTCTAGAGGACTGAGAATTGTATGCCAAATTACAAGTTTCTAGCTATAATTTCATATGACTTACAGGTGATTTAAACAAAATACTCTTAAATGCTTTTCAAAAACTTTTATATAAATGTTCTGTCTAATGCATGAGTTTGAATAATACATTGGTAGGTAACCCTTGTGAGCAGCTTGGAAGCCAGAAGCAGTACCCCATGTGGACAGATGTTAGAAAGATATATTGATAAGTCAGGTGAAAACCAGCCCTTATGACAGATTCTTCTATGTGTCTCTACACATAAAGATGGGGTTTCACTCCATTAATATGACCCAGTACTTCCAAGTTCAAGATAGATTTTCTTCAGTACATCTGCTCTGCTGGCATTTTCAAATTATTTCTGAACTGCATCCTGATTGAGATCCTAAATGTCATTGAGATAAAATGACTTTAATTCACAGAACGATTAACAGTCATTGGTGGGAAACATAATTAATCGTGTCAGAAAGGGAAAGCAAAGTTCTCGACACAACCTCAAGTATTCATGTCTAAATAAATGAACGATTATTCCATCTTATCCAAAACAAAGATGATTAATATACTCTTTTCCTCTTCCACAAACCAAAAGGCTAAATGAAAATAAAGGACTCTATAACCTTTCATTTACTTTTGGAGAGATTAATTATCTTTTCAGTCAAAGACAAAGATTTTCTTTGCTGGAATCTTATTTTCTCTGTCTTTCATGAGCTCTCATTATTCAATTCAGAAGTCTTTTCCAAGCCCCGGCAGCCCTTGGTAATACCTACGAACGGCTCAGAACCCAGTCTACGCAGCCTGCTCTGCTGACCTATAGCCATGACAGGGCAACACACATAGGACCGGGGGAGGGATGGGTGAAATTACGGGCATTCACTTTTCTGTCCCTGCACAAATAGACAACATGTGGGTCCTCATTTTCGTTTCACGTCTAGCTTATAAATCCTTGGCTATTCTGAACTTAGGTATTTCTATAGAAATCATCCCACTGTGCGAAAAGGTAATGTTTATTTCCACAAGGACCAAACAGCTACCAAAAAAAAAAAAAAAGGGCAAGATTTTCTCATGGCCATTCTTATGATTTCTATGTGTTCTAAAAACATGCATATTCTTCCTCTAAGTTCTTTAATTTCACCTGTAACTAAGATGAACATGAGAAATTGAGATACAAATAGTAATCTCTAAAAAAACACAGGTTAAACTAAATACATCCTGCAGGGAGCAATTCACCCTAACCTGGTAACAACAAGAGTGCTAGAAAAATGATAAATCTCTTCTGTTTCAACAGCTATGGTGAAATCACATTCTCAGATGTGGGCCAGGGAGGCTGGTGGGGAAATGGCTCTTCTGTCCCATGGCTGATATTTACAAACCTCTTGACAGAAGTTATGGGTTTTAACAAGAGAATTGGAAGGAACCAGATAAAAAGGCAACATCCTACCACTGAAAATGCGAAGACCATAAGAAAATGCTCTATTTTTCTCTTGGGTGCTCTGTGCCACCATATTTATCTCCGACATGTTAAGACACATCTTCCAATTCGTCCCTATCTAAGAAGCCAATCAAGGCTTAAAGAAAAGAAAAGATGCAGACCCTCTACCAATGATTCCGAACCCTGGCTGTGCATCAGAATCCCCTGAGGAGGTTTTAGAAATACATTTCACTGGTGTCTTCACCACCCCACCTCCTCTCTCCCCTCCGCATTCCACCCCTCTCCCCCAGGTCCTGATTCTGTAGGTCTGGGGTAAGACCCAGGAAATTACTGGGGCTTGTGTTCTGTTCGTTTGTCTTCACCAGCTTGACTTAGATTCTTGTTAAATGCTCACTGCGAAAGCTCCATAAATACTAAAATTTGCTAAATGTGTTTTGTGCCGTTAGAATTTGCCAGGCTAACTTCAAATAAAAATATGCAGCGGGGCTTCCCTGGTGGCGCAGTGGTTGAGAGTCCGCCTGCCGATGCAGGGGACGCGGGTTCGTGCCCCGGTCCGGGAAGATCCCACATGCCGTGGAGCGGCTAAGCCCGTGAGCCGTGGCCGCTGAACCTGCGCGTCCGGAGCCTGTGCTCCGCAACGGGAGAGGCCACAACAGTGAGAGGTCCGCGTACCGCAAAAAAAAAAAAAAACATGCAGCGGAACCTTGACATTGGAGGCATTAGAGGGTGGAGATGGGGACCTGGACACTAAGCCCCAAGGCCAGGTCTGAAGTTTGGCTCCGCCAGGCACCAGCTGACTCCAGGCAGGCAACTCAACCCCTGTGTGCCTCCGTCTCCTCATCTGTAAAATGGGCTTTGGGGAGGATTGAATAGATACATGAAGTACTTAGAACAACGTCCAGCTCATAGTAAGCACTGCAGACGTGCTAGTTATTATGTTTATCCAAGGAATAAAGACATCAGTCAAAATGATGGTTTTCAATCAAATGTTTCATTAAATGTTCTTTTCGCTTCAAATCTTCCAAATTTCTTTAAAAGCATGAGTTATGCTTGGAAAAAACAAGTCTTTAGTCCTCATTTCTCGAGTTTCTGTCAGATCACTAAGAAGGCGCCTTTTTTATAAAGAAATCCTAGCAGCTATTTTGTAAAACTCATTTTAATAAATACAAAGACTTCAATATGGAAGTCTCCCTTTCAAAATGGAACTACTAGACTTCTAAAATACCACCGAAAAATGCATTTTATCATACTTGGGTTGTCATAATTATTTTACCAAAAAACTGGACTTTACTCCACTGTGCTCTAGATTGTGGTGGTGGTTGTATTTGCCTGATAACCCCAAATCCTAACTAGCTGAATAACAAACATTATCCTTAGTACCTTGCCAGTTTCAGAACGGGGAAATTATAAATCACTATGCTCAGGCTGTAATATACCCTAAATGCCTCTTTCTGGCAAAAAGGACGTTCAACCCAGAAGATGAGTTATGACTGCTAAAGACTGCTGCTTTTACAAACCCATTTTCATATTAACATTGGCAGATCATATTAGCCCTACTACAGGGATGATTTTTAGGCTTGCCACAGAAATATTTTTTAAGATTCATTCAATTTTACAACATTGTGTACTTTGTATTTCTCTCCAGGGTAGGTTTAAATATCCCCTCACACAGAAGCAGATGACAATCTGTTTACACCATAACCATCACAGCTGCTTCACGAAGTGTTGACTGGGAGACTATTCCAGAGTCTGATGGGGTAGGAAGGTAGCTTAGGTCACTCAACTACACAGCATGTGGGACCTCTGTGCTGAAGTTGCTGGTGATGGGGTCAGGTTAGAAGACTTCAAGAGAGAGGAGACAGGCTTCCACATTCCACGAGTGTATAGTCTTCAGAAAACTGGGGGTAGATTGGTGTAGCACTCATCCCAGTCCAAATCACGAGAGCAGAGCAAACACAACCCACTCAACAAAAGCCCTGGCAAGTTCTGGGAAACCTGGAAGAGGAAGCCGGACGGGAGCGACTACACGGTAGGACCAAATCAGAGGCCCCAGCCACCTGCTGGCTCTAAACCAGGAGTCACCCAGACACATGTGTAAACACAGCGGAATGTGACAGAGAAAGCCGGAAGCGCAAGCCAAGTGGTAAAGATACGTGCTCATACGTAATCCCTAGAGATGCCAAAACTCCAATATTTTTTGCCGTGGCATTGGCGAAAGTTGATGGAACAACGGTGAGGAAAGGGGAGAATTTAATTTCAAAGACAGACTACAGTTAACCTTGATTCTTTCACAGGACACATTAGAAATAGGTTTCATTCCTTCTACTCAGCTTCTCAGTTGAAGATTTGCAGGAAGAACTGATCAAACTTGTGGGGAATGGGTGACAATGTGTGAATTTACCAAGAAAATGAATTTAATGATGGAAAATGAAAGAACAAATGTATCTTTCAGTAAGTACATTTGGTGTAAAAACTCTGATCCAGAACTATAATATTTATAACCGCACGTGATACTCTTCTGAAAAATTTATAGTAGGTGCAAAGTCAATCATGAACAGAGGCAGCATAGCAAGATTTACTGTACCTCCCATCCAATGCATTTCAAGGAATATTTATTGAGCACGACCTTACGGCAGGCCCCGAGGAAAGAGATGTAGGGAACACAAATGTGGATCGGACGTGTTCCTGACTTCCTGCAGTTTCCACACCACAGGGCAAAAAGGGACCAAGGGTTACAGGTTCAGAATAAGGAGAGGTCACTTCTATCTGGGGGGTAGGGCGTCATCAGAGATGGTTCCATTGCAGAATTAACACTTCAGTTGTATCTAGGAGGGCACATGGGATGTCCAGTCAGAGAAACAGAGGAAAAAGCCATCTCAGTTGCAGGGCATCACAAAGAAAACAGGCAGTCTGAGAAGTGCAGAGAGTGTTTGGGAATTAGCATGAAGTCTAGCTTGGCTGGAACGCAGGCTCTTAGCAAGGCAGAAATGGGAAGTAAAACTAGGGGATAAACAGACTTCAGGCTTTCCTTTATTGTCAGTGGAAATCCACTGAAGATTTTTAAATGAAGAAGAGAAATGATGCTGGATGCTGTACTTTGCAAAGACCAGTATGGAGGCACGTGCAGACTTGGAGCCCTACGGTTCCCCAGGCATTTACGTTTGTCACCAGGACTGCGGGGACACTGCTGGAGTTCTAGATGCAGGACACCCTGCGATGTGCAAGAGTCCTGGAGAACGGAGAGCTATCCCAGCCAGAATACCAAGAGTACCCTGCTGCGAGCCGCAGTAGAAGGAAAGATGGGAGCAGGGAAGGCAAATCAGGAAATGACTGCAACAATCAAGCAGCAGTGAACCACCTGAGCCAGGGGGTGGACGTGGGCTTAGAAAGAAGAGTCAGACAGGAAGCTTTAGAGAGGATGTGGTAGGATGAGCAGGTCCACCTGGGGGCAGGAACGTGATGGAGAAGAAACACCAAGGCTTTGAGCCTCGGTGACGGCAACAGTGGGAAGAACGCGGACGCTTACAGAAACTAACAAGCAAAACCGGAATCAGGCCCAAAACCCTGCGCAGGCATAACTTCCTCGGATCCGCCGCCCTCCCGTGAGCGAAGTCAACACCGCCTCCACCGCACGCCATCGCTTCCGAAGGCCGGCCTCGAGTCCTGAGCTAGGGATGGGCCGAGCCCACTGCACCCGTACGGCTTGTGCTCTGTGCCTGGTCCTGCCATCAGCAGGGAGCACGAGATGAAATAGGCAATTTTCTCAAAGCTCCAGCACCCTTCCTCCACACTGATCAGTCTTTCTGTTGCTTCAGAAATAGGATCCAGCTGTGACCTCACTGCTCTGACAGACAGTCGAGGGAAAGTATTGGACACCGCCTGGTACGGGTCAGCTGACAAACAGCGGTAAGAAGTGGGAAAACTCCACTCTCCACTCTCATATCGCGAGACACCTGGGATATTTCACTTTTCTGAAGCGTGAAAATCCTCACTCAACATACTCAAGAGATGCTCTTTAGAAACTAACAATGATATTTGGGAACGTTTCTGTGTTCTCACTTGGAGTTCTTTGTGTTACCCAGCAGGCTTTGAAGATAAGAACTTAAAATCAAGACCAGGGAGACTTTTTTTAAAGTTAAATTTGAGTGCACCATGTTTCATTTCCAAATCAGTTTCTCTCTAAGGGTTAAAGTGTATCTAGTGAGAAAATATACAGAGCTATATTATTTGCTGCAAAATAGACACATTTACAAATTCACACTAAAAGAAGTCTGGCAGGTTCTCAAAAGATTAAAATAGAGTTATCACATGACCCAGCAATTCCCCTCGTAGGTATGTACTCAAGAGAAATGAAACAAGTCAACACAAAAACTTGTAGAAAAATGTCCACAGCAGCATTAATCATAATGGCCAAAAAGTGGAAACAACCCCCATGCCCATCGATGCATGAATGGATGAACAAAATGTGGTACATCCATACAATTGAATACTATTTGGCAATAAGAAGGAATGAAGTGCTGATACATGGTACAGCATAGAAGAACCCTGAAACATTATGCTAAGTGAGAGAGGCCAATCATTAAAAAACCCACATACTGCATGAATCCATTTATATGAAATTTCCAGAATGGGCAAATCTATAGAAAGTGGATGAGTGGTTTCCTAGGTTTGAGAGGACTGGGTGGGTGGGTGGGGGCGGGGAAATGCTGAATTGCAAGTGGATCTAGAGTTACTTTCTGAGGTGATGAAAATGTTTTAAAGTGGACTGTGGTGACGATTGCACAGTTCTGCAAATGTACTAAAACCCAGTGGATTGTATACTTTAAATGGGTGAATTATATAGTATGTGAATTATACCTCGATAAGGTTGTTTTTTTTAATCACACTAAAATATTTCCTACGTCACGAGATGAGAGCAGAAAGGGTCAGCATGTTTTTTTTTTAAATACTTCATTTTTGTTTCTACTTTCTAGGGGAAAAACAGCATATTGTATATCTAAGTAGCGTTTATCTGGATTATCACATGTTAAAACGTCAGAAGGCATTTCCTGGATGAGTTAATGGATGAATTAATAAAGGGAGGGAGGGAGGGAGGGAGGGAGGGAGAGGCGGGAGGGAAGACCCAGCGAAGCCTGGGGAAGGCACTTTGGGAGGGGTCCACAGAAAAGGAATACTCACAGGGAGGCCCCGAGGTCCTCGGGGTCCCACCTCTCCTGGTGGCCCCTGGCGGCCCTGTTATAAGGAAGGCAGGTAAAGAAAAAGTTAAACTCCCTAATCCTTTGCTTAGTGATTACAACAGGTTACAAGGTATGAAAAGGTAACCTATGGCAACTTACCGGTTTGCCTGAATTCCCCAGTTGACCGGGCTTCCCTGGAGCACCTGTGTTACCCTGAAGGTAAAATACAATATTTAGAGTAATTCAGGCAGTAAATAAGCGTAATAATCAACCTGTCTTACCCAGACTGGGTATTTCTTACACTTAAAGAGCGTTACTTTCCTGATTTTACATTGAGATGTAAACTCTCTTTCTTGGTGGGTACATCAAAGTTCTTTAGATTTAGGTTAGGATACTGTTTTGTCACTTCCAGAGGCATAATATAGATGTCAAAAATATTTAAAAGCGAAGGTCAGATGTCCAAAAATGAAGGTCTTTAGACAGACAAGAATAAGAGAGGATTTTTCTTTCTTTACAATGTGAATTATATATGTCTTTCTTCATCATTTCCACCTCTAATACAGTTCTTGGAGCCTTTTTATTGATACCTGACGTTGACACCATTAAAATTGTAAAAGATCATGCCAACATGAGGAAATAAGGGATGTGCCAGCAAGCTCCAGGGAAAGCAGGTGTCTGGGATCCCACCCCACCATCAGTTGCTCATGGTCTACTTACTAGGGCACATCTCTGCTCAAGACTCCACGAGCCACTACGATCGGAGGCCTGGAGCCATGTAATCTAATAGTAATCAATATCTACGTTATTCACAGTTTATTTTATTTAAAGTAACGCTATATTTTATCCCTTTAACGTTTTCTTTCAACTGTTGTCCTTAAGTGCTAGAATATAAGCACTTAAAACTGATCATTATGTGAACAAAATGCTTAATATCTTTTAGCTTAAGATAAATCATCTTAATAATATATGCACTGACATTTTCTATGGCTTAATATCGTCCTCATAGTAAGTCGTAAAGAGCAAATCAAACTTTCCCTGTTTTACACTGGCAGAGGATGACTCTTTCAAGAAGGTAGTCTGATCAGCAACGCTTTGTCAAAGTACTATTTCTGCAGCTGGGAAAGAGATTAGCTTCTGAAGCCTTAAGGCCTTTTTGATTTCTCCTTAAGGTCAAACATATAAAAGGCAGGTTGGAAATATATAAAATGATAAATAAAATATATTAGTAAAAGAATAAAGAAATAGAGAAAAATATTAACTACAAAGTTTTCATCTTTTACCTTTTCACCGGCAACACCCTTTGCGCCAGGAATTCCAGGTATACCCTGAAAGCATGCACACAGAACTTAGGTTTAATCACCTCCTCTGAGAATCTGTGAGATGCCAAGCCCACTGCATACTGCCGAGGGGCTGGGGGCATCGTGACAACCTCAAAGCTTTAGAGGGAGATTCTTCCTAGTTCCCCAGTTTGAACAGTTATAGACCTACCCACAGTGTAGAAGGCAACTTTACTGTAACTGGCTTGTTATGTCTGAATACCCTTACAGCAAATTCTAGCTCTAAGCTAAAGTTACTTTTCAAGGATGAACTTCCAAATTAGAATCCTATTTTCAGGTCAACAGGAGCTCTTCCTGGCATGATTTCATGTGTGGAATACAAAGCAAGGACCTATCAAAAACTCTAAGCCTTAAGTAGAAAAAGAGAATGGCAGGAGAATGCTGGGTCTGAGATTTGGTGCCACTGGGAGGCCTGATTTCTCTGATTATTTTAAGGTGTCAGATATCATAATAAACCGAGGGCAGCCCTCATCATTACCAAGTATCCCTTTTAACTTGAAATAATTGCCTCCAAAGGGCCAAGAATACACGTGGTATAACCCACGTGAACTTCCAGCCACATTAATGCAGGAAAACACCAATTTGAATAATTCAAAATAGCACACGATCAAACAATGAAATCTTATTATCTCACATTGTTCCCTGAACATCCTCTCAACCTCTTATGGCTCAACCCTGGTACAAGAGCTTCAGAACTGGTTAAAAGTAGGAGGAAGTATAAAGCCTGGACCACAGCTCAGGGTTAGTGCAACGATATAAGGTTTAGTGAACTCTAGAGAGAGGAGGGATGCAAAATATAAATTTAAAGCTCAGTGTGGTTACCAGAGAAATAACTAGTTATTCAGAGAAAAAGTACAGAAATGTCAATGTAAAACTGTAAAAATATAAAATGAAAGCATCATTTCTTCTCCAGAACTTATCAAATTACATACATAACATGCTTCTCCCCCAAGTGCATATCTTCAAACTATGTATATAAACCAATCAACATTTAAATATTCAAATACTTACAGGTAACCCCTGCAACCCTGCTTCCCCAGGAGGTCCAGGTTTCCCTAGTTCACCCTGAAAAAAATTTTTGTTGAATCTGTATGAACTGCTGTCCTTCTTTTAAGAAAAGGAAAGACCAAGACCTTCTAAGTAAAAGGAGTATCCGCACAGCTGACCTTACGTGCACTTTCATAGCATGACCCAGTTCAGGGCGGGGAGATGGGATAGGACTTAGGACAGAAATGCATCAGAATACGTTAATTTCCTTCTGCCTACTCTCATCCATGGGGCAATTTTACTGACTTTCTGAAACCAAGCAAACAAACATTCTATTCTAATAATTTTTTTTTTATTGAAGTGTGGTTGATTTAGAATGTTGTGTTAATTTCTGCTGTACAGCAAAGTGACTCAGTTATACACATAGATACATTCTTTTCATTATTCTTTTCCATTATGGTTTATCTCAGGACACTGGATATAGTTCCTTGTGCTATACAGTAGGACCTTGTTGTTTATCCATCCTATATATAATAGTTTGCATTTGCTAATCCCAACCTCCCAGTCCATCCCTCCCCAAACTCCTCTCCCTTGGCAACAAGTCTGTTCTCTATGTCTGTGAGTCTGTTTTGTGTTTTGCAGATAGGTTCATTTGGTTCATGTTTTAGATTCCACTTGTAATTGATACCATATGGTATTTGTCTTTCTCTTTCTGACTTCTAATAAGTATCTTGAACTGACACTTGATTAAAAAATTAGAAGGAGGAAAAAAGTCAAAACCAGATCAATAAAAGTCTCAGTGACGTAGTAATGGAAACCCTGTGCTTGGCTGGCCCCGGGCAGGGACGACTCCACCACCTTTAGATCAAATCACACAGCTACCTTTGTTCCCGGCATTCCAGGTATCCCGTCCCGGCCATCCACACCTGGCAAGCCCTAAAGACGCACAAAGAAACACACTGGCTCTTAGAAACACATTCTTCTTCCCTTCATCACTTTCTAAAGTTTTATTGAAATAATCACTTTGAAAAATAGGCTCGATGACTACAGCTCACGTACCGTGTCACCCTTGGGCCCAGGGAGACCAGGAATTCCTCGAGAACCTTGAGCCCCCTGCAGGGTAGAAGGGAGAAGACAGACAAGACACAATCAATTACCACGTGTACTTAGGTCACATCAAAGAGACCAGCACAACCTGCATGCTCGCAGTGGTTAACGCGAATTCGAACTCACTCTGTCTCCCTTGGGACCTGTTTCTCCTAGAGGTCCTCGCCGCCCTTGATCACCCTGTATGAAAATAAAATTGCGTTTAAGTAAGCAAAAGTAACTTTTTGATAGACTTTAGAAATTATAAAACACCATCTACGTTACCTTACTATTGCCCTTTCATCCCAATGGCTTTGCTCTATCGTGGATGCCTCAAGAAATCTTTTTATAAAAATTATATTGTCCTCAAAATTGATATTACCATAAAGATAATTGAGACGTGCATGTCTATTGATTTCATTGTAAAGGCATAATGCTCTGTGCTCTTTGGATGAATAAGTATAATAAAATTAAGGTCCACACTGCAGGTAACCTTGACATCAGTAACTATATCTACACATCCTCTAGCCTCATTGACTATCGTGGTGGGTTGAGGTTTGGACGAGTTGCCAACCTTTTCTCCATATTACTTACTCCCCCAGTCAATAATAATGATTTCTGTCACAATTACCCAGCTAATGTTGATATATGGTACAGGCGGTAATAGATGAGAAGAGATGTCTTCCTAAAATATAGCTTTTGTTGAACAGCTTAACTGCTCTGAAACCTCAAATGGCTTTCTGTTGCTACTGGATCACTTCGGATCGCCCAGATTGGCATCAAACACTCTCCATCATGTGCTTCGACCTTATCTATTCAAGTTCATCTTCTCAAAAGGAGCTCTCCACCCAGGCCGTGCCAGCCCTAAGGCAGCACACACCCCCATCACCCCAACAGGGCTTCTTCCCACCTGTGCCCCGCCTCCCCCCCAGCACAGCTTTGCAGGCCCTCCTTCCTCTCAGGCCCGCTCGGTGCATTACCTCCACCACATGTTCTGGAGGTTGATCTTAAAATGTTATCCTTCAGTTACATTCTGTCCTTCCCACTGGACCTTGATAGTTGGAAATTCTATTTTACTATACCTTTTCTTCTTTTCAAGGTGGTGTGAGAGATATTAATGAACAGCTCTTTGGTTTATTTACTTCCAAAACAGGTGTGAGGCAGTCCACAATAAGGACACGTGTGCACATGGCCGTCAGAATATCAAATAATGAGATCAGAAATCACAGGAGAGAAAAATGACAGAACTACCCAAGAACTTCAAGTGAGAGAGTTTCTGCGGCTCTAAGCACCCTAGCAACCAAAGCAAAAGGAAAACGCAGCAGAAGCATAAAAACTTAACAATTTGACGGTACTTATGAGAAAAACAAAACCCATAACAAGTCAGAAGAACATTTCTCTGTACAAAAAAGAGATGCTTGTCTTAATTTTAAAATTTTAAATAAATATAGAAACTATTGCCCATTTTTCCACCTTATTCACACGTAAAGACACTTGCACACACACACATACATATAGCAAAAAAATCTATCATTGATCATTGAGAAAAAATCTATCAGTGGATCCCATGAAAGGAAAACTACTCACAGGTGCACCAGGGAGACCTTGTGGTCCGGGTTCTCCATCTAAGCCCCGAGCGCCCTGGAAATAAACAAGACAAAGAAATGAACTTGAGATCAGCCATGTATGCTAAAGGGCACACCAGTCTTTCTAAAGAACTTCAATAGCCAGATAAAAAGGAGGTTTTGTGTTTTGTAATATATACTCTATTCATCAGTGAACCCTAGGAGTATTTAATCAGAAACCTCAGATGTTAAAACACTGGTTTACATTCTCTCATCCCACCAAAAGTACCTACACCCAATCTTTGATACCACCCTGAATATTTTAAGTTAACAAACACTGGGTCCATTCCTGATTGCTGATATGAGCTACCTGTTTAGAGAACTTGGCAAGCCTATTGGAAAAGGTTTGGTCATCACACTCCAGGGTTCTCAGGATCCCTACAGGAATTCATTGATGGTGAAGACCAAGGGGCCACCCAAATAGTAGCTGCTGTGGACTCCGCCACCACCACACCAGTGGGAGGGATTTCTGGGACTCGAGATCCCCACCCAGACCTAGAATCAGGAGTCCAGCCGTGTGATTCAGAGGAACGAATTGTAATAAGGATTTAAGCATCCCCTCTTCCATCCTGGATAGATGGCAGGTTCAGTATGTGTAAAGTAATTGATCTATTTTCTCCACAACAGATTTACCCTGCTGAGTGACAATGGCTAAAACCTACAGAGCTTCATAAATCTAATCATCGTGAAACTATCTCTGTCTTTGTTATCTATTGCACATATCGCCTCCCTATTTTCATTATAAGAATCAAAATGTGATTTGAAAACAAAAATATGGGGTTTTCGGTGCTCTCTACATATGCTGCATGACAAGACACACTCCCTTGTTTAAAACTTTTTCTCATCTACCAGGGGAACGAGAAGACAGATGGGCACCTGAAGTGAACAAGCCATCTCCTGACGAACAGGCTTGCGAGGAGGAGATGATAAAAGAAATGGAAAACAGTCAAAAGGGTATTGGGTAAATGTCAGGCCAAGAAAACCAGGTGGACGATGTCTGCAGTAAGAATTAAAAATTAGAAAACCTTTGCTAGAAGGTTCAGACGTGGGTAGAATCAAAGAAAGAAGCAGAGGCACCACAGAGCCTTGAAAGTCTCTGATCCCTAAAACTAGAATACAGCAGAAGGCGTTCTCCTTCCACCAGTGAAGAAGATGTTTGGGAGACCTGAAAAAGCCCTTGAAGTCGTCACTCACGTTGCCTGGTGGAAGGAGAGCCAGCCTTCGAGTTATAGAAATGGCTTGGACGCTGCCCGTCTCTCTCCCTTTCTCTCTCTCTCTCTCTCTCTCTTATTGCTGTTCAACACCAGCTCAGACCCAAACTGCTGTTACTAGGTAACCACTCCGCAGGTCTGAATTCACCAGAAGAGCTTTTTTCTTTTTAATGAAAGCAATTTGACAAAAATCAGAGGAAATGAGAAATTTTGAAAACTACCCAGTAGCAAAATACCTCAAATAAAGAGCATATCAAGAACAGTAATTGGTTTCAAAGTGAGGGTCACGTATTTTAGGAAGTGATTTAAACCCAGAAAAAGCAAAAGCCTGTGTATCAGCAACTTCAAAATAAATGGGATTTATTTTTTAATAACAGACGAGTACACACAGAATGTTACTTAAGGAAACATGAGTACAGAAATGCAAAATATGTTTTTAAAAATACAGTGTTTTTAGAAAAGAAACCGCATTCTATAGGAAACAGAAGAGGGAGACGGGCACAATGAGAAAACCTAGACAGACAGAGAAAGCGGCTGAAAAAATGAAATTGATGGAATTATTCATGAAGCAATTCCTTCGATCCACAAAAATGTGCATCTCTTTTCTAAAAAGGTTGAATTTCATTTACTGAGCACCTACAATGTGCCCGTTATCCTTGTCTGGTTGCTAATGAAAGACTCTGTGCTTCCGTGCAGAACAACATGAATTAGCCTCAGAGGTTCTGCAGAGGGTGAGGCGAGGGTCAGGAGGGGTGGTAGGCAAAGAGCCCCGTTTTTAATTTTCTGGAGTCTACAAATGGGCTTTCCTAACAAACTTTCTACAAAGTGCTGACCATTTCCTTAACATCTGAGAGAAGCTAGACATGCCCCCTCCACTCATACACACACACACACACACACACACACACACACACACGCACACGCACACACACACACACAGCAAGAAAAATATTTCTGAGCTCATCATGAACGTTCAAGCTTGCGTTGTTATTGCTTCTTCTATTCACTCAGACAAGCCATCCCTGCCCTGCCCTGCCCTGCCCTGCCCACCAAGGGCAACGCGTCATCCTCTGCTCCACCTCTCCATCCTCCTCTGCTTTTGCCGGGCACTCCAGGTACTGTGTCAGTGTTATCAGTGTCAACTACTGATAAAGAAAAGAGATTAAGCGAAACAACCCTGCTTACTCCTATTTACCCAAAATAATTTAAAATATATAATAATAACAAGTATCCTATGTATGACTCATTTCTATCATCTACGTTTATAACAGAAAGTAAGAACCCAACCAAACATCTACAAAGCACCAAGTAAGAAATAAAAAGTGACGTTGTTAAAGATAAGAAGTTAATCTGAAATGGCCCCAAACTTAAACATTTATGCATTTTGGTAGTGTATCATCACCATCTTACTTTTTCCCCTTTGGCCCCAGCTATGCCAGTGATGCCTCTCAAACCTTGGGCTCCCTGGAAATGTAAAAAAGAGAAGGAAATTCTTTTAGTTGAAGCACACATTCTGTGATGTCATCACAAAAGCTGATCGAGAAGGATGTTATCATAACCAAAGGTAACACTGAGAAAAAGTGACATTATATTGCAGACAAACTTTCCTGGTTTAGAAGAAAAATCCAAAAGGAATTCTTCTGATGTTAAAACCCTTTTTAAAAATTCTGAAGACTTACACAAATCTGGAATCAGAACAATGACTGATGGCAAAAGAGTAAGTATCGTTAGCATCAAAGAATCTTGCTAAAGCCTTTGACTTTTAACTCACACAGAATACACTGCCACTTTTGCCTCCTTCGTGGTTTGTAACGTGGTTACGGGTCACATGATCGTGATTTTAAACTTTGGACTAATTTTTCCCCACCAGTGTGTGCCATCCAAGGCAATAGGTTCCCAGGCAGCCCACAAAAGCTTCTTCCTATAAGTGTAGCTGGGGTCTCCATCATTCACTTGCCATCACTCTACGTTACACCATTTCTACGATAAAAGGCATTGTGAATTCCAATTTGGGGCAGGAGGAAGCCATCTCCTCCCTTCTTGGGCACAGGAGTGGGTAATCCTCAAAATGAGGGTGCAGGGTGTCGATCCTAGGACCCCCTTCAACACTGAGTGTTGTCATTCTTGACTGTCTGGACCCACAGCAGCAGGGCTCCAGAAACAGATGCCGTAGAGATGCTCCCTGGGGAGAAGCAGCGGGCAGACGCCCCATCAGGAAAGCGGGGTAGCCACTTCCGGGCAACTTGCTAACTGTCCACAATGGCTTAGGATAAAGTAGCTCTAGGCCAGTCATTTCCCCGTGCTCTCACTGGAGAAAAGGGGGCATCTCCAACTGTTTGTTTTACATCCAGGTCAGTCCCGGTTCTCTGTAGATCAGTTAGGAATGGCCTGAAATACACATGGCCAGGGTGATCCAGTCAGGACACAAAGTGAGATCTGGCCAAATCAGAATAAAGCCACTCATTCCTGTGGGGCTTATTTTCTGACTCTGAAGGTAATTCAAAAGAGAATTCCAGAAATATTTGGGTCAATAGCAGAGACATGAGAATGACATGTGTTGTCTCCTGAGCTCGTGCATAAGTGTTCCAAAAAGCATACTTTTTACAAATCTTGCATTCCTTGACAGATGCTGTATATTTAAAAGATGAAAAACTGTGAATTTTACAGAAATATTTTGGCATATCCTCTCCCAAACCCCAGAAGTTCAGCAAGCAGTAATGATATCCTCCAAAGACCACCAGGGTCCCACAACATAGTTAAATATGTTTCTAAAAATACTTCACCGGAGGTCCTTGAGCTCCAACCTGTCCAATTCCGCCCTGGTCTCCTTCTTCACCCTGAAAAAACAGAGAGAAGGGCACCAAATGCTAATCCAGCAAATGGACACTGAAATGGGCTCGGTCTAACTTGGCACGTGGTAAGTTCATCTGGCATCTCCTGAATTAGTCTACTATACTTGCTTAAATTATTTTATATGAGTAGTCCATATTAACTGCAGAACATTCAGAAAATAGAGATGCATATAAATAAAGTCACCCAAATCCCACCTTTCCACTATAAACACCAGTAACATTTTGGATGCTATCCTTTCAAAGCTTTTCTAAAGAGAGAGAGAGGAGGGGAGGGAAAGAGGAAGAGGGGGAGAGAGAGGGGGAGTGTATGCATTCATGTTCTAAGTATGTGTGTTGTGGGTGTATTATTAAGAAAGTGTGATCACACTATGCAAACTTTTCCTTAAACTATAATATTTTAAATTATGATTTTCATTTTAACTTTTTCATTATAGTTTTTGTACCATGCACAGTTTTTTTTAAAAAAATTGTACTTAAATCTAAATCTGTCTTTTCTTCCATGGCTTCTACCTTTGATGGTGCTCGGAAAAGCCTTCTCTGACACCCCCAAAATATATAAATATTCATCTATGTTTTCCTTCTAGTAATTATATAGTTCATTTCTTACATAGAAATTTTTAATTATCATTAATTTATTTTTATGTAAATATAGAGTAGAAATCTTTTTTTTTTCCTGATAACTGGCACTCTATCCAATATCATTTATTGAATAATAGATTCTCTCCACCCAGGCTGAAAAATTCATGCTTAATGTATGTTAACTTGATAAATATACTTGTTTCTGGACTTCCTTCCTATTCAGCTATACTGGTCTGCTGTATGATGTTGTCGATACCATAACGTTTTAATTATCGAAATTCTATAATACATTTTAATCTCAGGTTGGGAGAATTCCTTTACCCTTATTTTTCATTTATAGTTACTTTTATTTTCAGATTTTCTTAAATGTTTACCCTTCCACATGAACTTTGGAATTGTTGGGCGGATCTTCACAAAAACACTGCTTGCTTTGTATTAGGACTTCATTAAATTAATAGATTATAGAGAGAGAGTTAGAATCTTCACAGTACTGCGTCTTTCCATCTCAGAACTCAGTGTATCTTCATATTTAGTCAAAACGTTTTCTTTTTCTTTCCACCAATAAAGTTTTGTTCTTTTCATTTTGTTGAATACTTCTTAAGTTTGTTCTAAAGTGTTTTGACCACCTGGCGGCTATTGCCAATGGAATCTTCTTCCATTATGCTTTTTAACTAATTATTGGTTTAACTTTTTGATACTAATTTTATAATCTCTGACATACTTTAAAATGTTAGGATATTCTAAACAGAAATCCAACTACTGTTTCTTACAGAAAGATTACTTTATGGACTCTGGGAAAAAAGTTATTTTCTCTCTGACAAAGGTTTTACTTTTCACAATAGATACACTGTTTTACATTTTCTGTGGTAATGAATGACTTAAATTGTGAAATTCATCATGAGAAACATTCTTAGTTTTTGATATTTGTTCATGATGGTAGATTAAAATCCAGTTCTATTGTTTATTACATGCTTCAATTCACCCATTTTCTTACTCCACATGCTATACTTTATACCTAGAGATTTTTGCACACACATACACACACACCCACAAAGAAATACAAAAAATTTAGTACCAGTGTTAATATAGAACATTTGGGCATCTAGTGCAAAGAACTAGGCTATACCTAAATAATTTAAACTTGATTTTTGAATGAACTCTGAGAGTCTTACATAGTGGATCTTTGTCTCATAATTATATTCAGATTACATTCCGTCAGAACATAAGATTGACAGTGGAGGGAGATGGTCCTAATGGGAAAGCCAGTGAATAAGCTAGTTTATGGAGCGGATAATCAACACATGTGTATGATTAAATACTACTTGTATTTCCCCATGTAAGTACAAAAACAACAGTGATTGTAATTTTTCATTAGCAGGTTTTGGGGTATTTTCCCACAGATTCTTGATAAACCTTGGAGTACTGTATTTGACTGAAATATTTCACCAGCAGATGAATAGCACACAAAAACTAACC
This sequence comes from Phocoena sinus, assembly GCF_008692025.1. Lineage (NCBI taxonomy): Eukaryota > Metazoa > Chordata > Mammalia > Artiodactyla > Phocoenidae > Phocoena > Phocoena sinus. The sequence goes on along the minus strand of NC_045774.1, from coordinate 83,417,479 downwards.
AATAACCACAAAGCTAAATGACGAATTTAGAATAGCAACTTAGTACCGTTTTACTGAAAGATGTTTGACTATTCATTCTTATCTTTATAAACAATTTTTAAAATCTTCATTAATTAATTTGTAGAGTAAACTCAAGGCAGAACTGTGAATCTGAAAGCAAACTTCAGACCCGTATAGTCTCATAATTCTTCACCTTTCTGCTTTCAGTTTACAGCATCTATTAGCCCTTTCAAGTTTCATTGTTCAAGGAGCTATCTTATCTTCATAGGCCGATTTTCAAAGACACCACTGAAAGTTTTAAGTGACATAAACATGTGAAATAAATTAAAGGAGTTTTCAACAACTTTTTTTTTTTTTTTTTTTTTTTTTTTGCAGTACGCGGGCCTCTCACTGTTGTGGCCTCTCCCGTTGCAGAGCACAGGCTCCGGACACGCAGGCTCCGCGGCATGTGGGATCTTCCCGGACCGGGGCACGAACCCGTGTCCCCTGCATCAGCAGGCGGACTCTCAACCACTAGCGCCACCAGGGAAGCCCTCAACAACTTTTAATGAAAATTTTGGCCAGTTACCCAACACACCAAACAATTTGCAGGTTCCCCAATGAAGACCAAACCAAATTTGAAAGTCCAGATCACTAACTTGTATAGGTCTCAAAAATGCTAGTTTCATGGGAGAGTGGAGAGACACTCTGACGGACAGGTCCATTCCCAAATCCCATGGGATGGGGAAGCGGAAGTTCCCCAAAGAAAAGAGGTCACCCCAAAAAAAAGAAAGGGATGCAGGGCATCAAAAATAGCAGAAGTCTACTAAATCTGCTTTATTATACATATTACCTCCTGAATATTTGGTGTGATTTAATATTCCTACACACTAGTTTTTGAGGTTAGATCATAGTCTATTATATGGATATGTCATACTTAATTTAGCCATATTGGACATTTTTCATTTCTGCTCCCTTAGCGCTTAGAATAAACCTTGGCACATAGTGGGTACTTAATAAATATTTGTTGGTTCGTTTAAATTACAAATTGAAAAATTCAATGGAGGAATGAGCACACAGAGAAATTTCCAAAGTACTTGATTTTTTTTTCTGTTTTCTCCAATTTGACATCAAGAACCCAGCTGTTATATGCCAGATAAGTGAAATGCCTTAACCATTCAGAGCCTAAATAATAAAAGACTTTTTAAATGAATGTTCATACTGTAATAAGGTACTGGAAATTGGCTTATTTATCCTCATTATCTGAGATTGTTCAACAGCTTTATCTAAGGAGTTCAAGAATATTAATGCCTGGGAATTCCCTGGCGGTCCAGTGGTTAGGACTCCGTGCTTTCACTGCCGAGGGCCCAGGTTCGATCCCTGGCCGGGGCAATAAGATCCTGCAAGCCCTGCGGCACGGCCAAAAAAAACGGAATATTAATGCCTGCCTGAAGGTATTAATAAATTGCCTCTCAAGCTCTTAACTTCTAAAGAAAAAGACTTCTGCCACCCAATAAAGGTGTAGAAGGACATATTCAACAAAGTCTAGAAGACCCGCATTGATAAGAACAGTTTGACTTTGTAAAATATTATGGAATTAACTGGAACTAAAATTCTACCGTACAAGAAGTCAAATTCTTAGTTACTCTAAAGAGATTTCATCCTAATGGATGAAAAGAAAAGGCAAATAGGTCACCTTGCTTTAAATTTCAGCCTTGGATTTTCTGTAGGACATGCCAGCCCCAATGCAAGTTGTGCTGTGGATTTCAGTTTCTACCCAGAATATAATATAAGTGCCAATTGCTAACCTCCAGATTACTCAAAATCTAAGTTACACTGAAATTAGGTCAGAAACAGATAAATTATTTCAGAACTTAAGATGAGAGGCTATGAGCCAATTACCAACTTCCCCGTTTGCTAGTCTCAGCAACACTTGTCATAAAATTTTACTCCCGTCATAAAATTTTGCTTAGTGGAGTGGAACAACCAGCTAGAATAACACTTGACTATCAAAACCATCAAGGAAAAGTGCTGAGTGTGACTGATTTGAAAAGAAAAGGGGTAGCAATACAGGAAAGAATGAAAGTGTATGACGCTTTCTTTGTTCTGTTTTTTGTAACTGAACAATGTTAGAATATGATGCTTAAACAGAATATTGATGCATCTACTGAGAACTTGTTAATCATCACTGGAAAAGGAAGGGTAAAATAGTATGCTTTTATTATCCCTTATAATTCTTTTTTTTTTTTTTTTTTTTTTTTTTTTTGGGGTACGCGGGCCTCTCACTGTTGTGGCCTCTCCCGTTCTGAAGCACAGGCTCCGGACGCGCAGGCTCAGCAGCCATGGCTCACGGGCCCAGCCGCTCCGCGGCACATGGGATCTTCCCGGACCGGGGCACGAACCCGTGTCCCCTGCGTTGGCAGGCGGACTCTCAACCACTGTGCCACCAGGGAAGCCCCCTTATAATTCTTTATAATGAAAGTGATCACGACCTCCTAATCACAATTTTCCCACTAAATATTCATTGTCCTTACCTTGTGACCTTGTCTTCCAGGTTCACCAATCTCTCCTTTAGCCCCTTTATGACCCTAACAAATGCAAAAGTACGTAAGTACAGAAATAAATAAATAGACAAGCAAACAAACGTGTTGAGTTTGGCACAGAAAGTGGTCAGAAGGCTCACGAAATGACCTTGCTCCCCCCAAATCTATGTCCATAGGCTGCTAACAGAAAGGTTATGTCAGAGAAATGACAGCCTTAGAAGACCTTAATAACACCTTGTGGGCTACATGACCACAGTATATAATAAATATCAGTTTCAGTTAATAGACAAACTCTGTTCGAGAATAGCAAACACCCCGTTACCTAGTTCAGCCACTGGGCAATGACTCACTGCCAGCCGGTCCCTAACCCTCCCCCCTCAGCTCCCTCCCACAGTTGGGCGAAGGGCATGGAGTCTTCTCCAGCATCAGTAACTCGCTCTCCAGAGGTGACGGCTGACACACCCAACGGGTTACTCTCTGCTCTCTGGAGGCTCCCCTGAAAACCCTCTGCTTCCTCTGTGCCCATCTCCTTCCTGGAAGCAGAAGAAGGGCTTCCCCAGACACACGACTTTCTGCCTCTTCTTGTACACAATTTAAGTGCAGGTGACAAGCTATAAGCGGCAGCCCGTGAAGGTTGCAGAACATGTGCAGAAATCCTCATCTTTCACTGTCAAGCCACCTGTTCTAAGTATATGTGCGCTTCGGGTCAGGGACATGGGGCAAGTGTGAAATAAACATTCTGAAATTAAGTCTGTCAGAGCTTCCTTCCTCAGAACCTTTCTTGTACCAAGGGTGCAAGTCTCTGTGAAAAACAAGACACCAAGCCAGGCCCAAGTCTTCTGCAGTTATGGGAACCCACCAAAGCTAACCTCCACGAAAATCACAGTGGGAAACCCAGGGCCTTGGAGCCTTTGAGATCTTTGGCAGAACTTCCCTGGTCTGGACTACAGAGAGAAAGCCATTTAACCCCAGCTTTTGGTATTTATTTATTTTTATTTTTATGGGCAATTTTGAAGTAGCTATGATGGCAGAGTGAGAGAAAAACACTTTTGGAAAGTCTCTTTTCTTCTCTATTTTGCACAGTTTTTCCAATTCTTTTTAACTAAAACAGTTTCACATACATCATGTGTACCGTCCCTGGCCCGCATCTCTCATCACTGGAGCAAACTTCTGAACCTTCATTTGGTGTTGTAGGGTCCCTCCATCCAGTACATTTCACTGGTATTTCTTCCCTGAACAGCACTGAATAATCAAGCATCTGTGTCTGTCAGGGTACCAGCGGGAATCTCCAGGACTGTATAAGGACCACAGAATAAGCGACACAGACTTGCCTAATCCATCAAAGTGGGCACTCCACACCAGAAAAGCCAGTGCTTCAAGGAAAGGCTCTACTTTTCCTGTGGATAATACTCAAAACAGAAAACAGAATACAGCATGGAAATTATTCTCTTACCCTCATGCCCGGCAGGCCTGGATATCCAGAGCGACCCGGTGGACAGGAATTGGGACACTGCCAGAGAGACAGAGAGACAGTAAACCAGAGCTTCTACTTTATGACAAAATGGTACCTCCTTTAGGAGTCCAGCTACAGAACCCCAATTCAATTATATTCATGAAATAACTCTGACTACCCCCTTTCCTTTTTCATTCTTTTATTTTTAAACTCGGAAATACTCCTAGCTTACAGAAAAGTACAGAGAACATAACAAACGCTTCCCCCACGTATCCGCCACCCAGATTTAATGTGTTACTATTTTGCCATATTTACTTCAGATTTAACTTGTTAAAGAAATAAAATGATTGCAGACAGGCCACTGTCCCAGGACCTGACCTCTGTCCCCTCCCACCTGCCCCCCACTCCAACAGCTCTGTCCTGAGGGTCACGTCCCCCCAACAAATGGACCAAAGCTGCATTTAGTGCAGTTTTCCTACATCGTTTGAACATTAGTCTATAAGTAAAACAAGTCTCAGAGCGGATTGCTTGACTTCTGGTGAAAAAGCATGTCTTAGTCATAAAGTAAAAAGATTATGGAAAAAAAGATATTTCTATAATGAAAAACGGTTTTTCTGAGTGTACACAAGCGACCAGTTCACCAGTCCGGCCGACTGCTCTGCTATCTGAGTAAAGTAAAAGACAGAAATACAACATTCCAGTGAGGTCATTTTCAAGAGAATTCACCTTTTAAAGAGAATTCCTGGTCTTTGACCTAAACTGTACTTTGTTCAAAGGAAAACGTCTTACCAATGGATCTCCATCATGAAAGCCAATTGTTCCCTAAAGTAAAGAAAATACTAAAGTTAAGAATATAGTGAAACATTTTAATTCAGACTACTAATAACAGAAAGTTCACTGGACAAAAATACAATCAATGTATTTGTTCAATAACCTATACGGAATAAATAGCGTATAATACGCTAACATTCTAAAAACTTGACTTGGCCTCTTCTGCTTGGAGCAAACTAAATTGCAGTAGATTATTTCTTTCAGGGGATTGAAGGGAAATAAAATGAGAGAATAGAAAATGTGGAGAACTCTAAATCGTAAGTTAAAAATAAGGATAATCTCCTAATTAACTGCATTTTTAAAAGTACTTAACTGTGTAAATCCTTCGTAAAAACGAGTTCCTTTGAAAATGTTCCCTTTATACGTCCAAGTTTTGAACATTTGAGACATCACAAGCCTCAAAGCACCTCAAATACAATGAGTAAACCATTCCCCATGAAAACCATCTTTTAAATTATTGTGATTTCTCTACTATTCTGGCCTAAAAAGACCATGCTCTGAATAAGTGAAAAAATCATAGCCATTCTGGAATTTTAGGACAACGACTTGATTTAAAGGTACTTCCATCTCTGGTTCTTAGGTTTCTTTAATCCCAACTCTCAGACACAGAGAAATTCAAGCTTCAAATAACTTACGCTGGGTCCCGGGGGACCAGGGGGGCCCGGTGGTCCTCTTCTCCCAGGGTCACCCTAAGTTATTTGAAAATTGTGACACAGTGGTTATACACATGTCAAAACATAGTGCATAAAAGTGGTGAGGCATGAGAAACTGACATTCCTAGAAACCCTGCAGAGCTCAGCCTGCATGGACCTGCCACCAAAATCGATGGGGGACCCGCAATCCAACTACCTCCACAAAACCAGAAGAATAAAGGACTTCCGGTCTCACGAAAGTAGTAAGACAAGGCAGAGGGAGACTTGGGGGAAAAAAGCCAGTCCTTCTCTATAGGATGATCACTTTATCTACTCTGCAAACAAACTGGAAACACTACGTATTTCTCTAGTTGATTATCAGGGGAACCAGGACAGCCAACAAACTGGAAACACTACGTATTTCTCTAGTTGATTTTCTGGGGAACCAGAACAGCCGACACTGCTGATGCTGCCCAGCCAACAGCAGCAAGGAAGGCTTGCGCCTGCCTGAAGCTGCAACAGGGAAGGTTGTCACCTCTGCAGGGCCAGCCACCCCTGGGGCTCTTCACCCAGAAGCTATCCCTCGGTCTGTCACTGCACGCTCTTGCCATTGGGACGGAAGGTCAAGATGGCTAAATTCAAATGAGCCATTCAGATGAACATGGAGTCCAGTTAGACTTATTATCCAGAGTTGACTCCTGGCACATCTTTTCCTTCCTAATGTTCTATCATAAGAAGTCAAAAGCATCGGACAATCAATTTTACAATCATTTCATATTCATTCGTCATTCACTAAATAAATTTGTCAAAGAGTAGCTCCTACAGACTCTCCGTGGATTTACTATTATCTATCGTTCAGAGAACGTCAGTGATTCAACGTTTTTTGAATGTTTATTGAATATGAACATCAAACACATTACCAGCAATTTCTCCCATGAAGTTCAGTCAGTTCTTTACTGACTAAAGTTAACTTCTGTCAGTTCGATTATGATTTCATGATCCTAACGTAAGTGTACATGGTAGTAATTTTAGACTATTCACTTCATTTCCTGCAGAGAGACTAATAAAAGAGACACTGGACCCCAATCCTGGCTTAGAGTCTGTAAAACGAAGGTGACACTTCTCCACTTGATCACTAATTCTGTAAGTTGGGAAGAAAAGTTTAGCTGAAAACTTCGGAGAAAAAATTTAAATCACTCTACAAAAATGAGGGAGCATGATCACCCTGGTCTTCATCAATATTATAAACTGGAATGAAATTCATCTGCCATTTCTTGGATTTGCAGGGGGAAGCATACAGCGAGGGCAATGAGCCTTCCCTAGTAACATCTTCCGTTAAATCAGCAAATGTCTACCAATGCGCCGTGTGCGCGTGTACTCACAATTGGTCCAACACGGCCAAGCTCTCCGGGGAGGCCTGCTCCCCCAGGAGGACCCTGCAGTCATCAAATTAAAGGGACACGGTGATTTACGGATGCTTTTACAATCTACGACAAGTGATATCAAATACGATAAACTGACTTAGAATTACGTATCTGTGCTAGCTTTGGTTTCCAAAGAGACGACTCATTGGACCAAATTTTAATTACTTATATAGAAATTAATTAAATGAACAGAAATTCCTTAAATTAATGAAATACTTTTAGCAGAATAGGGGTGCTGTCATAGTAGCCCCCTAAGATCATTCAGGTAGGACACTATAAACGCCACTGGGTACAGTGTTAGCTGGAGAGTAGGGTCGGGATCTGAGAAATGGGCCGTTTTTGTAGACTATGTAAAACAAACCAAGAGATAATACTTACAGGAGGTCCAGGAATACCACGGCCCTAAAAGATTAAAATAAAAGTTGTTACGGTACGTGACCTATACTTAGTGTAAATACAGACACAGAGATAACTCAGTTCAAAAATAAATAGGGAACTAAGATCCCGCATGCCACAGGGCAACTAAGCCCACGCGCCACAATTAGGGAGCCCACATGCCACAACTAGAGAAGCCTGAGTGCTGCAACGAAGAGCCCATGTGCCGCAACTAAGACCCAAAGCAGTCAAAATAAATAAATTAATTAATTTAAAAAAATAAATAAAGTTTATCACTAAATAAACATAAGATGTTCATTCTACAGAAAGGACTGGGTAAGGAAAAGCAAACACGGCTCTACTTCTAAAGGAAGAAATTTGCTTCAGCTCCTCAAATATTCTTTTGATGTCTAAGCTAACCAGTAATATTTTTTCCAAACTTTTTTTTAAAGAAAACCAAGATACCGTTACTCACAAAGAGGCACAACCAGACTTTTTCTTATTCTTTTCCATTGTAGGTTATTACAAGATGATGAATATAGCTCCCTGTGCTATATAGTAGGTCCTTGTTGATTTTCTACTTTGTATGTAATAGTTTGTATACACTAATCCCAAACTCCTAATTTATCCCTCCCCCTCTTCCCCCTTTAGTAACCATAAGTTTGTTTTCTATGTCTGTGGGCCTATTTCTGTTTTGTAAATGAGTTCACTTGTATCATGTTTTAAATTCTGCATATAAGTGACATCACTTGTCATGTTTTATAAGAAACCTACATTAAAAGCAATACAATACTGCTTTAAAGTTTCTAATGTGATATTTGGAAGTTCCCCAAACTTCCTCTCCCTAGTTTAGGGGAGAACTTCCTAAAGTTCTCTCCCTTTAGCACAGAGAGGCGGGGGAGAAGAAAAGGGTTTAGAAACACACCCTTCGACAGGTAGGGCTACATGCAGACACCAAATCCACCAGATACTGAAAATGAAACGGTGTCACTCATGAAATAACCTCCAATGGATCCTAATTTAGTATGCTGAATTTTATTTTAGAGCTGGTCACCCCATCTCACACTCCTTGACATTTTCTATCTCTTGAGCAACACCGAACTGCGTGTAATCAAGGGTTGAAGCCACGCCTTCCGCAGCCTCGCAGCCTCGATTCCGCAGCCTCGATTCCAAGCACAGGGCCTAGTATATAAGAAGCTCTAACTCTACGCTTGTTGAACTTAATAAAACTGAGCATCAGCTACCTAGAGCCCCTATTCTCTCTATGCTTTCCAGGGTCAGTCTCCCGGCCTTGGGTTTCCTCTCCTCTGTTGGCTTGAATCCCTTGTATTCATAACTGTCTCTGATACCATATTCCTGATAGCTTATACTTCCAGACCTCCTTTCCTAAAATATCCTTATATGAAGGACCCAGTGGAATCAGTGTACATCCTCTGATAATGATATTATTTTTTTAACATTTTTATTGGGGTATAATTGCTTTACAATGGTGTGTTAGTTTCTGCTTTATAACAAAGTGAATCAGTTATACATATACATATGTTCCCATACCTCTTCCCTCTTGCGTCTCCCTCCCTCCCACCCTCCCTTTCCCACCCCTCCAGGCGGTCACAAAGCACCGAGCTGATCTCCCTGTGCTATGCGGCTGCTTCCCAGTAGCTATCTACCTTACGTCTGGTAGTGTATATATGTCTATGCCTCTCTCTCGCTTTGTCACAGGTCACCCTTCCCCCTCCCCATATCCTCAAGTCCGTTCTCTATTATTTCTAATTATTCAGGCAGCCACAACAAGTATGAATTTCACATGGGCAGTCTGTTTTAATGATAAGTGGGACTTTTTTTAAGCCATTCTTTGAAAAATTACTTCTATTTGAACATTTTAATATGTGGATCAATTTGGGGAATAAATGTTCTGCTTGGCAATACCAAAGTAATCAATAAGTTATTTCATTATCAGAGACCTAGAGGTTTGATAAATTTCACTAAATCTAAAAAAAAAAAAAAGGCATCTCTATAAGATGTTGAGCTCTGAGCTGAAAATATGGGAGAAAGGCCAGGAAGATATTCACTTCTGCAGATGGACTTATAATGGAAAAGTTGACAGACACTGAAATAAGGCAAAGAAAACAGTGAGAATAGAAAACAAGGAGGAAACATACAGATTCCTGACAAGAACAAAAGAGGAATGAAGAGCAGAATAGAAAAAAAGATAGCAGCCTGAGATCCCAGTTCTCTTGTAGACTGAAATAACACAAGTCTGCCAGATTGTACAATGCAGAAAAAGACTTGCCAGGGAACCAGGTGGGTGATAATATCTGACAGCCAATATTTCATTAGAGATAAAACCAGTTGTGAAGAAAGTGGTGTGATGCCCAGGTCTAAACACTGAATACTTAGATTTGCTGTTGTTATGCAAGAAACATTTTCCACCAGTGGGGACAGAGGGGGGGATGTCTATTGGGAAACGCTACCTGCAAACAGATGTATGTATTTTACACCCTACATTCAAATTGCTCTAAAATTTCTCTACTCCTAGTCAGAATGCTTATCACAGCAGAAGAGTCATAAACTCCTTTGTGATGTGTATTACGTAGAAAACGACATTGAAAAATTTCATAGTGGCAGAATTTTACCTAAAGATAGGAGATTATCAACCACGTCACTTTACATTTACTTACTGGAAATCCACGAGGTCCCGGCACGCCAGGTTCTCCCTAAAAATAAAAAGAGCTCCATTGTACTTAGCTTTTAGCAGAATGAATATGTAAGTATGCAAACTGGGTAAATATTGAGATCATCACAACACTCCATCTTGGTGTTTGGGATGTAATTTAATTCAACTGAAACACGATTTTAGTTGAACAAGTGTATTTCAGCTACTTCACGACTAATCTGTCAGTTGATATGGAAACACCACAATGAAATTATGCTTCCACACTTAATGAATACCAGCAATTAATACCAGGTGACTAACTTACCTTCTGTCCTCTCGGTCCAACAGAGCCAGGAGATCCATTAGGTCCCGTTAATCCCTAATAAAGCAAGATGATGTTAAAACTAATAGAGCATCCTTAGGCAAACCACTAAGTGGATAATTTTGCTTAATTTGTTAATTCTATACAGGATGGTTACCTATGTAAGGTACAAATATTTGTAAAGAAATACCTTTGCATATTCTTTCTGAAAGCTAATGTTTAAGATCTGCCTGTTAGTCACTTTCTGTTGATAAATTCGATCCTATTCCTAACTTCCTGCTAAATGCATTGTTTATCACAGGGTTCAATAATTTAGTACTTTTGTCTCTGCTTTGAAAAATGCAGACTAACGGTTACAGTGTTCTAATAGGTAAGTCTGATAGGACGACAGGTCTTGTCTCTGCCATTTAGCCATATTTATGTATCTCCTTGACTTCGTTTATAAAACAAAAACACTGTATGTCTCTGTAGCTTTTGAATCACGTCTTGAGAGTTAAAATGTTCCTTCACTAGTAATTAAAACTAATCCATCGCATTATTGCCTTAGAGCCGTCTAAAGCTCTCTAGTCATCTTAGCAATGATGACTGCTTATGGAATACATTAACTTTTAAATTTGAATCACTTGAGAGCATGTATGTTTCTAGGTTATTTCCCTTAGTAAAACAGCTATTATTAAGTATACATTTTCATGTGTGCCACTCAGTATGTAGAATTTAAGTCAGTTACTGAAAATTAATAGGGAAAATGAAAATGTTTGGAAGTGATGCTTTAATAACCGCTTTAGCTTTACATATGATGGTTATAAATGTGTTTCACAGTAGTTGACTTAATAGATATCAAAGCATGATAACATTACATGTACATCCAAATTTCCACATCAGGTAAAGATGCATTTTTTTTTTGTGGTACGCGGGCCTCTCACTGTTGTGGCCTCTTCCATTGCGGAGCACAGGCTCCAGACGCGCAGGCTCAGCGGCCATGGCTCAAGGGCCCAGCCGCTCCGCGGCATGTGGGATCTTCCCGGACCGGGGCACGAACCAGGTCCCCTGCATCGGCAGGTGGACTCTCAACCACTGCGCCACCAGGGAAGCCCGTATTTTTATCTCTGTAATTTTTTCTTTACTTTTAGATGTTGTCATTTATAATGTAATCTTGAAGGGAACACCTTGCTAAAGATAAATATGTGTATGTGTATCTATAGATATATACATACATATATGTACATATACATATATGCATGCATATACAATATAAATACCTTATAAAACCTATACATTATCAAGATTTTGAAAAAGGCTAAAATGAGACTAATTGAGGGATGGATTCCTTGAAAATATGAAAGCCCTACTTAAAAATAATCACCAAAATCCATATTTAATCTGTCATAGTCTGCATAAATATCAATAAAATGCATTCATGTAGCTTATATAGAAAACTATTTCACTGTCACCACTTTTACATTTCTCTACATCGATTAATTTCCCTCATAACTCCAAAGAGTGAATCAAAGGGAGTAGAAAAGAATGAGTTGAAAATGTTAATTACTGGAAATTTACCAAAGAATAAAGTTATTAAACACACACGGAAGAGTTCTGGACGGGCTGAGATTTTCAATCTCCCCAGTATAACTGGAATGCTGTAACTTGGGAACAGGTCCCAGCATCTTAGTTGCTGAGCACCTATGGTAATGGAACGTTGGCTTTTGTATTTCAGCAAACAAACCATTCCTGCAGGGGCACTCTGGTAACACATATGGCACATGGGTTTTATAAACCTCAGGGCATGTCCGACGAATGGGACATCTAATGTCCACTCTATGCATATACCCTCCAAGACCAATCCTGGTCAGTCCCCACACACACAGCCAGCTAACCATCTCAGTGATTGAAGTAACTGACAAGCTACGGTATATGGTAGAACTTCAGCTCCATAATAAGGAAGCAGAATGGCTGGATACCCTGGAGGCTGCTTCCAGTCACTTCTTACGTATACTGTCTTCCACAGACATGATAAACTATGCCTAATCGCTAAGAGGCTCTTTGAATGAATGAAAATATATTCTGGTGTCCAATGATCCAGTGAACTCTTTTATGAAATAGCCATGTAGAAAAGCATAAGCTCCATGAGGACAGGACTGTGTCCATTACAATCCTAGCACACTGTCCCAACATCTAACACACACTCGGTACACGACTACTGAATAAATTACTTTGGGTGTTGGGTGGAGGGATTTCACACCTGTCCTTCCACATCATCTTTACTTTCGGTTCAAATCCCACCTCTGGCACTTAATTGCTGTGCAACCATGGTCAAGTTGCTCAACTGTATGTAGCCTCAGTTTCCTAATCTGTAAAATAGGTATAATGGTAATATCTACCTCATGTGGTAATTCTGAACATTCACTGGGATATTACACACAGAGTGTTTACAACAGTGCCTGGCAGAGCGGACACTGAGTTAATGTTAGCTGTTCTTATCACCATTGTGCGGTCAGACTACACTAGATGCTAATGAAGAGTCCACATGAAGTGATGCTTCCTGCCCTCTGGGAGCTTAAGACCTCATTCAGAAGGGGTTCTGCAAATAAACAGGCAAAAAGTTCTAGGTATTAACCACGGGCACTGTGCTTCACAGCCCCCCCCCCACATTTTTTTTTGCTGCCTGGCTAGTTCCACTTACACTGACCTTTCAGAGTAGTTTCTTTATTACTCACTATTCTAATCATATAACATCTGTCTATCAGGGATGATAGTTGTATACATTCAGGGGATGTTCTAACCTCTTTCCTGTAAAAAGTAGCATGGCTTCACTATAATTCCTGTACTTCATTCTAATTCCTCTTCTCTGTATCTGAGACGGATGCTATACGAGTGTAAAAAAAAATACTACTTTACAGAGCTCACTAAGCATGCCACAGCAAAAGTGCCTATAAGAATATAAGTTATGAATGATAACAGCACAGCTGTCCTTTGGGAGCAGAGCTTACATCCAAGCTCTGACCTCTTTAATTTTACACGTCTATAAGGGAAAAGAATCAACTTACTAAAGCCTTAGCAGGAAAGGAGGGATTTTATATGGATGCACATAAATCTCCTACAATTTACATTTACAGACGCACGCATACAACTCCAACTTGCAATCATTCTTATTTGTCAGAGAAATGACTAGAGGAAAATATTGCCAGCGGCAGAAAGAATTGCTGTCATATGAATGCTTATGAAGATTAAGTTCTATACGGGACGATATTAAAGCCAACTGTGTTCTGAAACTTCCTGCCGCTGTCCGGCAGAGCACACCAGCCATCAATAATAATTTCCTTCCAACATTCCAACCACTCAGCTCAAGAGACCCGACGCGTAATCCCACAAGACTAGCTGCCATGACTCGTTTACCTTTTCTGTCACAAATCCACTTGATTCAGGATAATTACCTTGAAGCCATGTTCCTTTCAGATCCCTCCAAACACCATCTGATTAACCATTTGTTAACATTACCAAAAAATACAGCTTTGCCATGAACCAAGGTTGGAGGGTTCAGGTCCCACCATTACACTTAGGTTCACCTACCAAGAAAGATAACTTACGCTTTCCCACTTACTTAGCTCTCAAGCCCAGAGACAAACAGCAAACTCTGATCCAGTTTCTGGTATTTCATTAGTCTCAAGGTCTATTCTCAATTTAGGGTAAAAGGTCTGTTTAAAATGTCAAATGTGTCAAAGAGTGGAATAAAAAAACTTTTCAGGTCAGGATTTTGTAAGCTGCATATGGCTCCATTTCAAAATTTGGCGAACATGAAACTTACACCAATATTTACAAGTAATTATAAAATATCAATTAAAATATTTTTACTATCCATTGAATTTTTAATATCATATTTCTTGGTTGGTAATTCAGATAACAAAAATTCACTATCATTCTTTTTCTCCCTATTTTCTCCAAATATTCATCTATTTAAGAAGCTCATTCATATCTGTATGAGGCAAAGCTATCTGGAAAGAAAGTGACTCTAAAAATCAAGAAATCTCGTTTCTTTCACCATCTTAGCCACTGAATAACTCTGGGCCCCTGCGGGAACTACTTGTCCTCATAATTATTCAGTGTCCCTGTCTGTGAAGAATAAAGTTAGCCAAACCTACTTTCCAGCTTATTGTAAAGTTAAAGGAAATAATGTTTGTGACTCTGCATTTGAAAAAAAAGTTCTACTCAAATGCAAATTAGTACGGTTCATTTTTTGCTCGGTTCTAAAAATGCCCACAATACTGGCACATACACGAGTTTCTTACTTTATCTCTCCTTCCTTTCTCTTTCTCTTTTTCTCTTGCTTTCCTTTGCAATCCCAGAAGATTGATTCAATGCCCTCATCAGTGTCTCCCTGAGGACCTCCCAGGGTCAAAGTTCTATGATATAAGAAACCTGACTATTTTACACCTTTTAACTTTGGAAATCTGATTTGGAAATCTGCACTGTGGTACTGCAACTACAGACAAAGGAGAAAAAAAAAACTATTTGTAGGTGTTATTTACATTGTACTTCTGAAGATTTTGAAGACCTTTCACTTGTTTATCCCAAGTTTCTGTTTAAGTGCGGAAATTACTTTATAAAGCAAAACCAGGCATTGTCTTTATTCTTCTTTACAGGTGAAGAATTTGTTGCGCCTGCTACAAAAGCACCATAATTCTAGTCCTCTGTCTGAAATTATGGCAACTCAATAGTGAGACAAGACTTCAGGCCATTGGTTTATGCTCCGACTGCCACAAAAATCAATAATAATGATAGTCATTTAATCATCAATTTTCTTTCCACATAAAACAAGGTCCACGTTTCAAAGGAATGCAGAAATAAATCCAACCTATATTGGGTTACTGGTTTACTTAGTGGCCTTGTATTTATCAGACGTTTTTGTTATCATGTGTCATAAGTAATTCACGGAGTTTCAAAGAAAAGCTTGATAGCCAACAAGTTATATAATTTCAGTTTGTATTATATGAATATTGGTCTCTGGGAACCTCACGCACTGCCACTTTGCGTACATAGAAAGTTCAAACTGGGGCCTTTGAAGCATAAAACAAAGTCGATATCTCCTAAGGCAATGAATAGCATAGACAAATATTTTCATTATGCTAATCTCGATAAAGAAAGTGCAACTTAATAACCACTAATATCTAGCTGTGTGGTTTTTCTTTTTCTCAAAATGAAGGCTCTGTCTTAAACTCCAGTCAAAACTTCTCGGAATCTATAATCACAGGTTTTCGGGTGCTTTTTTTGATTTAGAAAAGTCCTTAGTTCGGGGAAACCACATGAAATGATAACTTGAAGGCTAGCTTGAGGGACCCAGCCTTGTCTGTTCTCTGAGAGCAGGTGCCGGATCTCACTTCACTTCATATCCAGCGGCAAAGTCAAGGAGTGGCCTGCAGTGAGACCTCAATGAAGATTAGTCCAGTGTGCGGACAGAGAAGCCGAGAGGCCTGAAGTCCGTTTACTCTGAAGAAATGTTACTTAGTGTTAGGCTTATCACACAGCTCAGCATCTGAGCGTCCCTCACATGGGGGGGAGGCAGGTATCCTGGTGGGTAGGCTGGGGAGAGGCTGCTGCTTCCCGGTCTTCAGGCAACCCTAGTCAGCTTATTTCTGTCAGTGATGTCAGCCAAGAAAACACCCGTGGGAAGAGAGAAGACTAGTTTTGAATTTCCTCTTCCACGTGTACTGACCAGATCCCTGCCCCAGCCCTGCTTCCACCACCCCCACTCACTTCAGACCCTCCCCTCAAGAGCATCTTTCTCTTCTCTTTTCCTTGGGATTTAGGAGAACCCCAAGAACCTTCCCCTGCAGGTTCCTCTTCTAAATGCATTTAGGGGGTGCCGGAAGGCAAGGGCAGAGACGGCTTGCTGGGAAGCCCCTGCAGAGGCCAGTCGGATCCCTCCTCCCCGGCACCGGCTGAGCAGGGGAGTGGACGGTTAGAGGCAGGAACCGGTACCCACCTATGTTTTCAGAGAGCAGGAAATGCCAGCGCTGCGTGATCTCCCCAGGGAGCTGCGCGGAGCCTCCACCCTCGAAGACCCATGCGCAGAAACGGCCGCGTCCGTGCCAAGCCCGCGCGCAAGGCCAAGTTCAGGGCCACAGCCCTGCTGGAGCTGGGACCACGGTCACCCCCATGCCTGCAGCCTGCGCCTCTCTACACGCACACACGCACACACGCACACACGCCTTGGGCCCGGCTGCGCCCCCAGTTCCCACTACTCACGTCTGCGCCCGGCGTGCCAGGTTTGCCCGGAGCTCCCGGCTTTCCCGGATCTCCCGGGGGGCCCTGGGCAGGGAGGGCGCGAGGCAGGGAGAGAAAAAAGGAGAGAAAAGGGGACAGAGTTGAGACTCTTCTGACACACGTGGCTGCAGACCGCGTCGGAAGGAAGGAAGTGGAGGGCCAAGGTGCTGATCCACTTACCGGGGGGCCCGGGGGACCCTTCGGACCTCGGTCACCCTGGAGGACAGGAGAAAAGGGAGAGCAGTCCGTGAGAGGGGGGCGCTGGGGACCCCTCCGGGAGAATCCCTCACAAATCAGGGACAGGGACGGGCTAAACGGTGCTGGTCCATGACCAACTGGGGCCACAGGACACGTGACCTCCTCCCTCCGAAATTCCCAGGCTTCCAGGCTCACCCACGTCCCAACCTGCCTTTGGGTGGGGGGCTCGGGCGCTCGCAAATAACCCACCCGAGCCGCTGGGGGAAGGTGACACTTACGTCGATGCCGTCGATGCCGGGGACTCCAGGGGGGCCCGGCGGCCCCGGAGGACCCTGCTCACCCGGGGGGCCCCTCTGACAAGAAAGCGCACACGGATTAGTGGAGTACGTGGGGCAACGACGCGAAACTGGACACCAGGGCCCAAGGCCCCCCGCGTGGTCCGGTAAAGACATTGCCCTGCAGAGGCCGGGGTTTGAACCCAACATAACACGGCGGGGGGGGTGGGGATCGAACTTCCAAGGGAACTTCTTCCCCTCCTCAAGGTTCTCAGTGAGGCTGACAGTGAGGTTAGAGCACAGTCCAGGCCCCCAGGGTGGAGTCCTCACGTCTACAGAGCATTCAACCGAAGGGGGCTTGTGAGGAAGAGGGGGCCTCTTCCTCAAGGGATTCGATCTTGAAGCTGGTGGTCACTGAATACCTCGATTTAATCGGTGATTGCGGGTCAGTGTTTTGGCCAAAGTGGAACAGGTAGGAGCGGAGGCGCTCCCGCCCAGATCAACTACAGTGTCATTCTGTAGACCTTCCTGTGCTCAGGAGAAAGCTGGGGGAATCCTCTCAGGGAAAGACAAGGGAGGATGGGGGTGGGTGGGGAAAGCGGTGAAACCCAGCGAGCGCCTGGCCTCCTTTCAGATTCGCCTGCAGCAATTCTCTTGCAGGAGGTCTGGGCACCTCGCTTCAAAAACACCCCAAATTTCCGGCTGACCCTAGGGTGTGACCCCTTTTATCGGCTGCAAACAGCTCAGCTTTGATGGTGTTAGAGGGAAGGCTGGCCTCTGAAGTAGTTTGCACACGTTGCTTAGGGAATGTGAGATTTTTTTTCTCTGTCTCTCTTCTAAATTTAAAGAAAGAAAGAAAGAAAAAAGCTTCATTCTGATGAAAGGAAACTTGGTTTTTCTAAACTCCGGGGACCAGACAGGTTACAATGGGGTCTTTGTAAGTGAAACCTCAAACGGCGCTGGCTCCCCTGCCCCCGCGGGGTCCTGTCCTGGGCGGAGGGAGGAGACGCCGAGCCTTCGGGAAGCGGCCGAAATTTCGAGGCGAGTCCGGGCCGCGGGTCCACCCTGACCAGCGGGCACAGTGGGCGGGATGCAAAGTTTGCTGGAACCCCGCCTACTCACGCTGGGCTGCCCTGGACCGCGCCAGGAGGGGGAGGGGACGGGGGAGGAGAGGGGGAGGGAAAGGGGGAGGGTATGGAAGGGGAAAGGGGAGGGGAGGGGAGGGGAAGGGAGGGAAGGAGGGAGGGGAGGGAAGGGGGGAGGGGGAAGGGGGAGGGGAAGGGGGGAGGGGAAGGGGGGAGGGGCGGTCAGGCTGAAAAGTAAACCCCGGCCTCCAGCTTCCGCCGGCCTCCACCGCCTGAGCCTTCAGTATGGGGGCCCGGTGGGCGAGGGGGCGCCCTTTCCGGGACCGTAGGGGTCACCTAGGGCCCCCGCCTCCCACCGCGCTCGCCGCAGGATGCGCGGGGCCCGGCAGCCCACGGGATGCTCGGCACCTTCCCTGAGGCTCCCCCGACGGCTGCGCCCCCTGGCTTACCAGGTCGGTGGTCTCGCTGGGCTGGAGAAGAAAAGATGGGGAGACAGTGGGAAGGCGTCCCCCTAAACCCGCGCGCAACTTACTTGAGCCGCGCACAGGCAGAGCCCCGACAGCAGCAGTCCCAGCCCGAGGGCCCCGCGGTCCCGCGCCGACCAGGCCATCCCCGCCGGGCGCCGCTAATCCCCGGGCCCGCCCTCCACGCGCGCACAGTGGCGCTTGTCCCCACAAAGAGCGCCCCCAGACAGAGAGGCCTAAGTTCCTCCTGTTTGTGAGTGGCCCTGGAGAGGGTCCTGGGGATTGGAGGAGAGCTTGCGGGGCCGGGAGGACGGATAGAATGACAACAGTGCCTTTTAACCCCTTCCCCGCGGCCGCTCAGGCCGGTTCTGCACGCGCCCCTCCCGCCCCAGGGCAGCCTCCTGCTGTCCTAGGAGCCAAGGCGACGGCCTGCGTGCCACTGAGGGCTGCGACCGGCAGTGTTCTCGCGGAGATGTTTGCGAGGGGAGGAGGGAGGGTCGTAAGCCACCTCAGGTAGAAACAGACACCCCCGCCCCAAGGTGGTTTCTACCCGCCCAGCTGTGGGTGGGACCGGTGCTTCTTTACTGTCTATCTGGTCTGTGCTGCAAAGCCTGGATTCTTTAGAGAAAGAGAGTGGGGAGGGGGGGATTTTGAGGAGGTGGCGAGAGCTACGCTGGGTGGAAGTGGTCTTTGCAGGTGGTCCAGGGACTCACTGTTACCCTCGTTGGCAGCTCCTGGCAAGTTTCTCTCCTGGGTCGCAGTGGGTCACAATGAATCAGCATCCACTGGAGTTCAAACTGGGGAAAGACAGCAGCCAGTCAGTTCAGGTCTTTTTGGAGCACAGAAGCAGGTCGTTTAAAAAGATGAGTTTGTAAGTGTGGTCCAATGGTTAAGTGTCTGGTCACCAACTTGAACTTGTTGATCTCAGCGGACCAGGACTTTTGTTCCTGAATACCATTTTTTTTCCAGTGGAAACGGGCTGCAAACCCTTCCCACTTTTCTCCTATCATTGGATGTAGATGACTTTAGCTCTGCACTCCTCCAGCACAGCCCTGGGCAGGAAACCCACCACTGGCACTGACTTTCTATTTCTGTCCTCACCACAACGTTCAAGAGGTAGATTCTGTTAAAATGAGTCTCAGAGAGAACAGGAAACTGTCCTAGGCACAAGCCAATAAGTGTCAGAGTCTGGATGGGATCCCAGAGGACATATGCACTGACACTTCACACGGGAAAAGATTAGAAACAGAGGCGGCACCAGGAATAAAGTAGAGAAAGGAAAATTGGGTCCTGGGAGAATATGCGTGCTAGACATTTGCCACGGAGTGTCACAGCTTAAAATGGAAATAGGAAGGTCTGGAAGTGGAGGGAATGAGAGAAATTTAGGACTCAGGAAAAAACAAGGTAATGAAAAATATTTCAGTTTAACTAATTCATGGGTCGAAGAGATATAAAATTCCTAGACAACTGAAAGTCAGGTGTGTCTTGACAACTTCTTACCTTTCAGCAGGTGTTAAGGGAGAAAGAACAGGAGGGAAACAGAACAAAGGAAGAGTGGCCAGGTCTGAATCTGAAAGCCTCAGGTGAGAAGGTTAAAAAAAAAAAAAAAAAAAAAAGATGTACCCCACAGGAAGCCTGCCACCATGTGCCACTCTGGCCCCTCTTCAATGAGGAAGTTCCTTGTCAGGCATTTCTATTTGGATCCATGTTTCTTGGTCAGTTGATTCTCCTGACATTCCGCACATGTCCAGTTCGCAAATCTAAACATAATGTCATCTAAATATAAAGTAGCTTAATGTAAGGTAATCTCTTTTCTTTCATCCAATGGTGATTTGCACTCCATCCCTCCTGCCAAAATGACTCCATCTACTGGATCTAGAATCAAGTTAGACACATTTTTCCCATTGTTACAGAAGCAACCAGAGTTGAAGTTACTGGATAGAAGGTCAGAGTTGGAAGGAATGAAAGATGAAGTCCTTTCCTTCTCCCCACAGAGGAAGGGAAAGTTAACCAAACTTTTATAAAGGAGTGAAAATACGACATCAATCTTTGACATTCCTGCATTGGTGCCCCTTCTCACAGGCCCTGGAATTCTCCTCTTCCTCCATTTTTCTTGTTTCCCTCAGCCCTACTATGACTTTTCTCCAGAAAATGTGGACACTGGAAAAACGAATTCAGTGAGATGAAAAGAAAGTGAGCAGCTAAATCAAGACATATTTTAGGGTGGAAAGTTATCTACAAATTGTATGAAAACTATGCTGATCTGCGTGTTCTTGGTGTGAATTGTTTAACAATTGCATATTGACATCCTACAAAAGAACTGCTTTCCAAACCACACAATAGCTTGCAGCTAAGGAAATCACTTTAATCAAACACTTTGTTTTGCATCGTAATAGTCTTGTTTGCTTGGGAGGGATTTTATCTTGGTTCTGTTCCAACCTGCCGAGGAAACTGTAAAAGGAAGATGAAAGAATGGAACAACCTTTTCCTTAAGGACTGCTAAGTACCCGGCATGCCCACAGCAGCTCTTGGAGGCCAGTCACACACGGGTAAAGGGGCGCAGAGGGGTTAAATCATTTGCCAGGTCGCACAGCTAGTAAACGTCAGAGCTGGCATTCCAAATGTTCCTGCCTCTCAAATAAGGACTTTCTCTGCTATCCCGGTCAGCCTCCTTGGAGAATGCAGCATCTCTCCAGAATGAATCGTGATTTTCTAAGCAGGTAACCCATGCGTGTGGTGATTGAACATTTGTATTAAAGATGAATAGAAAAGAAGACAGACCTAGAAATTAAAACTGCATAAACTTACTTCCTACACGTAGTAGAAGACTTCAGAACTCGACTAATAAATTTTCGTAAGAACTCAAAACTTACCCTACTTGCATGCTTGTTATAGAAACAGATCCAGAAGCAAACTTTCTACTGTTCCTCCCCAAACTGGCAGCCGTTTCTATGTGCAGTTACATATTCATGTGTATGACAAAATATCACATAGGAAATGTGATTTTTTTTCCGTAGTGACCAGATAAAAGTTTTACCAGAATAAGAAAAGGTGCCTCCCCCTCCCCGACTCGCAAAATAAAAGAGACCACTCATACAATGTTATCCACTAAGTCCTTTGTGAATTGGTATCAAACTACGCATGCATTGTATATGGGTGATTCTTTGATTCTCAAAAATAATTCATACCTTAACCGCCTTGAGAAATTTTAATTATATGGCTAACCAGGAAACCTATATCCTTTGTTTAGATAGTTCATTAAAGTTACTTATTGCAAATGCAAAGTAATTCATTAAGCTATTTTCTCAAAAATGTAATTCTGTCTGGATAAATGGGTACACCTGTGTAAGTACGCGCGATGCAGTTGTGGTGCAGGATAAGGGGGAATGGAATGGAATTCACTTGTGAATACAGGCTGGGTTGTGACAGAGTGTCACCCAGATCAGAGGTTTCTGAACACATCTGTGCTTCCATATAAACACCACCTATGCACTAATAATCATCTATACAACAACCGTTTGGGGGCATACAATATGTATTCTAATTTCCATGCTAATTATTTTGAAGGAAGATTGGCAGAGTTCCCTGGTAAAAGTCACTCTCGTTATACATCTAAAATGCTGATTTCCACACATCTCTCATTTTCATACCTGGAATCGTTCTTCACTTTGAATACCCATGAACAAAACATATGTGACTAATGTTTTAATTTAGTCCATCAGCAAACATTTTTCAAGTCCCAATATAAGCCAAGCACTAAGGAAATATTCTACGGGAACCAGATATTCTCCTCCCCATAATGGGCTTACAGTATGTGACACGAAAAAAAAAAAATACAAGCAGAGAAATAAAAAGTTAAAAGTTTTTTTTAATCTGTTAAGCAGAACATGAAAGGCCCTAGGACAATCCATATTTCTCAACGTAAAATACCTCTGCATTGTTTCAAGGCAAACTGAGTTGTGTGAGTGTAAGTTGTCTTACATCTGCCTAGATTCATCATTATCCAATTCTTTTCAATAGGACCCCGAGGTATAATTCTATCCCCTAAGCTAGAGTAGGGTCCAGCTGACAACACATTAAACCAAGGAATTTTGGCCCCAACTCTCTACTCTTTTAATAGGGCTAGAGATTTCTACTTACTTTGCTAGGTTATTGACAAATATTAATAAGGTACTTAAGCCATTCAGAAGAACTAAACAAAAACTAATAGCAGACAACTACCTTTTCCTCCGAGAGAGAATTTTAATGACAAACTATGGAACTTGACTCTATATTAAGGAGAATGGCACAAGGCTTAATTTTTTGCAAACTGAATTATGATTAAATTTTATATACATTGCCTAAAAACTAGCCCTTCAAATATAAATTCTTTAATAGGAGAGGTGATTCATTAAGCTTTTTGTCTAGTCAGTAGCAACAAAGATTTAAAGAAATACTTGAATTCACAGATCTCGTGCTTCGTTTCAGTTTATGATGACATGTTGTTCTCTACCATCATAAGGGACCTCCTCTAGGTGAAGCTTCCTGGTTGCTGAGCTGGAGGTTCTGAGCTGTGACAAAATCAGAAATCCCCCTAACTTTGTGTAGACTAGGCCATGCAGTTCCAGACTTAGTGCCAAGAATGTGGTTAAATATGAGTGGGCAACACTCATCCAAATCACACCAAAGGCAGAGGCAGAATGGTGAAAGGGGAAAGCAGTGGACTTGGAGTTAGCAGACTGGCAACTAGTCATTTACTCATTTTTTAAGTCAGCATATCTTTGTATAGCACATTCACGTGCTTCAAGAAAGATAGTATGGAAGACACAAAAATGTTTAGCGTATAGGACAGTATCTAAGCTGAAAAATGTTTTTGAAAATAAATACGACAGCAGTTGAGATGAGAAAGATATACTTCTGGCTAAGGTCATCAACAAGGGGATCATATAACATGGAATACATAAGGAGGGACCTGAAGGCATTTAAGGTTTTCATAAGCAGAGATGGGGAGGTTGAAGGATAGAGTTCTGAAGAGAGGAGGTGACAATAACACCAACAAATTGAACCTAGAATAAATGAACACGTTTCCAGAAACATACAGACTGACAAGACCGGGTCAAGAAGAAACAGATAATTTGAACAAACAGATCACTAGAAGTGAAATAGAATCTGTAATTTTTAAAAAATCCTTGCAAACAAAAGTCCAGGACCAGATGTCTTCACTGGGGAATTCTACTGAACATACAAAGAAGAACTTATACCTATCCTTCTCAAACTATTCCCAAAAATTGAAGAGGAGGGAACCCTCCCAAATTCATTCTATGAGGCCACCATCACCCTGATACCAAAACCAGACAAAGACACTACGAAAAAAGAAAATTACAGGCCAATATCTTAGGTGAATATAGATGCAAAAATCCTCAACAAAATATTAACAAACCAAATCCAATAATACATAAAAAGAATCAGACACCATTATCAAGTTGGAGTCATTCCAGTGCCACAAGGATGGTTCAACATACACAAATCAATCAATGTGATACACTACATTAAGAAAACAAAGGATAAAAATCACACGATCATCTCAACAGATGCCGAAAAAGCATTTGACAAAATTCGGCATCCATTCATGATAAAAATGCTCACCAAGCTGGGTATAGAGGGAACATATCTCAACATAATAAAGGCCATTTATGACAAACCACAGCCAACATAATACTCAACAGTGAAAACCTGAAAGCCTCTCCTCTAAAATCAGGAGCAAGACAAGGATGTCCACTCTCACCACTTTTATTCAACATAGTATTGTAAGTCCTAGCCACAGCAATCAAACAAGAAAAAGAAATAAAGTATATCTAATTTGGAAAGGAAGAGGTAAAACTGTCACTATTTGCAGAGGATATGATACTCTGTATAGAGAACCATAAAGTCTCTACACAAAACTATTAGAACTAATAAATGAATTCAGCAATGTAGCAGGATACAAGATTAATATACAGAAACTGTTGTGTTTCTTTACACTAATAATGAGATATCAGAAAGAGAAAAAAAATCCTGCTTAAAATTGCATTAAAAGAATAAAATACCTAAGAATAAACTTAACCAAGAAGGTGAAAGAGCTACACTCTGAAAACTATAAAACATTGATGAAGGAAATTGAAGATGATACAAAGAAATGGAAAGACATCCCATGCTCTTGGATTGGGAGAATTAATATTGTTAAGACGGCCATAATACCCAAAGCAATCTACATATTTAATGCAATTTCTATCAAAATACCCATCACATTTTTCACAGCACTAAAACAAATAACCCTAAAATTTATATGGAACCATAAAAGACACAGAATTGCCAAGTCAGTCTTGAGAAAAAAAGAACAAAATTGGAGATATAACTCTTCCAGACTTCAGACTATACTACAAAGCTACAGTAATCAAAACAGTGTGGTACAGTATCAGCACAAAAACAGACACATAGATCAATGGAACAGAATAGACAGCCCAGAAATAAACCAATTAATGGTCAATTAATCTATGACAAGGAAAGCAAGAATATACAGTGGAGAAAAGACAGTCTCTTCAACAAGTGGTGCTGGGGAAGCTGGACAGCTACATGTAAATCAGTGAAATTCGAACACACCCTCACACCATACACAAAAATAGACTCAGAATGGCTTAAAAACCTAAATATAAGGCATGATACCATGAAGCTCCTAGAAGAGGACATAGGCAAAACATTCTTTGACATAAATCATAACAGTATTTTCTTAGAACACTCTCCCAAGGCAAAAGAAATAAAAGCAAAAATAAACAAATGGGACCTAATCAAACTTAAAACCTTTTGCACAGCAAAGGAAACCATCAACAAAATGAAAAGACAACCTACAGAATGGGAAAGAACACTGTCAAAGAATGCAACTGACAAGGGATTGATATCCAAAATATACAAACAGTTCATATAACTCAATACAGTATGGAAAAACAAACAATGCAATTGAAAAATGGACAGAAGATCTAAATAGGCATTTTTCCAAAGAAGACATACAGATGGCCAATAAGCACGTGAAAAGAAGCTCAATATCACTAATTATTAGAGGAAATGCAAATCAAAACTACAATGAGCTATCACCTCACACTAGTCAGAATGGCTACCATCAAAAAGTCTACAAGTAATATATGCTGGAGAGGGTGTGGAGAAAAGGGAACCCTCCTACACTGTTGGTGGGAATGTAAACTGATACAGCCACTAAGGAAAACAGTATGGAGGCTCCTTTAAAAAACAATAATTAAAAAAAAATTTTTTAAAAGAAAAACCTACCATATGATCCAGCAATCCCACTCCTGGGTATATATCCAGAAAAAAATGAAAACCCTAATTTGAAAAAACACATGCACCTCAATGTTCCTAGCAGCACTATTTACAATAGCCAAGACATGGAAGCATCCTAAATGTCCATCAACAGATGACTAGACAAAGAAGATATGGTATATATATACAATGCAATATCACTCAGTCTTTTAAAAAATGAAATTTTGCCATTTGCAGCAACATGGATGGACCTAGAGATTGTCATACTAACTGAAGTTAGCCAGACAGAGACAGACAAATATATATTATATGACATAACTCTTATGTGGAATCTAAAAAATAATACAAATGAAGCTATATACAAAACAGAAACAGACTCAAAGACATAGAAAACAAACTTATGATTACCAAAGGGGAGAAGGAGGAAAGGAGGCACAAATTAGGAGTATGGGATTAACAGATACAAACTACTATACATAAAATAGATAAGCAACAAGGATTTACTGTATAGCACAGGGAACTATACCCAACATCTTACAATAACCTATAATGGAATATAATCTGTAAAAAGACTGAATCATCATTACGCTGTACACCTGAAACTAATGCAATATTGCAAATCAACTATACTTCAAAAAAAAAAAAAAAGGTCTCCTCTTAAGATGCTCCTAAATGCTCTGTCCTTATCTCCCCCTCCAATATACTGTCAAAATTCAGCCAAAGAGATGCTTTAAAAAGAAAACATGTTGTTTATCTAGCCCAATTATCTGATAGCTTTCTATCTCACACATGACAGGAAAGCCAGGGTGCTGACAGTGTCTCTCACCTTCACATCATGGTCCCTCTCCAGCCTCAGAGCCTGCTTCTCTCCGTCTCATCCCAGCTACACTGGTCTCCATGCTTTCCTCAAAGACAGTCGACAACACTAACACAGTCCCTTTAACTCACTCTCTGTTTGTGGAATCCTCCTCCCCCAGATAGTATATACGCGCTAATTCCCCCAACTCCTTCATGTTTTGTTTTGTTTTGTTTTCTCAAGGAGGCTCTCTCTCCAGGCACTCCAATTGTCTTCTTTTTTCTCTACAGGAGTTATGACCACCTATCATACTATAAACCTATTGATTTACTCATCTGTGTTCATCACCTCTCCCTAGAAAGAATGTAAGCACCATTGCAGCTTTAATTTCTGTCTATAACTTAGCAGATGTTTAGTAAATAGTTACTGAGTGTTAATAAATGAATACATAGAAATGGATAAGAAATATAATGAAGAAAGTACTGTTAGTATTTGCCTTCTTGTTTGATTACAACTCAGGGCAAGCCCCTTCCCCTGTCTGGGTTTTAATTGCTTCATGTATAGACTGAGAGGTTGGAACTACATAGACTTAGTTTCCTATAGCTCTGAAAGCCCATGATTCTATGGGTACCATGTTGTAACCAAAGAAACTAACAATAGAGAAATTAACGTGAAGAGAAGGGAAAATGCCATTGAATGAATCTCTTGCTTTCTAGTCAACCAGTCTACATAACAAAGATTCTTTATGATCTTAGTCTGCATACATTTTAGGAAAAATAGAATACTAATAACAATGATTTTTTTTTTTCATTGCAACAGTCTGGGCACAGCTGAAGCCAATAAAAGTTTTCGTACTTTCTATTTTCCATTAAAAGCAAGTTTGGCTGTCATTTAGTTTTCACTCTAGTTGTCCTTAGCACCTTCCCCCATCATGGCTCCTCCTGTGATAGCAGCTCTATTTTCTGTGCTCTTCTTGTTTTATTGCCACCTAGTGCAAGATCCAGCGGATGTAGCAAGCTAGGTTTTATCTCTGAAAGACTAACAGTCAATGTTCAAAAATAACCTGATCAAATCACGCCAAAGTGTTATAAAAAGTATTTTCTATGGATATGTACAGATAACACTACCATTTCTTTCATATTTATTTAATACTTCCTAGTGAAAGAGTGTTTGTAAAAAGCACTTGTCAAAAGCAACGTAATAAGCAAACAATAGTTTAGATATTTTGCACAGTAGATATGCATTTCTTAAATCACTGAAAACATAACTTTCCTATAATATTTCTCAAATACCAGAAATAATATTAATCACAACCTCATAATTTATCTTTCCCATGTTATCATTCATGAAACTTTCTTTGTACACTGGGAAGTTAGTATGACAATTCTGTGGGATAGAGAGAAAGACATAGCTTCTCCATCCTGGGTTTTGCTGGTTCTTTCTATAATATTTGCTCTCACATTTTCTCTGAATTTAAAAAAAATAACATAGAGCAACACAGTTGAAATATAATTTTTTTTTTATTTTATACTTTGGGCTATAACCCAGTAGTACTTTATTTTCTATTTCATTGTGGTGAAATAAATATTACATAAAATTTACTCTATTAATCATTGTACAGTTCAGAGGTATTAAGTACATTCACGAAATATAATTTTTAAAAGCATTATATCTGTCTGATTAATTATGTTCTGCCTTGGTTTATTCAGAATATGCATAGGTAAAAAGATAAAGGGTTTTCCTCCTGCACTGCTGGTGGGAATGTGAACTGATACAGCCACTGTGGAGAACAGTATGGAGGTTCCTTAAAAAAACTACAAATAGAACTACCATATGACCCAGGAATCCCACTATGTGGCACATACCCAGAGAAAACCATAATTCAAAAAGACACATGCACCCCAATGTTCATGGCAGCACTGTTTACAATAGCCAGGACGTGGAAGCAACCTAAATGCTAATCCACAGACAAATGGATAAAAAAGATGTGGTATCTATATACAATGGAATATTACTCAGCCATAAAGAAGAACAAAATTGAGTCATTTGTAGAGACATGGATGGACCTAGAGACTGTCATACAGAGTGAAGTAAGTCAGAAAGAGAAAAACAAATATCATATGTTAACACATATATGTGGAATCTAGAAAAATGGTACAGATGAACCAGTTTGCAAGGCAGAAATAGAGACACAGATGTAGACAACAAACTTATGGACACCAAGGGGGGAAAGCAGGGGTGGTGGTGGTGGTATGAATTGGGAGATTGGGATTGACATGTATACACTAATACGTACAAAATGGATAACTAATAAGAACCTGCTGTGTAAAAAAATAAAATTCAAATGTTAAAAAAAAAGATAAAGGGTTTGAATCATGTATTTGTAAAGCCATATATACTTTCATCCTCCCTCAAACAAGCCCAAGCCCCTAATGTACATCCCTGAAAAGGTAGAAAGCCTTACTTTGTTTTCTAATGGAGCTGTACCAAATAACTCTCCTGGGCAACCACGTTGCCAACAAACAATAAAGAACCTGCCATAAAATCACGTTTTTATGGTATACTGCCAAGAAACTGAGCTTTGCCGTGGAATAAATGGCACCAGCCTAAAATACGGCACAAAGGCGAATAGAAAATATGGTATTTATGGCTTTGAAGTCAAACTATGTATTATAGCAGTACTTTGGGGAAAATATAAATACTCTGAGCCCACTGAATAACCACGAATGATGCGACGGTGTTTGAGCTGTACAGCACGGAAGCAGCTGCTCTGCAAGTCTTATGTAAACCTCTTGAAATTGGTTTCCTTTTCCAATTTAGAAAAGGGAAAGAGACAAAAGATGGGCTAGATGGGGAGAAATCACAAACAAGCACGATATAAATGAGTCTCTTAGTGTTAGCGCCCCATCAAATGTTGTTTTCCACTGCATTTTTATTATGCAGTTCCTAGGGTTACCTTTTGACATCTGTTAATACCTTTAAAGGGGGCGTTTGCTTTACTAAAGAAAAGCAAGTGCCGATCCTGAAAAAAGTATTTAATTAATGTGGAGTGTCAAAGATTAGAATGAATCTGATTTCATGAAGGAAAATAGAAAAATACACTGTTACTTGTTGCTTCCATGTTAGCAGCACATTTCATTTTAATCTAAAATCTCTCACAAGGAATACTGAATACTTGCTGTCTCCAAATCAAAAGAAAAGTGCCCTCTCAGGATGCGTCTTCTACCACTCGGAATACACAGATTCCGCTGTTCACCACTCTGTAAGTCTTCCAAGAGACAGTCACTTCAGTCATTGATGGCAACTTGAGATTTCAGCCAACATGAGATCATAGGCCACAAAATAAAAACAAGGGCGTAGGGACAATTCATGGGCATTTGGGTTTGTCTGGGGACTCGTATGAGTACTTGACTATTCTTAGTCTAGAAAAGTAAAGAGCAGTGTTGGAAAACTAATAAAGCTAGAAAAGGTAAGAATTCACAGATATGGGAATTCCCACATGAGAATTCCTTTTCCTAGAACACTGGACTTTATCTTCTCCTGGGTAACTCTCCTCTCCCCCTAGGATTCCTCTCAAAGGCCACCTCCCACAGGAAACCTCCTTGGACTTCACTCCCATGCCTCCCTGCCCCCATCTGAGTGAAGAGCCTTTTCCCTGTGCCTCCCTCCACTTTCCTGATCCTTATGGTGTTATTTTGTCATCGTTTACTTATCTCAACCACTCACCCTCCCAGGAACTGGGAGAACAAGACCTGTGACTTGTTTAATTCTGTACACCCAGTTTAGAGGCAAAAACTGAAAGCTCACTAGGGACTTCCCTGGTGGTCTGGTGGTTAAGATTCTGCCCTCCCAATGCAGGGGGCACGGGTTTGATCCCTCGCTGGGGAACTAAGATCCCGCATGCCCTGCGGTGCAGCCAAAAAGTAAGTAAAAAACAAAAACAAAAGCTCACTAAATGAATAACAAGTAGGACCAATGTCTGAGGACATGTTTTATACTGCACAGTTTTCCTTCTTTTAAAAAAATTTATTTTATTTTGTCCTGCAAAGTAAATTCTGAAAAATCTATGCAAATCACAAATACCTTCCAAAATGAGAATGATGAGATCCTTTATAAGAAAAGATATGTGGATATTACATATGTTTCTATTTTTCTCAAAGGAAAGTTAGTTGGCATAGACAAAATAAGGTAGATTAGAAATTTTATGCCTAACACTGTTTCTTACAAGCCAAGAAACCTACATGAAGCCATGTCTTCAACTGAAAAATAGAACCCAATCTGTGTTTGCTCTCTTATGAAATTGTTGAAAGGATAAAGTAAGTTAATGGGAATAGAAGTATTTTTAAAACTTTTACATTGGTATATTAGGGGTATTAAGATGCTAAAAAAGCATAAATGGGATTTAATTACGTAGAGTTTTCTACTTCTTTGTCTTATACAGGGTAAAAGTTGAGGAATATGTTTTGGTGACAAGTTTGAGTTTGACATTGTCACAGTCTGTCCTTGGGCATAAGTGGGATATTTTTGGACCTATAACCTTGATCTATTTTAGTTATTGTTACCACCACCAACCACATCATCAAATACAGAACTTTAATGACACGTTAGACTCAAATCTCTTTTGTGTTTCCTTGTGGTAGAGTCAGAATTCAGTACAAAGGGAAAAAATCGTTCATGCCTGTTCCAAACACTTTTAACATGGACAGTGTGCTGACTTCGAAAAGCTCCTTGGTGGAACAAAAGTGAAATGTAACACCAGCTGCCGGCATCTTAGTTGCATTCCTGCACATGGCAGAATAAAATTGAAGATAACTGTCCCAACTGGTCTCCACTGTGATGTAAGACTACACTTGGCAGACAGCCTACAGTCAGCTGTAACATGATTGGCTAGACTATAATATAACGAAGTAATACTGAGACTTTACTGCTCTGGCCATCAGTCGACTTAATAGCATCTTAGCATGCAGAATTCAGAATTATAATGACTTGAAATGTTTTTCAAGAGCAATGAATTAGTAAATCAATTATACAAGTACTTGACTGATATCCATCACAGTGAGGACATACCCTAAGGTCTCCTTCCCTCACCTATGGTCCAGAAGTGACACAGACATGGCAGAGGTTGTGTTGTCTGAAAGCCACCCCAGCGCCATTGCAAAGATCTTGCTGCACGAAATTTCAAGATGGCACCACGATGGTCCCATTGGCTTTCTAATCCAACCACTTGAGTGTGATAACTCATTATTTGGAGGAATACTTTCTCAAGTGTCTACAAGTCAGAGCAGTAATGTGGCAGTTAAAAATTGCTTCCTGTCCATCACAGAATATAGAAACTTCACACTAGCCTTCACACTAATCACACTTCTTCCCTTGAAAATAAGTTATTTGAGCAATTCCGTTACTGAGATGCCCGATAACCCTTCTTTCTTTGGACAGGTGCTCAGGAACCACTCAAAATCATTGTGTCACCTCTGCTACACTCCATGATACAAGTTCTGTGACTACAATTTAACAGCTCTGTACGAGAGACAGAAGTAGGGTGGGGGGAGGAATCAATAGTTTATTGATGGAGCTCTAAATCCTTTTGTTTTTTCCAACAGATCACTTGCCCAGTAAGATATAGTTTTTAAATTCCCGTAACAATATTATGAAATATCCTTTTAAAGGATAGCTCAGTGAAAGTTTAACGATTCAAAATGATAGAACTATATGGTACTAGTTGGCACAATTATTGTGTCATCACACAATTCCTTACCTTTCTATCCATGGGTCTCTACGGCAAAATCACGAACAGAGCTCTAAAATCCTTTACTATCATAATATGTCATGCGAGACCTACTTCTAAGTAAAGAAATATTGTGCCGTCTACATGATTTTCATTCTTGTGGGTCAGATACCATACAGCCTCCTAACCTTGCCTCTCACCTGCCCTCACCACCCCCCATCACACACACTCACTCACATTTTCACACACACATTTCATCCAAACCAGCCAGGCTCCAGATCTTTGAATGTGCCTACTTACTCTCTTACTTCTTTTTCCTTTAATGCTCTTTCTCTCAGCTAGAATATACTTTCTCCTCTTTTTACCAATTCAAATCCTTCCATTTCAAGGTTTCGTTGCTTCTGAAAAGCATGGGATTCTTGACTAACTGAATCCACCACTCATCTTAACCTTACTTTGAATATGCTCATTGGTTATTTATAAGCAATATGTACCACACAAGTATGGGTTTCTTTCAATTTGCCTCAAAGGATTCTGGGTGCTCCAGGTGGGCATGTAGCATCTCCCAAGTAGACCTCAAGCTCCTTAGGATGAGGAAACAGCTACTCAACTTGCTCTGATTCCCCATTCCATCTGGCAAGTGTTCTGCTCAAAAGAGGCACTGAAGGCATTTTGCAAAACTGCTTGAATGACTTTTAAAGATGAATAACTGTCCATTGTCTAAGATACTCGAATGATCTTTAAAGATGTCTGAGGTATTAATTTTCACCAATCTGGGTTTGTTTTAATCTCCCACAGTGTACGTTTGTATACTTACCGGAACAGAAACTTGAGGATTATCCACAAGTTTTCCCAGCACAGCAAAGCCATCGACGTCGATCTGGCCTCTTGGCTTTATAGGTAAGGACTCGATCCTGTTGCAGTCAACAAAAAGAGTTGCACTGCTCCTTTCCACGCCAATCATGATCTTATGCCACTGGGAATCAAACAAGGAGGGCAAATTCGAAAAGGTCACAGTTTGGAGACTTCCGTCCAGTCCCTTGTATGAAAATGCAACAGATTTTGTTTCGCCATTAATCTTCACGCCAACTTGCTCCTTCCCCGAGGAATCTTGAATCTGCCAAACGCTCCAGTTCTTTTCAAGTGTGCTTCCAGTCATCCGAAAAGTGGTTAGAAAGGAATATTCTTCAGGCAGCCCACTGGGATATAATTGCCTGAGCAAAATTTTAAGACAGTAAATATAAACCTTGTTTTCTGTACCCAAGCATAGTACCATATTTCCTAATTATGCTGTTTTAGATTCTAGACCTACAGAGAGGCTCCAGTGTGAAAAACCATGTACAAGTTGTTCTTTCATGACTGTTCATAAAGACCTTCACTGAAGTTCATTCGTGTACATTAATGTTTCATCTTAAAATACACATTAAAAATAACCCTCCCTCGTAGCTAAGGAGTGTTCCCAAATGTCACATAATCCCAACAGTTTTACTATTTATGCTACCTAAAGAGCTACTATTCAGCAATTCCACCTCAAAAAACACATTCCGCCAAAAACACATTCTTGCAAAGTTCTGGGCAACATTCTTCCACAAATGAGAGAAGAGATCATTTGGAATCCAAAGCAGCTCTACCAGTTTAGGACACCCTTTAATTAAAGTGGGTTCTTGAAATTTTATTTTAACGTAATATGTTAGGATTTTTTGTTATTTCCATAATTGCTTGGATTTTCCCTTCCCCAAGTATAACCTAGTCTCATAAGTATTTTGAGAATTGGTCACTTGCAGACTTGAGAAGCCCCTTCACACTGAGCATGTCTGTCTTTTCCAAGGACTTCAGAGTGTGTTAAAGTAGCAGCTGGTTGCTTGTCACTGGACATGTGACAAGGGAAAGGTGACCAGTCATTAATTCTCTACTCCAACCCAGTTGTTCCTCAATCTGCCAGTTAAATCTGTATCATGGCAACTTCCTTTACTGCTCTAAATGGCTGCATAAGACTTCATTGTTTCTCCTGCATCCCCCATCTCTGTGGAGGTAGCCATCTGGAGCTGCACCAGCTACCTGGGTCTTCTGTTGAAGCCAAGCGGCTAAAAGCTGAAGACCGAACTTTAAAAAATCAGGACATAGTAAATGTAAACATCGCCATTACATCTTTACCTTCAGGGGCTTGAAGGTTGTTTCCTTCTACCTTCCTCCTTATAAGCATAGAAAAATTCCTAAGCAAAGGAGAAATCCTAGGAAAACTAGATGCCAATCAACTTCGATTGAACAGTTACGGACCAGGATCCAAAGTCCCAAATAACCTTCCTTCAGGTCAAACTCCTGTTTTACGGCCCTCTTCTTGTGTAAAGAAGAAAAGGCAAGAAGAAACAGCTAAGTGGATACTGGTTTAATTTGTTACAAACTAATATGAATAACATAAAAATTCATTGTATTAGCATATGCACTCTGCCCGTTACTTTAAAATATATTGCTGGGGTCGAAAAGTTCTAAACCAAAATTTTCCTCAGCCCCAAATGTTTAGCTGTCATAGCTAGCTGTCAACTATGTCAACAAATGTCATTGCTTTGTTAGTTTTATAAAAATAACAAAAATGTGAAAGCTTCATCCGAGTATTCTTTTATCATCCAAGTACTTCTTTAGCCATTATTTTCTAAGATGACTTTAATTTTTATTTATAACACTGGGTGAATTCAATTTTCAGTTCATATTTTTAATTGATTACTGGTGATGTTTATTATTCTTATTGCAAAGCTTTCAATTTGCTAAATATATTTTACATCTGTCAAGTGTACAGGAGGTTTAAATATCTACATTTTAGAAGATTCAGTTTGGAGCTGAAGAAGAAAAAAACGTATGCAAGAACTATTTACTATCCTATCTTCCCAGAAAAAGGATGTCTAACATATCTATTTTGATATTTGTTTTTAATATAGATTCTGTTTGTCATTTTGACTTTAGATTTCTCAGATTACACCTATTCCAGAATCTTCTAGAGAAGAAACTAAGGTTCACTAATGACAGTATAAGACATTGCCTACTTTAAATTAATATTGATGTGTTAGTATTGATAATACTAGATCCATACACATATCCTTAAACTATTCATGCCCTTTGATCCAATACTTTTCATTTTGGAAACTTAAGAAAGTAATCACAAAATGGCGAAACAGTTTTATTTACAAAACATGTATTGCATCATTTTTAATAACAAAAAGTTGGAAATAATGTAAATGCTCAAGAAAATAGTAATTGTAAACAGTGAAAAAAAGATATTGCCTACTGTGTAATTGTAAAACCTTATGGAAGTTTATACATCTCATTTAACCAACCTTGATTAATTTGGAGCTAGGAGGTAATTTAAAAGTCTTATTCAATGGTGAAATTTGGCAAGTCTCCATTTAAATTATAATTTTTTTTTATTATTCTTTCCAACCAATGACCTGAATTTAACTAGATACTTAAAGAGTTTTAGGGGGAGCCCAAGATAGTTATTGTTGAGGTGTGAGTTTTTCCAAGAAGGAAAATAATCCTAATATTTTATCTTCTCTACCTTAAAGCATTCATTTTCTAGGCTTTTAAAAACTTATCTGTGTAAAAAATAATAATAATAAAAAATATCAAAAAGTAAAAAACTTATCTGTGTCACCTATATATTTGTTTAAAGATGTACTGAGCAAGCCTGCAGAATTTCATCAGTCTCTAGGAAAAACAAGTCTAGGTGTTTTGATCCTAGAAGTCACAGTAACTTCTCATGACTCCTTTGCAAAGACATTATGAGGTTAACAGAGGGATCTCTCCCAATTTGTGCTTCGTCCAATCTCTCCTGCTAAGTGAACAAAGTGATTGTGCTGAAGGTAGGATATGACAAAATGTCTTCATTTCCTTCTGACTCGGTCACGTAATGCCAACAACTTCTTTAAAATGGGAGGTGGTTGAGGTTGCTGGAAGAATAATTCATGATAAACATGGGGATAAGTCAAGGGCGGCCATCTCTCTTTCTCCATATATATGAGTGTAATATGTGTGTGTGTGTGTCTACACAAACGTCATAGGATTATCATGCTATGACTCTTTCGAACTAGGTTAATGCAGTAAGAGGAAAGAGAATAAACATGGTAAGAAGAGAAAATTCCTTTGAGTGTTCAAGTTAATAAAATATATATGTGTGTCTGTGTTTATTTGTGTACACCTAAGGCCATTTAAAAGTCCTCATAAGTTTAAGTTAGAGGGCTTCCCTGGTGGTGCAGTGGTTGAGAGTCCGCCTGCCGATGCAGGGGACACGGGTTCGTGCCCCGGTCTGGGAAGATCCCACATGCCGTGGAGCGGCTGGGCCCGTCAGCCATGGCCGCTGAGCCTGCGCGTCCGGAGCCTGTGCTCCGCGACGGGAGAGGCCACAGCAGTGCGAGGCTCGCGTACCGCAAAAAAAAAAAAAAAGTTTAAGTTATAGAACAGTCAGTCCCATTTACTTTTTTGAACAACTGAGATTCTTTTCTGGCAACTATGCTCTACACATCGATAAGTAAACTTGACAGGATACATAATTTATAAGAAGCTGAATCTATAAATGTTTATTTCATTATGTTACAATCTGCACAGAATACCTTAAAAGGAGAACCATAGGGTTTGAATAAAACATAAGAAATCTTTGAACCTTGGAACATTTGTTTAGGACCTTAACCCAAAGAAAAGCTAAGGACTGTTACTGCAAACAAACATAATATATTTGAAGTACAAGTTGAGATTGTGACACTCTTATGCCTTAAAAAAAGAATAAAAAGCACCAAAATTATGTGGCTTCTAATATTTCTAAAAAAATTGAAACATAAATAAGGATGAATCGTGACTCTATCACATTAGCTCCATATGCCATACTCTCCCTCCCAAAAAGATCATGCTAATAGTTTCTTTCACTCCTTCGGAGTCTATATTCTCCTGCACAGACTCCCTTAACAACCAAGACAGTCTACTGCATGCATGGCTTGAGAGCAGTCCTGGTCCCTGCCTTTCTTGAGTGAATAGGACTTGGAGGGCAGCTCGCAAAGAAAGAATCCACTAAGGTGAAAGCACCCCCATCTGCACCTCTCTCTTCTACTGCTCTCCACCACTTACAATAAACATTTCACCAATACCCGTGTACTAGGCTGTATTCGTCATCTCCGTGTACTAACGTTTTCTCTTCATGGCAACCCAATGGCATGATTATTATCATTCCTAGGTTTAAACTGAGGGAACAGAATCAAAGACAGTCTAAGCAACTTGCCCAAGGGACTCCACCTATCTCAGCCCTCTGGCTCTCTTCCTTCCTTTTTTATTTCTTTCTGCTACTCTCTTCTTCTATTCCTTCCTCCTTCTTTCTTCATATCTTAATAAACCTTGCCAGTAAAACAAGAGCCTTTAGTCCTTGTGGGAGCAAGGAGTCAAGGAGACAGAAAATACGGGACATTGGTAAAAATGTCCTGTGACGTTTTCACCTGTGGAAAATATTTCGTGATCACTCTAGGCACTTAGAGAAAAACAACAGCAAAGATGAGCAGGAGGTAGGAAGGCTCCATGGCCTCAAGTTTGTCGACCTCTGAACTTAGAGTTAGTGACAGTCCAGATTGTACCTTAAATTATAGAGAAGAAAGGTCAACATTGAGGGTCTCGTGTCATGTTTAATTATTTTATTGAAGAAAGAAAAACCAAAGTATTCTAAAGTTTATTTAAGAACACATCTAGCACAT
This sequence comes from Phocoena sinus, assembly GCF_008692025.1. NCBI lineage: Eukaryota > Metazoa > Chordata > Mammalia > Artiodactyla > Phocoenidae > Phocoena > Phocoena sinus. The sequence continues at coordinate 83,379,456 of NC_045774.1, read as the reverse complement.
GAAAAGAAAATATAAGAAAAAAGTCAATGGCTGCTATCATGCCTTTAATCTTTCCAAATGTGACTCGTTTCCAGGTCAGTATGGGATAGTGGTTAGAAGCTCAGCTTCTGAAATGATTCTCCCTGGGTTTCAATCCCCCCAGCACCTCCTAACCCTGTGGCCTTATGCAAGCAACAAACTTTCTGGCCTCGGTTTTCTCCTCCATGAAATGTGGATAATAACGTCCCCACCACAAAATTGTAATGAAAATGTTAATTAGTAAATCTATAAAAAGAGCTTATACAGGACACTATTTTGTTTTATAAAATATAGTATGTTCAAAGCATGAATTTCTATCTGCAATCTGGCACTATATCAGGATATTCTAATTTTAACAAAATGTTCATTATTATATTATATTTAGAATTTCATGATATCCTTTTACTGCTCTTATAAATCATTCTTTACCTTTACATCTTAATTTCTATCAAAGCCCTAATTTTCTCATTCATATACCAAAGGAATCTTAATTACATTTTGTACAGTGCCCTAAAACATTCAATCATCATCACCATTACATTTAAGGTTTTTAGGTGATATAAAACTGAAAACCCTGAAGCTCATTCCTAACAGTGGCATGATTCAAAACTTACACATGCACTAAACCACCTTAGTTATAATAATTTAAAGAAGAAAAGGCTTAGTTCCAGAGAAGGAGATGCAGGATTTTTAAAGTGTTATCACTACCATTGTTTCTGTTATCATTATTCTAGTTTTGCTTTTGTTTGGTTCCTGCCAGGAGCCAAGCACTAGATGTGTGGATCTATTTCAGCACCAGGATGCTTGAACAGCGCCATCGTGAGCCTTCTAACCGCTCAGCGGTTTCTAGTTAAATTTATGGGGAGCTGCGAGAGCGAGGAGATATGGGGATATATGTATATGCATATGTATAGCTGATTCACCTTGTTATAAAGCAGAAACTAGCACACCATTCTAAAGCAACTATACTCCAGGCACTTTTCACAGAGGGTCCTTTCAGGCAAAACCAGACAAATTTTAGAAAAACAGAGAGCAAAGTAATAAGAACATGTCCTGAATCGATGTATAATAGCCTCAGTGATCCTTTTTTCCTGGAATGGAAAGTAAATTACACACTGAAAACATGAAGAGCGTTCACATATTCAGGTACTAAAGATAGGTAGGTAAATAAATTCCTTCATCTTTAAATAAAATCGTGACCCAAGAAACACTGAGCAGGAGACGACTCTCAAGATGGATTAGATTTTCATGTTTTAAGTTGTGCTTGAGGCAGATAATTAGATCAAGTATTCGTTTTACATTACCTGGTTGGAATCCTGAAGTCTGCCTTCTTTCCCAGTTTGTAAGCCACTTGTAATGCAGTTGACCCCACTACCCTCTGGATAGCTTTTCTAGATGCGGCTTTATCTATCTGGAACTGAGAAATCAGGTCAAACCCTACAGAAAGAGAACACGAAATACAAGTCTAAAATGAGATTGGTTTCATTCCTTTCCACAACTTTCCCAAATAAAACATGTATCAGGTAGGTTTATAGAAAACGTGCATTGTCAATATGATACACTGATACTCACCTGGTAAATCATCTTGTCCAATCCTGACCTTTGGACAGAGTTCATTTTCACCATTAGCATTTGAACTAACAGGGAACCCTGCAAAAGAGATGACATGTCATCCTACCTCAACCCCTACAGGGATCGTGGGGATATATCAATAATAATGAGCTGGGCAACTGTTTAAAGTACAGAGTTATACAAAACATACTAAACTATGCCATATCTACTTACAAGTAGTGTATTTGGCTTTAACTCTATGACTCTATGATTATAATTTATTCATCTTCAACCCATGCGGGAAGTGAGGCAAGGCACAAAGTTGTTTTAATCATTTGTGTTGGGAAAATGTTCCCTTTGGGGAAGTTCAGAATTTGTTCTTTATGGAACCAGAGCTGCATGCTGTTCTGAATGGCACAGTGTCAGAAGACTGTTTGGAAAACTTCTGGTGGTTTGGGCTAGAAGATATTCCTTTAACACCACAAATTTTAGAAATCCTGAGAGAATCCAGAGAGCCAGTTCAATGGGACTTCTGAAAAGTGAAGTTCTTAAGAATCTTTGTCAAGTTGAGAAAGGAGCTGAGGATGTCTTAGGATTCATTAACCCTAAACAAAATATAGAGGATGCACTTCATTTCATAAATTTACTCTAAGAGATCAAATAAGCGTTCCAACTAGACTATTACCAGCATCTTAGAATAAGGAAGAGTGACAAGACAAAAGAATTGTGAGAATTAAACCCTCAATCACAAGAAGGATGAGAAATCCTAGAATGAAATTGGGTGCTCCTTACTCAAGTGAAAGGTTGTAGCGGGGGACAGTTTTTTCAACAACACAGAAGGCTTCTTGTAACTGTCCAACCCCGGTGCCCTGCTGGTCCTCACCTGGTGACAGACACGTCCTAGGTTTCAGAAAAAGCATTTTCCAGTTACACAGCCTTGGCCTGGCCATTTCAGTACATCAAACGTACTCTTTATATGCCCCCTGACCCCAGATTATAGGCTTCCATCCATCTATCCATCCATCATTACCAATCACCATCTGAACCAGGGAGGCGCTGGGTGAGGCACTGCAGCACACAGATTAGGTCTCCTGCCCAGCTGTGATCACAGCCAGGACTTTTCCATGTGCAACACTGACCACGGAAAACAAGCTATAGAGCACACCCACGGCCAAGGCAGAGTTGAAGAAGGAGGGTGTGAAGGGTCCTGGATGCCTCACTCAGCCACAGCCCTGCTTGATCCTTTCCAGAACGAGTAACATTGTGAAATCTAGAAACTGTGGCCCTTACTTGGGCGGCGCTTGACAGTTGCGGATGCCCAAGGTCCCACAAAGCTGCATACAAAGAAGAGAAATGGGATTTTCCTGAAGAGAAGAGAAGAAAAATGACTCAAACAGGAGTCTCTCCACATGGGGACTGCTTCACTATTTTAAATATGGCACACCTGATGAATGCAGGTGACCAGCCCTCAGTCTAGTTTACTTTTTCCATTTTCTTTATTAAGTCCGATGAAGAGATTTAATGAGTTCTCACATTTCTGTCTCGCTTTCTCCATACCTACCTGTCTCACTATTTCTACACCCATATCCTTGTCTCTGTTTTCGTTTATCTTCCTTTTTCTGCATCTCCATTTGGGTGGCTGTCTCTTTCTCCCTCTTTCTCTGGCTCTCTCGTGTCTCTCATTTTTGCTCTTTTCTGTCTCACTCCGTCATCTATCTCTCTGTCTCTCTGCTCTCCCCTCTCCCCTCCTACCACCACTGCAAAAACACAGACCTTGGGTTCCAAGGATCCCCAGCCCAGTCTCCCCACGACTCTTTTCTGCGTCAAGGTCTTACCAGAAGTTCTTCATTTTCCCGACCGGTTTTCCTTTGTTGCCAACAGTCCCAATGAAGAAGGGGTTGTGGGGAGTCAGTGCTCCCCCGAGACCCCTTCAGTGCCACCCCAGGCCAGCCTTGGTCCCTCCTGCCCCTGTGAGGGCTTAAAGCAAAGGGAGTGAACCAGAGGCATCTGGTGACACTTTAAGCCAAAGCAGAGGGAAGGGGTGGGAAGAGGCCGCCCTGTAAGGCCAGGCCTAGCCAGGGGTGTGTCCCCAAAGCTAACAAGTTTACACTGAAGGAGGGATTAGCAAGGGAACGTTTGCTGAAAAGAAAAAAAAAAAAATCAGGATGTGGAGAAATTCATCAGAAAAAATCCAGACAAGCTGCTATAGGAACACAGTGGAAGCTTTGAGAACTGCTCTAGGAATACACTGCAAGCTTTTGGAGGACTTGGGTAAAGAGGGGCTCCCTGGAAGGCAGGGATGTGGGAATTCACAGGGGCCCTGGTGCCCAGCCAACCTAGGTTTGAATCCCGGTTTGTTCTGAAGCTCTTCAGCTGTTGGCCTCAGGCAAAGTAGTTAATCTGCCTGTAACTTAGTTGCCTTAACTGCAATACAAGTTGAACATAGTTACCCCAAACAATTGTTAAAGAATTAAACAAAATAGAAGAGCCTCACACCTGGCTTTTGAAAACCATCATTATTCCCCATAATCATTGTCATTGTAGCTGACACTTCACCATGTGTGCCGCTCTGTTGAAAGTACTTGATAACATTTAATTCTCATTGCACTATAAAGTAAGACTAAAATGATCTCTGTTCTAGAAATGAGACAACTGGGGCACAGAAAATGAAGTAACTTCAAAGTTGCACAGCTAATTTACTCAATACACTGCAAGCTCTCTGTACTAGATGGCTGGAAATCTTGATAAATAAAATGTAACATCAAGCCCAGGTCTTACTTCTTCTTAAACTCTATAGTTACAGCACCAGAGCTGAGCAGAACATCCTTGGAAGTCAGCAACATATTATGCTCTAAAAACAAGTTGAGTTCCAGTTACAAGGAGCACAGACCTGGAGAAAGAGATTTGTATCAGCCCCGTGTCACATATACCCACCCTCTCCCAGAACCTGAGCAGCTTGAGAGCAAGCCCCCATGCCACCCACTCAGGATGGTCGAGCCCAAAATCAAGGACTTTCAGGGTCGGAGCATCCAATGATCCTAATAAGTCCATGGTATCTAGCATGAAGTTGTTTTGCTTCCTTGACGTTTCTTTAATTTTTAAATTAATTAAACTTTCTATTTCACTGCAAAATAAGCAGTGTTGCTTCTTATGTTTTGTTTGGTGCCCCGCCCCCCCACCAAAAAATCCTTTCCTCTTCTGCCTCTCTCAGCTCGCTGGAGGGTTTGGCCTGAAAAGGTGACAACTAGGCAAACTCCACTGTCCATTTGCACCCCATCGCTTTTCTGTTCATGACCTATCTGTTGGACCCCTGTCTCCCCCCAGCGTTGGGACATCCATTTCCTCACGTTGTCTGGGGCTTTCCACACGGCCCTGTCATCCTTCTTCCATCTATCAAAGTTGCAGTTTCCTAGGGCAGCCATTCTGGCTGAGTCACAGAATTACAGAGGGTCTTAGCTTATTCTTATAAGTCAGCCAGGGCTTATCTTACATAAATGGAGCCATTTATTAGCCCAAAGAACTGACCCTCCACTGGTAGGACATCAGAGGAGAAATTGTGCAGCTGGGGACCTCCTGACATCCTGAAATCACACAGGGTAAGCCAGCCCTAGCTCCACAGGGAAAAGGGCCTTTTCCAAAGGGACCCTCTCCACTGAAGTTCTCTATTTGTGATACAGATCCTCTAATATTAATACTCTGAGATGAAAGAAGAGGCAGATTTCCCTATGGAATTAAGTGTTCGAGAAATCCTTTTGTTAAGTGTTTTAGAGATCTCACCTCTGCTTTCGCCTTCCCCCCACCTCCCACTTTGAAGAATCCTCTCCAGCTAGGATCTGAAGACAAGTGAGGGAGAGACTTTAATAAAAGATAAAAGAATAGAGAAGAAAATGGGTTTGTTTATAAGTAGTTGGGCTTCTTTCCAGCTTGGCAGTTTTATTTAAGGTGGTAAAGAGAAAGCAACAACTCTATTAAGGAAGAATGTAAATCCAGAGAAAACAAGATATTTTTATCTCACACACATATTTAGGACAGTTTTTCTCCTCCCCCCACCCCCATTTTCTCTTAATCATATTTCCTAATATGACATTCGAGTCTCACAGGGAACAGTGCAAACCCCAAGCTATTCCTGTCTGGGTCAGGAATTTGCATCCTAAAATCATAGGCACACAAGATTTTTTATCATTAACTCTGTTCCCTCACCTTACTTAACAGTTCTGATCCTGAAAAACCATGTGGAAATGAAATCTGGTCAATCATATCAGACTGTAAATGCACAGACAGCTTCATATTTTAAATGATCCATTTTGTAAATAAAAGTATTTGATACAGAGTAACTGTGTTTTTACCCTTCTTTACTCCCTCCCCACCCAGACACACTGTCCCCTACACAACATACATATATACTAATATTTTCCCTTCTATAAACCCAGAATTTTATTTATTTACAGTTTAAGTCAGGGAACATCACCACAAATGATCATATGCCTTGATCATCTGCTTTCTTTTACTCGGTTTACTCAGTCATTCAACAAACCCTTCTTGAATCACTATGTATCCCGAGTATATGCCACTGCTACCAAGGGCTAGGAGTTGAAGAGACAAAAGGATGAATAAACACAACCTTGCCCTGAGGAAGCCAATGGCCCAGTGGGGAATCCAATATAAAAATGACTGCAAGATAGCGAGTGAAAGAGGCTGCAGCATCACTGAAAACAAGTATGAACTCAGTCCAGGAACACTGGGAAAATTTTCATTTAAAAAACCTTTTCTTTTTTTTAATTGAAGTAAAATTGGCTTGTAACGTTATAGAAGTTTCAGGTGCACAGCTTTATAATTTGGCGTCTGTATACACTACAAAATGATCAACAATGAAGGTCTAGTTACCATCTGTCACCACACAACTGATCCTTCACCCATTTGGCTGACCCCCGAACCCCCTACCCCGTTGGTAATCACTAATTTGGTCTCTGTATCTACGAGTTCATTTTTGTTCTGTTTTCTTTGTTCATTTGTTTGTTTCTTTGTTTGTTTTAGATTCTACATATGAGTGAAATTGTACAGTATTTGTCTTTTTCCTTCTGTGTGTGTGTGTGTGTGTATATATATATATATATATATATATATATATACAATGGAATATATATATATATCACATCTTCTTTATCCATCCATCCATTGATGGACATGGGTTATTTTCAAATCTTGACTATTGTAAATAGTGCTGCAACAAACATAAGGGTACATATATATTTTTGAATTAGTGGATCCACCAATTTATAGTCCCACCAACAGTATTAGAGGGTTCCCGTGTCTCCACATCCTTGCCAACACTTGTTACTTCTTGTCTTTGAGAATAATCATTCTAACAGGTGCGAGGTGATATTTCATTGTGGTTTTGATATGCATCTTCCTAATAATTAGTGATGTTGAATATCTGTTCATGTGTCTGTTGGCCATTTGTATGTATTCTTTGAAAAACGTCTTTTCAGAACCTCTGCCTATTTTTTAATCAGGCTGTTTGGGTTTTTATTGTTGAGTTCTATGAGATCCTGATATATTTTGTATATTAAGTCCTTATCAGATATTTGATTTGCAAATATCTTCTTCCATTCAGTAAGTTACCTTTTAATTTTGATGATGGATTCCTTCACTGTGCAGAAGCTTTTTTGTTTGACATAATCCCATTTGTTTACTTTTGTTTTTGTTTCCCTTGCTTTTGGAGTCAGATCCACAAAAACATCACTAAGTCTGATGTCAAGGAGCTTGCCACCTGTGTCTTCCTCTGGGAATTTTATGGCTTCAGGTCTTACATTCAAATCTTTAATCCATTTTGAGGTAATTTTTGTGTGTGGTGTAAGACAGGGGTCCAGTCTCATTCTTTGCATGTTGCTGTCCAGTTTTCTCAACACCATTTACTTAAGAGACTGTCCTTTCTCCATTTTATGTCCTTGGATCCTCTGTCATAAATTAACTGCACATATATGTGTCCATATAGTTAATGCCAATATCATACTCTTTGATTACTATAGCTGTGTAGTAAAATCTAAAATCAAGGAGCATGATAACGCCAATTTTATTCTTATTCTCAAGATTGCTTTGTCTTTGGGGGATCTTTTGCGGCTCCGTACAAATTTTATAATTATTTGTTCTAGTCCTGTGAAAAATGCCATTGGAATCTTAATGGGGATTGCATTGACTTTGTAGATTGCTTTGGGCATGAAATATAGTTCCATTTATTTGTGTCTTCTTCAATTTCTTTCATCAGAGACTTATAGTTTTCAGTGTATAGGTCTTTCACCTCCCTGGTTAAATTTCTCCCTAGGTGTTTTTTGTTTGTTTTTGATTGAACTGTAAATGGAATTGCTTTCTTGATTTCTTTTTCTGATACCTTGTTATTAGTGTATAGAAACTCCACAGATTTCTGTATATTGATTTTGTGTCCTGCAACTTTACTGACTTTATGCTTTTTGATTGGAGAATTTAGTCCATTTACATTTTAAGTAATTATTGATAGGTATGTATTTACTGCCATCTTGTTAATTTTTTCTGGCCATTTTTGTAGTTCTTCTCTGTTCTTTTCTTCTATTTCTTTCTTCCCTTGGGGTTTGATGACTTTTTTAGTGTAATGTTTAGGTTCCTTTCTCATTTTTTGTGTGTGTATTTACTATACCTTTTTGATTTGCTGTTACCGTGGGGCTCATCTATAATATTCTATGCATATAATGGTCTGTTTTAAGTTGATAACAACTTAAATTTGAACACATTCCATAACTTTATGTTTTTACTTCCCCCACCACATTTTATTTTTTTGGCATCACCTTTTATATGTTTTCATTTAATGCATCCTTAGCTAAGTATTGTAGTTTCAGTTTATTTTACTACTTTTGTCTCTTAACCTTCATACTTGCTTTATAAGTGATTGATCCATTACCTTTACTATAAAACTACTTTTTCTAGTGAAATTTTTACTTTGGTGTATTTCTTTGGTATTAATTAGTGCCATTTCTTTTTAGATCAAAGAAGTCCCTTTAACATTTTTTGTAAGACCGGTTTAGTGGTGATGAACTTCTTTAGCTTTTGCTTATCTGGAAAACTTTTAATCTCTCCTTTAATTCTGAATGATAACTTGCCAGGTAGAGAATTCTTTTTTAAAGGTTTTCTTCCTTTGGACACTTGGAATATGTCATGCCACTCCATTTTGGCCTTCAAAATTTCTGCTGAAAAATCTGCCGATAGTAGTCTTATGGGATTTCCCTTGTACATAACAAGGTATTTTTCTTTTGCTGCTTTTAAGATTCTCTCTTTAACTTCTATCATTTTCATTATAACGTGTCTTAGTGTGGATCTCTGTGGGTTCAACGTGTTTGGAAGTCTCTAGGGTTCCTGGACCTTGATGTCTGGTTCCTTCCCAAGATTAGGGAGGTTTTCAGCCATTTTTTCTTGAAGGAAGTTTTATGGCCCTCTTTCTCTTTTCCACTTGGAACCACTAAAATGTGAAAGCTATTTCTGCTTGATGTTGTCCCAAAGTTCCCTTAAGGTATCTTTACTTTTTAAAATTCTTTTTTTCTTTTTGCTGCTCTAAGTGAGTTCCATTACTTTGTCTTGCAGCTCACTGGTCCATTCTTCTGCTTTATTCAGTCTGCTATTGAATCCCTCTAGCGTATTTTTCAGTTCAGTTTTTGTATTCTTCTGTTCTGTCACTGCTGTTTGGTACTTTCTTATGTTTTCTGTCTCTTTGTTGAAATTTTCACTATGATCATCGATTCTTCTCCCAAGTTCAGTGAGTATCCCTATGACCAATACTTTGAACTCTTCATCAGGTGGATTGCTGGTCTCCATGTTATTAAGATCTTTTTCTGAGGTTTTGTCTTGTTCTTTCATTCAAAACTTATTCCTCTGTCTCCTCATTTTGCCTGACTCTCTGTGCTTGTTTTTAGGTATTAGGCAAATCAGCTGCTTCTCCCAATCTTGAAGGCCTGGGTAGGAGATGTCCCATGGGGCCCAGAAGCACAGTCTCCCCTGGCCTCCAGAGCTGGGTGCTCAAGGGGCATCCCTGGTGTGGTCTGGTCATGCCCACTTGCAGCTGTGGCATGGGGATGGGGGGTGCTGTCATCTAGTTCAGCTAGATGCATGCAGCTGTGGCATGCAGCTGTGGCATGGGGATGGGGGGTGCTGTCATCTAGTTCAGCTAGATGCATGCAGCTGTGGCATGCAGCTGTGGCATGGGGATGGGGGGTGCTGTCATCTAGTTCAGCTAGATGCATGCAGCTGTGGCATGCAGCTGTGGCATGGGGATGGGTGAGGGTCTCAGCAGGGTGCACGTCCCAGCACTAGCACATTAGAGAGAGAGTTACAAAGTGGCTCCCACCAGCATTGGCGTTAGTAAGGTAGAATAAGATCACAGAACGGTACTCACCTGTGTGTCTGTCCCTGGGAGAGTCCCAGCAGGTCCCTGCCTCTCCAGCTCATGCCTTAAGATTAGTAAGTGGGTCTCCCTCACATATGGCCCAGGCAGTTTTCAAACTGGTGTTTTCTGCTCTGGATCCCAGGGTGACTGAGTCTGTGCAGGAGCCCTTCTTCCCCTACAGTACTATGGTTTTCCTGGACATAATCCCCATTTGTATTCTAACCCAGGCATTTGGGGGCTTCATCTCTCCTAAGGGTTGTGGACCCTGATGTGGAACACAAAGCCCTCACTCCTTACGGGAAAACTCCACATTTTCTTAAATACCTCTCAATTTTGGATCACTGTTCCTGGAGTGGGGTTTTGTGTGTGTGAAAGAGATTGTGTCTCTGATCCTCTTACCCATCTCAATGCTGCCCTTTCATCCCTTATTGTGGAGGCTCTGTTCATCCAGTCTTCAGGTCTTTTTCAGAGGAAACTATTCCACGTATAGTTGTTGATTTGTTGTGTCCGATGGACGAGGTGAACTCAGGATCTCCCTACACCACCGTCTTGAACCAGGAACTCTCAAGGAGGTGAAATCTTAAAGAATGAATAGATGCCTACCAAGAGAAAAAACAGGTACAGTGCATTTGGGGCAGAAGAAACAACAGAAACCATGACAAAAAGGTAGAGGAGTATAATTCAGGAACCATAAGTTTAGTTCTGGAACTCTCACTTGGTAAATACTTATTAGTGGCTTTTCTACCATGAGCCCTGAATGGATCTCAGCTCATAAATATGGCAGAGCAAGACCGGGTGCCTGCCCCATGGAGCTTACATGCTTCTGGGGAGACAGATACTAAATATGTTTATAAGAAGAAACAGGATAATTTCAGTTGGAACTATTATTTTAAAAAAATTTTAAAAAGGGTAAAGTGTGCTAGAGGAAGGGAAGGGTGGGTTTAGAGGCTGATCTAGACTGAGCTGTCAGAGAAGGCTTATCTGAGATGGTAAATTTTAACTCAAACAAGATGAGAATGAGGAGGTAAGACTGATGGGTGGAACACTGGAAAAGGACTGGGTGGGGAAGTAGAAGTTTGAGTAGCTGAGTAGATGGTGATTCTTTTAAAATGACAGTTAGAAGGACCATGGGGGAGGAGATGAGTAGGGGATCTTGAAAATCTTTGAAAGAGTTTGGACTTCATTCTGGCTGTTAAGCAAATGAGTGAAGAGTTTGAGGCCAAGAATGACTTTTCAGATGTGTCTTCAGAAAGATGGTTCTGGCATTTCTGGAAAGATGGATTGAATGGATTTGATAAATACGCATACATACAACTGAAACAAGAGTTTCAGAAAATAGTACTTACCCACGTAAGTGTGGTGCACTCTATTTTCTGTTTTATTCTATTACATGTTTTAGTGATGTGATCAACTCAATAAATTGATTTCAGGAACACCTAATGCATTGCAACCCATGGTTTGAAAAACATTGGGTTAGAATATAGCTGCACTAGAAATACCAAGAGGTAGTTTCTTCTTATTTCCCAGTACAGGGCACAATAGGTGGGATGCCCCATAAAACTCATGAATGGTAGAACAAGTTCCTAACTTTTAACAGGACTATATTTTTTAGAAGGTATTCTTTTGAAGTTCGCATTAACTTATAGCATTAATTAAAGATGCCACGACTCCCATTGTTAATTACATTATAGAGTAAAACAAAGAAGAGACACTTTAAAAACTAGCTTCCTAATAGTATCTAGGCTTAAGTTTTCTTCCTTCTCTCTTGTCTTTAAAAATAAAAGACCCAAAACGCCTAAGGGCACATGTCAGTTGTGTGAGGATGCCACAAATCAGATACAGCAAGGGCCTGAAATTTATCAGAGAAATCTGGCTGAGAGGCTAATTAACAATCAGAGTTGCTAAAACTAGGACTCCCACAGTTTTGCATTGGGTTCAGTTTTTACTGTAAAGAAATTTCACCACAATCAAAGCTCTATTTTGAATCTGCTTATTTTGGTTCTATACTTGTAATTGTAGCCTAATCATATATAGCAAGCAAATAGAGCCCCGTGATGACAGCCATTTCTCTCTGAAATCACTCGCAGATACATGTGTCCTTGCCATAGACCATTAATACAACAATGTGCTATTTAACATAAACCCCATCCCTACCCCCAAGCCTTTCAGTGTGTTACTTTTGTTTCCTCTAAAATATGAGAATTTCCCTTTCCCCAAGAAAGAGAAAAATCAATTCTCCTCCACCATGTGTGGGCTTCCAACACCTATCGCTGCATCTGCTGCCTTGTGGATCTTCAGTTTGTAGCAGCTGATTGCCCTGAGCCTCTTTTTCTACCTCCAAGAAACTTCACATTCTGGTACCTCAGCATGTTTTTTGACATACTGTAATCTCCTTCTCTAACAGTTGTTCCCAAAGCTACACCAGAACCACCTGGACAGCTTGTTAAAAACACATCAAGGGCTCCACCCACCAGAGTTTCTGATTCAGAAGATTTCAGGTGGGCCTGAGAATTTACATTTCTAGCAAGGTCCTGGGTGCCACTGGTTCTACTGGTCAAGAAAGGCTGCTCATAAAAGTAATGGTTTCACAGCTCACCCTTCCCCTTCCGCATATCCTCAAGTCCGTTCTCTAGTAGGTCTGTGTCTTTATTCCTGTCTTACCCCTAGATTCTTCATGACATTTTTTTTCTTAAATTCCATATATATGTGTTAGCATACGGTATTTGTCTTTCTCTTTCTGACTTACTTCACTCTGTATGACAGACTCTAGGTCTATCCACCTCATTACAAATAGAGGCATGGACATATATACACTACCAAACGTAAGGTAGATAGCTAGCGGGAAGCAGCCGCATAGCACAGGGAGATCAGCTTCGTGACCGCCTGGAGGGGTGGGATAGGGAGGGTGGGAGGGAGGGAGATGCAAGAGGGAAGAGATATGGGAACATATGTGTATGTATAACTGATTCACTTTGTTATAAAGCAGAAACTAACACACCATTGTAAAGCAATTATACCCCAATAAAGATGTTTAAAAAATAAATAAATAAATAAAGACCATATATTAACCTTAAAAAAAAAGAAAGTAATGGTTTCAGCTCCATTAAGCTACCCCTCCTTTTTACAGCTTATATTGACTGTAGCATTTAATAAGTGTTTGCAGGATAAGTTTTTAAAATAATTATCAGTTGAACTCATAAGACCTACAGGAACTTTCATGATCATGAAGAAAAAGACTATACTAATTTCCTTACTGGATATGTATTAAAGAAATGTACTTGAAATTAAATGAAGTACAGGAAACCAAGCCTTCCCTTCTGTACTATTATCAACTATCAACCAAAAACTAGAAAGTGCGTTCCTGAATTCCATGTTACCCTTTATCAATATATATAGAAAGATCCTTGATTCTGAATTGTTCTTCCTCTATTATGAAAGAAGCCTTAAATAAACATTGTTTAATGTTACATCCCAAGAAATTTTATATGGATTCACTAGCTTCCACACTCTGGGAAAATGTTTTGTCTGCACTAGATGGCAGTGTAACCCTGAAATTTGAAACCAAAGCTCAGGCATCGGACTAGAATCTGATTTCCGGTCTTTAAGTAGACAACTTTGATTTTATGCAAATATTCCATTCATGGTTATTCTCCATATGTATATATTGGAGTATTATAATTGATTCCATTTTGGGATTGCTCTCAGAATAAATGCACAAATACAATGCACTCTGATTGTTCAGAAAGTCTTTTGAAGGAGAAAGACATTAAATGAACAGTTAAATTTAACTCTGCCCCAAGAGGTGAGCCATCCACTCTGTCCCCCTCACCACCACCAAACTGAGCCTTACAACTAAGGAGGCCATCCCCAAGGTTAAGAGTGTGGACTCTGAAACCAGTTAGGTTCAACTCAGCACTACCCCCTTCTAGCTGGGAAACCCCGAAGAGTTCGCTAATCTCCCTGTGACTCAGTTTCCTCATGTGTCGATATGAATAATAAAAGCAACCACCTTATAGGTATATTTTAAGGGTTAAACCGGAGTTTAACATGGTGCCTGGAACTCAATAAATTTCAGCTACAAATGTTTTTGTTACTGTAACTCACTCTCCTAAACATAATTCTCCCACTCAGTCCCACTCTGCTGGGGCAAGCAGTGGCTAATTGAGATCTCCTTAGAAAAGCTTTCCCTGTGTGGGGTGTACGGTTGTGCTAGAAGCTGAAAACTCCCAGGCAATATACAACTACTGGAAAACCCACTTACAGCTATCAAAGTAAACCAATCGGAAGCCCCCTCCTCCCTGCCATACTCACATCTTTGGCAGTTTGCTACACGTTTATGATTCTTCCTCCTACAAAACTGCCCTTACTAAGCCCTGTAAGCTCAGTTCAGCATCAATAAGACCTTCTCTTTCATAATGCTGTGTGGTTCTTCAAGAACATCTATCATCATATCTCCTTTGTATCTCACAACAAGCCAACAGATAGATGTGACCATCCTGTTTTCCTGGTGAAGATGGAAGACAGCTGCCTAAGTTCATGGTGACAACGGAGGTACCCAAGTCTACTGACTGAATCTGAAACAGATACAACTATGAAACTGCTGCTTACTATATACATATATATCTATATCTATGTCTGTATATAATCGGTTTCTTCATTTTAGAAGCAATATGTGATCATTATAGTAAAGTAGAAAATATAGACATAGAGAAAGAAAAAAGGAAAAAAAATCACTCAGTGAGACAACTCACTATTACCATTTTAGGATATTTTTTCCCATTCCTTTTCTATGCGCAAGTTGTGATCATATTCTACATAGTTTCACAACCTCTGTAAATACACGTCACGAAGAGCGTAGCATTTTCTTTCCCCAAATTTAAATGCAATGATGTGGCATGTACAGAATAGAAAGCAAAGCCCAGGTGTAAGAACTTAGCCCTGAAGTCAAGATTACACCTTTTAATTCTAACTGCTGTAACCTCTAAAGAACAACTGTACAGAAAGGACCATTGAGTAACTGGGGCAGATTCTTCCAGCAGCTCATGGTTTTTGAAAGACATTCCTTTTCTCACCCAAAGCCATGTGGGACCATAAACTCACAACCAACTGACTAACCACAAAGCAGCAGAGGTGTGGCAGGCATTCCAGAGGCAGCAGGGCCACCGCAGGGGAGCCATGCTTCCTGCCATTCCTGCATTTCAAATATCCCTGAAGCCATGGCTGGTGCCAGGAATAGCAATGACAACTGACACATGGGCAGGTGATAAAGAGTCTTTGTCGTTAAGGGCTGACCTTAGAGCCCACGCAAGCTGAAAGGGCTCTAGCATTAGCACAGTGATTCCAGGCAGCCGTCTGTCCAGAATGGACCAGAGGAATGGACAGGTGGGCAGGGCGTACAGAGGTGCTGACAGTGGGTCAGGACCGGAGCCACTGGTGTCACCCCAGTCTGTCTGGACCAAGGGCTTCTCCCAGGCTTCCAGGGCTTTTTCTAGAAGTGCAAAATAAGGAGGATATGGGAGAAGGGATCCCTCTACCATGCCGGGAACTGCTTCATGCTTTAAAAAGACGTCATCCCCTTCAATCTACACGACTCACTGCCATTTTATAGGGGAGGTGAATGAGGTTCAAAGATGTTAGAAAACTTGCTAAGGGACACAGATGGCATGCCAAACCTAAGTTTGGTTTATCTGACACCAAAGCCAATGTTCTTCCTATAATTTGTTGTTTCTGAGTCCACACTCACACACACACACACACACACACACACATGCACAGTAAGCTTAAGTACATTTTCCATCTCACTGTGCATCTAATCCTTCACGATTATTTTCCTTTCTTCATAAACCCCCAAGTGTACAGGGTAGTATAATTATTTCCCTGTTTCCCTCATTTGTCCATATTTTTAAAAGTAGAAATATAATCTATATTGGAAATTTTAAAAATGAATAAATAAACCTCAAGCTAAGAACTCCTTCAAGAGCTGATAAAATTTGCCCTTGTACAGGTCAACAACTTGGTGCCCTAATTGAGTGAGCCGCGTCCAAAGGTTTGCATTACTGGTGCTTTGCTAAAAACTACAAAAAGTAGTAGTAAAGGTCTTCTCTATATTTTCATATGGTTCTATTCATATCAAAATTTGTCTCAAATTTTAAACTCTTACAGGTTAGGGACCTCGATTATTTATCATCTCTCTTCCTTTATGACCTACTGCAGCCAGCGTTCGTATATACTTCATCACTCAGAACTTCAAGCAACACCATATTTAAAGCACAGTGCTGGGTACTAAGGAAATTTTAGAGCCAAATAACACTTTATCTGCCCTCGAGGAAGAAGGACACACACACACACACACACACACACACACACACACACCCCAAAGCTGTGAAGCACGCTTTGGCCTAAAAGGACCCCTGAATGAAAATAAGTAGAACCACAAAGTGTTCTAGAGACAGAAAGGTAAAACTAACTGATACTGTCTAGAAAGATTCAAGAGCATTTCACAGAGGAAAGTGACATTTTAACATGACCTTGAGGGACGAATCAGATTTTACGGGCAGAAAGGGTGACAAGGCAGTTGGAATAAGGAGAACAAAACCTCAGAGGCACGATGATGTGAGGCATGTATTTAATTATGTCAAAGACATGACTTCACTCTTTGAAAATATTATTTGTGTGTCATTATGAACCCGGGGGTTGAGAAAACTCGTCATTAAACCACACTTGGTTAAATAAATAAATAAGGGCTCTAACGATGTTTTTGACTGTCTTCTATTAAGCTGCCTATCACATTCCTATTTTGTCACTCGAAAACAAATCAGCAACCCATTTGCTGTCATGGAAAAGGTAGAAGTAAGAGTTTCAGCGGTAGGGTGGCACAGTTCCAGGAGAAACTTTCTGTCGTCTGCAAAGGCTTCTCAGTTTGAGAATTTCATCAAGACAAAAGGAAGATCAGGTGCCCGATGCCAGGAGCGAGGGTAAAGGAGGGACGATGTCTTCACTAGGACACACAAGGTGTTTGCTACCACTTAAAGTACAGCTTACTTTTTCCCTTTAATATCAGTGTTAGGCTACGAAGCCTGCCTTAAGTCAGGGGCTAGGAAGGGTTGATGGCATAACCAGTGAGCAATGCTTTCACTTCCTTGGGGGAAAGCGAATCAGTAAATAAGGATCTATATTACTTTAAAAACTAACCGTCCAAGAGAATCCTGGGTACACACTAAGCGATGGCTTCAGCCTGCAAGAGCGAGGGCACACAGCCGAGAACGGGAGATGCGCTGTGTGCAGGGAAAAGATC
This sequence comes from Phocoena sinus, assembly GCF_008692025.1. Classification (NCBI taxonomy): domain Eukaryota; kingdom Metazoa; phylum Chordata; class Mammalia; order Artiodactyla; family Phocoenidae; genus Phocoena; species Phocoena sinus. Next base: position 83,362,186 of record NC_045774.1, on the reverse strand, counting down.
TGAAATTGGAGCTGCTCTGAATGGTGAAACAAGCTCTGGAGTGAAGCTCAGACGGGAGACGGGGAAGAGGCAGAGTGGAGCCAGAGCAACCTCAAGGGAAATCAGCATGCCCGTGGCGGATCTCCTAAAACCTATTCAGTCAAGCAGAACAAAATAATAAAGAAGCAACAAAAGAATAAATGACCCAGAATTATTGGCCTCTCCAAGCAGAACTTGCTACGGAGCATTGGTTTCAGGAGCAGATGTGGAGAAACTGCAGCCCCACCAGGCTTTCATCACTTGTAGATGCTCTTACAAGCTTTGTCATCTGACGGGATACTGCCGAAAGCCAGAAGAACGTGTAAAACATTATTCAAGAATCGCAGGAATCTGTCTCTTGGTACAATACTGGGAAATGTCATTTGGCTACAGATTTGTACTATAATAAAGTTGTCCGTAAATACACACTATAAACACAGACGGCAAGAAATAAATAACTTTAATGTTATATCCAGAGGCTAAATGATAGATCCTTGGTGTGTTATTGTGAGACGTTATTTTAAAAGAAAATCCACGAAGTTAGGTGACCCTCACTGGACTATAAATAACCATAAAAAGCGTTTTTTTTTTAAAAGAGACTGAAAGATTATTAAAAACCCTCAGGGTTTTGCTGTGTTGCCCACAAAGCCCACCATATTAATTTCTATCGTTCTGTGTCCAGAGTCACACTGACAACAAATTCAGCTGTAACTTGTATACTAGCCATGCATGAGCTTCCTTTAAAAATATATGTTTCCTGCCAAGCCTAAGTACCACTGTTTTCTCAAATGAGAAATAGGGAAAGTAATCTTAATACAAGATTTTTCCCTTCAGGGACTATAGTCTCCCTCTGAGCGCCCTTCTACAGCACCTTTCCCAGCCCTTCTCTGCAAGCCCCAACCCCTCCACGAAGCACCTCCCACCCTGGACCTCAAGCCAGGTGTTCTGCATTCTTTTTTTTTTTTAAGGTTTTTTTATTTTTATCTTTTTTTTAAATCTTTATTGGAGTATAATTGCTTTACAATGGTGTGTTAGTTTCTGCTTTATAACAAAGTGAATCCACTATATATGTACATATATCCCCATATCTCTTCCCTCTTGTAACTCCTCCCCTCCCACCCTCTCTATCCCACCCCTCTAGGTGGTCACAAAGCACCGAGCTGATCTCCTTGTGCTATGCGGCTGCTTCCCACTAGCTATCTATTTTACGTTTGGTAGTGTATGTAACTCCATGCCCCTCTCTCACTTTGTCCCAGCTTATCCTTCCCCCTCCACGTGTCCTCAAGTCCATTCTCTAGTAGGTCTGCGTCTTTATTGCCCCTAGGTTTGTCATAACCTTTTTTTTTTTTAGATTCCATATATATGTGTTAGCATATGGTATTTGTTTTTCTCTTTCTGACTTACTTCATTCTGTATGACAGACTCTAGGTCCATCCACCTCACTACAAATAACTCAATTTCGTTTGTTTTTATGGCTGAGTAATATTCCATTGTATACATGTGCCACGTCTTCTTTATCCATTCATCTGTTGATGGACACGTAGATTGCTTCCACATCCTGGCTATTGTAAACAGAGCTGCAGTGAACATTGTGGTACATGAATCTTTTTGAATTATGCTTTTCTCAGGGTATATGCCCAGTAGTGGCACTGCTGGGTCGTATGGTAATTCTATTTTAGTTTTTTAAGGAACCTTCATACTGTTCTCCATCGTGGCTGTATCAAATTACATTTCCACCAACAGTGCAAGAGGGTGCCCTTTCCTCCACACCTTCTGCAGCATTTATTGTTTGTAGATTTTTTGAACGGCCATTCTGACTGGTGTGAGGTGATACCTCATTGTAGTTTTAGTTTGCATTTCTCTAATGATTAATGATGTTGAGCATTCTTTCATGTGTTTCTTGGCAATCTGTATATCTTCTTTGGAGAAATGTCTGTTTAGGTCTTCTGCCCATTTTTGGATTGGGTTGTTTGTTCTTTTGATATTGAGCTACATGAGCTGCTTGTAAATTTTGGAGATTAATCCTTTGTCAGTTGCTTCATTTGCAAATATTTTCTCCCATTCTGAGGGTTGTTTTTTGTCTTGTTTATGGTTTCCTTTGCTGTGCAAAAGCTTTTAAGTTTCATTAGGTCACATTTGTTTATTTTTGTTTTTATTTCCATTTCTGTAGGAGGTGGGCCAAAAAGGATCTTGCTGTGATTTATGTCGTAGAGTGATCTGCCATATGTTTTCCTCTAAGAGTTTTATAGTATCTGGCCTTAGAGTTAGCTCTTTAATCCATTTTCAGTTTACTATTGTATATGGTGTTAGGGAGTGTTCTAATTTCATTCTTTTACATGTAGCTGTCCAGTTTTCCCAGCACCACTTATTGAAGAGGCTGTCCTTTCTCCACTGTATATTCTTGCCTCCTTTATCAAAGATAAGGTGACCATATGTGTCTGGGTTTATCTCTGGGCTTTCTATCCTGTTTCATTGATCAATATTTCTGTTTTTGTGCCAGTACCATACTGTCTTGATTACTGTGGCTTTGTACTATAGTCTGAAGTCCAGGAGCCTGATTCCTACAGCTCCGTTTTTCTTTCTCAAGATTGCTTTGGCTATTCAGAGTCTTTTATGTTTCCAAACAAACTGTGAAATTTTTTGTTCTAGCTCTGTGAAAAATGCCATTGGTAGTTTGATAGGGATTACACTGAATCTGTAGATTACTTTGGGTAGTAGAGTCATTTTCACAATGTTGATTCTTTTAACCCAAGAACATGGTATTTCTCTCCATCTGTTTGTATCATCTTTAATTTCTTCCATCAGTGTCTTATAGTTTTCTGCATACAGCTCTTTTGTCTCCTTAGGTAGGTTTATTCCTAGGTACTTTATTCCTTTTGTTGCAATGGTAAATGGGAGTGTTTCCTTAATTTCTCTTTCAGATTTTTCATCATTAGTGTATAGGAATGCAAAAGATTTCTGTGCATTCATTTTGTATCCTGCTACTTTACCAAATTCATTGATTAGCTCTAGTAGTTTTCTGGTAGAATCTTTAGGATACTCTGTGTATAGTATCATGTCATCTGCAAATAGTGACAGTTTTACTTCGTCTTTTCCCATGTGGATTCCTTTTATATCTTTTTCTTCTCTAATTGCTGTGGCTAAAACTTCCAAAACAATGCTGACTAATAGTGGTGAGAGTGGGCAAACTTGTCTTGTTCTTGATCTTAGTGGAAATGGTTTCAGTTTTTCACCATTGAGGACGATGGTGGCTGTGGGCTTGTCGTATATGGCCTTTATCATGTTGAGGTAAGTTCCCTCTATGTCTACTTTCTGGAGGGTTTTTAATCATAAATTCCTTTAGCATTTGTTGTAAAGCTCGCTTGGTGGTGCTGAATTCTCTTAGCTTTTGCTTGTCTGTAAAGATTTTAATTTCTCCATCGATTCTGAATGATATCCTTACTGGGTAATCTTGGTTGTAGGTTTTTCCCTTTCATCACTTTAAATATGTACTGCCACTCCCTTCTGGCTTGCAGAGTTTCTGCTGAAAGATCAGCTGTTAACCTTACAGGGATTCCCTTGTATGTTATTTGTTGCTTTTCCCTTGCTGCTTTTACTATTTTTTCTTTGTATTTAAATTTTGATAGTTTGATTAATATGTGTCTTGGCATGTTTCTCCTTGGATTTATCCTCTATGGGACTCTCTGCACTTCCTGGACTTAATATTTCCTTTCGCATATTAGGGAAGTTTTCAACTATAATCTCTTCAAATATTTTCTCAGTCCCTTTCTTTTTCTCTTCTTCCTCTGGGACCCCTATAATTCGAACGTTCGTGCATTTAATATTGTCCCTGAGACTGTCCTCAATTCTTTTCATTCTTTTTTAGAAATTCTCCTCTGAGGTAGTTATTTCTACTATTTTATCTTCCAGGTCACTTATCCGTTCTTCCGCCTCAGTTATTCTGCTATTGATTCCTTCTAGAGAAGTTTTAATTTCATTTATTGTGTTGTTCATTATTGTTTGTTTGCTCTTTCATTCTTCTAGGTCCTTGTTAAACGTTTCTTGTTTTTTCTCCATTCTATTTCCAGGATTTTGGATCATCTTTACTATCATTACTCTGAATTCTTTTTCAGGTAGACTGCCTATTTCCTCTTCATTTGTTTGGTCTGGTGGGGTTTTACCTTGCTCCTTCATCTGCTGTGTGTTTCTCTGTCTTCTCATTTTGCTTAACTTACTGTGTTTGGGGTCTCCTTTTCACAGGCTGCAAGTTCGTAGTTCCCGTTGTTTTTGTTGTCTGCCCCCACTGGCTAAGGTTGGTTCAGTGGGTTGTGTAGGCTTCCTGGTGGAGGGGACTAGTGCCTGTGTTCTGGTGGATGAGGCTGGATCATGTCTTTCTCGTGGGCAGTTCCATATCCGGTGGTGTGTTTTGGGGTGTTTGTGACCTTATTATGATTTTAGGTAGCCTTTCTGCTAGTCAGTGGGGTTGTATTCCTGTCTTGCTAGTTGTTTGGCATAGGGTGTCCAGCACTGTAGCTTGCTGGTCGTTGAGTGGAGCTGGGTCTTAGCATTGAGATGGAGATCTCTGGGAGAGCTTTCACCATTTGATATTACGTGGGGCTGGGAGGTCTCTGGTGGACCAGTGTCCTGAGCTCGGCTCTCCCATCTCAGAGGCACAGGCCTGACACCCGGCCGGAGCACCAAGACCCTGTCATCCAGACGGAAAAAGAGAAAAAGGAAAAAATATATATATATATCGTTGCTCCCAAAGCCCACCTCCTCAATTTGGGATAATTCGTTGTCTATTCAGGTATTCCACAGATGCAGGGCACATCACGTTGATTGTGGAGCTTTAATCCGCTGCTTCTGAGGCTGCTGGGAGAGATTTCCCTTTCTCTTCTTTGTTCTCACAGCTTCCAGGGCTCAGCTTTGGATTTGGCCCCGCCTCTGCGTGTAGGTCGCCGGAGGGCGTCTGTTCTTCATTCAGACAGGACGGGGTTAAAGGAGCCGCTGATTCGGGGGCTCTGGCTCACTCAGGCCGGAGGGAGGAAGGGGCACGGAGTGCGGGGCGGGCCTGCGGTGGCAGAGGCCGGCGTGACGTTGCACCAGCCTGAGGCGCCGTGCATTCTCCCGGGGAAGTTGTCCCTGGATCCCGGGACCCTGGCAGTGGCGGGCTGCACAGGCTCCCGGTAGGGGGGTGTGGATAGTGAGCTGTGCTTGCACACAGGCTTCTCTGTGGCGGCCGCAGCAGCCTTAGCATCTCGTGCCCGTCTCTGGGATCCGTGCTTTTAGCCGCGGCTCACTCCCGTCTCTGGAGCTCCTTTAAGCAGCGGTCTTAATGCCCTCTCCTTGTGCACCGGGAAACAAAGAGGGAAGAAAAAGTCTCTTGCCTCTTCGGCAGGTCCAGACTCTTCCCCGGACTCCCTCCCAGCCAGCCGTGGTGCACTAACCCCCTGCAGGCTGTGTTCACGCCGCCAACCCCAGTCCTCTCCCTGCGCTCCCACAGAAGCCTGAGCCTCAGCTCCCAGCCCCGCCCGCCTCGGCGGGTGAGCAGACAAGCCTCTTGGGCTGGTGAGTGCCGGTCGGCACCGATCCTCTGTGCGGGAATCTCTCCGCTTTGCTCTCCGCACCCCTGTGGCTGCGCTCTCCTCCGCGGTCCCGAAGCTCCCCCCTCCGCCTCCCGCAGTCTCTACCCGCGAAGGGGCTTCTAGTGTGTGGAAACCTTTCCTCCTTCATAGCTCCCTCCCACTGGTGCAGGTCCCGTCCCTATCCTTTTGTCTCTGTTTATTCTATTTTCTTTTGCCCTACCCAGGTACGTGGGGACTTTCTTGCCTTTTGGGAGGTCTGAGGTCTTCTGCTAGCGTTCAGTGGTTGTTCTGTAGGAGTTGTTCCACGTGTAGATGTATTTCTGGTGTATCTGTGGGGAGGAAGGTGATCTCCGCGTCTTACTCTTCCGCCATCTTGAAGGTCTCCTTGAGGGTTTTTTAAATTAAAGTATACTTGATTTACCGTGTTGTGTTACTTTCTGCTTGCAGCAAAGTGATTCAGCTTTACATATACACATATATAGACATATATATATATATATATATATATATATACACATTCTTTTTTAATATTCTTTTCCATTAGAGTTAATCATAGCATATTGAACACAGTTCCCAGTGCTCTACAGTAGGACCTTGTTGTCTATCCATTCTATATATAATAGTTTACATCTGCTCACTCCAACTCCCACTCCATCCCTTCCCACCCGCTCCCACTTGGCAACCACAAGTCTATTCTCTATGTCTGTGACTCTGTTTCATAGATAGGTTAATTTGTGTCACATTTCAGATTCCACATATAAGTATTATCATATGGTATTCTTTCTCTTTCTGGCTTACTTCACTTAGTATGATAATTTCTTGCATCCATGTTGCTGCAAATGGCATTATTTCATTGTTTTATCATGGCTGAGTAGTATTCCATTCTATATATGTACCACATCTTCTTTATCCACTCCTCTGTTGATGGACATTTAGGTTGTTTCTGTGTTCTGCATTCTGATTGCACATGGGAAAAGCTATTTGCATGGAATGATGTCACATTCCATTCCCCAGGCAGGAGGATATAGTGGAGAAGGCAGGGATGTCTAAAATCAGGAGACTTGGCCTTGAGCCCCCCTCGTTCCACCAGTGGTGTCTTTAATTGGTCTTTTTTAAAATTTATTTTTATTTATTTATTTATTATTTTTGGCTGCATTGGGTCTTTGTTGCTGCATGTGGGCTTTCTCTAGCTGCAGTGAGTAGGGGCTACTCTTCATTGCGATGCATGGGTTTCTCATTGCGGTGGCTTCTCTTGTTGCAGAGCACAGGCTCTAGGCCTGCGGGCTTCAGTAGTTGTGGCACACGGGCTCAGTAGTTATGGCTCACGGGCTCTAGAGTGCAGGCTCAGTAGTTGTGGCACAGGAGCTTAGTTGCTCCACGGCATGTGGGATCCTCCTGGACCAGGGCTCCCCTGCATTGACAGGCGGATTCTTAACTACTGCACCACCAGGGAAGTCCCCTTCATTGGCCTTAAAACCACTGAGCTGGTTTCCTTTTCTGTCCAGTGGGGACCCACTTAGAAGTTCACTGTGAGACCCAAGCTCATCCATGTGAGAGAGCTTTGTAAAGTGTCAAGTAACCTACAAAGGTGATTATTGTTTCGGAAGTATTTAGGGAGTACCTATGACATGCAAGACCACAGTTTCGCATAGTAATCACAGCTGAAGAAGGCAAACTCCCAACTCTCAAAAACCTTAAAATGTAGCAGAGAAGTGAAGACATACATACCCTTACAGAGTAGCAGATAGTAAGTTCCCTAAGCAATACCCCATGACTTCAACTCAGTTTGACAAATATCCATGAAACAGGCTCTTGAGATCCAAAAGTAAACATGGTCCCTGTCACTTGTCTGGCAGGAAGGGCAGAGAAACAGTGATGGTGTCAGTACAAGCAGATGGTGATAAATCCCGTAAAGAAAGAGCTTACTGGGAATGTGTTAGGTCTGTGTAGAGAGGCAGATGGAGAGGCTTAAGCATAGATGTCCACGGGTAAAGTCTGCAGGAGATGGCAGAGTATGAAATCTGTTTCCAAGTACAGGGTTTCTTTTTCCAGAAAAGGTGAAAAGGACCAGACATGGCATTGGATCAACCAGCGCAGTAAGGCAGCTGGTTGCTGGGGGGTGGGAGTGGAGGTGACCACGGAGACTCAGCTGTTCTGGGAAAGCGTAAGTGTGGGTTCGCACGACCTCCAGCAGAAGCCAGATCACCGGGGGCGGGGGGGGGGGAAGAGAATGGTGCCGAAAGAGTCAGGGAACCAGGGATGGGAAAACAGGGACGTTGGTTCCAGGAGGACAGGACCTACCAGACGGGTTTCTTGTTTGTTTCTTTTTTAAATCATAACTTTAAAATAGCAATTTTATCTGGGCACTCTTCTAAGCATTTCATCTATAGTGACTCATTTAATCACACAGCAACCGAGAGTGGTAGGTGCAGTTATCCCCACTGGAGGGATGAGGAAACTGAGATGGGGAGAGTTTGACCACATTGTGGGCTGAAAAGAGGGAGCCAGCACTTATAGGGAGAGCAAAGATGCTATCTGAACTCAAAGGAGGGACTGCTCGGGGATTACGGATGATCGGTATTGTCCTTTCCACATTTTTTAACTCCTAACTTCTCTACCATAGGCATTATCATCTTTGTAATCAGAAAACTAAACCATACAAAAATGGGCAATCATGGCTTCCCTGGTGGTGCAGTGCTTAAGAATCTACCTGCCAATGCAGGGGTCACGGGTTCGATCCCTGGTCCGGGAAGATCCCACATGCCGCGGAGCAACTAAGCCCATGCGCCGCAGCTACTGAGCCTGCACTCTAGAGCCCACGAGCCACAACTACTGGAGCCCACACGCTTAGAGCCCATGCTCCACAACAGCAGAAGCCACTGCAATGAGAAGCCTGCAAACCGCAGTGAAGAGTAGCCCCCACTCGTCACAGCTAGAGAAAAGCCCGCGTGCAGCAACAAAGACCCAACGAAGCCAAAAATAAATATTTTTTAATGGACGATCATGTTAGTGATTAATATTGTCTTTAAATTTGTCCTTATGTCTTCTATATAAAAATAAGCTTTCCAATAAGAGAGTTCGCATCCTGAGGGTACGAATGGTCGCTTATTTCTCCTTTCCCCCCACCGTCTGCACCTGAGGCATGTGTGTGTGTGTGCGTGTGTGTGTGTGTGTGTGTGTGTGGCTTTTAAAGGGAACAAAATTAAACCCAACCAAACCCAGACCCTTGTTAATAATGCCTCAAATTTAGCTTTCCACACGCTAACTACCCTGTGTTGCTGTCCTTGAGTACCTTTAGTATGCACTTTAATTCTTTTTCCTTCTGCTTCCATTATCCCATCTCCCACTACCACTACTTAAGGACCTAGGATATAGGCATCCTCTTCTGGGGCCGGCCGGCCAGATGGCAGATATGTCCTGCCATGGGCTCTCACTGTCTTATGTTGGGGATTCACAGCTTTCCCCGTAACACCACCCAGATATCTGAGTAATAATCTGAGCATACTGTCCTTTTTGTTTCTTTGTCATTTTCATAAGCTGAGTTATAAATTAAATTGCAGTCTTTTACATTCAATCTTAACGTAACTTTCCTTCAATGTATTGATTTTTTTAAGTTTGTGCTTGTTGCCGATATTGTTGTTTTTCTAGGGAAGAGAAAGCAAAAATGCCATTTTCCCTATATTTTGATATTTCTTTCTGTCTTCTCCCTCTCTCTTAGCCAACGCATCCTGAAGTTCATGCTTCTCTTCCTCCTGCGAAAACTGTTCCCCTTGGTTTCCTCACCGCTATACGTTAAAATTTCAAGGGAGGAAGCCTGAACTCCTAGGTCCATTCATGGGGATCACTTCCTCCCAAGTTCAATGCAGGTCCTGTAGGGCTTTGTCGGGGAAGAAGACAGTCATGGGCGAGGAAGAAAGGTGTCAGCCTGTCTCCATGCACTGGCCTGTGTGGACCTGCGCTCAGCACGTTCACAAAAGATGGGGAGGTTGTAAGTGTAAGTGTGTAAGAACTGCTTCCCACTTCTTCCAGAAGTGCAGGTGAGAGGGGTCCCAGGATGCGAGTGAAAAGAGAACTCCCTTAAATAGAATGCTGGTTCTACTCGATACAAAAGAATGTGTGTATATACGTATATATATAGACTGAAACACTTGACTGTACAGCAGAAATTAACACAATATTGTAAATCAACTATACTTTGATTAAAATAAAGGATTTTTTAAAAAGCTGTCACACAATGCCTGAAATTCTGGACCTATCTGTCCTCTGAATTTTTGATCCACTAGAGACATTATAGCTGTGTGAAACAGTATATTAAAATGACTTGCTGACCTTTTTAAAAATTCCGGTGCTTGGATCTACTCAAGCAGATCTGGGTAGATCAGACTTAATTGTTCAGAGGTTCAGATTTAACTGCCTGGGCATCAGTATTTTCTTAAATCCCTCTCCCCAGCCCCTCAGGCCCTCCATGTCCACCCCCAGTGATTCTAACACGTAGTCAGGCTGGGAACCATTGCTATAGAGCCAGTCCAAAAACCTAAAAGTTTTAGGGGTGGTTGAACATCTATGTATCCTCATTGGATCTTGAAATACATTCTAGATCTAGTTTCTTTCTAATTAAGATAAGATTACATCTGAGGTGACAGTCAAAGTTCTTCACCAAATTATCTCTTCTTTACTACAAACGTGCACAGAAATATTAAACTCAAACATCACCTACAGGGCTGCTCAGGGGATGAACCAAGACATTTGACCTAGTTATCTTTACACCAGCTGCAAGTGACATCACGAAACTTGCTAACGAGACAGCAAAGTCATTTGGGAGGGAATGGTTCCATGTTAATTAATATGACTTTGATCCAAGAAAGCAAAGAAGCGTATTCTGCTGAAAGTAATTAGAAGATGTGGCACTTTAAAAAAAAAAACATCTAGTCAAAGAGATTATAAAACTCTGGCCCTGAACGTCAGGATGTATGTGAGCTTTGGGATGTGGAGAGCCATTCCTTGCTTCAATTCCTAGTTTCCAAGTCTGGAATAAAGCAATATTCAGGTGCTCTAAATACAGTCTGTTCATATTTAAAATAACAGAACCTTTCACCTCTCAGTGACTCGTGGAAACTGTAGAAGTGCACCCCAGTGTAGAGGGCAGAAACTGCGAGAAACCACACTTCAGAGTTTTAACTACGAACAGCCGCAGCTGTGGTCTCTCCTCAGTTCCTTCCTGGTTGGTTTCATTTTCAAGTTAGGCAATTAGACTGAGACCCTTTCCTCAAGGGGCAAGAACTTTTTTCCTGCAACTCACAGAGGACAGTGAAACACGATTCTCCTGACCCTCGGTTTGAGTGGCTCTTTGTCTCATGAAACTTCTAGGCTCAGGTTCATGTCACACACGCACACTGTCTTTGCAAAGAATCCACAGTTCATCCTCAATAATATGTAAACCAAAAGTCTAAGGTGACCAACTCATCCCAGTTTGCCCAGGACTTTCCCGGTTTTAGAAAACCTGGCGTCCGGGGAGCCACCCTCCCATCCCAGTCCTAAGCAGATCAGGATGATTGGTTACCCTAAAAACAACCAGAATCAGACTCCAGCCCAGAGTGGACTCGGAGCTGTCGGAGCCATCCTTGGGGCCAGCCGTTCCTTCCTGATAACGGTCAGCGGTACCTGCGGAAGAGGATCGACTGATCCACCAGCTGCCCCCCCACGCCCCCTCCCCTCATGGGACCTGCCACCATGCTCTGTATGTGTTATCTGGAATCCTGCCAACAATGTGGAGGATAATTGTCCTTACCCCAATATTAGAATATAAAGAAATAGAGGCTCTGATAAATTAAGTGAGCTGACCAAGACCACACTGGTGGTACCTGGTAGGGCAGGAACCCATCACCAATAATACATCAGAAGAACTACATAGAGAAGATTTCATAAGAGCTAAGGCAAAACTAAGTAATAAAACATGGAGGAAGAATAGAAATGACAAACAAAATATCAGACTCTATATGAATTCAATCAAATGTGAGGCATAAACAAGACAACCCGAAGCTAATTGATGGATTACAAACCGCCCAAAGTCAAATTCATACGCTTCTTTATAATATCCTGCCAAGTATTCAAATAAATACCGTGGCCTTAGGCAAAAAAGGATTTTCTATTCATATGTATGAAATATTTTGTTCCTAATTATTTCTCCTTAGAGTGAATAATAATGTCTAGCATAAATATGATTTGTTGCTTAAATTTTTGTATTTTAATTTATCCTCTATGTTTACAAGGATCATAAAGTTGCTATATAAGAACTGTCTAACAGGGGCAAAAAAACTGTTGGTTTATAATTTACATCTTAGCTGTGTGTATTTGTTCTCAGCATATATTTAAATATGTGCTGATGTAAATCGGCACATATTTTTGGACCAAAATAACTGCAAAGATATTCCTAAAGCAATTCATGTCTGCTGTCCTCTTCTTGACATTCCTTTATACTCCTAATTTTCCCTGTATGTCAGTCCTATTATCTGCCTCCTTACAGTGGATCTTTGGAAAAGCACAAACCAAAGGACCTGTCCTTCTAGTAGCTACTACAGTAGCTACTAGTAGTACTTCTAGTAGCTACACCTAGAGGAAAGGAGCTGACACCCATCAGTGATAATGAGAGTGAGTCTCGATGATGTGTGACGGCCCAGGGCAGGGTCCCCATGTGAATCTCTCAGTAGAATGGCAGAGAGGCAGACTTTCTGATACTGATTTTTAATTAACTTTTTTAACGTGTGCTCCTATGTTATACCACCTTAAGGTTGTCCAGCAGCTTAAAAAAATTAATATACTCTTAACTGTTGTCAGACAACTAGATTTACAAGTGGCAGAATCAACAACCAGACCTAACATTGTCTGGGTCTCAATAATTTCCAAAGTCTCCAGTATTGTGGGTTACCAAACACCTCTGACATCTGGAAAAGTTGAATAAAATGTCTTTAGGATACCATTTCCATCCATCTTTAGGGTATCTTTTTCTCTGAGAAATCTTGAACATAGCACATTTCAGCACTTTCCATAAAGATCTTTTTTTTGAGGCATAGTTCATTTACAATGTTGTATTACTCTCAAGTATACAGCAAAGTGGTTCAGTTTTATATATATATATATATATATATATATATATACACACACACACACACACACACACACATTTATATGTATGTATTCTTTTTCAGATTCTTTTCCATTATAGGTTTATACAAGATATTGAATATAGTGCCTTGTGCTATCCAGTAGCCCCTTGTTTTTTATCAATTTTATATATAGTAGTGTGTATCTGTTAATTCCAAACTCCTAATTTATCCCTCCCCTCCCCTTTCCCCTTTGATAACCATAAGTTTGTTTTCCATGTCCATGAGTCTATTTCTGTCTCGTAAATAAGTTTGTTTGGATCATTTTTTAAGAGATCTTTTACTGAGGAAACCCCGTAGAGCCTTTATGTCAGCATGGAAATGAGAGCCCATCAAAATGTTATACTCTATCAAAAATGGACTCAGGTACTTCAAGCTTTTACCAACTGGCCATGATAGAGCAGAATGGATATAATGTAGCCTCTCTGGATTAGATACTCTCTAATCTAATGTAGGATATGTAGGCAGCGAAGGTGGCTCCCTTCGGACTTTATGTGTAAATTAAATGGATTCTGCCATGGACTCAATTTTTGGGCCCCCCTGTCGCCCACAATTCACAAGTTGAAATCTTAATCCCTGACGTGCTGGTATTGTGGGGCCTTTAGGGACTTTCCACCCCCTCACTTGTTCCCGTAAACCAATTCTTCTCCCTATCGTGCGCCACTCCTTCTCCCTATCGAAACCAATTCTTGGAGTTTTTCAGTTGACGGGGACTTGCCAGACAGCGGGTAATTTTCCAGTTGCCCGTAACAGGTATACGCCCTAACCGCCACAATGAACAGACAACTATAACGGCCAGAAGGTGGGACAAAAGTTCCTAAGCCAATGAATTCAAAAGTCACCACATTTACCCAATCATTGTGAGAATATACCCGCCCTATGAGTAAATAAACCTATAAAAAGTATGTGATTCCGCTTTTAGGGGTTCCCCATCGGCCTCCTGCGTGAGGTTCAGGGAACCCCGGTGCATCGGCTCCTAATAAACCTCTTGCGTGTTGCAGCGGCTCTCGACTCTTGGCGGTTCTTGGGCGAGTTGGAATCCCTCGTAGACCGTTTGGGTCTAACATTTGGGGGCTCGCCCGGGATCCCCTCTCGCCCCCGGGTCACAAGAACATCGGGAGTCGGAGGTATCAGGTAGGCTCGAGCCCAATTGTCTGTTTGTTTGTCGTTTGTTTGTTGCTAGCCGCCATTAGGAAAAAGCCGTGCGAACCGGCTTGCTGTGGAATCTGTATTGGACTCCTGGCTAGGCAGACGTGCCGAAAGCTGGTGTCCACGGGCCCCGGGGGACGCCCTGGTGGTCCATCTGGAAGGAGAAACAAATTTTGTCTCCCCTTCATCTGGTTCTGGCAGGTTATATAAGCTGCCATCTGAATTTGAGTTGGTTTCGGGTTTAAGTTCGCGGCGGCAATATCAATGTGTGTCTTTTGAAATTTTATTGTTTTTCTGTACTATTATCTTTCTTTTGACGGACGACAATGGGACAAACTATGACGACTCCTCTTTCTCTTACCCTAAGCCACTGGACCGAAGTTAGGGCTAGGGCCCACAACCTTTCGGTAGAAGTAAGGAAAGGAAAATGGCAAACGCTGTGTACCTCTGAGTGGCCTACATTTCAGACAGGGTGGCCACCCGAAGGATCTTTTTTGTTAGATAAGGTTGGGCTAGTCAAGTCTAGGGTCTTTAACACAGGACCCCACGGACACCCAGACCAGATACCATATATCTTGGTCTGGGAAGATCTAGTTCTCTCCCCGCCTCCGTGGGTCCGGCCCTTTGTTTCCTCAACAGGCACGTCTGCATGCGCTCCAGCACAATCGGAGATATTGGCCCTGAAGAAAACCCCAGACACGGAAAAGTCATCTGCTGCCCCGGACCCGCCAAAGGCGATATATCCTGACCTGCAGTCTGATTTGCTTCTTCTAGATTCCCCACCTCCTTATCCTCCGGCCCTAAATCCCATGTCGCCCCTAGGACCCCCAGCTTCACAACCCTCCGCACCAGTAGGGCCACCTGTTATGGCGGAAAGGGGGGGTCCCTCGGCGGGCACCAGAAGCCGGAGGGCTGTTTCCCCGGATCCTACTGCTTTACCCCTTAGAGAATATGGCCCCCCCGATAACCACGGGAATAGGCCCCTTCAATACTGGCCCTTTTCCTCTGCAGATCTTTATAATTGGAAGATGCATAACCCTACTTTCTCTGAAAACCCACAGGCTCTTACTGCTCTAATAGAGTCTCTTGTCTTCTCCCACCAACCCACCTGGGATGATTGTCAACAGCTCCTCCAGACTCTCCTCACAACTGAGGAGAGGCAACGGGTTCTCCTGGAGGCTAGAAAGAATGTGTTAGGCGCCAATGGACAACCTACCCAGTTGCCTAATGAGATTGATGCCGGTTTTCCACTCGTCAGGCCGAATTGGGACTTTAATACCCTGGAAGGTAAGGAGCACCTGAAAATGTATCGCCAGGCTCTGGTGGCGGGTCTCCATGGAGCGGCCAGGCGCCCCACGAATTTGGCTAAGGTAAGAGAGGTAACTCAGGGACCCCAGGAATCGCCAACCGTGTTCCTAGAACGCTTAATGGAGGCTTTTAGACGATTCACTCCTTATGATCCAACCTCTGAGGAACATAAGGCCACCATAGCAATGGCCTTTATTGACCAGGCGGCCCCTGATATTAGAAAGAAGTTACAAAGGCTGGATGGCCTACAAGGTTTCTCCCTTCAGGACTTAGTAAAAGAGGCAGATAAGGTATATAATAAGAGGGAGACAGAAGAAGAAAGAGAGGAAAGAAAGCAGAAGGAACAAGAGGCTCGTGAGGTAAGATGAGATAAGAGGCAAGAAAGACATTTGAGTAAGATACTGGCCACTGTAGTCAGAGGAGGAAACAGTAGAGACAGAAATAGACAGGAAGGGCGAACAACGGATAAAAGGCGGCCATTAGACAAGGACCAATGTGCCTACCGTAAAGAAAAAGGTCATTGGGCAAGAGAATGCCCTAAAAAAAGGAACGGGGGAAGGATCACTAAGCCTTTTCATCTGTACGTGGCCGAGAATAAAGGTATTGCAAAGGGAGTACTAACTCAGAAACTGGGCCCCTGGAATCGCCCGGTTGCGTACCTATCAAAGAAATTGGATCCTGTGGCAGCAGGATGGCCCGCCTGTTTAAAAATAATCGCCGCGGTGGCCGCTTTGGTCAAAGATGCTGACAAACTGACTTTGGGGCAGAACCTAACGATAACAGCCCCCCATGCATTAGAAAGTGTAATTCGCCAGCCACCCGACAGATGGCTAACAAATGCCAGGATGACTCATTACCAAGCCCTGCTGTTAAACTCAGATCGTATTAAGTTTACCTCAGCCACAGGACTCAACCCGGCCACCTTGCTACCCGACCCTGACCTGGAAAGCACTACCGTCATCCATGATTGTCAGGAAGTACTGGCTGCAGCACACCGTAGCAGACCAGACTTGATGGATCAGCCCCTCCCCAACGCCGACGTTACCTGGTTTACTGACAGAAGCAGTTTCCTAGAGGAAGGTAAGCGTCGGGCGGGAGCAGCCGTGGTAGACGGGAAAGAGGTCATCTGGGCAGCCACATTACCGCAAGGGACATCGGCCCAACGGGCTGAACTAATCGCCATGACTAGAGCATTGGAACTAGCAGAAAACAAAAAGGTAAACATCTATACGGACAGTAGATACGCATTTGCTACCGCCCAGGTCCATGGGGCCATTTACCAACAAAGAGGGTTGCTCACCTCGGCGGGCAAAGAAATTAAAAACAAAGAAGAAATAGTGGCACTGCTAGCTGCCCTCATGCTCCCCACTAAAGTCAGCATCATTCATTGCCCCGGACACCAGAAGGACAATACCCCGGTGACAAGAGGCAACAACATGGCAGATAGGGTGGCACGAGAAGTGGCTCTATGGGAAATCATACTAGAACTATCAGATGAGAGTCCTGGGAAACCAAATGATAGGGGAACAAGTACCCCAGCCATAACTAAAGGAACATTATCTCCTCAACAAGCAAAATCCATGCTACAACAGATTCACAGATGGACACACTTGGGAACCAAAAAGATGATGTCCCTACTACACAAGACAGGTTATGATACCCCTGGACTAACTAAATTAGCTGAGCAGATTGCACGAGAGTGCATTCCATGCCAACAGGTAAACTCCCATAAAGGAAAACTTGAGGTCGGAAAAAGGCTCAGAGGAGACCGCCCAGGAGCCTATTGGGAGGTCGACTTCACTGAAATACGCCCTGGAAGGTACGGTAACAGGTATCTTCTAGTTTTTATAGATACCTTCTCAGGATGGGTAGAAGCTTTCCCGACGAAGAAGGAGACAGCTACTGTGGTGGCCAAAAAGATCTTAGAAGAAATTTTCCCCCGGTTCGGGGCACCAAAGGTAATAGGATCAGATAATGGTCCCGCCTTCGTCGCCCAGGTAAGTCAGGGTGTGGCCAAATACCTGGGGACTGATTGGAAATTACATTGTGCCTATAGACCCCAGAGTTCAGGACAGGTAGAGAGAATGAATAGAACTCTAAAAGAGACCCTAACTAAATTGTCCATAGAGACTGGCGGTACAGATTGGACGGTGCTCCTTCCCTTAGCCCTGTTCCGGGCTAGAAATACCCCCTCCCGCTATTATCTTACTCCATTTGAAATACTATACGGGGCCCCACCTCCTCTTTTTACGCTAAGGGAGAAATTAAGTCCTGACTGCCAGAATAACACTGACTTATATGCTAGGCTGTTGGGACTCCAGTTGGTCCAAAAGGAGGTGTGGTCCCAGCTGGCAGAGGCTTACCGACCAGGAACACCAGCAGAGGCTCATCCCTTCCAAGTCGGAGATTCCGTGTACGTCCGTCGGCACCGAACCCAGACTCTAGAGCCTCGGTGGAAAGGACCATACATCGTCCTGCTCACCACCCCCACGGCTATAAAGGTAGACGGCATCGCTGCGTGGATCCACGCTTCACACGTGAAGGCCGCACCAGCATCTGCAACATCGGAATGGCGAGCCCAAAAGACCAGCAACCCGCTCAAGCTCAAGCTTCTGCGATCATCAGATTTATAACTTTAACTTTGTTACCCCTACTGACTGTGAGTAATTTTAGTCCTCACCTGCCCCAGCGTTTAACCTGGCAGGTAATTTCCCAGACTGGAGATGTAATATGGTCTGTTAGCAATATCGCTCCCCCATGGACCTGGTGGCCAAACCTTTTTCCTGATGTTTGTAAACTGGCCATAGGGGCTCCCGGTTGGGATTTAGAAGACTATTATGATCAACATAATGTTCCAAAAATTTTATCAACTAGAGCTGATTCCTCCGGAAAGGGTTGCAAAAACGGGATTCGGAGGACTGGGCTCAGAGCTCCTGCTTTCTACATATGCCCCGGGTTCCATCGCCACAGGTCCCTTAATTATAAATATGGAGGAACTGAAAACTTTTATTGCAAAAGCTGGGGATATGAAACCACAGGAGACACCTATTGGAAGCCCACCTCTGGCTGGGACTTTATTAAGGTGACAGCCAATTATACACACCCAACCAACCCCTTAACTTATAGGCCTGAATGTACTAAATGGTGCCATCCCCTTAAGATTTCTTTTAGTGAACCAGGAAAAAAAGATAAAAAACTGGATAAATGGCCATTCATGGGGAATCAGGTTTTATAAAGAAGGATATGATGATGGATTACTAATGACCATCAAACTAAAAATTGAAACCCCTACTCCAGTTCCTATAGGCCCCAACCCTGAGATAGGGCACTCTTTGCTACCTTTGGCCCCTCCCACAGCGTTACCAGAGATAAGAAACCAAACTTTTGAGCCAAAAGAAATGACAATCAAGCCCAAGACCCCCCGGGACCGAATGCTCTCATTGGTCCAGGCGGCTTTTGAGGTTTTAAATGCCACAAACCCGGAGGCTACCAAATCATGTTGGCTTTGCTATGCTGCTCCTCCCCCTTATTATGATGCTATAGGATATAATTCTAATTATAATAATGTTAACACTCCAGATCAATGTCGATGGAAACAAGAAGAAAATAGTAAATTGACCCTGGCCTCAGTATTAGGAAACGGTACATGTGTAGGAACGCCCCCCTCGTCCCACCGACATCTTTGTGCCAATTTAAGCCTCCCACAGGGCTCAGGGTATCTCCTCCCTCCTCCGGATGGATGGTGGGCATGTAACACAGGATTGACCCCCTGCATTTCTTTAGAGGTCCTTAAAGCTTCAACCGATTTTTGTGTGTTAGTTCAGCTAGTCCCCAGACTCATTTATCATTCAGATTCATCCTTTCTAGATGAATATGAGGGCAGAAGAAGGTTTAAGAGGAAACCCATAACACTCACCCTGGCTGTACTCCTAGGACTAGGAATGGCAGCCGGGGTAAGAACAGGTGCAACAGCCCTCATTCAACAACCCCACTATTATGATGCCTTAAGACAAGCTGTAGATGTTGACCTCCGGGCGTTAGAAAGTTCCATAACTCAGTTAAAAGAATCCCTCACCTCGCTTTCAGAGGTGGTAATGCAAAACAGGAGGGGATTAGATCTGCTGTTCCTTAAGGAGGGCGAACTATGTGCTGCACTAAAAGAAGAATGCTGTTTTTATATTGATCATTCTGGGGCTATTACCAAAACTATGGACAAACTTAGGGAGCGCCTGGACAAAAGACAACAGGAAAGGAAAAATCAAAAAGGATGGTTTCAATCGTGGTTTGATAAATCTCCCTGGCTTACTACTTTAGTTTCCACCTTGTTAGGGCCCCTCATTATTTTATTGTTGCTCTTAACTTTTGGACCATGCATTCTGAATCGCCTGATAGCCTTTATTAGAGAACGCATTAGTACGGTACAAGTTTTAATGCTAAGGCAACAATACCAAAACTCGCAAAAAGAAACTGAAATTCCATGATTGAAATTAGTTACAAAAAAAAAAGGGGGGAATGTGGGGCCTTTAGGGACTTTCCACCCCCTCACTTGTTCCCGTAAACCAATTCTTCTCCCTATCGTGCGCCACTCCTTCTCCCTATCGAAACCAATTCTTGGAGTTTTTCAGTTGACGGGGACTTGCCAGACAGCGGGTAATTTTCCAGTTGCCCGTAACAGGTATACGCCCTAACCGCCACAATGAACAGACAACTATAACGGCCAGAAGGTGGGACAAAAGTTCCTAAGCCAATGAATTCAAAAGTCACCACATTTACCCAATCATTGTGAGAATATACCCGCCCTATGAGTAAATAAACCTATAAAAAGTATGTGATTCCGCTTTTAGGGGTTCCCCATCGGCCTCCTGCGTGAGGTTCAGGGAACCCCGGTGCATCGGCTCCTAATAAACCTCTTGCGTGTTGCAGCGGCTCTCGACTCTTGGCGGTTCTTGGGCGAGTTGGAATCCCTCGTAGACCGTTTGGGTCTAACAGTATTAGGTGGTGGGGCCTTTGGGAGGGGATCAGTCGTGAGCGTGGAGCCCTCACTGTAGGGATGGTGCCCATGAACGAGAGGACCAGAGAGCTCCCTGGCCTCTTGCACCACGTGAGGTCACAGCAAGAAGACTACAGTCCATGAAGCAGGAATTAGGTTCTCACCAGACATCGAATCTCCTGGCACTTGACCTTGGACTTCCCAGCCTCCAGAATGGTAAGGAATAAATTTCTATTGTTTGTAAACCACCCAGTCTGTGGTGACTTCTTATTGCAGTTTAAACTGACCAAGACAGGTTCTCACAGCATCTTTTTTTTTTTTTTTTAACATCTTTATTGGAATATAGTCGCTTTACAATGGTGTGTTAGTTTCTGCTGTAGAACAGAGTGAATCAGCTATACGTATACATATATCCCCATATCTCCTCCCTCTTGCGTCTCCCTCTTCCTATTTGTGAGTGGGAAGAGTCCGGGCTGGGAACTCTTTAACCAGCTAATGAGGGACGTAAGAGAATCAAGAGTGGGAGAAAAAGATTTAGCTCCTTTTACTTTAAATTAAGTACTGTATGGACTTATCATAATCTAATACTGTTGCCAGATTTTCTTTAAAAAAAAAGTTCTTATAACTGCTTGATCTGCACTATCAGAGGAAAAAATGGCAAAGAGTAACCTGAAATAAAAGCAAATCAAATTTTATAATTGTAGTATCTGTAAACTCCTGAAAGTTTAATGGTTGTATGTTTTTAACAACCAGCCATGTAGAGGAAGATTTTATATTTGTCATATTGCCTGATAAATATGCAGGGGGCTTCCTTCTTTGGCTATATTCTGTTTCATCATCAGTGGGAAAAAAAGTAACATGCAAGCTTAGCCGCTAAACTCATGAAAAACAGATGGACATCCTGAATAGTGCTACAAATTGAGCCATAGGGGCTTCCCTGGTGGCGCAGTGGTTGAGAGTCCGCCTGCCGATGCAGGGGACACGGGTTCGTGCCCCGGTCCGGGAAGATCCCACGTGCCACGGAGCGGCTGGGCCCGTGAGCCATGGCCGCTGAGCCTGCGCGTCCGGAGACTGTGCTCCGCAGTGGGAGAGGCCACAGCAGTGAGAGGCCCGCGTACCACAAAAAAAAAAAAAAAATTGAGCCATAAAAAGAGAGAGACCCCTAAAATAAGTAAATAATGCTTTTGCACAAAAACTCAAATCAAAGGTTAAAAGCTTGGCACTGTTTCCGAATACCAATTCAGTGCAAGCCTGTACACATGTGTAATTATAAATTCCAGGTCATGTTTCCTATTTACCTATGCTCTGCTCTTTTCTGCACCAATCACTAGACATTAGCAAGACAAGATTAACCACAAATGGACAAGTTAATTGACAATGCCATTAGTATTGTGGAGAGAACTGAAATAACTCTCAAGCTAATTGTTGAGTGGGGAAGTTGGCTTTTACAGTTTCCATTTTGCAGAAGTCTTTACACACATCTTTTTTCCCCCAGAAACTCGACATCGTGTGAAGCTGTACTGACGTGAGGTAGGGGAGATGATCTGGAAAGATTCTGGATCAGGTGTTTCAGAATTCTCACCAGTAGCAAGTCAAGCCAAAACCAGGTTGAAAGATTCCCAAAAGCATCTTATAATCTGCTAACAGCAAACTGTGAGTCACGTCTATTTTTTGATCCTCTGCAAGAGTACAAAACAGGAAATAATTTTAGAATGTAATAATGTTTCTTTCCAGTTACTTAGAGAGATTTGACTTTAAACTCCGGTCTTTCTCAGTTGTCACATAAATATTGGGTTGGCCAAAACGTTTGTTCGGGTTTTTCCATAACATCTTATGGAAAAACCCGAACAAACTTTTTGGCCAATCCAATACCTTCTCCGCATCCTGAATCCTAGCTGTGTCATAACAATCTCCTAGGAGGGACTCATCGAACAAAGTGTCACGCCCAGGCAAGTCATATAACATGTATGACACGGTAGTTCACAACAGCCAATTCTAAAGAAACCTGGAAAAACTCAAACCCAATTCTAAGTAGGTGTCAGTATCCATGTGAGATGATAGTGGCCGCTGATGACAAAAATTATGCAATCTAAACAAAATGACTATATAGTGATCCCACATAAATGTACAAACATGACAAAAAAGATTAAAACTAGGCACCGTTATTAAATACAAAATCCAGTTATTGATACATGTGTGCAACTAGAGATTATATCTCTCCATCCTTTATGCTAGAGACATTGGGAAACAGGGCAGCAAGAGCTGCCAGAGACCCAGTCCAAAGGGTCAAGGGCTCTTCCCCTCCAGCAGCCCCTACAGTGAGGAGAGGAGAGCATGGAGATGCTGAAGCCCTGTTTGTTGATGACTTAGGTGACAGTAGTATCTTTTTTTTTTTTTTTTTTTTGCGGTACGCGGGCCTCTCACTGCTGTGGCCTCTCCCATCGCGGAGCACAGGCTCCGGACGCGCAGGCTCAGCGGCCGTGGCTCACGGGCCCAGCCGCTCCGTGGCATGTGGGATCTTCCCGGACCGGGGCACGAACCCGTGTCCCCTGCATCGGCAGGCGGACTCTCAACCACTGCGCCACCAGGGAAGCCCCAGTAGTATCTTTTAAAGTACTTCAGGGCTCAAGCTGAAGATGATGAAGAGCATTTCCAAACCATACTGACTGATGAGACCTGTCAAGGGTCTAAAATTCTACCCTCCTTGCAAGCTAATGAGACAGGTTGCCATGTATTCACAGTTGCTGGCAGAAGACACGAGATTCCTGGCTCAGAGGCAAAGGACAGCTTACCATTCCTAGCTGTAGCCAGAGGATCAGCATTTGTGTCAGGGCCCTGAACTCCTGTTCCCGCAGGGGATGTGAAGACCAGGTGATGCCTGCACGTGGAGTGGGGCTTGTTCCAGGAGAGCTTAGGAAACCCCAATCTTTTAGAATGGGAAGTCAGCCTGGCGGAGTTTATCTTGGAGGGAGATGGACCTACTATACTGGAGAGTAAACAGACTTGACCTTCCTCCACATAGAGACACTACCTCTACCTGCTCAGCACAGCACCATCGTCCTCAGAAACTGCATTCACCACCCCAGTCCCAAATTGCCCCATGTTTTCCCTTTTGTTCCCCAGGGGTTTCTCCATATTGAATCTAGTCCTTGTTTTTGCTCTGGTGTCTGAACTACTGACTCCCAGCCCCAGCTCTTAGAATCACCTCTGACTTATGTGCCTAGCTCATACCCCCAGCAAGATGATCTCACAAGTATCCTACCACTGACAGCTTCCTTACCTCGCTGGTACTGGCACTCAAGCACTGCCCTGATAAGGAGCCCTCTCCTCTCACAGAGCACATACTGGCCACAAAATTGCTTATTTCTAGGGCTGGGTAGGATGGACAACCTATAGGTGACTGGATCATTGGGTTCAGCCTGCTCTAGCTTTTTTTTTTCGTTTAATGAGCTTTCTAGGGAAGGAGGGGACTCATCTCATGCATGTGCAATTTTAGTTAATGCTATTTGGAATAGTCTTTCAGTCTGTAAATCCCATATGTTGCCATAAAAACAAGTCTCCATCTGAAATGCGTCCAGTCAGTTCTGGAATTATTATTCAGAGCTCTGCTATAAACTGGAACAAATCCAACAGGTGCCCAGCGTATCAGTATTTAGGCGGTAAGCTGCATTGTCTCATTTTCAAGTCAAAAAATGAAGAGAGAAGAACCCAACTTGGATACCCATAAAAATTCAAACAGATTCAAAGTAAGAACATTTCTTCTTGATTATGTTACTCTGGAAACAGCACTAAAATAGAACTATGTAGGGGCTTCCCTGGTGGTGCAGTGGTTGAGAGTCCGCCTGCCGATGCAGGGGACACGGGTTCGTGCCCCGGTCCGGGAAGATCCCACATGCCCGCGGAGCGGCTGGGCCCGTGAGCCATGGCCGCTGAGCCTGCGCGTCTGGAGCCTGTGCTCCGCAACGGGAGAGGCCACAGCAGTGAGAGGCGCGCCTACCGCAAAAGAAAAAAAAAAAAAAAATAGAGCTATGTACACCATTCAGAAAAGACAAGGTATGTTTCAAATGACTAAACAGAATGCAGTGTGGGGAAAAGGGTTCATTTAAACAGCTTTATTCTTCTTAGCAAAGGAAACTGTAAATTTATTTATGGGAAGAACTCCAATAAATTTTAGAGTGAAATTTTAATACTCTCTTGCACCTATTGTCTCCTTGAAAATATTTTAACCACTTCATATTCCCAAATGGAAAAGTATTAGGAGTTATGTAGCCCATGGGAAGAGAGTCACAGATCTGAAATAAGGATCCCAAATTTCCAGAATTTAGGGGCAAGATTGGAAATTTTTCCCATATGGAATTTATGACAAAAAGA
This sequence comes from Phocoena sinus, assembly GCF_008692025.1. Taxonomy (NCBI): domain Eukaryota; kingdom Metazoa; phylum Chordata; class Mammalia; order Artiodactyla; family Phocoenidae; genus Phocoena; species Phocoena sinus. The sequence continues at coordinate 83,337,626 of NC_045774.1, read as the reverse complement.
ATAAACATAAAATTAATTAAACGATCCATAAATTAAATTAATCTACCCCAAATGATGATAAGCTCACGTGTTGGCAGTACAACTTAAGTGCTTTCCAAATCTATTCCTGGAGTTCACGTTATTGAGATTTCATCAGGAAAACACTGGTATACAGTCTGTAGAGAAGCAGTGTTCTAGGGAATTTTCTGCAGTGATGGAAGGAAGCTGTAAGCTGTGCTGTCCAGGATGGTAACTGCGGCCACATACGGCTATTGGGCACTTGAGTGGGGCTAGTGTGACTACAAAGCTGAACTTTAAAATAAAAGTTAGTTTAAATTTGAATTATGACATGTGCCTAGTGGCGACCGTAATGGACAGCACACATTTGTATCTTAATAGTCAGAGTTAATATTCGGAGATGGAGTCATACTGACAAGGTTCAAACTCTGGCTTCACTATCTATTTTGTTACTTTTTTCTCCCCCATTGTTGGGTTGATGTGAAGATTCAGTGTGTTACATGACATGCTATATAAATCTTAGCAATTGCATTCTTTTAGTTTATTTTTACTGACGTATAGTTGATTTACAATGTTGTGTTAGTTTCAGGTGTACAGCAAAGTGATTCAGTCACACACACACACACACACACACACACACACACATATTCCTTTTCAGATTATTGTCCCTTATAACTTATTACAAGATATTTTGTATAGTTCCCTGTGCTATACAGTAGGTCCTTATTGGTTATCTATTTTATGTATAGTAGAGTGTATATGTTAATCCCAAAATCATTCCAAAAAATGATACAAATGACCTTATTTACAAAACAGAAATAGACTCACAGACATAGAAGACAAACTTACGGTTACCAAAGGAGATGGGGACAGGGAGAGATAAATTAGGAGTTTGAGATTACCAACGGTTATTATTATATCACAATTTGACCATTTTCTGGCCTTATGGTCAAGTTACCTCACCTCGCAGTACATGAATAATTTCATCTGCAAAACAGGGTTAATACTACTCCTTCATGGGGTTGTTCTGAGGATTAAATGAGATAATGCATTAAAGTGCTTTGCACACGCCCACCACATGGAAGCACTCAATACGTGTCAGATGTTATTATTCAATTATGATTGAAGTCATATTTTAATAAGAGATTTTTATAACTTGTAGAAAATACTGGAGAAAACAGGGTGAAGTTATAATGATTTATACTGGGTGAGCCAATAACAGGGAGCTAAGTCAAATTTGTTCATCATCAAATGTAAGACTTTAAAACTGGAATGATTCCACCAAGATTCAAAAGACACATGAGATTCATCTCAACACAGTCTGCCAACTTTTCTTTTTCATAGTTGCAGCCTCATTAGCAGAGGAAAAATGTATATTATATATATTTTTATTATATATATTTATATTATATATTTTATGTATGTATATTATATATAATATGTCTATTATATATATGTATATGTATAAAATATGTATTCCCTTCGTCTTTCCTGGTATGGTGTTACTCTTTCCTTATATTCAGTAGCTGGTAGCACAGGAAAGGTAGGTAGAAGAAATATATCACTTCAGGAAATCCTGTTTCAAATTATTTCAAGATGTGCAGCACCCATCAATGACATTCCCAGCTCTAAAAACAACATATTTATAGCCACGACTTTGCACACCTCAAAAGATATCTTAACATGATGTTCAAATAAACCAGTAACTCCCACACATGTCAACTCTCTCTATTTATATCTTAACTACAGTACCAAATGATAAAACAGCTAAAGTTTAAGAATTTAGAGAAATTGTTAACACATTTTTTAAAAATGTTTCTTCAAATGCTTCGGAACTATGTGAGGTCTGGAAGATCTGAGAAGGAATGCTGCGAGTCGTGCCTTAAAACAGCTTTACCTCATAAATGGACCTGGTGTGCCCTTCTCATCATTTTTCTGGCATCTCGACAGCAGACAAGGAAAGTTCTTGTTTGTCCGACAGCCTCCTCGGTGAAGTCTAAGTAGGTCAGGGCAAGAAGCAAAAAGCCTTTCTTTCAGTGAGAAATTAGCAACTTTATATTTAAGACGACTTTGACCGTACAGCTGCCTAAAAGTAAACACGTAGCAGACCCCTCACTCCCAGATGTGTGCTCGCAGATCCTAAAGACACAACAACCCTTCAGTGTTGGAACTGCAGAGTTCCCGGGATAGTTTGTACTCTGCTAATCACAGTTTGCGAAATTGCGACGCGATGTCAAAGGCACGGCAACCTGTGATTATCCTGGGCCGTGGCTGCCCCCTGAAGGAGCAGTTAGTTGTAATTCAGACTCCGCCTCTGGCAGACGAGGTAATCTGGCTTTGGGTAATTTTCAAGGACAGATTGGAGTAAGAGGACAAAGGTATGAGGGTCAGAATTCAATTTAGAGGCAGCAGGAAGATGATGTGAGTCTGACTTTCCAAGTCCTCCCAGATTGGACTGCAGCGTCTCAAGCTGACTGTCACGAAACAAGGATGACACCTGCGCTGCGTCCTTTCGCAGGGACGTTGCTTCTACCGATCTGAACTTTTAACTTACACCAGTGTCTGGTGATGACCGTTCTGACAGTGACATGTAAACACTTTATTGTGTTAACGTGAGTAATGCAGGTGGTAAATGCGATCTCTCCACTCCCTGAGTTCCAGCTCAAACTGCCCTGCTCTGCCCAAAGCCTTCCCCAGGATGTTGCTGATTTGGGGGTAACTATATTCCCAAGGCCTCCTCTGCCTCAGCTTCCTGCATCCACAGATGTGTCTCTACGTCACTAGGCATCAATTTGGGCAGAAAATACAAACCTTTCATCAATTTCCACCCCCCACCCCCAAAAAAAGTCTCATTCACAGAGAAGATTCACATGGTTAGTAGAAGGGGGCAGCATGGACTCAGGTGAGGAAAGATCCCCTGAAAAATCAATGGCCATAAATTTAGGTAAGCAAAGAGATAGACTCTCTCCCACTCTCTAACCCCGAACCACGCTGTCTCAGGTGATCATGGCCCAATGAAGAAAAGTTACTTCCACATAAGACTAAATGGTGTTCCGGGATGGAGTTCAAATACAGTATTCCAAAAGTACAAGCATATATAAGTATTAAGGACTACATCTTTAAGAAAAGCATAAATGAGAAAAATGGCCAATAAGCTCCCACACACACACCTGCATAACTTGATTACCACACCACAGTCTTTATTTCACCACTAAAAACAAAAAAGAAAAGAAACCTTTCAGTAATTACTGTGGCCCAAGTTCAAATTCTTGATAATTGGAAATTTTTTTTAAATTTAAGATTTAGTTTCATGATTAAACGCATTGTGTGAAGTACTTGATTCTGGCTTGTTTCAAATTTTAAATTGCTTTTCTTTCCCCCTGTGTAAGGGATTTGGAAAGAATCCCATTTAGAAAGCAAGCCATCAGGGCAGGGAAAGGAGTATTAACTCACTAAAGTCACTATATATACTTAAGAGAGCCTGTAGCCTTGATTTAAGTGCTAAGTTAAATATGGTATCTCATCACACTTCTCCGCTGGAGCCAATGCTGCAGAAAAGCAAACTGACATGAATGAGGTTCTTTGATTAATTTTCTAGTACAAGACAGTTTAAACATCACACTGGCTATGTAATTTAAATTAAGCAGATGGAGATGGCAAAGTCCTTAAAAAGATTCCTGCACACTCTTCCGGGATTAAGAAGTCTCTTGTTTAAGTACCAGAGCCTATCTTAATATGAGTTACTTGTGGATATCGGCTATTGAGTTGCCAGGTCAGAGGGAGTGTGATTCATGTGACCCGGATGAATGATTCTACTGCAGAAAAAATAAATATACAACTACCATATTGTTACTCTGGTAAGTGGTGTTATCTGTTATGGCTCTGTGTTCTAACCAGGTAAGCTTGGAGTTCTCCCTGAAGATGGTTTCGGGGAATTTGATGTTATTGGTTTATGACCCATCCCTACTCCCACACTCGTGAGAACGTCTACAGGATGAGACAAGTGTGCCTGGACTCTTAGCATGGAGCTAAATCAATGTACTGAGTTACCATAATAGAGCAGAGTTCAGTGTTGGTCTGTGAAGCCAACCTATTTCTCTGCTCTCACACCGTCTGACTCCTGATCAGACTTGTTCGTGATGACTAAAGATACAGGCATTATTTCTTCTACTTGTGCTACCTTGCTGCCTAAGTTTGCCTTCCTGGTTCAAGCCAGAAGGGCTTTTCTGGGTTTGTCAGCATGGTGAACAGCTTCTCAGGACCCCCAGCCCCAGTCTGTGCTTACGTGGTTGCTGCGACACCGGTGGTCCATACGATGCTGGATGCATTCCAACTTCTTCCTTTGGCTCCCAGGAGCTGTGTCCTCTTCAGTTTCCAGCTCTCCTCTCTTATTCCCATCTGTGACTCGACAGAGATATGGGGTTACACTCTGTAGGAGTGTAGTGTTCACACTCTGTAGTGTTCCCAGAACAATGTTACTCTATGTGGCAAAATGGGAGGCATAATCACTTTGTCAATGTGATCCTGGTTATGGACAATAAAATAGCCATAGTATCCCAGTGTATTCAGCTGGGTCCAATATATTATCAGGCAAAATGCTTAAAAGTAGGAGAGGAAGATGGAAGAGTTAATCAGAGATGCAGCAGAAAAGAAGGCAGGAAAGAGGAGGCAAAAGGAGAAGTCACAGGGAATAAGTATGAGAATCTCTGGACCACCACTGCTGCTTTGAGGATGGAGAAAGAGGCCCACTAGCCAGGGATGCAGACTGGACCACATTGCTGCTTTAAGGATGGAGAAATAGGCCACACCCTGGGATGCAGACTGGACCACCACTGCTGCTTTAAGAATGGAGAAAAAAGGCCCACTAGCCAGGGATGCGGCTTGCTGCTTTGAGGATGGAGAAAGAGGCCACAAGCCAGGGATGCAGGCAGCCTCCAGAAGCAGAGAACAACCATTAGCCAACAACCAGCTTGGAAATGAGGAACTCAGTCCTGTACCACATGGAGCTGAATTCTGCCAAGACCAAATGAGCGTGGAAGTGGATTCTCCCTCCAGGGTAATATCCTAGGCGGACCAACACCTTGATTACAGCCTGCGGCACCCATAGCAGGGAAACCAGCTGAGCCTTCCCGGCTTTGGACCTACGTAACTGTAAAATAATAACTCTGTTCTATTTTAAACTGCTGAGTTTGTGATAATACGCTGGTAATAATAGGCAGCTAATACACAGTCAGATCTAACTTATTATAAAAATATGATCCAAAAAAAGAATACGATCCTCTCTGCTTTCCTAATCGTATAGTGCCTCCATACCTTCAAGGAACTTAAAATCCAAAAAATCATTTTAATGACCTTGTCTTTCACAGAAGTAATTTCAAAAATTTGCTTTGTGCCTTTTGCTGAAAGCGAGAATGGTCTCTATTATTTTGCTGCTGCTTTTTGGAAGAATTGGCTTAAAGATTCAAGATCTAAAATGTACTTCTCCAAAATTAGCAAAACACAAGACCGTAGTACTCTTGTGAATTTCTCCCCTGAGTCTTAGGTGGTGAGTTTGAGTTCCAGAAAATCCAAGTGGTGTGTTGGAGGAGAGCTCTCAGCAAGATCCAGAGGCATGAATCCCTGTCCCAGCTCTCATACGAAACAGTTAGGCAGCCTCTTGGAAATCAGTTTGCCTCTCTGGATCTCGTTTCTTTCCCTTAGAATAAAAGGGATGGGAAATCAGGGAGGCTTCCTTGATGAGGAGCTGCTCAGTTGGAATCTGTAGGCCTGCTGTACGTCAGTGAGGTATGAGAAATGGGCAGATGCTGGGAGAAGAGTGGGTCGGCAGGCTTAGCCTGTCAGGTTCTATATGCCACATGCTACAGTATCACTCAGTGACCAAAACACAGAGCCCAGAACAGTCCATGATGGGCTTGGAAGAATTTACACCACTTGCAGGCAGTGTTACCTCTAAGAAGGTTTATCTGGAAAAACTGAGGGCTGAGAGAGTCTTATAAAGTAGAGTTTAAGGGCATGGAACTTTTGGTCACACCTCCTAAGTCAAGTCCTGGCTCTACCACTTATTAGCTGCATGTTTTCTCTAGATCCCTCAGTTTCCTCATCTGTAAAATGTGTATATGGGTGCAAATGCTGCTCAGGACAGATCTTGGCACATTATGTAAATTAACAAGCACTACACCAGTGTTTATCAATAGTATTACTATGGACTGAATTGTGTACCCACCCACCCACCCCCCCGGCCAAAATTCAGACACTGAGGCCCTAACCCCTGTTGTGATAGTATTTGGAGATGAGGCCTTCAAAGGTAGTTGGGTTCAGATGAAGTCATGAGGGTGGGGCCCTCTTGATGGGATTAGTGTCCTTCAAGTAGAGACACCAAAGAGCTTGCTCTCTGTGTCCAGCCTGTGAGCACAGAGTAAGAAGGCGGCCACCTACAAGCCAGGAAGAAAGCTTTCACTAGAACCCGGCCGTGCTGGCACCCTGATCTCAGACCTCCAGCCTCCAGAACGGTGAGAAAATAAACTTCTGTTGTAGAGTCTATGGTATTTTGTTATGGCAGCCTGAGCTGACTAAGACAATTATTAAGGAAGAACTTCAGTTTTTGCTCTGTAACTGCTGTCTTATGTAACTTTCCTTTAAGAATATATTAATGTATTTTTATTATTTAAATGAAGTAAAAGCAAATCAAGGGAGAAAAAAGCCCTATAGCCCATTTACAGTGATACTTTCAGTTATCTCATAGACTCAGAAGCGTACCAGATGCAGGTTGAAGGAGCCATCAATGAAAGACATCAATTGTCCGTTTCATCAGTATTCACACTCAGTTTGGAAGATGTCTCATTGATCCACTCATCTACTTTAAAGTGATGCAATTAACAAGTATTGCAATGAAAAGACCCTCCAGAACAATGTCAAAAATTCAAGAGAGCACTAAAATGTGGCTCTTCTGATGACATTTAGAAACATATATAAAGTTCAGCAATTACTTCAAAGGATGACTATGAAAAAGAAACGTTCATAAAATTCACGAAATTCAGACCTTGGAAATTATCTGTAGAACTGCTCATATAATGTTAGAGAAAATACTTAAAGAGAAATTGTAAGTTGGCAAATTAAATATCTCTTTTAAAAAGTACAACTATACGCCTGTTATCAAAATATAATTTAAAATGTAATTGTTGCTGTCTTGGGGCTTACAATTTAGTGGGTTAGAAAGGTATTTTTAAATAATCAAATAAATTAGTGTACAACTACAAACAATAATATGGATTTTATTTTTCTATACTCTCCCAGGGGTCCCCAACCCCCGGGATTTAATGCCTGATGATCTGAGGTGGAGCTGATATAATAATAATAGAAATAAATTGCTCAGTAAAGGTAATGCGCTTGAATCAGCCCGAAACCATCCCTCCACCCCCAGCCTGTGAAATAATTGTCTTCCACGAAACCGGTCCCTGGTGCCAAAAAGGTTGGCAACTTGTCCATAGTACTTTTTAGTTATTGCTATTAATCTCGCTTGCTTAGACCCTAAATCAGCCTTTCTATCCCCTCTATGTATATAGAGAGCTATACACAATGAGGAAATTATTATATAAGGCACAAAGCACCGGCCTGAAAATCAGTTGAGTCCCAGCTCTGCCACTAGCCAAATGAACTTGCAGAGTTCTTTAGACTCTGTAAAATTAGGTGGTGCCGTAGATATCCTGGTAGGGTTCTTTCGATTTTAAAATCACGTGATAAGTATCTTTCCAATCACAACATTAATGTTCCAACAATTTATCATTTCATAACAAATAAAGGCTGTGTCCTCCAGAAGGCAGAGGGACTTGAAAATATTCATGTATAAGGAATTCACACAGGGCTTCCCTGGTGGCTCAGTGGTTGAGAGTCCGCCTGCCCATGCAGGGGACACGGGTTCGTGCCCCGGTCCGGGAAGATCCCACGTGCCGCAGAGCGGCTGGGCCCGTGAGCCATGGCCGCTGAGCCTGCGCGTCCGGAGCCTGCGCTCTGCAACGGGAGAGGCCACAACAGTGAGAGGCCCGTGTACCGCAAAAAAAAAAAGAATTCACACAAATAAGTAATAAGCAAAATTGTAAGAACACAACAGGCTTGGCTTTAAGAAACTTATAATAAAGAGTGTTCAGTATAATCAATAATGGACAGGTTTAGTTGTGACCAGAGGATGGTTGACCTGTGTGATGTTAACATCTTTCTCTGGAGGTCTTTAAAGACAAAGCAGTTGCAGTGGGATGGCTTAGGAAGCAAGAGGATTGGGATTACGTGTCAGGCACATCCCAGCCCTCTGAACATTATCTGAGACATTTTCTTCAGAACTCAAGAATGTTTTGCTATAAAGGAAGAGCTCTTTTTAATTATGCACGGACATTGACATTATTAATCAAACTCTATCTTTGAATCATAATGCATGCCAAAATCCCTAGAAATTAAGAACATGTATAAGAATTTATGAGAATTTGAAAATTCCACACAAAGGTCATTGCAAAGACATTAAAGGTCATTTGCTTTGTTTAAATGGGATATACTTTATGATTAGGGCTGATTCACACCCTCTGCAATACTCCAGGGAAATTAAACACATTAATTATGAGAGTTTCACATCACTCTTAGTAGAAAGGCATTCAGCAAACTACAATTATTTTTAGAGGATGTACCTTTGAATTTAATTTAAAATTTGATTAAATTCCCTTTTCTGTTATCTAAACTGATGTAAAGTCATTGTTTAAGCTTATTCAAAAACAAAAGAATATCTTTATTAGCTTTTGGTTTCTTCATGTAGCCCACATTTAATAATAAAGCATTGTATAGTTTATTTATATCTGATGACATTATTCTCCAAACCAAACACAGGTTTTATATTGGACAGTCTTGAACCCAGTATGGTACAAACATTAACCAGTTTATATTTTCCCGGTCATTGTTTTCAAATATACTGTGTCAAATCTTTCTTTCCTGACCCTTAATAACATCTCAGGCAGAGCCCATAGCTTTCTGGTGACTTCGAATATTAAAACATCCAGTCCAGTATAGGCCAGTTTAAAAGTGCAAATCTTATAGCGCAGGGAACTATATTCAATACCCTGTGATAAACCATAATGGAAAAGAATATGAAGAATAGTGTGTATATAGGCAAAGCTGAATCACTCTGCTGTACAGCAGAAATTAACACAACATTGTAAATCTACTATACCTCAATAAAATAAATTTTCAATCTTATATTCAATTTAGTATTCACGACCTCACCTTCCAAAGCACTGCCAGGTGCAGCCTGAGGGCCATGGCATGTACCCAGATCGTGATCTGCTTTTTTCTCTCCTTCAAGGACGTGCAACAGAAACACGGTGTTGAGGAACTGGGGATACGCCATGCCCGTCAGCACTCATGGAATATCCACGTGCTGCTCAAGGTTTCCCAGTCCTCGTGCATCAGGACCATGACTAGTTCCCACCAGGAGAACTAAGGAGGATGGAGGTGTCTCTGCCAGCCTGGATGGGTATAATCAAGTGTCTCTTCCACACGTGTGCTCTCTCCCTTGGCTGTGGCTGAAAGCAGAGCCCTGGACGCTAATACGGCCCCATGGAGCTGGTTGTAACTGAGGTCTCCGGGTTAGTCTCGGGAGAGACTGGGAGAGACGCACCTGCCCAGCCTGCATCAGACCGTGCCGTGGATGGATGCCGATCTCTGTTTCGCTAAAGCCACAGAGAGTTCTCACATATTTGTTATCACAGCATAACCTCTGCTGCATCCTGATTAGCGCAAAGATAGACTGAGAGGTGGGGCAAAAAGACTAGGTTACACTGCCTCTGACCCAAACAAAGAAGGAGAAAGAGAGGGTGACTCTGCATGAAAAGATAGTGAGCCCATCGGAGCCCATTGGAGCTTGTTTGTACCCAAGCAAGAAGGAACCAAGAAAGAGAGACACTGGCAACGTAAAGAAGACAGGAGGAAACGGAGGGACCAGTCTTCATGAAAAGAAATGACAGACTGAGATTCAAGACACCAACGAAGAGATGAGTCTTGGAAGGAATGTTTGCTCAAAGAGTGGAGCAAAGGAAAGTAAGATGGGAGAAGAAACAAAGAAATCAGAAGAGGAAGAAAAGTTGCAGAGAACCTAATAAATAGCAAAATGGATCACTTTTCCCCATCTTCTGATAGAGACATAAGGAATTTCCAAAGGACTGAGCTTGTGTTAATCTTCTCTCACTTACTTAAACGTAGTTAGCTTCATCCCTGCAGACTACACTTAACACCTAGTCTTAATTCACTCTAAGCCTGATGTCTTCTAAATCTTACATGCTTTTCATGAATTTTCGGGCGGTCACCCATGCGCCATGGCCGCTAGCAATATCATACATTTAGATCGGGAGCTGCAGGGATAGGAGAGAGTTTACCAGCCTGACTCAGTGGAAGCAGGAGACCGTTATTCACAGGTTTTACAGGCAGACATCTTGTTTGAATTGAACACCAAACATAAGAAAAAGGTACATTTCATTTTTTAAAAAATGATTGGAAAAATGTAATTTACAGAAAAGTGTGTTTTCCTTTATATTAAAGAGACAGGAAGAAAGGGAGGGAGGGTTGCCAGTTCTAAAATTCTGGAAAGTTGTCTGACCCCCTCTCTTCTATTTCTGCTCTCTTCCAAAAAGTTCCTAAACCGACAGTGTCCAAGTCAGCGGATAATCGGACACGAAAACCTACTGCTCCCAACAAACGAGTCAACAGATTTGTTAATACTAATTTATTTCACTCTTCAAAAACAAGGGATGGTTATTGTGTCAATTGTCTCATCTTTAAGGATCTCTTTTCAAGAGCACAGAATCATTGTTATCGGGTTTCTCCATACAAGTGATAGTAGAGCCTCTCTGTTCTTCCTTTCCTGCATCTCCTTCCTCATCCGCAGGACGTCGCACTCTGTCTCAGCCCCTTCTCACCTTATACCCACACCCTCCAGCTCTCCAGTTCCCAGCTTTCTGAACACCTCCTTGAATCATCTTCATCTTGTCTTTCCAGACCTAAAACCTTTCAGTTGCCTCTCCATTGTGTGTTACAGGGGCTATTTTGTGGCACTCATGGATGGGCTTCAAAGGGATTTTTGAAGGCATTGAAATTCTGTGCTAACTTTTGTATACTGTGCGTTATTTTGCTGGTAAAAATATCCAGTTTTTTCACATCCTCCTAGAGGCCCTAAAAAAGGTTGAGAACCACCTGTCTAGAGGGCAAAATCCAAACATGACATGCAAGAAATGAGACCAAGTCTGCATCCTAAGTAGGATCTTCTGCTAGGTCCGTTCTCCACACCTTATTCGTTCATGTATTCATTCAATAAACATTCGCTGAGCACTTCTATGTTCCAGACAGGACAATAGGACACATAAGTGAAAGAACAGTTTCTTCCCTAAAGAATTTCCAAGCTCTCCTCACAACTCCCTGCTCAGGCGGGTAGGGAATTAGGTCTGTGGCCAGGCTTGGAATTTCAGGAATTGGAACAAGGTAGGGATGTGGAATAACAGAAATGGCCCTTGGGGTCAGGAACAAAAGGGATGCCATCAAATCTGAAGGGGGGTGCTGGGCAGAGGTGAAGACCAAGCAGTAGCTGAAGCCAAGGTTCAGCCAATCTAGACAGAGCAAATGAACTCAAGAGGATAACACAGGAGAGGGACCAATAGAGACAGACCCTGAAGGTCCCGCACCTGCCGCCAGGTTTCCTAGGCATCCTCCAGCTGTGCCAGGGAGGGCACTGTCGGGGACCCTGAGAAAGAGCAAAATGGGGTGCCGAAGTGTTCTGAGAGTCGTGGAGAGCCTTACAGTGGTGGACACACATGAGCTGACCCTTGAAAGAGGAGCAGGATGCTGTCAGGTGGACAGACAGGAAGGCAGGACATTCCATGAGGGACATTAAATACAAAGCCCAGAGATCTGACACAGCGTGTTTGGGAGAATGAAAAGTGCTTTAGTACAAATAGAGGTTTGGGGGAAATAATTTAGGGATGATGACTGACAACCCAAAGCATACTGATACGCGACATTGCAAAAGAAAATTAGATTTGTAATTCAGAATGCAAGAGCAGGGATGATTAGAGTTTGCTAGACCAAGCCTCTTTATTTTGCAAGAAACTCAGGTTTGCAGGGGCTGGGGGACGGGAGGCATCTGTCTCACCCAGGTTAACTAAACTACATCCTTGTCTGCTGGTCCCAGCTTTGACGTAGCTTCTGCGACGCACAGCACAGCTCTGTGACCTGATCCAAGCAATTTGGCTTCACACTCAAACTGGGGTGTTCAGAGAAAACCATCCATGCCTGCAAGGTTAGGGGGTAGGTGAGAAAAAGGTAATCTTTCACCTTCGTGGTTTATAATACTTGAGCAGCTTTGGAGATTCTAATAAGAAACAAAGTAGAGAAGACCCGACAGGGGCGCCGCGATCCCACCATCCCTGCCTGGACCAGCACGAGGACCAGCCTTGAGTCTGGAGCCTGGGCGGTGGGTGCGCTGACAACTGTTTAAGCACCAGCATTCAGGGCGAGAAGGCGGGACGCTCATCTGCAAAGTCTTCCGACTTCCGTGTTGTGACTCTTCCCTTCATGGCCCGTTTCAAGCTACCAGCGTGATGTAACTGAGATGCTGACAGTCGGTCTCAGGAGCCAGGACGAGCTAGTTCAAACACAGCACTACGGGTGGACCTCAATAAGCCCCTAATGAATCCATCCACAGCCGGCCAACCACCATCTGCGGGGCTACCAACCTCCTTGGCTTCAGTCAGTGGCTGAGCCAGGGCTGCGCATTCGTGGCAGATCGTCAAATAGTGCATCTATCTCGCTAGCAAGTGCTGCGCTTCCTAGAAGAATAGAAAGAGGCTAAACCCTGCCTTCCTGGCACAAGAGCACTAGCGGCTCCTCCTGACCTTGGATCACGAGCTTGAACTTGACCTCGGTCCCCACCGTGGTGTGCCCATCACACTCCAGGGACCAGAGTGACCAAAACGTCGACCAAAATAGAGCTGGGAAATCACCCCCTTGCAGATTTTCAAACAGTCTCCATGGAAGTTACAGGGTTTCCACTGCTCCTGGAGTACTTACATTGTCCTGAAATTAACAGCACGGAAATCAAGTTGCGATCAGGCGGATGGAGTTCAGGGGCCGTCAGGCAGAAATCAAGATCAAGTGTGACACCTGGGGACAGTCCCGAGCCGTGAGGGGCCATAGGGAAGCGTGGTGGCACTCACCAGCCACAGGTAATATCACTGCTGGCCTTGTGCCCCTACTGTGGCTGAATGTGACTAACAGGCTCCGGGCAAAGCACTACAGCCTGGCGTCTCTTAGACCTGGGCTATGCGTTTGCAGCCACACTAAAGTGGGTATTTGAAAGGTCCTTTAAGGAAAGGCCGTCTAGGGCTAGGGGATCGTGCAGGAGCGTCCCCTGCAGGCTTCACCACTTAGCCAGCCCAGCTGGAGCTTCTGTAACTATCACGCCCTCCTCCCAGCTTCTCCCTGCATTCCTGGCTCCTAAATTGACTTTGATTCAACCAGGCCACCCTGCGGCCCTCTGCTGCCCCCTCCTGTCGCCAAGTGGTACTGACTCCAGCGGCCCCATGCTTTGGACCAGAAGCCAAGGTCACCCAAAATCTGTTCTTTCCCCTCTGACTTCTGCATGTTCCTGTGAACTGTTGGCAGTTCTTCCCACTTTGTCCTCTGGCTTCACAGACAACTACCTCTCCTGGCTTCTTTCATAACAGCTCTGTTGACACTCAGTCCCTTCCCGAATTTCGTCTTCTTCTGTATTAATAATGAGCATCTTCAAAGAGACAGTTCAAGGACATCTGCTTCTTTTCTCGTATATTCAGTCTTGGGGAAAGCCATTGCCTTACAGATTTTCAAACAGCAGCCTCAATGGAAGTTGTAGATTTCCGTTACAAGACCTATGCTACGGTTTCTCTCCACCCTGCATTGTTCATTCTCTCTCTTTTCACAAACTTTATTTATAGATTTCTGGGCTGGAGTTAATCGTTTAGCTGGTTGTCTGGCCCTGGCACTCGAATGCCAAGGGTATAAGATTCAGGCTTTCAGGGACAAATTGTGTAGATCTTTCTCAGGAAATTAAAGTTTTTCTTCCCATGTGCAAATCCAGCACACTTCTGCTGGAAATTCATCAGCACTAGAAAAATGATGGTTAATCAGACCCAAAGAAGAGGCAAATGTGTACACAAACCAGGACAATAGGGTTTTGGTTCATGTACATATCGCGAACCACTCAATGGCATTTGGGCAGAAAAATGATGCACTAGTCATGTGGTTTTCACTAGCCTCTGCATCCCCTCCCCTGTTCAACCCCATTACAAAGGAACAACTTCATAATTTACAAACACACGCACATGCTAATTATTCTATTTTCTAAAGAGGTGGGAAGATTTGCAGTATGCCAGTGTCAGTTCCAAACAGGATAATCTATTGAGGATTAAGTTCTAAGCTTATCCTCTCCAAGTTCATCCATAATAATGAGATTTGGGTTCATTTGAATATAAAATGCTACAGCTGAGTATCTGCAAGCAGGATTTATTAAAATCCTTACCCAGGCTATTACTGAATGTGCTGCCTACACGTCTGACATGATTTTCCTTAAAAAAGTTAACATTTACCCAGAAGTGAACTAAAATGACTCCACAGTGTAAACAAATTACCTCATTTCTATTTTAAATAATTGTACTTTATTTTACTTTTTAACCTAATCTTGGGCATTTTCCACTTTTAATAAAGAAGTATTTTTCTGTCATTGAATAAAATTAGCTGATCTAAATCAAACTTTATGCCACCAATTTTATAAGAGAAGTCCACTCTGAAGTAAGCATACCTTATCATGAGTAATAAAATATACTTATTTTATTTATTTTAAAAATGGCTTTTTAAAAGCTTCATTATAATTTTGCCAATAAAGACTTTACCAGCACTGAATTTTACATATCCTAAGGAATGAGACATCCTATTTTTGACTTTTAACCTGACAAACATCCTACAAATAACCCATGATATAGAGATCCATCACTGTCACATGTGGGGAAATATGTTCAATCAATTAAAGCTTAATTTAAAATAGTGAACATAACCCACATTTAATATGTGTATATATATCAGAGCTTAAGAAATTAACTTGAATGTCGTTAATACAAAACCTGACAAAAACTATCAAATTCTTCAAGCACCTTCTGTTTACAGTGCAAATAGAAATGTCTTTGTAAAACTCAGTCGGCCTCAATTATAAGTGGTTAGAAACTAGTAACAAATTAGTATGTCTCAAGACTTCAAAGTCCCAGGTCTTGTACTGAAGGCAGTTAACATCAAAAAATAAAAGACTGATAAAGTCATAAAAATTTTGTGCAAACATTAGCTCAGTACTTTGAACTAAAGGGTAAACATAAAGATTAGTCATTAGTTTGCCGATGGTTCCTAACAGTTCTTGGACATCTACCAAAGTTTGTGCACTCAGAGCTGTGTAGGAAACCAGTATTTCTTCAATATTGCCACTAGATGGCAGGGACTTGGAGACCCAGCTTTGGTCTAAAAGCAGTTTAAACAAAACAAAACACAAAAGCCTATGGGATAAAGACACAAACCTACTAGAGAATGGACTTGAGGATATGGGGAGGGGGGAAGGGTAAGCTGTGACAAAGCAAGAGAGTGGCGTGGACATATATACACTACCAATCGTAAAATAGACAGCTAGTGGGAAGCAGCCGCATAGCACAGGGAGATTGCTCAGTGGTTTTTGACCACCTAGAAGGGTGGGATAGGGAGGGTGGGAGGGAGGGAGACGCAAGAGGGAAGAGATATGGGAACATATGTATATGCATAACTGATTCACTTTGTTATAAAGCAGAAACTAACACACCATTGTAAAGCAATTAGACTCCAATAAAGGTGTAAAAAAAAACCCATGGCAGAGATGGACCTTCAAGATGACAGAGGAATAAGACATGGAGATCACCTTCCTCCCCACAAATACATCAGAAATACATCTAAATGTGGAACAACTCCTAGAGAACACCTACTGAATGTTGGCAGAAGACCTCAGACTTCCCAAAAGATATATATTTTTTCTTCCTTTTTCTATTTTACTGAGTGTGTATGTGTATGCTTCTTTGTGTGATGTTATCTGTATAGCTTTCCTTTTACAATTTGTCCTAGGGTTCTCTCTGTCCATTTGTTTTACTTTTTATATTTTTAATAATTAAAAAAATTTTTTTTTATCTTAGGGCTTCCCTGGTGGCGCAGTGGTTGAGAGTCCACCTGCCGATGCAGGGGACATGGGTTTGTGCCCCGGTCCGGGAAGATCCCACATGCCACGGAGCGGCTAGGCCCGTGAGCCATGGCCATTGAGCCTGAGCGTCCGGAGCCTGTGCTCCACAACGGGAGAGGACACAACAGTGAGAGGCCTGCATACCGGAAAAAAAAAAATTTTTTTATCTTAATAACTTTATTTTATTTTATTTTTATTATTTCTTTATTTTTTCCTCCCTTTTCTTCTGAGCTGTGTGGCTGACAGGGTCTTCGTGCTCCAGTCAAGTGTCAGGCTTGTGCCTCTGAGGTGGGAGAGACAGGACATTGGTCCACCAGAGACCTCCTGGCTCCACGTAATATCAAATGGTGAAAGCTCTCCCAGAGATCTCCATCTCAATGCTAAGACCCAGCTTCAGTCAATGACCAGCAAGCTACAGTGTTGGACACCCTACGCCAAACAACTAGCCACACAGGAACACTGCCCCACCCATTAGCAGAGAGGCTGCCTAAAATCATAATAAAGTCACAGACACTCCAAAACACACCACCGGATGCAATCCTACCCACCAGAAAGACAAGATCCAGCCTCATCCACCAGAACACAGGCACCAGTTCCTGCCACCAGGAAGCCTACAAAACCCACTGACCCAACCTCACCCACTGGGGACAGGCACCAAAAACAACAGGAACTACGAACCTGCAGCCTGCAAAAAGGAGACCCCAAACACAGTAAGTTAAGCAAAATGAGAAGACAGAGAAACATGCAGCAGATGAAAGAGCAAAGTAAAAACCCACCAAACCAAACAAATGAAGAGGAAATAAGCATTCTACCTGAAAAAGAATTCAGAATAATGATAGTAAAGGTGATCCAAAATCTTGGAAATAGAATGGAGAAAATACAAGAAACATTTAACAAGGACCTAGAAGAACTGAAGAACAAACAAACAATGATGAACAACACAATAAATGAAATTAAAACTTCTCTAGAAGGAATCAATAGCAGAATAACTGAGACAGAAGAACAGATAAGTGACCTGGAAGATAAAATAGTGGAAATAACTACCTCAGAGGAGAATTTAAAAAAAAGAATGAAAAGAATTGAGGACAGTCTCAGAGACCTCTGGGACAACATTAAATGCACAAACATTCACATTATAGGGGTTCCAGAGGAAGAAGAGAAAAAGAAAGGGACTGAGAAAATATTTGAAGAGATTATAGTTGAAAACTTCCCTAATATGGGAAAGGAAATTTTAATCAAGTCCAGGAAGCACAGAGAGTCCCATAGAGGATAAATCCAAGGAGAAACACACCAAGACATTTATTAATCAAGCTATCAAAATTTAAATACCAAGAAAAAATAGTAAAAGCAGCAAGGGAAAAGCAACAAATAACATACAAGGGAATCCCCATAAGGTTAACAGCTGATCTTTCAGCAGGAACTCTGAAAGCCAGAAGGGAGTGGCAGGACATATCTAAAGTGATGAAAGAGAAATACCTACAATCAGGAGTACTCTACCCAGCAAGGATCTCATTCAGATTCAATGGAGAAATTAAAACTTTAAAGACAAGCAAAAGTTAAGAGAATTCAACACCACCAAACCAGCTTTACAACAAATGCTAAAGGAACTTGTCTAGGCAGGAAACACAAGAGAAGGAAAAGACCTACAATAACAAACCCAAAACAATTAAGAAAATGGTAATAGGAACATACATATCGATAACTACCTTAAATGTAAATGGATTAAATGCTCCAACCAAAAGACATAGACTGGCTGAGTGGATACAAAAACAAGACCTGTATATATGCTGCCTACAAGACACCCACTTCGGACCTAGGGACACATACAGACTGAAAGTGACGGGATGGAAAAAGATAGTCCATGCAAATGGAAATCAAAAGAGAGCTGGGGTAGCAATTCTCATATCAGACAAAATAGACTTTAAAGCAAAGACTATTACAAGCGACAAAGAAGGACACTACATAATGACCAAAGGATCAATCCAAGAAGAAGATATAACAATTGTAAAAATTTATGCACCCAACATAGGAGCACCTCAATACATAAGGCAAATGCTAACAGCCATAAAAGGGGAAATCGACAGTAACACATTCATCATAGGGGACTTTAACACCCCACTCTCACCAATGGACAGAACATGCAAAATGAAAATAAATAAGGAATCACAAGCTTTAAATGATACATTAAACAAGATGGACTTAATTGATATTTATAGGACATTCCATCCGAAAACAACAGAATACATTTGCTTCTCAAGTGCTCATGGAACATTCTCCAGGATAGATCATATCTTGGGTCACAAATCAAGCCTTGGTAAATTTAAGAAAATTGAAATTGTATCAAGTATCTTTTCTGACCACAACGCTTTGAGACTAAATGTCAGTTACAGGAAAAAATCTGTAAAAAATACAAACACATGGAGGGTAAACAATACACTACTTAATAACCAAGAGATCACTGAAGAAATCAAAGATGAAATAAAAAAATACCTAGAAATAAATGACAATGAAAACACGACAACCCAAAAGCTATGGTATGCAGCAAAAGCAGTTCTAAGAGGAAAGTTTATAGCAATACAACCCTACCTTCAGAAACAAGAAACATCTCAAATAACCACCTAAACTTACACCTAAAGCAATTAGAGAAAGAAGAATAAAAAAAAACCCAAATTAGCAGAAAGAAACCAAAAATAAAGGTCAGATCAGAAATAAATGAAAAAGAAATGAAGGAAACAATAGCAAAGATCAATAAAACTAAAAGCTGGTTCTTTGAGAAGATAAACAAAATTGATAAATCATTAGCCAGACTCATCAAGAAAAAAAAGGAGAAGACTTGAATCAATAGAATTAGAAATGAAAAAGGAGAAGTAAGAACTGACACTGCAGAAATGCAAAGGATCATGAGAGATTACTACAAGTAACTATATGCCAATAAAATGGACAATCTGGAAGAAATGGACACATTCTTAGAAAAGCACAACTTTCCACAACTGAACCAGGAAGAAATAGAAAATATAAACAGACCAATCACAAGCACTGAAATTGAAACTTTGATTAAAAATCTTCCAACAAACAAAAGCCCAGGACCAGATGGCTTCACAGGTGAATTCTATCAAATATTTAGAGAAGACCTAACACCTATCTTTCTCAAATTCTTCCAAACTATAACAGAAGGAAGGACGCTCCCAAACTCATTCTATGAGGACACCATCACCCTGATACCAAAACCAGACAAAGATGTCACAAAGAAAGAAAACTACAGGCCAATATCACTGATGAACATAGATTCAATAATCCTCAACAAAATACTACCAACAGAATCCAACAGCACATTAAAAGGATCATACACCATGATCAAGGGGGGTTTATCCCACGAATGCAAGGAATATTCAATATACACAAATCAACCACTGTGATAAACCATATTAACAAATTGAAGGAGAAAAACCATATGATCATCTCAATAGATGCAGAAAAATCTTTTGACAAAATTCAACACCTATTTACAATTAAAAACCCTCCAGAAAGTAGGCATAGAGGGAACTTACCTCAACATAATAAGGCCATATATGACAAACCCACAGCAAACATCGTTCTCAATGGTGAAAAACTGAAAACATGTACTCTAAGACCAGGAACAAGACAAGGTTGTTCACTCTCACCACTATTACTCAACATAGTTTTGGAAGTTTAGCCACAGCCATCAGAGGAGAAAAAGAAATAAAAGGAATCCACATGGGAAAAGAAGTGGTAAAGCTGTCACTGTTTGCAGATGACATGATACTATACATAGAGAATCCTGACGATGCTACCAGAAGACCACTAGAGCTAATCAATGACTTTGGTAAAGTAGCAGGACACAAAATTAATGCACAGAAATCTTTTGCATTCCTATACACTTCTGATGAAAAATCGGAAAGAGAAATGAAGGAAACACTCTCATTTACCACTGAAAGAAAAAGAATAAAATACCTAGGAATAAACCTACCTAAGGAGACAAAAGACCTGTATGCAGAAAACTATAAGACATTGATGAAAGAAGTTAAAGGTGATACAAACAGATGGAGAGATACAACATGTTCTTGGATTGGAAGAATCAACATTGTGAAAATGACAATACTACCCAAAGTAATCTACAGATTCAATGCAATCCCTATCAAACTACAAAGGCATTTTTCACAGAACTAGAACAAAAAATTTCACAATTTGTATGGGAACACAAAAGACCCCAAATAGCCAAAGCAATCTTGAGAAAGAAAAACGGAGCTGTAGGAATCAGGCTCCCAGACTTCAGACTATACTACAAAGCCACAGTAATCAAGACAGTATGGTACTGGCACAAAAACAGAAATATAGATCAATGGTACAGGATTGAAAACCCAGAGATAAACCCACGCACATACAGTCACCTTATTTTTAATAAAGGAGGCGAGAATACATAATGGAGAAAAGGCAGCCTCTCCAATAAGTGGTGCTGGGAAAACTGGACAGTTACATGTAAAAGACTGTAATTAGAATACTCCCTAACACCATACGCAAAAATAAACTGAAAATGGATTAAAGAGCTAACTGTAAGGCCAGACACTATAAAACTCTTGAGGAAAACATAGGCAGAACACTCTATGACATAAATCACAGCAAGATCCTTTTTGACCCACCTCCTACAGAAATGAAAATAAAAAAAAAAAAAAAACAAATGTGACCTAATGAAACTTAAAAGCTTTTGCACAGCAAAGGAAACCGTAAACAAGAGAAAAAAACAAACCTCAGAATGGGAGAAAATAGTTGCAAATGAAGCAACTGACAAAGGATTAATCTCCAAAATTTACAAGCAGCTCAATATCAAAAGAACAAACAACCCAATCCAAAAATGGGCAGAAGACCTAAATAGACATTTCTCCAAAGAAGATATACAGATTGCCAACAAACACATGAAAGAATGCTCAACATCACTAATCATTAGAGAAATGCAAATCAAAACCACAATGAGGTATCACCTCACACCCATCAGAATGGCCATCATCAAAAAATCTACAAACAATAAATGCTGGAGAGGGTGTGGAGAAAAGGGAACCCTCTTGCACTGTTGGTGGGAATGTAAATTGATACTGCCACTATGGAGAACAGTATGGAGGTTCCTCAAAAATCTAAAGATAGAACTACCATACAACCCAGCAATCCCACTACTGGGCATATACCCTGAGAAAACCATAATTCAAAAAGAGTCATGTACCACAGTGTTCATTGCAGCACTATTTACAATAGCCAGGATGTGGAAGCAACCAAAGTGTCCATCAGCAGATGAATGGATAAAGAAGATGTGGCACATATATACAATGGAATATTACTCAGCCATAAAAAGAAATGAAACTGAGTTATTTGTAATGAGTTGGATGGGCCTGGAGTCTGTCATACAGAGTGAAGTAAGTCAGAAAGAGAAAAGCAAATACCATATGCTAACACATATATATGGAATCTAGAAAATAAATGGTTCTTTAGAACGTAGGAGCAGGACAGGAAGAAAGATGCAGATGTAGAGAATGGACTTGAGGACATGGGGAGGGGGAAGGGTAAGCTGGGACGAAGTGAGAGAGTGGCATGGACATATATACACTACCAAATGTAAAATAGATAGCTAGTGGGAAGCAGCTGCATAGCACAGGGAGATCAGCTCAGTGCTTTGTGACCACCTAGGGGGTGGGATAGGGAGGGTGGGAGGGAGACGCAAGAGGGAGGCAATACGGGGGTATATGTATACGTATAGCTGATTGACTTTGTTATAAACCAGAAACTAACACACCATTGTAAAGCAATTATACTCCAAAACACTAATAGAATTAAATTTGATCAGAAGAGTATACACTTTTAGTTTTTGATTCAAATGTGAAGTTTAATTCACTTCTGAATGCTTCCTTATCTGATAGAAGTGAAAATGATAGCTACTTCGTAAAGCAGTTTTAAGAATTAAATTAACCAATGTAGATAAAGAGATTAACACAATACCTGGCACACAATAAATGATCAGTAGATGGTAGCTTTTATTAATGGCTAATGTTCATTGTGATTTTCTGATTGGGATTTGAATTTTATTTTTTTATCATTTACCAGTTTGTAACTTTCCATACTATAGTGAAGCATATGCTTTTTTAAATAAAAAATTTAACTTTTAAGGTATATTTTGAAAAAAACTGTTATACATCCATTGAATTAAAAAGTAAAATATAGTATGTAAAATAAAATAAAATAATTCCAACTGGTTAAATTTAGTCAAAATAAAAGAATATTCTATCACCTCTTCAAAAAAAAAATCCCTATGGTAATGGTAGGCATAGGGAAAAGGTGTTTATAATACTTCGGGTCAAAGAATCAAAGAATGAATAAGGAGTCTTTCTTTATAGCAGATTCAGTTTTCCCATATGAACATTTAGGATACTAGAATTTTACAATTTGGCACACATAGGACAAGTGAAAAAATTGGTGGTGAAAGAGAAAAATATTTCCCTAAAATTTGTCTATTTTTAACTATGATAAATAGTACAACAGAATAGCAATAAGCGAGAACTACAGAGGTTAAAGCCTATTGTTCTCCCCTCTACCCACTTTGGAATGAACTCAGATGAAAATATATCTGCCAACTATTAGGAACATACACTTACAGATTAGTAAATTAGTTGAATTTAAATTGAAGCCATCTGGTGGCATATTGAACAACTTAAATGTCTTTAAGTGTAGCTCCTTATTTATAAATCCCAATGGTAATTTTCACTCCAAACAACATTTTTTAACAGCTTATTGAGATAAAACTCACATACCATACAATTCAACCATTTACCCTGTATAATTCAATATTTTCCAGTATAGTCACAAAGTTACACTGCCATCGCCATAATCTAATTTAAGAGAATTTTGTCTCCCTTAAAAAAAACCCCGTACCCGTGGGCTGTCAGTACACATCCTCTCTGCCATCCCCCACTCAGCAAGCACCAATCTACTTCATGTTTCCATGGACTTACCTCTTCTGGATATTTCATATACGTGGAATCACACAATATGTGGTCTTTTGAGACTGGCTTCATAAATGTAGCATAATGTTTTCAAGATTCATCCATGTTGTAGCAGCTATCAGAGCTTCATTCTTTTCTATTTATTACTGAAAATATAAAATATTTTATATACTGCATTGATAATATTATGTAACAGTAATACATAGCACATTTTCTTTATCCATTCATCAGTTGATGGACATTGGGTTGTTTCCACCTTTTGGCTCTTCTGAATAATGCTGCTATGAACATTGGTATACAACTATCTGTTTGAGTCTATGTTTTCAAATTTGGGGTTTTATACCTTGGAGCGGAATTCCTGGATTATATAATTCTATGTTTAATCTTCTGAGGAAATGCCAAAGTGTTTTCCACAGTGGCTGCACCATTTTATATTCCCACTAGCAATACACAAATTTTCCAAGTGCTCTTTTCTAGAGGTTGTTTGTTTGTTTGTTTCTTTGTTTATTATGGCCATCCCAGAGTCTGTGAAGTGGTATTTCGTTGTGACTTTTGTTGTGTTCCCCTAGTGCCTAATGATGTTAGGCATCTTTTCATGTGTTTAGAGGCCAATTATGTATTTTCTTTAGAGAAATCTCTATTCAAATTCTTTGCCTATTTGTAATCGGGTTATTTGCCTTTTTATTATTGAGTTCTTTATATATTCTGGATATTTGTCCCTTATCTGATATATAGTTTGCAAATATTTCTTCCATACTGAGGGTTGCCTTTTCACTTTCTTAATGGCACCCATTGCCACACAAAAGTGTTTGTATTTTTAATGTGGTTTAATTTTCCATTTTTTCTTTTGTCGCTTTTGCTTTTGGTGTCATATCTAAGAAGCCATTGTCTAACTCAAAGTCACAGAGATTTACCCCTATGTTTTCCTCTAAGAGTTTGGCCGTGTAGGTCTTACATTAAGTTGATGACCCATTTTGAATGAACTTTTATATGTGTGAAGTATGAGGCCAACTTCATTCTTTTGCATGTGAATATCCAGTTGTCTCGGCACCATCTGTTGAAGAGACTATTATTGCCCAATTGTTGAACTGTCCTGGTCCAAGTAACATATTATATCTTCAATAATTTGTATGTGTTTGAAAGCAAAATTAAGATATATTGCTCCAGAGGCTTTACTGAGGCTCAAGCAAAGGTTATTCATTTCAACATTTCAAATGAACCTGTGATTTCAACATAGCACCATGTTTCGCCTCAAAAGACACTCAAATTTTTTTGACAAATTAATGAATAAACATACAAACATCTTTGTCACTTTCTATTTTCAAAAACCAATTTATGTATCTCTTCCTTCATTTTGACTTTGTACATTTTACTTACAAATTATAAAATTTTCAAGTTGTATAAGACAGGACATTGTTAAATTCACTAAATTCTTACTTGTGTCTATTTATTTTGCCTCTTGAGAAAGGTGTTACTATAAAGAAACTTGTTTAGAAGACTACCTATATTGAAATAGCCCCTGACTTTAAGTTTGCTTGAAATTTTATTTCTTACAAGTGCTATTTCTCAAACTTGACCCCAATCTGCTAGTAGCAACTATAGATGACACACAAAATGCTTTATGAACTTAATCAATAAAAAATGACATACAATGTGAAGAGGACAGTTACCATGCAATACTGAGCATTGGACCAGGCATTTTACACATGTTAAGCCACTGGCCTGCGGTGGCAATGTTAGTAAGCTACTGGCCTTGGATTCAAATCTAGATCTGTCTGACTCCAAGGACAATTTGCTGGCCTCTTTATTGTGCCCTTTGGAGGTAGCAGTGATTGTGTTAAATTTCCCAGATGAACATTTAATACATGTGTCTCTAGACATATAGACAGGATTTAGATTTATAATGGCTAACACTGAGGAGACCCAGGGACATGTAAAACTTTTTAGTTCAAAACGTATGCTCCGACCAATACTGTAATACAAATAGAACTATAAGAAACATAACAGAATGTGAAACACGACAAAATTTATTCATTTATTCTTCCTTTTATTCACTCATTCAGCAAATACTTAGAGAGAGTGACGATTATACTCTAGACGTTACCCCCGGCACCAAAGATACATCCATAAACAATACAAAATTTCTGCACTCGTGGACCTTCCTTCCAGTGGATAGATATAGATAAGAAATACAAGCAACTAAAAATAAAATAAGCTCATTTTTGTTGGTGAAAAAAAGCTATAAAGAAAATTCAAAAGGATGATGAAATGAAGAGTTAGAACGGAGAAGGGCTACTTTGCCTTGGAGAGTCGGAAAAGGTCTCTATGTGAAGACGACATTTGCCAAAAAAGATGAGAGGGTGCCAACCATGCCAAGATCTGGGAAGAGAGGGCTCCAGGCAGAAGGAGCAAACAAAGCAAGTGAAAGCACATGGAGATGAGAGTAAGCTTAGTGGCTGCAGGAAGACGTAGACAGCTCAGGGGATGGGACACAGCAGATGGGAGCGCATGGTAGGAGGTGAAGTCTGGAAATAGGCTGCCATGGGGTCGTGCAGGCTCTTGTCAGCTGTGGTAAGAAGTGTGGGTATCAGTCTAACGGCAGTGAGTGTACCTCACAGGATTAAAAGCAAAGAAATAGCATGGCCAGTGGATATGGTAGAAGTGGTCAGATTCAGGGCATAGTTGAGAGGTAGAACCAGAAGATCTTGCTGAAGTTTCACCTGTACAGGTAACAGAAAGAGAAGAGTTATTCATTCATGAAGCAAGGTCTCGAATTGTGAAACATAATTCATACTTGTATTTTTGTAAGATGAGAAAAAAAAGTAAATTTCCTAACAGAATTGAAATTTAAAGAAAAACTCTGTTCCCCTCTTTCCTCCTGTGGAGAATGTTGCCATCATCAAACATCCGATTGTGCATTCCAACAATTCAAATCACACCACGTGATTCTAGGTACAGAACATTGTTCCACGAAAAATGGGAAGAATGAACTATTTTGCCATATTCACTGAAGGGCTTTTCCTTTCAATAACTGTGTGTACTCCTAGTGGCTGACATGTCTGGGGATACCTACCCCATCCTCAGCCTTTGTCTCTACAAACTAATCTTACCTATAATCCCACCTGAGAAGCCAGCCTAGATGGCCATGCTTGTACCATGTAATTTCATTCCCTTCCCCCAAGACCGCAGGTGATTGGGCCAAGATTGCCCAGGGCTGGCTAAGTTATTGGCAGATCAAAGGGTTGACAGAACAAGGACAGAGCCCAGTGACTTCTGTAGCTCTAGGGGAGTGGAAACTGGAGGTAGCAGGCTGGGGCAAGGGTGGGACTTGGGAGCGCGGGAGGTGAGACCAGTATGAAGGCAGGAGAAAGTGGCAGACCGAAAAGCAGAATCAAGGGAGCATGCAGACTCGGAATTTGAGAAGTCCAGTCCTTTGGGTGGGTATCTTGCAACCATAATTCCAGGCTGAGACACTTCTCTGCTCCATTTAAAATATGATGCCATTTACATCTACTGGGCTTTATTTAACTTTTATTAAGAACAAATCTACTGCAAGACCTGGCTGTAGGGTGGCCACGGGGGGATACTGTTGACAACTGGCCTGTCTTTTCCATTTCAGTGAAACAATAATTCTGTCTCAGTACCACTCTTTCAAGACAGTTTCAGACCGCCAACGTCCTAAAACCCTCGGTGGCTCTGAGAGAGGGAAGAAGGTTAGAAATTACAACTCCCTTTTCCAGAAACCCTAACAGATATTCCAGGCCACTTAAAACTTCTGTGACGGCCACCAAGCTAATGGCAAAAACTGCAAGACAAGACATTATTTCTGGCCAACTTGATTTGATCCAGCCCTCCTTTGCTAGTTGAGATTAGAATATGTTGGGTGATAAGATTCTGTATATGAGAGTTACAAGTGTGTTATCACCCCTCTATCATGGGGCCAAAATAAGAAGAAAACGTGAAGGGCTAGCACTCTAAATGTGTGGGAACCTGATAAGGAAAAGGAAGTCTGCAATGTGTGTCCACAGATAAATTTCACCAAGTGTAGCAAAAATCAAATAATAAATATTCTGGGCACCAAAAGATCTAAAATAGAAACAAGGACAATATGATGTATTTTTAGCTGTATATTCTCACACAGACTATATTTCCAAGTATTATATATTCTACACATATATGTACACACATTCATAAAGAAAGAGCTGCAAAAAGACACACCCACCGATGAGAGCAGTGGTTGCCTCTGGGGAAGCCTTCAGGGGACAGGAGTGGTCGGAGGGAACTTGGGCTTTAGCTATAATGTCTGAGCTTGTTTTTTACAACAAGAATTTCTTATATAATTAAACATACTTTTAACTGCTTGAGGAAAATATGAAGAAAGGCTTGAAAAGGAAAAAGAAAAAAAAGGAAAAACTACATCATAAGAAACTGTGCTTCATGCATCAGAGCAGCTAAGCCCGCGAGCCACAACCACTGAGCCCACGTGCCGCAACTACTGAAGCCCGCGTGCCTAGAGCCCGTGCTCTGCAACAAGAGAAGCCACCGCAATGAGAAGCCCGCGCACCACAACGAAGAGTAACCCCTCTTGCCGCAACTAGAGAAAGCCCGCGCGCAGCAACAAAGACCCAGTGCAGCCAAAAATAAATGAATAACTTAATCAATTAAAAAAAAAAAGAAACTGTGCTAATGTGAAAATAGTTGCAAAAGACAGGGGTGTGATGCTGCCCTGTTTACCGACCCGTAATCTATGGAAATCGCGGCTAAAGGCTCACATACCCATGCAACCAAATTCTGACGCAAAACGTCTGCAGGTCCCCATCGTCCACTGTTTCACTGAATTGGGGAGGAATAAGATGTATCTAAACCCGCTACATGGGCAAGCTGCATCAGTAGAGAAATCTAGCTTCCAGGACAGTTTACATTCTCAACAAAAGATGGACTGTCCGAGCTCTTTCTCACTGATCTTGTTAAAATCTAAAAAGATGTGCCTGTCAGAAAGTTGGTGGTTGACATATATATACTAATATGTATAAAATAGGTAACCAATAAGAACCTGCTGTATAAAAAATAAATTAAATAAAATTCAATAAAAAAAAAAGAAAGTTGGTGAGAGCTTAGCTGCAGTGGTAGTACTGATAAGGAACCCTCACTTCAAACCCTGAAAGTCTACTGCAGTAAGTTAGCAGTGGACAAACAGGAAACAACAAATGGCAGATGACCTGTTCTAAACATCACTGTTACCAAATACGAAATCATTATCCGCCTTGTCATTGCTTAATCCTTTCAAACCACCCGAAGTTATTCAATACATAACTGAAATTTCTAACCTTACACCAAAAATTTCCCCAACCATTTATCAGAATACGAATCACAATTTCAAACCATTCTTTTTTAAAAAAGAAAAGATAAGAAAAAAGAATAGTGAGAAATGTACTTACTTGTGTGCCAGATATCTCAAAGTTTTCCAAAAGCATGAGCTAATCTAAAAATGTTCTAGAAGCACAAGATGAACTCACACTTTTTCCATGTACCTTACAGACATGTTGCCAACGTTATTGAAGGTGTTCAGAAGGAAAATCTGATTATGGTTTTCATGAGAAAATCAAAGGTCACTCTGAAAAAATACATGAAATGTTAGGGAAATCTTCAGCATGTCTAGGAGGAGAAATTTCCCTTGGAATTCTTTTTTTCTGTTTTTGAGGGGAAGAAAACACAAATAAATAATTGAAGACATCAGTTTTTTGTTTTTTTGTTTTTTTTTTTTTGCCGTACGCGGGCCTCTCACTGTTGTGGCCTCTCCCCACCGCGGAGCTCAGGCTCCGGACGCGCAGGCTCAGCGGTCATGGCTCACGGGCCCAGCCGCTCCACGGCATATGGGATCTTCCCGGACCGGGGCACGAACCCGTGTCCCCTGCATCGGCAGGCGGACTCTCAACCACTGCGCCACCAGGGAAGCCCAAGACATCAGCTTTTTAAATGCACTCTTTTATTCGATGTGCTTTTGGGTACACCACTGAACCACTGTAAATAGGGTGAGGAACTTCCAATTGACTTTTCATTATTGATATTGGCTTTGCACACTGTGTTCTTTTAGACTGCCCCATGGGCCCCAAACCACATATGTGCACAATGGCAGAGACAACTAGGAGGCACTGCAGCTTCCAAAGCAAGTAGGGCTGGCTAACTGCACCGTGTCAGAACTGAACCCACGATCCTGGGATCCTCAAGGCTATAATCAAAAGAGCTGATAATCAACCAATAACTGCTCAGATAAAAGCCGTTTTCAAAAATAATGATGAGATGAACAGTATTTCAGAAAATAAAAGTATATTATTGAATACTCAGAAACCAAATAGCAGAGTATAAAATCAAATTTTGCTTTCAAATCATGTCCAAAATGCTTTTTTGGTTGCTGTTTTTAAGTCTCAGATAGCTTTTGGTGCAATAATTTTAAATATGGGGTTTTTTTTGTTTTGTTTTGTTTTTTTGTTTTTTGGTTTTTTTGCAGTACGCGGGCCTCTCACTGCTGTGGCCTCTCCCGTTGCGGAGCACAGGCTCCGGACGCGCAGGCTCAGTGGCCATGGCTCACGGGCCCAGCCACTCCGCGGCATGTGGGATCTTCCCGGACCGGGGCACGAACCCACGTCCCCTGCATTAGCAGGTGGACTCTCAACCACTGCACCACCAGTGAAGCCCTAAATGTGTTTTTTAAACCTAAAGTTTTATTTATGTGGATTTTAAAAGTTT
Organism: Phocoena sinus; assembly: GCF_008692025.1. NCBI lineage: Eukaryota > Metazoa > Chordata > Mammalia > Artiodactyla > Phocoenidae > Phocoena > Phocoena sinus. Next base: position 83,307,575 of record NC_045774.1, on the reverse strand, counting down.
AAGCTTTCAAAAAGTAGTCTGTATCAAAATAGGTTTTTAAGACTCTGTGAGTTAAGAATTCATTGCTATGGGATCTTGAATGAGCTACTGATCAGAAAGGATTGGGTAAGCTAAGGTAGGGGCAAGTTAGTAATTAATAATTTAGTAAGTTAGTAAACTAATAACTTTTCTGCTGAAACAGAAAATTTAAAGCAACCTCAAAGTTCAACACAAACAACCAGCAACATTTGGCTACATAAATAATGGTTCTGTCCCTCAGTAGATCCCCATCAACACAGGAGCCTGAAAAACCAGGACTGAGGAACTGTGATGGTTAATTTTATGTGCTAATTTAGCGAGGCCGTGGCACCCAGATATTTGGTCCGGTGCCAGTCTGGACATTGCTGAGAAGGTATTTTTTGATGATATTCACATTTAAATCAGTAGACTTAAGAGTTAAGCCATTTATCCTCTGGTTGTGTGTGGACCTCAAGTGACCAGTTGAAGGCCTTGAGAAGACAGACCGAGTTTCCCCATAAGCAGACATAATTCTGTCTGCAGTCTGTCTTGAGAACCAAGCTGTAGCACCAGCTCTTGCCTGGGTTTCCAGCCCACGCTGCAGCTTTGGACTTGCCAGCTCCTACAATCACAGGAGCCAATTCCTGCAACTCTCTCTATTTATCTATGCTTTATATACGTAGGTACATAAAAGAACCAAAGAGAAACACTTTCTCTCCTGACTTAGCAGGTTTTCCCGCTAAAAAAAGACATAAAGACAAATACCTGTCCTATGATTACTTTTAAATATGTGCATTTCCATGAAAAGATTGAAGGCGAAGACTTTGGATTCATTTACACAACAAATGTTTACGGAGCACCCACTACACGGCAGACCCTGCACTGTCCCGGTTCCCATGGGGATGCAGCAGAGAACAAAAGAGACTCAACCTCAGCCCTCGCAGAGTTTATCATCCAGTGACGAGATACACATAATAGAAAAATAAATAAATGCATAACGGATTCAATGGTATTAGTGCCAAGAAGAAAAATAGAGCAGGAAAGGGAGATGGGGAAGAGGGTTGCTGTTTTATAGTGATCTGGGTGGGCCAAGAGGGTATCAGTGGAGGAGAGATACCAGGCGAGGGAACAGCAGGTGTAAATGTCCGAGGTGGGGTTGTGCCCAGTGTGTACACAGAGCAAGGAGGCCAGTATGGCTAGAGCAGAGTCATCCAGGCAGAGGAGAACAGAAGACAAAACCTTTCTCTGAGTGAGGCGAGAAGCCAGTAGAAGGTTTTGAGCAAAGGAGTGAGGTGATCAGACGTGACTTGGGACAATTACTCTGGCTGCTCTATGGAGAGTAGATTATGGGAGGACAAGCCTGGACTAAGGGAGACCTTGAAGACATTATACTTCAGGCAGGAAAGGATGGTGGCTAGAGTCATTGGGTAGGAGATATGCAATCCATCAGCGCATGGGCGGCAGAATTCCCAATTAGAACTGCTCCTCTTTGGGAGCATCAAGGTCTGAAGGCTATAGCTGATTATGGCACAGAGGAGTGACCACTGCTTATGCATGAACCCAAGTAAATGTTCTTGGAAGTTCCGGAGTGGGGGACAGGCAGGAGGATCTCTCAGAGACTTTGCAACCTCAATGACCCCTTTATAATCACAGCTAAACTACCCAATGTTCACGGCTGTGGAGAAAGGATGTGGGGCAAAGGGGACATAGTGTCTCTGCAGTCTAGCAAAGGGAGAAATGGCTTCTCTAGTCTGTCTCTAGAATTATCCCAGAGAGGCAACATGTTGGCTGTTTTCACATTCAGTCCGTTGCAGGGCACAGACATCCTTATAACACAGAGGGATACAACAGACTCTCTTGGCTTGATGGCAAAAATGCTAGGATCACCCACCTTAATCTCCTTATCCTGATTCCATGCTCCACTAACCACCTGATGCATAGTTTACTAATTACTAGAGTTCCCACACTAGTGATCATGAACTTTACAATTTACTCGATAGCTATGCTTTTCATTGTAAATTAACAAATCGGTTCAAAGTTGTAATTTAGTGAATGCCATGAGTCTAACTGATATGAATCAATCCTCTTGAATCTGAATGCTTAGAAAATTTCAGGTTTGTGTGTCTCGCTAAACTGAGGAACAGACTCTGAATCCCTGACAATGCTGCCCTGAGAAGTTCGGCATAAATGGTGGGGTGATTTGAGTTGTCTTTTGATGAGAGAATAGGAGTTTGCTAGGTGAAGAATGCAGGAGGAAATCTGAAAGAATGAAATATGCAAAACCACAGGGGCAGGAAAGGGAGCACTGTATTCACATAGTTGCTTAACATCCACTAAGCAGAGACTGAGCATTTGAGCAATGCTGAGATACATCTGGAAAAGTTGTTTGGGGTCAGATTATCCCCCAAATGCCATAACGAGAAGTTTGGATTCTCTCCTAAGGCCAGGGAGAGTGAAAGCTATCTGTGAGCAGAACTGGAATACAGAGGAATATACAGTTGTTTTAGAAAATGTCTCTGGTGACGGTGTGGAGGATGGACTTGACAGGAGAGAAATTGGATGTACTGGGATGTATGAGAGTTTCCACAGGAAATGACATGGACCTGAACAAAGGTAAGGGCGATGGGTACAGAATGGAAGCAGAACCAGCAAGACGACACAAAACGAACCACACACGAATATTAATAGAGAAGCGCGGGTAGCTTTAGCTTAGTCAAATAATTAGACAGCAAGGTCGTTAACTGAGATAGGGAAAGGAAATGGACAAGCAGGTTCTGGAGGGGGATATATTGAATTCAGTTTTGAACATGTTGATTTTGAAATGGTTATGAGTCATCCAAGTGGAGAGGCCCAGAGGCAATTGAAACATAGGTCTGTGGTTCAGGAGAGCTGTGTGGGCAAAGCTGTAACTTTGGAATTTGCTGTAGGTGACAAGCAAAGTCCTAGAAGTTGATCATTTAGAATATAAATTAGAATTTGGCAGTGTGAGGAAAGAGTCAAATGAATAGAATGCCAGATTCATCTAGAATGCCAGTTACCTCATGTGATTGTCCATTCAAAAAACTCCAGTGGGAGAGATGTTAAAAGTTCTCATCACACACGCATAAATCTGTAACTATGTGAGTTGATGGATGTACTTGACTTACTGCAATAATCATTTCACAATATATACAAATACCGAATCATGATGTTGTACACCTGAAACTAATATAAAGTTCCATGTCAATTGTATCTCAATAAAGAGTAAACAAATAAATAACAAAGTTTATCTCTGCACACCAAAAAAAAAAAAACCAAACCAAACACTTCAGTGGTTCCTCATTGTTTCTTATACCCTCTTCAGCCTGGTTCCTCATTCTTTCTTACACCCTCTTCAGCCTGACACTTGATGTTTGACCAGGATAGGTCATCCTCATCCTTTCCATCCCATAACCACCTCCCACCTGCTTTAGCAGAGATGGACTTCTCACTGTTCTACATGCCAAGCCATTAGGCTGACTGGTTCACCATCTGCCTTCTCTCAGGTAGTCAACCCCACCTGTCCTTCAAGGTCAAGTTAATTTCCAAGACTTCTATGAAAAATGAGGAAGAAGAGGAAGTGAAAATAATTACTAAACAGTTTTGTCTATTTTACCTTACAGGTGGGCTAGAAAGAAGAGAAGGGGAAAATGGTTACAGAAATAAATAATAATGTCTCTATGAAGGTAGAGATCAGTAAATAGACACTTTTGACAACTATCATTCATGAACGTGTATTTACATGCTTTTGATATTGAAGTTTCCTATTTACTTCAAACAGTAGTGTCTTGTTTTTACAGTAACATAGCAGCTCCTAGATTCAAGGTTTACAGCTTTCTGCTGAATATGTGAACAGTTGCTATATGACAGGTTTTGGTCCCAGCTTTGCAATTCAAGCACTAGAGAAAAATACATGGGGAGATTTTTGAAATTACCCACACTCCTAGAGATTCTGTTATCACTTCCCTTGGGGGCTACTACCCCTGCCTGAAAACCCCTGGCTTCTGAGTCTTCTCACAGATGGATGCGCCACTTGCCTCAGGTGTGGGTTTGCGAATCACTGCAGAGCATGTTGGGGTGGGAAAAGGCAGACCTCTGACAATACCTCAGGTTGGTTATCCCTAGTGAAAAAGTGACTCCCCCAAATGAGAGCAATTAATTGGGTGACTCCAGTTCCTCAGGATAGAAAGAATAACCCCCCAAAAGTATTAAATAATATAAGGAAATTTCTCCCGCGAATAGTCACACAAAAATTTGAAAAATATCTAAGAAATGCAATATCAAAGTGAAAATAAGCCAGCAGCCTGTCTCCAATCTGTTGGGTGATATATTTAGCATATTTTATAATTAAATAAGCTGACTTGAAAATTGTTTTGAAAGTCTAAACTACGTAGTTTTCCTCATAAGACTGCATGGCACTCTGTATCTTCCTCATGGGCAACCATATTGATGAGGCTGTGTCCTCCAGAGAGGCGAGCTGTATTTCCTGCTACACTGCGTTAATAGTGCTTAATGATATGGATACAGTTTCACTGGGGCAGTCATTTTTTTATTCAGTTTATGAACACCAAACAGTCCCAAGCTGTTCTGATGACTAATGCCCTCATGTATTGTTCAATCAGAGCCAGGATAGCCAGTATTTATTTAGCATCTTAAATTTTAATGGCTTTGTGTTTATTTTTATTAACAAAAGCAAACTGAGCTCTTTTTTTTTTTTTTTGAAGATGTTGGGGGTAGGAGTTTATTAATTAATTAATTAATTTTTGCTGTGTTGGGTCTTCGTTTCTGTGCGAGGGCTTTCTCTAGTTGTGGCAAGCGGGGGCCACTCTTCATCGCAGTGCGCAGGCCTCTCACTATCGCGGCCCCTCTTGTTGCGGGGAGCACAGGCTCCGGACGCGCAGGCTCAGTAGTTGTGGCTCATGGACCCAGCCGCTGCGCGGCACGTGGGATCTTCCCTGACCGGGGCACGAACCCGTGTCGCCTGCAGCGGCAGGCGGACTCTCAACCACTGCGCCACCAGGGAGGCCCGCAAACAGAGCTCTTTGAAATAAGTAGGCAGTTGGCTCTGAGGAAAGATACTAAGGTACCAAAAGTTCAAATTCTAACCCAGAATTTTAAAATCAGAGGAGACTTGGGCCATTCCTTCCGTTGTTGACTCCCACTTTGGGTGTGCAACAGAATCAAGTGGGGAACTTGTTCAACATATGGATCCCCAAGATGGAAAGTTCTCCTGAGTTCCCCAAATCTGCAACTGAAACAGAGCTCAGGATGATCCTTGAGCTCCAGTGTGAAACTTACTGACCAACCCCCTCACTTACACGTGATGAACCTGAGCCCCAGGGAGGTTAAAGGACTTCCCCAAGGTCACATACCTGGATAAGGACTAATGACGGCCAAGGGAAGAACTGATGTAGCCTCACTCTCAGCTCTGGGCTCTTCACCTCGACTCCCTGCCCGTCTAGACTGCCCTCCTCCTAGGTCCCCAGGGCAGGACGAGTCACCTCTCTAGGGCTTCCAAGAAGGAATATTCACAGACAGTTCTCTGCGGGTGCCATGGACCAGAAGGAAGTTACCTCTGTGACAATAGCAGGAGAAAGGCTGTCATCTTAAGGGGAGGACAAATGATGCAGGCACCAACGGAACATTAAGGCCAAGTGCCAAGGGCTTGGTGAGACAGGCAGAGACCCCTCTGAAATGGCAAGTTCACTCATGGACTCAACGTGAATAAAATCGTAGAAAATAAAAATAAAAACAATCCATTTTGAGTTTGTTTTTGTATATGGTGTTAGAGATTGTTCTAATTTCCTAATTTTACATGTAGCTCCCCAGTATTACTCAGCCATAAAAAAGAATGAAATAATGCCATTTGCAGCAACATGGAGGGGCCTAGAGATTATTACATTAATTGAAGTAAGTCAGAGAAAGACAAATATCATATGATATCACGTATATGTGGAATCTAAAATAGGACACAAATGAACTTATTTCCAAAACAGAAATAGACTCACGGACATAGAAAACAAACTTATGGTTACCAAAGTGGAAAGGGGGGGATGGATAAATTAGGAGTTTGGGATTAACATATACACACTTGTATATATAAAATAGATAACCAACAAGGACTTACTGTATAGCACAAGGAACTAGACTCAATATTTTGTAATAATCTATAAGGGAAAAGAATCTGAAAAAGCATATATATATATATATATATATATATATATATATATATATGAAAAGTATATATATATATATTTTAATTGAAAAATGAAATTAAATTTAAAAAGAAATAAAAACAAAATTTGTGCTCCCGGTAACAAAATCTCAGAAAGGCCCGAACTTACTTATCTTTCTGAATTTCAGTTTCTTATCTGTAAAAACAGTATGTTAAACCTACATACTATGCAGAATTATCAAGAATATAGCGATATTATTTGAACAGTGTTTCAGGCAGTCCTGGCACACGGTAGACGCTCAATAAATGTTATAATTCTTAAAAATATTATTATGTGGTGGGAGGGCCAGGGAGATTAGAATTACAAACATACCAGAGTAGAATTATTGATCCCTCCCATCACTAGAGTGCTGTACAAATTACAACGCACGGCAGATAGAGGATATTAGAAAGATTTAGGAGTTTTAAGAGAGCGCCTGTGTATAATAACACGGATGGAGCGGCTCATGCAATGTAATGTCGAACAAAGGAAGTAATGCTGAACAAAAACAGCCACAACCCAAAATATATCGCTTGGGAAGGCATAGTCAGGAGGCAGAGCTAGAAAGCAAAGCAAGGAATTAACAAAAACACCAGGATAGTTGTTCGCACTAAAGGGTACAGGGTGAGGGCGCTGCCATGAGGAAAGGCACTCGGGGGTTTCTGGGGTGCTGGCCGTGTTCTATTTCTTGACCTGGGAGGTGGTTACATCGTTGTTCCCTTTAAAACTATTGTCTCTTTTTGTGTTCTATCTGTTTCTATGTATATATGTTATATTTCACAATAAATTTTTTCAAAGATTTTTCAGAAGCCCGAGGGATGTACTGGAGGTTCCTAGAATAGATGTTGGGTTGCCTTTCCACATGGACTGCTAAGATTACAGAGTCCAGCTGTGCCGCGGGTTTGTGTAAATATTTGTCTGTGTACCGGCCCCGACGACTCACACCCCGGAGGTGTTGGGATGTTTAATTGCAAGGCACTTGATGGGAGGTTGCCAGGACCCATTAAACACTAAATATAGAGCCCATCTGAAATAATGTATGTCCTAAAGGAGAAGATAAGTAAATGTCTGAGTTTTACAAGGGTAAAGGCTTAATTTTGCCACCTAAAAAATTATTCCTGCATTTATTTTGTTTTAGGTGTGATCAGCCAGGAACTAAACTAAAACTTTAACTGAGACGTTAGAGGATGAAATTATAGTCAATGGCTGTGGTTTATCATTTCATTATTTCAATTGATTCGCACAGTTTTGACACCTAGAAAAGACGGCTTTCGATGGTGTACCCGTGTGTGCTGTTTTAAGTTACAGCATACTTACAAACTTAAAAACAATTTGGTATCAGAGTTGGTGAAAACTGCTTCCACGAAACTGAATTCTTAAAATGTTTTTAATTTCCTGTGATTTAATATCTGAAGGCAGAAAATGGACCTAATTTATTAACATGCTACTTCAAAATTAATTATTTGGAATTACTTTAGTGAAGTATGGCACACAAACAAGAGAGTACAATTTATATGTACAGTTTAAAAAGTAATAATGAAGCAAACACCCAAGTATCCACCACACAACTTACAAAATAGAACATAATCAAAATCTCTCTGTTCCCTTTCTCCCCCGTGAGAGGCAAACAGTATTTTGAATTTTGTGAATATCATTCCATGCTTTTCTCTGCAATTTTACCACATGTATGTGGTACATATAATTATGCATATTGTTTAGTTTGACATATTTTTAAGCAATAAATAAATGAAGTCATGTAGCAGCATTCTTCAATAAATTTTCTTTATTCAGCATTACATTTTTTTAGATTTACCACGTTGACAAATGTATCCGTACCTCATTTTCAATGTTCTGTATTCAATTCTATGAGTATATACCATAAAGTACTCAGTCTTAAATTCATATAAAAGGTATTTGGGCTGTTTCCAGTTTGAAGGTTTTTTCTGTTACCAAATATGATGCTATGAACATTCTTAGACGTGCTTTTTCCTTTGTGCAAATTTCTCACTAATGAATATCTGGCAGTGGAATTCCTAGATCATAGGTATTCATATCTTTAATTGGAGCAGATAATGCCAAATTTTTTTTCCAAAGTGGTTGTACACGTTTACGTTCTTAAATGTCTGAATTTGCTTTTCACTCCCACTTACTCAGTTACAAACAACACAGCAGTAGTAACTTTCCCTTGTAGATTCTCTTGGTTACGAGCATTGGACGCAAACTCTGAAAAGTGACTAGGACTCACATAACCGGTCTATAGAAAGGGCGAAGGTAGGGTTGGCCTTGGGTGTGACAGGAAGCGGGAATTTGAATGCCATCAGGGCTTTCCCTCTCGCTCTCATTTCTGCCCCACAGTGAATGCCATCCTTGCTTTCCCAGAGCAGCTTCTCCTCTAAGCAAGGGACACTGTTGTCTGTAATTCCAGATTCACTTCCTTCCAACGTCTCAGCTCCAGATGGAAAAATCCTAACCAGAGCTGTGACTGGGCAGCCTGGGGTACAAGCCCATTCCTTAGATTGGTAATCCCTGTGACCAGCAGGCAAGGCTCACTGATGAGCTCACAGGACCACTTATGTAGCAGACAGTTAGGAGCCTTTTTCCCAGAGAAGAGGGATGAGACAGCAAGCCGATGACAGATGTAAAGTGTAAAGAATGACTATAACTGGGATGGTGGCTAAATAAAAGAAATCTGAAGCAAACCTTACATGACGTAAAGTATGAAACCTGAAGACCAGAGCACACAAAGGATGCCATACCTGAGGACCCTGACTCTTCCACCGTGAGGCCAAGGAAGGTGCATCCCTCTCTCCAGGTGCCCGACTTCACCTGTGGAGGTGTCGCAGGTGGCAGATATGGGGAGGGAAGGGACCTGGCAGCCAGAGCGTATCTTCTGTGGACTGAACTTTACCTGAAAGGACTGTTCAGCTTTAGGATCAGAGTAAGTTTTAAATGTAATAGACTTGAAATGGGAATATTTTTCCTACCAATCAGAAGTTGGAGGCTTCAAAAAGAACAGACTTGTTATAGATGGAAATAAAGAAACCACATATGTTCAGAATAACTGCGCTGTGGTGGGAGCCTGCATGGCGTTGAAGCTCCTGCTTCTGTTTTCTGGCTCAGGCGGAGCTGACACAGCCCTCTTCTCAGCCCCTTCTGGCTGCAGGTCCCCCAGTCTCTGCTTGGCCCCCCCTCTACCTCGGCTTAGGTGTCGCAGAGCCTTACCGTCAGGATGCCGCGTGGAGTCAGCACCCTTGCACCTGGGGGTGAAAAGACCAGGTGTATGAGATGCGACCAGGGTCCAGCCGATATTCCCTCACGCTTGCACTTTCCATGGACGCCCGTCTGACTCCACTGGCCAGCTTGGTTTCTTGGCTGAAGACTTTCTCTGGCCAGCAGTGGCTGCTCATGAGCACACAACAGGCTGGAAATGGCAGGCAGTTAAGGTTCTTCGGGAACAGCCCCAAACCATTGACTGTCTGGGAGACAGTGGATAAAGACCCCAGCTCCTTTGCCTCTGGTGTGGAGTCACCTGAGATATGTGCTCAGACATACTCTCCAGAGTCCCCAGCAGGGTTAGACCCCCAACTGCCCACGTGGCAACTTGTGTGACAGCACACCCGTGAAATAATAGAAAACCTATGTAGTGCAAGTCCCCTACATACGATCGAGTTCCGTTCTGAGAACGCATTCATAGGTCCAATTTGTTCGTAAGTTCAACTCATTTAGCTTAGGTACCCAACTAACACTTTCGGCTATATAGTACCGTACTGTAATAGGTTTATAATACTTTCCACACAAATAATACACAAAAAACAGACAAAAAAATAAACATTTTTAATCTTACAGGACAATACCTTGAAAAGTACAGTACAGTACCAGCTACGTCACTGCTGCTTTTACGCTTGCTTCCGGACATCCTGGGCTTGAAATAAAGATACTGTACTACTGCACTCTATACAGTACTGTACAGTAAAGTACACAAAAGCACAACCACTTGTAGAGGGCACACGCACGTGACAACAGACACATGAACTAACTTTCGTGATTGGACACACAACTGCACATTCGCGTCTTTGAAAGTTCACGACTCGATGGTTCGTAGGTAGGGGACGGACTGTACTGGTCTCTGCCCCTGGTTTCTGGCACAGAGCTCCTGAAACCCTCGTAATTTCCTGAGTGATAAGAGGCACCAGGAGCATTGTTTGCTCTACTATGTGGTCTTTGACTCTGGTTCCTGACACAGGGCTCCTGAATCCCTTGTAATTTCCTGGGTGAAAGGAGCGTCTTTTGTTCCAATGGGGCAATGCTGAGTGAGCCCCTGGATGGCTCCTGGATGGGGCCTGGTCACCAGAAAGAACAGGCCATGATCAGAAGCTTGGAATTTCAGCCATAGTGCCACACTCTCTTGAGAAGGGAGAAGGGCTGAAAATGGACCTGATGATCGGTCATGCCTACCTGATGGAGCCTCCATAAAAATCCCAACAGTAGGGGGCTTGGGGGGCTTGCAGTTTGGTGAACACATCCATGGAGTGGGGTGCGGGTAAGGCAGCCCACCTCCAAGGGGACAGACGTCCTATGCTCAGGACACTCCCAGGTATCTCTTTATTAGGCTGCTCACCTGTATCTTTGATCACATCCTTTAAACTGGTAAACGTACGTGGTTCCCTCAGTTCTGTGAGCTGCTCTAGCAAGTTAACGGAACCCGAGGCGGGCATCATGGGAGCCCCCGATTGGCAGCCACATCAGACAGAAGTGGTGGGTACCCTGAGGACCTGCTCCTTGTGTTTTTTTTTAAAGATTACCTACAATTACCTCTAATTCCACCGGACCTTTAAATATATATGCATCACATATTTAGTATGGGGAAAACTCACTGTGACTTGGAGAAGGTAAAACTGTAAGGTTGGAAGTTCAAATTAAAAAAAGCAAATAATATTACATACATACAAATAAATTAGATAGTGCTTCCTTCTTGCCAGGCACTGGTGTGATCATATATTTTACGTGTATGAATTAACATATATAATTAATCGTCAAAACAATTTTTTGAGGTAGGTAATGTTATTCTATCTTACAAATGAGGAAACTGAGGCACACAGAACTTAAGTAACTTTCCCAAGGTCATACAGCTTGGAGATGGTAGAGCCAGGAAGTTGTTTTGTTGTTTAGTTTTGTTTTGTTTTGGCCACGCCGTGTGCCATGTGGGATCTTAGTTCCCCGACCAAGGATTGAACCCGTGCCCCCTGCAGTGGAAGCGCGGAGCCCTAACCCCTAGACCGCCAGGGAAGTCCCAGGATCTGTTCCTTGTGATTGGCACCTGAAGAGGGCTGGGGGCAGTCTTGTGGGACTGGGGGATCTGACACCATCCCCATTAGACAACGTCAGAATTCAGTTAAATTGTAAGACACCCAGCTGGTGCCTGGAGAACTGCTTGTGCATGGAAAGGACCCCACGCTTTTGGTGACCAGAAGTGTCAGAGTGAAGTGTTCATTGTGAGGAGTGAAGGAAACACACAGGAGAAGGACTGTGGGTTATTCCAGCACTGCACCCTTATTGGCTTTCTTCCTTTATATTTAACTTCTCCACTAACCTACTGGTGTTTCCTGGGAACACGTCCCAAATAAATCCTCCCGTTCCCAAATCCTTTCATTGGCTCTGCCTCTGAAGGGCCACGAATTAAGACAACAGGGAAACACAACTTAAGAACCTCTAAAAATGTGACTGTGCTGTATCTGCATTGCTGTGGCCATGCCCCAGATTTCTGCAGCAGAGTCTGAGGTAAGCTCCTCTCAGAATCCCAAGCGGGAAACAGAAGCGAGAGCCCCCCCACCACTTCACCCTCATTGTTATCCTCGAGTAATCAGTGCAAGGTTAGGACACATGCTTCCTGAATCTCTTCCCTCTCTGGCTTCTCTCTCCTCCTTTCCTTGCTGGAACACAGGTAATTTTTTCTCGGACATTTCCTATATCCTATCTTCCTTCTACTGTGGGAAAGCAGGCCTCCTGCTTATATAGTACAAAGGTTTTGACTATCATTGGCTGAAGGGGTATCCTTCTTAAACTCCATGAGAAATCTGTGTGCTAGGTCATCCTGGTTTAGCCCTTGGTATGTTAAAGGGGAAAGATTGAACAATTTATAAAATGCTCTCTCAAAGCTTGTTGTGTACACTTATTTTTTTCATTTCAGAAACTTTCACTTGTTCTTATCCTTCATTCTTTCTGAAACATCCATTTCCCTGATGGAAACATAGATACTGAGGAAAAATAGGGAGGAAAGTAACAAACAAAAGTCAAATGAAGAATACAGAATTTCAGGACCTTTCCTAGAAAAATAGGTCAATTTCAAACAAACAGTTCTCCCAATATTCAAAGAAACTAAAAGCAAGTTTCCCTTCCTGAAAAAATGAGCCTGAAAAACTAACAGGTGATCAAAAATGAGATGAAGAGAGAACCGGAGAAGAAAATTGAGTTTATGGAGCTCAGGAATGAATAGAAGAATAAAACGAAACTGTTACAGACATGAACCTCCCATTAGACCCCACAAAAAGTAAAATAGATATGGATAAAAGCATAGTCAGGTACAAAGAGAATAGGCTTGGGGAAACAACAAAATGAAATGGCAAAGAACAAAGAGATATCATAAGAAAGAAGATGACAAATAGGGACAACATACAAATAATCGCTATCCTAGAAGAAAAGAGTGCACGGTATAGAGGGAAAAATCAAATGTATAACTGAATACATGTTCCTGAAATAAAGGTTCAAATCCATACGTTACAAAGACGTAGCTTAGCCAACACTCCAGAAAATCTGACTGGGACTGATTAATCAGACAGATCCCAGAAAATGGATTTGAGGACGGAAGTTGTAGTAAGTTACACGGGCAAGAAATAAGGAAGCACACGAACAAAATCAGCTGAAAGAAGAAAGAATAGGAGGAAATGAATTCAGGATATTGAGGGTCCTGACATGTTGGAAGACAGCAGATCATAGCTGTTGAAAGGCTGGCTCTCTAGTTAGATCCCAGCCCTACCCTGTTACCCCGTGTCCTGACAAATTATTTAGCCTCTCCGTGCCTCAGCTTCCTTACCTTTAAAATGGTGATAGCCATAGCCATAACACATAACACAGTGAGACTGAAGACTGAGATGATGCACTGAATCCTCTTAGAAAAATGCCCAGCCTGTACAAAGCACTATTAATTATTACTAAATCCAACAGAGCTTGGTAATTTTCTGAAGATGGAGAGTCAGAGAGAGAAGGGAGAAACAAAGATGATTCCTAGGCTTCAAGACTGGACAGTCATAGCCCCATTCATTATCAAGGAGAATACAGAAGAGAAGATTATAAAAAAACATCCCCAATTATGGATTCATTTTGAACATTTTGTGACGGAAGCATCTTTGGACAGAGCTGTGCCATGGGCAGCACCTGGAGCTCTCAGGAGAGCAGTCAGGGCTGGGGGCAGATGCAGACATCTTTAGTGTGAGCTTGAAGCCAGGGGAGTGGGTAAGATCTCCTTTGTGATACACACAGGAGAGAAGGAAGTGGGTGAGGGTTGAGCTGCAGAACATCCTCACTTAGGCGCTAGGCAGAGGGCTAAGGTCTGTGACAAGGGACCAGGGGGATAGTTGCAGCAAAGCCACCAGGGCTTTGGAGAGCCTGAGTTCGGGAGCACAGATCAATGGTTAGCCTCTGTCAAAAGGAGGACACTCCTCCCACGAGAGAGAAAGAAAACTGTAAGGATGTGTGTGGGAGCAGATAAGTTTGTAGACTGTAGTTGGTAAAGCTGAAGAGAGTTCCCATCTGATGCTTCGATTTTGTCTATGAAGTAACAGCAAGGCCACCTGTAGCCAAATACAGGAAGTCAGTGCAGGACCGAGGTTAGGATCAGTTAATGACAGGAGGGCGGCCAGAGGTGTCCCTTCTCAAAATAAAATAAAATAAAGCCTCATCGAGGATCCAGCAGATATGGAATGAAAAGTATGAACTATAGTATTGCAAGTAAAAAAAATTTTTGCCAAGGTTTTTTCTCAGCAATTTTTCCAGTGCTCTGAACGTAGAAAAAAAATCCAGGGTGGAGAATTTGAGGGAAGATGTGGCATGCAAAATTCGTTACATGGCTACTTTTACCGTAAAACAAAGTATAAAATAACCAAAGTCCATTTCAAGATTTACCTGGCACTGTAGTATTGGCCTAGGATACAAAATACCTGTATCCTGCCTCACATTCCTATTGTCTATTGAAAGGATTTTAATCATTTAGTAAAATCACTCATACCATACAATGAAAAGTATTTCCTAGAATTTTTTAAAACTAATGAGAAGGAAGCTTGAATATGCTGATTAACATGGAAGCTAGTTATTGGGAAAGGAAAGATTATTGTTTTAATATCCTTTTGGTTACTCTAAAAGATTCCCAAACTGATAGTATAACATGCTATATAAAGTACAAGGCTTAGTCATAGAAACGTCAGTCTCATACCTGGGTTTTCATAGTTAGTATAAATGTCTGGAGGATTTTTTATCCTCCACCTGAATGGTTTAAAACTCCCAGAAAGCTCACTACACAGCATAAAAAGACATCTTAGAAATAATTATTTCAAGTTGTTTATGCAGACAAGCGCATTTCTGTTCACCTTCAGCATTCAGTAGTTTGTTGTAAATTGGTTGGAGTGAAATTAGGAAATCTCTTCAATGATCATTTCAAATATACAATGTATTAAATACTTTAAACATCATTCACAAAACAACATTAGGGCGTAAGGTTGACAGTAAAGCTCCCTAATCAATAGAACCGTTAACTTTCCTTCTTTCCAAGGAGTCAGTTGTCAATACAAAAAAATATGTGAAAGAAATGGGTCAGTGAATGAGACGTTAAGACAATTTGTTGAAGGATAATGAATCAAACTGAGGGAAACAACAAAAAAAGTGAGAATAATGATTAGCAATAAGTGGATTAATGCAAGTAAAAGTAAGGTGCATTGTATTAACAAACTTATAAGGCAAATTCTGCAGAATAAACAAACTCTCAACAACGAGTCCATGAAGGAAGAGCTGCGTCTGGACACCAGTTTCAGATTCACGTCCACTAGCTCAGGAGGCAGCAGTGGGCTGCCGACCAGGGAGAACCCAAAAACTGAAGCACCCCTTCAGGTCCTTTCTCCTCATTTCCTCCCTTATTTGACGTCATATCTGAAAACAAATCAGGTCAATGAAAAACAGTGAAAGGCCACGTTGGGAAGGAGTTTGTGATAAGGCAACAGAGGTGTTCGTGTGTTTAGAAGAAGAAAAGGGAAATACAGGTCCTGAAAAGAGCTAGACTGGGAAGATAATAACTTAGTTAGAAATGATGGAGAAAGACACTTAGTTCTCAACACGGTGGTGTTGTTTGTGTGGCATGTGATGACTTCTAGGGGCCTCTTGCTGTGGATCACCTGGGTTAGATATGGGTGGAAATGATTTTTGGAATCATGTTCTAAGTGGATATCATATCACAAAAAGCCAATGGCTCTCCAATAACTTATCACATATGTGGCATCTCTACTCATTATCGGGGGAGAAACTCTGATTTGACTAAAGTGGAATATGAAACATGCCTTTTTTATTCTACAGGATCCCGTTCCTCCTTACTAGTTAGGTTTTCCTAGTTACCAACACTCGTTTTTCTGAAACCTATGCAATCAATCCTTTGTCAGCTCCTTACTACTATTATTTGAATTTAAGAGAGTTCCAATGCAAAGACAATTTAGGTTACAATTATATTTGGAGATGAGGGTACTGAAAATCTATGAGTACTTCTGAAAACCTGGCAAATGGTTGGCTCTCAGTTGCTTTCACTACTTTATTTGATGCCTAGTCAACTCAACTGGGGTGCCCAAAACTCCCTATTTATTCTCAACTTCTATTATACAAACTAGTTTAATAAATTAGTTAGCCTCTATTGTTCTAAGTTCTTGGATTTTTTCACATCACAACTCTCCAGTTTCCAGTGTGTTATTTCCTGTTATGAAAGGATTCAAAGTGATTTGTTTTTTTATTGTTGTTTTTTCAAGAGAGGGAGCCTCGCCAGTGGTACTTGGGGATATTTCACAATGCTAGTTCCTTCCTGTATAAACACACACACACACACACACACACACACACACACACACACACACTCAAACACACACTGGCCCTGGGTAAGAAGTTGCCAAATTTCTCAGGTCTTCAAACCGCCCTTTCTGGCTCTTTTCTCCTCCTTGTGGAAGCACGTCCTGCCCTTGAATTGTCCCACATCCTGGATTCTCCACTCTTCCTTACAAACTGCGTGGCACGGGTCACAGCCCTCGTGCTCCTGGGTGACAGTGGTCCACTTCTGCAAGAATGCACGCACTGGGTAGCAAAGCAAAGGGAAGAAGCGGGCTGGCCTCTCAGCTGGCAGCCTCAATCTTTCTGGGACACCAGGGCTTCTCCTTCCTACAAGTTACATCCTGTCTGTAGACAGACTGGCCCAACAAGGTTGTATCTGTTGCAGCGAAACTTGCCCCAGAGGGTGTGTGTTGGAGCAGAGGGGTGTGGGGAAGGGGGGAGGTGAAATAGGAAGTGGATTCTCAACAAAGAGTTAGAATCCAGCCCATCAAAATCCTACATATACTCAGTCAACGAAACCCTAGTGAGTTTTTTCCCGATATTTTGTTCTAGAAGAGGGCAATATTAGCATATTTTAGGAAAGAAAACCTTGACTTTAGTAAAATATCACTAAGTGAGAGGTACATGCTTATGATATATGATTAAATGTTATGTTATTGACAAAAACGTTATTTCGAAGTTATCTCATACACTTAGGTTTAATGAAGTCTTAAATACATAGAAGTATTACATGCACATATTAAAGAAATACGAAGTAGGGAGGCTAGGTGGCGTTGAAAAACAGACATTCAAATATTTCAGACTGCTCATTCCTTGTATACGTCTGGTTTTATGTGTGAGAGTGTTTGTCACCCTATTCAGAATACTTTTTTGTCATTTATTTATTTTTTAAATTGAAGTATAGTTGATTTACAATGTTGTGTTAGTTTCAGGTATACAGCAAAGTGATTCAGTTATATACGTATATATATATATTTTTTTCTTTTTCAGATTCTTTTCCCTTATAGGTTATTACAAAATATTAAGTAGAGTGCTATACAGTAGGACCTTGTAGAATACAGTGACTTTTTTTTTTTTTTTTTTTTTGGCGGTACGCGGGCCTCTCACTGCTTTGGTCTCTCCCGTCGAGGAGCACAGGCTCCGAACGCGCAGGCTCAGCGGCCATGGCTCATGGGCCCAGCCACTCCACGGCATGTGGGATCCTCCCGGACCGGGACACGAACCCATGTCCCCTGCATCAGCAGGTGGACTCTCAACCACTGCGCCACCAGGGAAGCCCAATACAGTGACTTTTAATAGTACTTGTGGAATCATTTTTTTTTTCTAGCCTGTGGAATAATTTATTGTGGAACAGCTGAAAAGTTGCTCTAATTTACTAACACTTCAAAGCATTGTTTACTTTCTCAGGGAAAGAGCTAGAAAGATTTGTTCCAAATTTAAAATGTCACCCTGGTAGTTTAATATTCAAAAATGAGTAAGTACATGGAGTTACCAGTGATATTTTCAAATTCATATTCTGGCTTTATGTACATGACTGGGTTTTTGTTTGTTTGGTTTTTTTTGTTGTTTGGCAAAACCATAGCAAGTATACCAAAGTGAGCTAACAGTCTTTATTCCAAAATAATTTCTGAACCATATGGCAAAATTTTGATACAGATGACTCAATTTGCAGTCATGTTTCATTATTATTAACAGTGAAACCCATGAGAGAGCTAGGCTTTAGACACAAATTAATACCTTATAAATATGAACTTACATCAGACAATATAGATATCATCTTAAAGTACTTACTCTTCAAAAAATAAAATAAAAAAAAAGATCAGAGATTAAGGGAAGAAACAGATTGAGTGACACTATATGCCAGCCAGACACTGGGCTGGATGCTTCACATACCTTAGGTTATTTAACAGTCTAGTTATATAGGAAAGTTTTTAAGTTGTGGAAGTTTTCTTTTTCTAAGCCAGCATAACACTTTTTAAAATTTTTATTTCATTGAAGTACACTTGACTTACAATGTTGTGTTAATTTGTGTTGTACAGCAAAGTGATTCGGTTATACATATATATATTCTTTTTCATATTCTTTTCCATTATGGTTTATCACAGGATATTGAATACAGTTCCCTGCGCTATACAGTAGGACATGCTGTTTATCCATTCTATATATACTAGTTTGCATCTGCTGTTACCAAACTCCCAATCCATCCCTCCCCTGTCCTTGGCAACTTGCCCTTGGCAAGTCTGTTCTCTATGTTTGAGTCTGTTTTTCTTTTGTAGATAAGTTCATTTATGTCACATTTTACTTTATTTTTTTAACTTAATTATTTTTATTTTATTTATTTTTGGCTGTGTTGGGTCTTCGTTGCTGCATGCAGGCTTTCTCTAGTTGCAGTGAGTAGGGGCTACTCTTCGTTGCGGCGTGCAAGTTTCTCATTGCAGTGGCTTCTCTTGTTGCAGAGCACAGGCTCTAGGCACGCGGGCTTTAGTAGTTGTGGCTCATGGGCTCAGTGGTTGTGGCTCACGGGCTCTCGAGCGCAGACTCAGTGGTTGTGGCACACGGGCTTAATTGCTCTGCGGTGTGTGGGATCTTCCCAGACCAGGGCTGAAACCCGTGTCCCCTGCAGAGGCAGGATGATTCTTAACCACTGCACCACCAGGGAAACCTCTGTGTCATATTTTAGATTCCACATATAAGTGATATCATATGATATTTCTCTTTCTCTGTCGAGCTCACTTCACTTAGTATGATAATCTCTAAGTCCATCCATGCTGCTGCAAATGGCATTATTTCATTCTTTTTTATGGCGCAGTAATATTCCATTGTGTATATACCCACATCTTCTTTATCCATTTATCTGTCAATGGACACTTAGGTTGCTTCCATGTCTTGGCTATTATAAAAGTGCTGCTATGAACATTGGGTGCATATATCATTTTGAATTAGAGTTTGTCTGGATATATGCCCAGGAGTGGGATTGCTAGATCATATGCAAGCCAGCATAACTCTTGACTACTCACACGTTCATAATGCAGAGATCATTTGCTCTGCCCTATGTTTCTGTTGCACAAGATTTTCTCTTTTTTAAGTCCTATTTCTTTCTTTTTCTTTTTTCCAGTACGCGGGCCTCTCACTGTTGTGGCCTTTCCCGTTGCGGAGCACAGGCTCCAGACACGCAGGCTCAGCGGCCATGGCTCATGGGCCCAGCCACTCCACAGCATGTGGGATCCTCCTGGACCGGGTCACGAACCCGTGTCCCCTGCATCGGCAGGCGGACTCTCAACCACTGCGTCACCAGGGAAGCCCTAAGTCCTATTTCTTGAATCACCAGCTGCCTCAGGCTTGGTGTGGAGCAGTCTCTGAAGGACTGGGCTAGTACGTCGACTCACCTTTCAAAATATTTCCAGTACAGGTCACTCCTTCAGCGTCCCAGGTGCCTAATGAGTCGTGCTCCTCTCACAGCCAACCAGACAGGATATCAAAGTCTCCTTTATCTCTCTGGGTGGATACAGAGCCATTAAGCTTAAACATGCCCTTTGCCAACAGAATTGAGTGTGGGGTTTAGTTATTAACTTGGTGAGCTTCCACCCAGCTAACTATTCTAGGAAATAATTTGGTGAGTCAGGTGTTTTTATATTCATATTTCAGCAAACCAGTAGTCTTTCCTGAGCACTGTGGCTGCAGGCTGAATGTCCCAGAAAGCTGTCCATCTCGACACAAGCTCCGTGGCTAACAGACAGAAAGGTGCATTGTCAACAGTATTAGTTTTGTTTTCTTTTAAACAACATTGCCTTCTTTGTGATAAAAGGTCAGTAAGCATTTGTTCACCTCAGCTTTGATGAGGCTGTGAGCTGTTACCATAAAGCACGGAGCAGCATGTTAACTTAGGGAGTGTGGAAGTGGGGATGGGAAGTGAGAGTCTATGATTCAGTGAGATGGAAACCTGAGAAGTTCCTCCTCTGCCTGGAAGAAAGGCCGCACTGGGAGCATCTGCCTTTCTTCCCACTCCGAGCAAAGACTAGACTCCCTGGTACGTTCTCCTTATGGCAGCATATGGTGTGACAGTGCCAAGTGAGACAGCTCCAGGGACACCTCTCCCTTCAGCCAGACACAACACCTGATCCAGAGGAAGAGCTGTAGGGAGGAAGGAGGAAAGGGTGTGAGGGGGCACAGCAGACTGGGCACCTTCCCTTCGCCATCAGAGCAAATGGAGTCAGGGCTCACCTGCTCGGGACCTGAGGATGCTCGTAATTCATACAACACCATAAACAGGACTTAACTTCCTAAATGTAAAGACATAAGGGAAGTTTAATCGTCTGTATGAAAAAGTTCTCCTGAAATCAAATGAGTTGATTTTGTATTCAATACTTCCTGGGCAGTAGGTGCTGAACCAAGCACCATGCCTACTTTTGCTACCAACAAAGCTCATGACAAGTCCAGAAAGTTGCCATTGTTTCACCATTTTACAGATGAAAAACTTGGGACAGTAACTTGCCCAGAGTTCCATAGCTGAGCCAACATTTAAAGCAAAGTTTTGTTTGTTTCTAAGACCCAGAACTATTGACAAGTATATTATATTGCCTGTATAGTAACTGATTAAATAAAACTAACATGACTAGCGTGTATCCTGCATATCTAAGCTTACAATGAATTTGTATTATATATATAATAACGTATTTTGATATAAAAATTTTACCATTAAAAAATCACAAAATGGTGTTTCAAAGTAAACGTTCTATGACAATGAGAAACAACACTGACAAAACGTGGGTAAAATTCATAATATAGGCAGCATCAAGATTCAGTTCAAACAAAAGCTTTACAGACAAGCAAAAGCTAAAAGAGTTCAGCACCACCAAAGCAGCTTTACAACAAGTGTTAAATGAACTTCTCCAGGTGAAAAAGAAAAGGCTACAACTAGAAACAAGGAAATTACAAAGTGAAAAAGCTCACCGGTAAAGGCAAACATAGAGTAAAGGTAGGAAATCATCCACACACAAAGCTAGTAGAGAGGTTAAAAGACATAAGTAGTAAAATCATCTGTATCCACCATAAGCAGTTAAGGGATACACAAAACAATGAGATGTACAATATGATATCAAAAACAGTAATTGTGAGGGAAGGAGAGTACAAATGCAGGGTTTTTAAAATGCATTTGAAATTAAGAGATGCAACTTAAAACAATCACATATACATATGGACGGCAATACAAAAACCTCATGGTAACCACAAACCAAACCACTGAAAGTCACAAAGGAAAAAACAGGATTCAGATTTGACAAAGATGGGTTATGAAGTCTCAGGCGTTCTTTGTACTTCTCTCTGTATTTTTATATAAGTGTGAAATATTTTACATGGAAATATATTTATAAAAGACAGATCACTACCCGTCTGGCAAAACTTCTGGCCATTATTTTCACCTTGATGATGCCCTGGGTGACCATGTGCCTGGGCTCACAGGCATTACCAAAACTAATAAAAAGAAAAGCTGGGAGCTAAAAGCCTATCTTAAGTAAATTTTTCTGGGAAAATATGAAAAGACTATGGCCAGATTATTTTAGCAATAAATTCTTCTAAAATCCCATGTGATAGAATATACTTTTTTTAAAAAGGCTTCTAAATTTATTTTACAAATTTAGTAGAAACCTGATACCCATAAATGACAAATGCAAAGGAAAGGAGGGAAGGGCACAGAGGAAGAAGGGAGACAGTAAGAGAGAGAAAAAAGGAGAAAAAATTCAACACAATATCCTTTATCAATACAGATGAAAAAAACATTAAATAAAATTCTGCCAAATGAAACTCAAAAATATATTAAAAGAAAAATCAAGCCCCACCAAGGAAATTTTACTCTCATGGAGTGGAAGGAAAGTTGAACATAGGTGGCTAGACATACAACACATGGCATCTATAAGTCAAAGGAGAAAACTTAAATAGATATCAAAAGGGTACCTAATAAATCTAACACTAAGTTTGATTTTTTAAACACCCACAGCAAACTAAGAGTAGTAGATGGATATTTCTCAAATTTGATAAAAATTATTTTCTTTATATTAGTTAAGGGAGAACTATTGGCTGGAACAGATAAACCCTGAAATCTCTGCAGTTTAATAAAATATGTTTATTCCTTATTCCTAGGAGGTCCAGCCAGTGGCATTGTCAAGGAGGTGAGGAGAGTGTGGCCTAAGGAGGGTAACGTGTGATGCACTGTCCACGTGGTCACTAAGGGTCTCTGTCACCTTTAGTACGTGACCTCTAAGGCTACCCTGAGAACTGACATCTAACCAGCAGACAGGGAGAGGGAGAAAATCACACATGGGAAACTTTTGATATGGGTTGGGTCAGGAAGTGGTACCCATCACTTCCACTAATATCCTGCTAATAGAACTTAGTCACATGGTTGCTTCTACTATGGAAGTGGTGCCTCACCTGAGTCTATCCTCCTGGGCATCACATAGTCTTCCACTGCTCTTCCCACACAGACTATTTACCCCTTCACAAGAGAAACAGTCCAAAATCCCATACAGTCGCTGTATCCAACTCAGGATCAAGGATCTCCAAATGATGGTCTTCTCCATCTGGTAAGGATGTTGCCTAAGAGTCCAGACACCTATGAACAAAAATGATAAATTATCTTTCTGTCTTCCTCCCCTCAATACACACACGCACACATCACTACATAAAACAGGGGTCCTGCTTTTTATATACAACTAATTTTATCTTTCATTCTCATCCTATTGTTTTGGTTCTTTCACCATTATAAAGGAATCTTCCTGATGAAAAGAACAAAGAACAAACAAATGCAAAGCTCATGTCTAAACAACAACTGGATCTTTACTGGGTGACAAGTGGTAATTCTTATCTCTGGAAAAGCCGAAGCCGCCTAAAGTAGCATTACTTAAACACTCCCCCGACTCCATTTGCCCCAGGCATGCTTTTGCTCTTTCTGCCAGTATTATTTCCACCCCTGATTCAGACTTTAGAAGCCTTGCTGAGAAATCTGCGCTTGACCCTAGAGAGCTACCAAAGAATTTTAATCACAAGCTTGATAACAATGAAATTTGCATTTAGAAAAGTCACCGGGGGATGTGGAGCGTGGCTTGAAGGGGCATCAACTGAAAGCTGCAGACATTCAGAGTAAACTGAGAAAAAGAAAAAGAGAGATAGAAGAAGGAAAAGAAGAAGGGTCAGTTGGGGGCCTTGTGATTATCAATGAAATAAATACAGTTTTAGACAAATGACTCAAGGGACCTTGAACATACCAGCTCAGGAATGTCAAAGCTCTTTTATTTGCCTTGTGGAGATAAAGGAGAAGATAGGCTAAATAACAGTATCTTCATCAAATTTAAAAATCATCAATTAGGGCTTCCCTGGTGGCGCAGTGGTTGAGAGTCCACCTGTTGATGCAGGGGACACGCATTCGTGCCCCGGTCCGGGAGGATCCCACATGCCGCGGAGCGGCTGGGCCGGTGAGCCATGGCCGCTGAGCCTGCGCGTCCGGAGCCTGTGCTCTGCGACAGGAGAGGCCACAACAGTGAGAGGCCCGCGTACTGCCAAAAAAAAAAAACAGACACAGGCTGGCTCAAACCTTTTCTACTTTATGGAAGTATTTTTGGGAAAAAAGAGTTTCAGAAAGAGTATCTTCAATCTTTAATCCCTTCTACTTTCCTATGTTGATGGTATGGTAAGGAAAATCTAAAGTAAAAATTACCTGGGAAACTGGTTCCCCTTATTTTACTAAGAGACTAGAAAACCCTAGGTCCTTGTCTTAGTCTGTTTGTGCTGTTATAACAAAATACCATAAACTGGGTGACTTATAAACAACATAAAATTATTTCTTGTAGTTCTAGAAGGTGGAAGTCCGAGATTAAGGCATTATCAGATTTGACATCTGGTGAGGGCCCACTTCCTGGTTCATTGATGGCATCTTTTCACTGTGCCCTCTCATAGCAGAAGGGACAAGGGAGCTTTCTTGGGTTACTTTTATAAGGGCACTAATCCAATTCATGAGGGCAGAGCCCACATGACCTAAGCACCTCCCAAAGTCCCCACCTCCTAATACCATCACCTTTGGGGTTGGATTTCAACATATAAATTTTGGAGAGGACACAGACATTCTACCATAGCAGTTGTATAGTACAGCATCTAGAAAAGGTGGAAGGAATCTCAGGCAGGGGTAAGAAAGTGAACCCAAGTGCCAAGACTGAAGTATGACCAGTTTAGCTAAGATAAAGGCTAAGTTGGAAAGGTAGGTAAGTTCTAACTTGTGAAAGGTGTTTAAGAAAAATCTAATGAACATCTGCTCAGGCCAGAATGGAGTACCAAGGACTGGATTTACTACTCCTCTGGCCACCCACCATTTCCTGTATAAAGCAACTAAAAGAATTTTTTTAATAGAAAAGAAATAATGTTTTTCAAGAAAAAGGATATCAGGCAATAATCCCCGAGAGACAGGAAAAAAGGAAATGAGCCCTAAAACTGCTCTAACTTACGGCATGGAGAGAGTACCCAGAGTGTGGATCAGGGAGGGGAATGCAGGCAAAGCCTGGCGAGTTCCTGAGTTGAAGAGATGCAGCAGGAGTTGAGGAGGCTGTGGTAGGTAGAAGTCGCAGGGTAGAGGCCAGATAGTAAATATTTTTGGCTTTGTAGGGCTCTTAAAGTTTTTGTCATATATTGAAAAAAAATTTTAAATGTGAAAACCATTCCTAACTCATAGGCTATATATAAAAGGCCATGGGCTGATTATGCCAGCGTCTTAGTTTGATACCCCTGTTCTAAAGGGGGAAAACCACCATGTGAGATGAAAATTACACTGGATAAGATTAACAACAGAGTAAACATGCAGAAGGAAATATGAGTGAACTTTAAGACACAGCAATAAAAACTGTCCAAAATGAAACTCAAGAGAGGAAAAAAAAACTAAAGAAAAAATTATTTTAAAAATAACTGATGGGCTTCCCTGGTGGCGCAGTAGTTGAGAGTCCGCCCGCCGATGCAGGGGACACGGGTTCGTGCCCCGGTCCGGGAAGATTCCACATGCCGCAGAGCGGCTGGGCCCGTGAGCCATGGCCACTGAGCCTGCGCGTCCGGAGGCTGTGCTCTGCAACGGGAGAGGCCACAACAGTGAGAGGCCGCGTACTGCAAAAATAAATAAATAAAAAAATTAAAAATTGACTATGTAAAGCATAAATAAGTTGTAGGACTGCTCTATGTTAATTAATATATATGCAACTGTAGCTCCCAAAGGAAAGAAGGATAGAGAGGTATGCTTGAATAAATAAAGGCCAAAAGTATTCCAAGATACCATGAAAAATATAAACCCATAGATCCACGAACACAATAAACCTCAAGCATGAAAAATATGAAGAAAACCACACGAGGACACATCTGTTGTTTAAATTGCTTAAAACAAGGAATGAAGGAAAGATCTCAGACACAGAGGAAAAAGGGCACATTACACAGCTAGGAACAAAGATGAGTGTAACCACAGATTTCTTGTTGGAAAGAAGCAAGTGAGAAGATAGTGGAGCAGTATCTTTAAAACACTGACAGAAAAAAATGTCAGTCTAGAATTCTGTACCCTGTGAAAATATCTTACCTAAAAACAAAACAAAACAAAACAAAAAGGTGAGGTAAAGACATTTTCAGACATACAGAAGCAGAAAGTATTCATCACCAACACACCTGCATATAAAGAACGTTAAAGGAAGAATCTCAGTCAAGAGGAAAATGATACCAGATGAAAATCTGAATCAATACAAAGACAAAAAGAGCACTAGGCCTGATGACTCTGTGAGTAAATACAAAAGAGCTTCTCTATTTAAATTTATTTAAAAAAGAATTGACTGTATACAGCAAAAATAATAACAATACATTGTGAGGTTTGTAACATGTAGAAGTAAAATGTGTGACAATAGCACAAAGGCTGGGAGGGGAGAATGAAATTATACTGTTGTAAAGTTTTTATACTACATATTAATAGTGTAATATCACTCGAAAGTAGATGGTAATAAGTTTTAAATGTATATGATAAACCTTAAAGTAACCTCTAAATACCAGAACAAAGAGTGACAGCTAGTAATCCAACAAAGAAGGTACAATAGAATTATTTTTTAAAATTAATGCAAAATAAGACAGAAAAAAGAAGACTGAGACAAAGAACAAATGACACAATTGAAAACAAATACCAAGATGGTAGATTTAAACCTAACAGTATCAGTACTGACACAAAATGCAAATGATCTAAACACGCTAATTGAAAGGCAGATTGTCAGTTTGGATAAAAAACAAAGACATATATAAATGATATGTTCAAGAAACCCACTTTAAATATAAAGACACAAATATGTTAAAAAGTAAAAGGACAAAAAATGATATACCATGGTAACACGAATTAAAAGTTGGAGTGTTTGGGACTTCTCTGGTAGTGCAGTGGTTAAGAATCCGCCTGCCAATGCAGGGGACAAGGGTTCGAGCCCTGGTCTGGGAAGATCCCACATGCCCCACAACAACTAAGCCCGCATGCCACAACTACTGTGCCTGTACTCTAGAGCCCATGAGTCACAACTACTGAAGCCCTTGAGGCACAACTACTGAAGCCCACGTGCCTAGAGCCCCTGCTCCACAAGACAAGCCACCACAATGAGAAGCCCCTGCACCACAATGAAGAGTAGCCCCCCCTCACCACAACTATAGAAAGCCCGCGTGCATCAACGAAGACCCAACGCAGCCAAAAAAAAAAGTTGGAGTGGTTATATTCATACAAGACAAAATAGACTTCAGACCAAAAAATATCATCAAGGACCATTTATTAATGATAAAGGGATACATTTATTGTGAGAACTTAATGATCCTAAATACATATGCACTTAATAAGAGGTTCAAAATGAATTAAGCAAAAGCTGATAAAACCACAAGCATGAATAGCAAATCCACAATTATAATCAGAAATTTCAACACCCAGTTCTCAATAATTGATAGAACAAATGGATAGAAAACCAGTAAGATATAGATTGGACCAATACTATCAGTTAACTTAACATAAATAGCATATCTAGTATGGTCCATCCAATAATAGCAGAACACACATTCTTTTCAGGTGTCCACAGAATATTTATTAAAATAGTTTATATTCCAGACCATTTTAAAGTATCAATAAATTTAAAAGGATTCAAGTCATACAAAGTATGTTTTCTGGCCACAATGGCATAAAATTATAAATAAGTGAACTATCTCTAAAATACCCTCAAATATTTTGAAACTAGATACTATACTTTCAAATAACCCGTGGGTTAAAGATGGAATGAAATGGGAGATTAGAAAGTATTTTTAACAGAATGAAAATGAAAACAAACACGATCAAAATTTGTGGGATAAAGCTAAGGCGGTATTTGGGGGGAAAAATCATACAACTAAACACCTATACAGAAAAGAAAAAGAGTTCTCAAATTATACATTTTCAATTAAGAAACTAGAATAAGAACAGAGTTCAGAAGTAGACATACATGGGCTTCCCTGGTGGCACAGTTGTTGAGAGTCCACCTGCCGATGCAGGGGATGCAGGTTCGTGCCCTGGTCCAGGACGATCCCACATGCCGCGGAGCAGCTAGGCCCGTGAGCCATGGCTGCTGAGCCTGCGCGTCCGGAGCCTGTGCTCTGCAGCGGGAGAGGCCACAACAGTGAGAGGCCCACATACCACAAAAAAAAAAAAGAAAAGAAAAGAAAAGAAAAAGAAATAGACATACATATATCAACACGATTTTTCCACGAAGGTGTGAAGGCAATTCCATGGATAAAGAATAGTCTTTTCGAGTCAAGTACCACAGTGTTCATTGCAGCTCTATTTACAATAGCCAGGACAGGGAAGCCAGGACAGGGAAACAACCTAAGTGTCCATCAACAGATGAATAGATAAAGAAGATGTGGCACAGATATACAATGGAGTATTACTCAGCCATAAAAAGAAACAAAATTGAGTTATTTGTAGTGAGGTGGATGGACCTAGAGACTGTCATACAGAGTGAAGTAAGTCAGAAAGAGAAAAACAAATACCATATGCTAACACATATATATGGAATCTAAAAATAATGGTTCAGAAGAACCTAGGGGCAGGACAGGAATAAAGACACAGATGTAGAGAATGGACTTGAGGACACGGGGAGGGGGAAGGGTAAGCTGGGACGAAGTGAGAGAGTGGCATGGACATACATACACTACCAAATGTAAAATCGATAGCTAGTGGGAAGCAGCCACACAGCACAGGGAGATCAGCTTGGTGCTTTGTGATAACCTAGAAGGGTGGGATAAGGAGGGTGGGAGGGAGATGCAAGAAGGAGGAGATGTGGGAATATATGTATACATATAGCTGATTCACTTTGTTATACAGCAGAAACTCACACACCATTATAAAGCAATTATACTCCAATAAAGATGTTTAAAAAAATAAAATAAAATAAAATGCAGCATTGGAACAAAAAAGAATAGTTTTTTCAACAAATGGTGCTGGAACAAATGGATTATTACATGGAAAAAATAAAAAGAGAACATCACTCCATATCTCATACCATATATAACAACTCAAAGTGGATTTTAGATTTAAATGTTAAAACTTTTATAACAAAACATAGGAGAAAATCTTTGTGACCTTGAATCAGAGAAAAACTTACTAGTTATGACACCAAATACACAATTCATAAAAGAAAAAAATTGATAAAATAGGCTGTCAAACTTAAAGCTTTTGCTCTTCAAAAGATATTGTTGAGAATGCAAAGACAAGTCACAGACTCAGAAAATATTTGCAAATCACTTGTCTGTTAAAGAATGTACAGTAAAATTGACACACCATTGTAAAGCAATTATACTCTAATAAAGATGTTTTAAAAATTAATTAATTAAAAAATTATGATAGAAATTAATATATTAGAAAGTAATAAGAAAATGAATACATAAAACCAAGAGTTCAGATTTGGCATAAATACATTAAACATACTATTTGCTTGCTTAGCAAAAAAAAAAAAAAAAGAATGTACAGTATATCCAGAGTATATAAAGAACTCTCAGAAATCAATAACAAGAAAACAACCCATAACATAATGTGTGAAAGATTTAAACAAACACTTCACCAAAGTTACATGATGACAAAAAAACTCATGACAAAAATGCTCCCTCCAGACATTAGTTATTAGAGAAATGTACATTAAAACCACAGTAAGATATCATTATATACCTATTAGGATACTAGCATTAAAAAGATTGACCATACCATGTTGAGGATGTAAAGTAACTGAAACTTTCAAACACCGCTTGTGGGAATGTAAATTAGTACAAATCAGTGGGAAAACAGTTTGACTGTTTCTTTAAAAATTAAACATACACCTACCGTATGACACATTCATTCCATTCCTGGGTATTATCCAAGAGAAATGAAAGTATTGATATATGTCCATACAAGTACATGTAAAAACATTCATTGCAGCTTTGTTTGTAACAGTCCAAAACTGGATCATGCCACCACCATCAGTTCCTACACTGATGCCCTTAACCCCCAGCAAGACTGTATTTGGAGACAGGACTTTTAGGAGGTATT
Source organism: Phocoena sinus (assembly GCF_008692025.1). Taxonomy (NCBI): domain Eukaryota; kingdom Metazoa; phylum Chordata; class Mammalia; order Artiodactyla; family Phocoenidae; genus Phocoena; species Phocoena sinus. The sequence continues at coordinate 83,277,632 of NC_045774.1, read as the reverse complement.
TAAGGTTAAATGAGGTCAAAAGGGTGGGACCCTAATCCAATAGGATTGGTGGTCTTGTATGAAGAGGAAGAGATCCCTCTTTTTCTCTCCATCATGTAAGGACACAACAAGAAGGCAGCCTTCTGCAAGCTAAGAACAAAGCTCTCACCGGGAACTAAACAGGCCAGCACCTTGATCTTGGACTTCCCAGCTTCCAGAACTGTAGGAATTCAATTTCTGTTGTCTAAGCCACCCAGTCTATGGTGTTTTGTTATGGCAGCCAGAGCTGACTAACCCAGCGGACTACTACTGAATGGTAAAAAGGAGTGAATTATTGGTATGTGCAACAACATGGATGAATCTCAAAATAATTGTGCTGAGTGAAAGAAGTCAGACAAAAGAGTAGGCATTGTATGATTGATTCCATTCATATAAAATTCTAGAAAATGAAATCTATCCTATAGTGAAATAAAGTAGTTTGGTGCTTGCCTAGGGATAGGCATGGGTAGGGAAGGGGACAGGATATAGGGTTACCAAGAGGCTCAAGGAAACTTCTCATGCTTGTGAATATGTTCATTATCTTGATTATGGTGATGATTTTACAAGCATCAACGTACCAAATTGTACATGGTAAATAAGTGCAGTTTTTGTCAACTGTATCTCAATAAACTATTTTTAAAACCTAATAAAGTTTTGCTTTAGCCCTTGTAAAATTTTCATCTACAAATTTCAGTCTTGACAATATACCATTTATACGATCATTTTAAACCAGCTAAAAATTAGTAGAAGATAGTTTTTACAGGAGTAACTTAATAAAATCCTCTGTCAGCTTTTAATTCCTACATCCTACATGGTGATAAAGCAAGAAAAAAGAAAAGCAACTGCCAAGAACATTTTTCCTTAACTTGTAAAAGCAAGTACAAAGGCATATGTTCTCTTAAAGGAGTTTCTACAAATAGAATCACCCCAAAGCTAACTATTTTCTCATCTCCCAGATCACTTTAAACTACTTTTTTTCTGAATAATTTGAAAATAGTGATAGCTTTTAAAAACAATGGAAATAATGAATGAAATTTATATTTCCTAATACAAAGAAGCTTTTATTTTCAATACCCGAGACAAAGTTGGCAACTGTTACACATTTCAAATAAATCTAAGGATAAATAAATTTGGTAGTTACCCAAGAAAAAAATAAAACATAATGACAACTATAATACAGAAAAATGATTTTATTGTAGTTTTTTTTTTCTTTCTATTGCATTCCCATCAATGTTCCCAATGCAGAAACTAAGAAGTGGAAAGAAGAGTTTTCCACTGAAGACATTTTAAACATGTGAAGTTAATTTTGCATTCTCTATGGTCTGCATATTGACACAGGAGTTTAGAATTGTATCTGTTGCTTTTCAAGAGGAAATTAAACACTAATTATGGACACATTATAAGTTCGATTCATCCCTTAATCTTCCATGACTTCTCATTATTCCTGCCAGTGCCAGGAATAATCAGAAATGTATACTTTTTTTTTTTTTGTAAAAGATCTTTGTAATAATTTCACAACATTCTCGTGAAGCAGCTTCTTATTATGATACCCAACTTATAGATCAGGAAGCTAGAAAAGAAAGTTATGCAAAGGTATAAGGTCACAGATATTAGAAAACTGTTTTGATTTTTTGATTATGTGTTCAATCCATAAAGTTGCAAATACAGCTGTGAGGTTCCGGGCTTAGGTAAATGGGAGGGGAGGAGGGTCATTAACAGACACTAGAAGGTTGGTAGGGAGATGGAGCTGTGTGTGATGAGGAAAGGAGAGCAGGATGAGTCTGGGATGTGTTGAGTAACAGGAGTCGACAGGATACCTCAGTGACAGGGCCTGATATGAAGCAGAAAGAAGTTTTGTGACTGGAGTTAAGGATCCTGACTTGAGATAAAAATGTGAGTCATTAGAAGAGTGAGATAGTTGCCCTAATATGTTTGCTATCACAGATCAAATGGCATCTAGTGTAAATACTATCTTTTTAAAAATCATGTTACGCTTCTAGCATATGAGGAAGAGAATAATTCAGAAATAATTTCATTACTGTCACATGATGCTAGATAATTATACTTCCCAGGAATGATTCGGTGGGATGGTGGTGGAGAGAACACCTTCTGTCTGACAGATTATCTCTGAGTGATCCAAGCAGACACTCTGTCTTTAGGAAATCCAGATAATCGGAGCTGCAACCAAGGAGTCACTGTTTACCCCTTTCACACTGTACAGCAAACACTTGTTTGTATTTTAATCGATTATGTAGCTATCAAGGTTTTCTTTTCTGTAATATCATCATTAAAGTCTGTGTACAATTTAAAAAACTGTATCATTTAACATAGATTCAAACATTTTTTTCTTTAATACATTTGCTAGCTTTGAACTTAGAAGAATATACTATATAAAGTCTTCTTTCCCTTCCCTCACCAAAAGCCCAGCTCTCCAAGTTTCCCTCAGAAGCAAACAACATTATCAGTGAAAGAAAGGAAGGAAGGAAGGAAGGAAGGAAGGAAGGAAGGAAGGAAGGAAGGAAGGAAGGAAGGAAGGAAGGAAGGAAAGAAAGAAAGAAAGAAAGGAAGGAAGGAAGGAAGGAAGGAAGGAAGGAAGGAAGGAAGGAAGGAAGGAAGGAAAGAAAGAAAGAAAGAAAGAAAGAAAGAAAGAAAGAAAGAAAGAAAGAAAGAAAGAAAACTTTTTTTCTGAGGGTTTGCTATTACATTACCGGGAAGAAAAACTTGGTAATTGAGTTTTATATTGTGATTCCTCCAGAAAGACCATGGCTATTAAGTCATGAAATAATGTTATGACATTAAGTTGTGAAGTAATACATTTGTCCTTCTGGTTTGTAGTTGTTACTAAACCATGAAGGAAGTCCTGTAATGAAACTTTTTTTTTGCCCCATCTCATATTTGTTAAGATTATATAACCTTTAAAAAAACTTACCTTGAGTACTGTGGGCACTTTCCCAAATGTCTGCAAATGATTAAATCTATATTTTACATGGAGACAAGAGTGACCGCCCCAGAAGGAATACTCCAGTTAAGAGAATACTACAGTTAGAAGGGTTTAGTAAAGATTCAAATACATTCTATGCCAAAGTGAAATCATGTAAACCATAGATAGTAAACCACAGGATAGAAAGGATTCCAACTTTGCATCCTTTGAGCATGCATAGCTTGGATAGAAAATGACACATATAACATAAAACTTAGTTTAAACGTTAATGAGTTAAGTGTGACACAAAAATGTTAATTAGCAGCATAGAGGCTGACTCAAAACCTTGGGAGATAAATGGGATGTAAATTTAGAGTCACAAATTTTCTAAAAGACTTTAGATACCATATAATCTGATTCTCTTGTTATGAGAGAAACTGAGACCTAGAGAAGGTAGGATTACACAGATTACACAGACTCTTCAGATTACACAGTGTATTGCAGATCTAGAACTTGAACCAGGTAAACTGATGCCTAGATCAACGCATTCTGCACTCTAATAGTCTGTATGTCAGGACATATCATAGTTTTTCTAATTTTAAGAGAGTATTCTTCTACTGACAAATCATTTCCAGGAAGTCTTGTCTAAACCTCTAGGTTAGTTAGAAGGGAGCTCCTTTTCTGGACTCCCAACCAACCTTCTGGCTACCCCAATTGTAACTCCTTGGTACAACTTTTTGACTTTAGAGGTGCCTGTCTCCCCTTACTAGATTGTAAACTCCCTGAGAGTTAGGAGTGACTCTTAAACCTCCTGTACCCTAGTAACTAGCACAGTGCTTGGCATACATTGACTAGGTAATGAAAAAATACTAAATTGATCTTTCCTTGAAATCCTTCAAAGGCTCACCACGATCTGATCTTTGCCTGGTTCTCTAGCGTCACACCCCCAAATTGTGGCACCAAATTGCTTAGCCTTAGTTTTGTGCAAAGATCAGTTTCTTGTTGCATGGTTTTGTTTAAGCGATCTTTTCCTCCTCTATTCCTCCTCCCCCCTCCCCACCCCCATACACACATATATTCCACTGCATTAACTCTCTGGAATCATTTCCTCCTGGAAGTCTTTCTTGACTCATGACCTCTCCCAACCTAAATTGGATTAATCCTCTTCTGAGCTCCAGTAGTTCCCTGTGCACACATCTCTGCACTACACACATCACATCATAAGGCAGTTATGTAAACACTCCACCCACGTGCTGTTTTATTCATGTTGGTATCCTCCAAGATTAGTATGCTCTCTGGCACATAGGTGTTTTAAAAATGTGATTTGAACAAAAAGAATACATTAATAGGGAAGGAATCTTGGCACAGGGTGAATTTTAGGGAAGACATAGATATGGAACTGCAAACTATTGGATATTTAGGACATTTTCCTAAGAGAGCCAGAGCTAAAAAAAAAAGAAAAAAAATAGGAAAAGGCCTTCAGTTGTGAGGCTACAATTCAAATCGCAAAACAAAAAAACCTTTACGTGTAAGGATAGTAAAATGCTATTTGGCCATTTTTTTAAAAGACAGAGATTAGGAATCAGGAAAGCAAGCCATTCATGCAAATGCTAATATACTGGTTATCTTAGGGTAACAAGGCACTTACAGTCATGTTAACAAGACATAGTAACACAAAGAAACACCAGAGGTTAAATTATATTCAAAACCTGTCCCCCAAATGGTCTAGGCCAGGGGTCCCCAACTCTTGGGCCACAGACTGGCACCGGTCCATGGCCTGTTAGTAACCAGGCCGCACAGCAGGAGGTGAGCAGCAGGCCGGCAAGTGAAGCTACATCTGTATTTGCAGCCGCTCCCCATCGCTCGCATTATGGCCTGAGCTCCGCCTCCTGTCAAATCAACGGTGGCATTAGATTCTCATAGGAGCGCAAACCCTACTGTGAACTGCGGATTTGAGCCATCTAGGTCGCATGCTCCTTGTGAGAATCTAATGCCTGATGATCTGAGGTGGAGCTGAGGCGGTGATGCTAGCACTGGGGAGCGGCTGCAAATACAGATTATCATTAGCACAGAGGTTTGACTGCACAGAGACCATAATAAATCAACTGCTTGCAGACTCATGTCAAAACTCGATCTGTGAGTGGCAAGTGACAAGTTGCATCTTACGGAGTAGACGGGACATAAGCAACACACATCGGGGGTCACTGTCCCCATCACCCCCAGATGGGACCATCTAGTTGCAGGAAAACAAGCTCAGAGCTCCCAGTGATTCTGCATTATGGTGAGCTGTATAATTATTTCATTATATATTACAATGTAATAATAGAAATAAAGTGCACAATAGATGTAATGCGCTTGAATCATGCCCAAACCATCCGCCCCCATCTGAGGAAAAACTGTCTTCCAGGAAACTGGTCCCTGGTACCAATAAGGTTGGGGACTGCTGGTCTAAGCTACAAGGCATCGGTTTTACTCCCAAATCAGTGCACAAAGCTTTTTCTTTCCAATTCATTTTTATTGTGATAAAATATACATAAAATTTACCATTTTAATCACTTTTTTTTTGTTGAAGTATAGTTGACTTATAATGTGTTAGTTTCAGGTGCACAGCAAAGTGATTCAGATTTATATACATATCTTTTTTCAGATTCTTTTCCCTTACAGGTTATTATAAAATATTGAGTATAATTCCCTGTGCTATACAGTAGGTCCTTATTGTTTATCTGTTTTATATATATAGTAGTTTGTATATGCTAATCCCAAACTCCTAATTTATCTCTCCCCCGCCCCCATTTTAAGCACTTTTAAAAGTACATATTTCAGTGCTATTAAGCACACTCATATTGTTATACACCCTCACCACCATCCACCCCCCTCAGTTGTAAAATACCCGCCGCAGCCGCAACTTCCTTCTTTTCAACTTTGCTTTTGTAACACACTGAGCTTTCCGCACCACAAAAGGTTCTTCTGGGTTAGGTTCAGAAACTGGGGTGAGTGAAGTAGATCACTGAAGGATTATCCTTCACGAGCTCCGTTCATGGAACCTAAGAGGTATATTCACTTCGCCCTCCAGCCCTTTTCGGCATCAGTAACCGAGCAGTAACTATAGCAACACGGACACCTGCCCACCCCCCGCTTAAATGCAGCAACCGATTCTCCAACGGCAGCTGTCCCTTCCCTTCCTGCTGCGCAGAGTGAGCAGCGCGGGGACCGGGCTCTTCATCCGGGACCGCAGGCAGGAGGTGAGGAAGAGAGAAGAACGAAGGACGCTGTGAGAAATACAGCCCCCGCATTTCTTCTCCTCACCCGCCGCTGGGTGCCATTCCCAAGGCGCTCACCCTCCTCACACCCGCAGCCGAGCACTTCCAAGACGCTCGCGCTTTTTATTGACGCAAACGTCCCGTTCTCGCGGGAGGTTGGGAGCGGGAGCCCAATAGGGCGGACAGAGCTCTCGAAATCTCAGTCGGCTCTGGAGCTGGAGCGGCTGCCCGGGCGCTCGGAGCGCGCGGGGGGCGGGGCGCAGGCCTGGGGGGCGGGGCCTCGCTTGGAGAGAGGAGGGCGGACGGGGGCGGGGCCGCGCGGCGGGACCTGTGGCTCCCAGGTAGCGCAGCCGGCCGGGCTCCCTCGGGACCGGGCGACTGCGCATGCTCGCTGGCCGCGCTGGGCCGCTCGTCGGGCGGCGTTGACGAGCCGGCTCCTCAGCGGCGGAGGTTGCGGTGCTACGATGGCGAGGTGAGGGGCCCGCGGCGGGATGGTGCTGACCCGGGCGGGGCCGCCTTCTTGTAGCGACACCACGGGCTCCTTCGTCCGACGGGCGGCGGCGGAGGCCGAGCCGGGCGAGAGGTGAGCCGCCAACGTCCTCCTGTCCCAGCTCGCGACCCCCACGACCCCCTCCTTGTCCTTCCCAAGGGCCCGGCGGGAAGCGGCCTCCTCTGCGCCCGGTCCGCCCTCGCCGCTCCGGCCCTCACCGGCCGTTCGGGTGGGAGCCGGCGCCGGGCGGCTGAAGGTCGGTGGGGACGGCAGTGCGGACGCGCTCGGGGTGCGGAGCCGCTGTCCCCCGTGCCCTCACTCCTGCCCCCGCGACCCGGTGCCCCCGGCCCCCCAGCCTCGGCCCCCGCCCCGCACTCCTCCTGCCCGCGCCCCCCTGCGCCCCCTCCTGCCCTTCGCCCTGTGCCCATCCTCACGCCTCGCTCCCGCCCGTGCCCCGCTCGCGGATCCGCTCTTCATCCCCGGTGGTCCCCCGTGGGAGGCGAGGTACCCCTTGCGCGCCTGGACTTCTCTCTCCCCCTCCCCCCCCGTGCATCCCTGGGCCGGCTCTTTCCTCACCGGCCAGTTTTCCTACTCCGCCGCCTCTGTCATTGCTCCCTTGGCTCTCTGCTCTTCCCATTAACCCCCTTCGGAGCTTCACCTTCTCTCTCTGGTGTGAGTTTCCGACGGTGTGTTTGGCTTTAGCATCGCTCTGTGCTGGAGTTCGTTCTACGCCCCTCTCGCTGCCTGAATCCTTCCCTCTCGGTCCCTACTTCATTGCTTCCGTTTGACGGCCCCTGACCTCCAGTTTTCTCCATCCTGATCCCATCTCTACTCTCTAATCTTGAGCTTTTTTTTCTCTAAAACTTTTTCTTTTTTCTGTTTGCATAGGTCTAGCCTCTTAATGCCAATCCGTTTTACTTATTAAATCTCTGAAGAGTTCTAGTCTCTTTTACTTTCTACCTAAACCAGGTATCCACTCAGTGTACTTAGTTCAGTTGACAGTTTAATAAAATCTCTTCCTTTTCTTTCTTCACTGACTGGAAGTATCATCAAAAGAGTGACAGTAGCAATAACCTGTTACACTTACTGATAGAAGCTTTAATTTTTAAGAATTGTGTTTGCCTGACATGTCAAGAGAAGCCACTTGAGGACAGAGTTGATGAAAATATAAAGGCTGACCTCCAAACATAAGGTTAAAATTTGGAGATTTTATTGTCCTCCGGGAAATACAGTTGTCCAAGAGCTAGTCTTAAATGAAATTTAACAAATTAAAAAAAATAAAATCAGTTATTTGATATTTTATACATTTGCTGTTGCAATTGATTGCATCGTTTTTGTGATGGTCTCTGTAATAAATGCATAGTTTTTACAAACTTACAGAATTAGCGTCCTTACTAAAGGAGAAACATCGGACAGAAGTACTAACTTTTTGAATTGGGTAAAAGAACTTTCTAAACAGTTGCGGAGGTTTTTTCCTCTACTTCATGGTGATCACGATTTGGCTTACAAAAAGCTTCTCTATGTAAATAATGTTGTAGGATCTTATTTTGAAGCCATCTGTGGAAGCAGTCACTCTCAGTGAAGTTTGCGTTTATTCTAGGGCCGAAGAACAATTGGATTATGTATTTCATTCTGGAATCTCAAAGCAGTCCACAAACAGTAAATTCTTCCTTACGTTGTCTATGTCAGGTAGGAATTAAAATTTTCTGTTTCTGTTGTACAGAAGGGAAGCACCAAGACAAAAATGTGTAGTTCCTTATTTGAAGGTATATGAGAGGTGAAAGTAGAAGGAGACACTGTTTAGGGTCTGAGGCGGTGAAACCACATCTCTTTTGGAAGAACCAGCAGTTATTGTGTATGGTAGCAGGCGATAAACTCCTCAGCTTTTAAGATTTTAAAAATGATTTTTCCAGTGCAAATAGAGATAAGTGCTGCTTCTTAAGGAGGTCTTCCCATCTCTCAAAGGCAAGTCTTTCTATTTCTAGGTAGCTATTCATTAAAAAAGTAAATTCTTACAAATTCCTGTTGGTATTTATAGTGAGTTGATTCTGTGCTCTTAGAAATTAAAATAAAGATTCATGGTGGACAGCGGGCACAGGGCTAGAAATCAGAAGATCTACACTCTTCTGATGAGTCATGACATTAGTTTGTAGAAGTCAACCTGTATACCTCGGGTGTGTCTCCCTATAATACGTGGGTGGCTGGCTACCCACTAATCTTTCAAAAGCAAAGTAAGCCCTAATCATTTAAACATGTTTAGGGCCACCACAGGCAAAAATTGCAATATAAACTCTTAATTTTTATCTCTTTTAGACTACGTCGTAAGTATAATTGAATGCTTAAATCCCAGATCACTGCAATTTAGATGTTTTTTTAAAATTTCAGACTTATGTGAAAAGTTTTAGTAGCATGTGCCATGAACTGTAGATTCGTTTAATGTTCATATGCAGTGAAACAGCCACTGCAGTGTTCAGTATGTTTGCTGAAAATGTAAAGTTACATTTACATAAACTGAAAAAGTAAAGTTAACAGGATTTTGGTTACTTCCATAAATTTCTGTTGTCTTATATTTTATCTTTGCTGTGATGTAGACCCTTGAGAGTGGAGGTTCTTGAGGGGATAGAAAGGGCAAGGATTTCCTTTGTTTTGATTCAAAGTATCAAAAAACTTTAAAAAGTAAGAAAAAACTGCTTAAAAGTGAGTTTTGTGCTATGTTCATTGTGTGTTTAAGTAAATGGATGGAGATGGGAGTATGTAGATCTGAAGTGAGTAGTGTATCGTTTTGGTTTTTTTTTCCTTGAGTTGTCAGGAAGAAGGTTTAGAAATGAATATGAGTAAGAAGTAGAGTGGTAATACAGAAAAAAGTGTTCCTAATGAATGGGCCCAGGGGATTTTCAGAAAAATCAGAGAGCACAGGTTGTTTGGCAGGTCTAGATTTTTCAGGGAAATAGAGTGGAATGACTTCACAGTGAGTTTTACCATTTTATTTTCAAAGATTGCCACTTTTAACAGGTTCATACTTGGTAGTCAATGATGTACTTAAATTTAATAACAATTAGCCTCTTTTTTCTTAATGGAAATATAGAAGTGTCAGGTCCTTTTGACTTAGGAGTTATAAATATCATTTCCATTTGAGAAAACTGAGGCTTAGAGAATCTGAATTAGAATCCAGGTTACCTGGATCTGTTACCGAAGTAAACGGTATACTGAAGAAAGCGAGAAAGCAGAAGCTGTTAAGAAAACATTGGTAGTTTCTTGGAATATTTTTCAGAGAGAGGATTGTGCTTTCTGTTCCGGTTCTGAGTTTTGTTCTCTGTTGAGATAACTAGTGAGATGAAATATTTTCAGAATGTTGGGCAGATCCCTGAACTAGGTAATAGATAATGATTGTGGTTCTTTCTGAATTTCTCTTTATGTTAAAAGGAGTAACTAGTTTGGTACTTGGGGCTATTCTGGGATTTTTAAGATATATAATAACATGATATATTCAAAGGCGTTCTCTATTACTGGCAGGTTTGTTTTGTGGCATATACAACTGAAAAGTTTATATGAACTGCTCTTAATAAATTAAATCCGATTTTCCATGTAATGTCAAAAGTATCTTTTACCAAGTGTCCCATAATGAGCAAGAAAAGTTGTTTCTCAGTTTCTTTACTTCATTCATGTGGTAAGTCAGTCATCGAAATACTCTCAGAAGTTACTGACATTCTTTCTACATTATGTTTAAAAATTATTTTTTCTGTGGATTTTCTATCATATTAATACAGTTATCCAAAATTAACAATGTTCTGAGAGTGCTTCTTAATCTAAGTGTCAGTTCTAAGATGGGTAATAATAATATACTTCTCTTTTATTAGACACAACTGTTTAAACCCCAATTTTGAAGAAATCAGAAGATATCAATGCCTTTAAACTTCAGATTTTGTATTTGTGGGTGTGAGGAATTTGAAGATTTCATGATTAGGGAATAATGTTAATTACATGGAAAATTGAATGTAGTTAATTTATCAAGTGTAATTGTTTCCTCAATATTGCATTCTGATTTCAGGTTTTCTTGTAGTAGGGGCATATTTATCTCATGGCTTGATGACTACTGAATCTATTTCCTAAAACAAGGTGTGGACTTTAGAATTATACAAGTTTAAATATAGGCCATGAAGTTTGACACTTTTGAGGTATTTGTCCTCTTTTCATTATTTTCTAACTGTGTGACCTTGGATAAGTTATGTAAACTTTTTGCTCCTTAGTTTCTTCACCTGTAAAATGGAGTAATAATAGCTCTTTCAGATTTTTATGAGAATTAGGTGCAGTAATAAAAGCTACTGGTGTAAGAGTAAGTAATCCAGAAAGTTTTGAGCGTTCATATTTGGTTTGTATTTGATATTGCCATTTGGTCTATATTTGGTATCAACAGGGAAACGTATAGCTTTTTAAAATATAATTTGTCTATCAAGCTATTTTGCTTATCTTTCCTTTGCAGGATTTCCCTCTTACCCTCTCCCCAGAAGAGAAGAACTTAGTACTCTATTCTGTTCTTAAATATTTCTATAATTAGTGCATACGGTATGTGGCCCTCAGGAGTTCGTTTTGATGAGTGATGAGTAGCAGCAAAGCGTTCTAGACCGGTGACTTTCCTCACTTTACATGTCCCCTTTACTCTAGCGGTTCTCTTAAGCTCATCTTTGTTGAGAATCACCTTTTAAGATGAGAGATGTCACTGATGAAAGGGTGTTGTGTGTGCGAATAATCGTGGAGGCAAAAAGGTTAGATGCCATCTGAGTGGTGGTGAGCCTCAGAGTCAAGAGATGCCGGGTGGCTTGGCTGTTTTAGAGTAGGGTATAATCCAGGGACTTAGCATGCTTAAGCCCTGAAATAGGGAGCTTCCAGAGCTGGGCAGGGTGTCGAGGCCTCAGCCAGTCCTAAAGAGAACTGAACGTCAATCAAGAAACAAGACCATAGGCCAGATATTTAGACTGAACCAAGCAATGCAGACTTAACCGGCTTGAACCAAGCAATGCAGACTTAACTGGCTTAGGTGGCCAGAATTACACCAGAAAGCAGGGTGAGAGGTGCAAGACTAGTACAGACGTCACTGGCTGGTTGTTTTCAGTTTATGGTTGTCTGGTTTGAATTGGTCAAGATTAGCTCAAAGACGGTGAGGGCCGGACCCTTGTGGACTGGAGTTCTGCTGTGCCCTAGGTGAGTGGTCCTTAGGAAAGGTGGCGGCTGAGCGTACTTTCGCCAAGAGACACATCTTCCTACTCTCCTTGGTTTGCTACAGAACTTGAGTGTTACAGGAATCTTTTATTATTTGCAAGGTTATGAGACAGCATTCTGAAGGCTTCTTGCGGAGCGCCTCTTTGGGGCTTCCTGTTTATTCATGGGAGAAGGCCCAAAAAAATGGACCCAAAATTGACTAGTATTAAATGGATTGAGTTAACCTCCTTCTAGATCTAGAGGATTTCTTTGTTCCCATCGTATTCCTATTTAACAAACTTGAATTTAACCATACCTGTTTGATGCCCTTCCCTTCACTGGTCCCAGATCCCAAATGTCAGTCTCAGTCCCTAGATATCTGTCATAGTGTGAGTCCCTCATCTGGTTGGGCTTGAATTTGATGTTCCTTCATTTGGTATCAGTTCCTATGTGTCTATCATAATGTGAGCATCTTACTACATTGAGTGTGAACATTTAGAGATGTATAGATTTTTGTACACTATGGCCCCTCAGTGCAAGTTTACTACATTATCTAGTGTTCATCTGAAGAACCAGTGATTTTTTTTCTAAAGCTAGAAGAAAAAGTGAATGTGCTTTATTCATTGAGAAATGATGTATTGATTGCCAATATGGAGCCTTTCTAAGGGTAAGTTGGTCCATACGTATTTTTTACCTTATGTGGTATCTTTAGTACCTAACATCTGCATACAATTGGGCATCATTATTTGAATGGTCAGTATTACAGGCTCTGAACCCATTTGTCCCATGGCTGCTGACTTGGGAATGGAATTCAGAAGCTGGAGCCATTGGCTCCATAATTGATAAAAGTGGTGCCTTTATTTCTTAGGTTGACAAAGGGAGTGTCTGGAATCTCCAATTTGTTCGGCTTCTTACCCTCAGCCTTAGGAGAAAGAATATCCTCTGAACATCTGTTTTGGGTTCATAGTTCAAGAGTCAAGACGTTAGCTCTTTTGATTTCTGAGAAAGGATCTCATCATCGCCTGTGGTCTCTAGTCTTTTTTTTTTTTTTTTTTTTGTGGTACGCGGGCCTCTCACTGCTGTGGCCTCTCCCATTGCGGAGCACAGGCTCCGGACGCGCAGGCTCAGCGGCCATGGCTCACGGGCCCAGCCGCTCTGCGGCATGTGGGATCCTCCCGGACCGGGGCACGAACCCGTGTCCCCTGCATCGGCAGGCGGACTCTCAACCACTGCGCCACCAGGGAAGCCCCTCTCTAGTCTTTTTTGAGGAACCTCTGAACTAACTGTGCCTCTTAGTTTCAGATATTTCTGTGTCCTCTTTTAGGTTTCTGAAACACTCAGGAGTTCAGGCTGAGCTCAAAATGTTTAGCTATTGTTTCAGGATGGGTATTGGTGGTGCAGGAGCATCTCCCACATTTTTCCAGGTATCCACGCCCGGACTCCTCTTTGTGGATACCGGAGGTCTCAGCTGATCCCATGGGTGTAAGAATCCCTGGTCTTAGAAGCTAGGCACAGTGTTTATGCACTCAGCACTGTTTCTGGGGCAGTTACTGTGCACCCTAGTGATTAAGGAGTTGGCTTGGCATTCCTAGACTAAGATCCAGTAGAAATATGTGAGATACATGTAATTAAACATGTCCTAGGAGCTACATTTTAAAAAATAAAAACAAACTGATAAAATTAATTTGTATAGTATATTTTATTTAATCCAACATATCCAAAATATTAAGATGTGATCAATATAAAAAACATATTAATGAGACATTTACATTCTTTTTCTGTACTAAGTCTTTGAAACCCAGTGTGTGCTTTACATTTACAGGATATCTCAGCACGCTCATCTTTAACAGTTAAAGTAAAATACAGCCCTGTCAAAACAATAAAGTTATGTTTAATGAAAAAAATGTCTACACTGCTTCAGTGTTTAGATGTAAATGTAAACGAATTAAAAATTTTAAATTCAGTTCCTTGGTCACACTAGTCGCATTTCTGTTGTTCAGTAGCCATTGTGGCTGCTGGCCGCCATGTGGGATGTAGCGACTCTTGAGGGCCAAGGCCGTCTTCCAGTCTGATAGGTGACCGCGTTCCTCTGGGAGTGGGCTGCCTTTCCCTGAGGTGTTACAGGGGATTGTCGGGTTTGACTGTCAGAGAAATCCCTCTTCAGACCTAAGAGCATTTGTGCCTACGTTTCTCACTTAGTATCAGGGGCAGTTTCTGTTTGAGGTTTCCCCTGTGGCATCTTTGGATTGAGGTTTGTAGTTTATGCAGCTCAGTTCTTTCTTAGGGACCTAGGAAATGGCCCAGGCAGGGACTCTTCTTGAACAGACCTCTCAAGTTTTTAGGCTACTTTGCCAGGGCCAGGAGAGCAGAGTGGACAGTCTCAGGTAAGCCAGGGTTCCCATAGCTTCAGAGGCTCAGATGAAAGTGACAGATATGAGCTGTCTAGCAGACTGTGCAAGAGGCCATGAAGCTCACAGCTTCCGGGGGTGCAGGGAGTTTCTGGCAGTGGAGAGTCTCCCAGGTATGTCTGGGTAAAAGGAAAGGCTTCCTCTCTTCAATTTCTTTCCTCCTTGAGAGAGGACAGGCCAGGATTTCCCTCTTTCATGAAAGATTCTTTACCTGATGAACTGAGTGGCATGAGAATCTGTGGAAGTCAGACATTGCAAACTTTGAATGAATTTGTCCTGTAGAGGCATTTGATTTTCACTACACAGGTTTTGTTCTGTTTGTGTTTGTTTGTTTGTTTTTTTTAATTTAATTTAATTTACTTTTGGCTGTGTTGGGTCTTCGTTGTTGTGTGTGGGCTTTCTCTAGTTGGGGCGAGCAGGGGCTACTCTTCATTGCGGTGAGTGGGCCTCTCATTGCGGTGGCTTCTATTTTGTGGAGCATGGGCTCTAGGTACACAGGCTCAGTAGTTGTGGCACATGGGCTTCAGTAGTTGTGGCTCACGGACTCTAGAGCGCAGGCTCAGTAGTTGTGGCACACGGGCTTAGCTGCTCCACAGCATGTGGGATCTTCCCGGACCAGGGCTCAAACCCGTGTCCCCTGCATTGGCAGGTGGATTCTTAACCACTGTGCCACCAGGGAAGCCCCTGTGTTTGTTTTTTAACTAGCTGGCAACATCTAAAATTTAGGTGAAAACCTTTAGGAAAAACATTTTCAATATCTACTTGGAAATTTAGAAGCCTCTGATGGTGCTGGGCCAGCAAGGATTGTGTGGACCTTAGTAGCAGTTACTCCCTATGATGGGGAAGAGCGGTTTATGAGGAGAGGTTCCCACAGATCCCCCTGGACTCTGAGAGTGCTCTGAATTTTTCCTTCCTTTCTTTTTTGCCTACTCTCCTTTTGCTTTAGTCTCTTCTCCTTTGAATTTTTTTCTTCTACCAACATATAAAAATAATTCTTTTTTGTTTTTTGGGGGGGAATGAAAAATAGATTTATCAGTATTACTCTGTATATATCTGTACACATATGTTTCTACTTAGGGAATAATCAGTAAAAAGGGATGAACTGAGGAAAATTAGGCATCAACAAAAGAACAAAAACAGCAGAATATGAGACAAAAAGTGAAGGAAATTGCTAACAGATCTTGGACTTATACTGGTAAAGGAATTTTATCATAAAAGTTTATTCATGCAAGACTGTTTTCAATACATCAGTGTAATGATTCCTTTCTTCAAATCGGTTGGGTTTAAATAGGAGAAAAATACTAATAGTTAATATTTATGGAATATTTAAAGCTAATTTATTAAGTGTTCCTTAAAATCTTAAATTAAGTGCCTGCCATGTGGCAGGCAGTGGGGTACAGCTGTGAACAGAGTAGTTAGAATTTCTTGCCTTCATGAAGCTTACATTTTACTGGGGAGAATAAAGACTACTAAGTAGAATCTTTGGTTTGTTAAATGGAGATTAGTGCGGAGTAGAAAAAATAAAGGAGGAAAGAGATAGGGTGTGTCAGGAGAGAGAGTCCTGTTTTAGAGGGTGTGGCCCGGAAAAGCCTATTTGAGAAGGTAACATTTGAATCAAGGCTAGGAGGAGTAGAGTGAGTCATTTGGATATTCTGGAGGGAAGAGTGTTCCAGGGAACCACTGCAGATGCCCTGAAGCAGGAATCTCTCTGATGTGTGTGGGGAATAGCAAGGAAACCATGTGACTGGAGTGGGCAGACTGGTAGGAGATGAGAACAGAGAAGTGATGGAAGATCCAGATTCTGTAAGGTTGTCATTACAAGCCCTTGTGAGACACTACTGCTGAATGTGGTGGGAAGCCGATTGGGGTTTGAATCAGAACAAAGACAGACAATTTGAATTATTTTCAAATAATGTATATCATTTTATAGCATTTTATATTATTATTGTATATAATTATATAACATAATTATTAATTAATATATGTAATACATAATATAAAGGATCATCTGCCTTCCTCTTTGAAAATAGCCTAGAGTGGGGGATGTATTACTTAGGGTATAGGTTAGGTACAGTTTCTGTAATAAAGAGTTGTAAGACATAAAAATCTGAACAGTCTAGATACGTTCGACATCTGTGCTCTATGAAACCATTCAGGAATCCAGAATCTTTCCATCTTTCTATTTACCATTCTTCAGGTTTTGTCCTAATCTGTGTGGTCAATACTGGGTCACTATTCAGAAGGTATTCCGGCCTGTAAAAAAGGGAAGCAATGAAGTCCAGGGCAAAGAATTTCCTTTTAAACAAATGAGGCAGACATTGCATATATTACTTCAATTTGCGGTCCACAGAAAGGATCGATTGGCCACACTTGCCTCAAAGGTGGTTGGGAAACGTAGTCTCAGGCTGGGTGACCATTCAGCAGTGAGGAAGAGGAAAACAGAAATGGCAAGTAGTTGACCACGGTCTTGCAGTTTGGCACCAAATATCCATGTGTATCCTTCATCCTACCTATTGAAAACACTCCAGCTCCCTTCCCCAAAGGAGACAACCCAGGTGCAATCCTCTTGTTGCACTAATCCAACTAAGCGATCAGTACTTCCTGTCAGATCCGCAAGCCAGTGACCTGTAGGCAAAACACAGTTATTTGTTCCTGAACCTGTAGGCAAAACACAGTTATTTGTTCCTGAATCAGAAACAGGAAAAGAATAATAAAATTTTCCATTTGGGTAAGTAAACAATGAGAGACACATAGAGGTCTCTGGTTGAGAGTAATGCTGGGCAATAATGGTGTAGCATCTATTATCCTTAGTTCTGCTTTCTGGTAAGAATGCCTATATTCATTGCACTATGACCCCAGTCTTTGCTGTCTGGGTGTTTCTTACTTACGTTAACCTCCATGACCACATCTGAAGTTGGTATTGAAAATTTCCCAACTTTGGAGGGTATATAGCTTTCATAGTCAGTTTCCTGTTACTGCAGGCTTGCTATCCTGCAAGTGACATGGTCACAGGTGTTTGTAGGTTAGCTTATAATTTCTCTGACAAATACAATTCTCTCAAAAATATATTGGGATTCTTTTATGTTTGTCTCCATTCCGTTTTGGTGCCAGTGACTATAGCAAAATTGTTTCCTGGTGTAGTTCTTAAGCCTGCCTTATTTACTGCTCTCTGTGCGCTGACCACTTTATCTCATTCTAATGGCCACTGTCTTGAAGCCATCTGAAACAGCAGGCATTGGGGGGTGGGATGGCAGCACCCTAAAATATAATCTTAGCCACAGCGCTAGATTCGTTTCATCAAGATTTCTTAAAAGTTCTGCAAAAAATGCCATTGGTAATTTGATAGGGATTGCATTAAATCTGTAGATTGCCTTGGGCAGTGTGGTCATTTTAACAATATTGATTCGTCCAATCCAAGAACAAGGTGTATCTTTCCATCTGTTTGTGTTGACTTCAGTTTCTTTTGTCAGCATCTTATAGTTTTCAGAGTGCAGGTCTTTTGCCTCCTTAGGTAGGTTTATTCCTAGGCATTTTATTCTCTTTGAAATGATGGTAACTGGGATTGTTTCCTTAATTTCTCTTTCTGATAGTTAATTGTTAGTCTGTAGAAATGCAACAGATTTCTGTCTATTAATTTTGTATCCTGCAACTTTACGGAATTCATTGATGAGCTCTAGTAGTTTTCTGGTAGCATCTTTAGGGTTCTCTAGAACAAAAAAATTTAAGACTTGTATGGAAACACAAAAGACCCCAAATATCCAAAACAATCTTGATAAAGAAGAGCAGGGCTGGAGGAATCAAACTCCCTGACTTCATACTAAACTACAGAACTACAGTAATCAAAACAGTATGGTACTGGCACAAAAACAGACACATAGATTGATGGAACAGGATAGAAAGCCCATAAATAAACCCACACTCTTATGGTCAATTCATCTATGACAAAAGAGGGAAGAATATACAGGGGAGAAAAGACAGTCTCTTTAATAAGTGGTGCTGTGAAAACTGGACAACTACATATAAAAAAATGAAATTGGAACATTCTCTAACACCATATACATTTAGGATTAAAGACCTAAATGTAAGACTGAATGCTATAAAACTCCTAGAGGAAAACGTAGGCAGAACACTCTTTGACATAAATCATAGCAATATTTTTTGGATCCATCTCCTAGAGTAATGGAAATAAAAGCAAAAATAAACAAATGGGACCTAATCAAACTTGGCACAGTAAAGGAAACCATAAAAAAAAATGAAAAGGCAACCTACAAAATGGGAGAAAATATTTGCAAATGATGCAACTGACAAGGGCTTAATTTCCAAAATATACAGCTCATACAACTCAACAACAAAACAACAAACAATCGAAAAATGGGCAGAAGACCTAAGTAGACATTGTTCCAAACAAGACATGCAGATGGCCAATAGACACATGAAAAGATGCTCAACATTGCCAATTATTAGAGAAATGCAAACCAAAACCTCCATGAGGTACCACCTTGTACTGGTCAGAATGACCATCATTAAAAATCTGCAAATAACAGATGCTGGAGAGGGTGTGGAGAAAAGGGAACTCCTCACTGTTGGTGGGAATGTAAGTTGATGTAGCCACTATATAAAACAGTATGGAGGTTCCTCAGAAAACTAAAAATAGAATTACCATATGGTCCAGCAATCCCACTCCTGGGAATATATCTGGAGAAAACCATCATTTGAAAAGGTACATGTACCCCTATATTCATAGCAGCACTGTTTACAATAGCCAAGATATGGAAATGACCTAAATATCCATTGACAGATGAATGGATAAAGATGTGGTATGTATATACAATGAAATACTACTCAGCCATAAAAAATGAATGAAATAATGCCATTTGCAGCAACATGGATGGACCTAGAGATTATCATGTTAAATGAAGTGAGACAGGAAGAAAAATATCATATGGTATCACTTATATGTGTAATCTAAAAAAAATGTTACAGATGAACTTATTTACAAAACAGAAATAGACTCACAGACATAGAAGACAAATTTATGGTTACCAAAGGGGAAAGAGGGGGGAGGAATAAATTAGGAGGTTGGGATTAGGAGATACAAAAACTGCTATATATAAAATAGTTAAACAGCAAGGACCTATTGTATAGCACAGGGAACTATGTTCAATGTCTTGTAATAAAGTATAGTGGAAAAGAGTCTGAAAAAGAATATATATATGTAACTGAATCACTTTGCTGTACACCTGAAGCTAATACAACATTGTAAATCAACTATTCACCAATAAAAATTTGTTTTGAAAAATAAAGTCTTAGGGAAAAGTACTAATAATCTTATCTCCTGATAATGCAGGTACTAAGGACCCACATCTCTATATTTCCTTCCATCTTACCTTGCAAACTGGCCAGTTCTTGCCTGAGTAAATGCAGCAAAGAACCACTGACACACACAAATATTGTGGTTCTTTTCATCTACTTTCCCTGAAGTTCTGGGCTTTTTATGGGCACCAAGTTCTATAAGTTAGTGTAGGCAACAGTTTATGGAATGTTTTGCTCCATTATAACCAGGGTCACCATTATCCTAGTAATATCTGTTTCCCTGTTGCCTGCTACCCAGTGACTTAGCCAGTGCCACATATTTTAGGATTTTGTCGTGGCAATACTCTAATTTTGGTATTAATTTCTGGGTTAAGGAAAAGCCTGCTGTAAAGGGATCCAAAAGTAAAATGGCTTAAATGAGAAAAAAGTTTGTTTCTTCCCCAGGTAACAGGCCTACTAATTTAGGTGGTAGGGATGCTATATTCCATGAAGGAAATGAAGACACTAGAGGGGTAACTACCAGAATGTTGGATCTGGGGCTCAGATCCTCAGCCTTGTTTTAACCATTGTGCAGTACTTAATATTTATCTTTTCCTGGTGGCACTTTGAGGTGTCGGGAACTTAGCTATGCCTTGATCTCTTGCATTTCCTAGCTTATAGTAAGTGTTCAATAAATGTTTGAATGAATGAATACGTGTTTTATATCTGAGTAAGTTAAGGCATAGAGACCTAAGCAAACTTGAGTCACAGGGCTGGAACATGATCTGAACCCTACACAGAAGAATATATGTACAGGAGAAGCTGTCTTAGATAAGAGGCTACTTCCATGAAATGGGGCATATCTTATATAAAGGTAGTATCATTTTGATCTCCTTAGGAATAGTTACTGTAAAAATCTTTTGATGTGATTATTAAGGTTTAAAATAACAATTATGGAAGGTGGTAAAGTCTATATCTGTATGATGGAGAGAAGAAAAAATGTATGAGGAAGAGAATGTGGTCTTTATTCTAACATTTTTAGTACCTAAATAATTACACCAAGGGCAAAAGACTTTTTTTAAATTTAAGCAATAAATATTTGGAGTGTGAAAAAACTATCCATAGCATATCCAGGCAACCTTTTTCGTCAAAATATTTTAAATAGCTCATAGCATACGTGTGTATGTATATACACACACATTTTACATATCTGTGTGTGTGTGGATGTGTGTGAAGTTTCAGAAATCACTCCACCAAGGGAAATACATATCTTTTAAATTAATTTTTATAGGAGTATAGTTGCTTTACAATGTTATGTTAATTTCTGCTGTACAGCAAAATGAATCAACCACACACACACACACACACACACACACACATATATATCCCCTCCCTTTCGGACTTCCTTCCCATTTAGGTCACCACAGCGCATTCAGAAGAGTTCCCTGTGCTCTACAGTAGGTTCTCATTAATTACCTATTTTATACATAGTATCAATAGTGTATATGTGTCAATCCCAATTCCTCCCACCCCCGCCTTTCCACCCTTGATGTACATACATTTGTTCTCTACATCTGTGTCTCTATTTCTGTTTTCCAAATAGGTTCATCTATACCATTTTTCTAGATTCCACATATATGTGTTAATATACGATATTTGTTTTTCTTTTTCTGACTTACTTTACTCTGTATGACAGTCTCCATCCACGTCTCTAAAAATGATCCAGTTTTGTTCCTTTTGTGACCCAGCAATCCCAGTACTGGGCATATACCCAGAGAAAGCCATAATTAAGAAAAGATATATGCACCCCAATGTTCATAGCAGCACTATTTACAGTAGCCAGGACATGGAAGCAACCTAAATGTCCATCGACAGACGAATGGATAAAGAAGATGTGGTACATATATACAATAGACTATTACTCCAGAATTACATAATTTAAAATGGTGAATTTACATCTTTAAAATTAATAAGCTTATACTGTTTTGGATATTCATGAAGATTGTTTCTGAATCACTGAACTCAGAAAGCACTCCTTTATTATTGTACTTTGAAGTATATACAAGTGAAGCATAACAAAGATATAATAGTTTATATTTATATGTGAAACTGTGAATGAAAACATCTCTAAAACTTATTCCTAAGGCTTATGGAGGATATGGATCTTTTAGATAAATTGAAAGTACTAAGTAACTAATGAAGCATAGGTTTCCTGAAAATGGACATTTTTATGTCTGCTGTTTTGTTTGAGATGTTATTTTTTCTTTCTCATAGGGGGAACAATATTTTTTTAGCAAGAATCAGTAACTGGAAGTACAACATTGGTTATTTAATGATATTAAAATGAACTTTTGATCAGCAGAGGTAAGAATATGGCATTTAATTCATAATAGATCAAAATACTTGCCAGATTTCTATGAAGAACTATTTTAAGAACTGTGAAGGGTCTGAGAATTTATCCCGCTTGCAAAGTAACAAGTTAGCCTGCTGCAGCGCCATGGATGTGGGCAGGAGACATGAGATTCCTGGATCAGAGAAAATGATAGTTTATATGCATGGCAATAGCACTGGCTAGAGTATGAGGCCCCCTGCGTAAGAGTAGGTTGAGTTATGGAGAGGACCCCTGAGCTGAGGAACCCAAATCTCTTAAGATGGACAATGAGCCTGCTGACTTATGCCTCAGGGGAGACTTTATTACATGGCACAGTAAATAGATCTGCCCTTAGTTCCAGTATGAGACACTGTCTCTGACTCCTCAGACTGTGCGAAACATATGTCCTTGAAAAATAGTCCGGAATAAAGGCAGTCAGTGTCTCTGCCTGCAAGACATGCAGAAACACAAGACTCTCAGAATTGTCTTTCAACACTCTCTTACTCCAAACTGCTTGTTTAAAGCATGTGTCACTGATAAGGATAATTGTAATAATGCTTTTTTTTGAAATAGTGTGAAGATGGAAACCACTGAAATACCCAACAGCAGGAGATTGCTTAAATTATAACATTTACAGTATAATAGTTATTAACTAGGTGTTCTATCAATAAAGTGAAATACACAGATTATAAAATGTACATGTAGTTCGATCCTACTTTTATAGAAATTGTACAAATGTACACACGTATGAAGAATATATACCAAAGTATGTATTTCAACGGATAGAATTGTGAATGGGTTTTTTTTTTTTTGCTTGTCTATTTTTTTTAACCTCTTGAAAATGAACACTTTAGGCTTTGTAATGAGGGAAAATTTTTTTTTGAAATTTAAAAATGAACAGTCACTAAGAACTTCACCTGACAGAGAAAAAGCTTCATGAATTTAAATGGGAATTAAAGATGTAATTCTTTTGTTTTGACTCTGAAGTTGCCTTATATGCAATGTAGAACTAGAAGAGAATAATTAGGTAGCATAATTTTTTTCTTCAAAAGTTACTGTTTTATCTATGATAAAGTCAGAAGTTACTTTTAGCAATTTGCTATATTATTTATTATCGCATAGTTGTCACGAAGGGAACAAATCTTAGAAAATCATTCTAACAGGGTATATCTTCTAGGGTAGTGCTATTTAGTAGGTATTTCATCGGTAAGTATACTTAGTGAGTATGGACTCCGGTGCTATAGAGCCGGGTCAGGCTGACTTAGGAGCACTGTGTTCATTAGCTCCACTTTTATTTCCTGCCTGTGTATCATACTCTGAAATATGTTTAATATTAGTGATTTGTAAGTTGGCATTTTATTGTGTGTTCATGATTTTTTTTTTTCCTTCTTTAACCAAGGTGCTGTTACCAGATTTGTCTTCTGACTATAAATTAAAAATGACTGAAGTCCAAGCAATGGTAGAATTCTCCGTGGAGCTAAACAAGTTCTACAATGTGGATTTATTTCAGAGAGGGTTTGTATTTTAATGTGAAAATTATATATTTTGCATAAGATAAATTGTACAGTTTTCATTTAAATTTAATTACATATTCTTGTTCCACCATATATAAGGAAAACAATGAGCTATATTCAACTATTTTCTCAGGGAAATTTTATTTCTAAATATATATTTGAGTATATTCACATGGATTTAATGATAATGCTGGATATGTTTAACGTGTGTTTATGAATTTGTACTGAGCATTGAGAGGATTTTAATGAAAATGTTTAAGATCTAATTTCTGCTTTTTAAAAGCTAACAGTGTGTGGGAAAAATTAAACATATATACACAAAACACAAAATGTAGGAACACAAAATGTTGACTCCTCAAAAGGTATGTATCGAAAGTGCTCCGGGAATCAGAAGAGGAAGATATCTTTCTGGGCTCGTACCTTAGGAAAAGCATAATGGAGGGCTAGGATCAAGGTATGGATAAGATTGATAGGCAGGGGATAAGGTGAAAGACCCTCTTAGTAGGAGAATACATCATGAGTCAGTCTCGGAAACAGGGATGAACAGGTTATTTTAAAGAGTAGGAGGAGGTTGGATATTCTCTAGTAGAGTTGTGAAAAGATAGTAAAGAGAGGAGAGGTTATGTTTGTGAAGGGCTTTTGATGTCTGGAGGGATTTGGCTAGCCATTGATTGTTTCCAAGGAAGGATGAAACTGTCACTGTTATTACAATCAGCACTTACTGACATGATGAAGAGCATGGTGATATTGGATGGATGGTCGTGTAGAAGAAATAGAGGCGCAGGGAGCAGTGTGGATGTGCTCACGATGTCTCGATACAAACCTGAATTCCTGTGCTGGCAGTGGTAGCGGTGGGGCTGTGACCAACCCGGGTAGGATGAGAGAAATCTTCTGTTGTTTGTCTGTCTTGGCTTTGCCATCTTGTTGAAAAAAACAGACAGCTGTGCTCTGCTCTGCTCCACGTGGTCTCTCAGGACAGCCTGGGCGTGTTCTTATGGCAGAGGCAGGAGTCCAAGAAAGAGAGCAGAAGTTGCAGGATCCCTTGTATTAGCACACTTGTTTCCTCACTGCATTCTGCTGGCTAAGCAAGTTACAAGGCCAAGCCAGGTCTGGGCTGGGGGCTCTTTGGCCAGTGAAACTCATTGTAAAACTTTATGGGGATTCTGTATGTCTGATATAGTCCATTCCATGCTCTGAAACCCACACCCACGATTGTTTATTGAGACATGACTACTCTCTCAATGAATCACTACTATTTGGAAGTCAGAATTCTGTGGGATCACGCCCTTTAACTTCCTAAAAGCCTTTTTGTCAAGCTGAGAATGTCTACTTAGACATTGCCCTTAACTCCTTTGGAGATCTAAGAAAGGGATTTACAGCCACTCCCTTGATTAGATCTTTGTAAGCAGTTTTACTTTCCTCCCCAGGAAGTCTTGGTTCCTCTAGATTCTGCTTGTAAAATGATCAGGTCTTTCTTTAGCTCATCTCTTTCTTGCAAAACCTTACTACCCTTGCTAGGAGCAACCAGGTGACATTTCCAATATTCTGCCAGGAAATTAGTTTGCTCGAGTCCAAAAGTTTCTTGGGTACAGTGTCTGAATTCTTCTAAGTCATTGTTTGAAAGCATACTGACCAAAAGTTCATCACTACAAAACATGGGTCACTGTTTTTTAAGTCTCCTGTAGTTTCCACATTATTTTTTTTCCCTCTGTAATTGTAACTAACCGTTACTTTGGTCCCAAAGTCAGTGCCACATATTTTAAGTTTCTTTAGTACCCATTTTCGTATTAGTTATTTATTGCCACAGTAATGCAGCTGACAACAAACACAAAGCCTCAGTGGCATCACAGCAGTAAGCATTTATTTTTGCTCACAGATCTGTGGATCAGCTGAAAGATTCTGCTGATCTGGGCTGGCCTGGTTCATCTTGGCTGGGCTCATGAATTCACAGTCAGCTGGCAGGGTGCTACCTGGTGCAGAATGGCACCACCTGGGTGCACTCAGCTCTGCTTTATCATCTCTCATCCTCCAGCTTATTGTCATAGAGGAGGCAGGGATCCAAAGAGAGAGAAAGAAACTGTACAAGAAGACGTTTTAAGACCTAGGCTTGGAACTAACTCACTGTTACCTCTGCCACATTGTACTGCCCAAAACAAGCCGTAAGGCCAGCCCAGATTCAAGGGATGGGGAACTACACTCACTTCTTAATGGAGTCCTCATGAGAGAGTGTGGATACAGGGGTGGAGGAAGAAATCGAGGACATTTTAAAGTCAGTCTGCCACACACTTTAGCATCTTTTGGTTTTTATTATTAATTTCTGTGAGGTATTTTGGGGAATAAAGAGTAGGATTTAATGAGTAACTCCATGTGGAGGATGATGCAGAGACAGAAAAAGCATTAAAAAATAATGTGTGTGGAGGGTGAATTTACATGATCTCTAGGATTACCTTGAAATAGCTCAGCAAAGAAAAAAGAATATATGAATCAAATATGGCAAATCTTTTTCACAGATGAAAAATGGGCAGTGGATGTGGGTGCACTGTTCTACTTTTTGCAAATTTAGAATTTTTAAAAAGAAGAAATTTAAAAAGATAATGCTGAAGTTTCAAATCACACTGACTTAGACAATATTAGTGATATTGAAATAAACAGTGAAGTTGAAGGGGGCCATGGTGTGGGACTCAGAATTGGTTCATTTCCATATGTTGAGTTTGAGGTAAGATACCAAGTTCATAAATAATTGGAGGTTTGGAACTGGAATAAGGACTAAGTGAACTGTTGTTCCATTTTATTGTCAGCCATCGTAAATATAGCATTGTATTATTGCTGCTTTCATTATTTTCTGTTTATTCTACAATCTAGTTCCCACATCCATTGAGGACTTTTGAAGAATATTGTTATGTAACTGATCTTTCTAAAATCGAATAATTAGAGACTCATTGTCTTTAGATATATTGCTTGACTTTTTTTTGTAAGAATATTTTCAAGGATATAATTTACTCTTTTCTATTCTGATTTATCAGTTTCCTGCCTTTTAAACCTTTTCTTTATGCTTATTGAGTCTTTACTACCTTTGCCATAAGCAAGTTAGTTTAGAGCTTGTTTTGGCTGTTATGTTAAATAACTGTCAGCTTTGATAATGAACAGATAAATTTATCTAAATTTATATTTAAATGTTAGGAAATAGAATATGTCTTTTCCAATTTATTTTCTGATATATGAAATGTCTGTTTAGGAGACTGAGATGAGAAACTTACAAATTCAGGTAATGAAATGCAGGCAGAACTCAGAGAGACTGCACGTTCAGCTCCTGACCACTGCAGTAAAGTGGATATTGCAGTAGTCACATGAAGTTTTTGGTTGCTCATTGCATATAAAAGTGATTTTTATACTAAACTGTAGTCTGTTAAGTGTACAATAAATAGCATTATGTCTAAAAACACAATGTACATACCTTAAGTAAAATACCTTAATGCTAGAAAATGCAACAGTAACATCAAAGATCACCAATCATAGATCACCATAGCAAACATAATAACAGTGAAAATGAAATATTGCAAAAATTACCAAAATGTGACGCAGAGACACGAAGTGAGCAAATGCTGCTGGGGAAATGGCACCGTTAGGCTTGCTCGCACAGGGTGCCACAGACCTTCAGTTGTAAAGAAACACATCATGTGCGAGGTGTAATAATGAAGTGTAATAAACGAGGTCTGCCTGTAGTCCTGTGCAGTATTTTACTTCAGTGTTTTTAAAATAACATCAATAAATATCTTACTGCATAGCACTACGTCATAGCCCAGCAGAAACTAATGGAGGTGGAGTATATGAGGAAGCACTTCTTGTGCACGTTTGGTGATGGCCCTTGTCCTGCGCGTCCACATTGTTTTAGTGTTTAATTTTGCCACTGTTGTTGTTACAGATAAGGGACCGACTAGGCAGGGCCTAAGCTGTAGGCAGGCGCAGAAGAGAGAGAACATGTGGCATCTGAGTAGTCTGTTTTTACTATAATTACATTGTTTTTTCCTTAATGGTAAACCAATAGCCGATACTAACAATCTAAAGAAAAACTAGCTGTATTTTCATTTTAACCTATTCTGTCTTTTTTTAAGTATGGTAGATTGTAAACTCTGAAAAGAAAATTGAGACTCTACAGCATTGATTATGAATTTGATGTTATTGAATGGTATGTGGGCATACGTCTTATATAAATGAGAGATATAAGAACTCAGTGTAACTAACTTGTTTTGAGTTGTTTATTATACTAGAAGTACATGATTACAAGTTGGTGGACTTCCCAATTGACTCTATTCAAAATTCGTTTATCAAGAGGGCTCCAAAGGGGGAGGAGAGATCGCCTTTTAAATATACAGGGAAAAATGTTATTTAAACCCTGTTCTCAACAGCATAAAGGATAAGAGAGTGGGATTAAATTGAAGCTGTAGCAATTTCAGTTAGGTATTAAACTGGAGGGGAAATTTCCTCTCTTTGGAGACCATTGCAAAATTAGGAGAACATCTTTTTCTGGAATTCTTTAGGATATTGCTATTGAGTACTCATCTGCATACAGTTTGTTTACTAATTCAGAAGAGGTGAGCACTTTCGCCAGAATGTAGATTAACGCACTGCTTTCTTCAGTGAGAAACTCTTGCTAGGAAGGAAAAAAAAAAAAGACTAGTTAAAACAGTGTGTTCTGGGGCTTCCCTGGTGGCACAGCGGTTGAGAGTCCGCCTGCCGATGCAGGGGCACAGGTTCATGCCCCAGTCTGGAAGATCCCACGTGCCGGGAGTGGCTGGGCCCGTGAGTCATGGCCGCTGAGCCTGCGCGTCCGGAGCCTGTGCTCCACAACGGGAGAGGCCACAACACTGAGAGGCCCGCATAACCGCAAAAAAAAAAAAAAAGTGTGTTCTGAGATGGAGTTCGGTTTGCTTCATTTCACTGCAGTTGGTAACATGTCACAGAGATGCACCAGTGTACGTACCACAGTTTAAGAACACAGCTTTAGAATATCAGTGAATGGCTTCTAGAATGGAGTTGAGTTTAATTCATTTCAGAAGGAAGCAAATGACTAATGTTAGGTATTCTCAAATATTTAGAAAGTGTGGGAACTTGGGCAAAGTGCTGTATGTTTTAACATTCTTTTGTAAAGCAAGTGAAATGTTATCAGTTTGATTTGTTTCCAGTGTGTTTTGGGAGAGTCAAGCAATCCAGCATACTGCTGATAATAAAACAAGTAATGAGGGAAACGGCATGGGGTGCAAGTTGAAACGATGATAGTAGTACTTTGTTATTTTTTATTTTCTTTTGCATGTGGTTTCCCACAAAACAGTTTAATTACATACCTGTAGCTACAGCTGCTTTCCTAGTCAGTCCTAGCACCATTCCCTTGTCATAAGCTATACTACTGTAAGGTGAATAATGTATTATGATTTGGAAATAAAGAAGATCAAGATATGGATTTAGAAATTGTTTTCGTAAATTTCAGTAACATCACAAAACCGTGGAGCTGAAATCCTCTTAGGAAAGGCCTGTATAACCCTAGAAACCGGGTTCCATACTACAGTCTTTAAAGGCTCTGAACAAAACATCTTAAATCCCTTCCATTTATGATTCTGAGGTTGTTAAACTCATGGAAGTTAATAGTTTGATTTAAAAATGATTGTCAGCCAAAAGAGTCAGAAAATTTCATGCTGATTTTTTGGATTATTGACATTGATTACAACCTTGGAAAAAATGATCCCTTGTCTATAATGTCATGTATATGTTGTATAAAGTTCACAAATTGAGGACTTCTGATTAAGTGGCTGATTGGACTCACAGGAAACCACCTCAAATTTTCTTCAAGGCCTTCAAAACTGTCTAAAATTGTCTCTTTCTTCAGTAAGGTATAAGAACTGAGATACTATCTAAGAAGGTCATCACTTTCTCAGGTTTAAATGAATCAACCATTCTCTGTAGTCAGAAAAGTTAGTTTTCTCACAGCAATTTACATCAATTATTAGACTACTTCTGAATCTTTAGATTTCTCTCATTATTGTGTCCTACCTCATTTTTAAATCGATGCCATAGTATAGGTCTGCCATTTGTGGCCTGTGTGAGATAGGATGTCCTGCATCCTTTGAAGGATCATAATGATGGAGCATAACATCAATGATGGAGCTGATACTGACTGAGTATACCAGCAGTTAGCCAGTACTGGCCTTGAACGCATCTGTGTTTGAAGTATAAAATATATAGAAGAAATCAAATTAGGAACTGTGGAAAGAACTATAGAAGACGAAGAAAATAGTTTAATATAATGTTGTCATTAAGTAGAAAATCTTTCCATTAAAGGACAGTTGTTATGAGAAGTGTCTACTCGAAAATCAAAGCATAAATGATGTGACTTCAAGGCAGTGCAAACACCAATGGGAAGAGAAACATGAAACTACGAATTTGTGTACTTGTTAACAAAGTGTACAATAATGTGTTTCCCTAATAATGCAAATATGTAATTTAAGGAAAATTTGCATAAAGAGGAATTTATTTATGGGTCAAATATTACTTAACCCAGGGACTACCTGTATGGATTTATGAGAGTTCCACCTGTAAATAACAAGGTGCTCTCAAAGAGGTAACCAGTAAATTTGGCTAGATAATAAACAATAAGAATAGATCTTTCCTGATCTTAATAAAGACTTTTTGAGACAGCAAGTGAGCTCATTGTTTTCTTGACAAAATTAAAGAATGGATTTTAAAAGTTAACATATTGGGGTAAAAAGTTTATATTTCAAAGTTAAAGAGTTCTGTTAAGTATCCAGTTTCAAAAGATTTTACCAAAATGAAATAAGATCTGCTCTGAAGCTTTTTTCCTAAAATTACTCATGATCCTACGATAACTCCACAGCCTCTTCGGAGCTTTGCAGGGAAGATGTAGTGACCCAAGTAGTCTGTCTTTTGTAACAGTAGGAAGGTATTCTAAGAAAATACAGAGTCTTAGAAAGTATACTCTTTACTTACTCTTTTTGAATAAATTATTTGTGATATGTTCTTGAACAACAGGAAAGGGAGTAAAAAATTTAGAGCTCTAAATTAAGGAAGTTTAATAGGAGTTAGCTTTGAAACTTATTGAAATGATAGAAATAAGTCAAAATTAAAATATATTTACAAAATTAAATCTTAGAGTTTTTAAAAACTATGTCCATTTCAAATAGATTAGTGAGTTTGGTTCTCCAGATTTATTAATAAATATGGAAAAGGAGAATGACGTGGGGGAAGTAATTGTTAAATTCTGCATCTTACATAAATGAAAAGCAAAATTAAAAAAAATCTCTTTCTGTAAAAACTTATACCTATATACTAATGTTTTTGAAAAACTTATTTGCTTTCTAATGGAATTAGAGATTATATGTGGTTATTACAAAAAAAAAAAAGCAAGTTAACCAGAGTCGACATAGCAAATGAAGGAATGGAAAAAGTAAGCAACATCAAAAACAAAAAATATAGAATAAGATGACAAGTACAAACATTTAAAATTATTGTGACCATAAAGCTCAAATAGTTTTAAGTTTTCCGGTTTAAAGGCAGACTTTTGGATTTTAAATCCAATAATTTTCTGCTTATAACAGACATACCCCATGTTTTGAGAACAGATGCCTGCAAATTAAAAATGCTGATTTGGTGAACTGAAGCTTTTATCATTATGAAAAGACTTCTGTATCCTAATAATGCTGTTTGCTTTTAACTCTGTTTTGTCTACGATTAATATTGTGACATCAGCTTTCTTCTGGTTAAAATTTTCAAAGTGTACCTTTTACCATTCTTTTATTTGCAGACTTTCTCTATCCTTGTATTTTCAATTTTTCTGTTGTAAACAACATACAGTAGGATTTATCTTTTTCATTCCCTAGGGCACTCTGTGTTTTAACTGGAGCATTTGGTCCATTTATATTTAATATAATTGCTGATATATTTGTGTTTATATCCATTATCTTATATTTTGTGCTTTCTATGTAGCCTCTTCTTTTTTTCTCCCTGTGCATCTCTTTTTTTTTGTTCTGATTTCTGCCAAGATCTTCAGGTTTATTCTTTGAGAGAGATTTTCCTTGTGTCTGGCCTTTTGGGAAATACCAATCTAGGACTCATTTTTTGTTTCTTTAAGGAAAAGTTTTAAACATATGAAAGTATAGTAAACACATATATACCTATGATCTAGCCAACAATTATCGAAGTTTTTTCTCCTTATTTCACCTATTACCCTCCTCCCCAATCTTTTTTTAGTATCTCTAATACAGGAAGACTTTTGTTTGAAAAAATCTGCAAAACCATTATTGCACTTAAAGAAATGTTTAAAATAATTTCTTGGCATCAAATAAAACAGTGTTCTCATTCTTCAGTCATCTTATAAATGTGTTTTTATAGTTTGTTTGTTTGAATCAGTATCCTTCCAGAATTTACAGGTTGTATTTGGGTGTTATATCTCTTAGATTTTTTAAAAAATTTGTAATTGCTTGTTTGATCCAAAAGCTTGATTAAATTCTGATAGTTTTTGAGAAGAGTCCTTCATAGCTGATGCTGTGTCCTTCCTGTTACATTATATTTGGTGACAT
Source organism: Phocoena sinus (assembly GCF_008692025.1). Taxonomy (NCBI): domain Eukaryota; kingdom Metazoa; phylum Chordata; class Mammalia; order Artiodactyla; family Phocoenidae; genus Phocoena; species Phocoena sinus. The sequence continues at coordinate 83,245,575 of NC_045774.1, read as the reverse complement.
AAAATGTCTGCCTCTTTTCATGAGATTGACTCAGGTATTGTCAATCTGATGCATCCATTATGAAGTTCTCCATCACTTAATTGATGGTACCTATTCATAACTTTTCCAGAGTCATTATTTTATTTTACTAGGGCTTACAAAATGGTGATATTCAGTTATTCCTTCTGCATTTATTAGCTATAATTCTGTGAAGAAGAATTTTGCCTCATTAACTATTTGGTTACTCTGAAATACAGTTTATACAGGAAAGACATGGCAAGTGTTTTATTCTTTTCCTTATTTACTAGTTTTCAGAATATTGGGTTGTTGCTCTAGCATCTTTCAAATATCATCAGTTTTTATTTAGTACAGATATATCTCGGATATATTATGAGTTCAGTTCCAGACCATCACGATAAAGTGAATATCACAATAAATAAGTTCACAGGAATTTTTTGGTTTCCCAGAGCATGTAAACGTTATGTTTACACTTAAAAAAGTAAATGTGCAATAGGGTTTTGTCTAAAAAAAATGCACGTACCTTAATTTAAAGATACTTTATCACTAAAAAATGCTAACCATCATGTGAGCTTTCAGTGAGTTGTAATCTTTTGGCTGGTGGAGGGTCTTGCTTCAGTGTTGATGGCTGCTGAGTGATCAGGATGGTGATTGCTGAAGGTAGGGGTGGTAATGTGACAAAATAAGACAATGAAGTTTGCTACATTGATTGGCTCTTCCTTTCATGAGCCATTTCTCTGTAGCATGCAGCACTGTTTGGTATCATTTTATCCACAGTAGAACTTCTTTCAAAATTGTAGTTAATCCTTTCAAACCCTGTCCCTGCTTTATCAACTAAGTTTAATATTCTAAATCCTTTGCTGTCATTTCAACAGTCTTCACAGCATCTTCCCCAACAGTAGATTCCATCTCAAGAAACCACTTTCTCTGCTCGTCCATAAGAAGCAACTCCTCATCCATTCAAGTTTTGTCATGAGATTGCAGCAGTCCAGTCACATCTCAGGCTCCACTTCTAGTTGTAGTTTTCCTGCTGTTTCCACCACATCTGCAGTGACTTCCTCCACTGACGAGTGAGTCCCTCCAAGTCATCCAGGAGGGTTGGAATCAACTTCTTCTGAACCCCTTTTAATGTTGATATGTGGACCTCTTCCCGTGAATCATGAATATTCTTAATGGCATCTAGAATGATGAATTCTTTCTTGGAAGGTTTTCAATTGACTTTGCCCAGATCGACCAGAGGAGTCACTGTCTCTGGAAGCTATAGCCTTATGAAATGTACTTCTTAAATCGTAAGACTTGGGAGTGGAAATGACTCCTTGATCCGTGGGCGGCAGAATAGATGTTGTGTTACCAGGTGTGAAAACAACATGAATCCCACAGTCCATCTCCATCAGAGCTCTTGGGTGACCAGGTGCATTGTCAACAAGCAGTCACATTTTGAAAGGAATTTTTTTTTCTTAGCAGTAGGTCTCAACAGTGGGCTTAAAATATTCAGTAAGCCATGTTATAAACAGACGTACTGTCATCCAGGCTTTGTTGTTCCATTTAGAGAGCACCGGCAGAGGAGATTTAGCCCTAGGATTTTCAGAATGGTGAATGAGCATTGGCTTCAAGTTAAGTCACCAGCTGCATCAGCCCTAACGAGAGTCAGCCTGCCCTTTGAAGCTTTGAAGCCCGGCATTGACTTCTCTCTAGCTATGAAAGTCCTAGACGGCATCTTCTAATAGAACACTATTTTGCCTATATTGAAAATCTGTTGTTCAGTGCAGCCACCTTCACGAATTATCTCAGCCGGATCTTCTGGATAACTTGCTGCAGCTTCTCCATCAGCACTTGCTGCTTCCCCTTGCACTTTGTTGTTATGGAGACGGCTCTTTTCCTTCAGCCTCATGGACCAGCCTCTGCTGGCTTCAGACTTTGCTTCTGCAGCTTCCTCATCTCTCTCAGCCTTCAGGGAGTTAAAGAGAGTTAGAGCCTTGCTCTGGATTAGGCTTTGGCTTAAGGGAATGTTGTGGCTGGTTTGATCTTCTCTCCAGGCAACTAAAACTTTCTTCATATCAGCAATAAGGTCGTTTTGCTTTCTTATCATTCGTGCGTTCTCACTGGAGCAGCACTTCGAATTTCCTTCAAGGCTTTCCCTTTACATCCACAGTGTGGCTTCCTGTTTGGCACAAGAGGCCTAGTTTTCTGCCTCAGCTTTGAACAAGCCTTCCTTACTAAGCTTAATCATTTCTAGCTTTTGATTTAAAATGAGAAACAACCAACTCTCCCTTAAACTTGAACACTTAGAGGCCATTGTAGGTTTATTAATTGGCCTAATTTCAATATCGTGTGTCTCAGAGAATGGGGAGGCCCGCGGAGAGAGAGAGATGGGGGAATGGCTGGTCGGTAGAGCGGTCAGAACACACACAACATTTATTAAGTTCACTGTCTTATATGAGTGGTTTGTGGGGCCCCAAAACAATTACAAGAGTAGCATCAAAAATCACTGATAGCAAATCACTGTAACACATGTAATAATAATGAAAAAGTTTGAAATACTGTGAGAATTACCAAAATGTGACACTGAGACACGAAGTGAGCGAACGCTATTGAGAAAATCATGCCGATAGACTTGCTTGACACAGGGTTGCCAGAAACCTTCAACTCGTAAAAAACAAAATATTGGGTTAGCCAAAAAGTGCCTTCGGTTTTTAAGTAAAAATAAAAGACATATTTTTCATTTTCACCAAGAACTTTATTGAGCAACACATTCACCGTTTTGTTCCACCATCTTCTGCCATTTATCAGGCAACTTCATAATTCCATCTTCCCAAAACTTTTTATCTTTTTGAGAAAAGAACTGTTCTAGATGCCTTTTACAGTCTTCCAGGGAATTGAAATTTTTTGCATTAAGAGAATTCTGTAAAGACCGAAATAAATGGAAATACAAAGGCGCAATGTCTGGTGAATACAGTGGATGAATCAGAACTTCCCAGCCAGGCTATAACAGTTTTTGCCTGGTCATCAAAGAAACATGCAGTCTTGTATTATCGTGATGGAAGATTATGCGTTTTCTGTTGACTAATTCTGGACGCTTTTCGTCAAGTCAAGTGCTGCTTTCACTTGGTCTAATTGGGAGCAGTACTTGTTGGAATTAATCGTTTGGTTTTCCGGAAGGAGCCCCTTCCAATCCCACCATATATACACCATCACCTTTGGATGAAGACTGGCCGTTGATGTGGTTGGTGGTGGTTCATTTTGCTTGCCCTCTGCTCTATTCCATTCCACATTATAGTACCATATCCACTTTTCATCGCCCATCACAATATGTTTTAAAAATGGAACATTTTCATTATATTTAAGTAGAGAATAGCATGCAGAAATATGGTCAAGGAGGTTGTTCTGCTTAACTCATGTGGAACCCAAAGATCAAAGCCATTAACATAACCAAGCTGATGCACATGATTTTCAGCACCTGATTTGGATATTTTGAGTATGTCGCCTGTCTCCCGCGTGCTATAACGTTGGTTGTTCTCAATTAATGTCTTGATTTGATCACTATCAATTTCAACTGGTCTACCCAACCGTGGAGCATCATCCAGTGAGAGATCTCCAGCACAAAAGTTTGCAAACCACTTTTGACACATTCTGTCAGTCACAGCACCTTCTCCATACACTGCACAAATCTTTTTGTGCGTTTCAGTTGCGTTTTTACCTTTCTTGAAATAATAAAGCACAATATGCTGAAAATGTTGCTTTTTTTCTTCCATCTTCAATATTAAAAAGGCTGCACAAAAATTCACCAATTTTGATAAGTCTTTTTTTAAATGCATGCTGATATGACAGCTGTCAAATACAATCTAATAAAATGGTTTTGAATGAAGTTAAAGACAACCAAGGGCTACTAGAGCCATCTTATGGGAAAAAACCGAGCAAACCTTTTGGCCACCCCAATACCTTCGAATAAAGTGTGATAAAAACAAGTTATGCCTATACCAATATGAACTCATGGATTTTTAATGTATCTGATGGTAATTCTGCATCATTAGTCTTCTTGATGTTCAAGAGAGCCTTGTAGTTGATTTCTGTGAACTTCTCATGGAGTGATCCACGCAGTATTTGAGAGCTTCTGTGTTTCCTACTGTGACTAGCTTTTCCAGATTCTAGTATATTCCCTGCTCTAGATTTGGAATCGGCCAACGGGCTCTAGTTCCTTTTAGTAGGAAATAGTGTTTAGAGATCGTAATATATGTGTTAAAGATACACATTTTTATTGAGTCATTGCTTCTAGGCCTTCTCTGTTGACAGAGATAGAAAATACATTTTTTTAAGAAAAATACATGATAAATTTTTACTATTCTAATTTTAGATTACAAGGATTTTACTTTTTTAATTTTATATTTATCTCTTTTCATTTACACTGAAAATCTTGGTTCCTAATAACATGATTACTTAACTTGCTTTATTCATGTGTGTGCAAATATGTCTAAGATAATTTCAAAATAATAGCACCACCAACAAGACTATAAATGTTGTTTAAAGCTTCTTTGGGGTTCTCTTTTATTGTAGGATATATCCCATGAGGAATAGGCACTTAAAGTACTATGTTTTAAAAATCACTTGAAAGAACTTTGTGAAATTGCAGTTAAGAAGGTACACATTAAGTTCAGTTGTTTTAGGGTGGTTTAGGGGATTGCTTTTTTTAAATTTAATTTATTTTGTTGTTATATAAAAATATTTTGTGGTTCCAAAATCAAAACTCTGAAGTACATACATTGAGAGAGGCCTTGTTTTCATCCTGGTCCCTTCTGACCCCCATTCCCTCACCTATAGGTAACCATTTTATTTTTTTATTAGTTTTGTGTATATCCTTCCCTTTTATTACTTTTTTTAAAAGGCAAAAAATATATATAATCATATCCTTTCTTCTTACACAAAGTTAGCATAGTACACATGTTCCATGCTTGCTTTTGTTGGTAAAAAATGTATCTTAGAGATCACTCCTTTGCAGTATGCATAGATAAACTAAATATAGATATGTAAATATAGGTATACTAAAATATATATAAAAAGATTACTTTTTATAACCATGTGGTACTGCATTGTATAGTTGCACCATAGTTTATTCAGCCAGTCCCTTAATGATGGACATTTTGCTTTTTTCTTGAGTTTTCCTGTTGCAGTTAAGGCTGCAATGAATAGCCTTGTGCTACCTCATTGAATATTTTTGCTAAAGTATCTTTGGGAAATAGTCTTAAAAGTGGGATGCTAGGTCAAAGAGTAGATGTCTATGTGTTTTTGCTCCTTATTGCTAAATTCCCCTCCATATGGCATTGCACAATTTTACCTCACCAGCAGTACAGAAGAATTTCTTTTTGCCCAGAGCCTCACCAGCAGAGTATTTTGTCAAACTGCTGGTTTTCTTTCGATGTGACAGATGAGGAAGGATAGCCCATTATAGTTTTAATTTGTAGTTTTTAAAATTATAAGTAAGATTGAAATTTTTTTCATGTATTTAAGAGACATTTGCAGTTCTTTTTTGGTGAACTGTTTATTAATTTTCTTTTTCATTTTTTAAGGTTAATTGGCCTTTTTCTTCTCAATTTTTAGATGCTCTTTATATATTAGGGATATAACCCAGGCTTTGAAAGCCGAAAGTAAGGTTTGTCAGAATGGATCAGCAGATGCCTGCAGGACAAAAGCAGCTTCATTGCGTTGTCTACCTGACTGATTTTGTTTGATAATTCCATACTATTTTGTTACTTCAGTAATTTTATAAAGATATATTTTTATACTTTATTTGGCTGTTTTAGTTGTTTTTTTAGCAAGAAGTTGTTCTGAATAACCTAGCTCACCACAGCCCTTAGAAAAGGAAATATTTTATCCTTTGCTTTTAAAATTTTATCTCTTATTTGATATTTTACGTAAAAAAAGTTAACATATGCACATTTGAAAGTTTTGTTCATTTTTGAAGATTTATACCTTTAAAGTATCATTAATTTTAATTTAAAAATATATTTACAGTCATAATAGACTGCTTTTATAAATGCAAAGTGAACATCGCTTAAAATAATGTAGGTAATTACTTCCAGTGGTTTGTTTTTCCTGTATCTCTAGAACTTAGCCCAGTGGCTAAACATAGGTGGGTCCTCAATAAGTCATGAATTAATGGTACGTGTATGTATATGTATACACACGCACATTTATTTATTTTTTAATATGTTGAACCGTATGCTTTAGGCACTTTTTTTTCCCATTTATTTATTTTTGGCTTCATTGGGTCTTTGTTGCTGCACGCGGGCTTTCTCTAGTTGCAGCAAGCAGGGGCTACTCTTTGTTGCAGTGCGTGGGCTTCTGATTGCGGTGGCTTCTCTTGTTGCAGAGCACAGGCTCTAGGCACGTGGGCTGCAGTAGTTGTGGCACACGGGCTCAGTAGCTGTGGCTCATGGGCTCTAGAGCGCAGCCTCAGTAGTTGTGGCACACGGGCTTAGGTGCTCTGCGGCATGTGGAATCTTCCCAGACCAGGGATTGAACCCGTGTCCCCTGCATTGGCAGGCGGATTCTTTACCACTGCGCCACCAAGGAAGTCCCACATGCACATTTAAATTCGGGGAGTTTTAAATTAGGATACTCTAACAGTGTACAGTAAATGCAGAGTGTTGTTTAAATGTCTCTGAATTTATGTGTGCAAATCATTATATTAGGATTGAGGGTGTACACTTACAGATAGGACATAGTTCTTGTGCTTAAGAAGTTTAAAATGAAATGTCTATCAGTTGCTTATTCTTAAGCTCTTATACCACATACCTGAATATTTTAAAATAGCAATATTTCACTTAATCTTTAATTAAAATTAAAACTTTGCTCTCCTTTGGTCCCAAGGCTCCTGCTCTTTCCACTTTGATTTTTCTTCTCAGTCATCTCACGTCTTCAAGGTGACCTCATCTTAATCTCAACTAAGCATCTATCTCTGTGGAGTTTTGCCATGTCTCTTTAAGGCCAAATTGTGATTTTAAAGGTTCTAAATTTAATTGGCTACTGTTTCATTCACTCTTTAATTCGGGCTTTGTGATCTGACCATATGTTCTCTTTAAGGCCATACCTTCCTAGAAATAATAGTAATAAATATATTTATATATTTTAATCTTTGTATTATTTACAAATGTAATATTTAAACTATCATCTAGGAAATTATTAAAGAGAAATAAAGACTAAATATTCAGCTCCCTAGGGTCCATCTAAAGTCATCCCTGATTTATAATCTTCATTTAGCTTTTAGTAACCCTCTGTGTGTGTGTGTACAAAGATACATGTATCCTCCATTACATACACAAACTAGTAGTGTAATGATGTTAAAACACAAGCATATTATAATACTTTTATCTCATAATTTTTTCTGTTTAAACTGATATTGTTAATGACTGGTAGATTTTTTTTTAATATATATTTTTTCTTAATTTTGTAGAATAAATAAGCAAGTAAAAGTGCATAAACTAAACAGAATAGTTATGACCTCGAAAAAATACTGAATTCTTTAAGCCAAATACATATCTTATAGTATGAAACTAATTTTTTTAAAACTGTCTACTATTAATCCTGTATTTTCTCAAAATTATGCTTAAGAATAATTTATTATCTTTTAAAAGAAAAAAATGAATAAATCAAAGCAGTGAAACTCTTAGAATCGTTAGTAACTCCTATGGTTGCTATGCATTCTCTCATTTAAAGTAAGATCGTTTCTCTTGTCTGTCTTTACACACGCCTGTTTCCCTTTGGGTTTTTTGCCATGCTAGTATTTGATCTGTGTCTGGATCTGATACACTGTTTCCCACCAGCAGTAAATACTGTGGGAGACTGATAGAAGCAGGCCAACTTTATTTTTTAATACATATAGATATATAGAAATTGCGGCATTGCATATTTTTAAATGTTTTGAAGTGACTTCTTTGTCTCTTTTGCTTTAGTTTTTACCAGATTCGTGCATCTATGAAAATTCCACCAAGAGTTCCCCACAGAGTAGAAGCTAGTTTGTTACATGCAGCAGGTAAGCCAAGGAATATTTTCAACTGTTTTTAAAAAATGTGAAGCAACATTATAGTGACCAATAATAAATTTCATAATTATTTTTATCTTTTAATTACAAATATAAGATGCCAAAGAGCATCATTCTCATACCTCTTATAAAAAATATATTTGAGGCCTCAGTAAAACAGGCTTGGTTATAGGTTCCTTGTCTCCCTCTTAGGTTTCTTACGATGAGTGAATAAAAGAAAGTATGTGAAATTTCCATGAAAACAAACATAAGTGGGGGTGGTATCATTTATATCATGTAATATATAAATTTAACAAATACACAGTGAATGTGGACACATAATTTGACATATGATCACAAAGGTGTTTTATAGTATGCGTTTTGAGAATATTTTTCAACCACTTTTTTTTCTGGTTGATTAATTAGAAAACAAAGGGCCAGAAAGCATAAAATAGACATGTTATAGCAGCTCTTTTATTACTCATATTCTGAGGAGACACACCAGCATTAAAGGATTGGTG